>NC_092337.1:1726500-3085500 GCF_046630445.1 Rutidosis leptorrhynchoides
ATGACATATATATGGATATATATATATATTTAACATGATACTATGATAAGTAAACATATCATTAAGTATATTAACAATGAACTACATATGTAAAAACAAGACTACTAACTTAATGATTTTTAAACGAGACATATATGTAACGATTATCGTTGTAAAGACATTTAATGTATATATATCATATTAAGAGATATTCATGCATGATAATATCATGATAATATAATAATTTAAAATCTCATTTGATATTATAAACATTGGGTTAACAACATTAAACAAGATCATTAACCTAAAGGTTTCAAAACAACACTTACATGTAACGACTAACGATGACTTAACGACTCAGTTAAAATGTATATACATGTAGTGTTTTAATATGTATTTATACACTTTTGAAAGAATTCAATACACTTATCAAAATACTTCTACTTAACCAAAATACTTACAATTACATCCTCATTCAGTTTCATCAACAATTCTACTCGTATGCACCCGTATTCGTACTCGTACAATACACAGCTTTTAGATGTATGTACTATTGGTATATACACTCCAATGATCAGCTCTTAGCAGCCCATGTGAGTCACCTAACACATGTGGGAACCATCATTTGGCAACTAGCATGAAATATCTCATAAAATTACAAAAATATGAGTAATCATTCATGACTTATTTACATGAAAACAAAATTACATATCCTTTATATCTAATCCATACACCAACGACCAAAAACACCTACAAACACTTTTATTCTTCAATTTTCTTCATCTAATTGATCTCTCTCAAGTTCTATCTTCAAGTTCTAAGTGTTCTTCATATATTTTACAAGTTCTAGTTACATAAAATCAAGAATACTTTTAAGTTTGCTAGCTCACTTCCAATCTTGTAAGGTGATCATCCAACCTCAAGAAATCTTTATTTCTTACAGTAGGTTATCATTCTAATACAAGGTAATAATCATATTCAAACTTTGGTTCAATTTCTATAACTATAACAATCTTATTTCAAGTGATGATCTTACTTGAACTTGTTTTCGTGTCATGATTCTGCTTCAAGAACTTCGAGCCATCCACGGATCCGTTGAAGCTAGATCCATTTTTCTCTTTTCCAGTAGGTTTATCCAAGGAACTTAAGTTAGTAATGATGTTCATAACATCATTCGATTCATACATATAAAGTTATCTTATTCGAAGGTTTAAACTTGTAATCACTAGAACATAGTTTATTTAATTCTAAACTTGTTCGCAAACAAAAGTTAATCCTTCTAACTTGACTTTTAAAATCAACTAAACACATGTTCTAAATCTATATGATATGCTAACTTAATGATTTAAAACCTGGAAACACGAAAAACTCCGTAAAACCGGATTTACGCCGTCGTAGTAACACCGCGGGCTGTTTTGAGTTAGTTAATTAAAAACTATGATAAACTTTGATTTAAAAGTTGTTATTCTGAGAAAATGATTTTTATTATGAACATGAAACTATATCCAAAAATTATGGTTAAACTCAAAGTGGAAGTATGTTTTCTAAAACGGTCATCTAGACGTCGTTCTTTCGATTGAAATGACTACCTTTACAAAAACGACTTGTAACTTATTTTTCCGACTATAAACCTATACTTTTTCTGTTTATATTCATAAAATAGAGTTCAATATGAAACCATAGCAATTTGATTCACTCAAAACGGATTTAAAATGAAGAAGTTATGGGTAAAACAAGATTGGATAATTTTTCTCATTTTAGCTACGTGAAAATTGGTAACAAATCTATTCCAACCATAACTTAATCAACTTGTATTGTATATTATGTAATCTTGAGATACCATAGACACGTATACAATGTTTCGACCTATCATGTCGACACATCTATATATATTTCGGAACAACCATAGACACTCTATATGTGAATGTTGGAGTTAGCTATACAGGGTTGAGGTTGATTCCAAAATATATATAGTTTGAGTTGTGATCAATACTGAGATACGTATACACTGGGTCGTGGATTGATTCAAGATAATATTTATCAATTTATTTCTGTACATCTAACTGTGGACAACTAGTTGTAGGTTACTAACGAGGACAGCTGACTTAATAAACTTAAAACATCAAAATATATTAAAAGTGTTGTAAATATATTTTGAACATACTTTGATATATATGTATATATTGTTATAGGTTCGTGAATCAACCAGTGGCCAACTCTTACTTCCCGACGAAGTAAAAATCTGTGAAAGTGAGTTATAGTCCCACTTTTAAAATCTAATATTTTTGGGATGAGAATACATGCAGGTTTTATAAATGATTTACAAAATAGACACAAGTACGTGAAACTACATTCTATGGTTGAATTATCGAAATCGAATATGCCCCTTTTTATTAAGTCTGGTAATCTAAGAATTAGGGAACAGACACCCTAATTGACGCGAATCCTAAAGATAGATCTATTGGGCCTAACAAACCCCATCCAAAGAACCGGATGCTTTAGTACTTCGAAATTTATATCATATCCGAAGGGTGTCCCGGAATGATGGGGATATTCTTATATATGCATCTTGTTAATGTCGGTTACCAGGTTTTCACCATATGAATGATTTTTATCTCTATGTATGGGATGTGTATTGAAATATGAAATCTTGTGGTCTATTATTATGATTTGATATATAGGTTAAACCTATAACTCACCAACATTTTTGTTGACGTTTTAAGCATGTTTATTCTCAGGTGATTATTAAGAGCTTCCGCTGTCGCATACTTAAATAAGGACGAGATTTGGAGTCCATGCTTGTATGATATTGTGTAAAAACTGCATTCAAGAAACTTATTTTGTTGTAACATATTTGTATTGTAAACCATTATGTAATGGTCGTGTGTAAACAGGATATTTTAGATTATCATTATTTGATAATATACGTAAAGATTTTTAAACCTTTATTGATGAAATAAAGGTTATGGTTTGTTTTAAAAAGAATGCAGTCTTTGAAAAACGTCTCATATAGAGGTCAAAACCTCGCAACGAAATCAATTAATATGGATCGTTTTTAATCAATAAGAACGGGACATTTCAGTTGGTATCCGAGCGTTGGTCTTAGAGAACCAGAATTTTGCATTAGTGTGTCTTATCGAGTTTCTTAGGATGCATTAGTGAGTCTGGACTTCGACCGTGTTTACTTGAAAAATGATTGCTTAACAAATTTTGTTGGAAACTATATATTTTTAACATGTGAATATTATGTGATATATTAATCTCTTAACGCGTTTGATATTATGTGATAGATGTCTACCTCTAGAACAAGTCCCATTGACTCACCTAATAATAATGGAAAGTCAAATGTAAATTGGAATGATTCGTGGACTGATTCACAAGTTCCCGAAGAGGAACCGGAAGAAGAGTCGGAACCGGAAGAAGAATCGGAACCGGAAGAAGAATCGGAACCGGATGAAGAAATAGAACCGGTGGGGGAAATAATAAAATGGTTAAGTAAAAGAAAATCCTCAACCAACCGACCAAGGTTAATTATGGTCAATGGTGTTTCCGCCAAGGAAGCAAAATATTGGGAGGATTACCAATTCTCCGATGAATCGGATTCCGACGAGAATTCCGATGATGTTATAGAAATTACCACAACTAAATTTAAAAAGGCAAAAGAAAATAAAAGGGAAAGGGCATAAAAATAGAGAAATATAATTCCAACCCCGATGAACTTTATATGTATCGTCAACCCCCGAAGTCCTTAAGTTGTAAACAATGACCCGGGAACCTCTAAACCACCAGGTTTTTCTAAACCAATGTGGATAACGACGGCTCGTATTAGGCGAACATCATATATCCCTTGAAACTTGGCAAAACGAACCAAAACCGAAGAAGAAGAAACAAGCGAGTCGGAATAAAATAGTTGTATTCGTGTGGTGTAGTATAAGTAATATAGTGTGCTTATGCTTTATGATATATGTGAAAATTGCTTGTATTAATAAGTACTTTTTTTATGAATCTAACTCTTGTCTATTTTACAGTATAAAAACACAAAATGGATAGACAACCCAATATTTTAAGAGACCTACCCGGAGACATGATTGATGAAATCTTGTCTAGAGTCGGTCAGAATTCTTCGGCACGACTATTTAAGGCGAGATCTGTTTGTAAGACATTCGAAGAACGTTCCAAGAATGCCTTTTTTTTATAAAAGGCTTTCGTTCGAAAGATGGGGGATATTACATTGGGAAATCCATAAGTTACGATGTGTTTACTTTGACGCATATATTGCGGGGAACCCAAATGCTATTTTACGCAATGGGTTAAGAAATTATTTTGACTCAATATATCCGAATATTGGACTTCGTGATTTAGAAAAAGCGGCTAACAAGCAACATAAAGAAGCATGTTATGCTTACGGATTAGTAATGTTCGCTTCTCACCAAAGTGAGAATAAGAACATCGGGCTACAACTATTAAATAAAACGTTCCCACAAGTGACGGAGTCGGTAATTGGGGTATGAAATGAGGTTTTTAGATTGTTACGGGACTGTTGGACATTACGTAACCCTCGTCCCTTTGACGACGTTACAACACGATGTCTTATCAACGGCCATAACGGTTATGTTCCACAAGACCAAGGATGGGAAGTAATCCTAGTAAAACCAGAATGCATGACTTGTTTCTGGACGTATGAATTACGTGTCTTTATTGCCTTTACTGAACGACTTGTGTACTAGCTAGAATTATCTTCACAACCATCTTGTATCAAATTTATTGTGTGCTATATTTCATGCTATATGTAAAATAAGCGGTATTGTAAGTTTGTAAAATATTGTGTAAAAGTTTGAACGCGAAATATTATTATAATCAGTTTTTCATATTGAATTGTAGTAGTTGAATTGTATATTAGCTACTAAGTATGAACTTAACGGGTAGGTACTACCCGAATTTAAACTTATAAAACGCTAATATGAAGAAAAAGCTTTTATAAATGAGTTCATATTATGCTACGAAATACTATTAACTACTCTTAATATTCTGTATGATTAACTTGTTCCATTTGACTATTTTGAAGGAAATGGCACCCACTACTCGACACACCGTGAATATGAATGAAGAGGAATTTCGTACTTTTCTAGCTTCAAACATAGCCGCAGTACAGGCTGCGCTACATACCAACAATAACCTTGGATCTAGTAGTACAGGAAATCGTGTAGGATGCACCTACAAAGAATTCACTGCCTGCAAACCTTTGGAATTTGATGGAACCGAAGGACCGATCGGATTGAAACGGTGGACCGAGAAGGTTGAATCGGTGTTTGCCATAAGTCAGTGTACTGAAGAGGACAAAGTGAAGTACGCTACGCATACCTTCACAGGTTCTGCTTTAACATGGTGGAATACCTATCTAGAGCAAGTGGGACAAGACGATGCGTACGCACTACCGTGGTCAGCATTCAAGAACTTGATGAACGAGAAGTACCGTCCCAGAACCGAGGTCAATAAGCTCAAGACAGAACTTAGAGGGTTACGAACCCAAGGATTTGATATTACCACGTACGAAAGACGATTCACAGAATTGTGCCTATTGTGTCCGGGAGCATTCGAAGATGAGGAAGAGAAGATCGACGCGTTTGTGAAAGGATTACCGGAAAGAATTCAAGAAGATATAAGTTCACACGAGCCCGCCTCCATACAACAGGCATGTAGAATGGCTCACAAACTAGTGAACCAGATTGAAGAAAGAATTAAAAAACAGACTACTGAAGAGGCCAATGTGAAGCAAGTCAAAAGAAAGTGGGAGGAAAACGGTGATAAGAATCACCAATACAACATCAACAGCAATTACAACAATAATCGCAACAATTATCCCAACAATCGCAACATCAATCGCAACTACAACAAACGGCCCAACAACAACAACAACAACAACAACAACAGCAACTACAACAATCATCCCAACAACAATAATAACCGCAACAACAACAACAATCAGAAGCAGCTATGCCAAAGGAGTGAAAAGTATCACTCGGGGTTCTGCACCAAATTTTGCAACAAGTGTAAAAGAAATGGTCATAGCGCGGCGAAGTGTGAGGTCTACGGACCAGAGGTTAATAGAACGAAAGGAACAAATGGTGTCGGAACGAGTAATGGCGGAGCAAGTAGTGTCGGAGCAAGTTATGCCAATGTAGTTTGTTATAAATGTGGAAAGCTGGCCACATTATTAGAAATTGCCCGAACCAGGAGAACACGAATGGACAAGGACGCGGAAGAGTTTTCAATATTAATGCGGCAGAGGCACAGGAAGACCCGGAGCTTGTTACGGGTACGTTTCTTATTGACAATAAATCTGCTTACGTTTTATTTGATTCGGGTGCGGATAGAAGCTATATGAGTAGAGATTTTTGTGCTAAATTAAGTTGTCCATTGACGCCTTTGGATAGTAAATTTTTACTCGAATTAGCAAATGGTAAATTAATTTCAGCAGATAATATATGTCGGAATCGAGAAATTAAACTGGTTAGCGAAACATTTAAGATTGATTTGATACCAGTAGAGTTAGGGAGTTTTGATGTGATAATCGGTATGGACTGGTTGAAAGAAGTGAAAGCAGAGATCGTTTGTTACAAAAAAGCAATTCGCATTATACGAGAAAAAGGAAAACCCTTAATGGTGTACGGAGAAAAGGGCAACACGAAGCTACATCTTATTAGTAATTTGAAGGCACAAAAACTAATAAGAAAAGGTTGCTATGCTGTTCTAGCACACGTCGAGAAAGTACAAACTGAAGAAAAGAGCATCAATGATGTTCCCATTGCAAAAGAATTTCCCGATGTATTTCCGAAAGAATTAGCGGGATTACCCCCACATCTATCCGTTGAATTTCAATTAGATCTTGTACCAGGAGCTGCACCAATAGCTCGTGCTCCTTACAGACTCGCACCCAGCGAGATGAAAGAACTACAAAGCCAATTACAAGAACTTTTAGAGCGTGGTTTCATTCGACCAAGCACATCACCGTGGGGAGCTCCTGTTTTGTTTGTCAAGAAGAAAGATGGTACATTCAGGTTGTTTATCGACTACCGAGAGTTGAACAAACTTACCATCAAGAACCGCTACCCACTACCGAGAATCGACAACTTATTTGATCAACTACAAGGCTCGTCTGTTTATTCAAAGATTGACTTATGTTCCGGGTATCATCAAATGCGGGTGAAAGAAGATGATATTCCAAAGACTGCTTTCAGAACACGTTACGGTCATTATGAGTTTATGGTCATGCCGTTTGGTTTAACTAATGCACCAGCTGTGTTCATGGACCTTATGAACCGAGTGTGTGGACCATACCTTGACAAGTTTGTCATTGTTTTCATTGATGACATACTTATTTACTCAAAGAATGACCAAGAACACGGTGAAAATTTGAGAAAGGTGTTAAAAGTATTGAGGAAGGAAGAATTGTACGCTAATTTTTCAAAGTGTGCATTTTGGTTGGAAGAAGTTCAATTCCTCGGTCACATAGTGAACAAAGAAGGTATTAAGGTGGATCCGACAAAGATAGAAACTGGTGAAAAGTGGGAAACCCCGAAAACTCCGAAACACATACGCCAGTTTTTAGGACTAGCTGGTTACTACAGAAGGTTCATCCAAGACTTTTCCAAAATAGCAAAACCCTTGACTGCATTAACGCATAAAGGGAAGAAATTTGAATGGAATGATGAACAAGAGAAAGCGTTTCAGTTATTGAAGAAAAAGCTAACTACGGCACCTATATTGTCATTGCCTGAAGGGAATGATGATTTTGTGATTTATTGTGATGCATCAAAGAAAGGTCTCGGTTGTGTATTAATGCAACGAATGAAGGTGATTGCTTATGCGTCTAGACAATTGAAGATTCACGAACAAAATTATACAACGCATGATTTGGAATTAGGCGCGGTTGTTTTTGCATTAAAGACTTGGAGGCACTACTTATATGGGGTCAAAAGTATTATATATACCGACCACAAAAGTCTTCAACACATATTTAATCAGAAACAACTGAATATGAGGCAGCGTAGGTGGATTGAATTATTGAATGATTACGACTTTGAGATTCGTTACCACCCGGGGAAGGCAAATGTGGTAGCCGATGCCTTGAGCAGGAAGGACAGAGAACCCATTCGAGTAAAATCTATGAATATAATGATTCATAATAACCTTACTACTCAAATAAAGGAGGCGCAACAAGGAGTTTTAAAAGAGAGAAATTTAAAGGATGAAATACCCAAGGGATCGGAGAAGCATCTTAATATTCGGGAAGACGGAACCCGGTATAGGGCTGAAAGGATTTGGGTACCAAAATTTGGAGATATGAGAGAAATGGTACTTAGAGAAGCTCATAAAACCAGATACTCAATACATCCTGGAACGGGGAAGATGTACAAGGATCTCAAGAAACATTTTTGGTGGCCGGGTATGAAAGCCGATGTTGCTAAATATGTAGGAGAATGTTTGATGTGTTCTAAGGTCAAAGCTGAGCATCAGAAACCATCAGGTCTACTTCAACAACCCGAAATCCCAGAATGGAAATGGGAAAACATTACCATGGATTTCATCACTAAATTGCCAAGGACTGCAAGTGGTTTTGATACTATTTGGGTAATAGTTGATCGTCTCACCAAATCAGCACACTTCCTGCCAATAAGAGAAGATGACAAGATGGAGATGTTAGCACGACTATATTTGAAGGAAGTCGTCTCCAGACATGGAATACCAATCTCTATTATCTCTGATAGGGATGGTAGATTTATTTCAAGATTCTGGCAGACATTACAGCAAGCATTAGGAACTCGTCTAGACATGAGTACTGCCTATCATCCACAAACGGATGGGCAGAGCGAAAGGACGATACAAACGCTTGAAGACATGCTACGAGCATGTGTTATTGATTTCAGAAACAGTTGGGATCGACATCTACCGTTAGCAGAATTTTCCTACAACAACAGCTACCATTCAAGCATTGAGATGGTGCCGTTTGAAGCACTTTATGGTAGAAAGTGCAGGTCTCCGATTTGTTGGAGAGAAGTGGGGGATAGACAGATTACGGGTCCGGAGATTATACAAGAAACTACCGAGAAGATCATCCAAATTCAACAACGGTTGAAAACCGCCCAAAGTCGACAAAAGAGTTACGCTGACATTAAAAGAAAAGATATAGATATTGAAATTGGAGAGATGGTCATGCTTAAAGTTGCACCTTGGAAAGGCGTTGTTCGATTTGGTAAACGAGGGAAATTAAATCCAAGGTATATTGGACCATTCAAGAGTATTGATCGTGTCGGACCAGTAGCTTACTGACTTGAGTTACCTCAACAACTCGCGGCTGTACATAACACTTTCCACGTCTCGAATTTGAAGAAATATTTTGCTAAAGAAGATCTCACTATTCCGTTAGATGAAATCCAAATCAACGAAAAACTTCAATTCATCGAAGAACCCGTCGAAATAATGGATCGTGAGGTTAAAAGACTTAAGCAAAACAAGATACCAATTGTTAAGGTTCGATGGAATGCTTGTAGAGGACCCGAGTTCACCTGGGAGCATGAAGATCAGATGAAGAAGAAATACCCGCATCTATTTCCAGAAGATTCGTCAACACCTTCAACAGCTTAAAATTTCGGGACGAAATTTATTTAACGGGTAGGTACTGTAGTGACCCGAACTTTTCCATGTTTATATATATTAATTGAGATTGATATTTACATGATTAAATGTTTCCAACATGTTAAGCAATCAAACTTGTTAAGACTTGATTAATTGAAATATGTTTCATATAGACAATTGACCACCCAAGTTGACCGGTGATTCACGAACGTTAAAACTTATAAAAACTATATAATGACATATATATGGATATATATATAGTTAACATGATACTATGATAAGTAAACATATCATTAAGTATATTAACAATGAACTACATATGTAAAAACAAGACTACTAACTTAATGATTTTTAAGCGAGACATATATGTAACGATTATCGTTGTAAAGACATTTAATGTATATATATCATATTAAGAGATATTCATGCATGATAATATCATGATAATATAATAATTTAAAATCTCATTTGATATTATAAACATTGGGTTAACAACATTTAACAAGATCATTAACCTAAAGGTTTCAAAACAACACTTACATGTAACGACTAACGATGACTTAACGACTCAGTTAAAATGTATATACGTGTAGTGTTTTAATATGTATTTATACACTTTTGAAAGAATTCAATACACTTATCAAAATACTTCTACTTAACAAAAATTCTTACAATTACATCCTCGTTCAGTTTCATCAACAATTCTACTCGTATGCACCCGTATTCGTACTCGTACAATACACAGCTTTTTGATGTATGTACTATTGGTATATACACTCCAATGATCAGCTCTTAGCAGCCCATGTGAGTCACCTAACACATGTGAGAACCATCATTTGGCAACTAGCATGAAATATCTCATAAAATTACAAAAATATGAGTAATCATTCATGACTTATTTACATGAAAACAAAATTACATATCCTTTATATCTAATCCATACACCAACGACCAAAAACACCTACAAACACTTTTATTCTTCAATTTTCTTCATCTAATTGATCTCTCTCAAGTTCTATCTTCAAGTTCTAAGTGTTCTTCATATATTCTACAAGTTCTAGTTACATAAAATCAAGAATACTTTCAAGTTTGCTAGCTCACTTCCAATCTTGTAATGTGATCATCCAACCTCAAGAAATCTTTGTTTCTTACAGTAGGTTATCATTCTAATACAAGGTAATAATCATATTCAAACTTTGGTTCAATTTCTATAACTATAACAATCTTTTTTCAAGTGATGATCTTACTTGAACTTGTTTTCGTGTCATGATTCTGCTTCAAGAACTTCGAGCCATCCAAGGATCCGTTGAAGCTAGATCCATTTTTCTCTTTTCCAGTAGGTTTATCCAAGGAACTTAAGGTAGTAATGATGTTCATAACATCATTCGATTTATACATATAAAGTTATCTCATTCGAAGGTTTAAACTTGTAATCACTAGAACATAGTTTAGTTAATTCTAAACTTGTTCGCAAACAAAAGTTAATCCTTCTAACTTGACTTTTAAAATCAACTAAACACATGTTCTATATCTATATGATATACTAACTTAATGATTTAAAACCTGGAAACACGAAAAACACCGTAAAACCGGATTTACGCCGTCGTAGTAATACCGCGGGCTGTTTTGGGTTAGTTAATTAAAAACTATGATAAACTTTGATTTAAAAGTTGTTATTCTGAGAAAATGATTTTTATTATGAACATGAAACTATATCCAAAAAATATGGTTAAACTCAAAGTGGAAGTATGTTTTCTAAAATGGTCATCTAGACGTCGTTCTTTCGACTGAAATGACTACCTTTACAAAAACGACTTGTAACTTATTTTTCCGACTATAAACCTATACTTTTTCTGTTTATATTCATAAAATAGAGTTCAATATGAA
This sequence comes from Rutidosis leptorrhynchoides, assembly GCF_046630445.1. Taxonomy (NCBI): domain Eukaryota; kingdom Viridiplantae; phylum Streptophyta; class Magnoliopsida; order Asterales; family Asteraceae; genus Rutidosis; species Rutidosis leptorrhynchoides. The sequence goes on from NC_092337.1 coordinate 1,738,003, forward strand.
ACCATAGCAATTTGATTCACTCAAAACGGATTTAAATTGAAGAAGTTATGGGTAAAACAAGATTGGATAATTTTTCTCATTTTAGCTACGTGAAAATTGGTAACAAACCTATTCCAACCATAACTTAATCAACTTGTATTGTATATTATGTAATCTTGAGATACCATAGACACATATACAATGTTTCGTCCTATCATGTCGACACATCTATATATATTTCGGAACAACCATAGACACTCTATATGTGAATGTTGGAGTTAGCTATACAGGGTTAAGGTTGATTCCAAAATATATATAGTTTGAGTTGTGATCAATACTGAGATACGTATACACTGGGTCGTGGATTGATTCAAGATAATATTTATCAATTTATTTCTGTACATCTAACTGTGGACAACTAGTTGTAGGTTACTAACGAGGACAGCTGACTTAATAAACTTAAAACATCAAAATATATTAAAAGTGTTGTAAATATATTTTGAACATACTTTGATATATATGTATATATTGTTATAGGTTCGTGAATCAACCAGTGGCTAAGTCTTACTTCCCGACGAAGTAAAAATCTGTGAAAGTGAGTTATAGTCCCACTTTTAAAATCTAATATTTTTGGGATGAGAATACATGCAGGTTTTATAAATGATTTACAAAATAGACACAAGTACGTGAAACTACATTCTATGGTTGAATTATCGAAATCGAATATGCCCCTTTTTATTAAGTCTGGTAATCTAAGAATTAGGGAACAGACACCCTAATTGACGCGAATCCTAAAGATAGATCTATTGGGCCTAACAAACCCCATCCAAAGTACCGGATGCTTTAGTACTTCGAAATTTATATCATATCCGAATGGTGTCCCGGAATGATGGGGATATTCTTATATATGCATCTTGTTAATGTCGGTTACCAGGTGTTCACCATATGAATGATTTTTATATCTATGTATGGGATGTGTATTGAAATATGAAATCTTGTGGTCTACTATTATGATTTGATATATATAGGTTAAACCTATAACTCACCAACATTTTTGTTGACATTTTAAGCATGTTTATTCTCAGGTGATTATTAAGAGCTTCCGCTGTCGCATACTTAAATAAGGACGAGATTTGGAGTCCATGCTTGTATGATATTGTGTAAAAACTGCATTCAAGAAACTTATTTTGTTGTAACATATTTGTATTGTAAACCATTATGTAATGGTCGTGTGTAAACAGGATATTTTAGATTATCATTATTTGATAATCTACGTAAAGATTTTTAAACCTTTATTGATGAAATAAAGGTTATGGTTTGTTTTAAAAAGAATGCAGTCTTTGAAAAACGTCTCATATAGAGGTCAAAACCTCGCAACGAAATCAATTAATATGGATCGTTTTTAATCAATAAGAACGGGACATTTCATAACAAGCTTCGGGTCTTCCTGTGCCTCTGCCGCATTAATATTGAAAACTCTTCCGCGGCCTTGTCCATTCGTGTTCTCCTGGTTCAGGCAATTTCTAATAATGTGGCCCGGTTTTCCACATTTATAACAAACTACATTGGCATAACTTGCTCCGACACTACTTGCTCCTCCATTACCTGTTCCGACACCATTTGTTCCTTTCATTCTGTTAACCCCTGGTCCGTAGACCTCACACTTCGCGACGCTATGACCATTTCTTTTACACTTGTTGCAAAATTTGGTGCAGAACCCCGAGTGATACTTTTCACACCTTTGGCATAGCTGCTTCTGATTGTTGTTATTGTTGCAGTTATTATTGTTGTTGGGATGATTGTTGTAGTTGTTGTTGTTGTTGTTGTTGTTGTTGTTGTTGTTGTTGTTGTTGTTGTTGTTGTTGTTGTTGTTGTTGTTGTTGTGTCGTTTGTTGTAGTTGCGATTGATGTTGAGATTGTTGGGATAGTTGTTGTTGTTTTGGTGACTCTTATCACCGTTTTCCTCCCACTTTCTTTTGACTAACTTCACGTTAGCCTCTTCCTGTTCTTTAATTCTTCCCTCAATCTGGTTCACTAGTTTGTGAGCCATTCTACATGCCTTTTGTATGGAGGCAGGCTCATGTGAACTTATATCTTCTTGGATTCTCTCCGGTAACCCTTTCACAAACACGTCAATCTTCACTTCCTCATCTTCAAATGCTCTCGGACACAATAGGCACAATTCTGTGAAAAGTCTTTCGTACGAAGTAATATCGAATCCCTGTGTTCGTAACCCTCTAAGTTCTGACTTGAGCTTATTGATCTCGGTTCTGGGACGGTACTTCTCGTTCATCAAGTGCTTGAATGCTAACCACGGTAGCGCGTAAGCAGCATCTTGTCCCATTTGCTCTAGATAGGTATTCCACCATGTTAACGCAATACCTATGAAGGTATGCGTAGCGTACTTCACTTTGTCTCCTTCAGCACACTTACTTATGGACAACACCGATTCAACTTTTTCGGTCCACCGTTTCAATTCGATTGGTCCTTCGGTCCCATCAAATTCTGAAGGTTTGTAGGCAGTAAATTCCTTGTAGGAGCATCCAACATGATTTCTTGCACCGTTAGCTGTATGGCTAGATTCAGAGTTATTGTTGGTATGTAGCGCAGCCTGTACTGCGGCTATGTTTGCAAAAAAAAAAAAAAGGAAATTCCTCTTTGCTCATATTCATGGTGTGTCGAGTAGTCGGTGCCATTTCTTTCAAAATAGCCAACTGAATCGAGTTAATCATACTGAATATTAAGAGTAGTCAATAGTATTTCGTAGCATAATATGAACTCATTTATAAAAGCTTTTTCTTCATATTAGCGTTTTATAAGTTTAAATTCGGGTACTACCTACCCGTTAAGTTCATACTTAGTAGCTAATATACAATTCAACTACTACAATTCCATATGAAAAAACTGATTATAATAATATATCACATACAAATATTCTTCAAACTTACAACTTCGCTATATTACATATAACATGAAATATAGTACACTATGATACAGGACAGTTTTGAAGATAATTCTAGTTAATACGCAAGTTGTTCAGCAAAGGAAATAAAGACACATAATTCATAAGTCCATAAACAAGTCATGCATTCTGGTTTTACTAAGACGACTTCCCATCCTTGGTCTTGTGGAAAATAACCATTATGACCATTAACTAGGCAGCATGTTGTAATGTCGTCAAAAGGACGAGGGTTTCGTAATGTCCAACCGCCCCGTAATAAAAACCTTGTTTCTCACCCCAACTACTGAATCCGTCACTTGTGGAAAAGTTTTATTTAAAAGTTGCAACCCGATGTTCTTTTTCTCACTTTGGTAAGAAGCGAACATCACTATCCCGTAAGCATAACATGCTTCTTTATGTTGCATGTTAGAAGCTCTTTCTAATTCATGAAATCCTATGTTGGGATATGTTGAGTCAAAATAGGTTCTTAACCCGTAGCGTAAAATTGCATTTGGGTTCCCCGCATTTAACGCTTTAAAGAAAACACGGCGTAACTTAAAGTCTCCCCAATGTGATATACCCCACCTATCAAAGGAAAGCCTTTTATAAACTAAGGCGTTTCCAGAAAGTCTTTCAAATGTTTGACAAGTTAATTTCACCATAACTAAATGTGCTGATGAATTCTGACCTACTCTAGACAAGATTTCCTCAATCATATCCTCTGGTAGGTCTTCTAAAATATTCGGTTGTCTACCCTTAACGTCCATTTTGTTTTTATACTGTATAATAGACAAGGATTAGATTCGTAAAAGATAATTAACAAACAATACAAGCAATTTTTACATAGAACATAAAAGTACAAGCACACTACAATACATATAATACACAACATGATTACAACCTTCTAATCTGAATCACTGGTTTCTTCTTCTTCGAACTTGGTTCTTTTTCCTAATCTTCTAGGGATATATGATGTTCCTCTAATACGAGTCGTCGTTTTCCACATTGGTTTAGAAAAACCTGGTGGTTTAGAGGTTCCCGGGTTATTGTCACGATATTAAAAATACGGGTATTGACGGTACATATAAAGTTCATCGGGGTCGGAATCAGATTTCTCTATTTTGATTCCTTTTCCCTTATTATTTTCTTTTGCCTCATTAAATTGGGTCGGGGTAATATCTATAACATCATCGAAATCCTCATCAGGATTCGGTTCATCGGAAAATTGGTAATTTTCCCAATATTTTGCTTCCTTAGCGGAAACACCATTGACCATTATTAACTTTGGTCCATTGGTTGAGGATTTTCTTTTATTTGACCGGTTTTCTGTGGTTCCTACTATTCCCCCCTCCGGAACCTCTTCTTCTTTCGGTTCCTCTTCTTCTGGTTCCTCTTCTTCTGGTTCCTCTTCTTCCGGTTCCGTTTCCTCTTCTTCCGGTTCTTCGGGAACTTGTGAATCTTGCCAATATATATTTGACTCTTCGTTATTATTAGGTGAGTCAATGGGATTTGTGCTAGAGGTAGACATCTATCACACAATATCAAACATGTTAAGAGATTAATATATCACATAATATTTACATGTTAATAATATATAGCTTCCAACAAAAATGTTAAGCAATCATTTTTAAAGAAAACACGGTCGAAGTCCAGACTCACTAATGCATCCTAACAAACTCGATAAGACACACTAATGCAAATTTTCTGGTTCTCTAAGACCAACACTCGGATACCAACTGAAATGTCCCGTTCATATTGATTATAAACGTTCCATATTAATTGATTTCGTTGCGAGGTTTTGACCTCTATATGAGACGTTTTTCAAAGACTGCATTCATTTTTAAAACAACCATAACCTTTATTTTATCAATAAAGGTTTTAAAAAAATTACGTAGATTATCAAATAATGATAATCTAAAATATACTGTTTACACACGACCATTACATAATGGTTTACAATAGAAATATATTACATCGACATATGTTTCTTGAATACAGTTTTTACACAATATCATACAAACATGGACTCCAAATCTTGTCCTTATTTTAGTATGCAACAGCGGAAGCTCTTAGTATTCACCTGAGAAAAAACATGCTTTAAACGTCAACAAAAATGTTGGTGAGTTATAGGTTTAACCTATATATATCAAATCGTAACAATAGACCACAAGATTTCATATTTCAATACACATCCCATACATAGAGATAAAAATCATTCATATGGTGAACACCTGGTAACTGACATTAACAAGATGCATATATAAGAATATCCCCATCATTCCGGGACACCCTTTGGATATGATATAAATTTTGAAGTACTAAAGCATCCGGTACTTTGGATAGGGTTTGTTAGGCCCAATAGATCTATCTTTAGGATTCGGGTAAATTAGGGTGTCTGTTCCCTAATTCTTAGATTACCAAACTTAATAAAAAAGGGCATATTCGATTTTGATAATTCAACCATAGAATGTAGTTTCACGTACCTGTGTCTATTTTGTAAATCATTTATAAAACCTGCATGTATTCTCATCCCAAAAATATTAGATTTTAGTGGTACTATAACTCACTTTCACAGATATTTCCTTCCTCGGAAATAAGACTTGGCCACGAATAGATTCACGAACCTATACAAATATGTACATATATATCAAAGTATGATAAAAATATAATTACAACCATTTTTATTATGTTTTAAAGATTTGAGTGTATTAAGTCAGCTGTCCTCGTTAGTAACCTACAACTAGTTATCCACAGTTAGATGTACAGAAATAAATCGATATATATTATTTTGAATCAATCCACGGCCCAGTGTATACACGTCTCAGGCTAGATCAAAACTTAAAGTATATATATTTTTGGAATCAACCTCAACCCTGTATAGCTAACTCCAACATTACTGCATATAGAGTGTCTATGGTTGTTCCAAATAATATATACATGGGTCGATTTGATATGTCAAAACATTTGCATACGTGTCTATGGTATCTCAAGATTACATAATATATTAGAATACATGTATAATACAATATAAGTTAGCTAGGATATGATTTGTATAGATTTGTTAAACATTTCCCGTAGCTAAAAAGATCAAAAATATCCAATCTTGTTTTACCCATAACTTCTTAATTTTAAATCCGTTTTGAGTGAATCAAATTTCTAAGGTTTCATATTGAACTCTAATTTAAGAATCCAAACAGAAAAAGTATAGGTTTATAGTCGGAAATTTAAGTTACATGTCAATTACAAAAGAGGTAGTCATTTCCGTCGAAAGAACGACATCTTGATGACCATTTTGAAAAACATACTTTCACTTTGAGTTTAACCAAGATTTTTGGATACAGTTTCATGTTCATATGAGAAATCATTTTCCCAGAAGAACAACTTTTAAATCAAAGTTTATCATAGTTTTTAATTATCCAAACCAAAACAGCCCCCGGTTTCACTACGACGGCGTATATCCGATTTTATGGTGTTCATAGTGTTTCATGGTTTTAAATCATTAAGTTAGCATATCATATAGATATAGAACACGTTTTTAATTGATTTTAAAAGTCAAGTTAGAAGGATTAACTTTTGTTTTCGAACAAGTTTAAAATTAACTAAACTATGTTCTAGTGATTACAAGTTTGAACCTTCGAATAAGATAGCTTTATATGTATGAATCGAATGATGTTATGAACATCATTACTACCTCAAGTTTTCTGGATAAAACTACTAGAAATGAGAAAAATATATCTAGCTTCAAAGGATCCTTGGATGGCTTGAAAGTTCTTGAAACAGAATCATGACACGAAAACAGTTCAAGTAAGATTTTCACTCTAAATAAGATTGTTATAGTTGTAGAAATTGAATCAAAGTTTGAATATGAATATTACCTTGAATTATAAAGATAACCTACTATAAATAACAAAGGTTCCTTGATCTTAGATGATTACCTGGAATGGATTAGAAAGCTTGGAAGTAGACTTGCAAACTTGGAAGTATTCTTGATTTTTATGAAACTATACTTATGGAATTTATGAAGAACACTTAGAACTTGAAGATGGAACTTGAGAGAGATCAATTAGATGAAGAAAATTGAAGAATGAAAGTGTTTGTAGGTGTTTTTGGTCGTTGGTATATGGATTAGATATAAAGGATATGTAATTTTGTTTTCATGTAAATAAGTCATGAATGAATACTAATATTTTTGTAATTTTATGAGATATTTCATGCAAGTTGCCAAATGATAGTTCCCACATGTGTTAGGTGACTCATATGGGCTGCTAAGAGCTGATCATTGGAGTGTATATACCAATAGTACATACATCTAAAAGCTGTGTATTGTAAGAGTACGAATACGGGTGCATACGAGTAGAATTGTTGATGAAACTGAAAGAGGATGTAATTGTAAGCATTTTTGTTAAATAGAAGTACTTTGATATGTGTCTTGAAGTCTTTCAAAAGTGTAAGAATAGATATCAAAACACAACATGTATATACATTCTAATGGAGTCGTTAAGTCTTCGTTAGTCGTTACATGTAAGTGTTGTTTTGAAACCTTTAAGTTAACGATCTCAATTAATGATGTTAACCCAATGTTTATTATATCAAATGAGATTTTAAATTATTATATTATCATGATATTATGATGTATGAATATCTCTTAATATGATATGTACATTAAAATATCGTTACAACGATAATCGTTACATATAAGTCTCGTTTCGTAATTCTTGAGTTAATAGTCTTGTTTTTACATATGTAGTTCATTGTTAACACACTTAATGATATATTTAAATATCATTTTATCATGTTAAATATAGTGTATCAATATCTTAATATGATACATATGTATTTAGTAGACGTTATCATAACGATAATCGTTATATATATCATTTCGGGTTTCTTAACTTAGTAATCTCATTTCTTATGTATATCACACATTGTTAATATAATTAGTGAGATACTTACTCATTATAATCTTATGTCAACCATATATATATGTCTATATATACCACAACATGTAGTTTTTACAATTTTGTAACGTTCATGAATCGCCGATCAACTTGGGTGATCAATTGTCTATATGAAACTTATTTCATTTAATCAAGTCTTAACAAGTTTGATTGCTTAACACGTTGGAAACATTTAGTCATGTAAATATCAATCTAAATTAATATATATATAAACATGGAAAAGTTCGGGTCACTACACCTTTTAACCTTATCGATAAAATAAAGGTTATGGTTTGTTTTAAAAACGAATACATTCTTTGAAAAATGTCTCATATAGAGGTTAAAACCTTGCAATGAAATTAATTAATATGGAACATTTATAATCAATATGAACAGGACATTTCATTGTTGGAGTGCCATCGTGGCCCAACTGGTGGGCATTTTGGTCCCCAAATCACGGGGAAGAAGGTGTATGAGGCCAGTTTTTATTGGCCTAGTATTTTTAAGGATGCCCATCTGTTTGTAACTCTTGAGACGCTTGTCAACGGGCCAGAAAAATCACCAAACGTGACGAAATGCCTCAACAAAGCATCCAAGTATGCAAGGTGTTTGACGTTTGGGGCATTGATTTTATGGGCCCGTTTCCTAAATCTCATAACTTTCTTTTCATACTCGTTGCAATCGATTATGTGTCTAAATGGGATGAGGCAAAGCCTCTCTCAACTAACGATTCATGAGTTGTTATCACATTCTTGATGGGCCTTTTTGCCCATTTTGGTACTCCAAAGGCCCTCATTAGTGATAGGGGCAACCACTTTTGCAATGCGCAAATGGAAACGGTTTTGAAACGATATGGAGTACTCAATAAGATTTCTACCTCATATCACCCACAAACAAGTGGGCAAGTTGAAAACAACAACCGGTCTCTTAGACGTATTCTTGAAAAGACCAACGGTTCGAATCCTAAGGAATGGTCCAATAAACTCGATGATGCATTGTGGGCGTTTCGTACCGCCTACAAGACTCCTATCGGGACCACTCCTTTTCGTTTGGTTTATGGCAAAGCATGTCATCTCCCTTTGGAGATTGAGCACAAAGCACATTAGGCTCTTAGGGCATGCAATCTTGATTATCCTGAGGTGGGTCGCCCTAGGTTGACCCAATTGAATGAATTAGATGAGTTGAGGAATGATGCCTATGAGAACTCACTCATATATAAGGAAAAGACGAAGAGGTGGCATGAAAATTGGATCAAAGGTGAAATGTCCCGTTCTTATTGATTAAAAACGTTCCATATTAATTGATTTCGTTGCGAGGTTTTGACCTCTATATGAGACGTTTTTCAAAGACTGCATTCATTTTTAAAACAAACCATAACCTTTATTTCATAAATAAAGGTTTAAAAAGCTTTACGTAGATTATCAAATAATGATTATCTAAAATATCCTGTTTACACACGACCATTACATAATGGTTTACAATACAAATATGTTACAACAAAATAAGTTTCTTGAATGCCGTTTTTACACAATATCATACAAGCATGGACTCCAAATCTCGTCCTTATTTAAGTATGCAACAGCGGAAGCTCTTAATAATCACCTGAGAATAAACATGCTTAAAACGTCAACAAAAATATTGGTGAGTTATAGGTTTAACCTATATATATCAAATCATAATAATAGACCACAAGATTTCATATTTCAATACACATCCCATACATAGAGATAAAAATCATTCATATGGTGAACACCTGGTAACCGACATTAACAAGATGCATATATAAGAATATCCCCATCATTCCGGGACACCCTTCGAATATGATATAAATTTCGAAGTACTAAAGCATCCGGTACTTTGGATGGGGCTTGTTGGGCCCGATAGATCTATCTTTAGGATTCGCGTCAATTAGGGTGCCTGTTCCCTAATTCTTAGATTACCAGACTTAATAAAAAGGGGCATATTCGATTTCGATAATTCAACCATAGAATGTAGTTTCACGTAGTTGTGTCTATTTTGTAAATCATTTATAAAACCTGCATGTATTCTCATCCCAAAAATATTAGATTTTAAAAGTGGGACTATAACTCACTTTCACAGATTTTTACTTCGTCGAGAAGTAAGACTTGGCCACTGTTGATTCACGAACCTATAACAATATATACATGTATATTAAAGTATGTTCAAAATATATTTACAACACTTTTAATATATTTTGATATTTTAAGTTTATTAAGTCAGCTGTCCTCGTTAGTAACCTACAACTAGTTGTCCACAGTTAGATGTACAGAAATAAATCGATAAATATTATCTTGAATCAATCCACGACCCAGTGTATACGTATCTCAGTATTGATCACAACTCAAACTATATATATTTTGGAATCAACCTCAACCCTGTATAGCTAACTCCAACATTCACATATAGAGTGTCTATGGTTGTTCCGAAATATATATAGATGTGTCGACATGATAGGTCGAAACATTGTATACGTGTCTATGGTATCTCCAGATTACATAATATACAATACAAGTTGATTAAGTTATGGTTGGAATAGATTTGTTACCAATTTTCACGTAGCTAAAATGAGAAAAATTATCCAATCTTATTTTACCCATAACTTCTTCATTTTAAATCCGTTTTGAGTGAATCAAATTGCTATGGTTTCATATTGAACTCTATTTTATGAATCTAAACAGAAAAAGTATAGGTTTATAGTCGGAAAAATAAGTTACAAGTCGTTTTTGTAAAGGCAGTCATTTCAGTCGAAAGAACGACGTCTAGATGACCATTTTAGAAAACATACTTCCACTTTGAGTTTAACCATAATTTTTGGATATAGTTTCATGTTCATAATAAAAATCATTTTCTCAGAATAACAACTTTTAAATTAAAGTTTATCATAGTTTTTAATTAACTAACCTAAAACAGCCCGCGGTGTTACTACGACGGCGTAAATCCGGTTTTACGGTGTTTTTCGTGTTTCCAGGTTTTAAATCATTAAGTTAGCATATCATATAGATATAGAACATGTGTTTAGTTGATTTTAAAAGTCAAGTTAGAAGGATTAACTTTTGTTTGCGAACAAGTTTAGAATTAACTAAACTATGTTCTAGTGATTACAAGTTTAAACCTTCGAATAAGATAGCTTTATATGTATGAATCAAATGATGTTATGAACATCATTACTACCTTAAGTTCCTTGGATAAACCTACTGGAAAAGAGAAAAATGGATCTAGCTTCAACGGATCCTTGGATGGCTCGAAGTTCTTGAAGCAGAATCATGACACGAAAACAAGTTCAAGTAAGATCATCACTTGAAATAAGATTGTTATGGTTATAGAAATTGAACCAAAGTTTGAATATGATTATTACCTTGTATTAGAATGATAACCTACTGTAAGAAACAAAGATTTCTTGAGGTTGGATGATCACCTTACAAGATTGGAAGTGAGCTAGCAAACTTGAAAGTATTCTTGATCTTATGTAACTAGAACTTGTAGAATTTATGAAGAACACTTAGAACTTGAAGATAGAACTTGAGAAAGATCAATTAGATGAAGAAAATTGAAGAATGAAAGTGTTTGTAGGTGTTTTTGGTCGTTGGTGTATGGATTAGATATAAAGGATATGTAATTTTGTTTTCATGTAAATAAGTCATGAATGATTACTCATATTTTTGTAATTTTATGAGATATTTCATGCTAGTTGCCAAATGATGGTTCCCACATGTGTTAGATGACTCACATGGGCTGCTAAGAGTTGATCATTGGAGTGTATATACCAATAGTACATACATCTAAAAGCTGTGTATTGTACGAGTACGAATACGGGTGCATACGAGTAGAATTGTTGATGAAACTGAACGAGGATGTAATTGTAAGCATTTTTGTTAAGTAGAAGTATTTTGATAAGTGTCTTGAAGTCTTTCAAAAGTGTATGAATACATATTAAAACACTACATGTATATACATTTTAACTGAGTCGTTAAGTCATCGTTAGTCGTTACATGTAAATGTTGTTTTGAAACCTTTAGGTTAACGATCTTGTTAAATGTTGTTAACCCAATGTTTATAATATCAAAAGAGATTTTAAATTATTATATTATCATGATATTATGATGTACGAATATCTCTTAATATGATATATATACATTAAATGTCGTTACAACGATAATCGTTACATATATGTCTCGTTTCAAAATCATTAAGTTAGTAGTCTTGTTTTTACATATGTAGTTCATTGTTAATATACTTAATGATATGTTTACTTATCATAATATCATGTTAACTATATATATAACCATATATATGTCATCATATAGTTTTTACAAGTTTTAACGTTCGTGAATCACCGGTCAACTTGGGTGGTCAATTGTCTATATGAAACCTATTTCAATTAATCAAGACTTAACAAGTTTGATTGCTTAACATGTTGGAAACATTTAATCATGTAAATATCAATCTCAATTAATATATATAAACATGGAAAAGTTCGGGTCACTACAAAAGGTCCGAAAGAATTTAGGGAAGGTAAAATGTCCCGTTCATATTGATTATAAACGTTCCATATTAATTGATTTCGTTGCGAGGTTTTGACCTCTATATGAGATGTTTTTCAAAGACTGCATTCGTTTTTAAAACAAACCATAACCTTTATTTTATCGACAAGGTTAAAAAGTCACCACATAGATTATTCAAAAACGATAATCTAAAATATCACACTTACACACTGCCAATACATATTGGTTTACAATATTAATATGTTACAACAAAGTAAATCTCGAATGCAGTTTTAAACAATATTATACAAGCATGTTGACACCAAATCTTGTCCATATTTTATCATGCAACAGCTGAAGCTCTTAATAATCACCTGAGAATAAACATGCTTTAAACGTCAACAAAAATGTTGGTGAGTTATAGGTTTAACCTATATATTTATCAAATCGTAATAATAGACCACAAGATTTCATATTTCAATATACATCCCATACATAGAGATAAAAATCATTCATATGGTGAACAACTGGTAACCGACCTTAACAAGATGCATATAGAATATCCCCTATCATTCCGGGACTCCCTTCGGACATGATGAATTCGAAGTACTAAAGCATCCGGTAATTTGGATGGGGCTCGTTGGGCCCAATAGATCTATCTTTAGGATTCGCGTCAATTAGGGTGTCTGTCCTAATTCTTAGATTACCAGACTAAAAAGGGGCATATTCGATTTAATAATCCAGCCATAGAATGTAGTTTCATTTACTTGTGTCTATTTTGTAAAACATTTATAAAACTGCATGTATTCTCATCCCAAAATATTAGATTTTAAAACTGGGACTATAACTCACTTTCACAGATGTTTACTTCGTCTGGAAGTAAGACTTGGCCATTGGTCGATTCACAAATCTATAACAAATATGTACATATATATCAAAGTATGTTCAAAATATATTTACAACATTTTTAATACGTTTTAATGTTTTAAGTTTATTAAGTCAGCTGTCCTCGTTAGTAACCTACAACTAGTTGTCCACAGTTAGATGTACAGAAAAATAAAGCAATATATATTATCTCGAATCAATCCACGACCTCGTGTATACAAGCCTCAGGCTAGATCACAACTCAAAGTATATATAATATTTTGGAATCAACCTCAACCCTGTATAGCTAACTCCAACATTACTGCATATAGAGTGTCTATGGTTGTTCCGAAATATATATATAGATGGGTCGATATGATATGTCAAAACATTGTATTCGTGTCTATGGTATCCCAAGATTACATAATATATTAGAATACATGTATAATACAATATGAGTTAGCTAGGATATGATTAATATAGATTTGTTACCAATTTTCACGTAGCTACAACAAGAAAAATTATCCAATCTTGTTTTACTCATAACTTCTTCGTTTTAAATCCGTTTTGAGTGATTCAAGTTGCTATGGTTTCATATTGAACTTAAGTTTATGAATCTAAATAGACAAAGTATAAGTTTATTGTCAGAAATACAGATTACAAGTTGTTTTTTGTAAAGGTAGTCATTTAAGTCGAAAGAACGACTTCTAGATGACCATTTTGGAAAACATACTTCCACTTTGAGTTTAACCATGATTTTTGGATATAGTTTCATGTTCATAAGAAAAATCATTTTCCCAGAAGAACAACTTTTAAATCAAAGTTTATCATAGTTTTTAATTTAACTAACCCAAAATAGCCCGCGGTGTTACTACGACGGCGTATATCCGGTTTTACGGTGTTTTTCGTGTTTTCAGGTTTTAAATCATTAAGTTAGCATATCATATAGATATAGAACATGTGTTTACTTGATTTTAAAAGTCAAGTTATAAGGATTAACTTTGTTTGCAAACAAGTTTAGAATTAACTAAACTATGTTCTAGTGATTACATATTCAAATCTTCGAATACGATAGTTATACATATATGAATCGAATGATGTTATAAAAATCATTACTACCTAAAGTTTAGTAGGTAAACCTACTGTAAATGATGAAAAAATAACTTGAGCTTCAAAGGATCTTTGATGGCTTGGAAGTTCTTGAAATAGAATCTTGACACAAAAACAAGTTCAAGTAAGATTATTACTCGAATTAAGATAGTTATAGTTATAGAAATTGAATCAAAGCTTGAATATGAATATTATCTTGATTTAGAAAGATAACCTAATATAAATAACAAAGGTTTCTTGATCTTAGATGATTGCTTGGAATGGATTAGGAAACTTGGAAGTAAACTTGTAAACTTGGAAGTGTTCTTGATGTGTTCTTGAGTAATTGTTTTTATGATGATTATAGATAATAACCAAAGCTTGTATTTGATGATTTTTGCTGGAAAAATAGTAACTTAGATGTTCATGGAAGAGTGTGTGTGTTTTGAGAGAGAATTGAGAAGAAAATTAGAAGTGAAATAGAGTAGGTGGTGAGTGGTGAAGGTGAGTGGGGTTAAAAGGACTTCTTATTTTTGTTCACTTTCTCATAAGTCATGCTAGTTGTCTAATTGTTGGTTCCACATGTTTGTTGACTATCTAGGGCTGCTAAGAGCTGAAATATTATGTGTATATACCAATAGTATATACGTCTAGGAGCTGGGTATTGTATGAGTACGAATACGGTTGCATACGAGTAGAATTGTTGATGAAATTGAACGAGAATGTAATTGTAAGAATTTTTGTTAAATAGATGTACTTTGATATGTGTCTTGAAGTCTTCCAAAAGTGTATTATTACAACATAATACACTACATGTATATACATTTAACTGAGTCGTTAAGTCATCGTTAGTTGTTACATGTATGTGTTGTTTTGAAACCTTTAAGTTAACGATCTTGTTAAATGTTGTTAACCCATTGTTTATAATATCTAATGAGATGTTAAATTATTACATTATCATAATATTATGATGTATTAATATATCTTAATATGGTATATATACATTTAAATGTCGTTACAACGATAATCGTTACATATATGACTCGTTTCGAAATCCTTAACTTAGTAGTCTTGTTTTTACATATGTAGTTCATAGTTAATACACTTAATGATCTGTTTACTTATCATTTATCATATTTAAACATAGTTTAACAATATCTTAATATGATTCATATGTATTTAGTAAGACGTTGTTATAACGATAATCGTTATATATATCGTTTCAAGTTTCTTAATTCAATAAACTCATTTTTATGTATATCACTCATTGTTAACATACCTAATGAGATAATCACTTACCATAATATCATGTTAACTATGTATATATCCATATATATATGTCATCATATAGTTTTTACAAGTTTTAACGTTCGTGAATCACCGGTCAACTTGGGTGGTCAATTGTCTATATCAAAACCTATTTCAATTAATCAAGTCTTAAAAGTTTGATTGCTTAACATGTTGGAAACACTTAATCATATAAATATCAATTTCATTTAATATATATAAACATGGAAAAGTTCGAGTCACTACAGTACCTACCCGTTAAATAAATTTCGTCCCAAAATTTTAAGCAGTTGGAGGTGTTGGCGTATCTTCTGGAAATAAGTGCGGGTATTTCTTCTTCATATGATCTTCTCATTACTAGGTGAACTCGGGTCCTCTATGAGTATTCCATCGAACCTTAACAATTGGTATCTTGTTTTGCTTACGTCTTTTAACCTCACGATCCATTATTTCAACGGGTTCTTCGATGAATTAAAGTTTTTCGTTGATTTGGATTTCGTCTAACGGAATAGTGAGATCTTCTTTAGTAAAACATTTCTTCAAATTTGAGACATGGAAAGTGCTATGTATAGCCGCGAGTTGTTGAGGTAACTCAAGTCGGTAAGCTACTGGTCTGACACGATCAATAATATTGAATGGTCCAATATACCTTGGATTTAATTTCCCTCATTTACCAAATCGAACAACGCCTTTCCAAAGTGCAACTCTAAGCATGACCATCTCTCCAATTTCAATTTCTATATCTGTAACATCCCGTTTTTTCCGTACATATCGAAAGGTACATACTAAATCATTGTACATTTGTAACTCGCTAGATTGTGCGAAATTGTATATATATATATATATATATATATATATATATATATATATATATATATATATATATATATATATACTTGATAATGGGTGCATATACAAGTTTATACGTGGGTTTTGATAGCGTTAAGTCTTGTGAGACCATTGTTGAAGTTTAGGCGAATATAGGAAGCGGGATTTAAGTGTACGAATTAAATAAAATCAAAATTTGCTTAAGTTTGTCGAGGTGTCCAGGTGACGGCTAATGCCACGCCGCGACAAAATGGGTCGCGCCGTGACATATAAAGCAATTCCAGATCAGAAGTTAAGTTAAAAGGGGTTGTTTTTCCTTCGTTAGGTCGCGCCGCGACAAATGGGCCGCGCCGCGGCACCTCTGCAGTTCTAACTCCGATTCTAGCTCAAATTAAATAAATTTAAGGGGCAAATTGGTAATTTAACGTGTAGATCTGATAGGAGCATTAAACCTCCACCACTTGTTCATTTAGTTTAATTTCTTTTCTCTTTTCTTTCCAATTTCTCTCCCAAAACTTAAAACCCATTTGGATTAAAAGTGAGATTTGAGAGTGAAGGATTAAGGGTTGATCTTTGGAGCAAGAATTAAAGTTGTTCCTTGCGTCTCTAGCTACACGTTGATAGTCTCGGTAAGTTCTAACTCTAAGTTTTGAGTTTTAATTGGTTAATGGCTAGATTTTTGGTTACTAGAGATTTGTAAGACCCATTTGGTGGTAAAACGGGTGAGTTTGGGTTATGTTGTTGTAATGAAACCCTAATAGCCACAATCTAGGGTTTTGGCCTTGTGATTTGAGGTTGTAAGTGTCAATTGATGTTGTTAGTCAATAATGCACTTTAAGATTCATGAAAGAAGTGTTAATGAGTAAGTTTGACTTGATTGTGAGTCTAAGTATTATAAAATGGGTCAAAATGTACTAGTTGACCTAATTAGAGGAAATGGGTATGGATTACCCTAAGTTTTGTGTTAATTGAAGTTAATAGACTTTAATTCACTAGTCTTAGTGATTAAAGTCGAGTCTTGGCAATTTATGGGCGGTTGTGAGTAGTTGAGTCATTTAATGCAAATTGGGTCATTAAATGCCCAAGTGGGAGTATTGTGGTTAATCCCACTAGTTGTGAAATTGAATGTGCACTTAATGATTTAGGTACATTGTGTTGAAGCTCGGAAGTGCTAAATCATCATCCTTGTGACAAGGTGAGTGGAATAATTATACCTTCATGTATATGGCGTGTTCATTTGTGAATGTTATGGTATGAACCATGTGTCGGTAGTGCCATAACATATATGTGACGGATATAGGATGTGAACCACGTGCCGGTAGCATCGAGTGTGAACCACGTGCCGGTAGCACTATAAAATGAGGCGTGAACCACGTGCCGGTAGCGTCAAAGTGTGAACCATGTGCCGGTAGCACTATAAAAGAGTGAGACTCAAATGCGTATGGTGTGAACCACGTGCCGGTAGCACCATAGCGTTATGGTTAACCATATTGTGTTGTGATCGTTTAGCATTATATATATATATATATATATATATATATATATATATATATATATATATATATATATATATATATATATATATATATATATATGGTGTTGGGTATATGCTAATGAGATTTGGTATCAATGTATGACTTGTTGGTATTTCGGGTATGATTGACTTACTATGTGAGTTACATGTTCGTGCGAGGTATTTGGTATTTGTGATTGCAAATAGATGGGTTATATATATGTGTGTATAAATATTGCACTCACTAAACATTGCTTAGCCTCTCGTTGTTTACCATTTTTATAGGTTCCAGCTTGGACAAGGGTAAGGGCATACGGTTGGATTAGTTGTCTCCCGTTTGTGTTGACAGGGGGTGCTTTTTGGATAGCTTTTGAAGTGGCCTAACGTTTTGAGTAGTTTAGCCTCAAACCATGCTCGAATGTCGTTTGGATTATAAACTATCATTGTAGTAGGTCAAACTTGTATTAAACTTAATTACTGGCCTTTGTGCCTTTGGTAAACATTTAAATTGTTGTACGTTTAAATGGAACTTGTGGAATGGTTTACATATTTAATTGGCGCGTAAATGTGTATTGTATAAAAAAAATTTATCGTATGGAATACGGGTTGGGTTGTTTCAAGTGGTATCAGAGCATGGTCTAAGGGATTTAGGCGACTTGAGATAGGTGCCTAGACTTTGGCTTTATTGTGTGAGCGCTTCATGCGGGACTTGTAGGACTTTGGGTCTAATCGGGAATTATTAGTGCTTTAGTTTATGTGAACTAACCTTGTACTAATTGATTTGTGTTGTGTTTAGCAAGCATCGAGCGAGATGGATGTTGTACTAGCAAGTTAATGTGACGTGCTCGTGTAACAATGATTAGCTACCATTGTTACGGGTGCAAATCATGTCAAACAAGTAATGTACGACGATTGTCGAGCAAGATGGAGTAGTGTGGTGTACATGTATATACTTACATGTTATGTCTTTTCGTTCTTTGTTTAATCTTTTCCGTTTTATAGAATGAAGACGAGAAACGGACATAATGATAACGGTGGTACGAGTGAGGATGTTGAACTCACGGCCAAGGTTGAGGCCATCTTTAAAAAGTTAAAGAAGGATTTTCTTGACGATGTTCGAAAGGTCTTCCAAGAGTCGGTCGATGGACAAGTGACCGAAATGATCAACGAACGAATGAAAGCCGCAATAGAGGAGGCTTTAGAGGCTAGAAACATTTATCCTCGAGGCGACGGGGGTGAAGGAAATGGTGGGGGTGGAAGGCGGGACTTCCACTACAAAAATTTCAAGGATACTCAACCTTCGATGTTTAATGGGGTGAGGGATCCATTGAAAAGCACTTGTTGGATTTCCGATATCGAGGGAGCTTTCCGTACCGCGGAATGTCCTCCCAAGAAGAAAACGAGGTATGGGTCTAGCATGTTACGTGAAGAAGGCAAGTTGTGGTGGGACGATAAAATCAATTTTTATGGTGAAGAGCAATGTATGAGCTTGACATGGGAGGAGTTTAAGAAGGAATTTTTTCAAGAATACCGAACTTCTTCCGACCTTGATAGAATCCATGACGAGTTGCATCATTTGCAACAAGGTTCAATGGACTTGGATACTCTCAAGTCTACCTTTTTGGCAAAGACTCATTTTTGCCCGGAATATGTTGGTGACGATCACAAACTAATGAAAGATTTATACCGTACCTTGAACGATGAGTTAAAGGGTAAGATTAGTCGGGGAATGGCAAAGACTTTTGAAGAGCTATTCAAGTTGGCTTGGGGTTTTGAACCGGAGGTTCCGAGGAAGAGTGATTTCACTTTTTCAAAGAGAAAGTTTGAAGGTTCGAGCCATTCGAACTTTTCAAATAAAAAGAACAAGAAAGGCTCTGAAAGCTTAAATAATGTGAAGAAGGGTGCTTATGGGGGTTTCGGGCCTACGTGTTTTAATTGTAAACAAAGGGGACACATGGCCTGTGATTGTACCAATGGCCCGAACAAATTTACTTGCTATAATTGTGGTAAGGAAGGGCACAAGAAGCCGGAATGTCCCGAGTTGAATAATGATCATGTTAAGAAATTAGAGAGAACGACGGGCACGGCTAGGGGTCGCAACTATTTGATGATGAATGATGAAGCTAAGCAATCCAACGAAGTTGTCTCAGGTACTTTTATGGTTAACTCTAATACGGCAAGGATTTTATTTGATAGCGGTGCAAATTTGTCGTTTGTGTCTCCAAAATTTGTGCCTAAACTTGATAGACCGTTAGCTAAGTTAAGTCGTCCGGTAGAAGTCGAAATAGCGGACGGCAAGACGGTGCTAGTGGTTGATGTGTGTAAGAATTGTGACTTTGTTTTTGGTGCCAAAAGCTTTAAAATTGATCTCATCCCTAAGACTTTGGGCGATTTTGATATCGTTGTTGGTATGGATTGGCTTGATCGAAATAGAGCCGATATTGCATGCCATGAGAAATTTATCCGCGTGAAGACCTCAAGTGGGGGAGAGTTAATTATTCACGGCGATAAACGAAGAAGACTTGTGCCGATATATTCTTTTGCACGCGCACGTCGTTTTCTTGTTAGTGGTGGCATGGATTTTCTTGCACATGTTGTTGATACTCGTGATGAGCCACCACCCATTCGTAAAATTCCGGTGGTTAGTGAATTCGAAGACGTTTTTCCGGACGAGTTACCGCGTGTTCCGGCAGAAAGACAAGTTGAATTTCGCATTGAGTTGGTTTCGAGAGCTACTCCCATTGCTAAAACTCCTTATCGTTTAGCACGACAGAAATGCAAGAGTTTTTAAATCAAAACCAAGAGTTGCTTGAGAAGGGTTTTATTCGACCGAGTGCTTCGCCATGGGGCGCTCCGGTTTTATTCGTAAAAAAGAAGGATGGTAGTATGCGAATGTGCATCGATTATCGGGAGTTGAATAAAGTGACGATCAAGAATCGTTATCCATTGCCTCGGATCGACGATTTGTTTGACCAACTCCAAGGTGCAACGTATTTCTCTAAAATCGACCTAAGATCCGGCTATCACCAAATGCGGGTCCGTGAGGAAGATATTGAGAAAACGGCTTTTCGAACGTGTTATGGGCATTTTGAGTTTTGTAGTTATGCCTTTTGGTCTTACGAATGCACCGGCGGCATTCATGGACCTTATGAACCGAGTGTGCCAACCTATGTTGGACAAGTCGGTAATTGTGTTCATTGACGACATACTTGTCTATTCGAAAAGTATAAAGGAACATAAACATCATTTGCGTGGTGTGTTGAAGACGTTGCGGAAGGAGAAGTTGTACGCAAAATTCTCCAAATGTGAATTTTGGCTAAGGGAAGTTCAATTCCTTGGCCATATTGTGAACCAAGATGGTATTCAAGTAGATCCGGGGAAGATTGAGACGGTAAAGAGATGGGGACGACCGACTACGCCTACGGAAATCCGAAGTTTTCTCGGATTGGCCGGTTATTATCGTCGGTTTATCCAAGACTTTTCTAAGATCGCTTCTTCGTTGACGAAATTAACGAGGAAGAACGCGAGGTTTAATTGGGAGAACGAGCAAGAAATTGCTTTTAAACTGTTAAAAGAGAAGTTGTGTCAAGCTCCGGTGTTAGTGTTGCCGGAAGGTGTGGAGGATATGACGGTCTATTGTGATGCTTCATTAAATGGACTCGGTTGTGTTCTAATGCAAAGTGGTAAAGTCATCGCTTACGCCTCTCGACAACTAAAGGAACATGAAACGAGATATCCGACTCATGATCTTGAGTTGGCGGCGGTTGTGCATGCGTTGAAAATTTGGCGCCATTACTTGTATGGTGTCAAGTGTACGATTTATTCGGATCATAAGAGTTTGAAACATCTCTTTAATCTACGAGATTTGAATTATCATCAATGTAGGTGGATGGATGTGGTAAAAGACTATGATTGTGAAATACTTTATCATCCAGGCAAGGCGAATGTGGTCGCGGATGCGTTAAGTCGAAAGAGTCATCACCTGGCGTTACGATTGGGATTATTACGTATGATTATTACTAATGATTTTCTTGAAAAACTTGGCATGATTCAAATAGAGGCTTACGTTCACAACAAGCATGCGGAGCGAATTGTGGGACAATCGGAGTTCATTACTATGGGCTCGCGAGGTTTGTTGTCTTTTTAAGGAAGAGTGTGGGTGCCTAAGATGGGAGATTATCGACAAGTGCTACTTGATGAAGCACGTAAGTCAAAGTATTCCATTCATCCGGGCGCAACAAAAATGTATCTTGATTTAAGGAAAGATTATTGGTGGCTGGGCATGAAACGTGATGTTGTGAAGTATGTTGAGCAATGCGTCACGTGTTTGCAAGTTAAGGCCGAGCACCAAAAGCCGTATGGTAAGTTACAACCGTTAGAAATCCCGAAATGGAAATGGGAGCACATTACAATGGATTTCATCACAAAGTTACCTAAAACGGCGAGAACCCAATTTGATTCGATTTGTGTTATAGTAGATCGATTGACGAAAAGCGCTTTGTTTCTTCCCATTAAGGAAGCAATATCGTCGGAGACCTTGGCTAAGTTGTTTATCAAGGAAGTCATCTCTCGACACGGTGTTCCTATATCTATTATTTCGGATCGAGATACTCGTTTTACATCTCGGTTTTGGGAAAAGTTTCATGAAGATATGGGTACGCAATTGAAGTTGACCACGGTGTATCATCCTCAAACGGACGGTCAAACCGAACGTACGAATCACTTTGGAGGATATGTTACGGGCATGTATTATCGATTTTGGTGGTAGTTGGGACGAGCACTTGCCTTTGGTGGAATTCTCGTACAATAATAGTTATCATACTAGTATTGGGATGCCACCTTATGAGATGCTTTATGGGCGTAGGTGTCGAACCCCGATTTGTTGGGGTGAAGTGGGACAAAAGGAAATCGGGAGTACCGATTTGGTTTTAGAGACGAATAGCAAGATTGATGTGATTCTTGAGCATTTGAAAAAGGCTCAAGATAGGCAAAAATCTTATGCCGATAAACGTAGACGAACGATCGAATTTCAAGAAGGTGACATGGTGATGCTCAAAGTTTCGCCATGGAAAGGTATTATTCGATTCCGAAAACGGGGAAAGTTAGCTCCTCGGTTTATTGGACCATTTAAGGTTTTAGCTCGTGTTGGTGAAGTCGCGTACCGTTTGGAATTACCCGAAGAGCTTGCGGGGATCCATAATACATTTCATGTTTCCCATCTCTGTAAGTGTCTTGCGGATGATTCATCTTGGGTGCCATTAGATGAGATTGAGCTAAATAATAAGTTAGAGTATATCGAGGAACCGATTGCCATACTTGATGAGAAAGTCAAAAGATTGAGACATAAAGAGGTAAGGACTTTTAAGGTTCAATGGCGTCGTAGTAAGGGTTCCGAGTTCACTTGGGAGCCCGGCTTCTCATGCGGCTTGGATCGCGAGGACGTGCTCCGATTCAAGTGGGGGAGAGTTGTAACATCCCGTTTTTCCCGTACATATCGAACGGTACATACTAAATCATTGTACGTTTGTAACTCGCTAGATTGTGCGAAATTGTATAGATATATATATATATATATATATATATATATATATATATATATATATATATATATATATATATATATATATATATATATATATATATATATATATATATATATATATATATACTTGATAACGGGTGCATATACAAGTTTATACGTGGGTTTTGATAGCGTTAAGTCTTGTGAGACCATTGTTGAAGGTTAGGCGAATATAGGAAGCGGGATTTAAGTGTACGAATTAAATAAAATCAAAATTTGCTTAAGTTTGTCGAGGTGTCCAGGTGACGGCTAATGCCACGCCGCGATAAACTGGGTCGCGCCGCGACATATAAAGCAATTCCAGATCAGAAGTTAAGTTAAAAGGGGTTGTTTTTCCTTCGTTAGGTCACGCCGCGACAAATGGGCCACGCCGCAGCACCTCTACAGTTCTGACTCCGATTCTAGCTCAAATTAAATAAATTTAAGGGGCAAATTGGTAATTTAACGTGTAGATCTGATAGGAGCATTAAACCTCCACCACTTGTTCATTTAGTTTAATTTCTTTTCTCTTTTCTTTCCAATTTCTCTCCCAAAACTTAAAACCCATTTGGATTAAAAGTGAGATTTGAGAGTGAAGGATTAAGGGTTGATCTTTGGAGCAAGAATTAAAGTTGTTCCTTGCGTCTCTAGCTACACGTTGATAGTCTCGGTAAGTTCTAACTCTAAGTTTTAAGTTTTAATTGGTTAATGGCTAGGGTTTTGGTTACTAGAGATTTGTAAGACCCATTTGGTGGTAAAACGGGTGAGTTTGGGTTATGTTGTTGTAATGAAACCCTAATAGCCACAATCTAGGGTTTTGGCCTTGTGATTTGAGGTTGTAAGTGTCAATTGATGTTGTTAGTCACCAATGCACTTTAAGATTCATGAAAGAAGTGTTAATGAGTAAGTTTGACTTGATTGTGAGTCTAAGTATTATAAAATGGGTAAAAATGTACTAGTTGACCTAATTAGATGAAATGGGTATGGATTACCCTAAGTTTTGTTTTAATTGAAGTTAATAGACTTTAATTCACTGGTCTTAGTGATTAAAGTCGAGTCTTGGCCATTTATGGGCGGTTGTGAGTAGTTGAGTCATTTAATGCAAATTGGGTCATTAAATGCCCAAGTGGGAGTATTGTGGTTAATCCCACTAGTTGTGAAATTGAATGTGCACTTAATGATTTAGATACATTGCGTTGAAGCTCGGAAGTGCTAAATCATCATCCTTGTGACAAGGTGAGTGGAATAATTATACGTTCATGTATATGGCGTGTTTATTTGTGAATGTTATGGTATGAACCATGTGCCGGTAGTGCCATAACATGTATGTGACAGATATAGGATGTGACCACGTGCTGGTAGCATCGAGTGTGAACCACGTGCCGGTAGCACTATAAAATGAGGCGTGAACCACGTGCCGGTAGCGTCAAAGTGTGAACCATGTGCCGGTAGCACTATAAAAGAGTGAGACTCAAATGCGTATGGTGTGAACCACGTGCCGGTAGCACCATAGCATTATGGTTAACCATATTGTGTTGTGATCATTTAACATTATATATATATATGGTGTTGATTATATGCTAATGAGATTTGGTGTCAATGTACGACTTGTTGGTATTTCGGGTATGATTGACTTATTATGTGAGTTACATGTTCGTGCGAGGTATTTGGTATTTGTGATTGCAAATAGATGGGTTATATATATGTATGTATAACTATTGCACTCACTAAGCATTGCTTACCCTCTCGTTGTTTACCATTTTTATAGGTTCCGGCTTGGACAAGGGTAAGGGCATACGATTGGATTAGTTATCTCCCGTTTGTGTTGACAGGGGTGCTTTTTGGATAGCTTTTGAAGTGGCCTAACGTTTTGGGTAGTTTAGCCCCAAACCATGCTCGAATGTCGTTTGGATTATAAACTATCATTGTAGTAGGTCAAACTTGTATTAAACTTAATTACTGACCTTTGTGCCTTTGGTAAACATTTAAATTGTTGTACGTTTAAATGGAACTTGTGGAATGGTTTACATATTTAATTGGCGCGTAAATGTGTATTGTATAAAAAAAATTTATCGTATGGAATACGGGTTGGGTTGTTTCAATATCCTTTCTTTAAATGTCAGCGTATCTCTTTTGTCGACTTTGGGCGGTTTTCAACCGTTGTTGAATTTGGATGATCTTCTCTGTAGTTTCTTGTATTATCTCCGGACCCGTAATCTGTCTATCCCCCACTTCACTCCAACAAATCGGAGACCTGCACTTTCTACCATAAAGTGCTTCAAACGGTGCCATCTCAATGCTTGAATGGTAGCTGTTGTTGTAGGAAAATTATGCTAACGGTAGATGTCGATCCCAACTATTTCTGAAATCAATAACACATGCTCGTAGCATGTCTTCAAGCGTTTGTATCATCCTTTCGTTCTGCCCATCAGTTTGTGGATGATAGGCAGTACTCATGTCTAGACGAGTTCCTAATGCTTGCTGTAATGTCTGCCAGAATCTTGAAATAAATCTGCCATCCCTATCAGAGATAATAGAGATTGGTATTCCATGTCTGGAGATGACTTCCTTCAAATACAGTCGTACTAACTTCTCCATCTTGTCATCTTCTCTTATTGGCAGGAAGTGTGCTGATTTGGTGAGACGATCAACTATTACCCAAATAGTATCAAAACCACTTGCAGTCCTTGGCAATTTTAGTGATGAAATCCATGGTAATGTTTTCCCATTTCCATTCTGGGATTTCGGGTTGTTGAAGTAGACCTGATGGTTTCTGATGCTCACCTTTGACCTTAGAACACGTCAAACATTCTCCTACATATTTAGCAACATTGGCTTTCATACCTGGCCACCAAAAATGTTTCTTGAGATCCTTGTACATCTTCCCCATTCCAGGATGTATTGAGTATCTGGTTTTATGAGCTTCTCTAAGTACCATTTCTCTCATATCTCCAAATTTTGGTACCCAAATTCTTTCAGCCCTATACCGGGTTCCGTCTTCCCGAATATTAAGATGCTTCTCTGATCCTTTGGGTATTTCATCCTTTAA
Organism: Rutidosis leptorrhynchoides; assembly: GCF_046630445.1. Taxonomy (NCBI): domain Eukaryota; kingdom Viridiplantae; phylum Streptophyta; class Magnoliopsida; order Asterales; family Asteraceae; genus Rutidosis; species Rutidosis leptorrhynchoides. The sequence continues at coordinate 1,764,552 of NC_092337.1, forward strand.
ATTTCCTTCTTTTAAAACTCCTTGTTGCACCTCCTTTATTTGAGTAGTAAGGTTATTGTGAATCATTATATTCATAGCTTTTACTCGAATGGGTTCTCTATCCTTTCTGCTCAAGGCGTCGGCTACCACATTTTCCTTCCTCGGGTGGTAACGAATCTCAAAGTCGTAATCATTCAACAATTCAATCCACCTATGCTGCCTCATGTTCAGTTGTTTCTGATTAAATATGTGTTGAAGACTTTTGTGGTCGGTATATATAATACTTTTGACCCCATATAAGTAGTGCCTCCTAGTCTTTAATGCAAAAACAACCGAGCCTAATTCCAAATTATCTAGACGTGAATCTTCAATTATCTAGACGCATAAGCAATTACTATCGTTCGTTGCATTAATACACAACCGAGACCTGGCTTTGAGGCGTCACAATATATCACAAAATCGTCACTCCCTTCAGGTAATGACAATATAGGTGCCGTAGTTAACTTTTTCTTTAACAATTGAAACGCTTTCTCTTGTTCATCCTGCCATTCAAATTTCCTCCCTTTATGCGTTAATGCAGTCAAGGGTTTTGCTATTCTGGAAAAATCTTGGATGAACCTTCTGTCATAACCAGCTAATCCTAAAAATTGGCGTATATGCTTCGGAGTTTTCAGGGTTTCCCACTTTTCAACGGTTTCAATCTTTGCTGGATCCACCCGAATACCTTCTTTGTTCACTATATGACCGAGGAATTGAACTTCTTCCAACCAAAATGCATACTTTGAAAACTTAGCGTACAGTTTTTCTCTCCTTAACAACTCTAGCACTTTTCTCAAATGTTCTTCGTGCTCCTAGTCATTCTTTGAGTAAATAAGTATGTCATCGATGAAAACATGACAAACTTGTCAAGGTATGGTCCACATACTCGGTTCATGAGGTCCATGAACACAGCTGGTGCGTTAGTCAACCCAAACGGCATAATCATAAACTCGTAATGACCGTAACGCGTCCTAAAAGCAGTCTTTGGAATATCATCCTCCTTCACCCGCATTTGATGATACCCAGAATGTAAATCAATCTTCGAATAAACCGATGAGCCTTGTAGTTGTTCAAATAAGTCGTCGATTCTCGGTAGTGGGTAGCGGTTCTTGATGGTAAGTTTGTTCAACTCTCGGTAGTCGATACACAACCTAAATGTACCATCCTTCTTCTTGACAAACAAAACAGGAGCTCCCCATGGTGATGTGCCTGGTCGAATGAAACCACGCTCTAAAAGTTCTTGTAACTGACTTTGTAATTCTTTTATTTCGCTGGGTGCGAGTCTGTATGGAGCACGAGCTATTGGTGCAGCTCCCGGTACGAGGTCAATTTGAAATTCAACGGATCGATGTGGGGGTAATCCCGGTAATTCTTTCGGAAATACATCGGGAAATTCTTTTGTGACGGAAACATCACTGATGTTCTTTTCTTCAAGTTTAACTTCCTCGATGTGTGCTAGAATGACGTAACAACCTTTTCTTATTAGTTTTTGCGCCTTCATACTACTAATAAGATTTAATTTTGCGTTATTCTTTTCTCCGTACACCATTAAGGGTTTTCCTTTTTCCCATACAATGCGAATTGCATTTTTGTAACATACGATCTCTGCTCTCACCTTTTTCAACCAGTCCATGCCAATTATCACATCAAAACTTTCTAACTCTACTGGTATCAAATCAATCTTAAATGTTTCACTAACCAGCTTAATTTCTCGATTCCGACATATATTATCTGCTGTAATTAATTTACCATTTGCTAATTCGAGTAAAAATTTATTATTCAAAGGCGTCAGTGGACAACTTAATTTAGTACAAAAATCTCTACTCATATAGCTTCTATCCGCACCCGAATCAAATAAAACATAAGCAGATGTATTGTCAATAAGAAACGTACCCGTAACAAGCTCCGGGTCTTCCTGCGCTTCTGCCGCATTAATATTGAAAACTCTTCCGCGGCCTTGCCCATTAGTATTCCCTTGGTTTGGGAAATTTCTAATAATGTGGCCCGGTTTTCCACATTTATAACAAACTACGTCGGCATTATTTGTTCCGACCTTATTTGTTTTTTTATTTTTGTTGTTCTTTGGTCCGTAAACCTCACATTTTGCCGCGCCATGACCACGTCTCTTACACTTGGTGCAAACTGTTGTGCAAAACGCATTCGGATGGTACTCTACACACCTGAAGCATGGTTATTTCTGTTGTTTGTTGTTATTGAGGTTGTTGTTGGGATTGTTATTGTTGTTGAAACGGTTGTTGTAGTTGTTGTTGTTGTTGTTGGGACGTTTGTTGTAGTTATTGTTAGGATTGCGGTTATTGTTGCGATTGTTGTTGCGGTTGTGGTTGTAATTGTTATTGTTGTTGTACTGGTGACTCTTGTCACCGTTTTCCTCCCACTTCCTCTTGAGTTGTTTCGTGTTGGCTTCTTCGGCCGCCTGTTCTTTAAATCTCCCCTCAATCTGATTTATGAGTTTAGGAGCCATTTGACTTTCCTTCTGTATAGAAGTGGGCTCGTGTAAACTCACATCTTCTTGAATCCTTACTGGTAACCCTTTTACAAACGCGTCGATCTTCTCTTCTTCATCTTCGAACGCTCCCGGACACAACAGGCACAACTCTGTGAATCGTCGTTCATATGTGGTAATGTCGAATCCTTGTGTTCGTAACTCTCTAAGTTCTATCTTGAGCTTATTGACTTCGTTTCTAGGACAGTACTGCTCATTCATCAATTGATTGAATGCCGACCACGGTAGTGCGTAAGCAGCATTTTGTCCTACCTGTTCAAGATAGGTGTTTCACCACGTTAACGCAGTACCTGTGAAGGTATGCGTAGCGTACTTAAATTTGTCCTCTTCAGTACACTTACTTATTGCAAAAACCGATTCGACCTTCTCGGTCCACCGTTTCAATCCAATTGGTCCTTCGGTTCCATAAAATTCTAAAGGTTTGCTGGCAGTAAATTCTTTGTAGGAGCATCCTACACGATTTCTTGTGGAATTAGTTCCACTACTAGATCCAGAGTTATTGTTATTTTGCATCACATCCTGTACTGCGGCTATGTTTACTGCAAGGATAACACGGAAATCTTCCTCGCTCATGTTCAAATTCTGACGAGTCGTCGGTGCCATTTCCTTCAAAAATAGCCCAAAAGAATTAAGTTAATCATATAGAATTTTAAGAGTAGTCAATAGTATTTCGTAGCATAGTATGATCTCATTTATAAAAGCTTTTTCTTCATATTAGCGTTTTATAGTTTTAATTCGGGTAGTACCTACCCGTTAAGTTCATACTTAGTAGCTAATATACAATTCAACAACTACAATTCTATATGAAAAAACTGATTATAATAAAATTTCGCGTTCAAATTTTTATACATTATTTTACAAACTTACAATACCGCTATTATACATAGAGGATGAAATATAGCACATAATAACTTTGCTAATCGGCAGCTATAAAGGCAATTCTAGTTAATACGCAAGTTGTTCAGCAAAAGAAATAAAGACACATAATTCATAAGTCCAGAAACAAGTCATGCATTCTGGTTTTACTAAGACGACTTCCCATCCTTGGTCTTGTGGAAAGTAACCATTATGACCATTGGCTAGGCAGTATGTTGTAATGTCGTCAAAAGGACGAGGGTTTCCTAATGTTCAACAACCCTGTAATAATCTAAAAACCTTGTTTCTCACCCCAACTACTGAATTCGTCACTTGTGGGAAGGTTTTATTTAAAAGTTGTAATCCGATATTCTTTTTCTCACTTTGGTAAGAAGCGAATATCACTAAACCATAAGTATAACATGCTTCTTTATGTTGCATGTTAGAAGCTCTTTCTAACTCACGAAATCCTATGTTGGGATATGTTGAGTCAAAATAGGTTCTTAACCCGTAGTGTAAAATTGCATTTGGGTTCCCTGCATTTAACGTTTTAAAGAAAACAAGGCGTAACTTACGGTCTCTCCAATGTGATATACCCCACCTATTAAAGGAAAGCCTTTTATAAACTAAGGCATTTCTGGAAAGTCTTTCAAATGTTTGACAAGTTAATTTTGCCATAACTAAATGTGCTGATGAATTCTGACCAACTCTAGACAATATTTCCTCAATCATATCCTCTGATAGGTCTTCTAAAATATTCTGTTGTCTACCCTTAACGTCCATTTTGTTTTTATACTGTAAAATAGACAAGGATTAGATTTGAAAAAGATAATTAACAAACAATACAAACAATTTTTACATAGAACATAAAAGTACAAGCACACTACAATACATATAATAAACAACATGATTACAACCCTCTAATCCGAATCACTGGTTTCATCTTCTTCGGAATTGGTTCGTTTTCCTAATTTTCTAGGGATATATGGTGTTCCTCTAATACGAGCCATCGTTTTCCACAATGGTTTAGAAAAACCTGGTGGTTTAGAGGTTCCTGGATTATTGTTATATTTTAGGAAATACGGACGTTGCCGATACATATAAAGTTCATCGGGGTACGAATCAGGTTCCTCTATTTTTATACCTTTTCCCTTATTATTTTCTTTTGCTTTATTAAATTGGGTCGAGGTAATTTCTATAACATCATCGGAATCCTCATCGGGATCTGATTCATCGGAATATTGGTAATCTTCCCAATATTTTTCTTCCTTGGCGGAAACACCATTGACCATTTTTTTACTTTGGTCCGTTGGTTGAGGATTTTCTTTTATTTAATCGATTTACTGAAGGTATCAATATTTCTTCCTCCAGAACCTCTTCTTCTTCCGGTTCTTCCTCTTTCGGTTCCTCCTCTTCCGGTTCCACTTCTTCCGGTTCCTCCTCTTCCGGTTCCTCCCCTTCCGGTTCCTCTTCGGGAATTTTTGAATCTTCCTAAAGTATATTCGACTCTTCATTATAATTAGGTGAGTCGATGGGATTTGTACTAGAGGTAGACATCTATCACACAATATCAAACACGTTAAGAGATTAATATATCACATAATATTTACATGTTAATAATATATAGTTTCCAACAAAAAATGTTAAGCAATCGTTTTTGAAGAAAAACACGGTCGAAGTCTAGATTCACTAATGCATGCTAACAAACTTGGTAAGACATACTAATGCAAAAATTATGGTTCTCTAAGAACAACTCTCAAATACCAACTGAAATGTCCCGCTCATATTGATTATAAACGTTCCATATTAATTGATTTCATTGCGAGGTTTTGACCTCTATATGAGACGTTTTTCAAAGACTGCATTAGTTTTTAAAACAAACCATAACCTTTATTTTATCGACAAGGTTAAAAAGTCACCACCTAGATTATCCAGAAATGATAATCTAAAATATCACACTTACACACTACCAATACATATTGGTTTACAATATTAATATGTTACAACAAAGTAAATCTCGAATGCAGTTTTAAACAATATTATACAAGCATGCTGACACCAAATCTTGTCCATATTTTAGCATGCAACAGCGGAAGCTCTTAATAATCACCTGACAATAAACATGCTTTAAACGTCAACAAAAATGTTGGTGAGTTATAGGTTTAACCTATATATTTATCAAATCGTAATAATAGACCACAAGATTTCATATTTCAATATACATCCCATACATAGAGATAAAAATCATTCATATGGTGAACACCTGGTAACCGACCTTAACAAGATGCATATAGTATATCCCCTATCATTCCGGGACTCCCTTCGGACATGATGAATTCGAAGTACTAAAGCATCCGGTACTTTGGATGGGGCTCGTTGGGCCCAATAGATCTATCTTTAGGATTCACATCAATTAGGGTGTCTGTTCCCTAATTCTTAGATTACCAGACTAAAAAGGGGCATATTCGGTTTAATAATCCATCCATAGAATGTAGTTTCATTTACTTGTGTCTATTTTGTAAAACATTTATAAAACGGCATGTATTCTCATCCCAAAATATTATATTTTAAAAGTGAGACTATAACTCACTTTCACAGATTTTTACTTCGTCGGGAAGTAAGACTTGGCCACTGGTCGATTCACGAACCTATAAAAAATATGTACATATATATCAAAGTATATTAAAAATATATTTACAACATTTTTAATACGTTTTAATGTTTTAAGTTTATTAAGTCAGCTGTCCTCATTAGTAACCTACAACTAGTTGTCCACAGTTAGATGTACAGAAAAATAAAGCAATATATATTATCTCGAATCAATCCACGACCTCGTTTATACAAGCCTCGGGCTAGATTACAACTCAAAGTATATATAATATTTTGGAATCAACCTGAACCCTGTATAGCTAACTCCAACATTACTGCATATAGAGTGTCTATGGTTGTTCCGAAATATATATAGAGATGGGTCGATATGATATGTCAAAACATTGTATTCGTGTCTATGGTATCCCAAGATTACATAATATATTAGAATACATGTATAATACAATATGAGTTAGCTAGGATATAATTAATATAGATTTGTTACCAATTTTTACGTAGCTACAACAAGAAAAATTATCCAATCTTGTTTTACCCATAACTTCTTCGTTTTAAATCCGTTTTGAGTGATTCAAGTTGATATGGTTTCATATTGAACTTAAGCTTAAGAATACAAACAGAAAAAGTATAAGTTTATAGTTGAAAATACAGATTACAAGTCATTTTTGTAAAGGTAGTCATTTCAGTCGAAAGAACGACGTCTAGATGACCATTTTGGAAAACATACTTCCACTTTGAGTTTAACCTTGATTTTTGGATATAGTTTCATGTTCATAAGAAAAATCATTTTCACATAAGAACAACTTTTAAATCAAAGATTATCATAGTTTTTAATTTAACTAACCCAAAACAGCCCGCGGTGTTACTACGACGGCGTATATCCAGTTTTACGGTGTTTTTCGTGTTTTCAGGTTTTAAATCATTAAGTTAGCATATCATATAGATATAGAACATGTATTTAGTTGATTTTAAAAGTCAAGTTAGAAGGATTAACTTTGTTTGCGAACAAGTTTAGAATTAACTAAACTATGTTCTAGTGATTACATGTTCAAATCTTCAAATAAGATAGTTATACATATATGAATCGAATGATATTATGAACATCATTACTACCTCAAGTTTATTAGGTAAACCTACTGGAAATGATGAAAAAATAACTTGACTTCAAAGGATCTTTGATGGCTTGGAAGTTCTTGAAATATAATCATGACACAAAAACAAGTTCAAGTAAGATTATTACTCGAATTAAGATAGTTATAGTTATAAAAATTGAATTAAAGCTTGAATATGAATATTACCTTGATTTAGAAAGATAACCTACTTTAAATAACAAAGGTTTCTTGATCTTAGATGATTGCTTGGAATGGATTAGGAAACTTGGAAGTAAACTTGTAAACTTGGAAGTGTTCTTGATGTGTTTTTGAGTAATTGTTTTTATGATGATTATAGGTAATAACCAAAGCTTGTATTTGATGATTTTTGCAGGAAAAATAGTAACTTCGACGTTCATGGAAGAGTGTGTGTGTTTTGAGAGAGAATTGGGAAGAAAATAGTAAGTGAAATGGAGTAGGTGGTGAGTGGTGAAGGTGAGTGGGGTTAAAAGGAGTTTTTGTTTTTGTTTCCTTGCTCATAAGTCATGCTATTTGTCTAATTGTTGGTTCCACATGTTTGTTGACTATCTAGGGCTGCTAAGAGCTGAATTATTATGTGTATATACCAATAGAATATATGTCTAGGAGCTTGGTATTGTACGAGTACGAATACGGTTGCATACGAGTAGAATTGTTGACGAAATTGAACGAGAATGTAATTGTAAGCATTTTTGTTAAATAGAACTACTTTGATATGTGTCTTGAAGTCTTCCAAAAGTGTATTATTACAACATAATACACTACATGTATATACATTTAACTGAGTCATTAAGTCATCGTTAGTCGTAACATGTAAGTGTTGTTTTGAAACCTTTAAGTTAACGATCTTGTTAAATATTGTTAACCCATTATTTATAATATCTAATGAGATGTTAAATTATTACATTATCATGATATTATGATGTATTTATATATGTTAATATGATATATATACATTTAAATGTCTTTACAACGATAATCGTTACATATATGACTCGTTTCGAAATCCTTAAGTTAGTAGTCTTGTTTTTACATATGTAGGTCTTTGTTAATACACTTAATGATATTTTTACTTATCATTTATCATATTTAAACATAGTGTAACAATATCTTAATATGATTCATATGTATTTAGTAAGACGTTGTTATAACGATAATCGTTATATATATCGTTTCGAGTTTCTTAATTCAATAAACTCATTTTTATGTATATCACTCATTGCTAACATACCTAATGAGATACTCACTTATCATAATATCATGTTAACTATATATATATATACATATATATGTCATCATATAGTTTTTACAAGTTTTAACGTTCGTGAATCACCGGTCAACTTGGGTGGTCAATTGTCTATATGAAACCTATTTCAATTAATCAAGTCTTAACAAGTTTGATTGCTTAACATGTTGGAAACACTTAATCATATAAATATCAATTTCATTTAATATATATAAACATGGAAAAGTTCGGGTCACTACAGAAGGCGGCCGTGTCCTTCTTTATAATTCGCGTTTCAAATTATCACCGGGAAAGCTTAAGTCCCGTTGGTCGGGACCGTTCGTAGTTAGGAAGGTGTACCTATTTGGTACGGTGGAATTGATTGTTTCGAATGGTGAAGGTTTTAAAGTAAATGGCCACCGGGTCAAACACTATGTGGATGGGCCCCTTGAAATCGAAGAAGAGGTTAACCTCGACTTCGATTCGAAAAACGCTTAAATTTGGGGGAACGAGTCGAGTGAATGACTCGGTAATAAAAACCACGGTTGTTGTAGTTTATTGTATTTTTAGCTAGAAGGTGTGTTTTAAGAGTTGAAATTACAATTTGATCATTGGTTAGTGCGTTGGTTGCGGATATTTAATTTTTGGTTGAGAAAAACATAGATTTTTTAAAGGGAAAAAGCGCCAGGTATAAGCCGCGGCGTGGCTGGCTAGACCGCGGCGCGAGGTAAAGCTAAATTTGCATGTCGAGAGTTTTACAAAATTTGGGGATTTTTGGTGCTTTAAGCCGCGGCGCGGCAGGATTACCCGCGGCGCGGGCCATGTCTGGTGAAAATGCTAAATCTTTTTTTTTATTAAAGGCAAATGGGTCAAACCCGACCCAAGGCCTAAACCCGACAGGATTCTTCAATTATTTAGGGTAATTTGCAGTTTGAAAACACACACATCTCTTACCAAACACAAACACGCTCACAAATTCTCTCAAAACCCTAATCATTTATCTTTAATCTTTGCTTAATTTCTTCATCAAATCTCTAATCAATGGCTAACAAGGTCCGATTTTATGATTCTTTCTCTTTTTCTTGCCTAATTACATGCTCTATTGATGTTTAATTTCGAATTAGGTTTTGAATTAGTGTGGGGTTGTTGATTTTGGTCTTGGATGCTTTAATTAATCATGGGTTTTTGTTGAATATGATTAGTATGTATGAAATTCATAATCTTTTTGTGTTTTTGATACATGTCTTTGATTCTAGGGTTCATGATTAATTTAAAATCAAATTAGAGATGATTGTTTGGGAGAACTTGGTTATGGGATTTCTTAAAATTGGTTTGACTTGAATGATAAGTGTGGGGTGTGTTAATTTGGCCTGGTCATTAGGGTTCTAGTTTTAATTGAACGACATTCTTATGTTAAATTGCTTTTATATAATATAGATGCCATGTTATTGATGCTATAATGAATTGTGCTAGGTTTTAGTTGATTTTCGAATGAAATTGTTAATTTTGGTGTTTGAAATTATTTTTCCAATAATGTTGTTTAGCTCGAATGTTTAAGTTTATGTTTAGATACTATCAATGAATGTTAATTGTTTGATTATTTGGAATTTGATATTTTAAATGGTGGATAGCATGTGGTTTAAGCGTCGGGCATAAATAGTTTAATGCTTGTAGCAATTTGTTGACCAAGTTTGACTTATGCTTTAACATGATTTCATGAGATGATGTTTGGATTTTTAAAATGTGGTTTATTTTTAATGGAATTTATATAAAAGTAGTATTTGGTCAACATACGGATAAATGTGAACAAGAACTAATCTCTAATGCTAATAGACATGTTTGCATTTGTTGTTGTTTGTTTGGTGCTTTTGATTACAAAGGCAAAGAAACGCTCCCCGTATGACAGCCGCTCAACAACGGGAACAAGAAACGCTTGAGGAAATTCAAACAAATCCTGAATATTGGTTGCAAGCATTACGGGATGATGAAGAGTATGCTGAAAGGTTTGAGTGGATAAGAAAGCGCTCAATTACTGGTACTTGGTATTTGGACTGGGCCTCGCTAGCACAAATGAGAAGACACTTAAAGACTCACTTCCAAAGTGTACTCACATGCGTTAAACAATCGGGTAATCATTTTATTCACGCATGGGAGCAAGCTTTTATTTGTACGGATGAAATTTACGAGGACTTGGTGTGGGAATTCTTTTCCACGGTAACTTTTAATTCTCGTCATGAGGCTACAGATTTGAGCTTTTTAAGGTTTCGGTTAGGAGGAGTAGATCGGGAAATGAATAGGATGGATCTTTCCCGTGCATTGGATTTATACCCTGATATGGACGATTTTGTTTTAAGGCAGTTTTTGGGGAATACTAAGTTTTATGGTGCTGAACCATTTAATTCGCAATAATATTGGTATCAACTTAGTGGTAAAAATCCTTTTGTGTCAAGTGAATCAAAGGGGTTGGACATCCGAGATAAAGATGCAAGATTGATTCAGAGGTTTTTGGGGTGCACGTTTTGTGCAAGAGCAATGGGTACGATAAAGTGAGGACTCACGATTTGTGGTGTATTTATCAAATTAAGCATGATCAGTTTGTAGATATGGCGAATTTTGTTGGCGAATATTTTCGTAAGCATGCACTTGAAAAGTAGCATTCCAAACCACTTTTGGGTGGTCACTATGTTACGAAAATCGCGAGATTTTTTTAATATCAACTTCAGTCACTGCAAACTAGCTTGAGACTTGATGAAACCTTTTGGGATTCAGTTTTATCTTAATGCAAAAATTTTAATGTGGAATTCGAATAGGTCAATGTAAGTTGAGTATGTTGAACCATCTCATCAGGGGGAAGCGAGTGGTAGCGGTACGCGCCATGATGATGAGGAAGTTGTAGTGACCCGAACTTTTCCATGTTTATATATATTAAATGAAATTTTTATTTACATGATTAAGTGTTTCCAACATGTTAAGAAATCAAACTTGTTAAGACTTGATTAATTGAAATAGGTTTCATATAGACAATTGACCACCCAAGTTGACCGGTGATTCACGAACGTTAAAACTTGTAAAAACTATATGATGACATATATATGATTATATGATTATATATATAGTTAACATGATATTATGATAAGTAAGTATCTCATTAGGTATTTTAACAATGAGTTATATACATAAAATTGAGTTAATTAAATTAAGAAACTCGAAACGATATATATAACGATTATCGTTATAAAAACGTCTTACTAAATACATATGAATCATATTAAGATATTGATACACTATGTTTAATCATGATAAATGATAAGTGAACATGTCATTAAGTGTAATAACAATGAACTACATATGTAAAAACAAGACTACTAACTTTATGATTTCGAAACGAGACATATATGTAACGATTATCGTTGTAACAACATTTAACTGTATATATATCATACTAAGATATATTAATATATCATAATATCATGATAATGTAATAATTTAACATCTCTTTAGATATGATAAACAATGGGTTAACAACATTTAACAAGATCGTTAACCTAAAGGTTTCAAAACAACATTTACATATAACGACTAACGATGATTTAACGACTCAGTTAAAATGTATATACATGTAGTGTTTTAATATGTATATATACAATTTTGAAAGAATTCAAGACACTTATCAAAATATTTCTACTTAACAAAAATGCTTACAATTACATCCTCGTTCAGTTTCATCAACAATTCTACTCGTATGCACCCGTATTCGTACTCGTACAATACGCAGCTTTTAGATGTATGTACTATTGGTATATACACTCCAATGATTAGCTCTTAGCAGCCCATGTGAGTCACCTAACATATGTGGGAACCATCATTTGGCAACTAGCATGAAATATCTCATAAAATTATAAAAATATTAGTAATCATTCATGACTTATTTACACGTAAACAAAATTACACATCCTTTATATCTAATCCATATACCAACGACCAAAAACACCTACAAACACTTTAATTATTCAATTTTCTTCATCTAATTGATCTCTCTCAAGTTCTATCTTCAAGTTCTAAGTGTTCTTCATAAATTCTACAAGTTCTAGTTTCATAAAATCAAGAATACTTCCAAGTTTACTTGCTCACTTCCATTCTTGTAAAGTGATCATCCAACCTCAAGAAATCCTTGTTGTTTACTGTAAGATAACATTCTAAATCAAGGTAATACTCATATAGAAACTTTGATTCAATTCCTATAACTATAAATATCTTAATTCGAGTGATAATCTTACTTGAACTTGTTTTCGTGTCATGATTCTACTTCAAGTACTTTCAAGCCATCCAAGATCCTTTGAAGCTAGATCATTTCTTGTCACTTCCAGTAGGTATACCTACTAAACTTGAGGTATTAATGATGTTCATAACATCATTTGATTCATATATATATAACTACCTTATTCGAAGGTTTAAACTTGAAATCACTAGAACATAGTTTAGTTAATTCTAAACTTGTTCGCACACAAAAGTTAATCCTTATAACTTGACTTTTGAAATCAACTAAACACATGTTCTATATCTATATGATATGCTAACTTAATGATTTAAAACCGCAAAACACGAAAAATACCGTAAAACCGGATATACGCCGTCGTAGTAACACCGCGGGCTGTTTTGGGTTAGTTAATTAAAAACTATGATAAACTTTGATTTAAAAGTTGTTCTTCTGAGAAAATGATTTTTCTTATGAACATGAAGCTATATCCAAAAATCATGGTTAAACTCAAAGTGGAAGTATGTTTTCCAAAATGGTCATCTAGACATCGTTCTTTCGACTGAAATGACTACCTCTTACAAAAATGACTTGTAACTTATATTTCTGACTATAAACATATACTTTTTCTCTATAGATTCATAAAATAGAGTTCAATATGAAACCATAGCAATTTTATTCACTCAAAACGGATTTAAAACGAAGAAGTTATGGGTAAAACAAGATTGGATAATTTTTCTTGTTGTCGCTACGTGAAAATTGGTAACAAATCAATATTAATCATATCCTAGCTAACTCATATTGTATTACATGTATTCTAATATATTATGTAATCTTGGGATACCATAGACACGTATGCAAATGTTTTGACATATCATATCGACCCATGTATATATATTATTTGGAACAACCATAGACACTCTATATGCAGTTGATAATGCTAAAAATTAACATATATTTCATAGCATTATCCCTCAAGAAAGACAAGCTTTTAGTTGAAATTGTTCTATTTACAAGTGATATTCGTTTAAATAATAAAAGGTGAAGACAAAAGACAGATTCGACGAATTGAAGATGCAAACGACCAAAAAGCTAAAAAGTACAAAGTACAATCAAAGTGGTTCAAATTATTGGTGAGAAACTTCTCAAAATTACAAAAGTACAAGACGCAAACCGCAAAATACAAGATATTAAATTGTACGCAAGGACGTTCGAAAATCCGGAACCTGGACCAGAGTCAACTCTCAACGCTCGACGCAACGGATTAAAAATTATAAGTCAACTATGCACATGAATATAATATAATATATAATTAATTCTTAAAATTATTTATATATAATATTATTTTATATAAACTGTCGGCAAGAAGAAAACAAGCACATATGAACTCTCCCAGCTGGCCATGCGATCGCATGGCCTGGAAGAGTAAATTCCATGTAACACCCTAGGCAAATCCCACATCGCCCACATACATGAGTGATCATGGGATTATAAGGTAATACCCACGCTTAAATGACACAACGCGTTTTGGGATCACAGGCTGAGTAGAAGTGCGAGTACGTTGTGGTTAAGCGTGCTCGGGCGAGAGCACCACCAGGATGGGTGACCTCCTGGGAAAGTGCTTCTCGTGTGTGGTCGCCAAGAAAAAGCCGTGCACCTGCGGGCAAAGAGGACAATATTGTGGTCATGTTAAGCTGGGGTGTTACAGAATGGTAACAGAGCCACTCATGTACCGTTGGGGGTGGTGGGGCAAACCTCATCGAGGACGATGAGTCCCTGAGGGGGGGTGAATGTAACACCATAGGCAAATCCCACATCGCCCACATACATGAGTGATCATGGGATTATAAGGTAATACCCACGCTTAAATGACACAACGCGTTTTGGGATCACAGGCTGAGTAGAAGTGCGAGTACGTTGTGGTTAAGCGTGCTCGGGCGAGAGCACTACCAGGATGGGTGACCTCCTGGGAAAGTGCTTCTCGTGTGTGGTCGCCAAGAAAAAGCCGTGCGTCTGCGGGCAAAGCGGACAATATTGTGGTCATGTTAAGCTGGGGTGTTACATTCCATGCGATCGCATGGCCCCAATTGGGGGTCAGGTCCTATAAATTCGCAGTTTGGTTGATCAAAAACACATCTTTTTCTTTCCATACGTAAATATATATATATATATATATATATATATATATATATATATATATATATATATATATATATATATATATATATATTATAATTTTAATTTTTAATAATAATAAGGGTATGTTAGCAAATGTTGTAAGGGTGTAAGTCGAAATTCTGTCCGTGTACCACTACGCTATTAATATACACTGTAAGTTATGTTTTATTTTATTATTAAATTAATGTCTCGTAGCTAAGTTATTATTATGCTTATTTAAGGCGAAGTAATCATGATGTTGGGCTAAAATATTAAGACGGGGTAATTGGGTTTTGTACCATAATTGGGGTTTGGACAAAAGAACGACACTTATGGAAATTAGACTATGGGCTATTAATGGGCTTTATATTTGTTTAATTAAATGACAGTTTGTTAATTTAATATAAAGATTTACAATTGGACGTACCTATAAATAACCACATACACTCGATCGGACACGATGGGCGGGATATTTATAAGTACTAATAATCGTTCATTTAACTGGACACGGGAATGGATTAATAGTTAATGGACTTATTAAAACAGGGGTGAATTATGTACAAGGACACTTGGTGTAATTTTTAACAAAATATTAAAACCTTGGGTTACACGCAGTCGATATCCTGGTGTAATTATTAAACAAAGTATTAAGACCTTGTTACAGTTTAAGTCCCCAATTAGTTGGAATATTTAACTTAGGATATAAGGATAATTTGACGAGGACACTCACACTTTATATTTATGACTGATGGACTGTTATGGACAAAAACCAGACGGACATATTGAATAATCCAGGACAAAGGACAATTAACCCATGGTAATAAATTAAAATCAACATGTTAAACATCATGATTACGGAAGTTTAAATAAGCATAATTCTTTTATTTCATACTTAATTGCACTTTTAATTATCGCACTTTTATTTCTTGTCATTTTATTTATCGCACTTTAATTTATCGCACTTTAATTATTGTTATTTACTTTACGCTTTAAAATTAAGTTATATTTATTTTTAATATTTTACATTAGGTTTTAACTGCGACTAAAGTTTTAAAATCGACAAACCGGTCATTAAACGGTAAAAACTCCCCTTTTTATATTAATAATAATACTACTTATATATATATTTGTATTTTTACAATTATAGTTTTAAAAAAAATATAGCGTTAAACTTGGCTAAAGATCTCTGTGGAACGAACCGGACTTACTAAAAACTACACTACTGTATAATTAGGTACACTGCCTATAAGTGTTGTAGCAAGGTTTAGGTATATCCACTCTATAAATAAATAAATAATTTGTGTAAAATTGTATCGTATTTAATAGTATTTCGTAGTAAATATATAACTATTTTATACACCACCTCGCACACATCATAGTATTTTTGACGGCGCTGCCGGGGAACTTAAAATGCCGAAAGCGCAACGCTATATATATAAAAAAAGATTTTTATTAAGTTTTAGTTAATTTGTTGTAAAAATATACGTTTTAAATTTTAAAAATACAAAAATATAAAAAGAAAATATAAAAAAATCTATATATTTGTTTTTAAGAGTTGATATAAATATATAAAATTATAAAGTATTTCTATTTCTATTTTTTAAATATAAGTTTTATTTAAGTTATATAAATATTTTATATAAATTTAAAAACAGAAAAATAAAAAAATATATATATAAAAGTTTACGGGCCGATCACTGTTGAAGCCCATAATCTGGCCTGGAAATTTAATCCATGCGACCGCATGGAGTTTTAACTCCAATATCATGCGATCGCATGACTGGCCATGACATGCCAGGTTTGACCTACAACAGCATTAATTACGGGGTAATTATTATTATTATTATTATTATTATTTATTAAAACCCTAATTATTGTTAGTTATTAAATTAATTTGTTTTAGTTTTATATTTTTGTATTTTAAGTTTAATTTAGTTTTAATTAATATATAAAAATTAATACTTTTATAAATAAATAATATAAAAATAATATTTTTATAAAAATTGTACTTTTTATAACTTTAAGTTTTATTTTTATATTTTGTAACTTTTTATTTGTTTTAGCGTAATATTTGTATTTTTCGTTCGTAGTTTTAAGTCATAGTTTTTGCCATAGTTATTTTTATTTCTAGATTTTTAGGCTTTGCCGTAAAATCCCTTAAGTACTTTTTCTTTAGACTAAGATTTAGGTGCTTTAGAATTTTGCGACGCTGTTCTAAGATTTTAGTACCTTTTTAAGTTATTTCCATTTGGGATATAGTATTTCTTTTAAGCTTTAATATTTTTAGACGCAACTTTTAATTCTTAGTTTTTAGTTCCTTTTTAAGTTTCGACGCGCTACTTTCTTATTTTTAT
Source organism: Rutidosis leptorrhynchoides (assembly GCF_046630445.1). Taxonomy (NCBI): domain Eukaryota; kingdom Viridiplantae; phylum Streptophyta; class Magnoliopsida; order Asterales; family Asteraceae; genus Rutidosis; species Rutidosis leptorrhynchoides. The sequence continues at coordinate 1,781,677 of NC_092337.1, forward strand.
TTTTCGACCTTTTATTTTTCGACGTTTTTCGACGCATTATTTTTCTTTCTTATTTCTCGACGCCCTAGTTTTTAGGACATAAAATTTTCTATTTCTTCTCTAAAATTTCTTTAAATTTCAACGAAAAATTATTTTAAGCGGTTAAATTGATAGACATCCAAAATTTTCTGGTTCGTAGTAATTGTTGGATTTGTTAGTGGCGAGTTGTGGGCTTCCGATTTAAAGGGTCCTGACTACTTGCTGCATCTATTGGCTATTCGAAACGTGGGCAAAATCAGAAAAGTCTATTAATTTGATAACTTAAATAATTTTTATTTTTTTTATAACTAATAGGATATTCAGTGAATGCACCGAGCAAAACGTTCACCACCTTTTATACGTTCACCACCTATAAATCGATTAAGACATCTAACCAATATTTTCGCCGTTGATTTTTTCTTTAGAATCGTCATCCAGTCGACCAAGTACTCCAATTCAAATTTCCGATAATCCATTTTTTGAACCCGACCTCACAATTGAGAATCCAGAGGATATTCAGGGACAATTCAGAGATCCTGAACCATTAATCTTTCCTCCGGAACCACCAATCATTCAAACAGAAATTGTCGAGGAACAAACCATTAAATCAGAATCCTCTAGTGATTCAGATTCAACAAATTCAATAATGGAGAATCTCGAACCCCTAAGTATGGAAGACCGAATGAGAGCTAAACGCACTGGCCAAGGTCACGCAATTACTCAACCAGACATTAATGCGCCAGATTATGAAATCAAAGGACAAATCCTACACATGGTAACTAATCAATGCCAATTTAGTGGTGCGCCGAAGGAAGATCCAAATGAACATCTTCGTACCTTTAATAGGATCTGTACTTTATTTAAAATTCGAGAAGTGGAGGATGAACAGATCTATCTCATGTTATTTCCCTGGACTTTAAAGGGAGAAGCCAAAGATTGGTTGGAATCATTACCTGAAGGGGTGATTGATACATGGGATGTCTTAGTTGAAAATTTTCTTAAACAATTCTTTCCGGCATCTAAAGCCGTAAGACTTCAAGGAGAAATTGTTACATTCACACAGAAGCCAAATGAAACTCTATATGAAGCGTGGACAAGATTTGGAAAGTTATTGAGAGGATGTCCGCAACATGGTTTAGACACTTATCAAATAGTACAAATATTCTACCAAGGATGCGACATCACTACACGAAAAGACATCGATATAGCAGCCGGTGGTTCCATTATGAAGAAAACCGCAACTGACGCTTACAAAATTATTGATAACACTGCTTCCTACTCACATGAGTGGCACCAAGAAAAAGATATCGTTAGATCATCTAAAGCAGCTAGAGCCGATTCTAGCCATGACTTAGATTCCATTTCCGCAAAGATATATGCTGTTGAGAGACGAATGGAAAAGATGACTAAGGATATTCGCTCAATACGAATTAGTTGTGAGCAGTGTGGAGGACCACATTTGACAAAAGATTGTCTCAGTATTGAACAAACAATGGAATAAAGAGAGAATGTTTCATACATGAACCAAAGGCCTGGAAATAATTATCAGAATAATTATCAACCGCCAAGACCAATCTACAATCAAAACCAGAATTATAACCGAAATATTCCATACAACAACCAACAAGGTCCTAGCAATCAACAAGTATCCAATAATACTTACAATCAGCAAAGACCTATTTTTTATAAATAAACCACCACAAACCGATGATAAAAAGCCAAATTTAGAAGATATGATGTCAAAGCTAGTTGAATCTCAAACGCAATTTTTCACATCTCATAAACAAGCCAATGAATAAAATGCTCAAGCATTTAGAAATCAACAAGCTTCTATTCAAAATTTGGAACAAGAAGTAAGCAACCTAGCAAGGTTGATAGGTGAAAGAAAACCGGGAAGTCTACCTAGTGATACAAATGCTAACCTCCGGAATAAAACAGCTAAAGTCATTACCACAAGAAATGGTATTACACTTAAACCACCTGAAATACCTGTAATTTTTGATGACTCTATTCCTACTCCACAAGAACCACAACCTGAGCAAGATAAGAAAACAGAACCGGTAGTTGAAAAGGTTAATGAAGATAACACAGTTAAAGTTAAACCTTATGTTAAACCATACCAACCACCACTTCCTTACCAGAGTAAAATGAGAAAAGAGAGACTTGAAGCCGAGCAATCCAAATTCTTGGATATGTTTAAACAAATAAATGTCAATCTTCCTTTCATTAATGTGATTTCAGGAATGCCTAGATATGCTAAATTTCTGAAAGATCTAATTACAAATAGAAAGAAAATGGAAGAACTTTCGGCTGTTACTATGAATGCTAATTGTTCTGCAGTACTGTTGAATAAGATACCAGAAAAATTATCAGATCCAGGAAGTTTCACAATTGCATGTTTTCTGGGTAGTCTTAGTTCAATAGAAGCATTGGCAGATTTAGGTGCTAGTATAAATCTAATGCCGTATTCATTATACGCTAAACTAGACCTTGGAGAATTGAAACCAACATGAATAAGTATACAACTAGCAGATAGATCAGTAAAATATCCTAGAGGGATAATGGAAAACATGCTAGTTAAAGTTGGTACTTTAGTATTTCCAGTAGATTTTGTTATTTTGGACATGGAAGAAGATTCTCGAGTTCCTCTCATATTAGGAAGACCATTCTTAAACACGGCTAAAGCAATAATAGACGTGTTTGGTAAGAAACTGACCCTAAGTATAGAGGACGAGAGTGTTACCTTTTCAGTTGATAGAGCCATGCAACAACCACAATCTGCAGATGATACATGTTATTACATTCAAACTATAGATTCACATACAGAATTGTTAGAAGAATTTCCAGAATTACAAGGAACAGGAGAATGTTCTTTAGGAGAAGGAACTAAACCGATTGATGAAACTGAAATGTTAGCTACACTTATGGCTAATGGATATGAACCAACAACAGAAGAAATTCAAATGTTAAAAGAAGAAGACAAATATCGATACAAATCATCGATAGAAGAACCACCGACATTAGAATTAAAGCCACTTCCAAACCATTTGGAATATGCTTATTTACATGGTGAATCTGAATTACCTGTAATAATATCGTCTTCTCTTACTGAAAATGAAAAATCTCAACTCATTTCTGTGTTAAAAGCTCATAAACCAGCTATTGCATGGAAGATTCATGACATTAAAGGCATAAGTCCTTCGTATTGCACACATAAAATCCTTATGGAAGAAGGTCATAAAACGTATGTACAACGTCAACGAAGACTAAATCCTAATATGCAAGATGTTGCTAAGAAAGAAATTATTAAACTGCTAGATGCAGGTTTAATTTATCCAATCTCTGATAGTCCATGGGTAAGCCCAGTTCAATGCGTACCTAAGAAGGGTGGTATGACTGTCATCACAAATGAGAAAAATGAGTTTATTCCTACTAGAACTCTAACAGGATGGCATGTTTGAAATGTCCCGTTCTTATTGATTAAAAACGTTCCATATTAATTGATTTCGTTACGAGGTTTTGACCTCTATATGAGACATTTTTCAAAGACTGCATTCATTTTAAAACAAACCATAACCTTTATTTCATAAATAAAGGTTTAAAAAACTTTACGTAGATTATCAAATAATGATAATCTAAAATATCCTGTTTACACACGACCATTACATAATGGTTTACAATACAAATATGTTACAACAAAATAAGTTTCTTGAATGCAGTTTTTACACAATATCATACAAGCATGGACTCCAAATCTCGTCCTTATTTAAGTATGCGACAGCGGAAGCTCTTAATAATCACATGAGAATAAACATGCTTAAAACGTCAACAAAAATGTTGGTGAGTTATAGGTTTAACCTATATATATCAAATCATAATAATAGACCACAAGATTTCATATTTCAATACACATCCCATACATAGAGATAAAAATCATTCATATGGTGAACACCTGGTAACCGACATTAACAAGATGCATATATAAGAATATCCCCATCATTCCGGGACACCCTTCGGATATGATATAAATTTCGAAGTACTAAAGCATCCGGTACTTTGGATGGGGTTTGTTAGGCCCAATAGATCTATCTTTAGGATTCGCGTCAATTAGGGTGTCTGTTCCCTAATTCTTAGATTACCAGACTTAATAAAAAGGGGCATATTCGATTTCGATAATTCAACCATAGAATGTAGTTTCACGTACTTGTGTCTATTTTGTAAATCATTTATAAAACCTGCATGTATTCTCATCCCAAAAATATTAGATTTTAAAAGTGGGACTATAACTCACTTTCACAGATTTTTACTTCGTCGGGAAGTAAGACTTGGCCACTGGTTGATTCACGAACCTATAACAATATATACATATATATCAAAGTATGTTCAAAATATATTTACAACACTTTTAATATATTTTGATGTTTTAAGTTTATTAAGTCAGCTGTCCTCGTTAGTAACCTACAACTAGTTGTCCACAGTTAGATGTACAGAAATAAATCGATAAATATTATCTTGAATCAATCCACGACCCAGTGTATACGTATCTCAGTATTGATCACAACTCAAACTATATATATTTTGGAATCAACCTCAACCCTGTATAGCTAACTCCAACATTCACATATAGAGTGTCTATGGTTGTTCCGAAATATATATAGAGGTGTCGACATGATAGGTTGAAACATTGTATACGTGTCTATGGTATCTCAAGATTACATAATATATAATACAAGTTGATTAAGTTATGGTTGGAATAGATTTGTTACCAATTTTCACGTAGCTAAAATGAGAAAAATTATCCAATCTTGTTTTACCCATAACTTCTTCATTTTAAATCCGTTTTGAGTTAATTAAATTGCTATGGTTTCATATTGAACTCTATTTTATGAATCTAAACAAAAAAAGTATAGGTTTCTAGTCGGAAAAATAAGTTACAAGTCGTTTTTGTAAAGGTAGTCATTTCAGTCGAAAGAACGACGTCTAGATGACCATTTTAGAAAACATACTTCCACTTTGAGTTTAACCATAATTTTTGGATATAGTTTCATGTTCAAAATAAAAATCATTTTCTCAGAATAACAACTTTTAAATCAAAGTTTATCATAGTTTTTAATTAACTAACCCAAAACAGCCCGCGGTGTTACTACGACGGCGTAAATCCGGTTTTACGGTGTTTTTCGTGTTTCCAGGTTTTAAATCATTAAGTTAGCATATCATATAGATATAGAACATGTGTTTAGTTTATTTTAAAAGTCAAGTTAGAAGGATTAACTTTTGTTTGCGAACAAGTTTAGAATTAACTAAACTATGTTCTAGTGATTACAAGTTTAAACCTTCGAATAAGATAGCTTTATATGTATGAATCGAATGATGTTATGAACATCATTACTACCTTAAGTTCCTTGGATAAATCTACTGGAAAAGAGAAAAATGGATCTAGCTTCAATGGATCCTTGGATGGCTCGAAGTTCTTGAAGCAGAATCATGACACGAAAACAAGTTCAAGTAAGATCATCGCTTAAAATAAGATTGTTATAGTTATAGAAATTGAACCAAAGTTTGAATATGATTATTACCTTGTATTAGAATGATAACCTACTGTAATAAACAAAGATTTCTTGAGGTTGGATGATCACCTTACAAGATTGGAAGTGAGCTAGCAAACTTGAAAGTATTCTTGATTTTATGAAACTAGAACTTTTGGAATTTATGAAGAACACTTAGAACTTGAAGATAGAACTTGAGAGAGATCAATTAAATGAAGAAAATTGAAGAATGAAAGTGTTTGTAGGTGTTTTTGGTCGTTGGTGTATGGATTAGATATAAAGGATATGTTATTTTGTTTTCATGTAAATAAGTCATGAATGATTACTCATATTTTTGTAATTTTATGAGATATTTCATGCTAGTTACCAAATGATGGTTCCCACATGTGTTAGGTGACTCACATGGGCTGCTAAGAGCTGATCATTGGAGTGTATATACCAATAGTACATACATCTAAAAGCTGTGTATTGTACGAGTACGAATACGGGTGCATACGAGTAGAATTGTTGATGAAACTGAACGAGGATGTAATTGTAAGCATTTTTGTTAAGTAGAAGTATTTTGATAAGTGTATTGAAGTCTTTCAAAAGTGTATAAATACATATTAAAACACTACATGTATATACATTTTAACTGAGTCGTTAAGTCATCGTTAGTCGTTACATGTAAGTGTTGTTTTGAAACTTTTAGGTTAACGATCTTGTTAAATGTTGTTAACCCAATGTTTATAATATCAAATGAGATTTTAAATTATTATATTATCATGATATTATCATGTATGAATATCTCTTAATATGATATATATACATTAAATGTCTTTACAACGATAATCGTTACATATATGTCTCGTTTAAAAATCATTAAGTTAGTAGTCTTGTTTTTACATATGTAGTTCATTGTTAATATACTTAATGATATGTTTACTTATCATAGTATCATGTTAACTATATATATATCCATATATATGTCATCATATAGTTTTTACAAGTTTTAACGTTCGTGAATCACCGGTCAACTTGGTTGGTCAATTGTCTATATGAAACATATTTCAATTAATCAAGTCTTAACAAGGTTGATTGCTTAACATGTTGGAAACATTTAATCATGTAAATATCAATCTCAATTAATATATATAAACATGGAAAAGTTCGGGTCACTACAGTACCTACCCGTTAAATAAATTTCGTCCCGAAATTTTAAGCTGTTGAAGGTGTTGACGAATCTTCTGGAAATAGATGCGGGTATTTCTTCTTCATCTGTTCTTCACGCTCCCAGGTGAACTCGGGTCCTCTACGAGCATTCCATCGAACCTTAACAATTGGTATCTTGTTTTGCTTAAGTCTTTTAACCTCACGATCCATTATTTCGACGGGTTCTTCGATGAATTGAAGTTTTTCGTTGATTTGGATTTCATCTAACGAAATAGTGAGATCTTCTTTAGCAAAACATTTCTTTAAATTCGAGACGTGGAAAGTGTTATGTACAGCCGCGAGTTGTTGAGGTAACTCTAGTCGGTAAGCTACTGGTCCGACACGATCAATAATCTTGAATGGTCCAATATACCTTGGATTTAATTTCCCTCGTTTACCAAATCGAACAACTCCTTTCCAAGGTGCAACTTTAAGCATGACCATCTCTCCAATTTCAAATTCTATATCTTTTCTTTTAATGTCAGCGTAGCTCTTTTGTCGACTTTGGGCGGTTTTCAACCGTTGTTGAATTTGGATGATCTTCTCGGTAGTTTCTTGTATAATCTCCGGACCCATAATCTGTCTATCCCCCACTTCACTCCAACAAATCGGGGACCTGCACTTTCTACCATAAAGTGCTTCAAACGGCGCCATCTCAATGCTTGAATGGTAGCTGTTGTTGTAGGAAAATTCTGCTAACGGTAGATGTCGATCCCAACTGTTTCCGAAATCAATAACACATGCTCGTAGCATGTCTTCAAGCGTTTGTATCGTCCTTTCGCTCTGCCCATCAGTTTGTGGATGATAGGCAGTACTCATGTCTAGACGAGTTCCTAATGCTTGCTGTAATGTCTGCCAGAATCTTGAAATAAATCTGCCATCCCTATCAGAGATAATAGAGATTGGTATTCCATGTCTGGAGATGACTTCCTTCAAATACAGTCGTGCTAACTTCTCCATCTTGTCATCTTCTCTTATTGGTAGGAAGTGTGCGGATTTGGTGAGACGATCAACTATTACCCAAATAGTATCAAAACCACTTGCAGTCCTTGGCAATTTAGTGATGAAATCCATGGTAATGTTTTCCCATTTCCATTCTGGGATTTCGGGTTGTTGAAGTAGACCTGATGGTTTCTGATGCTCTGCTTTGACCTTAGAACACGTCAAACATTCTCCTACGTATTTAGCAACATCGGCTTTCATACCCGGCCACCAAAAATGTTTCTTGAGATCCTTGTACATCTTCCCCGTTCTAGGATGTATTGAGTATCTGGTTTTATGAGCTTCTCTAAGTACCATTTCTCTCATATCTCCAAATTTTGGTACCCAAATCCTTTCAGCCCTATACCGGGTTCCGTCTTCCCGAATATTAAGATGCTTCTCCGATCCTTTGGGTATTTCATCCTTTAAATTTCCCTCTTTTAAAACTCCTTGTTGCGCCTCCTTTATTTGAGTAGTAATGTTATTATGAATCATTATATTCATAGATTTTACTCGAATGGGTTCTCTGTCCTTCCTGCTCAAGGCATCGGCTACCACATTTGCCTTCCCCGGGTGGTAACGAATCTCAAAGTCGTAATCATTCAATAATTCAATCCACCTACGCTGCCTCATATTCAGTTGTTTCTGATTAAATATGTGTTGAAGACTTTTGTGGTCGGTATATATAATACTTTTGACCCCATATAAGTAGTGCCTCCAAGTCTTTAATGCAAAAACAACCGCGCCTAATTCCAAATCATGCGTCGTATAATTTTGTTCGTGAATCTTCAATTGTCTAGACGCATAAGCAATCACCTTCGTTCGTTGCATTAATACACAACCGAGACCTTGCTTTGATGCATCACAATAAATCACAAAATCATCATTCCCTTCAGGCAATGACAATATAGGTGCCGTAGTTAGCTTTTTCTTCAATAACTGAAACGCTTTCTCTTGTTCATCATTCCATTCAAATTTCTTCCCTTTATGCGTTAATGCAGTTAAGGGTTTTGCTATTCTGGAAAAGTCTTGGATGAACCTTCTGTAGTAACCAGCTAGTCCTAAAAACTGGCGTATGTGTTTCGGAGTTTTCGGGGTTTCCCACTTTTCAACAGTTTCTATCTTTGCCGGATCCACCTTAATACCTTCTTTGTTCACTATGTGACCGAGGAATTGAACTTCTTCCAACCAAAATGCACACTTTGAAAACTTAGCGTACAATTCTTCCTTTCTCAATACTTCTAACACCTTTCTCAAATGTTCACCGTGTTCTTGGTCATTCTTTGAGTAAATAAGTATGTCATCAATGAAAACAATGACAAACTTGTCAAGGTATGGTCCACACACTCGGTTCATAAGGTCCATGAACACAGCTGGTGCATTAGTTAAACCAAACGGCATGACCATAAACTCGTAATGACCATAACGTGTTCTGAAAGCAGTCTTTGGAATATCATCTTCTTTCACCCGCATTTGATGATACCCGGAACGTAAGTCAATCTTTGAATAAACAGACGAGCCTTGTAGTTGATCAAATAAGTCGTCGATTCTCGGTAGTGGGTAGCGGTTCTTGATGGTAAGTTTGTTCAACTCTCGGTAGTCGATACACAACCTGAATGTACCATCTTTCTTCTTGACAAACAAAACAGGAGCTCCCCACGGTGATGTGCTTGGTCGAATGAAACCACGCTCTAAAAGTTCTTGTAATTGGCTTTGCAGTTCTTTCATCTCGCTGGGTGCGAGTCTGTAAGGAGCACGAGCTATTGGTGCAGCTCCTGGTACAAGATCTATTTGAAATTCAACGGATCGATGTGGGGGTAATCCCGGTAATTCTTTCGGAAATACATCGGGAAATTCTTTTGCAATGGGAACATCATTGATGCTCTTTTCTTCAGTTTGTACTTTCTCGACGTGTGCTAGAACAGCATAGCAACCTTTTCTTATTAGTTTTTGTGCCTTCAAATTACTAATAAGATGTAGCTTCGTGTTGCCCTTTTCTCCGTACACCATTAAGGATTTTCCTTTTTCTCGTATAATGCGAATTGCATTTTTGTAACAAACGATCTCCGCTTTCACTTCCTTCAACCAGTCCATACCGATTATCACATCAAAACTCCCTAACTCTACTGGTATCAAATCAATCTTAAATGTTTCGCTAACCAGTTTAATTTCTCGATTCCGACATATATTATCTGCTGAAATTAATTTACCATTTGCTAATTCGAGTAAAAATTTACTATCCAAAGGCGTCAATGGACAACGTAATTTAGCACAAAAATCTCTACTCATATAGCTTCTATCCGCACCCGAATCAAATAAAACGTAAGCAGATTTATTGTCAATAAGAAACGTACCCGTAACAAGCTCCGGGTCTTCCTGTGCCTCTGCCGCATTAATATTGAAAACTCTTCCGCGGCCTTGTCCATTCGTGTTCTCCTGGTTCGGGCAATTTCTAATAATGTGGCCCGGTTTTCCACATTTATAACAAACTACATTGGCATAACTTGCTCCGACACTACTTGCTCCTCCATTACTCGTTCCGACACCATTTGTTCCTTTCGTTCTATTAACCCCTGGTCCGTAGACCTCACACTTCGCCGCGCTATGACCATTTCTTTTACACTTGTTGCAAAATTTGGTGCAGAACCCCGAGTGATTCTTTTCACACCTTTGGCATAGCTGCTTCTGATTGTTGTTGTTGTTGCGGTTATTATTGTTGTTGGGATGATTGTTGTAGTTGCTGTTGTTGTTGTTGTTGTTGGGCCGTTTGTTGTAGTTGCGATTGATGTTGCGATTGTTGGGATAATTGTTGCGATTATTGTTGTAATTGCTGTTGTTGTTGTATTGGTGATTCTTATCACCGTTTTCCTCCCACTTTCTTTTGACTTGCTTCACATTGGCCTCTTCAGCAGTCTGTTCTTTAATTCTTTCTTCAATTTGGTTCACGAGTTTGTGAGCCATTCTACATGCCTGTTGTATGGAGGCGGGCTCGTGTGAACTTATATCTTCTTGGATTCTTTACGGTAATCCTTTCACAAACGCGTCGATCTTCTCTTCCTCATCTTCAAATGCTCCCGGACACAATAGGCACAATTCTGTGAATCGTCTTTCGTACGTGGTAATATCAAATCCTTGGGTTCGTAACCCTCTAAGTTCTGTCTTGAGCTTATTGACCTCGGTTCTGGGACGGTACTTCTCGTTCATCAAGTGCTTGAATGCTGACCACGGTAGTGCGTACGCATCGTCTTGTCCCACTTGCTCTAGATAGGTATTCCACCATGTTAACGCAGAACCTGTGAAGGTATGCGTAGCGTACTTCACTTTGTCCTCTTCAGTACACTTACTTATGGCAAACACCGATTCAACCTTCTCGGTCCACCGTTTCAATCCGATCGGTCCTTCGGTTCCATCAAATTCCAAAGGTTTGCAGGCAGTGAATTCTTTGTAGGTGCATCCTACACGATTTCCTGTACTGCTAGATCCAAGGTTATTGTTGGTATGTAGCGCAGCCTGTACTGCGGCTATGTTTGAAGCTAGAAAAGTACGGAATTCCTCTTCATTCATATTCACGGTGTGTCGAGTAGTCGGTGCCATTTCCTTCAAAATAGTTAAATGGAACAAGTTAATCATACAGAATATTAAGAGTAGTTAATAGTATTTCGTAGCATAATATGAACTTATTTATAAAAGCTTTTTCTTCATATTAGCGTTTTATAAGTTTAAATTCGGGTAGTACCTACCCGTTAAGTTCATACTTAGTAGCTAATATACAATTCAACTACTACAATTCTATATGAAAAACTGATTATAATAATATTTCGCGTTCAAACTTTTATACAATATTTTACAAACTTACAATACCGCTTATTTTACATAAAGCATGAAATATAGCACACAATAACTTTGATACAAGATAGTTGTGAAGATAATTCTAGCTAGTACACAAGTCGTTCAGCAAAGGCAATAAAGACACGTAATTCATACGTCCAGAAACAAGTCATGCATTCTGGTTTTACTAGGACTACTTCCCATCCTTGGTCTTGTGCAACATAACCGTTATGGCCGTTGATAAGACAGCGTGTTGTAACGTCATCAAAGGGACGAGGGTTACGTAATGTCCAACAGTCCCGTAATAATCTAAAAACCTCATTTCTTACCCCAATTACCGACTCCGTCACTTGTGGAAACGTTTTGTTTAATAGTTGTAGCCCGATGTTCTTGTTCTCACTTTGGTGAGAAGCGAACATTACTAATCCGTAAGCATAACATGCTTCTTTATGTTGCATGTTAGCCGCTTTTTCTAAATCACGAAGTCCAATATTCGGATATATTGAGTCAAAATAATTTCTTAACCCGTTGCGTAAAATAGCATTTGGGTTCCCCGCAATATATGCGTCAAAGTAAACACATCGTAACTTATGGGTTTCCCAATGTGATATCCCCCATCTTTCAAACGAAAGTCTCTTATAAACCAAGACATTCTTGGAACGTTCTTCGAATGTCTTACAAACTGATCTCGCCTTAAATAGTTGTGCCGAAGAATTCTGGCCGACTCTAGACAAGATTTCATCAATCATGTCTCCGGGTAGGTCTCTTAAAATATTGGGTTGTCTATCCATTTTGTGTTTTTAAACTGTAAAATAGACAAGAGTTAGATTCATAAAAAAAATACTTATTAATACAAGCAATTTTTACATATATCATAAAGCATAAGAACACTATATTCCATATATTACACCACACGAATACAACTATCTTATTCCGACTCGCTCGTTTCTTCTTCTTCGGTTTTGGTTCGTTTTGCCAAGTTTCTAGGGATATATGATGTTCCCCTAATACGAGCCGTCGTTGTCCACATTGGTTTAGAAAAACCTGGTGGTTTAGAGGTTCCCGGGTCATTGTTACAACTTAAGGACTTCGGGCGTTGACGATACATATAAAGTTCATCGGGGTTGGAATTAGATTTCTCTATTTTTATGCCCTTTCCCTTATTATTTTCTTTTGCCTTTTTAAATTCAGTTGGGGTAATTTCTATAACATCATCGAAATTCTCGTCGGAATCCGATTCATCGGAGAATTGGTAATCCTCCCAATATTTTGCTTCCTTGGCGGAAACACCATTGACCATAATTAACCTTGGTCGGTTGGTTGAGGATTTTCTTTTACTTAACCGTTTTATTATTTCCCCCACCGGTTCTATTTCTTCATCCGGTTCCGATTCTTCTTCCGGTTCCGATTCTTCTTCCGGTTCCGACTCTTCTTCCGGTTCCTCTTCGGGAACTTGTGAATCAGTCCACGAATCATTCCAATTTACATTTGACTCTTCATTATTATTAGGTGAGTCAATGGGACTTGTTCTAGAGGTAGACATCTATCACATAATATCAAACGCGTTAAGAGATTAATATATCACATAATATTCACATGTTAAAAATATATAGTTTCCAACAAAATTTGTTAAGCAATCATTTTTCAAGTAAACACGGTCAAAGTCCAGACTCACTAATGCATCCTAACAAACTCGATAAGACACACTAATGCAAAATTCTGGTTCTCTAAGACCAACGCTCGGATACCAACTGAAATGTCCCGTTCTTATTGATTAAAAACGTTCCATATTAATTAATTTCGTTGCGAGGTTTTGACCTCTATATGAGACGTTTTTCAAAGACTGCATTCATTTTAAAACAAACCATAACCTTTATTTCATAAATAAAGGTTTAAAAAACTTTACGTAGATTATCAAATAATGATAATCTAAAATATCCTGTTTACACACGACCATTACATAATGGTTTACAATACAAATATGTTACAACAAAATAAGTTTCTTGAATGCAGTTTTTACACAATATCATACAAGCATGGACTCCAAATCTCGTCCTTATTTAAGTATGCGACAGCGGAAGCTCTTAATAATCACCTGAGAATAAACATGCTTAAAACGTCAACAAAAATGTTGGTGAGTTATAGGTTTAACCTATATATATCAAATCATAATAATAGACCACAAGATTTCATATTTCAATACACATCCCATACATAGAGATAAAAATCATTCATATGGTGAACACCTGGTAACCGACATTAACAAGATGCATATATAAGAATATCCCCATCATTCCGGGACACCCTTCGGATATGATATAAATTTCGAAGTACTAAAGCATCCGGTACTTTGGATGGGGTTTGTTAGGCCCAATAGATCTATCTTTAGGATTCGCGTCAATTAGGGTGTCTGTTCCCTAATTCTTAGATTACCAGACTTAATAAAAAGGGGCATATTCGATTTCGATAATTCAACCATAGAATGTAGTTTCACGTACTTGTGTCTATTTTGTAAATCATTTATAAAACCTGCATGTATTCTCATCCCAAAAATATTAGATTTTAAAAGTGGGACTATAACTCACTTTCACAGATTTTTACTTCGTCGGGAAGTAAGACTTGGCCACTAGTTGATTCACGAACCTATAACAATATATACATATATATCAAAGTATGTTCAAAATATATTTACAACACTTTTAATATATTTTGATGTTTTAAGTTTATTAAGTCAGCTGTCCTCGTTAGTAACCTACAACTAGTTGTCCACAGTTAGATGTACAGAAATAAATCGATAAATATTATCTTGAATCAATCCACGACCCAGTGTATACGTATCTCAGTATTGATCACAACTCAAACTATATATATTTTGGAATCAACCTCAACCCTGTATAGCTAACTCCAACATTCACATATAGAGTGTCTATGGTTGTTCCGAAATATATATAGATGTGTCGACATGATAGGTCAAAACATTGTATACGTGTCTATGGTATCTCAAGATTACATAATATATAATACAAGTTGATTAAGTTATGGTTGGAATAGATTTGTTACCAATTTTCACGTAGCTAAAATGAGAAAAATTATCCAATCTTGTTTTACCCATAACTTCTTCATTTTAAATCCGATTTGAGTGAATCAAATTGCTATGGTTTCATATTGAACTCTATTTTATGAATCTAAACAAAAAAAGTATAGGTTTCTAGTCGGAAAAATAAGTTACAAGTCGTTTTTGTAAAGGTAGTCATTTCAGTCGAAAGAACGACGTCTAGATGACCATTTTAGAAAACATACTTCCACTTTGAGTTTAACCATAATTTTTGGATATAGTTTCATGTTCATAATAAAAATCATTTTCTCAGAATAACAACTTTTAAATCAAAGTTTATCATAGTTTTTAATTAACTAACCCAAAACAGCCCGCGGTGTTACTACGACGGCGTAAATCCGGTTTTACGGTGTTTTTCGTGTTTCCAGGTTTTAAATCATTAAGTTAGCATATCATATAGATATAGAACATGTGTTTAGTTTATTTTAAAAGTCAAGTTAGAAGGATTAACTTTTGTTTGCGAACAAGTTTAGAATTAACTAAACTATGTTCTAGTGATTACAAGTTTAAACCTTCGAATAAGATAGCTTTATATGTATGAATCGAATGATGTTATGAACATCATTACTACCTTAAGTTCCTTGGATAAATCTACTGGAAAAGAGAAAAATGGATCTAGCTTCAATGGATCCTTGGATGGCTCGAAGTTCTTGAAGCAGAATCATGACACGAAAACAAGTTCAAGTAAGATCATCGCTTAAAATAAGATTGTTATAGTTATAGAAATTGAACCAAAGTTTGAATATGATTATTACCTTGTATTAGAATGATAACCTACTGTAAGAAACAAAGATTTCTTGAGGTTGGATGATCACCTTACAAGATTGGAAGTGAGCTAGCAAACTTGAAAGTATTCTTGATTTTATGAAACTAGAACTTTTGGAATTTATGAAGAACACTTAGAACTTGAAGATAGAACTTGAGAGAGATCAATTAAATGAATAAAATTGAAGAATGAAAGTGTTTGTAGGTGTTTTTGGTCGTTGGTGTATGGATTAGATATAAAGGATATGTTATTTTGTTTTCATGTAAATAAGTCATGAATGATTACTCATATTTTTGTAATTTTATGAGATATTTCATGCTAGTTGCCAAATGATGGTTCCCACATGTGTTAGGTGACTCACATGGGCTGCTAAGAGCTGATCATTGGAGTGTATATACCAATAGTACATACATCTAAAAGCTGTGTATTGTACGAGTACGAATACGGGTGCATACGAGTAGAATTGTTGATGAAACTGAACGAGGATGTAATTGTAAGCATTTTTGTTAAGTAGAAGTATTTTGATAAGTGTATTGAAGTCTTTCAAAAGTGTATAAATACATATTAAAACACTACATGTATATACATTTTAACTGAGTCGTTAAGTCATCGTTAGTCGTTACATGTAAGTGTTGTTTTGAAACTTTTAGGTTAACGATCTTGTTAAATGTTGTTAACCCAATGTTTATAATATCAAATGAGATTTTAAATTATTATATTATCATGATATTATCATGTATGAATATCTCTTAATATGATATATATACATTAAATGTCTTTACAACGATAATCGTTACATATATGTCTCGTTTAAAAATCATTAAGTTAGTAGTCTTGTTTTTACATATGTAGTTCATTGTTAATATACTTAATGATATGTTTACTTATCATAGTATCATTTTAACTATATATATATCCATATATATGTCATCATATAGTTTTTACAAGTTTTAACGTTCGTGAATCACCGGTCAACTTGGTTGGTCAATTGTCTACATGAAACATATTTCAATTAATCAAGTCTTAACAAGTTTGATTGCTTAACATGTTGGAAACATTTAATCATGTAAATATCAATCTCAATTAATATATATAAACATCGAAAAGTTCGGGTCACTACAATGTTTGTATAGATTATAGAAAATTAAATGACACCACCAGAAAAGATCACTTTCCCTTACCTTTCATTGATCAAATGTTGGAAAGATTAGCCGGAAATAGTTACTATTGTTTTCTTGATGGTTTTTCCGGATATTTTCAAATTCCAATAGCACCCGAGGACCAAGAGAAAACCACATTCACGTGCCCTTATGGTACTTTTGCTTACAAACGCATGCCATTTGGACTTTGCAACGCCCCTACAACCTTTCAAAAGTGCATGATGGCGATTTTTCACGACATGATAGAAGAATGCATGGAAGTTTTCATGGATGACTTTTCAATCTTCGGTGATACTTTTGAAACACGTCTAGTTAATCTTGAACGAATGCATATTAGATGCGAACAATCAAATCTAGTTCTTAATTGGGAAAAATGCCATTTCATGGTTAAAGAAGGCATCGTTCTTGGTCATAAAATTTCAAAGGAAGGAATTGAAGTGGATAGAGCTAAAGTAGATGTAATTGCTAAACTTCAACATCCCACCAATGTTAGAGGAGTTAGGAGTTTTCTAGAGCATGCCGGTTTTTACCGACATTTCATAAAAGATTTTTCTAAAATTGCCACTCCTATGAATAAACTCCTAGAAAAGGATGCTCCATTCATCTTTTCAGATGAATGTATCAAATCTTTTAATATTCTTAAAGAAAAACTCACTAATGCGCCGATCATGATAACTCCAAATTGGAATCTACTGTTTGAACTAATGTGCGATGCAAGTGATTTTGCTATGGGAGCCGTTTTAGGTCAAAGGATTGATAAACGATTTCAACCTATTTATTACGCTAGTAAGACGTTACAAGGAGCACAAAAGAATTACACAACTACTAAAAAAGAACTCCTTGCTATTGTCTTTGCTTTTGACAAATTTTGTTCATGTCTCGTTCTAGCTAAAACGGTGGTCTATACCGACCATTCTGCTCTTAGATACCTATTTTCGAAACAAGATGCCAAACCAAGATTAATCCGTTGGATCTTACTCTTACAAGAGTTCGATATTGAAATCCGAGATAAAAAGGGAGCAGAAAATCTCGCAGCTGATCATCTTTCTCGTCCTGAAAACCCTGAATTAGAAGTTCTGAATGAATCAGCCATACAAGATAACTTTCCTAATGAATATCTATTGAAGATAGATTATAGTGAAATTCCATGGTTTGCAGATTATGCAAACTATTTAGTATGTAGATTCCTTGAAAAAGGATTGTCGTACCAAAAATGAAAGAAATTCTTTAGTGATATAACCACTATTTCTGGGAAGATCCACATTTGTTTAAAAGTTATCTCGATGGAATAATACGCCGATGCGTATTTGGAGATGAAGCTAGTCAAATCTTAAACCATTGTCACACAGGACCAACAGGAGGGCATTATGGGCCTCAACTCACAGCAAGAAAAGTTTACGATGCTGGATTCTATTGGCCTACAATTTTCCAAGACACACACCTTCTTTGCAAATCCTGTGATGCTTGTCAAAGGGCCGGAAAAATAAGTCAACGTGATGAAATGCCACAAAATATCATTCAAGTATGTGAAGTATTTGACATTTGGGGTATTGACTTTATGGGTCCATTTCCAAATCTCATAATAATCTCTACATTCTCATTGCCATTGATTATGTATCTAAATGGGCAGAAGCATAAGCTCTCCCAACTAACGATGCACGAGTTGTAGTCAACTTTTTAAAACGTCTTTTTGCTAGGTTTGGAACACCGAAAGCTTTAATAAGTGATCGGGGTACTCATTTCTGTAATAATCAACTTGAAAAAGTTCTCAAAAGATATGGAGTAACTCATAAAATCTCAATCGCTTATCATCCACAAACAAGTGGACAAGTTGAAAACACCAACCGAGCTTTGAAACGTATTCTAGAGAAAACCGTAGGATCAAATCTGAAGGAATGGTCCATGAAATTGGAGGATGCACTCTGGGCTTTTAGAACAGCCTACAAAACTCCAATTGGAACCACACCTTTTAAACTCGTTTACGGAAAAGCATGTCACCTTTCAGTAGAAATTGAACACAAAGCATTCTGGGCTTTGAAGACATGTAATCTTGATTTACATCAAGCTGGACGTTTACGGTTAAGTCAACTAAACGAATTAGAAGAATTAAGACATGAAGCATACGAAAATTCGTTAATCTATAAAGAATGAACGAACAAATGGCATGATAAAAGAATCAGAAGTTCAAAAGAATTTAAAGAAGGAGACAGAGTTCTTCTTTTCAATTCACAATTCAAGCTATTTCCTGGAAAATTGAAATCAAGATGGTCTGGACCATTCATAGTCAAAAGAGTTTTCCCGTACGGAACAATAGAATTAATAAATTCAAATGGAATTGAATTTAAGGTTAATGGTCACAGAGTTAAACATTACATAGATAATCCAATGGAAGATGACAACGAAGTAAATCACAATTTCGACACCACAGCTAACTAAGTGTGGGAAAGTTCGAATCTTTTTAGGGAAATATATATTTCTGTTAGAGTTAGATATTCTGTTTTTATGTAGTTTCCGAAAATGGAATCAGAATGGTCTTTCCCTCGCAGACCCTAAAGAACTAGTCTTCTCCCCCCATTCTGAATTTTTATTTTTTTTAGGTTTTACGAGATGACGAATTCCTTTGATCTGAATCATGGTCTAATGCAACACGCTTTGATTACTAAACGTAATAATGACACACTCCCGAGTGACCTGGTGTCAGTAATAAGAACTCAGAAAAGATCATCATAAGATACATTTTGGTAAAGGAAAATCAAAATTCGCAACAAAAAGAAGAGCACGACACCTTGAAAGATGTTATAAATGTGGAAAATGGTCACACGAAGGTAAATGTTCAAATAATCAAACATATTCAAATATCAAATTTGTTACTCTATGCAGAGAAGGACCGTTTATATATTTAGAAGAAAAGATATTGAAGATTCGAGGTTATGCTTACGTAGGTATGGAGAACCCAATCACACGACTCTCCTATGAGTCGGCTAAAGCAGGACTCTGAGAATTCTTTCTCACAGGTAAGTATTTTCAGTTTTTATTTTTATTGCTTTTAATCTTTTTATATTAAACGCTAAATTGTTTGCTATAAAGTATTAAATTGATACTTAATAAAATTAGGTTTTGCGACCGAAATTATTGATATCATACAAAAATTTATTACATCACTGCGAAATTTACCGTTTATTCTTAAGGTATAAATATCTTTAATCAATCAAACCAAAATATTTCAAAAATTCGTCAGGAGTAAAACTAGGTAATATAACCGAAATTACTTTACCAAAAAGAGGGGCGTATATTTTTGATAATATTTGATTGGTTAAAGTGGGATAAAAGACCAAAAAGATTTTTAATTTTTAATTTTTAATTTTTACCTTGATTTTAAAATTTATATTAAATTAATATTGTAAACTTTTTAAAATCAATATATTTAAGTTTGTAAATATTTGAAAAAAATTAATATTTTTAATATAAGTTTGTATGTATAAAAATAAAAATATAATATAAATTTGGAGTGAATTTTTAATTTTAATAATATGAATTTTTAATTTTATGCATTTTAAATTTAAGTTTGGTGTGAATTTAAAAACAAAAATTTACTTTATTTCGTTAAGTTAAAAATAAGATTTTTAAAAATTCGTCGTGAGTTGAAAACTAGGTCGTTGAACCGAAATTGCTCTACCCAAGGGAGGGATGAGAACTTTTATTATCATTATTTTTAATCTTATTGAATTAAAGTAAGCCAAAAACATTTAAAAAACCCAAAAATCTTTGCTTTTAAAACTGCGCCTAAAAATGACAAATTTTAAAATTTTGCCGAGGGACGGACTAGGACAACGATCCGAAACGCCCTCATTCTAAAAAGAAACAAAATTTTAATTTTTAATTAATTATATGTTTTAAAAAGTGTAAGGTTTTTATAAAAAAATAAAATACAGGGACCCATGCGATCGCATGGGATTTAGACTTGTAAGCCATGCGATCGCATGGGGATAAAAAAATGGTCAGGATCATAAATCTCAGCGAGCTGCTCTCTGTCTCCACAAAACACACACAACATACACGAACACATACACACATACACTCCAAATTTCATCAATTTTTCATCAAATTCAACGAAATTTCTCACAAAACTTCACTCTAATCATGCCTAGGTTCGCATTTTTCAACAAGAAGGTAAAAATTACACCCCTAAACTCTTAAAATTTTTAATTTTTGTGATATTTACCAATATTTTACCTAATTTAATTTTGTTAATTTCTAGTGTAATTAGTGTTAAATTGTTTGTATTTTATGCATGTATAACCTAGATTGATGCTATTTAACATGATTTGAAGCCAAAAACTTCAAAAATTTTAGGAATCTAGGGTTTGTGTTCTTGAGCAATTTGGGGCTTTTTGATATAAACAGGTTATGGCCAATTTTTTTCATGAATTATTGCTAAATTAAGTAGTGTAACATGTTTAGGTAGCTAAATGATCCAAACTTTGATCCTAAACATGATTTTTGAGAATTAAAGTGTACTTTTTAGGTATAAAATTCATGAACTTGATTAAATTGATGTAAATGCCATTTGAAACTTGTTTAATTGCAAGTAATGGTTGTTTTAACATGTAATTTGAGTTAAATGCTTATGAACTTTGTAAACATTTTCATATATGCTTATTTGAAAAAGTGTAGAATTGTAAAAATTGTGAAAATGTGTATAAATTTAATTTTGATTGAACATGTTATTGTAATTGTTTCAAGTTGTTATTTTGCTGACACTAATGCATATTTGGATGCACAAATTTTGTGTTTAATGTATTTTGCAGAGAAATACCGATACTGATAGTGCTTCATCATCATCCAGGCAACCTGTTCCAGAACCTGAACCAGAAATGCAATATGAACCTGAACAGGAGCAACAACAGGAACAACAACCTGATTAGCACGTACCTTATTATGATCTGCAACAAGAATATGTTGATGCCTTCATAGTATTTCCGATGCATCCGATAGTAGAATACCCAATGATTCCTGAACACACGTTGCATTCTAATCTGAGATTCGATAGAAGCTGGAGAGATTACCCATCATATCAAAGTAACAAATTCAAACTGGTACCGAAAAATGTAGAATTGCCAAGGGTAATCGATTGGGATCCTTTGGAAAGGGTCCAACTAGCTAACCGTGTTAGACTCCATCTGATCCAAAGGTATGGCAGCTCTTCTTTTCCTGATTGGGAATGCTTATTCACCAATATTATAATTTTAATTTTAATTTTAATTTTTAATAATAATAAGGGTATGTTAGCAATGTTGTAAGGGTGTAAGTCAAAATTATGTCCGTGTACCACTACGCTATTAATATACACTGTAAGTTATGTTTAATTTTATTGTTAAATTAATGTCTCGTAGCTAAGTTATTATTATGATTATTTAAGCCGAAGTAATCATGATGTTGGGCTAAAATATTAAGACGGGGTAATTGGGTTTTGTACCATAATTGGGGTTTGGACAAAAGAACGACACTTGTGGAAATTAGACTATGGGCTATTAATGGGGTTTATATTTGTTTAATTAAATGATAGTTTGTCAATTTAATATAAAGATTTACAATTGGACGTACCTATAAATAACCACATACACTCGATCGGACACGATGGGCGGGATATTTATAAGTACTAATAATCGTTCATTTAATCGGACACGGGAATGGATTAATAGTTAATGGACTTATTAAAACAGTGGTGAATTATGTACAAGGACACTTGGCGTAATTGTTAACAAAGTATTAAAACCTTGGGTTACACGCAGTCGATATCCTGGTGTAATTATTAAACAAAGTTTTAAGACCTTGTTACAGTTTAAGTCCCCAAAGAGTTGGAATATTTGACTTCGGATATAAGGATAATTTGACGAGGACACTCGCACTTTATATTTATGACTGATGGACTGTTATGGACAAAAACCAGACGGACATATTGAATAATCCAGGACAATTAACCCATGGTAATAAACTAAAATCAACATGTCAAACATCATGATTACGGAAGTTTAAATAAGCATAATTCCTTTATTTCATATTTAATTGCACTTTTAATTATCGCACTTTTATTTCTTGTCATTTTATTTATCGCACTTTAATTTATCGCACTTTAATTATTGTTTTTTACTTTACGCTTTAAAATTAAGTTATATTTATTTTTAATATTTTACATTAGGTTTTAACTGCGACTAAAGTTTTAAAATCGACAAACCGGTCATTAAACGGTAAAAACCCCCTTTTTATAATAATAATACTACATATATATATATATATTTGTATTTTTACAATTATAGTTTAAAAAAATATAGCTTTAAACTTGGCTAAAGATCCATGTGGAACGAACCGGACTTACTAAAAACTACACTACTGTACGATTAGGTACACTGCCTATAAGTGTTGTAGCAAGGTTTAGGTATATCCACTCTATAAATAAATAAATAACTTGTGTAAAATTGTATCGTATTTAATAGTATTTCGTAGTAAATATATAACTATTTTATACACCACCTCGCACACATCAGCAGTAATGTTAGAGTTAGCTATACAGGGTGGAGGTTGATTCTAAAAATATATATACTTTGAGTTGTGATCTAGCCTGAGACGTGTATACACTGGGTCGTGGGTTGATTCAAGATAATATATATCAATTTATTTCTGTACATCTAACTTTGGACAACTAGTTGTAGGTTACTAACGAGGACAGCTGACTTAATAAACTTAAAACATCAAAATGTATTAAAAATGTTGTAATTATATTTTGAACATACTTTGATATATATGTACATATTTGTTATAGGTTCGTGAATCGACCAGTGGCCAAGTCTTACTTCCCGACGAAGTAAAAATCTGTGAAAGTGAGTTATAGTCCCACTTTTAAAATCTATTATTTTGAGATGAGAATACATGCAGTTTATAAATGTTTTACAAAATAGACACAAGTAATCAAAACTACTTTCTATGTAGGATTATCGAACCGAATATGCCCCTTTTTAGCTTGGTAGCCTAAGAATTAGGGAAATGGCCCCTAATTGACGCGAATCCTAAAGATAGATCTATTTGGCCCAACAAGCCTCATCCGAGTTACGGATGCTTTAGTACTTCGATTTATCATATCCGATGAGAGTCCCGGAATGATGGGGATATTCTATATGCATCTTGTTAAGGTCGGTTACCAGGTGTTCAACATATGAATGATTTTTATCTCTATGCAGTTTGCGAAATGCCTGGTATGAGATGTGTTATAAAAATGAAATCTTGTGGTCTATTATTATGATTTGATAATATATAGGTTAAACCTATAACTCACCAACATTTTTGTTGACGTTTTAAGCATGTTTATTCTCAGGTGATTATTAAGAGCTTCCGCTGTTGCATACTAAAATAAGGACAAGATTAAGAGTCCATGCTTGTATGATATTATGTAAAAACTGCATTCAAGAAACTTATTTTTGATGTAATATATTCTTATTGTAAACCATTATAAAATGGTCGTGTGTAAACGGTATATTTTAGATTATCATTATTTGATAATCTACGTAATGCTTTTTAAACCTTTATAGATAAAATAAAGGTTATGGTTGTTTTAAAAATGAATGCAGTCTTTGAAAAACGTCTCATATAGAGGTCAAAACCTCGCGACGAAATCAATTAATATGGAACGTTTATAATCAATATGAACGGGACATTTCAGTTGGTATCCGAGCGTTGGTCTTAGAGAATCAGAAATTTGCATTAGTGTGTCTTATCGAGTTTCTTAGGATACATTAGTGAGTCTGGACTTCGACCGTGTTTTCTTTAAAAACGATTGCTTAACACTTTTGTTGGAAACTATATATTATTAACATGTAATTATTATGTGATATATTAACTTCTTAATGTGTTTGATATTGTGTGATAGATGTCTACCACTAGTAAAAATCCCATTTACTCACCTAATAATAATGAAGAGTCGAATATACTTTGAAAAGATTCACAAATTTTCGAAGAGGAACCGGAAGAGGAGGAACCAGAAGAAGAGGAACCGGAAGAAGAAGAGGTTCCGGAGGAAGAAATATTGATACCTACAGTAAATCGATTAAATGAAAGAAAATCCTCAACCAACGGACCAAAGTTAAAAATGATCAATGGTGTTTTCGCCGAGAAAGCAAAATATTGGGAAGATTACCAATTTTCTGATGAATCGGATCCCGATGAGGATTCCGATGATGTTATAGAAATTACCTTGACCCAATTTAATATAGCAAAAGAAAATAATAAGGGAAAAGGTATGAAAATAGAGAAACCTGATTCCAACCCCGATGAACTTTATATGTATCGGCAACGTCCGTATCTCCTAAATTGTAACAATAACCCGGGAACCTCTAAACTGCCAGGTTTTTCTAAACCATTGTGGAAAACGATGGCTCGTATTAGAGGAACACCATATATCCCTAGAAAATTAGGAAAACGAACCAAGTCCGAAGAAGAAGAAACCAATGATTCAAATTAGAGGGTTGTAATCATGTTGTCTATTATATGCTTGTACTTTTATGTTCCATGTAAAAACTGCTTGTATTGTTTGTAAATTATCTTTTATGAATCTAATCCTTGTCTATTTTACAGTATAAAAACAAAATGGAAGTTAAGGGTAGACAACCAAATATTTTAGAAGACCTACCAAAGGATATGATTGAGGAAATCTTATCTAGAGTCGGTCAGAATTCATCAGCACATTTGGCGAAATTAACTTGTCAAACATTTGAAAGACTTTCTAGAAATGCCTTAGTTTATAAAAGGCTTTCCTTTGATAGGTGGGGTATATCACATTGGGGAGACCGTAAGTTACGCCGTGTTTTCTTTAAAGTGTTAATTGCGGGGAACCCAAATGCAATTTTACGCTACGGGTTAAGAACCTATTTTGACTCAACATATCCCAACATAGGATTTTGTGAGTTAGAAAGAGCTTCTAACATGCAACATAAGGAAGCATGTTATGCTTACGGGTTAGTGATGTTCGCTTCTCACCAAAGTGAGAAAAAGAACATCGGATTATAACTTTTAAATAAAACCTTTCCACAAGTGACGGATTCAGTAGTTGGGGTGAGAAACAAGGTTTTTAGATTATTGCGGGGCTGTTGAACATTACGAAATCCTCGTCCCTTTGACGACGTTACAACATGCTGTCTTGTCAACGGTCACAACGGTTATGTTCCACAAGACCAAGGATGGGAAGTAGTCTTAATAAAACCAGAATGCATGATTTGTTTCTGGACGTATGAATTACGTGTCTTTCTTGCCTTTGTTGAACGACTTGCGTATTAACTAAAATTGAATTCGCAACTGTTTTGTATCAGAGTTTTTATGTGCTATATTTCATGATATATGTAAAATAGAGGTATTGTAAATTTGCAAAATATTGTATAAAAGTTTGAATGTGAAATATTATTATAATCAGTTTTTCATATAGAATTGTAGTAGTTGAATTGTATGTTAGCTACTAAGTATGAACTTAACGGGTAGGTATTACCCGAATTAAAACTTATAAAATGCTAATATGAATAAAAAGCTTTTATAAATGAGTTCATATTATGCTACGGAATACTATTGACTACTCTTAATATTCTATATGATTAACTTAATTCTTTTGGCTATTTTTAAAGGAAATGGCACCGATTACTCATCAGAACTTGAACATGAGTGAGGAAGACTTTCGTGCTTTCCTTGCAGCAAATATAGCCGCAGTACAGGCTGAAGTGCAAAACAACAATAACTCAGGGTCTAGCAGTGGAGTTAACTCCACAGGAAACCGTGTAGGATGCTCCTACAAGGCTTTCACTGCCTGTAAACCTCTGGAATTCGATGGAACTAAAGGACCAGTCAGACTGAAACGATGGACCGAAAAGGTCGAATCTGTGTTTGCTATAAGCAAATGTGCTGAGGAAGATAAGGTAAAGTACGCCACGCATACCTTCACAGGTACTGCGTTAACATGGTGGAATACCTATCTCGAACAAGTGGGACAAGATGCTGCTTACGCACTACAGTGGTCAGCATTCAAACACTTGATGAACGAGCAGTACCATCCCAGAAACGAAGCCAATAAGCTCAAGACAGAGCTTAGAGAATTACGAACGAAGGGATTCGAAATCACCACATACGAACGACGATTCACCGAGTTGTGTTTATTGTGCCCAAGAGTGTTCGAAGATGAAGAAGAGCAGATCGATGCGTTTGTAAAGGGGTTACCAGAGAGAATTCAGGAGGATGTGAGTGCAAGCACGCCCACTTTAATGCAAAAGGCAAGCCGAATGGCTCACAAACTTATAAACTAGATCGAGGGAAGGATTAAAGAGCAGACGGCCGAGGAGGCCAAAATGAAACAAGTTAAGAGAAAGTGGGAAGAACCCAGTGACAAGAGTCACAATTTCAATAATCAACACCACAATCACAACCACAATCGCACCATTTTTCGCAACAACGAACGCAACAAAAACCATTCCAACAAAAACAACTAAAATAATCATCCCAACAACAATACCAACCGCAACAACAAAAATCCCAACAACAATCTCAATAACAACACTGATAATCAAAATCAGAAAATTCCGTGTCTAAGGTGTGAAGGGTACCATCCAACTACTTTTTGTCCAACAACATGTACTAATTGTAATAGAAAGGGTCATGATACAACGAAGTGTGAAATTTATGGACCATCGGGTAAAGGAACAAGTAATGCCCACATTATTTGTTATGGATGCGGGAAGAAGGGCCACTACAAAACTGCTTGTCCAAACCAGGGAAATAATAATGGGCAAAGCCATGGGAGAGAGTTTAACATTAATGCGGAAGAAGCACAGGAAGACCCGGAGCTTGTTACGGGTACGTTTCCTATCGATGAAAAACCTGCTTATGTTTTATTTGATTCGGGTGCGGATAGAAGTTATATGAGTAGAGATTTGTGTGCAAAATTAAGTGGTCCATTGACGACTATGAATAATAAATTTTTACTCGAATTAGTAAACGGTAAATTAATTTCGGCAGATAAAATATGTCGGAATTGAGAAATTAAACTGGTTAGCGAAACGTTTAAGATCGATTTGATACCAGTAGAGTTAGGGAGTTTTGATGTGATAATCGTCATGGACTGGTTGAAAAAGGAGAGAGCGGAAATCGTATGTTACAAAAATGCAATTCGCATTGTACGAGAAAAAGGAAAACCTATAATGGTGTACGGAGAAAAGAGCAACGCGAAGCTAAATCTTATTAGTAATTTGAAGGTGCAAAAACTAATAAGAAAAAGTTGCTATGCCATTCTAGCACACATCGAAGAAGTCAAACCCAAGAAAAGAACATCAATGATGTTCTCGTCGCAAAAGAATTTCCCGATGTATTTCCGAAAGAATTACCGGGACTACCTCCACATCGATCTGTTGAATTTCAAATAGATCTCGTACCAGGAGCTGCACCAATAGCTCGTGCTCCATACAGACTCGTACTCAGTGAAATGAAAGAACTCCAAAGCTAACTACCGGAACTTTTAGAGCGTGGTTTCATTCGACCAAGCACATCACCGTGGGGAGCTCCTGTTTTGTTTGTCAAGAAGAAGGATGGTACATTTAGGTTGTGTATCAACTACCGAGAGTAAAACAAATTTACCATTAAGAACCGCTACCCACTACCGAGAATCGATGACTTATTTGATCAACTACAAGGCTCGTCGGTTTATTCGAAGATTGATTTACGTTCTGGGTATCATCAAATGCGGGTGAAGGAGGATGATATTCCAAAGACTGCTTTTAGGACGCGTTACGGTCATTACGAGTTTATGGTTATGCCATTTGGGTTGACTAACGCACCAGCTGTGTTCATGGACCTCATTAACCGAGTGTGTAGACCATACCTTGACAAGTTTGTCATTGTTTTTATCGATGACATACTTATTAATCAAAGAATGATCAAGAGCACGAAGAACATTTGAGAAAAGTGCTAGAGTTGTTGAGGAAAGAAAAACTGTATGCTAAGTTTTCAAAGTGTGCATTTTGGTTGGAAGAAGTTCAATTCCTCGGTCACATAGTGAACAAAGAAGGTATTCAAGTGGATCTGGCAAAGATTGAAACCATTGAAAAGTGGGAAACCCCAAAAACTCCGAAGCATATATGCCAATTTTTAGGACTGGTTGGTTACTACAGAAGGTTCATCCAAGATTTTTCCAAAATAGCAAAACACTTGACTGAATTAACTTATAAAGGGAGGAAATTTGAATGGAATGATGAACAAGAAAAAGCGTTTCAATTGTTGAAGAAAAAGTTAACTACGGCACCTATATTGTCATTGCCTGAAGGGAATGATGATTTTGTGATATATTGTGATGCCTCAAAGCAACGTCTCGGTTGTGTATTAATGCAACGAACGAAGGTAATTGCTTATGTGTCCAGACAATTGAAGATTCACGAGCAAAATTATACGACTCACGATTTGGAATTGGGCGCTGTTGTTTTTGCATTAAAGACTTGGAGGCACTACTTATATGGGGTCAAAAGTATCATATATACCGACCACAAAAGTCTCCAACATATATTTAATCAGAAACAACTGAACATGAGGCAGCGTAGGTGGATTGAGTTATTGTATGATTACGATTTCGAGATTCGTTACCACCCGGGGAAGGCAAATGTGGTAGATGACGCTTCGAGTAGAAAGGACAGAGAACCAATGCGTGTAAAAACTATGAATATAATTATTCGAACTAACCTTACTACTCAAATAAAGGAGGCGCAGCAGGGAGTTGTAAAAGAAGGAAAGTTGAAGAATGAAATACCAAAAGGATCGGAGAAACATCTTAATATTCGGGAAGACGGAACCCGGTATAGGGCTGAAAGAATTTGGGTACCAAAGTTTGGAGATGTGAGAGAAAAGGTACTTAAGGAAGCACATAAAACCATATATTCAATACATCCCAGAGCGGGGAAGATGTACAAAGATCTCAAGAAACACTTTTGGTGGCCCGGTATGAAAGCCGATATTGCTAGATACGTAGGAGAATGTTTGACGTGTTCTAAAGTCAAAGCTGAACATCAGAAACCATCAGGTCTACTTCAACAACCCGAAATCCCGGAATGAAAATGGGAAAACATTACCATGGATTTCATCACTAAATTGCCAAAGACTGCAAGTGGTTATGATACTATTTGGGTAATAGTCGATCGTCTCACCAAGTCAGCACACTTTCTGCCAACGAGAGAAGATAATAAAATGGAGAAGTTGGCGAGATTATACTTGAAGGAAGTTGTCTCTAGACATGGAATACAACCTCTATTATCTCTGATAGAGATGGCAGACATTACAACAAGCATTGGGGACTCGTCTAGACATGAGTACTGCCTATCATCCACAAACCGATGGGCAGAGCGAAAGGACGATATAGACTCTTGAAGACATGCTACAAGCATGTGTTATTAATTTTGGAAACGGTTGGGATCGACATCTACCATTAGCAGAATTTTCCTACAACAACAGTTACCACTCGAGTATCGAAATGGCACCGTTCGAAGTACTTTATGGTAGAAAGTGCAGATCTCCAATTTGTTAGAATGAATTGGGGGATAGACAGATTACGGGTCCAGAGATAATCCAAGAAACTACAGAGAAAATCATCCAAATTCAACAACGGTTGAAAACTGCCCAGAGTCGATAAAAGAGCTACGCGGCCCTTAAAAGAAAAGATATAGAATTTGAAATTGGGGAGATGCTCATGCTTAAGGTTTCGCCTTGGAAAGGCGTTGTTCGATTTGGTAAACGGGCGAAACTAAATCCAAGATACATTGGACCATTCAAGATTTTAGATCGTGTCGGACCAATAGCCTACCAACTTGAATTACCTCAACAACTCGCCAATGTACATAATACCTTTCACGTCTCGAATTTGAAGACGTGCTTAGCTAAAGAAGATCTCACTATTCCTTTAGACGAAATTAAAATCAATGAAAAACTACAATTCATTGAAGAACCCGTCGAGATAATGGATCGTGAGGTTAAAAGGCTCAAGCAAAATAAGATACCGATCGTCAAGGTTCGATGGAATGCTCGTAGGGGACCTGAGTTCACTTGGGAGCGTGAAGATCAAATGAAGCTAAAATACTCGTACCTATTTCCAGAAAATTCGTCAACACCTTCAACAGCTTAAAATTTCAGGACGAAATTTATTTAACGGGTAGGTACTGTAGTGACCCAAACTTTTCCATGTTTATATATATTAAATGTAATTTTTATTTACATAATTAAGTGTTTCCAACATGTTAATCAATCAAATTTGTTAAGACTTGATTAATTGAAATATGTTTCATATAGACAATTGACCACCCAAGTTGACCGGTGATTCACGAACGTTAAAACTTGTAAAAACTATATGATGACATATATATGATTATATGTATAGTTAACATGATATTATGATAAGTGAGTATCTCATTAGGTATTTTAACAATGAGTTATATACATAAAATTGAGTTTATTGAATTAAGAAACTCGAAACGATATATATAACGATTATCGTTATAACAACGTCTTACTAAATACATATGAATCATATTAAGATATTGATACACTATGTTTAATCATGATAAATGATAAGTAAACATGTCATTAAGTGTATTAACAATGAACTACATATGTAAAAACAAGACTACTAACTTAATGATTTCGAAACGAGACATATATGTAAAGATTATCGTTGTAGCAACATTTAACTGTATATATATCATACTAAGATATATTAATATATCATAATATCATGATAATGTAATAATTTAACATCTCTTTAGATATGATAAACAATGGGTTAACAACATTTAACAAGATCTTTAACCTAATGGTTTTAAAACAACATTTACATGTAACGGCTAACGATGATTTAACGACTCAGTTAAAATGTATATACATGTAGTGTTTTAATATATATTCATACACTTTTGAAAGACTTCAAGAAACTTATCAAAATACTTCTACTTAACAAAAATTCTTACAATTACATCCTCGTTAAGTTTCATCAACAATTCTACTCGTATGCACCCGTATTCGTACTCGTACAATACACAGCTTTTAGATGTATGTACTATTGGTATATACACTCCAATGATCAGCTCTTAGCAGCCCATGTGAGTCACCTAACACATGTGGGAACCATCATTTGGCAACTAGCATGAAATATCTCATAAAATTACAAAAATATTAGTAATCATTCATGACTTATTTACATGTAAACAAAATTACACATCCTTTATATCTAATCCATATACCAACAACCAAAAACACCTACAAACACTTTCATTCTTGAATTTTCTTCATCTAATTGATCTCTCTCAAGTTCTATCTTCAAGTTCTAAGTGTTCTTCATAAATTCTACAAGTTCTAGTTTCATAAAATCAAGAATACATCCAAGTTTACTAGCTCACATCCAATCTTGTAAAGTGATCATCCAACCTCAAGAAGTCCTTGTTGTTTACAGTAAGATATCATTCTAAATCAAGGTAATACTCGTATACAAACTTTGATTCAATTCCTATAACTATAACTATCTTAATTCGAGTGATAATCTTACTTGAACATGTTTTCGTGTCATGATTCTACTTCAAGAACTTTCAAGCCATCCAAGATCCTTTGAAGCTAAATCATTTCTTGTTACTTTGAGTAGGTTTACCTACTAAACTTGAGGTAGTAATGATGTTCATAACATCATTCGATTCATATATATAAAACTACCTTATTCGAAGGTTTAAACTTGAAATCACTAGAACGTAGTTTAGTTAATTCTAAACTTGTTCGCAAACAAAAGTTAATCCTTCTAACTTGACTTTTAAAATCAACTAAATACATGTTCTATATCTATATGATATGCTAACTTAATGATTTAAAACCGAAAAACACGAAAAACACCGTAAAACTGGATATACGCCGTCGTAGTAACACCGCGGGCTGTTTTGGGTTAGTTAATTAAAAACTATGATAAAATTTGATTTACAAGTTGTTCTTCTGAGAAAATGATTTTTCATATGAACATGAAACTATATCCAAAAATCATGGTTAAACTCAAAGTGGAAGTATGTTTTCCAAAATGGTCATCTAGACGTCGTTCTTTCGACTGAAATGACTACCTCTTACAAAAATGACTTGTAACTTATATTTATGACTATAAACCTATACTTTTTCTGTTTATATTCATAAAATAGAGTTCAATATGAAACCATAGCAACTTGAAACACTCAAAACGGATTTAAAACGAAGAAGTTATGGGTAAAACAAGATTGGATAATTTTTCTTTTTGTAGCTACGTGAAAATTGGTAACAAATCTATATTAATCATATCCTAGCTAACTCATATTGTATTATATGTATTCTAATATATTATGTAATCTTGGGATACCATAGACACGTATGTAAATGTTTTCACATATCATATCGACCCATGTATATATATTATTTGGAACAACCATAGACACTCTATATGAAGTAATATTGGAGTTAGCTATACAGGGTTGAGGTTGATTCCAAAAATATATATACATTGAGTTGTGATCTAGCCTGAGACGTGTATACACTGGGTCGTGGATTGATTCAAGATCATATATATCAATTTATTTCTGTACATCTAACTTTGGACAACTAGTTGTAGGTTACTAACGAGGACAGCTGACTTAATAAACTTAAAACATCAAAATGTATTAAAAATGTTGTAATTATATTTTGAACATACTTTGATATATATGTACTTATTTGTTATAGGTTCGTGAATCGATCAGTGGCCAAGTCTTACTTCCCGACGAAGTAAAAATCTGTGAAAGTGAGTTATAGTCCCACTTTTAAAATCTATTATTTTGAGATGAGAATACATGCAGTTTATAAATGTTTTACAAAATAGACACAAGTAATCAAAACTACTTTCTATGTTGGATTATCGAACCGAATATGCCCCTTTTTAGCTTGGTAGCCTAAGAATTAGGGAAATGACCCCTAATTGATGCGAATCCTAAAGATAGATCTATTTGGCCCAACAAGCCTCATCCGAGTTATGGATGCTTTAGTACTTCGATTTATTATATCCTATGAGAGTCCCGGAATGATGGGGATATTCTATATGCATCTTGTTAAGGTCGGTTACCAGGTGTTCAACATATGAATGATTTTTATCTCTATGCAGTTTGCGAAATGCCTGATATGATATGTGTTATAAAAATGAAATCTTGTGGTTTATTATTATGATTTGATAATATATAGGTTAAACCTATAACTCACCAACATTTTTGTTGACGTTTTAAGCCTGTTTATTCTCAGGTGATTATTAAGAGCTTCCGCTGTTGCATACTAAAATAAGGACAAGATTTGGAGTCCATGCTTGTATGATATTATGTAAAAACTGCATTCAAGAAACTTATTTTTGATGTAATATATTCTTATTGTAAACCATTATGTAATGGTCGTGTGTAAACGGTATATTTTAGATTATCATTATTTGATAATCTACGTAATGCTTTTTAAACCTTTATAGATAAAATAAAGGTTATGGTTGTTTTAAAAATGAATGCAGTCTTTGAAAAACGTCTCATATAGAGGTCAAAACCTCGCGACGAAATCAATTAATATGGAACGTTTATAATTAATATGAACGGGACATTTCAGAAGTCGCTGCAGGCATTCACGAGTGGTTTGGTTCAGAGTCAGCTGAGCCGTATGTTTTGGGTAGTGGACAACCTTGGTCGGTTTCTGAAGAAGTTTGGAATAGCTTGGTATCTCGTGTTGATAATGTTCAGATTGGTGTGTTGAGCAATTTTAATGATTTTCAGAGAGATCAGCGATCACATAATGATCGCATGTGGGGGAGCCAACAGCGGGTATAGGCAAGTACACTACGACAAGAGGAAATGATGACGGAATCCCTGCATGATCAGCAGTGGATGGCTTATTGTAGTGACCCGAACTTTTTCATGATTATATATTATATGAGATTCATATTTACATGAATAAATGTTTCCAACATGTTAAGCAATCAAACTTGTTAGGACTTGATTATTGAAATGAATTTTGTGTTAACGTTGGACCACCCAGTTTGTTCGATGATTCACGAACGTTATAACTTGTATATGACATGATATTATATATATGAACATAAATATATGTTTAACATGATGAAATGATAATTAATTATCTCATTATGTATATTAATAATGAACTTTATACATAAAACAAGACTACTAACTTACGAAATTCAAAACGATATATATACGTAACGATTATCGTTGTAATAACGTCTTAATATTTATATATCATATTAAGACATATTTGTAACGACCCGTATTTTTCCGCTAATATATATAAGATTAATATTTACATAATTAAATGTTTCCAACATGTTAAGTAATCAAACTCATTAAGACTTAATTATTTGGAATGAATTTTATACAAACGTTTGGACACCCAGTCTGTCTGACGATTCACGAACGTCATTTATCGTAATAATTAATTAAAGGAATATATATTTGGATATATATATTTATGATTTGATTAAATAATATTTAAGTATCTCGTTAAGTATAATAACAATGAGTTATAAATATAAGATGAGGCTACTAACTTAAAGACTTCGAAACAATATACATATATGTAACGATTATCGTTGTAATAGTATTTCATACATATATATATGATATTAGATATGATAATACACCATGTTAACATGTTAACATAACAATTTAACATCTCATTTAAGTGTAATAACAATGGGTCAATTATATTTAACAAGATCGTTAACCTAAAGGTTTCGAAACAACACTTACATGTAACGACTAACGATGACTTAACGACTCAGTTAAATATATATACATGTAATGTATTATGATGTATTTATACACTTTTTAAAGACTTTAAGACACATATCAAAGTACTTCTAGTTAAAAAAAAATGCTTACAATTACATTCTCATTCATTTTCATCAAAAATTCTACTCGTACATGTATGGTATTGTACTCGTTTAATATGCAGCTTCTAGATGTATTTACTATTCATATATACTAATACAAATCTGCTCCTTAGAAGCCTTAAATGATTAAGGATCATGTGGGAACCATCATTTGTCAACTTGCATGAATTATTTAGCAAGAAAACAAACTTAAGTATTTTTTTTCTTTATAAAATGTAAAAAACATATTCATGAATGCACACCATTTCTTCACTCCATTTTCTCATACTTACACTCCAATTACTCTCTCAAAATAATCCTAACATCATACTTGATCATCTCCAAGCATTTTCACCATCTTTTAGCTTCAATTACAAGCTTTAATCATCATAAAAACAACCATCTTTCAAGAACACTTCAAGAATCATATCAAGGCTTCATGACTACTTCCAAGCTTTCTAATCCATTCCAACTCATCATCTAAGATCAAGAAACCTTTGTTATTTATAGTAGGTTATCTTTCTTATTCAAGGTAATATTCATATTCAAACTTTGATTCAATTTCTATAACTATAACAATCTTATTTCAAGTGGAAATCTTACTTGAACTTGTTTTCGTGTCATGATTCTACTTCAAGAACTTTCAAGCCATCCAAGGATCCTTTGAAGCTAGATCTATTTTTCTCACTTCCAGTAGGTTTATCTAGAAAACTTGAGGTAGTAATGATGTTCATAACATCATTCGATTCATCCATATAAAACTATCTTATTCGAAGAGCTAAACTTGTAATCACTAGAACATAGTTTAGTTAATTCTAAACTTGTTCGCAAACAAAGTTAATCCTTCTAACTAAACTTTTAAAATCAATTAAAAACATGTTCTATATCTATATAATATGCTAACTTAATGATTTAAAACCTGAAAACACGAAGAACACCGTAAAACCGGATATACGCCGTCGTAGTACAACCGGGGACTGTTTTGGTTTGGATAATTAAAAACTATGAAAAACTTTGATTTAAAAGCTATACTTCCGGTAAAATGTTTTTTCTTATGAATATGAAACTATATCCAAAAATCATGGTTAAACTCAAAGTGAATGTATGTTTTTTCAAAATAGTCATCAAGATGTCGTTCTTTCGACGGAAATGACTACCTCTTTCAAAATTGTCTTGTAACTTATATTTCTGACTATAAACCTATACTTTTTCTGTTTAGTTTCATAAATTTAAGTTCAATATGAAACCGTAGCCGCTTAAATCACTCAAAACGGATTTGAAACGAAGAAATGACGGGTAAAACAAAATTGGTAAAAACTACTCATTTTAGCTACGTGAAAATTTGTAAGAAATCTATTCCAACCATAACTTAATCAAATTATATTGTATTTATGTAATCTTGAGATACCATAGACACGTATACAATGTTTCGACCTATCATGTCGACCCATCTATATATATATATTGCGGAACAACCATAGACACTCTATATGCAAATGTTGGAGTTAGCTATACAGGTTTGAGGTTGATTCCAAAATATATATATAGTTTGAATTGTGATCAATACTGAGATATGTATACACTGGGTCGTGGACTGATTCAAGATATATATTAAGTTATTCATGTACGACAAATTATGGACTACTAACATTGGACTGCTAACTGGACAACTAAAATCATCAACACGTAATAAAGAAAATATTGTGAATATATTTCGATCATATTTTAATATATGTATATATTGTTATAGGTTCATAAATCAACCTGTGGCCAAGTCTAATTCTTGACAAATTAGTAATCTGTGAAAGTGAGTTATAGTCCCATTTTTACTATCTAAATTATTTTGGGATGAGAATACATGCAAATTTATAAATGTTTTACAAAATAAGCACAAGTTCATGAAACTACATTCTATGACTGTTTTGTTATACTGGATATCTGTACTTATTATTATTATGCTTGGTAACCTAAGAATTAGTGAAAAACACTAATTGACGCGAATCCTAAAGGTAGATCTACGGGTACCAACCACCCCCATTTTCGAATAGTGGAAATGCTTTAGTACTTCGGAGGGTTCTTGTCATACATTTGAATAGTGGAATGTATGATGCCAGATATCTTAAGCGCTCTATGTTAAGGTCGGTTACCAGGCGAATCATCGTATGAATGATTTTTGCAGTTGTAATGATCCTGCGCATTTGATTAAATGAAATCTTGTGGCTTATTAAATGTTATGATTATTATATAGAAATTAAACCTATGACTCACCAATATTTTTGTTGACGTTTTAAGCATGTTTATTCTCAGGTGAATATTAAAAATGCTTCCACTGTCGTATGCCAACCCAAGGGCAATATTTGGAGTCGACATAATTGTTTATATTGTTTAAACTTGCATTCGGAATATTTGTTGTAATATATTTGATCATATTGTAATGGGTTATGTAAAACTTATTTATTTGAGGAGATTGTCTTTGATAGACAATCTAAATTATGTCATTAAGACCTTTATTCAATAATAAAGGTTATGGTTGTTTTTAAAAACAAATGCAAGATTTGAAAAACGTCTCATATAGAGGTCAAAACCTCACAAAGAAACCAATTATTATGAAACATTTATAATTAATATGAACTGGGCATTTCAGCTGGTATCAGAGCGTTGGTCTTAGAGAATCAGAAAATTTTTCATTAGTGTGTCTAACTAATTTTTGATGCATTAGTGAGTCTGGACTTCGACCGTAATTATTTTAAAAATGATTGCTTAATATAATTGTTGGAAACATAAGATTATTAACATATAAATATTATAAGATATATCATTCTCTTAACGTAACTGCTATTATATGATAGATGACTTCATCCGATCATATAAGAATCTCTAGTGATTCAGATTTCATTTACTTATCAAGTGATTTGGAGGCTGAGTCAAAGCGTACGACTTATGAACCAACGAAAAAGTTAACTTTTGGTGCTACCATTAAAGTGAAAAATTGTTGGGAAAATTGGGAAGATTCACAATTGCCAGTAGAGGTTCCAGAAGAGGATCCAGAAGAAGATCCCGAAGAGGAACCCGAAGAAGAGGATCCTGAAGAAGTTGTGGAAATTACCGAACCACAACGTGATTTAGGAAAATCTTTGGCTGTTATACCCGATCCCAAACCCGATGAACCTATTATGACCCAAAATGTTTGTGATCATCCACCTTAACCACCTAAGAGACCAGTTTATAAAAGGACCGCTCGTATAACGACTATTGGTTTTGTCCCCAAACAATTAGCCGAAAGAACCAATTGGGAGGAATTGGAAAAAGAACTATCCAAACGAAAATCCAAACGTTTTGCCGAGAAAGAAACAACGTCAACATCTAAGAAATCTCGCCGTTCTTGAACCATCGGCAGCTATCCTGTATTCCATGCATTGTATAATATGTATTATATTGTGTGTTTAACTTTGTAAGAAAATCCGCAATGTAATTTTCCTTATGATTGCATAATAATAAGAATAAGCATGGAAGGTTTATTATTATTATTACAACTTATTATTACGTAGTAACGTAATAATTTACCATAGTTTTTCATATTAGAATTTTAGTAGTTAATTTGTGTGTTAGCTGCTAAGTATGAACATTATTATAGTTATAAAACGCTAATATGAAGAAAAAGCTTTTATAATAATAAGTTCATATTAAGCTACAAAATACTTTTTGGCTACTTCTAAAATTCTATATGATTAATTCAGTCGGCAATTTTTGAAGGAAATGGCTCCTCCAGCTACTAGACAACAACAATTAAACACAGAAGAACTTCAAGCTTTCGCTGCAAATATGGCTGCAGTAGTGAATGCAATGAACAACAATAATCAATCGGGTTCCAGCAGTGGAGGAAACAATGGCAATCGGGTAGGATGTTCCTACAAAGCTTTTATGGCCTGCAAACCCAATGAGTTTGAAGGAACTGAAGGACCCGTTGGACTAAAGCGGTGGACAGAGAAGGTTGAAGCCGTGTTCGCAATCAGCAACTGCGCAGAAGAGGATAAAGTTAAATATGCCACACATACTTTCAGGGGTACTACTTTGACATGGTGGAATACCTACATGGATTACGTAGGACAGAATACCGCCTACGCACTTCCATGGTCCGCTTTCAAGCACATGATGACGGAAGAGTACCGTCCCAGAACCGAAATCAACAAGCTCAAGACAGAGCTTAAAGCACTGACAACCCAAGGGTTAGATGTCACTACCTACGAGCGACGTTTCAATGAACTGGCTTTAATGTGTGAAGACCCGTCCTAATCCATCCGGACGAAGTCATCAACCTTTGATCCCAGAGCGATGATCGACTCCAAGTGTTGTCCTTAAAATGAGCAAAATGCACAACGAAAGGTTTCTTTCACACCTGAGAATAAACATGCTTAAAAGTGTCAACCAAAAGGTTGGTGAGTTCATTAGTTTAACATAAATAATCATTTCATAATTTTAATAGACCACAAGATTTTATATTTCCATTTCTCAATAACATACATCCCATACATAGAGACAAAAATCATTCATATGGATTGAACACCTGGTAACCGACATTCACAATATGTATATAAGAATATCCCCATCATTCTGGGATCCTCCTTCGAACATGATATAATTTCGAAGTACTAAAGCATCCGGTACTTTGGATGGGGCTTGTTGGGCCCGATAGATCTATCTTCAGAGTTCGCGTCAATTAGGGTGTATGTTCCCTAATTCTTAGATTACCAGACTTAAATAAAAAGGGGCATATTCGGTTTAATAATCCAGCCATAGAATGTAGTTTTAAGTACTTGTGTCTATTTCATAAAACAGTTATAAAAGCAGCGCATGTATTCTCA
Source organism: Rutidosis leptorrhynchoides (assembly GCF_046630445.1). NCBI lineage: Eukaryota > Viridiplantae > Streptophyta > Magnoliopsida > Asterales > Asteraceae > Rutidosis > Rutidosis leptorrhynchoides. The sequence goes on from NC_092337.1 coordinate 1,822,093, forward strand.
GTCCCAAAATATATATTGCGAAAGCATTTAAAAAGGGATTAATGGAACTCAACATACTGTATTTCGTAGTAAAAATACATATAACGTCATCAAACAAGTGTAGGGTTGTCCTCGGATTCACGAACCTATATCAGGTGTATATATATTAACACACATAGTTGAAATTTAACAACTTTATATTTACTTTATTATGTATTAAGATTCATATTCTTATATATATATATATATATATATATATATATATATATATATATATATATATATATATATATATATATATTTGTTAATACTTATAATATGTTATAATACCTATTTGATATATAATTCAATTAACGTTATAATATTGTATTAGTTAAAACATAATTTTATGTATAATATTAGTATACTTATGTAATACATATATTTAATGTACAAAATATTTATTTGTTAGTATGATGGTTTTGAAAATATTGATTTACTAATAATAATAATAATAATAATAATAATAATAATAATAATAATAATATATACTGGTATTGATAGTAAAAATAATGATAATAATATATAGAATTCTTAGTAATGGTAATATTAATAATAAGTTATTTTATTTTTATAATAACCAATAATGTTGATAATAATACCTAATATCAATAATGATTAATAATAATACTAATTATGATAATTGAATTAATAATGATAAAGATGCTAATTTTTACTAATACATTAAATTTAATAAAATGAAAATTTTAATTAATAATAATGATAATGTTAATACTTATTTTCCTGATAATGATAATGATAATAATAAAAATAATAATAATAATGATAATAATAATAATAATAATAATAATAATAATAATAATAATAATAATAATAATAATATAATTAATAATAATAACAGTAATAATAATGATTATAATAATAATAATAATAATAATAATTAAAAGTGTACAACCTTTGAAGAAAAGAGCTCTTAAAAATAAAATGCCACTGCCCGGGCTCGAACCCAAGACCTCGCACTTAAACCAAATCACGCCTAACCAGTCTACTACCATTGCATTTCTGTTTTAATACATCCATTAATTTCTAACATCATTATCAACTAATTATTATCTTCATTAATCATCATAACCGAATCATCACATACATTCATAATCATCTTCATCATCATTTAGAATACTCATCATCATCATCATCATCATCATCATCATCTTTATTTCGTTTCCACTGTTCATCGTTATCATCATCAATATATATATATATATATATATATATATATATATATATATATATATATATATATATATATATATATATATATATATATATATATATATATATATATATATATATATATATATATTTTCTCTGATTATCATCGAATCATAATCATATTTACTTAGGTACATCATCATCGATCTAATCTTCATTTTTAACACTCATTCTTATAATCATCATTTTATCATCATATAATATATCGTTATCTTCAATATTTCACCACATCATATTCATTAAGGAAATTGTTTGGATTATGCTTGTAGGTCGATAGAAACCATGGAGACAGATAATATCGAGCAGCAATTCATATAGCGATTATCAAGGACAGAAGCCGGTAAGTTTTCAGCTGGCCCATAAATAGCCCATCATGTAACTCCATTTAAATAAAACGGCCCAATGTAAACAGGAAATTTAACGGCCCAAGATATCAAAAGGGGAATGGCCTGTTTGGTTATTATGTGAGGTTTGGCTCGATCAGAAGGGATAGAAACAAAAAGAAAAAAAATAGAAATACACAATGAATGGATGTGGGGTTATCACCTTGGGTAAATGTCAGCCATATAGAAAAACAGAAACAAAAAAAAGGCTTTCGCTAGCTGTTAAATTCCACTTCGTTAATAACTATCAATTTGTTTTCAGTTTAAATTGGATACGTATAGTAACAAGTGATGCAGTAACAAACACGTTATAGGGCAACATGAATGTTGTTATAGCAGCCGTTGATGTGAGTTTCTTGTTGATATTCGAACAATAGAAAATATGAAACATTGCAGCTGTTTAATATAAGTGGTTACAGGTGGTGTTAAGAGCTAAACATAATAGTAATCATGGATGGTGATTCGATGGGTTTCCGGTTGGGATTGGTGATGAGTTGGAGAAGAAGAAAGAGAGGTGATGGAAGGATTGGGGTGGTCGTGGTGGGAGATGAAGGTAATTCGGTTTTGTATGTGTGTGGGATGTTGTCGAGAACCAGTGAGGTAGTGATAAGAGTGATGGTTTGGGCTGATCAATACAACAAGTAGACAAACCAAAACGCAATGGTTGCCATGGCCGAGCAGTAGCAATCTTAATAGGTGGGTTTGGGTCTTGCAATCGTACAAGAACACAAATATAGTTGTAGTGTTGGTGATGATTTCAAGTGATGGCCAGGGTGTTTGACGACTGTGGTGGATCACGATGTGTGGTGTTAGGATGGTGGTGTGACAACCCGGAAATTTCCAACCAAATTTAAACTTTAATCTTTATATGTTTCCGACACGATAAGCAATATTTGTTAAGTTAAATTTCAAGAATTTTAAACTATGTTCATACATTCATTCAACCTCGACCAAGTTCCAACGATTCACGAACCATTAAACGAATATGATTATATATGTATATGTGTATATATATTATAACTTGAAACGTAAACAAAATATTAGATTAAATACTTTATATGATTGTATCTGTTTCAAAATGATTATCAATGGAATTAGAAGATAAGATCAAATGATTGAATTATCAGATATATTGAATTATGATTACAAGTCTCTGTTGAAAGGCCCACGTTGATTTGAGAAATCTTTTCATTTTAACAATATTCGAAAAATGGTAAAGTGATTTATAAATAAGAACAAATTGTCAGTCATTGAGAACTAGACAAAGGATAGTGGAAGATTGAATCTCATAAAGACTCGATTGATCTATTTAGTTTCAAACGTACAAAAACGTTTTCAGTTTAAAAAGAACTTTATTATTAAAACGTATATAACTTTTATAAATATCTAGAACCACTTTTGACAACTCATTACTTAACTAGTATGATAAAGATAACGATATTTATATTTTATTTTATATATATAACGATTTAAATTAATATTATATATATTTATATACGCGTATTATATGTACATAGTTTTATACTTTTACTATACTTAAACTTTACCTTTACTTTATTTTTACTTTACTTTAACTTTAATAATTCACTTTAATAATTCATACTTTAATAATTCACTTTAATAATTCATACTTTAATAATTTACTTTAATAATTCATACTTTAATAATTCACTTTAATAATTCATACTTTAATAATTTACTTTAATAATTCATACTTTAATAATTCACTTTAATAATTCAAAAATCTTTTATAAATAGAATTCAATAGGTTTCATTATTTCATAGAAACTTGAAAATATTTTTCTCTAAACTCTCTCAATCGATTTACATATATATATTTACTCCGTATTATTTCAAGATATTATTAGTATACATAAAATATTACGACGGAGTGCTGTCCGAGAAATTGTTTTTCGAGTGGGATAGGATTAAGGAAATTATGGGTTATAGCTATGGAGGTGATTGAGTATGGTTCATGGGTATGCTCGTGAGGTCAATATAGTGTTTATCATTTCCGTTGCGTCTACGTACCTTTCCTGCAATATTGAATCTCAATATTGATACGTGAGTACTCATAATTTAACTTTTACATACTAATAGTGTATCCCTGACTAGTGCTCGAGTATTTAGGATTATGCATGCTTGTACTTTTGATATTGCCCTTAGACAGGTTAGGTTGAATGTTGAATTAGTTACACTTGCGGTTGAGATAAGGTATAAGATATGCATGTCCTTGGAAAGCTAGCAAAAAATTAAGAACTTTTCCTTTAGATATCGAATGGTTTCGATGAACGGATTAGAAGTTATAATCAATTGAATTTTCGATATTTTTATTAAAAATGATTATTATTATCGTCGTTTTTATCGTCGTTCTAGTTTTATCTTATTATTATCATTATTATTATCTTTATCAATAAAAGGGATTTATCATTAAAAATTGTTATTTTTTTTATTATTACTATCGTTATTATCGTTAAAGTTATAATTAATATTATTATTATTATCCAATTATTATTATTATTATTATTATTGGTATTATTATTATTATTATTATTATTATTATCATTATTAATATATATCATTATTTAAAAATGGTTATTGTTATTGTTATTATTATTATTACTATATTATCATTAAGATAATTATTAGTATTATCGTTAATAATGTTATAGTAACTATCATTATTAATATTAGTGTAATTAAAACAAATATTTGTAACACCTAATTATTTTGATTACTATTATTATCATTATTATGAACACGATATAAAAGACGATTAAAAGCTATTAAACGAAACGATTAGGAAATAATGGGTAATAGTACCATGATGAAATTAAAATATTATAAGATATTGATTTAGATAAAATTATCGTTCTTATTATTTTTATCATTACTATTATTATTAAAAGTATCGTTAGTATTAAAACTATCATTTTAACAAAAATTATCATTTTAATAGAAATGTCATTGTTACTATAAAATATCATTATTATTATTATTTAAAATTGAATTATTATTTTAAAGATAATATTAAAAATTATCGTAAATATTAAAGTTATCATAATTAGAATTATCATTTTATCTAATGTCATCTTAGTAATTATAAATATTGATATTTTTATAATAATAATTATTATTACAAAATAATACAACTTTTACTTACTATCATTATAGATATTATTTTATCAAATAAATATGTGATACAAACATATTTTACTACGTGTAATAACTTACTTTAATAATACCTATCATATTATCTTTATGATATTAAATGAACCCTATAAATTTTATTACTTAATATATATAAAAGTATATTTTATTATATAAATTTAATATAAAATTTTATTTATTAATAAATAAATTATATTATTTACTCTAATAAATCTTTTAAAAATATTTTAAAATACAAAACAATGATATTTAAACTATATATTAATCATGTATAGATTTTTGGAAATTATTTTGAGTCAAATTTACTTTTGTTGACTTTTGCATATTAGTCTCGAGCATTAGGATTGTGGTACACTATGACTTGACCTAATTTGTTAGACAAATATTGACTAACACATAAATATATATAATTAATTTAGGTTCGTGAATCCGAGGCCAACCTTGCACTTATTCAATGACGTTATATGTATTTTTACTACGAAATACAGTATGGTGAGTTTCATTTGCCTTTTTACACTTTATATTTTTGGGACTGAGAATACATGCGCTTTTATAAATGTTTGACGAAATAGACACAAGTAATTGAAACTACATTCTATGGTTGAATTATCGAAATCGAATATGCCCCTTTTTATTAAAGTCTGGTAATCTAAGAATTAGGGAACAGACACCCTAATTGACGCGAATCCTAAAGATAGATCTATTGGGCCTAACAAACCCCATCCAAAGTACCGGATGCTTTAGTACTTCAAAATTTATATCATGTCCGAAGGAGGATCCCGGAATGATAGGGGATATTCTTATATGTATCTAGTTAATGTCGGTTACCAGGTGTTCACCATATGAATGTTATTTTTGTCTCTATGCATGGGACGTATATATATGAGAACTGGAAATGAAATTCTTGTGGTCTATTAAAATGATGGAAATAAATGGTTATGATAAACTAATGAACTCACCAACCTTTTGGTTGACACTTGAAAGCATGTTTATTCTCAGGTGTTAAAGAAATCTTCCGCTGTGCATTTTCTCATTTTAAAGATATTACTTGGAGTCTTTCATAGCATATTCGAAGAACGTTGCATTCGAGTCATTGAGTTCATCAAAGATTATTATTAAATCAATTTATAGTTGGATAGTGGATATTATGAAATGCTATTTATGCCTGTCAATTTTCGATGTAAACAAAGATTGTCTTTTAAAAACGAATGCAATGTTTGTAAAATGTATCATATAGAGGTCAAATACCTCGCAATGTAATCAACTATTGTGAATCGTTTATAATGTATATGAACGGGTCCTTTCAGTTGGTATCAGAGCGGTGGTCTTAGCGAACCAGGTCTGCATTAGTGTGTCTAACTGATAAGTCGATGGGATGCATTAGGGAGTCTGGACTTCGACCGTGTCTGCATGTCAAAAGTTTTGCTTATCATTTTGTGTCGAAAATTAACTACTTATCATCCTCAGGAAATTACCTGCTTATCATTTTTAGTCTAAGACACGTCTTGCTGCATTGATTGCATGAATAGTGTATAGACAAAAATTCATATCTTAGCATATCTGCTAAATCATATCTTATCGTATCTGTTACTTTAAACTTTGCCTGACATATCCCGTAAAGTCCTCCGTAATCTACGAAATCTTTTGATCTATATATATATATATATATATATATATATATATATATATATATATATATATATATATATATATATATATATTCTATGTAATTAGAATACCATCCGTTAGCCAAAATCATTTCATATAAAAAAAAAAAAAATCCTTTATCCAATCGTACGAAATGGAATTCGTCATCAGTTCAAGTCACTCAGATTCTGAAATGGAATCCCATTCAAGCTCCGAAAGCAGTGTGACCGGAATAAATCAACCAATCAGTCATCACCTATTCTGGATGAATTGGGGATGGGTTCGTAGCCTCCTCAATCATTGGAGACAAGAAGAAGGTGATCCCTTCCATCCACCACATTGCTCTCTTGATGAAGAACTTGAAGCACTTACCGGCGAACCTGTCTGAAACACCATGTTCTCGCTCATTTCCAGAGTATCTCGTCACGATTATATATTACATCAAATTTTAGATTTTATTTATCCGCTCGTCCGAACCGACAATCACCCCGGTGTAATAGAAGAAGTCAACGAGCTTCGCGCTCGGATAGTGGCTTTGGAGAATATGGTGCAGAGATTACAAACACCAGCAGCAGCATCAGCAGCATAACCAGTACCACCATCATCAACGCCAACAGTACCATTACCACCTCCAACCACAACCGCGTCGTAAACCTCAACTTCATAATCTGTCCCACGAGCATCAACGTCATACGCACCATAGATACCAAGGAGTACCAACAACAATAACTGACGAAGTATTAATTCATAACTTCATTGGAGAAACATTCTGCGGCGATTATGTAATCTCTAAAGTCTTAGAGATTATCTAATCTAGCCCTAACCATAAATCAGTTAAGCGAACCAAAAATAATAGAAGGAAGAGTAGAAACCCTGACAAAAATGGGGTGTGATTAACAAGCTAAACTTGCTTTACCAACAGCATCAGCAGTACCGTCAGAGTTACCAGCATCGTTTGTACAGTCAACATCCGAATCAACAACACCGATAACATCACAAACTCCGTCAGTTCAAGAATCACTGTGGACCTCATTACGAATCAATAACGTGTATATTGTATCAACGATTTATGAAGAATTAACTCATTCCCTCTCAAGAAATTATATGTATATTATATATATATATATATATATATATATATATATATATATATATATATATATATATATATATATATATATATATATATATTTTGAAATAAATCTTTCCGTGCTAAACTATTGTGTATGAATCTTAACTACTCGGTTAATTCATATTACAAATATGCAATAATGTACGTCCTTCGGCCGCAACATAACCAGCGTTAACTACAATCTCTATCGCAATTCAACAAATTCCAATTCATAATAAATCAAGTATATATTTGATTTTACACTTTCATCATCGATGTACCCGAAACTTTTCAGATAACATCATTCGTACTTTGCGAAATTCACAAGAATTCCACGAACCGAACATCATACATCAACAAATAACGAAGTATTGATTCATAATTTCAATGTCATCAAAGAAATACTGCGTAAAAGTTATGTACTTTTTAAAGCCTTTAGGGATTATTAAATTCTAGTTTCAACCGTAAATCAAATGAGTTTAATTTAACATTAACTCATTAAATCTATGTTACATCTGAAGAAAATATACATATATATATTTTCATAAAGACTGTAATAAAATTCTTTTGTACAAAATATTAATTGTGAATTTTTTTTTTTAACGGGTAGGTAATACCCGAGAGATATATAAATTCACAAATAATATATTACATTCTTCGAATCTGATTCAGCAAATTATCCATTATACTCCCTAATTTCACAACAATATACATTCTTTTATAGAAATCAAAACAACCATACTCATTCAAAATTTAATTACATGTTCTGATTTTGAAATCTCAAAATTCAACTCGAGATATGACCAAAATCATCACTCTTAGATCCTTACATCTTTCACAAGCTATATTTTGACTTCAAAACTGTGTTAGAACATCAAATGTATGTTAACGATTACAATCTATGTTCAAACCCTTCGAAAATTTCTGAAGACACTTCGAATGATGAGCAATCGAGATGATGATCCAACCACATGTTACCCACAGTTATGTACCCGAAAAACTCTTGAAACCAAAGTAAAAGTTTAAACAACGTATCCGCGTCAGATTCTTTGGCATTTATTAGCAAAAATAACTTTGCGACTCCTATTCAAAGTAGCCAGTTTTGTCACAGCTCCAGCAAGTCAACTTCGACTTTTCAGTCAGACTAACCTTATTATAACCTTGAGATATACACCATCGTTATCAGGGAACCTTTTACATTCCACCACATTATTAGCAGATGTACCAACAACTTCATTACCCTTTGACTTTAGCCTCTCCAAAAAGTCATTATAATTATTTATTGAAACCCCATCATTTACTCATTCGCATCTTGTAATGAGAATTGCCATACGAATCATTGGAAATTAGCAATCAGTATTTTGAAATCTCGCAGCATGTCTACGCCAACAGTTATATGTGTATATATAACGTCTATCTTCTGGACTTAATTTGAATGTGAAGTTTCTGAAAAACACTCCGAACTAAGAATTGGTTCTCCGAAAATGGGAAAAATGCTGATGAAGCAGCAAAAACTAAAAACGACTTTAAACGGTAAAAGCTGAATGATAATGATGAAGTGTGCTGGCAAAGCGCAGAAAAAGAGAAGTTTTGGAACTGAAAAACGGATTGAGCAAAGTAGGAAGGAGGCTTTGGACAAATTACAAAGACTGAACCTGACTTCAAAGGATCCAAATGATTCAGTACCTGCTGAAGTCATTAACGAATACCTTGCTCCTGACTCTAAACCCCTGCGGACAATATTCTTCATCATCCTCTGATATTAGAAATTCTAAAATATCATCATATCTTTCATTATAAATATCCTTCATATTTCTGAAGATATTTTCTTAATTTTTCATATTTGAAATCATTTACCTCTTCGCACTATCTGTATTACATCATAAAAGAAACTATTTTAGTTTCTAAATTCTGAAACATTCAAGTTTAAAATAGGAATATTTTGAAGTAGTGTTGGGAACTGAAGCATGAATTAGTATAATATAATGACACTTGATCAACGTGATTATATTACAGTAAGTCATGCTGAGTTTCTAAATGGAACGTGATGATTCACAGATCATAATATCATCATGTGCTATGTTATACGACTCTTGTATTCTATTTAACCTCTAAAATATCAAGAAAATATTTCTTGATGATTCGGCCTTTTCCAAGGTATTCTAGTAATTTGACAAGTTAAGATCGTGCCATCACAATTTCCTTCCTAGAACATTAACAATGTTAATTCCGAAATTCATATCTGTGAATTCTGGACCATTACAAGCGGTGCTTAATCGCAAGAAGAAGAAATAAAAGGACAAAACTCCGAAATAAAAATTGGGGTATAAATTGCAGCAAATAAAAGAGAGCATTAACTGTGAATGATAATGATTATAGAAGACAAAAGCAGAGACTTTGAAATATAAGGGAACATATAAAGCCCAACGATAAACCAGAAATTATAAACCATATATATCGATGCATATAGCAATATAAAGACACGGGAGAACTAGAAACACTATAAACCCAAGAGTATAGTAGAAGTAAATAGATTCTTCCAGCGGTAGATGAAAAAGAAGAATCACCGATATGAAAGTTAGAAGTATATCGAGAATCAGAACTGGATGGAGCATATTGATGAATACTTTAAAATATGAGTTGATGGGGAAAGAATAGACGGTGATGAAACATGACTAGGAACTTAGAAATCAACAGATTTAACTCACACAATGGCGGAATAAGTGAATCAAACTCTCTAGTGAATAGGTTAATTTTTTTTTGATTAATTTAGTCAAACCACAACTAAATCAAGTGTGATTAGATCAACACCTAGTGCTATTATTCACCACCTGGGTGATTTGGACTGAGAGAAAATTGGAGGAGCTCACTAGATCTGAGTGTGTGTAACAAATGAGAGTCTTAACCTAAAATGAAGAACATAAGACTTTATATACCCCTGATGTTGAATCACCCATACGATTCATTCATCACACTTACGAGCTGGCTTCATCAGCCGTACGGGTGATCACTCACTCGTGTCTTCTCATTTAGGTTGTAATTGTGACTTAGCTCAGCATCAACCGTGCGTATGAGCCTGTCAGCCGTACTAGTGAGGCTTCACTCGTACGTCTAACTAAGTCTAACATAGTCAAACATCTAAATCTCGTTCCTGCAGTTCCTGTAACCACATACAAACACGGATAGGATAATAACGAGCAATCATGGTGGCATGTAAACTGTTGTACCTGCAATGGACGTGGGTAGATGTCTAGGGACTTGCATAAAATGCATCAACAGAAGGTGTGAGTTGTAAGGAAATGAAGGAGGTGAATTTATAAGAAAATCTCCGACAGAACAATTAAAATGGACGATCGCATTTAAAGCGGATCCTAATTCCCTTGATTACCGGAGAGTCAAATCTTATTAAGAAGATTTTCTTCAAATCCCTTGAAATCTGGGAATCAATCATATCTACGTCAAATGATAAGATGAATCTACACTTACTCATTTCACTCTTCTATGTTAGCTTCATTCGTACTCTTCATATAAATGGATTGTTTATCCAAATTATTCGCTGATGATAAAACTCTAATTTTAGCCCGTATGCATCATGAAAACATACTTATTATCATTCACGACCTTTCCACTCAAATTTCGGGACGAAATTTCTTTAACGGGTAGGTACTGTGACAACCCGGAAATTTCCAACCAAATTTAAACTTTAATCTTTATATGTTTCCGACACGATAAGCAATATTTGTTAAGTTAAATTTCAAGAATTTTAAACTATGTTCATACATTCATTCAACCTCGACCAAGTTCCAACAATTCACGAACCATTAAACGAATATGATTATATATGTATATGTGTATATATATTATAACTTGAAACGTAAACAAAATATTAGATTAAATACTTTATATGATTGTATCTGTTTTAAAATGTTTATCAATGGAATTAGAAGATAAGATCAAATGATTGAATTATCAGATATATTGAATTATGATTACAAGTCTCTGTTGAAAGGCCCACGTTGATTTGAGAAATCTTTTCATTTTAACAATATTCGAAAAATGGTAAAGTGATTTATAAATAAGAACAAGTTGTCAGTCATTGAGAACTAGACAAAGGATAGTGGAAGATTGAATCTCATAAAGACTCGATTGATCTATTTAGTTTCAAACGTACAAAAACGTTTTCAGTTTAAAAAGAACTTTATTATTAAAACGTATATAACTTTTATAAATATCTAGAACCACTTTTGACAACTCATTACTTAACTAGTATGATAAAGATAACGATATTTATATTTTATTTTATATATATAACGATTTAAATTAATATTATATATATTTATATACGCGTATTATACGTACATAGTTTTATACTTTTACTATACTTAAACTTTACCTTTACTTTATTTTTACTTTACTTTAACTTTAATAATTCACTTTAATAATTCATACTTTAATAATTCACTTTAATAATTCATACCTTAATAATTTACTTTAATAATTCATACTTTAATAATTTACTTTAATAATTCATACTTTAATAATTCACTTTAATAATTCATACTTTAATAATTCACTTTAATAATTCAAAAATCTTTTATAAATAGAATTCAATAGGTTTCATTATTTCATAGAAACTTGAAAATATTTTTCTCTAAACTCTCTCAATCGATTTACATATATATATTTACTCCGTATTATTTCAAGATATTATTAGTATACATAAAATATTACGACGGAGTGCTGTCCGAGAAATTGTTTTTCGAGTGGGATCGGATTAAGGAAATTATGGGTTATAGCTATGGAGGTGATTGAGTATGGTTCATGGGTATGCTCGTGAGGTCAATATAGTGTTTATCATTTCCGTTGCGTCTACGTACCTTTCCTGCAATATTGAATCTCAATATTGATACGTGAATACTCATAATTTAACTTTTACATACTAATAGTGTATCCCTGACTAGTGCTCGAGTATTTAGGATTATGCATGCTTGTACTTTTGATATTGCCCTTAGACAGGTTAGGTTGAATGTTGAATTAGTTACACTTGCGGTTGAGATAAGGTATAAGATATGCATGTCCTTGGAAAGCTAGCAAAAAATTAAGAACTTTTCCTTTAGATATCGAATGGTTTCGATGAACGGATTAGAAGTTATAATCAATTGAATTTTCGATATTTTTATTAAAAATGATTATTATTATCGTCGTTTTTATCGTCGTTCTAGTTTTTTCTTATTATTATCATTATTATTATCTTTATCAATAAAAGGGATTTATCATTAAAAATTGTTATTTTTTTTATTATTACTATCGTTATTATCGTTAAAGTTATAATTAGTATTATTATTATTATCCAATTATTATTATTATTATTATTATTGGTATTATTATTATTATTATTATTATTATTATTATTATTATTATTATTATTATTATTATTATTATTATTATTATTATCATTATTAATATATATCATTATTTAAAAATGGTTATTGTTATTGTTATTATTATTATTACTATATTATCATTAAGATAATTATTAGTATTATCGTTAATAATGTTATAGTAACTATCATTATTAATATTAGTGTAATTAAAACAAATATTTGTAACACCTAATTATTTTGATTACTATTATTATCATTATTATGAACACGATATAAAAGACGATTAAAAGCTATTAAACGAAACGATTAGGAAATAATGGGTAAGAGTACCATGATGAAATTAAAATATTATAAGATATTGATTTAGATAAAATTATCGTTCTTATTATTTTTATCATTACTATTATTATTAAAAGTATCGTTAGTATTAAAACTATCATTTTAACAAAAATTATCATTTTAATAGAAATGTCATTGTTACTATAAAATATCATTATTATTATTATTATTTTAAATAGAATTATTATTTTAAAGATAATATTAAAAATTATCGTAAATATTAAAGCTATCATAATTAGAATTATCATTTTATCTAATGTCATCTTAGTAATTATAAATATTGATATTTTTATAATAATAATTATTATTACAAAATAATACAACTTTTACTTACTATCATTATAGATATTATTTTATCAAATAAATATGTGATACAAACATATTTTACTACGTGTAATAACTTACTTTAATAATACCTATCATATTATCTTTATGATATTAAATGAACCCTATAAATTTTATTACTTAATATATATAAAAGTATATTTTATTATATAAATTTAATATAAAATTTTATTTATTAATAAATAAATTATATTATTTACTCTAATAAATCTTTTAAAAATATTTTAAAATATAAAACAATGATATTTAAACTATATATTAATCATGTATAGATTTTTGGAAATTATTTTGAGTCAAATTTACTTTTGTTGACTTTTGCATATTAGTCTCGAGCATTAGGATTGTGGTACACTATGACTTGACCTAATTTGTTAGACAAATATTGACCAACACATAAATATATATAATTAATTTAGGTTCGTGAATCCGAGGCCAACCTTGCACTTGTTCAATGACGTTATATGTATTTTTACTACGAAATACAGTATGGTGAGTTTCATTTGCCTTTTTACCCTTTATATTTTTGGGACTGAGAATACATGCGCTTTTATAAATGTTTGACGAAATAGACACAAGTAATTGAAACTACATTCTATGGTTGAATTATCGAAATCGAATATGCCCCTTTTTATTAAAGTCTGGTAATCTAATAATTAGGGAACAGACACCCTAATTGACGTGAATCCTAAAGATAGATCTATTGGGCCTAACAAACCCTATCCAAAGTACCGGATGCTTTAGTACTTCAAAATTTATATCATGTCCGAAGGAGGATCCCGGAATGATAGGGGATATTCTTATATGTATCTAGTTAATGTCAGTTACCAGGTGTTCACCATATGAATGTTATTTTTATCTCTATGCATGGGACGTATATATATGAGAACTGGAAATGAAATTCTTGTGGTCTATTAAAATGATGGAAATAAATGATTATGATAAACTAATGAACTCACCAACCTTTTGGTTGACACTTTAAAGCATGTTTATTCTCAGGTGTTAAAGAAATCTTCCGCTGTGCATTTTCTCATTTTAAAGATATTACTTGGAGTCTTTCATAGCATATTTCGAAGAACGTTGCATTCGAGTCATTGAGTTCATCAAAGATTATTATTAAATCAATTTATAGTTGGATAGTGGATATTATGAAATGCTATTTATGCCTGTCAATTTTCGATGTAAAGAAAGATTGTCTTTTAAAAACGAATGCAATGTTTGTAAAATGTATCATATAGAGGTCAAATACCTCGCAATGTAATCAACTATTGTGAATCGTTTATAATGTATATGACCGGGTCCTTTCAGGTGGAGGAAGTGATAGTTTAAAGAGATAAAGATGGCGGTGATTATTTATGTAATCATGTATATATCTATACATATATGAATTCGTTTAAGAAAAGTAGATAAAGAAATTGTGGTGGGTGATGGGGAAGGTTGTGCAGAGTTAGAGTGAATTAGTGATAGAAAGTTGAGATGGTTGTTCTAAGTAATTGTATGTTTCTGCCTATGAATTTGTATATATAATAATATATATACTTTCCAAGTGTAAAGTAATATAATAGAATAAGATTAACGGAGGTAAAGTAATATAATAGAATAAGATTAACGGAGAGAAGGAAAAGAAAAATCACTAGATTAATTTAGATGTGGTGATTCTTTACCTAACATATATAAGTATATGCATATAATGGGTTAGTGGAAAGATAACACAGTAATATCATATAATTGAAAATTTCACTCGTTTCAAATAAAGAGGCTTTGCATAATTGAAAATAGATTGTTTGTTTGTGAGTAAAAGCAAAAAGATGCAACAGTAGTCACACTTAAATAATAACAATTAGTTAGCCGCCTTTAACTTATTTGTAATATGGGCATCACTTCGTGTTCCGTTGATAATTAGTGGCGGAAGAAAATATTTAGGAAACATCCCAAATTCTTAAATTAACTATATTTATTTATTCTCGTCATCATGATATAAAACTCGATCATTAACTATTAAGTAAAAAAATACATTAATTATTCACTCTCAATCCCAAGTAATATATAAAAAGTTTTAAAATTCAACAAGTAGTTCCTAAATACATTTTTAATAAGCCTAACATTTATATTACTCATTTTCGGATCACTGTTTATTTTAAAATCACGTACATACGTTTAAATTTAACTTGCTTAATATCCATCGAAACATCAAACGAGTATTATAATCATTTAATATTTATTTTTAATATACTTTATTTATATATAAAGATATATTTTAAATAAGAATTATTATAATATCCTATTTTTATTTTATTAAATTTTAATAACAATAACATATAATATTTCAAATTATATTTCGAATTATTATATATATATACATACACGCATATCTATTACAATTAATTGTTCGTGAATCATCGAGAATAGTCAGAGGTCAAAAGTATATTTGAACACAGTTCAAAGTTTTTGAAATTCAGTTTAAAAAAATTTACTTATCGTGTCGAAACCATATTAAGATCAAGTTTAAATTTGGTCGAAAATTCCCGGGTCATCACATAATGTGTCCTGGAGCATTTGAGGACGAAGATGCAAAAATTGAAGCATTCATAAAAGGGTTGCCGGAACGAATCCAAGAGCATGTAGGTGCTAACGATCCTGAAACAATGCAGAAAGCGAGCCGTATAGCCCACAAATTGATAGGCTAAATTACAGGAAGGATAAAGAAAGAAGCGGCCGAGGAGGCCATAATGAAACAGGGAAAAATAAAGTGGGAGGAAAGCAGTGATCAGGGTCACCAGTACAACAACAACAATCAAAACAACAACTACAACAACAATCACAACCACCCCAACAACAACAATAATCGCAACAACAACCGCAACAATAACCGCAACAACCATCCCAATAATAATAACAATAACAACAATCCCAATCACAACAATAACAACAACAAACGACTCAACAACAATAACCCTAACAACAACAACAACAACAACAACAACAACAACAACAACAACAACAACAACAACAACAACGACAACAAAAGGCAAATAACTATATGCCCCAGGTGTGATACGTTTCATCCGAAATGGTTTTGTAGAGAATTATATACCAAGTGTAATAAGAATGGCCATATTGCGGCAAAGTGTGAAGTCTACGGACCAAATAGAAACAAAGGAGTAAATAATGCCGGAACAAATAATAACGACGTTGTTTGCTATGGATGTGGAAAACCGGGCCATACCATAAACCAGTGCAGGAATGGAAATAGGCAAGGCCGTGGGAGAGCCTTTAACATTAATGGGGAGAAAGCACAGGAAGACCCGGAGCTTGTTACGGGTACGTTTCTTATCAACAATACACCTGCTTATGTTTTATTTAATTCGGGTGCCGATAGAAGTTATATGAGTAGAGAATTTTGTGCCAAATTAAATTGCCCGTTAACGCCTTTAGATGAAAAGTGTATAGTTGAAGTACAAAACGGTAAACTAATTAAGGTTGATAAAATTTGCCGAAATCGAAAAATTAGTTTAGTTAGCGAAACGTTTGCAATTGATTTGATACCGGTGGAATTGGGAAGCTTCAACGTAATTATTGGAATGGACTGGATGTCCAAGGTGAAAGCTGAAGTTGTTTGTCATGAGAAGGCGATTCGCATTCCGAGAGAAAACGGGTTACCCATAATGGTGTACGGAGAAAAGGGTAATGCCAAATTAAATCTTATTAGTAGTTTGAAGGCATGCAAACTAATAAGAAAAGGTTGCTATGCCATACTAGCACACGTCGAGAAGGTTGAAAAAGAAGAAAAGAAAATCGATGACGTTCCTGTTGCAAGAGAATTTCCTGAGGTGTTTCCGGACGAATTACCGGGACTACCTCCACCCCGATACGTTGAATTTCAAATAGATCTTTTACCAGGAGCTGCACCAATAGCTCGTTCTCCATATAGACTTGCGCCCACCGAAATGAAAGAATTATAAAGTCAGCTACGAGAATTATTAGAACTTGGTTTTATCCGACCGAGTACGTCACCATGGGGAGCTCTAATTTTGTTCGTTAAAAAGAAAGATGGGTCTTTTCGCATGTGTATCGATTACCGTGAGCTGAACAAAGTAACCATCAAAAACCGATACCCTTTACCCCGAATTGACGACCTATTTGATCAACTCCAAGGTTTGAGCGTATACTCTAAAATCGACTTAAGGTCGGGTTATCATCAACTGATGGTTAAAGAAGCCGATATACCAAAAATAGCCTTCAGAACTCATTATGGCCATTACGAATTCATGGTTATGCCATTCGGTCTAACCAATGCACCCGCAGTTTTCATGGACCTCATGCACCGAGTATGTAGTCCATATTTAGATAAGTTTGTTATTGTCTTTATTGATGACATCCTTATTTATTCAAAGAATAACCAAGAACAAGAACAACACTTGAGACTTGTGTTAGAGTTGTTAAGAAAAGAGCAACTTTATGCTAAGTTCTCTAAATGTGCTTTTTGGTTAAATGAAGTACAATTTCTTGGTCACGTAGTCAGTAGTAATGGAATAAAAGTTGATCCCGCCAAGATCGAATCCATCAAAAATTGGGAAACTCCAAAAACTCCAACGCAAATACTTTAATATTTGGGTTTAGCTGGTTATTATAGGAGATTTATTCAAGATTTCTCCCGAATAGCCAAACCTTTAACTGTCTTGACACATAAGGGGAAGAAGTATGAATGGACTTCCGAACAAGAGGGTGCCTTCCAATTGTTGAAAAAGAAGTTGACTACGGCACCTATTTTATCGTTACCTGACGGAATGGAAGATTTCGTTATCTACTGCGACGCATCAAGAATGGAAGATTTCATTCAAGAAACTTATTTTGTTGTAACATATTTGTATTGTAAACCATTATGTAATGGTCGTGTGTAAACAGGATATTTTAGATTATCATTATTTGATAATCTACGTAAAGCTTTTTAAACCTTTATTGATGAAATAAAGGTTATGGTTTGTTTTAAAATGAATGTAGTCTTTGAAAAACTTCTCATATAGAGGTCAAAACCTCGCAACGAAATCAATTAATATGCAACATTTTTAATCAATAAGAACGGGACATTTCACTGACACCTTAAACGTATTTGATCTTAACTATTGGATCATTAAACGAATATGCGACACTTGGATTTTAGAAAATCGGGTTTCTAAAATATTATCACTTGAGATAAATTGTTTGGACAATTTATATATTAAGGATTTGATTATTTATATGTATAAATAATTATGTTTTGTTATACTTTATAAATTGGTTTATAAAGTACAAGTAACCTATATTTATAACTTGAACTTTAATAACAAGTTTTATATAAAATGTAACAAGTTTTATATAAATTATACTTATTATTTAAATGATACAAGAATGCAGATTTTGGGACTCCTAGGTGACATCCCATGCTTGCTTGGTTACTTGTAAACAATATATTCCTTAAGGCATGCAACACTCTCTTTAACCAAGGGATTCCTTGACTCAAGTGAGTGAGAAAACAAGCAATACACTAAAAAAAAACTGCAGTTTTTCTGCTGAAAACACAGCTGCTGGCTGTGGCAGTTTAGAGGGAAAACGAGAGTGTTTTTGCATGGTAATCTTGTTAATCAAGTGTCTAAAATCCTAACCAAACTAAGGAAGGTGTTGGTGCATCAAAAGCTTGGGGTATTACACACTTGAGGCTTCAAGTTAGAAGCTTTCTTGCCTTCATCTTCATCATCATCTTGCACATTTGTAAACTACCCTCAACTAGCTTGAGGAGGTATTATCTCTAAACCCACTCTTAATTTGTAAGTATGTTTCACAACTTGATCCTATTTGAGATTTAACTTTAAATGGTTAAAGATTTACAAGTTTTAAAATGGTAATTTATACGCTTCCGAAAATATTATTTCTTGAATGATTATAAGTATTATGGAACTTGTTAAATCCCAACAATGGTATCTAGAGCCGAAGTTGTTGAAATATGCTTCGAGATGGTTATTAAACCCACTATAATTTTGCATTCTATGAACATGCATGAAGTAGAATGTAAAATTTTTGGTTTTGAGTGGTTTGTCATTTTGGCCAAAATCACTTGTGATTCTGCATTCTGTGTTGCCGATCACTTGTGATTTTGTGTTGCCAATCACTTGTGATTCTGTGTTGCCGATCACTTGTGATTCTGTATTGCCAATCACTTGTGATTCTGTGTTGCAGATCACTTGTGATTCTGTGTTTCCAATCACTTGTGATTCTGTATTGCCTATCACTTATGTTGATGATGTTCACAATCTAAGCCTTGACCTTGTGTTTGGTTGCATGTTTGGTTGATTTAATATTTATTCATTTGGTATGTAATAATATTATTTTGGTTATGTAATTTATTTTATATTTGGTATGTAAAATAGTTTAGGTTGTAATTTCACTTTTTTAGACAAAATGTATTAGGATATATTTTGTAAAAAGATGAAGATGATGAAGACTTGAAGAACACAAGAAGAAGCATTTGGATGCAAGATTAAGTGGGAGATTTAAAATCTCCTACTTTGTGTTATAACCCCTTATCCGGTGGCATTTGTTTTCGGCTAAACAAATGTCTACCAAAATGGCTTGATTGTGAACATATTTGTTTTGGATGCATGGTTGTTTATTGTATGATTATGGATTGTATTTTTGTATACTACAAGTTAATCACACAAGTTAACAACAAGCAAAATGGCAATTTAATTGGTTAAATTATACATTAATTAACAACATGCAAAACGACAATTTAATTGGTTAAATTAAAAATTGCTAAAAGGACATTAATAAATGGTTATTAAGAACATGATTAGGATCATATATATAAAATGGTTTATAGACATGAAAATGGATTTCAAATGAACCATACACTAAATGCATGTTGGTGTATGGCATAAAAGTTTTCTCAAACTAGAATTAATGAAAACTTAAAATCCCTTATTAACAAGGCAAACAAGTTAAACGCCATCCTTTTGTGCAACACTTAAAAATATTAGGGAACTCACAATGGGATAAAGGTCACCTAACCGTTATGAGCAAACTAATATTATTAAGGTGAATTTCGCATGCTTGTGGGATAAAGGTCACCTAACCACTTGTATATTAAGTTTACACGTTTACACAAGTAGGATGACTTGATTTGGAAATCATGAACTTAGGGTCACCGAAGCATGAGGAACAAATAGGCGTTGATGGGATAAATATGCCATGCAAAAGGATTGCATGATCCCATAACTTAGAAGTTGCAAAAGGATTGCAATTGTCATATAATGACTACCTAGCTAAATCAAATAACGGGATAAAGGTCACCTAACCGAAATTTGGTTTACCGTTGGATTCTAAAATTTAATAAATATCAATTGGATTTAAAGGGTATTGATCGTTAAATTAAAATTGATACTTAAACAACTTTGTTAAATTTTGTAGATGGCCGCCAATAACAACAACATTCCGAGCGCACCAGTAAGCTTTAATAACCTATCGTTGAGGTCAATCCTCGAAAAGGAAAAACTCAACCATACGAACTTCATGGATTGGTTCCGTAATCTAAGAATTGTCCTCAAACTAGAGGACAGGACGTATGTGTTGGAAGACCCCATTCCCGATCAACCGGATGAGGATGATACGGAAGGCATGGCTTATTGGGAGAAATATTGCACCGATTCGTTGCAAGTTTCTTGCCTCATGCTTTGGACTATGATACCCGAACTCCAAAACAATTTTAAGCATCATAGTGCATATGACATGATCACACAGTTGAAGGAGATGTTCCTTCAACAAGCTCGTGTCGAGCGCTTCGAAACGGTTCAAGCGCTTCATGTGAAATGTCCCGTTCTTATTGATTAAAAACGTTCCATATTAATTGATTTCATTGCGAGGTTTTGACCTCTATATGAGACGTTTTTCAAAGACTGCATTCATTTTAAAACAAACCATAACCTTTATTTCATCAATAAAGGTTTAAAAAGCTTTACGTAGATTATCAAATAATGATAATCTAAAATATCCTGTTTACACACGACCATTACATAATGGTTTACAATACAAATATGTTACAACAAAATAAGTTTCTTGAATGTAGTTTTTACACAATATCATACAAGCATGGACTCAAAATCTCGTCCTTATTTAAGTATGCGACAGCGGAAGCTCTTAATAATCACCTGAGAATAAACATGCTTAAAACGTCAACAAAAATGTTGGTGAGTTATAGGTTTAACCTATATATATCAAATCATAATAATAGACCACAAGATTTCATATTTCAATACACATCCCATACATAGAGATAAAAATCATTCATATGGTGAACACCTGGTAACCGACATTAACAAGATGCATATATAAGAATATCCCCATCATTCCAGGACACCCTTCGGATATAATATAAATTTCGAAGTACTAAAGCATCCGGTACTTTAGATGGGGTTTGTTAGACCCAATAGATCTATCTTTAGGATTCGCGTCAATTAGGGTGTCTGTTCCCTAATTCTTAGATTACCAGACTTAATTAAAAGGGGCATATTCGATTTCGATAATTCAACCATAGAATGTAGTTTCACGTACTTGTGTCTATTTTGTAAATCATTTATAAAACCTGCATGTATTCTCATCCCAAAAATATTAGATTTTAAAAGTGGGACTATAACTCACTTTCACAGATTTTTACTTCGTCGGGAAGTAAGACTTGGCCACTGGTTGATTCACGAACCTATAACAATATATACATATATATCAAAGTATGTTCAAAATATATTTACAACACTTTTAATATATTTTGATGTTTTAAGTTTATTAAGTCAGCTGTCCTCGTTAGTAACCTACAACTAGTTGTCCACAGTTAGATGTACAGAAATAAATCGATAAATATTATCTTGAATCAATCCACGACCCAGTGTATACGTATCTCAGTATTGATCACAACTCAAACTATATATATTTTGGAATCAACCTCAACCCTGTATAGCTAACTCCAACATTCACATATAGAGTGTCTATGGTTGTTCCGAAATATATATAGATGTGTCGACATGATAGGTCAAAACATTGTATACGTGTCTATGGTATCTCAAGATTACATAATATACAATACAAGTTGATTAAGTTGTGGTTGGAATAGATTTGCTACCAATTTTCACGTAGCTAAAATGAGAAAAATTATCCAATCTTGTTTTACCCATAACTTCTTCATTTTAAATCCATTTTGAGTGAATCAAATTGCTATGGTTTCATATTGAACTCTATTTTATGAATCTAAACAGAAAAGTATAGGTTTATAGTTAGAAAAATATGTTACAAGTTGTTTTTGTAAAGGTAGTCATTTCAGTCGAAAGAACGACGTCTAGATGACCATTTTAGAAAACATACTTCCACTTTGAGTTTAACCATAATTTTTGGATATAGTTTCATGCTCATAATAAAAATCATTTTCTAAGAATAACAACTTTTAAATCAAAGTTTATCATAGTTTTTAATTAACTAACCCAAAACAGCCCGCGGTGTTACTACGACGGCGTAAATCCGGTTTTACGGTGTTTTTCGTGTTTCCAGGTTTTAAATCATTAAGTTAGCATATCATATAGATATAGAACATGTGTTTAGTTGATTTTAAAAGTCAAGTTAGAAGGATTAACTTTTGTTTGCGAACAAGTTTAGAATTAACTAAACTATGTTCTAGTGATTACAAGTTTAAACCTTCGAATAAGATAGCTTTATATGTATGAATCGAATGATGTTATGAACATCATTACTACCTTAAGTTCCTTGGATAAACCTACTGGAAAGGAGAAAAATGGATCTAGCTTCAATGGATCCTTGGATGGCTCGAAGTTCTTGAAACAAAATCATGACACGAAAACAAGTTCAAGTAAGATCATCACTTGAAATAAGATTGTTATAGTTATAGAAATTGAACCAAAGTTTGAATATGATTATTACCTTATATTAGAATGATAACCTACTGTAAGAAACAAAGATTTCTTGAGGTTGGATGATCACCTTACAAGATTGGAAGTGAGCTAGCAAACTTGAAAGTATTCTTGATTTTATGAAACTAGAACTTTTGGAATTTATGAAGAACACTTAGAACTTGAAGATAGAACTTGAGAGAGATCAATTAGATGAAGAAAATTGAAGAATGAAAGTGTTTGTAGGTGTTTTTGGTCGTTGGTGTATGGATTAGATATAAAGGATATGTAATTTTGTTTTCATGTAAATAAGTCATGAATGATTACTCATATTTTTGTAATTTTATGAGATATTTCATGCTAGTTGCCAAATGATGGTTCCCACATGTGTTAGGTGACTCACATGGGCTGCTAAGAGCTGATCATTGGAGTGTACATACCAATAGTACATACATCTAAAAGCTGTGTATTGTACGAGTACGAATACGGGTGCATACGAGTAGAATTGTTGATGAAACTGAACGAGGATGTAATTGTAAGCATTTTTGTTAAGTAGAAGTATTTTGATAAGTGTATTTAAGTCTTACAAAAGTGTATAAATACATATTAAAACACTACATGTATATACATTTTAACTGAGTCGTTAAGTCATCGTTAGTCGTTACATGTAAGTGTTGTTTTGAAACCTTTAGGTTAACGATCTTGTTAAATGTTGTTAACCCAATGTTTATAATATCAAATGAGATTTTAAATTATTATATTATCATGATATTATCATGTATGAATATCTCTTAATATGATATATATACATTAAATGTCTTTACAACGATAATCGTTACATATATGTCTCGTTTAAAAATCATTAAGTTAGTAGTCTTGTTTTTACATATGCAGTTCATTGTTAATATACTTAATGATATGTTTACTTATCATAGTATCATGTTAACTATATATATATATCCATATATATGTCATCATAAAGTTTTTACAAGTTTTAACGTTCGTGAATCACAGGTCAACTTGGGTGGTCAATTGTCTATATGAAACATATTTCAATTAATCAAGTCTTAACAAGTTTGATTGCTTAACATGTTGGAAACATTTAATCATGTAAATATCAATCTCAATTAATATATATAAACATGGAAAGGTTCGGGTCACTACAGTACCTACCCGTTAAATAAATTTCGTCCCGAAATTTTAAGCTGTTGAAGGTGTTGACAAATCTTCTGGAAATAGATGCGGGTATTTCTTCTTCATCTGATCTTCATGCTCCCAGGTGAACTCGGGTCCTCTACGAGCATTCCATCGAACCTTAACAATTGGTATCTTGTTTTGCTTAAGTCTTTTAACCTCACGATCCATTATTTCGACGGGTTCTTCGATGAATTGAAGTTTTTCGTTGATTTGGATTTCATCTAACGGAATAGTGAGATCTTCTTTAGCAAAACATTTCTTCAAATTCAAGAAGTGGAAAGTGTTATGTACAGCCGCGAGTTGTTGAGGTAACTCAAGTCGGTAAGCTACTGGTCCGACACGATCAATAATCTTGAATGGTCCAATATACCTTGGATTTAATTTCCCTCATTTACCAAATCGAACAACGCCTTTCCAAGGTGCAACTTTAAGCATGACCATCTCTCCAATTTCAAATTCTATATCTTTTCTTTTAATGTCAGCGTAGCTCTTTTGTCGACTTTGGGCGGTTTTCAACCGTTGTTGAATTTGGATGATCTTCTCGGTAGTTTCTTGTATAATCTCTGGACCCATAATCTGTCTATCCCCCACTTCACTCCAACATATCGGAGACCTGCACTTTCTACTATAAAGTGCTTCAAACGGCGCCATCTCAATGCTTGAATGGTAGCTGTTGTTGTAGGAAAATTCTGCTAATGGTAGATGTCGATCCCAACTGTTTCCGAAATCAATAACACATGCTCGTAGCATGTCTTCAAGCGTTTGTATCGTCCTTTCGCTCTGCCCATCAGTTTGTGGATGATAGGCAGTACTCATGTCTAGACGAGTTCCTAATGCTTGCTGTAATGTCTGCCAGAATCTTGAAATAAATCTGCCATCCCTATCAGAGATAATAGAGATTGGTATTCCATGTCTGGAGACGACTTCCTTCAAATACAGCCGTGCTAACTTCTCCATCTTGTCATCTTCTCTTATAGGAAGGAAGTGTGCTGACTTGGTGAGACGATCAACTATTACCCAAATAGTATCAAAACCACTTGCAGTCCTTGGCAATTTAGTGATGAAATCCATGGTAATGTTTTCCCATTTCCATTCCGGGATTTCGGGTTGTTGAAGTAGACCTGATGGTTTCTGATGCTCAGCTTTGACCTTAGAACACATCAAACATTCTCCTACGTATTTAGCAACATCGGCTTTCATACCCGGCCACCAAAAATGTTTCTTGAGATCCTTGTACATCTTCCCCGTTCCTGGATGTATTGAGTATCTGGTTTTATGAGCTTCTCTAAGTACCATTTCTCTCATATCTCCAAATTTTGGTACCCAAATCCTTTCCACCCTATACCGGGTTCCGTCTGCCCGAATATTAAGATGCTTCTCCGATCCTTTGGGTATTTCATCCTTTAAATTTCCCTCTTTTAAAACTCCTTGTTGCGCCTCCTTTATTTGAGTAGTAAGGTTATTATGAATCATTATATTCATAGATTTTACTCGAATGGGTTCTCTGTCCTTCCTGCTCAAGGCATCGGCTACCACATTTGCCTTCCCCGGGTGGTAACGAATCTCAAAGTCGTAATCATTCAATAATTCAATCCACCTACGCTGCCTCATATTGAGTTGTTTCTGATTAAATATGTGTTGAAGACTTTTGTGGTCGGTATATATAATACTTTTGACCCCATATAAGTAGTGCCTCCAAGTCTTTAATGCAAAAACAACAGCGCCTAATTCCAAATCATGCGTCGTATAATTTTGTTCGTGAATCTTCAATTGTCTAGACGCATAAGCAATCACCATCGTTCGTTGCATTAATACACAACCGAGACCTTGCTTTGATGCGTCACAATAAATCACAAAATCATCATTCCCTTCAGGCAATGACAATATAGGTGCCGTAGTTAGCTTTTTCTTCAATAATTGAAACGCTTTCTCTTGTTCATCATTCCATTCAAATTTCTTCCCTTTATGCGTTAATGCAGTCAAGGGTTTTGCTATTCTGGAAAAGTCTTGGATGAACCTTCTGTAGTAACCAGCTAGTCCTAAAAACTGGCGTATGTGTTTCGGAGTTTTCGGGGTCTCCCACTTTTCAACAGTTTCTATCTTTGCCGGATCCACCTTAATACCTTCTTTGTTCACTATGTGACCGAGGAATTGAACTTCTTCCAACCAAAATGCACACTTTGAAAACTTAGCATACAATTCTTCTTTCCTCAATACTTCTAACACCTTTCTCAAATGTTCACCGTGTTCTTGGTCATTCTTTGAGTAAATAAGTATGTCATCAATGAAAACAATGACAAACTTGTCAAGGTATGGTCCACACACTCGGTTCATAAGGTCCATGAACACAGCTGGTGCATTAGTTAAACCAAATGGCATGACCATAAACTCGTAATGACCGTAACGTGTTCTGAAAGCAGTCTTTGGAATATCATCTTCTTTCACCCGCATTTGATGATACCCGGAACTTAAGTCAATCTTTGAATAAACAGACGAGCCTTGTAGTTGATCAAATAAGTCGTCGATTCTCGGTAGTGGGTAGCGGTTCTTGATGGTAAGTTTGTTCAACTCTCGGTAGTCGATACACAACCTGAATGTACCATCTTTCTTCTTGACAAACAAAACATGAGCTCCCCACGGTGATGTGCTTGGTCGAATGAAACCACGCTCTAAAAGTTCTTGTAATTGGCTTTGCAGTTCTTTTATCTCGCTGGGTGCGAGTCTGTAAGGAGCACGAGCTATTGGTGCAGCTCCTGGTACAAGATCTATTTGAAATTCAACAGATCGATGTGGGGGTAATCCCGGTAATTCTTTCGGAAATACATCGGGAAATTCTTTTGCAATGGGAATATCATTGATGCTCTTTTCTTCAGTTTGTACTTTCTCGACGTGTGCTAGAACAGCATAGCAACCTTTTCTTATTAGTTTTTGTGCCTTCAAATTACAAATAAGATGTAGCTTCGTGTTGCCCTTTTCTCCGTACACCATTAAGGGTTTTCCTTTTTCTCGTATAATGCGAATTGCATTTTTGTAACAAACGATCTCTGCTTTCACTTCTTTCAACCAGTCCATACCGATTATCACATCAAAACTCCCTAACTCTACTGGTATCAAATCAATCTTAAATGTTTCACTAACCAGTTTAATTTCTCGATTCCGACATATATTATCTGCTGAAATTAATTTACCATTTGCTAATTCGAGTAAAAATTTACTATCCAAAGGCGTCAATGGACAACTTAATTTAGCACAAAAATCTCTACTCATATAGCTTCTATCCGTACGCGAATCAAATAAAACGTAAGCAAATTTATTGTCAATAAGAAACGTACCCGTAACCAGCTCCGGGTCTTCCTGTGCCTCTGCCGCATTAATATTGAAAACTCTTCCGCGGCCTTGTCCATTCGTGTTCTCCTGGTTCGGGCAATTTCTAATAATGTGGCCTGGTTTTCCACATTTATAACAAACTACATTGGCATAACTTGCTCCGACACTACTTGCTCCGCCATTACTCGTTCCGACACCATTTGTTCCTTTTGTTCTATTAACCCCTGGTCCGTAGACCTCACACTTCGCCGCGCTATGACCGTTTCTTTTACACTTATTGCAAAATTTGGTGCAGAACCCCGAGTGATACTTTTCACACCTTTGGCATAGCTGCTTCTGATTGTTGTTGTTGTTGCGGTTATTATTGTTGTTGGGATGATTGTTGTAGTTGTTGTTGTTGTTGTTGTTGTTGTTGTTGTTGTTGGGCCGTTTGTTGTAGTTGCGATTGATGTTGCGATTGTTGGGATAATTGTTGCGATTATTGTTGTAATTGCTGTTGTTGTTGTTGTTGTTGTATTGGTGATTCTTATCACCGTTTTCCTCCCACTTTCTTTTGACTTGCTTCACATTGGCCTCTTCAGCAGTCTGTTCTTTAATTCTTTCTTCAATCTGGTTCACTAGTTTGTGAGCCATTCTACATGCCTGTTGTATGGAGGCGGGCTCGTGTGAACTTATATCTTCTTGGATTCTTTCCGGTAATCCTTTCACAAACGCGTCGATCTTCTCTTCCTCATCTTCGAATGCTCCCGGACACAATAGGCACAATTTTGTGAATCGTCTTTCGTACGTGGTAATATCAAATCCTTGGGTTCGTAACCCTCTAAGTTCTGTCTTGAGCTTATTGACCTCGGTTCTGGGACGGTACTTCTCGTTCATCAAGTGCTTGAATGCTGACCACGGTAGTGCGTACGCATCGTCTTGTCCCACTTGCTCTAGATAGGTATTCCACCATGTTAACGCATAACCTGT
Source organism: Rutidosis leptorrhynchoides (assembly GCF_046630445.1). NCBI lineage: Eukaryota > Viridiplantae > Streptophyta > Magnoliopsida > Asterales > Asteraceae > Rutidosis > Rutidosis leptorrhynchoides. Next base: position 1,851,137 of record NC_092337.1, read on the forward strand.
GAAGGTATGCGTAGCGTACTTCACTTTGTCCTCTTCAGTACACTTACTTATGGCAAACACCGATTCGACCTTCTCGGTCCACCGTTTCAATCCGATCGGTCCTTCGGTTCCATCAAATTCCAAAGGTTTGCAGGCAGAGAATTCTTTGTAGGTGCATCCTACCCGATTTCCTGTACTGCTAGATCCAAGGTTATTGTTGGTATGTAGCGCAGCCTGTACTGCGGCTATGTTTGAAGCTAGAAAAGTACGGAATTCCTCTTCATTCATATTCACGGTGTGTCGAGTAGTCGGTGCCATTTCCTTCAAAATAGTCAAATGGAACAAGTTAATCATACAGAATATTAAGAGTTGTTAATAGTATTTCGTAGCATAATATGAACTCATTTATAAAAGCTTTTTCTTCATATTAGCATTTTATAAGTTTAAATTCGGGTAGTACCTACCCGTTAAGTTCATACTTAGTAGCTAATATACAATTCAACTACTACAATTCTATATGAAAAACTGATTATAATAATATTTCGCGTTCAAACTTTTATACAATATTTTACAAACTTACAATACCGCTTATTTTACATAAAGCATGAAATATAGCACACAATAACTTTGATACAAGATAGTTGTGAAGATAATTCTAGCTAGTACACAAGTCGTTCAGCAAAGGCAATAAAGACACGTAATTCATACGTCCAGAAACAAGTCATGCATTCTGGTTTTACTAGGACTACTTCCCTTCCTTGGTCTTGTGGAACATAACTGTTATGGCCGTTGATAAGACAGCGTGTTGTAACGTCGTCAAAAGGACGAGGGTTACGTAATGTCCAACAGTCCCGTAACAATCTAAAAACCTCATTTCTTACCCCAATTACCGACTCCGTCACTTGTGGAAACGTTTTGTTTAATAGTTGTAGCCCGATGTTCTTGTTCTCACTTTGGTGAGAAGCGAACATTACTAATCCGTAAGCATAACATGCTTCTTTATGTTGCATGTTAGCCGCTTTTTCTAAATCACGAAGTCCAATATTCGGATATATTGAGTCAAAATAATTTCTTAACCCGTTGCGTAAAATAGCATTTGGGTTCCCCGCAATATATGCGTCAAAGTAAACACATCGTAACTTATGGGTTTCCCAATGTGATATCCCCCATCTTTCAAACGAAAGTCTCTTATAAACCAAGACATTCTTGGAACGTTCTTCGAATGTCTTACAAATTGATCTCGCCTTAAATAGTTGTGCCGAGGAATTCTGACCGACTCTAGACAAGATTTCATCAATCATGTCTCCGGGTAGGTCTCTTAAAATATTGGGTTGTCTATCCATTTTGTGTTTTTAAACTGTAAAATAGACAAGAGTTAGATTCATAAAAAAATACTTATTAATACAAGCAATTTTTAAATATATCATAAAGCATAAGCACACTATATTACATATATTACACCACACGAATACAACTATCTTATTCCGACTCGCTCGTTTCTTCTTCTTCGGTTTTGGTTCGTTTTGCCAAGTTTCTAGGGATATATGATGTTCCCCTAATACGAGTCGTCGTTATCCACATTGGTTTAGAAAAACCGGGTGGTTTAGAGGTTCCCGGGTCATTGTTACAACCTAAGGACTTCGGGGGTTGACGATACATATAAAGTTCAGTTGGGGTAATTTCTATAACATCATCAGAATTCTCGTCGGAATCCGATTCATCGGAGAATTGGTAATCCTCCCAATATTTTGCTTCCTTGGCGGAAACACCATTGACCATAATTAACCTTGGTCGGTTGGTTGAGGATTTTCTTTTACTTAACCGTTTTATTATTTCCCCCACCGGTTCTATTTCTTCATCCGGTTCCTCCTCTTCCGGTTCTGATTCTTCTTCCGGTTCCGACTCTTCTTCCGGTTCCTCTTCGAGAATTTGTGAATCAGTCCACGAATCATTCCAATTTACATTTGACTCTTCATTATTATTAGGTGAGTCAATGGGACTTGTTCTAGAGGTAGACATCTATCACATAATATCAAACACGTTAAGAGATTAATATATCACATAATATTCACATGTTAAAAATATATAGTTTCCAACAAAATTTGTTAAGCAATCATTTTTCAAGTAAACACGGTCGAAGTCCAGACTCACTAATGCATCCTAACAAACTCGATAAGACACACTAATGCAAAATTCTGGTTCTCTAAGACCAATGCTCGGATACCAACTGAAATGTCCCGTTCTTATTGATTAAAAACGTTCCATATTAATTGATTTCGTTGCGAGGTTTTGACCTCTATATGAGACGTTTTTTAAAGACTGCATTCATTTTAAAACAAACCATAACCTTTATTTCATCAATAAAGGTTTAAAAAGCTTTACGTAGATTATCAAATAATGATAATCTAAAATATCCTGTTTACACACGACCATTACATAATGGTTTACAATACAAATATGTTACAACAAAATAAGTTTCTTGAATGCAGTTTTTACACAATATCATACAAGCATGGACTCAAAATCTCGTCCTTATTTAAGTATGCGACAGCGGAAGCTCTTAATAATCACCTGAGAATAAACATGCTTAAAACGTCAACAAAAATGTTGGTGAGTTATAGGTTTAACCTATATATATCAAATCATAATAATAGACCACAAGATTTCATATTTCAATACACATCCCATACATAGAGATAAAAATCATTCATATGGTGAACACCTGGTAACCGACATTAACAAGATGCATATATAAGAATATCCCCATCATTTGCGGGACACCCTTCGGATATGATATAAATTTTGAAGTACTAAAGCATCCGGTACTTTGGATGGGGTTTGTTAGACCCAATAGATCTATCTTTAGGATTCGCGTCAATTAGGGTGTCTGTTCCCTAATTCTTAGATTACCAGACTTAATAAAAAGGGGCATATTCGATTTCGATAATTCAACCATAGAATGTAGTTTCACGTACTTGTGTCTATTTTGTAAATCATTTATAAAACCTGCATGTATTCTCATCCCAAAAATATTAGATTTTAAAAGTGGGACTATAACTCACTTTCACAGATTTTTACTTCGTCGGGAAGTAAGACTTGACCACTGGTTGATTCACGAACCTATAACAATATATACATATATATCAAAGTATGTTCAAAATATATTTACAACACTTTTAATATATTTTGATGTTTTAAGTTTATTAAGTCAGCTGTTCTCGTTAGTAACCTACAACTAGTTGTCCACAGTTAGATGTACAGAAATAAATCGATAAATATTATCTTGAATCAATCCACGACCCAGTGTATACGTATCTCAGTATTGATCACAACTCAAACTATATATATTTTGGAATCAACCTCAACCCTGTATAGCTAACTCCAACATTCACATATAGAGTGTCTATGGTTGTTCCGAAATATATATAGATGTGTCGACATGATAGGTCGAAACATTGTATACGTGTCTATGGTATCTCAAGATTACATAATATACAATACAAGTTGATTAAGTTGTGGTTGGAATAGATTTGTTACCAATTTTCACGTAGCTAAAATGAGAAAAATTATCCAATCTTGTTTTACCCATAACTTCTTCATTTTAAATCCATTTTGAGTGAATCAAATTGATATTGTTTCATATTGAACTCTATTTTATGAATCTAAACAGAAAAGTATAGGTTTATAGTCAGAAAAATAAGTTACAAGTTGTTTTTGTAAAGGTAGTCATTTCAGTCGAAAGAACGACGTCTAGATGACCATTTTAGAAAACATACTTCCACTTTGAGTTTAACCATAATTTTTGGATATAGTTTCATGCTCATAATAAAAATCATTTTCTCAGAATAACAACTTTTAAATCAAAGTTTATCATAGTTTTTAATTAACTAACCCAAAACAGCCCGCGGTGTTACTACGACGGCGTAAATCCGGTTTTACGGTGTTTTTCGTGTTTCCAGGTTTTAAATCATTAAGTTAGCATATCATATAGATATAGAACATGTGTCTAGTTGATTTTAAAAGTCAAGTTAGAAGGATTAACTTTTGTTTGCGAACAAGTTTAGAATTAACTAAACTATGTTCTAGTGATTACAAGTTTAAACCTTCGAATAAGATAGCTTTATATGTATGAATCGAATGATGTTATGAACATCATTACTACCTTAATTTCCTTGGATAAACCTACTGGAAAGGAGAAAAATGGATCTAGCTTCAATGGATCCTTGGATGGCTCGAAGTTCTTGAAGCAAAATCATGACACGAAAACAAGTTCAAGTAAGATCATCACTTGAAATAAGATTGTTATAGTTATAGAAATTGAACCAAAGTTTGAATATGATTATTACCTTGTATTAGAATGATAACCTACTGTAAGAAACAAAGATTTCTTGAGGTTGGATGATCACCTTACAAGATTGGAAGTGAGCTAGCAAACTTGAAAGTATTCTTGATTTTATGAAACTAGAACTTTTGGAATTTATGAAGAACACTTAGAACTTGAAGATAGAACTTGAGAGAGATCAATTAGATGAAGAAAATTGAAGAATGAAAGTGTTTGTAGGTGTTTTTGGTCGTTGGTGTATGGATTAGATATAAAGGATATGTAATTTTGTTTTCATGTAAATAAGTCATGAATGATTACTCATATTTTTGTAATTTTATGAGATATTTCATGCTAGTTGCCAAATGATGGTTCCCACATGTGTTAGGTGACTCACATGGGCTGCTAAGAGCTGATCATTGGAGTGTATATACCAATAGTACATACATCTAAAAGCTGTGTATTGTACGAGTACGAATACGGGTGCATACGAGTAGAATTGTTGATGAAACTGAACGAGGATGTAATTGTAAGCATTTTTGTTAAGTAGAAGTATTTTGATAAGTGTATTGAAGTCTTTCAAAAGTGTATAAATACATATTAAAACACTACATGTATATACATTTTAACTGAGTCGTTAAGTCATCGTTAGTCGTTACATGTAAGTGTTGTTTTGAAACCTTTAGGTTAACGATCTTGTTAAATGTTGTTAACCCAATGTTTATAATATCAAATGAGATTTTAAATTATTATATTATCATGATATTATCATGTATGAATATCTCTTAATATGATATATATACATTAAATGTCTTTACAACGATAATCGTTACATATATGTCTCGTTTAAAAATCATTAAGTTAGTAGTCTTGTTTTTACATATGCAGTTCATTGTTAATATACTTAATGATATGTTTACTTATCATAGTATCATGTTAACTATATATATATCCATATATATGTCATCATAAAGTTTTTACAAGTTTTAACGTTCGTGAATCACAGGTCAACTTGGGTGGTCAATTGTCTACATGAAACATATTTCAATTAATCAAGTCTTAACAAGTTTGATTGCTTAACATGTTGGAAACATTTAATCATGTAAATATCAATCTCAATTAATATATATAAACATGGAAAAGTTCGGGTCACTACATCATGCATGTCGGATGGACGACTCCCAATCCGTTTCATCTTATGTCCTTAAGATGAAAAGCCTTATTGATCGAGCGAACCGTCTAAATTGCAACGTGTCTAATGAATTAGCCACAGACCTCATTCTCAACTCATTGTCAAAAAGGTTTGACACATTTGTAATGAATTACAATATGAATGGTTGGGATAAAAGCATTGGCGAATTACATGCCATGCTTAAGACGGCAGAAGCAAGCATGGGTAAAAGGGCTTCACCCGTGTTTACGATCAATGAAGGCGGGTCCAAAAACAATAACAATTTTAAGCTAAAGGCGGCTAAGAGGAAGGGACCCTCATACCAAGGCAAAGGCAAGGGAAAAGGGAAGATGGTTACCCCAACCAACAACAACAAGAAGAAAAGGTTGCTGGTAAAGCTAACCCCAAGGAAGATCCGTGCTTTGGTTGCGTGAGATGGGTCACTGGAAACGCAACTGCCCGGTCTACCTAAAGGAGTTGAAGGAAAACAGGGATGCAGGGAAAACCTCAGGTAATGTATATATGGTATACATTGAGCTTAGTATTACTTCTTCTAATACATGGATATTAGACACAGGATGTGGAACTCATATTTGCAATTCTTTGCAGGGGTTCAAAAGAAGTAATAAAGATGCAGGAACAACAAGTCTCTTCATGGGAAATGGAGCAAGGGTGCAGGTGAAAGCTCAAGGAGACTTTGTTTTAAAGCTTCCAAGTGGTTTGGAGCTTACTTTGAAAAATGTTTTGTATGCACCTGATTTATCACGAAACATTATTTCTGTATCCCGTTTGAAACAATATGGTTTTAATCTTAATTTCATTAATGATGATATTCATGTTTCTTTAGATAATGTGTTCTATTTCAAGGCTTCGCCTTCGAATGGTATTTATGAATTGGTTCATGATGACACATCATACAATAGCTCAATGTACCATGCAAACATCAAGAAACTCAAAAGGGATTTGAGTGATTCCTACTTATGGCATTGTCGCCTTGGTCACATAAACAAGAATCGAATGCATACACTTCAAAAGAATGGCCTTTTGAAATCAAATGAACTAGACTCGTTTGATGTATGTGAATCTTGTTTACAAGGAAAAATGACTAAAGCACCTTTCAAAGGGACCTATGAAAGGGCTAAGGACTTATTGGGATTGATACACTCGAATGTATGTGGACCCTTTAAGCCCATAACTAGGAATGGTGAAAGATACTTCGTTACTTTCATTGATGACTTTAGTCGTTTCGGATATGTCTACTTATTAAGACACAAGGACGAAACTTTTGAAGCATTCAAGGAATATCAAAACGAAGTACAAAATCAACTCAATAAGACAATCAAGGTACTTCGTACCGATAGAGGAGGTGAATACCTAAGCGATGCTTTCCAAGATCATCTTAAAAGTTGTGGGATTATCTCGCAACTCACTCCTCCTGGAACACCCCAACTTAATGGAGTTTCCGAAAGGAGGAACCGAACCCTAATGGATATGGTTTGATCTATGATAGCTAGAAGCTCGTTACCTCTATCATTTTGGGGTTATTGTCTATGCTCCGCGGCTCGTATTTTAAATATGGCCCCAACCAAGAAAGTGGAACGAACACCTCATGAGATGTGGTTTGGAAAACCTCCATCTCTATCATACTTAAAGGTATGGGGATGTGAAGCTTATCCTAAGCGTTACGTCCCTAATAAGTTGAATGCTCGATCCACGAAGTGTATCTTCATAGGATATCCCAAGGATGATATGGGATATTATTTCTATGATCCATCCGAGCAGAATGTATTTGTTGCTCGAAAGGCTGAATTCCTTGAAACTAAGTTCCTAATGGAAGGAAATAGTGAAAGGAAGATAGATCTTGCATAGGTTCAAGATCAAGTAGATGATACACAATTGGTTGACACTAGCACTCAACATGAAAATGTTGAGAATGATCAAATGGATGATCAAAATACACAAGACGTTCGCAGATCTGGTAGGATTAGTAATCCTCCTGAGAGATATGGGTTTCTCATGGATGGTTGCTATGTGGTTGATTTGGATAAACCAATAAACTACCAAGATGCTTTATCAAGAATTGATAAAGATAAATGGCAGGAAGCCATGAACGCTGAGATGCAATCCATGTATGACAACCAAGTTTGGGAATTTGGGAAATGTCCCGTTCTTATTGATTAAAAACGTTCCATATTAATTGATTTCGCTGCGAGGTTTTAACCTCTATATGAGACATTTTTCAAAGACTGCATTCATTTTTAAAACAAACCATAACCTTTATTTCATAGATAAAGGTTTTAAAAAGCTTTACGTAGATTATCAAATAATGATAATCTAAAATATCCTGTTTACACACGACCATTACATAATGGTTTACAATACAAATATGTTACAACAAAATAAGTTTCTTGAATGCAGTTTTTACACAATATCATACAAGCATGGACTCCAAATCTCGTCCTTATTTAAGTATGCGATAGCGGAAGCTCTTAATAATCACCTGAGAATAAACATGCTTAAAACGTCAACAAAAATGTTGGTGAGTTATAGGTTTAACCTATATATATTAAATCATAATAATAGACCACAAGATTTCATATTTCAATACACATCCCATACATAGAGATAAAAATCATTCATATGGTGAACACCTGGTAATCGACATTAACAAGATGCATATATAAGAATATCCCCATCATTCCGGGACACCCATCGGATATGATATAAATTTCAAAGTACTAAAGCATCCGGTACTTTGGATGGGGTTTGTTAGGCCCAATAGATCTATCTTTAGGATTCGCGTCAATTAAGGTGTCTGTTCCCTAATTCTTAGATTACCAGACTTAATAAAAAGGGGCATATTCGATTTCGATAATTCAACTATAGAATGTAGTTTCACGAACTTGTGTCTATTTTGTAAATCATTTATAAAACCTGCATGTATTCTCATCCCAAAAATATTAGATTTTAAAAGTGGGAATATAACTCACTTTCACAGATTTTTACTTCGTCGGGAAGTAAGACTTGGCCACTGGTTGATTTACGAACCTATAACAATATATACATATATATCAAAGTATGTTCAAGATATATTTACAACACTTTTAGTATATTTTGATGTTTTAAGTTTATTAAGTCAGCTGTCCTCGTTAGTAACCTACAACTAGTTGTCCACAGTTAGATGTACAGAAATAAATCGATAAATATTATCTTGAATCAATCCACGACCCAGTGTATACGTATCTCATTATTGATCACAACTCAAACTATATATATTTTGGAATCAACCTCAACCCTGTATAGCTAACTCCAACATTCACATATAGAGTGTCTATGGTTGTTCCGAAATATATATAGATGTGTCGACATGATAGGTCGAAACATTGTATACGTGTCTATGGTATCTCAAGATTACATAATATACAATACAAGTTGATTAAGTTATGGTTGGAATAGATTTGTTACCAATTTTCACGTAGCTAAAATGAGAAAAATTATCCAATCTTGTTTTACCCATAACTTCTTCATTTTAAATCCGTTTTGAGTGAATCAAATTGCTATGGTTTCATATTGAACTATATTTTATGAATCTAAACAGAAAAAGTATAGGTTTATAGTCAAAAAAATAAGTTACAAGTCATTTTTGTAAGGTAGTCATTTCAGTCGAAAGAACGACGTCTAGATGACCATTTTAGAAAACATACTTCCACTTTGAGTTTAACCATAATTTTTGGATATAGTTTCATGTTCATAATAAAAATCATTTTCTCAGAATAACAACTTTTAAATCAAAGTTTATCATAGTTTTTAATTAACTAACCCAAAACAGCCCGCAGTGTTACTACGACGGCGTAAATCCGGTTTTACGGTGTTTTTCGTGTTTCCAGGTTTTAAATCATTAAGTTAGCATATCATATAGATATAGAACATGTGTTTAGTTAATTTTAAAAGTCAAGTTGGAAGGATTAACTTTTGTTTGCGAACAAGTTTAGAATTAACTAAACTATGTTCTAGTGATTTCGAGTTTAAACCTTCGAATAAGATAGTTTTATATATATGAATCGAATGATGTTATGAATATCATTACTACCTCAAGTTTAGTAGGTAAACCTACTGGAAGTGACAAGAAATGATCTAGCTTCAAAGGATCTTGGATGGCTTGAAAGTTCTTGAAGTAGGATCATGACACAAAAACAAGTTCAAGTAAGATTTTTACTCGAATTAAGATAGTTTATAGTTATAGAAATTAAATAAAAGTTTGAATATGAATATTACCTTGAATAAGAAAGATAACCTACTGTATATAACAAAGGTTTCTTGATCTTAGATGATTGCTTGGAATGGATTAGAAAGCTTGGAAGTAAATTAGTAAACTTGAAGGGATTTTTGAAGTGTTCTTGAAGTGTTCTTCCTATGATGATTATAGCTTGATTCTTGAAGTGATTTTTGATGAATATGATGATTAACTACTAGAAAAATACGTTCATAATAGTGTGTGTGTGTTGAGAGAGAATTAGAAAGAGAATTGGAAGTGAAATGGAGTGAATGATGAGTAGTAATTGGTGAGTGGTGAGTGGGGTTAAAAGGAGTTCTAGTTAGTTGACTAGCTCATGGTAGAAGTTAAAATTGATTAGTCATACATGACATAATCAAGAGTGGAATCCCATGCTAGTTTCTATTGGTATATACCTAACACATGTGGGAACCATCAAAATACTTCTACTTAACAAAAATGCTTACAATTACATCCTCGTTCAGTTTCATCAACAATTCTACTCGTATGCACCCGTATTCGTACTCGTTCAAATACACAGCTTTTAGATGTATGTACTATTGGTATATACACTCCAATGATCAGCTCTTAGCAGCCCATTTGAGTCACCTAACACATGTGGGAACCATCATTTGGCAACTAGCATGAAATATCTCATAAAATTACAAAAATATGAGTAATCATTCATGACTTATTTACATGAAAACAAAATTACATATCCTTTATATCTAATCCATACACCAACGACCAAAAACACCTACAAACACTTTTATTCTTCAATTTTCTTCATCTAATTGATCTCTCTCAAGTTCTATCTTCAAGTTCTAAGTGTTCTTCATAAATTCTAAAAGTTCTAGTTACATAAAATCAAGAATACTTTCAAGTTTGCTAGCTCACTTCCAATCTTGTAAGGTGATCATCCAACCTCAAGAAATATTTGTTTCTTACAGTAGGTTATCATTCTAATACAAGGTAATAATCATATTCAAACTTTGGTTCAATTTCTATAACTATAACAATCTTATTTCAAGTGATGATCTTACTTGAACTTGTTTTCGTGTCATGATTCTGCTTCAAGAACTTCGAGCCATCCAAGGATCCGTTGAAGCTAGATCCATTTTTCTCTTTTCCAGTAGGTTTATCCCAGGAACTTAAGGTAGTAATGATGTTCATAACTGTTAGGATTTAACAAGTTCATAATATACTTAAACCATTTTAAGAATTAAGAAAGCGGAAGCATGTTAATTACCAATTTTAGACTTGTTAAACTTTAACCAATTAAAGTTAAATCCCAATTAGGATCAAGTTGTGAAACATACTTACAAACTACAAGATAGATAAGAGATTATACCTTTTCCAAGCTATGTAGTTGATGATGAAGATAATGATGAAGAATAGAGCTTCAAATGGATGAAACCTCAAGTAGTTATACCCCAAACTTATGCACCAACACCTAGCCTTAGTTAGGATTTATAAACACTTGAATTATACTTGCAAAAACCAAACTTTGAACCCTCTTTTCTTCCCTAAAAGTCACTGCTGGACAACAGCATTTGGGAGGAGTTTGGTGCAGTTTTTTTTGAAGTATATTGCATGTATATTGTTCCAAGAAGTCAAGGAACATGTATATTGATATATGGAAAAGCATGACCAAAGGAATGGCATCTCTAGCATGTGTATGCACAACTCCAAGGCCACTACTAATATTAAATAAAATGGATTTATTTTATAAAATTACATTTTATAAAACATAATTTATAAAATACATTTTATAAAACTTCCATTTTATTTATTATGTTTACATCATTTATAAAACCTATTTTATAAAATGTAAGATAATTAATTAATTATTTAACCTATAAATAATTAAATCCATATCATATAAATTATTCCATGATTCATATAAATATACATCAAGTAATAATTTAAGAAAGCCATTTTCTTAAAGTTCAAGTGTCGCGTATTTAATCAACGATCCAATCGCTAAGATTAAATACATATAAGGTGTCGGTAAGCTTGTTATTGGGTATGACCCGACTTGGATCATAACACATTAGCCACATTAATTTAATATGTCTCTCGAGCATACGAAGAACCTTCAATCTCCCACTTGCACGAGAAACATAAGAAATTAATGCAAGTGATGGATACCACCTAACGACCGTCCATCACCCCCAATATGTTATGACTTTGTGCCATTCAATAACATCATCCCTTTCGAGTTCCCACCTCGAATATGAATAGGTGAATCTTTCATTATTTCCTTTCGTCCTAGATGTCATGTTAAATCCAAGAGATACAGAGTGATCACTCTCTTTTAGATTTAACTTTATCAGGCCTTAGACATCTAACTCTCAACGAATAAGAGGGACAAATTCCATCTTGACTACATACGTCCTAAATATGTACCTTGCATTATACCTGAGCTCTTCCTTGTGAGCTACCATATTTCAGAATAGCGAAGGAAAGAATCAAGGCAAAATACTTGGTAAATATCCGAGCCCAATATGTATCTCAGGTCAGAGGATACAATGATATTCGCCTTTACTCAAGATTACAAGTGATCAACCACAAAGGCTCTATTTAGTAAGTCTTGAGAGCGGGTCTTCCAATATTTGTGTCCCACAAATATCTATGAACCTTGGTTGCAACCTTGCCCCCACATTCATCCCGTGAATGTATACCAATCCAAGTTCATAATAGTCTAAACCTCACACTTGTTCCCACGAATGTGATCGACTATGGAATTTTAGAATAATTACTTATTCATGGATAAAATATGCAAAATAGGAACATGACTCAAAATAAATTAATACCATAATTATATTAATGAGTTTGAACAATTTCGTTCCGTTACAATACTTAAACAGATCATGACCAATTACTAGAATATCGAAGCCCTAATGCACAAACATGTCCAGTATGTTTTGCTCCATGTAAGAGCTTCGTGAGAGGATCCGCTATATTAAGATCTGTGTGAACTTTACGAATACATATCTTTCCTTTTTCAACTTCATCCCTTATGTAGTTGAATCTCCGCTCAATGTGACGGGTCTTTTGGTGAGCACGAGGTTCCTTGATTTGAGCAATCGCACCCTCGTTGTCACAAAAGATCTCAAGAGGGTCCTGAATGGAAGGGACTACTCCTAAGTCGTCGATGAATTTCTTCATCCATGCAGCTTCCTGAGCTGCCAATGATGCGGCCATGTACTCCGACTCTGTAGTGGATAAAGCAACAACATCCTGTTTTGAACTCTTCCAAGAGACTGCACCTCCATTTAATGTGAAGACATAACCGGATTGTGATCGAGAATCATCTCGATCAGTTTGGAAACTCGCGTCCACGTAACCTTTTACAGCGAGTTCCTCCTCACCAGACCCGTATATAAGAAACATATCTTTAGTCCTCCTAAGGTATTTCAATATACTTTTAACCGCAATCCAATGACTGTTTCCTGGGTTATTCTGGTATCTACTTGTCAGGCTAAGAGCGCATGACACATCCGGTCTAGTGCATATCATTGCATACATGATTGACCCAATAGCAGACGCATATGGGACTTTCTTCATTCTCTCCTGTTCATCTTTTGTGGTGGGACACTGAGATGAACTAAGGAGTGTTCCTCTTTGAATAGGTACTAAACCTTTCTTAGAGTTCTCCATCTTGAACCTTTTCAAGATCTTTTTAATGTATGCACTTTGATTCAAACCTATCAATTTCTTGGATCTATCCCTGTAGATCCCAATCCCCAAGACATATTGTGCTTCTCCAAGATCCTTAATGGAGAAGCATTTACTTAGCCAAGTTTTAACACTTTGCATTTCCGGAATATCATTTCCAAATAACAATATATCATCCACATATAGTACAAGGAACATGATTGTGCTCCCACTGGCCTTCTTGTATACACAAGCTTCATCACCATTTTTAATGAAGCCAAATTTCTTGGCTTCCTCATTAAAACGATGATTCCACATTCTAGATGCTTGTTTCAATCCGTAGATTGACTTCTTTAACTTGCATACCCTTTTAGGACACTTCGGATCAACAAAACCTTCAGGCTGAACCATATAGACATCTTCCTCAAGATGTCCATTTAGGAAAGCGGTCTTGACATCCATTTGCCATATTTCATAATCATAATGAGCAGCAATGGCAAGTAATATCCTAATAGACTTTAGCATTGCCACAGGCAAAAAAGTTTCATCATAGTCAACCCCTTGAGTTTAAGTGAAACCATTTGCTACAAGTCTAGCTTTATATGTATCCAAGTTTCCATGTATGTCGGTTTTCATTTTGAAAAGCCATTTACAATCAACTAGCCTTGAGCCAGTAGGTTGTTCAACAAGTTCCCAAACTTGGTTTTCATACATGGATTTCATCTCAGCGTTCATGGCTTCCTGCCATTTATCCTTATCAATCCTTGATAAAGCATCATGGTAGTTTGTTGGCTCATCCAAATCAACCACATAGCAACCATCCATGAGAAACCCATATCTCTCAGGAGGATTACTAATCCTACCAGATCTGCGAACGTCTTGTGTATTTTGATCATCCATTTGATCACTCTCAACATTTTCATGTTGAGTGCTAGTGTCAGCCAATTGTGTATCATCTACTTGATCTTGAACCTCCTCAAGATCTATCTTCCTTTCACTATTTCCTTCCATTAGGAACTTAGTTTCAAGGAATTCCGCCTTCCGAGCAACAAATACATTCTGCTCGGATGGATCATAGAAATAATATCCCATATCATCCTTGGGATATCCTATGAAGATACACTTCATGGATCGAGCATTCAACTTATTAGGGACGTAACGCTTAGGGTAAGCTTCACATCCCCATACCTTTAAGTATGATAGAGATGGAGGTTTTCCAAACCACATCTCATGAGGTGTTCGTTCCAATTTCTTGGTTGGGGCCATATTTAAAATACGAGCCGCGGAGCATAGACAATAACCCCAAAATGATAGAGGTAACGAGCTTCTAGCCATCATAGATCGAACCATATCCATTAGGGTTCGGTTCCTCCTTTCGGAAACTCCATTCAGTTAAGGTGTTCCAGGAGGAGTGAGTTGTGAGATAATCCCACAACTTCTAAGATGATCTTGGAAAGCATCGCTTAGGTATTCACCTCCTCTATCGGTACGAAGTACCTTGATTGTCTTATTGAGTTGATTTTGTACTTCATTTTGATACTCTTTGAATGCTTCAAAAGTTTCGTCCTTATGTTTTAACAAGTAGACATATCCAAAACGGCTGAAGTCATCAATGAAAGTAACGAAGTATCTTTCACCATTCCTAGTTATGGGCTTAAAGGGTCCACATACATCCGAATGTATTAATCCCAATAAGTCCTTAGCCCTTTCATAGGTCCCTTTGAAAGGTGATTTAGTCATTTTGCCTTGTAAACAAGACTCACATACATCAAACGAGTCTAGTTCATTTGATTTCAAAAGTCCATTCTTTTGAAGTGTATGCATTCGATTCTTGTTTATGTGACCAAGGCGACAATGCCATAAGTAGGAATCACTCAAATCCCTTTTGAGTTTCTTGGTGCTAGTATGGTATATTGAGCTACTAGATGATGTGTCATCACGAACCAATTCATAAATTCCATTTGAAGGCGAAGCCTTAAAATAGAATACATTATCTAAATAAACGTGGATATCATCATTAACAAAATTAAGATAAAAACCACATTGTTTTAAACGGGAAACTGAAATAATGTTTCGACATAAATCCGGTGCATACAAAACATTGTTCAAAATAAGTTCCAAACCACTTGGAAGCTTTAATACAAAGTCTCCTTGAGCCCTCACTTGCACTTTGGCTCCATTACCCATAAAGAGACTTGATGTTCCCGCTTCCTTGCTACTTCTTTTGAACCCCTGCAAAGAATTGCAAATGTGAGTTCCACATCCAGTGTCTAATACCCATGTATTAGAAGAAGTAATAATAAGCTCTATATATACCATATATATATTACCTGAGGTTTGCCCCGCATCCCTCTTTTCCTTCAACTCCTTAAGGTAGACTGGGCAGTTGCGTTTCCAGTGACCCATTTCACCGCAACCGAAGCACGGGTCTTCCTTGGGGTTTGCTTGTCCGGCAACCTTTTGCTTCTTGTTCTTGTTTTTGGTTGGGGTAACCATCCTCCCCTTTCCCTTGCCTTGATGGGCGGGTCCTTTCCTCTTAGCCACCTTTGGCTTAGAGGTGTTATTACCTTTGGACCCACCATCATTGACCATTAGCACGGGTAAAGCCCTCTTACCCATACTAGTTTCCGCCGTTCTAAGCATGCCATGAAGTTCGCCAATGGTCTTATCCATCCCATTCATATTGTAATTAATTACAAATTGGTCAAACCTCTTTGACAAGGAGTTTAGGATAAGATCCGTGGCAAGCTCATTAGATATGTTTAGATTAAGACGGTTTGCGCGATCAATGAGGCTTTTCATCTTATGGACATAAGATGAAACGGATTGGGAGTCGTCCATACGACATGCATGAAGCGCTCGGACCGTTTCAAAGCGCTTGACACGAGCTTGTTGAAGGAACATCTCCTTCAATTGCGTGATCATGTCGTATGCAGTATGATGCTCGAAATCCTTTTGGAGTTCGGGTATCATAGTCCCAAGCATTAGGCAAGCGACTTGCACCGAATCGGCGCAATACTTATCCCAATAAGCCATGCCTTCCGTATCATCCTCATCGGGCTGATCGGGAATGGGGTCTTCCAACACATACGCCTTATCCTCAAGTTTGATGACAATCCTAAGATTGCGGAACCAATCCATAAAGTTCGTATGATTGAGTTTGTCTTTCTCGAGGAGAGACCTTAATGATAGGTTGTTCAAGTTAATAGGTGCGTTTTGCATGTTGTTGTTATTGGCGGCCATCTACAAAATTTAACAAAGTTCATTTAAGTATCGATTTTAAATTTAACAATCAATACCCTTTAAATCCAATTGATATATATATTAAATTTTAGAATCCAATGGTAAACCAAATTTCGGTTAGGTGACCTTTATCCCGTCATTTGATTTAGCTAGGTAGTCATTATATGACAATTGCAATCCTTTTGCAACTTCTAAATTATGGGATCATGCAATCCTTTTGCATGGCATATTTATCCCATCAACGCCTATTTGTTCCTCATGCTTCGGTGACCCTAAGTTCATGATTCCCAAATCAAGTCGTCCTACTTGTGTAAACATGTAAAATTAACATACAAGTGGTTAGGTGACCTTTATCCCACAAGCATGCGAATTTTACCTTAACCATATTAGTTAGCTCATAACGGTTAGGTGACCTTTATCCCATTTATGAGTTCCCTACTATGTTTAAGTGTCCCACAAAAGGATGGCGTTAAACTTGTTTACCTTGTCGATTAAAGGATTTTAAGTTTTCGTTAATTCTAGTTTAAGAAAACATTTATGCCATACACCAACATGCATTTAGTGTATGGTTCATTTGAAATCCATTTTCAAGTCTTGTAATTTTAGCCAATTACTTGATATAAACCATTTTATATATATATGATCCTTATCATGTTCTTAATAACCGATTATTAATGTCCTTTTAGCCATTTTTAATTTAACCATTTAAATTGATGTTTTGCATGTCGTTAATAATGTTATAATTTAACCAATTAAATTGCCATTTTCTAGTTGTCGACTTGTGTGATTAACTTGTAGCATACAAACATACAATCCACATAATCATACAAAACAACCAAGCATGCAAAACAACATGTTCACAATCAAGCCTTTTGTAAGCATTTTGTTTAGCCGAAAACAAAACGCCACCGGGTAAGGGGTAATTACACAAAGTAGGAGATTTCAAATCTCCCACTTAACCTTGCATCCAAATGCTTCTTCATGTGTTCTTCAAGTCTTCATCATTCTTCATCATTTTACAAAATATATCCTAATACATTTTGTCTAAAAAATGAAATTACAACCTAATCTATTTTACATACCAAATATAAAATAAATTACATAACCAAATGAATTATTACATGCCAAATGAATAAATATTATTACAAACCAATTGAATAAATATCAATCAACCATGCATGCAACCAAACACAAGGTCAAGGCTTAGATTGTGAACTTTAACTACATAAGAGATAGGCAATACAGAATCACAAGTGATTGGCAGTACAGAATCATAAGTGATCGGCAGTACAAAATCACAAGTGATTGGCAGTACAGAATCACAAGTGATCGGCAGTACAGAATCACAAGTGATCGGCAGTACAGAATCACAAGTGATTGGCAGTACAGAATCACAAGTGATTGACAATACAGAATGCAGAATCACAAGTGATTTTGGCCAAAATGACAAACCACCCAAAACTGAAAATTTTACATTCTACTTCATGCATGTTCATAGAATGCAAAATTATAGTGGGTTTAATAAATCATCTCGAAGCATATTCCATCAACTTCGGCTCTAGATACCATTGTTGGGATTTAACAAGTTCATAATATACTTAAACCATTTTAAGAATTAAGAAAGCGGAAGCATGTTAATTACCAATTTTAGACTTGTTAAACTTTAACCAATTAAAGTTAAATCCCAATTAGGATCAAGTTGTGAAACATACTTACAAACTACAAGATAGATAAGAGATTATACCTTCTCCAAGCTATGTAGTTGATGATGAAGATGATGATGAAGAATAGAGCTTCAAATGGATGAAACCTCAAGTAGTTATACCCCAAACTTATGCACCAACACCTAGCCTTAGTTAGGATTTATAAACACTTGAATTATACTTGCAAAAACCAAACTTTGAACCCTCTTTTCTTCCCTAAAAGTCACTGCTGGACAGCAGCATTTGGGAGGAGTTTGGTGCAGTTTTTTTTGAAGTATATTGCATGTATATTGTTCCAAGAAGTCAAGGAACATGTATATTGATATATGGAAAAGCATGACCAAAGGAATGGCATCTCTAGCATGTGTATGCACAACTCCAAGGCCACTACTAATATTAAATAAAATGGATTTATTTTATAAAATTACATTTTATAAAACTTAATTTATAAAATACATTTTATAAAACTTCCATTTTATTTATTATGTTTACATCATTTATAAAACCTATTTTATAAAATGTAAGATAATTAATTAATTATTTAACCTATAAATAATTAAATCCATATCATATAAATTATTCCATGATTCATATAAATATACATCAAGTAATAATTTAAGAAAGCCATTTTCTTAAAGTTCAAGTGTCGCGTATTTAATCAACGATCCAATCGCTAAGATTAAATACATATAAGGTGTCGGTAAGCTTGTTATTGGGTATGACCCGACTTGGATCATAACACATTAGCCACATTAATTTAATATGTCTCTCGGGCATACGAAGAACCTTCAATAACATCATTTAATTCATACATATAAAGCTATCTTATTCGAAGGTTTAAACTTGTAATCACTAGAACATAGTTTAGTTAATTCTAAACTTGTTCGCAAACAAAAGTTAATCCTTCTAACTTGACTTTTAAAATCAACTAAACACATGTTCTATATCTATATGATATGCTAACTTAATAATTTAAAACCTGGAAACACGAAAAACACCGTAAAACCGGATTTACGCCGTCGTAGTAACACCGCGGGCTGTTTTGGGTTAGTTAATTAAAAACCATGATAAACTTTGATTTAAAAGTTTTTATTCTGAGAAAATGATTTTTATTATGAACATGAAACTATATCCAAAAATTATGGTTAAACTCAAAGTGGAAGTATGTTTTCTAAAATGGTCATCTAGACGTCGTTCTTTCGACTGAAATGACTACCTTTACAAAAATGACTTGTAACTTATTTTTCCAACTATAAACCTATACTTTTTCTGTTTAGATTCATAAAATAGAGGTCAATATGAAACCATAGCAATTTGATTCACTCAAAACGGATTTAAAATGAAGAAGTTATGGGTAAAACAAGATTGGATAATTTTTCTCATTTTAGCTACGTGAAAATTGGTAACAAATCTATTCCAACCATAACTTAATCAACTTGTATTGTATATTATGTAATCTTGAGATACCATAGACACGTATACAATGTTTCGAACTATCATGTCGACACATCTATATATATTTCGGAACAACCATAGACATTCTATATGTGAATGTTGGAGTTAGCTATACAGGGTAGAGGTTGATTCCAAAATATATATAGTTTAAGTTGTGATCAATACTGAGATACGTATACACTGGGTTGTGGATTGATTCAAGATAATATTTATCGATTTATTTCTGTACATCTAACTGTGGACAACTAGTTGTAGGTTACTAACGAGGACAGCTGACTTAATAAACTTAAAACATCAAAATATATTAAAAGTGTTGTAAATATATTTTGAACATACTTTGATATATATGTATATATTGTTATAGGTTCGTGAATCAACTAGTGGTCAAGTCTTACTTCCCGACGAAGTAAAAATCTGTGAAAGTGAGTTATAGTCCCACTTTTAAAATCTAATATTTTTGGGATGAGAATACATGCAGGTTATATAAATGATTTACAAAATAGACACAAGTACGTGAAACTACATTCTATGGTTGAATTATCGAAATCGAATATGCCCCTTTTTATTAAGTCTGGTAATCTAAGAATTAGGGAACAGACACCCTAATTGACGCGAATCCTAAAGATAGATCTATTGGGCCTAACAAACCCCATCCAAAGTACCGGATGCTTTAGTACTTCGAAATTTATATCATATCCGAAGGGTGTCCCGGAATGATGGGGATATTCTTATATATGCATCTTGTTAATGTCGGTTACCAGGTGTTCACCATATGAATGATTTTTATCTCTATGTATGAGATGTGTATTGAAATATGAAACCTTGTGGTCTATTATTATGATTTGATATATATAGGTTAAACCTATAACTCACCAACATTTTTGTTGACGTTTTAAGCATGTTTATTCTCAGGTGATTATGAAGAGCTTCCGCTGTCGCATACTTAAATAAAGACGAGATTTGGAGTCCATGCTTGTATGATATTGTGTAAAAACTGCATTCAAGAAAATTATTTTGTTGTAACATATTTGTATTGTAAACCATTATGTAATGGTCGTGTGTAAACAGGATATTTTAGATTATCATTATTTGATAATCTACGTAAAGCTTTTTAAACCTTTATTGATGAAATAAAGGTTATGGTTTGTTTTAAAATGAATGCAGTCTTTGAAAAACGTCTCATATAGAGGTTAAAACCTCGCAACGAAATCAATTAATATGCAACATTTTTAATCAATAAGAACGGGACATTTCACCGACACCTTAAACGTATTTGATCTTAACTATTGGATCATTAAACGAATATGCGACACTTGGATTTTAGAAAATCAGGTTTCTAAAATATTATCACTTGAGATAAATTGTTTGGACAATTTATATATTAAGGATTTGATTATTTATATGTATAAATAATTATGTTTTGTTATACTTTATAAATTGGTTTATAAAGTACAAGTAACCTATATTTATAACTTGAACTTTAATAACAAGTTTAATATAAAATGTAACAAGTTTTATATAAATTATACTTATTATTTAAATGATACAAGAATGCAGATTTTGGGACTCCTAGGTGACATCCCATGCTTGCTTGGTTACTTGTAAACAATATATTCCTTAAGGCATGCAAGACTCTCTTTAACCAAGGGATTCCTTGACTCAAGTGAGTGAGAAAAAAAGCAATACACTAAAAAAAATGCAGTTTTTCTGCTGAAAACACAGCTGCTGGCTGTGGCAGTTTAGAGGGAAAAAGAGAGTGTTTTTGCATGGTAATCTTGTTAATCAAGTGTCTAAAATCCTAACCAAACAAAGGAAGGTGTTGGTGCATCAAAAGCTTGGGGTATTACACACTTGAGGCTTCAATGTAGTGACCCGAACTTTTCCATGTTTATATATATTAATTGAGATTCATATTTACATGATTAAATGTTTCCAACATGTTAAGCAATCAAACTTGTTAAGACTTGATTAATTGAAATATGTTTCATATAGACAATTGACCACCCAAGTTGACCGGTGATTCAAGAACGTTAAAACTTGTAAAAACTATATGATGACATATATATGGATATATATATAGTTAACATGATACTATGATAAGTAAACATATCATTAAGTATATTAACAATGAACTACATATGTAAAAACAAGACTACTAACTTAATGATTTTTAAACGAGACATATATGTAACGATTATCGTTGTAAAGACATTTAATGTATATATATCATATTAAGAGATATTCATACATGATAATATCATGATAATATAATAATTTAAAATCTCATTTGATATTATAAACATTGGGTTAACAACATTTAACAAGCTCGTTAACCTAAAGGTTTCAAAACAACACTTACATGTAACGACTAACGATGACTTAACGACTCAGTTAAAATGTATATACATGTAGTGTTTTAATATGTATTTATACACTTTTGAAAGACTTCAATACAGTTATCAAAATACTTCTACTTAACAAAAATGCTTACAATTACATCCTCGTTCAGTTTCATCAACAATTCTACTCGTATGCACCCGTATTCGTACTCGTACAATACACAGCTTTTAGATGTTTGTACTATTGGTATATACACTCAATGATGAGCTCTTAGCAGCCCATGTGAGTCACCTAACACATGTGGGAACCATCATTTGGCAACTAGCATGAAATATCTCATAAAATTACAAAAATATGAGTAATCATTCATGACTTATTTACATGAAAACAAAATTACATATCCTTTATATCTAATCCATATACTAACGACCAAAAACACCTACAAACACTTTCATTCTTCAATTTTCTTCATCTAATTGATCTCTCTCAAGTTCTATCTTCAAGTTCTAAGTGTTCTTCATAAATTCTACAAGTTCTAGTTACATAAAATCAAGAATACTTTCAAGTTTGCTAGCTCACTTCCAATCTTGTAAGGTGATCATCCAACCTCAAGAAATCTTTGTTTCTTACAGTAGGTTATCATTCTAATACAAGGTAATAATCATATTCAAACTTTGGTTCAATTTCTATAACTATAACAATCTTATTTCAAGTGATGATCTTACTTGAACTTGTTTTCGTGTCATGATTCTGCTTCAAGAACTTCGAGCCATCCAAGGATCCGTTGAAGCTAGATCCATTTTTCTATTTTCCAGTAGGTTTATCCAAGGAACTTAAGGTAGTAATGATGTTCATAATATCATTCGATTCATACATATAAAGCGATCTTATTCGAAGGTTTAAACTTGTAATCACTAGAACATAGTTTAGTTAATTCTAAACTTGTTCGCAAACAAAAGTTAATCTTTCTAACTTGACTTTTAAAATCAACTAAACACCTGTTCTATATCTATATGATATGCTAACTTAATGATTTAAAATCTGGAAACACCAAAAACACCGTAAAATCGGATTTACGCCGTCGTAGTAACACCGCGGGCTGTTTTGGGTTAGTTAATTAAAAACTATGATAAACTTTGATTTAAAAGTTGTTATTCTGAGAAAATGATTTTTATTATGAACATGAAACTATATCCAAAAATTATGGTTAAACTCAAAGTGGAAGTATGTTTTCTAAAATGGTCATCTAGACGTCGTTCTTTCGACTGAAATGACTACCTTTACAAAAATGACTTGTAACTTATTTTTCTGACTATAAACCTATACTTTTTCTATTTATATTCATAAAATAGAGTTCAATATGAAACCATAGCAATTTGATTCACTCAAAACGGATTTAAAATGAAGAAGTTATGGGTAAAACAAGATTGGATAATTTTTCTCATTTTAGGTACGTGAAAGTTGGTAACAAATCTATTCCAACCATAAATTAATCAACTTGTATTGTATATTATGTAATCTTGAGATACCATAGAAACGTATACAATTTTTCGACCTATCATGTCGACACATCTTTATATATTTCGGAACAACCAAAGACACTCTATATGTGAATGTTGGAGTTAGCTATATAGGGTTGAGGTTGATTCCAAAATATATATAGTTTGAGTTGTGATCAATACTGAGATACGTATACACTGGGTCGTGGATTGATTCAAGATAATATTTATTGATTTATTTCTGTACATCTAACTGTGAACAACTAGTTGTAGGTTACTAACGAGGACAGCTGACTTAATAAACTTAAAACATCAAAATATATTAAAAGTGTTGTAAATATATTTTGAACATACTTTGATATATATGTATATATTGTTATAGGTTCGTGAATCAACCAGTGGCCAAGTCTTACTTCCCGACGAATGTAAAAATCTGTGAAAGTGAGTTATAGTCCCACTTTTAAAATCTAATATTTTTGGGATGAGAATACATGCAGGTTTTATAAATGATTTACAAAATAAACACAAGTACGTGAAACTACATTCTATGGTTGAATTATCGAAATCGAATATGCCCCTTTTTTATTAAGTCTGGTAATCTAAGAATTAGGGAACAGACACCCTAATTGACGCGAATCCTAAAGATAGATCTATTGGGTCTAACAAACCCCATTCAAAGTACCGGATGCTTTAGTACTTCGAAATTTATATCATATCCGAAGGGTGTCCCGGAATGATGGGGATATTCTTATATATGCATCTTGTTAATGTCGGTTACCAGGTGTTCACCATATGAATGATTTTTATCTCTATGTATGGGATGTGTATTGAAATATGAAATCTTGTGGTCTATTAATATGATTTGATATATATAGGTTAAACCTATAACTCACCAACATTTTTGTTGACGTTTAAAGCATGTTTATTCTCAGGTGAATACTAAGAGCTTCCGCTGTTGCATACTAAAATAAGGACAAGATTTGGAGTCCATGTTTGTATGATATTGTGTAAAAACTGCATTCAAGAAACTGATTTCGATGTAACATATTTGTATTGTAAACCATTATGTAATGGTCGTGTGTAAACAGGATATTTTAGATTATCATTATTTGATAATCTACATAAAGCTTTTTAAACTTTTATTTATGAAATAAAGGTTATGGTTTGTTTTAAAATGAATGCAGTCTTTGAAAAACGTCTCATATAGAGGTCAAAACCTCGCAACGAAATCAATTAATATGGAACGTTTTTAATCAATAAGAACGGGACATTTCAGTTGGTATCCGAGCGTTGGTCTTAGAGAACCAGAATTTTGCATTAGTGTGTCTTATCGAGTTTGTTAGGATGCATTAGTGAGTCTGAACTTCGACCGTGTTTACTTGAAAAATGATTGCTTAACAAATTTTGTTGGAAACTATATATTTTTAACATGTGAATATTATGTGATATATTAATCTCTTAACGCGTTTGATATTATGTGATAGATGTCTACCTCTAGAACAAGTCCCATTGACTCACCTAATAATAATGAAGAGTCAAATATAAATTGGAATGATTCGTGGACTGATTCACAAGTTCCCGAAGAGGAACCGGAAGAAGAGTCGGAACCGGAAGAAGAATCGGAACCGAAAGAAGAATCGGAACCGGATGAAGAAATAGAACCGATGGGGGAAATAATAAAACGGTTAAGTAAAAGAAAATCCTCAACCAACCGACTAAGGTTAATTATGGTCAATGATGTTTCCGCCAAGGAAGCAAAATATTGGGAGGATTACCAATTCTCCGATGAATCGGATTCCGACGAGAATTCCGATGATGTTATAGAAATTACCCCAACTGAATTTAAAAAGGCAAAAGAAAATAATAAGGGAAAGGGCATAAAAATAGAGAAATCTAATTCCAACCCCGATGAACTTTATATGTATCGTCAACCCCCGAAGTCCTTAAGTTGTAACAATGACCCGGGAACCTCTAAACCACCAGGTTTTTCTAAACCAATGTGGAAAACGACGGCTCGTATTAGGGGAACATCATATATCCCTAGAAACTTGGCAAAATGAACCAAAACCGAAGAAGAAGAAACAAGCGAGTCGGAATAAGATAGTTGTATTCGTGTGGTGTAATATATGTAATATAGTGTGCTTATGCTTTATGATATATGTAAAAATTGCTTGTATTAATAAGTATTTTTTTTATGAATCTAACTCTTGTCTATTTTACAGTATAAAAACACAAAATGGATAGACAACCCAATATTTTAAGAGACCTACCCGGAGACATGATTGATGAAATCTTGTCTAGAGTCGGTCAGAATTCTTCGGCACAACTATTTAAGGCGAGATCAGTTTGTAAGACATTCGAAGAATGTTCCAAGAATGCCTTGGTTTATAAAAGGCTTTCGTTCGAAAGATGGGGTTTATCACATTGGGAAATCCATAAGTTACGATGTGTTTACTTTGACGCATATATTGCGGGGAACCCAAATGCTAATTTACGCAATGGGTTAAGAAATTATTTTGACTCAATATATCCGAATATTGGACTTCGTGATTTAGAAAAAGAGGCTAACATGCAACATAAAGAAGCATGTTATGCTTACGGATTAGTAATGTTCGCTTCTCACCAAAGTGAGAACAAGAACATCGGGCTACAACTATTAAACAAAACGTTCCCACAAGTGACAGAGTCGGTAATTGGGGTAAGAAATGAGGTTTTTAGATTGTTACGGGACTGTTGGACATTACGTAACCTCGTCCCTTTGACGACGTTACAACACGCTGTCTTATCAACGGTCATAACGGTTATGTTCCACAAGACCAAGGATGGGAAGTAATCCTAGTAAAACCAGAATGCATGACTTGTTTCTGGACGTATGAATTATGTGTCTTTATTACCTTTGCTGAACGACTTGTGTACTAGCTAGAATTATCTTCACAACCATCTTGTATCAAATTTATTGTGTGCTATATTTCATGCTATATGTAAAATAAGCGGTATTGTAAGTTTGTAAAATATTGTGTAAAAGTTTGAACGCGAAATATTATTATAATCAGTTTTTCATATAGAATTGTAGTAGTTGAATTGTATATTAGCTACTAAGTATGAACTTAACGGGTAGGTACTACCCGAATTTAAACTTATAAAACGCTAATATGAAGAAAAAGCTTTTATAAATGAGTTCATATTATGCTACGAAATACTATTAACTACTCTTAACATTCTGTATGATTAACTTGTTCCATTTGACTATTTTGAAGGAAATGGCACCGACTACTTGACACACCGTGAATATGAATGAAGAGGAATTCCGTACTTTTCTAGCTTCAAACATAGCCGCAGTACAGGCTGCGCTACATACCAACAATAACCTTGGATCTAGCAGTACAGGAAATCGTGTAGGATGCACCTACAAAGAATTCACTGCCTGCAAACCTTTGGAATTTGATGGAACCGAAGGACCGATCGGATTGAAACGGTGGACCGAGAAGGTCGAATCGGTGTTTGCCATAAGTAAGTGTACTGAAGAGGACAAAGTGAAGTACGCTACGCATACCTTTACAGGTTCTGCGTTAACATGGTGGAATACCTATCTAGAGCAAGTGGGACAAGACGATGCGTACGCACTATCGTGGTCAGCATTCAAGCACTTGATGAACGAGAAGTACCGTCCCAGAACCGAGGTCAATAAGCTCAAGACAGAACTTAGAGGGTTACGAACCCAAGGATTTGATATTACCACGTACGAAAGACGATTCACATAATTGTGCCTATTGTGTCCGGGAGCATTCGAAGATGAGGAAGAGAAGATCGACGCGTTTGTGAAAGGATTACCGGAAAGAATCCAAGAAGATATAAGTTCACACGAGCCCGCCTCCATACAACAGGCATGTAGAATGGCTCACAAACTAGTGAACCAGATTGAAGAAAGAATTAAAGAACAGACTGCTGAAGAGGCCAATGTGAAGCAAGTCAAAAGAAAGTGGGAGGAAAACGGTGATAAGAATCACCAATACAACAACAACAGCAATTACAACAATAATCGCAACAATTATCCCAACAATCGCAACATCAATCGCAACTACAACAAACAGCCCAACAACAACAACAAAAACAACAACAACAACAACAATAACAATAGCAACTACAACAATCATCCCAACAACAATAACAACCGCAACAACAACAACAACAACAACAACAATCAGAAGCAGCTATGCCAAAGGTGTGAAAAGTATCACTCGGGGTTCTGCACCAAATTTTGCAACAAGTGTAAAAGAAATGGTCATAGCGTGGCGAAGTGTGAGGTCTACGGACCAGGGGTTAACAGAACGAAAGGAACAAATGGTGTCGGAACGAGTAATGGTGGAGCAAGTAGTGTCGGAGCAAGTTATGCCAATGTAGTTTGTTATAAATGTGGAAAACCGGGCCACATTATTAGAAATTACCCGAACCAGGAGAACACGAATGGACAAGGCCGCGGAAGAGTTTTCAATATTAATGCGGTAGAGGCACAGGACGACCCGGAGCTTGTTACGGGTACGTTTCTTATTGACAATAAATCTGCTTACGTTTTATTTGATTCAGGTGTGGATAGAAGCTATATGAGTAGAGATTTTTGTGCTAAATTAAGTTGTCCATTGACGCCTTTGGATGGTAAATTTTTACTCGAATTAGTAAATGGTAAATTAATTTCAGCAGATAATATATGTCAGAATCGAGAAATTAAACTGGTTAGCGAAACATTTAAGATTGATTTGATACCAGTAGAGTTAGGGAGTTTTGATGTGATAATCAGTATGGACTGGTTGAAAGAAGTGAAAGCAGAGATCGTTTGTTACAAAAATGCAATTCGCATTATACGAGAAAAAGGAAAACCCTTAATGGTGTACGGAGAAAAGGGCAACACGAAGCTACATCTTATTAATAATTTGAAGGCACAAAAACCAGTAAGAAAAGGTTGCTATGCTGTTCTAGCACACGTCGAGAAAGTACAAACTGAAGAAAAGAGCATCAATGATGTTCCCATTGCAAAAGAATTTCCCGATGTATTTCCGAAAGAATTACCAGGATTACCCCCACATCGATCCGTTGAATTTCAAATAGATCTTGTACCAGGAGCTGCACCAATAGCTCGTGCTCCTTACAGACTCGCACCCAGTGAGATGAAAGAACTGCAAAGCCAATTACAAGAACTTTTAGAGCATGGTTTCATTCGACCAAGCACATCACCGTGGGGAGCTCCTGTTTTGTTTGTCAAAAAGAAAGATGGTACATTCAGGTTGTGTATCGACTACCGAGAGTTGAACAAACTTACCATCAAGAACCGCTACCCACTATCGAGAATCGACGACTTATTTGATCAACTACAAGGCTCGTATGTTTATTCCAAGATTGACTTACGTTCCGGGTATCATCAAATGCGGGTGAAAGAAGATGATATTCCAAAGACTGCTTTCAGAACACGTTACGGTCATTACGAGTTTATGGTCATGCCGTTTGGTTTAACTAATGCACCAGCTGTGTTCATGGACCTTATGAACCGAGTGTGTGGACCATACCTTGACAAGTTTGTCATTGTTTTCATTGATTACATACTTATTTACTCAAAGAATGACCAAGAACACGGTGAACATTTGAGAAAGGTGTTAGAAGTATTGAGGAAGGACGAATTGTACGCTAAGTTTTCAAAGTGTGCATTTTGGTTGGAAGAAGTTCAATTCCTCGGTCACATAGTGAACAAAGAAGGTATTAAGGTGGATCCGGCAAAGATAGAAACTGTTGAAAAGTGGGAAACCCCGAAAACTCCGAAACACATACGCCAGTTTTTAGGACTAGCTGGTTACTACAGAAGGTTCATCCAAGACTTTTCCAGAATAGCAAAACCCTTGACTGCATTAACGCATAAAGGGAAGAAATTTGAATGGAATGATGAACAAGAGAAAGCGTTTCAGTTATTGAAGAAAAATCTAACTACGGCACCTATATTATCATTGCCTGAAGGGAATGATGATTTTGTGATTTATTGTGACGCATCAAAGCAAGGTCTCGGTTGTGTATTAATGCAACGAACGAAGGTGATTGCTTATGCGTCTAGACAATTGAAGATTCACGAACAAAATTATATGACGCATGATTTGGAATTAGGCGCGGTTATTTTTGCATTAAAGACTTGGAGGCACTACTTATATGGGGTCAAAAGTATTATATATACCGACCACAAAAGTCTTCAACACATATTTAATCAGAAACAACTGAATATGAGGCAGCGTAGGTGGATTGAATTGTTGAATGATTACTACTTTGAGATTCGTTACCACCCAGGGAAGGCAAATGTGGTAGCCGATGCCTTGAGCAGAAAGGACAGAGAACCCATTCGAGTAAAATCTATGAATATAATGATTCATAATAACCTTACTACTCAAGTAAAGGAGGCGCAACAAGGAGTTTTAAAAGAGGGAAATTTAAAGGATGAAATACCCAAAGGATCGGAGAAGCATCTTAATATTCGGGAAGACGGAACCCGGTATAGGGCTGAAAGGATTTGGGTACCAAAATTTGGAGATATGAGAGAAATGGTACTTAGAGAAGCTCATAAAACCAGATACTCAATACATCCTGGAACGGGGAAGATGTACAAGGATCTTAAGAAACATTTTTGGTGGCCGGGTATGAAAGCCGATGTTGCTAAATAAGTAGGAGAATGTTTGACGTGTTCTAAGGTCAAAGCTGAGCATCAGAAACTATCAGGTCTACTTCAACAACCCGAAATCCTGGAATGGAAATGGGAAAACATTACCATGGATTTCATCACTAAATTGCTAAGGACTGCAAGTGGTTTTGATACTATTTGGGTAATAGTTGATCGTCTCACCAAATCAGCACACTTCCTGCCAATAAGAGAAGATGACAAGATGGAGAAGTTAGCACGACTGTATTTGAAGGAAGTCATCTCCAGACATGGAATACCAATCTCTATTATCTCTGATAGGGATGGCAGATTTATTTCAAGATTCTGGCAGACATTACAGCAAGCATTAGGAACTCGTCTAGACATGAGTACTGCCTATCATCCACAAACTGATGGGCAGAGTGAAAGGACAATACAAATGCTTGAAGACATGCTACGAGCATGTGTTATTGATTTCGGAAACAGTTGGGATCGACATCTACCGTTAGCAGAATTTTCCTACAACAACAGCTACCATTCAAGCATTGAGATGGCGCCGTTTGAAGCGCTTTATGGTAGAAAGTGCAGGTCTCCGATTTTTTGGAGTGAAGTGGGGGATAGACAGATTACGGGTCCGGAGATTATACAAGAAACTACCGAGAAGATCAACCAAATTCAACAACGGTTGAAAACCGCCCAAAGGTCGACAAAAGAGCTACGCTGACATTAAAAGAAAAGATATAGAATTTAAAATTGGAGAGATGGTCATGCTTAAAGTTGCACCTTGGAAAGGCGTTGTTCGATTTGGTAAACGAGGGAAATTAAATCCAAGGTATATTGGACTATTCAAGATTATTGATCGTGTCGGACCAGTAGCTTACCGACTTGAGTTACCTCAACAAATCGCGGCTGTACATAACACTTTCCACGTCTCGAATTTGAAGAAATGTTTTGCTAAAGAAGATCTCACTATTCCGTTAGATGAAATCCAAATCAACGAAAAACTCCAATTCATCGAAGAACCCGTCGAAATAATGGATCGTGAGGTTAAAAGACTTAAGCAAAACAAGATACCAATTGTTAAGGTTCGATGGAATGCTCGTAGAGGACCCGAGTTCACCTGGGAGCGTGAAGATCAGATGAAGAAGAAATACCCGCATCTATTTCCAGAAGATTCGTCAACACCTTCAACAGCTTAAAATTTCGGGACGAAATTTATTTAACGGGTAGGTACTGTAGTGACCTGAACTTTTCCATGTTTATATATATTAACTGAGATTCATATTTACATGATTAAATGTTTCCAACATGTTAAGCAATCAAACTTGTTAAGACTTGATTAATTGAAATACGTTTCATATAGACAATTGACCACCCAAGTTGACCGGTGATTCACGAACGTTAAAACTTGTAAAAACTATATGATGACATATATATGGATATATATATAGTTAACATGATACTATGATAAGTAAACCTATCATTAAGTATATTAACAATGAACTACATATGTAAAAACAAGACTACTAACTTAATGATTTTTAAACGAGACATATATGTAACGATTATCGTTGTAAAGACATTTAATGTATATATATCATATTAAGAGATATTCATACATGATAATATCATGATAATATAATAATTTAAAATCTCATTTGATATTATAAACATTGGGTTAACAACATTTATCAATATCGTTAACCTAAAGGTTTCAAAACAACACTTACATGTAACGACTAACGATGACTTAACGACTCAGTTAAAATGTATATACATGTAGTGTTTTAATATGTATTTATACACTTTTGAAAGACTTCAATACACTTATCAAAATACTTCTACTTAACAAAAATTCTTACAATTACATCCTCGTTCAGTTTCATCAACAATTCTACTCGTATGCACCCGTATTCGTACTCGTACAATACACAGCTTTTAGATGTATGTACTATTGGTATATACACTCCAATGATCAGCTCTTATCAGCCCATGTGAGTCACCTAACACATGTGGGAACCATCATTTGGCAACTAGCATGAAATATCTCATAAAATTACAAAAATATGAGTAATCATTCATGACTTATTTACATGAAAACAAAATTACATATCCTTTATATCTAATCCATATACCAACGACCAAAAACACCTACAAACACTTTCATTCTTCAATTTTCTTCATCTAATTGATCTCTCTCAAGTTCTATCTTCAAGTTCTAAGTGTTCTTCATAAATTCTACAAGTTCTAGTTACATAAAATCAAGAATACTTTCAAGTTTGCTAGCTCACTTCCTATCTTGTAAGGTGATCATCCAACCTCAAGAAATCTTTTTTTCTTACAGTAGGTTATCATTCTAATACCAGGTAATAATCATATTCAAACTTTGGTTCAATTTCTATAACTATAACAATCTTATTTCAAGTGATGATCTTACTTGAACTTGTTTTCGTGTCATGATTCTGCTTCAAGAACTTCGAGCCATCCAAGGATCCGTTGAAGCTAGATCCATTTTTCTCTTTTCCAGTAGGTTTATCCAAGGAACTTAAGGTAGTAATGATGTTCATAACATCATTTGATTCATAGATATAAAGCTATCTTATTCGAAGGTTTAAACTTGTAATCACTAGAACATAGTTTAGTTAATTCTAAACTTGTTCGCAAACAAAAGTTAATCCTTCTAACTTGACTTTTAAAATCAACTAAACACATGTTCTATATCTATATTATATGCTAACTTAATGATTTAAAACCTGGAAACACGAAAAACACCGTAAAACCGGATTTACGCCGTCGTAGTAACACCGCGGGCTGTTTTGGGTTAGTTAATTAAAAACTATGATAAACTTTGATTTAAAAGTTGTTATTCTGAGAAAATGTTTTTTATTATGAACATGAAACTATATCCAAAAATTATGGTTTAACTCAAAGTGGAAGTATGTTTTCTAAAATGGTCATCTAGACGTCGTTCTTTCGACTGAAATGACTACCTTTACAAAAACGAATTGTAACTTATTTTTCCGACTATAAACCTATACTTTTTCTGTTTAGATTCATAAAATAGAGTTCAATATGAAACCATAGCAATTTGATTCACTCAAAACGGATTTAAAATGAAGAATTTATGGGTAAAACAAGATTGGATAATTTTTCTCATTTTAGCTACGTGAAAATTGGTAACAGATCTATTCCAACCATAACTTAATCAACGTGTATTGTATATTATGTAATCTTGAGATACCATAGACACGTATACAATGTTTCGACCTATCATGTCGACACATCTATATATATTTCGGAACAACCATAGACACTCTATATGTGAATGTTGGAGTTAGCTATATAGGGTTGAGGTTGATTCCAAAATATATATAGTTTGAGTTGTGATCAATACTGAGATACGTATACACTGGGTCGTGGATTGATTCAAGATAATATTTATCGATTTATTTCTGTACATCTAACTGTGAACAACTAGTTGTAGGTTACTAACGAGGACAGCTGACTTAGTAAACTTAAAACATCAAAATATATTAAAAGTGTTGTAAATATATTTTGAACATACTTTGATATATATGTATATATTGTTATAGGTTCGTGAATCAACCAGTGGCCAAGTCTTACTTCCCAACGAAGTAAAAATCTGTGAAAGTGAGTTATAGTCCCATTTTTAAAATCTAATATTTTTGGGATGAGAATACATGCAGGTTTTATAAATGATTTACAAAATAGACACAAGTACGTGAAACTACATTCTATGGTTGAATTATCGAAATCGAATCTGCCCCTTTTTTATTAAGTCTGGTAATCTAAGAATTAGGGAACAGACACCCTAATTGACGTGAATCCTAAAGATAGATCTATTGGGTCTAACAAACCCCATTCAAAGTACCGGATTCTTTAGTACTTCGAAATTTATATCATATCCGAAGGGTGTCCCGGAATGATGGGGATATTCTTATATATGCATCTTGTTAATGTCGGTTACCAGGTGTTCACCATATGAATGATTTTTATCTCTATGTATGGGATGTGTATTGAAATATGAAATCTTGTGGTCTATTATTATGATTTGATATATATAGGTTAAACCTATAACTCTCCAACATTTTTGTTGACGTTTAAAGCATGTTTATTCTCAGGTGAATACTAAGAGCTTCCGCTGTTGCATACTAAAATAAGGACAAGATTTGGAGTCCATGTTTGTATGATATTGTGTAAAAACTGCATTCAAGAAACTGATTTCGATGTAACATATTTGTATTGTAAACCATTATGTAATGGTCGTGTGTAAACAGGATATTTTAGATTATCATTATTTGATAATCTACATAAAGCTTTTTAAACCTTTATTTATGAAATAAAGGTTATGGTTTGTTTTAAAATGAATGCAGTCTTTGAAAAACGTCTCATATAGAGGTCAAAACCTCGCAACGAAATCAATTAATATGGAACGTTTTTAATCAATAAGAACGGGACATTTCATTCAAGTTAGAAGCTTTCTTGCCTTCATCTTCATCATCATCTTGCACATTTGTAAACTACCCTCAACTAGCTTGAGGAGGTATTATCTCTAAACCCACTCTTAATTTGTAAGTATGTTTCACAACTTGATCCTATTTGGGATTTAACTTTAAATAGTTAAAGATTTACAAGTTTTAAAATGGTAATTTATACGCTTCCGCAAATATTATTTCTTGAATGATTATAAGTATTATGGAACTTGTTAAATCCCAACAATTCGAGTAAAAGCTATGAACATGATTATTCATACTAATCTTAATACTTGAATAAAAGAGGCACAAAGGAGGTTTTAAAGGAAGGAATTTTTGGAAGGGAAATACCCAAAGGATTAGAAAAACAGCTTAATATTCGAAAAGACGGAACCAGGTATTTAGCTGAAAGAATTTGGGTACCAAAGAATGGGGATTTGAGGAAAGTGGTACTAGATGAAGCACATAAAACCAGATATTCAATACATCCCGGAGCCGGGAAAATGTACCAAGACCTCAAGAGAAACTTTTGGTGGCCAGGAATGAAGGCTGATATAGCCACATATGTAGGAGCATGTTTGACTTCTTCTAAAGTGAAAGCTGAGCATCAGAAACCATCGGGTCTACTCCAACAAACTGAAATCCCAGAATGGAAATGGGAAAACATTACCATGGATTTCATTGCTAAGTTACCGAGAACCACAGGTGGTTATGATATGATTTGGGTAATAGTCGATCGTCTTACTAAATCAGCACACTTTCTGCCAATAAAAGAAGAGGATGGTATAGAGAAATTAGCACGA
This sequence comes from Rutidosis leptorrhynchoides, assembly GCF_046630445.1. NCBI lineage: Eukaryota > Viridiplantae > Streptophyta > Magnoliopsida > Asterales > Asteraceae > Rutidosis > Rutidosis leptorrhynchoides. Next base: position 1,886,744 of record NC_092337.1, read on the forward strand.
TTATACCTGAAAGAAGTTGTTTCTAGACATGGTATACCAATCTCTATTATCTCTGATCGTGATAGCAAATTACTTCCAGATTCTGGCAGGCATTACACGAAGCGTTGGGAACTCGTCTAGATTTAAGTACTGCCTATCATCTACAAACTGATGGGCAGAGTGAAAGGACGATTCAGATACTCGAAGACATGCTACGAGCATGTGTTATTGATTTTGAAAGCAGTTGGGATCGACATCTACCGTTAGCTGAGTTTTCCTACAACAACAGCTACCATTCTAGTATTGAGGCGGCACCATTCGAGGCACTTCATGGGAGGAAGTGTAGGTCTCTGATTTGTTGGAGTGATGTGGGGGAAAAACAGATTACAGGTCCGAAAATTATCCAGGAAACTACCGACAAGGTCATTCAGATTCAGCAACGATTGAAAAAAGCCCGGAGTCGGCAAAAGAGCTACGCGGATGTTAGAAGGAAACCTTTAGAGTTTGAGGAGGGTGATATGGTTATGCTTAAGGTATCACCTTGTAAAGGGGTTATTCATTTTGGAAAGTGAGGGAAATTGAGCCCAAGATACATTGGGCCATTCAAGATTGAAAAACGTATTGGGCCAGTGGCCTATCGACTTGAGCTACCTCCACAATTAGAAAAGATTCATAACACCTTTCATGTTTCAAACCTGAAGAAATACCTAGCTACCGAAGATCTCATTATTCCTTTAGATGAGATTAAAATTGACGAGAAACTAAATTTCGTCGAAGAACCCGTCGAAATTATGGATCGTGAGGTCAAACGACTCAAACAAAGTAAGATACCAATCGTTAAGGTTCGGTGGAATGCTCGTAGAGGACCTGAATTCACTTGGGAACGAGAAGACCAAATGAAGCAGAAGTATCCACATCTGTTTACCGATATCGCACGTTAACTAGGTACTATTCCAAATTTCGGGACGAAATTTAATTTAACGGGTGTATAATGTAACCACCCGGATTTTTTCGCTAATATATATAAGATTAATATTTACATAATTAAATGTTTCCAACATGTTAAGCAATCAAACTCATTAAGAATTGGTTATTTGGAATGAATTTTATACAAAAGTTTGGACACCCAGTCTGTCTGACGATTCACGAACGTCATATATCGTAATAATTAATTAAAGGAATATATATTTGAATATATATGTTTATGATTTGATTAAATGATATTTAAGTATCTCATTAAGTATAATAACAATGAGTTATATATATAAGATGAGACTACTAACTTAAAGACTTCGAAAAAATATACATATATGTAACAATTATCGTTGTAATAGTATTTCATACATATATATATGATATTAGATATGATAATACACCATGTTAACATGTTAACATAACAATTTAACATCTCATTTAAGTGTAATAACAATGGGTCAATTATATTTAACAAGATCGTTAACCTAAAGGTTTCGAAACAACACTTACATGTAACGACTAACGATGACTTAATGGCTCAGTTAAATATATATACATGTAATGTATTATGATGTATTTATACACTTTTGAAAGACTTCAAGACGCATATCAAAGTACTTCTAGTTAACAAAAATGCTTACAATTACATTCTCATTCATTTTCATCAAAAATTCTACTCGTACATGTATGGTATTGTACTCGTATAATACGCAGCTTCTAGATGTATTTACTATTCATCTATACTAATAAAAATCTACTCCTTAGCAGCCTTAAATGATTAAGGATCATGTGGGAACCATCATTTGTCAACTTGCATGAATTATTTAGCAAGAAAACAAACTAAAGTATTTTTTTTCTTTATAAAATGTAAAAAATGTATTCATGAATGTACACCATTTCTTCACTCCATTTTCTCATACTTACACTCTAATTTCTCTCTCAAAATACTCCTAACATCATAGTTGATCATCTCCAAGCATTTTCACCATCTTTTAGCTTCAATTTCAAGCTTTAATCATCATAAAAACAACCATCTTTCAAGAACACTTCAAGAATCATATCAAGTCTTCATGACTACTTCCAAGCTTTCTAATCCATTCCAACTCATCATCTAAGATCAAGAAACCTTTGTTATTTACAGTAGGTTATATTTCTTATTCAAGGTAATATTCATATTCAAACTTTGATTCAATTTCTATAACTATAACAGTCTTATTTCAAGTGGAAATCTTACTTGAACTTGTTTTCGTGTCATGATTCTACTTCAAGAACTTTCAAGCCATCCAAGGATCCTTTGAAGCTAGATCTATTTTTCTCATTTCTAGTAGGTTTATCCAGAAAACTTGAGGTAGTAATGATGTTCATAATATCATTCGATTCATCCATATAAAACTATCTTATTCGAAGAGCTAAACTTGTAATCACTAGAACATAGTTTAGTTAATTCTAAACTTGTTCGCAAACAAAGTTAATCCTTCTAACTTAACTTTTAAAATCAATTAAACACATGTTCTATATCTATATGATATGCTAACTTAATGATTTAAAACCTGGAAACACGAAGAACACCGTAAAACCGGATATACGCCGTCGTAGTACAACCGGGGACTGTTTTGGTTTGGATAATTAAAAACTATGAAAAACTTTGATTTAAAAGCTATACTTCTGGGAAAATGATTTTTCTTATGAATATGAAACTATATCCAAAAATCATGGTTAAACTCAATGTGAAAGTATGTTTTTCAAAATAGTCATCAAGATGTCGTTCTTTCGACAGAAATGACTACCTCTTTCAAAAATGACTTGTAACTTATATTTCCGACTATAAACCTATATTTTTTCTGGTTAGTTTCATAAATTTAAGTTCAATATGAAATCGTAGCCTCTTAAATCACTCAAAACAGATTTGAAACGAAGAAATGACGGGTAAAACAAAATTGGTAAAAACTACTCATTTTAGCTACGTGAAAATTTGTAAGAAATCTATTCCAACCATAACTTAATCAACTTATATTGTATATTATGTATTCTTGAGATACCATAGACACGTATACAATGTTTTAACCTATCATGTTGACCCGTCTATATATATATATTGCGGAACAACCATAGAAACTCTATATGCAAATGTTGGAGTTAGCTATACAGGGTTGAGGTTGATTTCAAAAAATATATATATATTTTGAGTTGTGATCAATACTGAGATATGTATACACTGGGTCGTAGATTGATTCAAGATATATATTAAGTTATTCATGTACGACAAATTATGGACTACTAACATTGGAGTGCTAACTGGACAACTAAAATCATCGACACGTAATAAAAAAAATATTGTGAATATATTTCGATCATATTTTAATATATGTATATATTGTTATAGGTTCATAAATCTACCCATGGCCAAGTCTAATTCTTGATGAATTAGTAATCTGTGAAAGTGAGTTATAGTCCCATTTTTACTATCTAAATTATTTTGGGATGCGAATACATGCAAATTTATAAATGTTTTACAAAATAAGCACAAGTTCATGAAACTACATTCTACGACTGTTTTGTTATACCAGATATCTGTACTTATTATTATTATGCTTGGTAACCTAAGAATTAGTGAAAAACACTAATTGACGCGAATCCTAAAGGTAGATCTACGGGCACCAACCACCCCCATTTTCGAATAGTGGAAATGCTTTAGTACTTCGAAGGGTTCTTGTCATACATTTGAATAGTGGAATGTATGATGCCAGATATCTTAAGCACTCTATGTTAAGATCGGTTACCAGGCGACTCATCGTATGAATAATTTTTGCAGTTGTAATGATCCTGCGCATTTGATTAAATGAAATCTTGTGGCTTATTAAATGTTATGATTATTATATAGAAATTAAACCTATGACTCACCAACATTTTTTTTGACGTTTTAAGCATGTTTATTCTCAGGTGAATATTAAAAATGCTTCCGTTGTCGTATGCCAACCCAAGGTCAAGATTTGGAGTCGGCATAATTGTTTATATTGTTTAAACTTGCATTCGGAGTATTTGTTGTAATATATTTGATCATATTGTAATGGGTTGTGTAAAACTTATTTATTTGAAGAGATTATCTTTGATAGACAATCTAAATTATGTCATTAAGACCTTTATTCAATAATAAAGGTTATAGTTGTTTTTAAAAACGAATGCAAGATTTGAAAAACGTCTCATATAGAGGTCAAAACCTCGCAAAGAAACCAATTAATATGAAACGTTTATAATTAATATGAACGAGGCATTTCAATATTAGTACAACATGTTATCATGAAAATGTAATAATATAACATCTCATTAAATATGATAACAGTGGGATTAATTACATTTAACGAAATCGTTAACTTAAAGGTTCTGAAACAACATGTACATGTAATGACTAACGATGACTTAACGACTCAATTAAAATGCATATACATATAGTGTATTAAGATGTATTGATACACTTTTGAAAGACTTCATGACATATATCAAATTACTTCTACTTAACAAAAATGCTTACAATTGCATTCTCATTCATTTTCATCAACAATTCTACTCGTATGCACCCGTATTCGTACTCGTACAATACACAGCTTCTAGATGTATATACTATCGATATATACACTTTAATGATCAGATCTTAGCAGCCTTAATAAGTCACCTAAACATGTGGGACCATAATTTGGCAACTAGCATGAAATATCTAACAAAAATACAAACTAATGTAGCCTATATCTTGACTCCTAAATCACGTTTTTGATCACCAACCATAACACTTTCATTTTTCATTTTTCATTTTTCATGCATCAAACTACTCTCTCTCTCTCAAGTTCTCTCTTGATTTTCTAAGTGTTCTTCATCATCATCATCAAAATCTACATCAATCTAGTTCAAAAATCCTAACTTAGATCAACTTACAAAACAACTACTCAAGAACACAACAAGAACACTTTCAAGTTTGCAAGTCTACTTCCAAGCTTTTTAGTCCATTCCAATCAATCATCTAAGATCAAGAAACCTTTGTTATTTACAGGAGGTTATCTTTATAATTCAAGGTAATATTCATATTCAAGCTTTGATTCAATTTCTATAACTATAACTATCTTAATTCGAGTAGTAATCTTCCTTGAACTTGTTTTCGTGTCATGATTCTACTTCAAGAACTTCCAAGCCATCAAAGATCCTTTGAAGCTCAAGTTATTTTCTCATCATTTCCAGTAGGTTTACCTACTATACTTGAGGTAGTAATGGTGTTCATAACATCATTCGATTCATATATATAAAACTATCTTATTCGAAGATTATAACTTGTAATCACAAGAATATAGTTTAGTTAATTCTAAACTTGTTCGCAAACAAAGTTAATCCTTCTAAATTAACTTTTAAAATCAACTAAAAACATGTTCTATATCTATATGATATGTTAACTTAATGATTTACAACCTGGAAACACGAAGAACACCGTAAAACCGGACATACGCCGTTGTAGTAAAACTGGGGGCTGTTTTGGGTTGGAAAAATAAAAACTATCTTAATCTTTGAATTTGAAGTTTGTTTTCTGGAAAATGATATTTCATATGAACATGATACTATATCCTAAAATCATGGTTAAACCCAAAGTGGAAGTATGTTTTTTCCAAAATGGTCATCAAGATGTCGTTCTTTCGACGGAAAGGACTACCTCTTTCAAAAATGACTTGTAACTTGTATTTCTGACTATAAACTTATACTTTTTCTATTTAGTTTCATAAATTTCAGTTCATTATGAAATCATAGCAACTTGATTCACTCAAAACGGATTTATAACGAAGAAATTATGGGTAAAACAAAATTAGATATTTTTGCTTGTTTTAGCTACGTGAAAATTTGTAACAAATCTATACTATGTAAAGACCCGTCCTAATCCATAAGAATGAATACAATAACATATGATTTCATTATGAGATACTTCACCTCTATATGATACATTTTACAAACATTGCATTCGTTTTTAAAAGACAAACTTTCATTTCATCGAAAGTTGACGACATGCATACCATTTCATAATATATCTAACTATAATTGACCTAGTAATAATCTTGATGAACTCAACGACTCGAATGCAACGTCTTTTGAAATATGTCATGAATGACTCCAAGTAATATCTCTAAAATGAGCAAATGCACAGCGGAAGATTTCTTTCATACCTGAGAATAAACATGCTTTAAAGTGTCATCCAAAAGGTTGGTGAGTTCATTAGTTTATCATAATCGATCATTTTTATCATTTTAATAGACCACAAGATTTTCATTTTCATTTCTCATAAATATACGTCCCATGCATAGAGACAAAAATAATCATTCATATAGATTGAACACCTGGTAACCAACATTAACAAGATGCATATAAGAATATCCCCATCATTCCGGGACATCCTTCGGACATGATAAAAAAACTCGAAGTACTAAAGCATCCGCTACAACGGATAGGGTTTGTTGGGCCCAATAGATCTATCTTTAGGATTCGCGTCAATTAGGGGCTCGGTTCCCTAATTCTTAGATTACCACGCTAAAGGGGCATATTCGGCTTCGATCCATTCAACCATATAATGTAGTTTTAATTACTTGTGTCTATTTCGTAAAACATTTATAAAAGCGCATGTATTCTCAGTCCCAAAAATGTATATTGCAAAAGCATTTAAAAAGGGAGTAATGAAACTCACAATACTGTATTTTGTAGTAAAAATACATATGACGGCATTGAACAACTAATCAATGCAGGGTTGGCCTCGGATTCACGAACCTATATCATTTATATATATATATATTAATACATATAATTAAAATCGAACAATTTATGTATTATTCTTAGTGATATGATTATTATATTTAATAATTTATTAGTTTCTTTAATAATATATTTACTTTATTTACTTTAGATTGAAAATTATTATTTATTATAAAAATACTAATATAGTTATGTAAAAATAATAATAATAATAATAATAAAATATATAAAATTTTTGCTAGTGATAGTAATCATAATAAAAATAAAAGGTTATATTATTTTTACAAAAAAGATACTAATTTTGATAAAAATTCTTAATACTAATAATACTTAATAATAATACTTGTTAATAAGTATATTAATGTTAACAATAGTAATAATAATAATGTTAATAATAATTATAAAAATGATAGTAATAATAATATTAACGATATTAATAATAAAATGTATTATTTTTATAACAATAATAATAATACTTATAATAATAAAAATAATACTAATATTTATATTCATATTAATAACTATAAGGATAATGATACTACTAATAATAATAATGATTTTACTAATAATAATACTAATACTTATGATAATAATAAAAATAATAATGATAAGAATAATAATATTAATAATAATACTTACACTTTATGACTTAATTATGTTCTTAACAATATCCTTATTTTATCTTAATTATAATCGTGCATATAATTAATCTTCTCGGTTGTAATTACTCTAACTATGTTCATAACCCTAACCATTTTTATCTTAATATTTCTTAACATGAATTATATTCCTTTTTATTTTTATCATAAACATAATATTAATTAACAGTAATAATAATAACTAATAATAATAAAAATAATAATAATAATAATAATAATAATAATAATAATAATAATAATAATAATAATAATAATAATAATTATTATTATTATTATAATGATAAAAATAGTAATAAAGATTATACCCTTCTCATCATCATATTAACAACATCATCGAATTCGAATTATTATCATCAGTCGTAAACCGTTTATATCCTAACCACGATCACGTCCATAATCATCTAACATCATCATCATCATAATAATCCGTACCCCTTCATCACCATAATCATTCGCGTTACCATCAAGTATTGTCATATATATAAACCATGATTTATGTTCATAGCTTGCTGTAGCAAGCAGAAAACCGTCACAGCTCAAATGATTGTGAGCCAAAAAAGAACCCGGTTGGGTTCAAAGTTCATTTAGTAAGTAAATTGGCCGGTTAGCCCAACATAAAGATTAAGTCACGGCCCAACAAAGAAAACTCAGTCCATGTACCGATTAACTCATTTATGTTCGATGGCAGCTTAATGAAAATAGGATCCATGACATAAAGTAAGGGTGTTTTGTTTATTTAAAAATGAAGTAACAGGAAGTTAGTAAGTGTGTGTGGGGTTTTATATCATCAAGTTGTAAAATTTTCTTTTGAGTAATGTAAACATTTCCACCATACTCCACTTGCTCCTGTCTCTATCATGTCGACTCAACTTTTGACATCTCCAACTTAAATAAAAATGTCATCCTTTCCACCTTTTTGAACAACATTATAATAATAAAAGGGGGTTTGATTGTGTACCGGTTGCAGAAAGAAAAACCGAAGGTAACAGGTGGTTTTTGAAATAGAAACTAGTGAACTATTTAGATGTAGTAGTGATTTGTCAGTTGTGGTGGTTCCTTTGGTTGTTTGAATGAAACCGAAAACATAAACAAATGAGCTGCAGGTTTCGATTAAAAGAAAGACAAAATGATGAGAGGGAGAGGAGAGAGAGAGGTGAGAAGGTGTGATTCGATGTTGCTGCAATGAAAATAGAAAAAGAATCAAAAGGCTCGTCGTGGATTTATCATGGAGAAAGCATGACAAAGGTTTGGGTCGTGGTGACTATTGAAAAGAAAAGTGGTGGATGTTGGTAATTCATAGTTAATTACAGTGACAGTAGTATGGCTTTGGTTTGGTGGTTTAACACGAAAGCATGAAACAAGAAACAAAAGTAGTTTGTTGTGGGTTTGAGTAGTGGGTTTGAGTAGTGGGTTTGAGTGGTTGTAACAATAATAGAAGTGGGTTTATATGTTTGTTTAAGAGATGAACATCATTGTAATGAACCGGATCAATATACGAGAAAAAGGAAACCCATATAGATAGATAGTTTACCTACAGTACTAGACTGAAATTTGAAAGAGTAGTTGCAGTAGTAGGAATAACACAGGTGAATTGTATTGGCGAACCAAGAATGGCTTGTGATAGAGATGGTGTTCAAAATAAGGATGGTGATGGTTGTTGTTGTGGATTCACAGAAACATATGCGAGCTGTAGTAGAAGAGGTGATGAGGGTGTGGTGATTCAATGGTAAACAGAAAATAATAGGTAGCCGGGTGGTGATGATGGCAGTGAAGGTGGCGGTTGTCACGATGGTAACTGGGAGTGGTTGTTATGGTGGTGATATGGAGAAGGAGATGGTGATAGATGAAAAGGGTGTGAGTGATTATGTAAATGCATCATATGCATATATACAAATGTAGCTAGATATATATAAAATATATTACTCCCTAACTTTAATTATATTAATAATAAAAATTTAAAACATGTTGATTGAAATACAGTAAGCAGCGTGAGATTTTGGATTGTTCTACCGACGTTTTTTTAAATATGAATATTATATCGTGGTCCATTGCTAAACAGTTACGGATAAAAATTCTTCGGATATATTCCCAATTTTTTAATTACGTCCATTTATTTATTCTGGTTATTATGGTATAAAATTGATCATTAACTATTAAATATAAATTAAATCACTGTCCGCACCCGATCCTGGGTAACATATAAAAAGTGTTAAAACTTATTATTTAGTTTCTAAATATATTTTTAATAGGCATATGATTCAAATAACTCATTTTCGGATCACCGTTTATTTTAGAATTATATAAGTTTGAGATTAATCTGCTGAATATCAATCGAAACATCAAACGAGTATTACAATCATTTAATATTTATTTTTAATATACTTTATTTATATATAGAGATATATTTTAAATAATAATTATTATAATATCCTATTTTTATTTTATTAATTTTTAATAACAACAACATATAATACTTCAAATTATATTTCGAATTATTATTTATATATACATACATACATATCTATTTATAATTAATTGTTCGTGAATCGTCGAGAGCAGTCGAAGGTCAATTGAATACATGAACACTGTTTTAAAGTTTTTGAGATTTCACATTACAGACTTTGCTTATCGTGTCGGAATCATATATAGATTAAGTTTAAATTTGGTTGAAAATTTCTGGGTCGTTACAGTACCTACCCGTTAAAGAAATTTCGTCCCGAAATTTGATTGGGATGGTCATGGCTGACAATAAATATGTTTTCATGACGCATATGTGACAACCCGGAAATTTTTGAACAAATTTAAACTTTATCTTTATATCATTAGATAAATATTTCAAACATATATATTACGTACAAATTTACAATTCTAAATAAAAATATATATATATATATATATATATATATATATATATATATATATATATATATATATATATATATATATATTAACTTAGTCATAAAACGTCCTGATTTAAAATAATATATTTTGATAAACAACGAGTCACTCATTTATAGAAGCAAATGACCACAACGCTCAATTTTATAAGTTACATTTTTTATAAGTTAATTTATTGATGAGTAAGTCAAATTATTAATAAGGGTACACGTCGCGCAACGTAAAAGGCTAGTTTTCTAAACGTACGAAAGTGCGTTTGAAAAACCGAAAGTGGTACACGAGTCGAGTATCAACGTACGAGTCAACGGACCTAAAATTACAAGTCAACTATGTACATGAATATAATATAATATATATATAATTAATATAAATTATATATATATATTATATATATATAATAATATGTCGACAAACAAGAAAACAAAAAAATTGTGAGCTGGATTTTGGGGCCATGCGATCGCATGAGAAATAGGCATAAAACCCATGCAATCGCATGGCGGTCAGAATTCAGAAACATTCTATAAATTGGCCAGTTTGCTCAACACTGAACACACACACATATTAATATCTATATTACTCCGTATTTATTTATTTTATTTATAATAATAATAATAATAATAATATTATTATTATTATTATTATTATTATTATTATTATTATTATTATTATTATTATTATTATTATTATTATTATTATTATTATTATTATTAATCTTATTATTATTAGTAGTATTAATATTATACATAAAATACTACGACGAAGTCTTGAGCGTGTCACTTTCAAAATGGGTTTTCAAGCGGGATAGAGCTAAGGAAATTATGGGTAATGTTCGGGGGTATATTTATGAATCAAACCTAGTGTTTATCATCTTCGTTACGTCTACGTACTTTTCTACAATATTGAATCTCAATATTGATACGTAAGCACTCATATTTTATCTTTTATATATTAATTGTGTATCCATGTCTAGTTCTCGAGTATATATATTTATACATACGTGTATGCTAAATTTTGTCGTTAAACAGTTTATAATAGATCACGGATTAAATACATATATTACTGGTACAGGGTATATGATATACATGTTTTTGGAAAGCTGGCGAAAAATCAATAACTTTTCATTGAGATATCGAATAATTTTGATGAACGGATTAAAAGATATGATCAACTGAATTATAATTGACGTTAATTGGAATTGCTTTTGAATCTGCAATTAATATTTAAACAAATTGTTTGTAAGATTGATAAATTGAATTTTTGAATATTACCAACCGAGTAAATGAATCCTTATATAAGGTACGTCTCGTTTTGTTGAACTATTGTCAAAATTGACTTTTTGAAACGACTTTGGATAACTTTTGTATGTCGATCTCGAGCATTAGGACTGTGATACACTATGACCTGACCTAGCTTGATAAACATTTATTGACCAACATATGTTCTCTAGGTTGAGATCTACGATTATTTGGTAATCCGAGTTTCGGTCACATTTTGGTGAACGACTTTACATGCTGCTGAAGTGAGTTTCATATGATCCCTTTTACTCAATATATTTTTGGGCTGAGAATACATGCGACTATTTATAAATACTGAAAATACTAGATTTATATGCGTGAGTTTCATATGATCCCTTTTACTCAATATATTTTTGGGCTGAGAATACATGCGACTGTTTATAAATACTGAAAATACTAGATTTATATGCGTGAGTTTCATATGATCCCTTTTACTCAATATATTTTTGGGCTGAGAATACATGCGACTGTTTATAAATACTGAAAATACTAGATTTATATGCGTGAGTTTCATATGATCCCTTTTACTCAATATATTTTTGGGCTGAGAATACATGCGACTGTTTATAAATACTGAAAATACTAGATTTATATGCGTGAGTTTCATTGATCCCTTTTTAATTGCTTTTGCAATATATTTTTGGGCTGAGAATACATGCAATTTATTTTAAACGCGATAAGACACAAGTACATACTAAATTCTACACTGAGTTAAACCTAAAATCCCTTAGCTTTGGTAACTAGTAGCTGCCAGTACATAGGATATGGACTGGTGGGCGCGAATAATTGTATATGGATCCATAGGGCTTGACATCCCCATCCGAGCTAGAGCGCTAGCCTTTTAACGGACGTATACTATTTGAGAAGCGTACACGTTGGTTTGCGTGTATTATTAAGATGATTATACAAAGGGTACAAATTATATATACGTTAAGTTTAGTTACCAGGGTGCTCTGTTACGTAGAATCTATTGACAAACTTTTGATAAACGTTTCTGGATGAAACAACTGAAAACTTGTGATTCACCTTTATATACAGATTATGCGCAACATTAAAACTATGAACTCACCAACCTTTGTGTTGACACTTTTAAGCATGTTTATTCTCAGGTTTCTAGAAGTCTTTCGCTGTTTGCTTATATGTGATACAAGCTATGTGCATGGAGTCATACATGCTTTATTCAAGAAAACTTTGCATTCACAAAATCATCACCGTGTATCTTATTTTGACTTCATTGTCAACGGATGTATTATGGTAAACTATTATTTATGGTGATTGTCTATATGTAGAAATCATCAAACGTTGAAAACCTTATAAATTTATATTCATTTATTGTGTACTATTTGAAAAGAATGCAATGTTTACAAAACGTATCATATAGAGGTCAAATACCTCGCAATGAAATCAATGAATAACGTGTTCGTCCATATGGATTTGGAACGATCGTCACAGTTGGTATCAGAGCATTGGTCCTAGTGAACCAGGTCTTGCATAAGTGTGTCTAACTGATAGTTGTTAGGATGCATTAGTAAGTCTGGACTTCGACTGTGTCTGCATGTCAAAAGTTTTGCTTATCATTTCTTGTCAGAAATTACCTGTTTATCATCTTAAGTCTAAACGTGTCTTATTGCAATGATTGCATAGATAGTGTATAGATAAAATTCATATCTTGGCATATCTATTACAGTAAACTTTGACTGCCATCTTCCGAAAATTTCTCCGTAATTTACGGGATTTTGGTATTATATATACATATATAAATTATGTATTGAAGTGTACCAATCTAAATTCTATAATCTATTTCATATCAAAAATCATCTCTATAATTATACAAGATGGATCCCGTATCTAGTTCAAATTCCTTAAATTCTGACAGCTATTTCGATATGGATATTCACCTGAACTCTGAAGAAAGTATAACCGGAATGGATCAACCAATCAGCCATCACCCATTCTGGATGAATTGGGGATGGGTTCGTAGCCTACTTAATCATTGGAGACAAGAAGAAGGTGATCCCTTCCATCCACCACATTCATCTCTTGGCGAAGAACCTGAAGCACTTACTGGCGAACCTATTCGTAATACTATTTTCTCTCTCATTTCCAGAGTATCTCATCATGATTATATACTATCCCATATTATAAATCTTATTTATCCAATCGTCCGAACCACCGATCATCCCGGTATAATAGAAGAAGTCAACGAGCTTCGTGCTCGGGTAGTGGCTTTGGAGAATATGGTGCAAGGGTTACGAACACCAGCAGCAGTACCCGCAGCATAACCGGTACCACCATCATCCACACCAACAGGATCATTACCACCACCAACAACCACATTCGCATCACACGCCTCAACATCACAATCTGTACCTCTGATATCAACATCATACGCACCATAGGTACCAAGAAGTACCAGCAATGACAAACGATGAAGTATGGATTCATAACTTCATCGGAGAAACATTCTATGGCGATTATGTAATTTCTAAAGTTTAGAGATTATCTATTCTAGCCTTAACCCTAAATCAGATAGAGTCGAAACCCTTATCCGAATGGTGTAAGATACAAGCTAGACTAGTTTTACCAACAGCATCAACAGTACCCTTAGCCTCACCAGCACAGTCAGTGCTGTCAACATCGTCAGAATCAGCAACACATCTAACATCACAAGCTCCGTCATTACGAGTCAACAACGAGTATATTGTATCAATGAGTTATGAAGTAATAACTCAATTCATCTAAAGAATTTATATGTATATCTTATATATATATAAATTTTAAAAAAATCATGAATCTTTTCGTACTAAACTATTACGTGTGAATTTTAAGGGGTAGATACTACTCGGTTAATTCATATTACTAATATGCTATGATGTACATCCTTCGTTAACAACTTAACCATCGTTAACTACAAATATCTGTTTCAACTCAATGAATTCCATTTCATAATGAACTTAGTGTATTAATCAATTACATGTTTGATTTTACACTTTTATCTTCGATGTAATCGAAACTTTCAAGAAAACATCATTTATATCTTATGAAGTTCATAAGAATTCCACGAGCATCAACATCCTTCACCGAGGAATAAGAATAAATAATGAAGTATTGGTTTCATTAGTGAAATACTCCGCGAAGATTATGTAATCCTTAATGTTTTAGAGATTATTCATTCAATTCAAAAATCAAATGAGCTTAATATGATATTAACTCATCAAATCTGTATTACATCTGAAGAAAATATACATACATATATTTTCATAAAGACGGTAATAAAAAAATTCTTTTGTACAAAGTATTAATTGTGAAATCTTTAACGGGTAGGTAATACTCGGGAAATATATAAGTTCACAATTAATATGTTATACTGTATATTCTTCAACTTTGATTCAAAAATTATTAACTATGCTCACAGCGATATACAATCGTTTCCATACAAATTCAATTACATATTCTGATTTTGAAAAATCAGAATTCAAGCTAAGATTTAACAGAAAACATCACTCTTAGATTCTTACATCTTTCAAATGCTATACTTTGACTTCAAAACTGTGCTAGAACATCACTTCTATTCATAAACACAAAAAAAAAAAAAAAATTGTATCGTTCAAAATTCTAGAACATCATATGTATCTTGACAATTACAATCTTCATGCAAACCCTTCAAACTTTTGAAAACACCTCGGATTGATAACCGACGATTTGGTTATGATAACTTTGAATGCTGATGAAGCAGCAAAAACTGTAAACGACCTTAACAGCCAAAAGTTTGATGATAAAGAATAGTGTGTTGGAAAAGCTCAGAAAAAGAGAATGTTTGGAACTAAAAAATGGATTGAGCAAAGTATGAAGGAGGCTGTGGATAAATCACAAAGACTAAACCTGCCTTCAAAGAATCCAAATTATTCACTATCTGCTGAAGCCATTAACGAATACCTTGCTTTCGAATCTAAACCCTTGCGGACAATATTCTTCATCATCCTCTGATATTAGAAATTCTAAGATATCATCATATCTTTCATTATAAATATCTTCAATATTTCTGGAGATAATTCCATAATCATTCTTATCGGAAATCAATTTTCTCCTTGCGATATCTGTGTAACATCATAAAAGAAACTATTTTAGTTTCTAATTTCTGAAACCTTCGAGTTTAAAATATGAATATTTTTGAAGTGGTGTTGGGAACTGAAGCATGAGTTAGTATAATATAATGACACTTGATCAACGTGATTATATTACAATAAGTCATGCTGAGTTTCTAAATGAAACATGATGATTCACAGATCATAACATTATCATGTGCCATGTTACACGACTTTTGTAGTCTATTTAACCTCTAAAATATCAAGAAAATATTTCTTGATGATTCGGTCTTTTCCAGTGTATTCTAGTAATTTAACAAGTCAAAATCGTGTCATTACCATTTCCTTTCTAGAACATTAACAATGTTCATTCCGAAATATATATATGCAAATTCTGGACCATTACAAGAAATGCCTAATCGCAAGAAGAAGAAACGAAGGGACAAAGCTTCGAAATAGAAATTGGAGTATAAATCGCAGCAAATAGGAGGGAGTATTAACTGTGGATGACAATGATTATAGAAGACAGAGGTAGGGACATTGAAATATAAGGGGAGATATAAAATGAAAGGACCCGTTCATATACATTATAAACGATTCACAATAGTTGATTACATTGCGAGGTATTTGACCTCTATATGATACATTTTACAAACATTGCATTCGTTTTTAAAAGACAATCTTTCTTTACATCGAAAATTGACAGGCATGCATACCATTTCATAATATCCACTATCCAACTATAAATTGATTTAATAATAATCTTTGATGAACTCAATGACTCGAATGCAACGTTCTTCGAAATATGCTATGAAAGACTCCAAGTAATATCTTTAAAATTAGCAAATGCACAGCGGAAGATTTCTTTAACACCTGAGAATAAACATGCTTTAAAGTGTCAACCAAAAGGTTGGTGAGTTCATTAGTTTATCATAATCATTTATTTCCATCATTTTAATAGACCACAAGAATTTCATTTCCAGTTCTCATAAATATACGTCCCATGCATAGAGACAAAAATAATCATTCATATGGTGAAAACCTGGTAACCGACATTAACAATATGCATATAAGAATATCCCCTATCATTCCGGGATCCTCCTTCGGACATGATATAAATTTCGAAGTACTAAAGCATCCGGTACTTTGGATGGGGTTTGTTAGGCCCAATAGATCTATCTTTAGGATTCGCGTCAATTAGGGTGTCTGTTCCCTAATTCTTAGATTACCAGACTTTAATAAAAAGGGGCATATTCGATTTCGATAATTCAACCATAGAATGTAGTTTCAATTACTTGTGTCTATTTCGTCAAACATTTATAAAAGCGCATGTATTCTCAGTCCCAAAAATATAAAGGGTAAAAAGGCAAATGAAACTCACCATACTGTATTTCGTAGTAAAAATACATATAACGTCATTGAACAAGTGCAAGGTTGGCCTCGGATTCACGAACCTATATTAATTATATATATTTATATGTTGGTCAATATTTGTATAGCAATTTAGGTCAGGTCATAGTGTAATCCTATCCTATAGCTCGAGTCTGACTCTACAGTATAGTAACATGTTATATTACTCATGTTCAATTAAGATTCTAGTAAAAGGTGACGTGTGAAATAACGTAACACAAATGGTTTCATAATCATAAAATAGTATTTTAGGTTTTTTTTTTTTTTTTTAGAGAAAATCAACACAAAAAGTTAACTGAAAAGTTAACAGGAAAAGTCAAAGTTCAAAGTCAAAAGTCAAAGGTTAAAGTCAAAAGTCAAAGGTCAAAGTAAAAATGAGGTCGCATGCAAATATATAATAACTTATACAAAAATGAATTTCGGTCAAACATGACTAAACGGGCCACTTCAGCTATTTTTAGAAAAATTATCGGAACTCCGATTGATAAACGGTCAAAGATAAAAGTTACACATTACCAAAAAGATTAAGCATAAATATTACAGAAGTAAACTAAACCTAGACAACTCGTAGTTACCAACGCGTTTTCGGCGTTTTAAAGTTAATTTTTCAGCTTTAATAAATTTACAAAAGTGACCGAGTAGCCTACTTTGGAGATTTTTAGAAAATTCCTCAAAACTCGTATTGACAAACAGTCAAAGCCTGCAAATTCTCGTTACCACAAAGATATAACATGATTTTTGGCAAGAGTAAACACATATCAGGCCGACCATGACAACTGATACAAAACTGAAATTTTTAAATAAAAAAGTTTCAGCTCTTTTTAGAATTTTAAAATGTGACCAAACCGTCAACTTTGATGATTTTTAGAAAAATCGTCGAGACTCGAATTGACAAACGGCCAGAGTCGTTTGTTAGACCTTACAGCAAAGAATTCAGTGGTATTTTGTTTTATATATGAAACAACGCAGATCAGCGAGAATTTCAGTTCCCGTTTCGACATTTCATCAAAATTTGCAAAACTTCTTTTGTCCATAACTTGACAACCGTTCAACGAAACGAGACGTGCTTTATATGAAAATTCATCTACTCGACGAGTAGAATCCAAATAACTACTTTTTATAACCCAGAAAATTAGTTCACTAATTATCATCAGCAATTTTAATTACGAAATTAATTATGCAATTTGTTTATTTCATAACTTTCTAACCGTTACTTGGATTCAAGTGATTCTTAAACCAAAATTCAACTATTTTTCGCTAGCTTTCCAACGACATGCATATCTTATACCTTATCTCAATCGTATATGTAACTAATTCAGGAATCAACATAACCTATCTAATGGCAATATCAAAAGTACAAGCATGCATAATCCTATATACTCGAGCACTAGTCAGGGATACACTATTAGTATGTAAAAATTAAATTATGAGTACTCACATATCAATATTGAGATTCAATATTGCAGGAAAGGTACATAAACGCAACGGAGATGATAAACACTATATTGACCTCACGAGCATACCCATGAACCATACTCAATCAGCTCCATAGCTATAACCCATAATTTCCTTAATCATATCCCACTCGAAAAAACAACTTCGAAATCACTCGGACAGCACTCCGTCGTAATATTTTATGTATACTAATAATATCTTGAGATAATACGGAGTAAATATATATATGTAAATCGATTGAGAGAGTTTAGAGAAAACTATTTTCAAGTTTCTATGAAATAATGAAACCTATTGAATTCTATTTATAATAGATTTTTGAATTATTAAAGTGAATTATTAAAGTATGAATTATTAAAGTGAATTATTAAAATATGAATTATTAAAGTATAAATTATTAAAGTGAATTATTAAAGTATGAATTATTAAAGTGAATTATTAAAGTATGAATTATTAAAGTTAAAGTAAAGTAAAAATAAAGTAAAGGTAAAGTTTAAGTATAGTAAAAGTATAAAACTATGTACGTATAATACGCGTATAAAAAAATATAATATTAATTTAAATCGTTATATATATTTAATAAAATAAAATATAAATATCGTTATCTTTATCATACTAGTTAAGTAATGAGTTTTTAAAAGTGGTTCTAGATATTTATAAAAGTTATATACGTTTTAATAATAAAGTTATTTTTAAACTGAAAACGTTTTTGTACGTTTGAAACTAAATAGATCAATCGAGTCTTTATGAGATTCAATCTTCCACTATCCTTTGTCTAGTTCTCAATGATTGACAATTTGTTCATATTTATAAATCACTTTACCATTTTCCGAATATTGTTAAAATGAAAAGATTTCTCAAATCAACGTGGGCCTTTCAACAGAGACTTGTAATCATAATTTAATATATCTGATAATTCAATCATTTGATCTTATCTTCTAATTCCATTGATAAACATTTTGAAACAGATACAATCATATAAAGTATTTAATCTAATATTTTATTTACGTTTCAAGTTATAATATATATACACATATACATATATAATCATATTCGTTTAATGGTTCGTGAATCGTTGGAACTTGGTCGAGGTTGAATGAATGTATGAACATAGTTTAAAATTCTTGAAATTTAACTTAACAAATATTGCTTATCGTGTCGGAAACATATAAAGATTAAAGTTTAAATTTGGTTGAAAATTTCCGGGTTGTCACAGTACCTACCCGTTAAAGAAATTTCGTCCCGAAATTTGAGTGGAAAGGTCGTGAATGATAATAAGTATGTTTTCATGATGCACACGGGCTGAAAATTAGAGTTTTATCATCAGCGAATAATTTGGATAAAAAATCCATTTATATGAAGAGTACGAATGAAGCTAACATAGAAGAGTGAAATGAGTAGGTGTAGATTCATCTTATCATTTGACGTAGATTTGATTGATTCCCAGATTTTAAGGGATTTGAAGAAAATCTTCTTAATAAGATTTGACTCTCCGGTAATCAAGGGAATTAGGATCCGCTTTAAATGCGATCATCCATTTTAATTGTTCTGTCAGAGATTTTCTTATAAATTCACCTCCTTCGTTTCCTTACAACTCACACCATCTGTTGATGCATTTTATGCAAGTCCCTAGACATCTACCCACGTTCATTGCAGGTACAACAGTTTACAGGCCACCATGATTGCTCGTTATTATCCTATCCGTGTTTGTATGTGGTTACAGGAACTGCAGGAACGAGATTTAGATGTTTGACTATGTTAGACTTAGTCAGACGTACGAGTGAAGCCTCACTAGTACGGCTGACAGGCTCATACACATGGTTGATGCTGAGCTAAGTCACAATTACAACATAAATGATAAGACACGAGTGAGTGATCACCCGTACGGTTGATGAAGCCAACTCGTACGTGTGATGAATGAATCGTATGGGTGTGTCAACAGCAGGGGTATATAAAGTCTTATGTTCTTCATTTTAGGTTAAGCCTCTCATTTGTTACACACACTCAGATCTAGTGAGCTCCTTCGATTCTCTCTCAGTCTAAATCACCCAGGTGGTGAATAATAGCTCTAGGTGTTGATCTAATCACACTTGATTTAGTTGTGGTTTGACTAAATTAATCAAAAAAAAACTTAACCTATTCACTAGAGGGTTTGATTCACTTATTCTGCCATTGTGTGAGTTAAATCTGTTGATTTCTAAGTTCCTAGTCATGTTTCATCACCTTCTATTCTTTCCCCCTCAACTCATATTTTAAAGTATTCATCAATATGCTCCATCCAGTTCTGATTCTCGATATACTTCTAACTTTCATATCGGTCATTCTTCTTTTTTTCATCTACCGCCGGAAGAATCTATTTACTTCTACTATACTCTTGGGTTTATAGTGTTCCTAGTTCTCTCTTGTCTTTATATTGCTATATGCATCGATATATATGGTTTATAATTTCTGGTTTGTCGTTGGGCTTTATATGTTCCCTTATATTTCAAAGTCTCTGCTTCTGTCTTCTATAATCATTATCATTCACAGTTAATGCTCTCTTTTATTTGCTGCAATTTATACCCCAATTTCTATTTCGGAGTTTTGTCCTTTCGTTTCTTCTTCTTGCGATTAAGCACCGCTTGTAATGGTCCAGAATTCACAGATATGAATTTCGAAATGAACATTGTTAATGTTCTAGGAAGGAAATTGTGATGGCACGATCTTGACTTGTCAAATTACTAAAATACCTTGGAAAAAGCCGAATCATCAAGAAATATTTTCTTGATATTTTAGAGGTTAAATAGAATACAAGAGTCGTATAACATGGCACATGATGATGTTATGATCTGTGAATCATCACGTTCCATTTAGAAACTCAGCATGACTTACTGTAATATAATCACATTGATCAAGTGTCATTATATTATACTAATTCATGCTTCAGTTCCTAACACTACTTCAAAATATTCCTATTTTAAACTTGAATGTTTCAGAATTTAGAAACTAAAATAGTTTCTTTTATGATGTAATACAGATAGCGCGAAGAGGTAAATGATTTCAAATAAGAAAAATTAAGAAAATATCTTCAGAAATATGGAGGATATTTATAATGAAAGTTATGATGATATTTTAGAATTTCTAATATCAGAGGATGATGAAGAATATTGTCCGCAGGGGTTTAGAGTCAGGAGCAAGGTATTCGTTAATGACTTCAGCATATACTGAATTATTTGGATCCTTTGAAGTCAGGTTCAGTCTTTGTAATTTGTCCACAGCCTCCTTCCTACTTTGCTCAATCTGTTTTCCAGTTCCAAGACTTCTCTTTTTCTGCGCTTTGCCTGCACACCTATTCATTATCATCAAACTTTTACTGTTAAGGTCGTTTATAGTTTTTTTGCTGCTTCATCAGTATTTTTCCATTTTCGGAGAACCAATTCGTAGTTCGAAGTGTTTTTCAGAATCTTCACATTCAAATTAAGTCCAGAAGATAGACGTTATATATACACATATAACTGTTGGCGTAGACATGCTGCGAGATTTCAAAATACTGATTGCTAATTCCCAATGATTCGTATGGAAATTCTCATTACAAGATGCGAATGAGTAAATGATGGGGTTTCAATGAATAATTATAATGACTTTTTGGAGAGGCTAAAGTCAAAGGGTAATGAAGTTGTTGATACATCTGTTAATAATGTGGTGGAATGTAAAAGGTTCCCTGGTAACGATGGTGTATATCTCAAGGTTATAATAAGGTTAGTCTGACTGAAAAGTCGAAGTTGACTTGCTGGAGCTGTGACAAAACTGGCTACTTTGAATAGGAGTCGCAAAGTTATTTTTGCTAATAAATGCTAAACAATCTGACGCGGATACGTTGTTTAAACTTTTACTTTGGTTTCAAGAGTTTTTCGAGTACATAACTGTGGGTAACATGTGGTTGGATCATCATCTCGATTGCTCATCATTCGAAGTGTCTTCAAAAATTTTCGAAGAGTTTGAACACAGATTGTAATCGTTAACATACATTTGATGTTCTAACACAGTTTTGAAGTCAAAATATAGCTTGTGAAAGATGTAAGGATCTAAGAGTGATGATTTTGGTCATATCTCAAGTTGAATTTTGAGATTTCAAAATCAGAATATGTAATTAAATTTTGAATGAGTATGGTTGTTTTTATTTCTATAAAAGAATGTATATTGTTGTGAAAGTAGGGAGTATAATGGATGATTTGCTGAATCAGATTCGAAGAATGTAATATATTAATTGTGAATTTATATATCTCTCGGGTATTACCTACCCGTTAAAAAAAATTTCACAATTAATATTTTGTACAAAAGAATTTTATTACAGTCTTTATGAAAGTATATATATGTATATTTTCTTCAGATGTAACATAGATTTAATGAGTTAATGTTAAATTAAACTCATTTGATTTACGGTTGAAACTAGAATTGAATAATCCCTAAAGGCTTTAAAAAGTACAAAACTTTTACGCAGTATTTCTTTAATGACATTGAAATTATGAATCAATACTTCGTTATTTGTTGATGTATGATGTTCGGTTCGTGGAATTCTTGTGAATTTCGCAAAGTACAAATGATGTTATCTGAAAAGTTTCGGGTACATCGATGATGAAAGTGTAAAATCAAATATATACTTGATTTATTATGAATTGGAATTTGTTGAATTGCGACAGAGATTGTAGTTAACGCTGGTAACAAATATACAATTTAAACTTAATAACATAATTTAATAGAACAATAATGTCCAAAGTAAAATTAACTACATATTATCACTTATATATATGTTTAACTGATAGTCGTTAGGATGCATTAGTGAGTCTGGACTTCGACCGTGTCTGCATGTCAAAAATTTTTGCTTATCATTTCTAGTCGGAAATCATCTGCTTATCCTCCTTAGGAAATTACCTGCTTATCATTCTTAGTCTAGACACATTTTACTGCATTGATTGCATAAATAGTGTATAGACAAAACTCATACCTTAGCGTATCTGCTAATTCATATTTTAGCATATCTGTTACTGTAGACTTTGCCTGACAACTTCCGTAGATTCCTCCGTAATTTATGGGATTTTAGTATTATATATGCATATGTAAACTATGTATTGCAGGGTACTAATCAACATCCTATAATTGATTTCTTATCGAAAATCCTTCATCTGATCGTACGAGATGAATCCTGCAACCAGTTCGAGTCCCTCAGATTCCGATAGCTATTTCGATAGTTATTCCGACAGCTATTCCGACATAGATGTTCACCTAAGCTCCGAAAACAGCGTCATCGGCATGAATCAACCAATCAGCCATTATCAATTTATCTGAGGGGATCGTAGACGACTTAATTAATGGAAATGCACAGAAAGCAATCCCTTCCACCAACCGAATTCATCTCTTGACAATGAACCTGAAGCGTTTATTGGCGAACCTGTTCGAGACACCATTTTCAGTCTCATTTCTAGGGTAACTCAACAAGATTATATTCTATCCACAATTCTGAACCTTATTCATCTGCTTGTTCCTACCGACAATCATCCTGGAGTAATAAGTCAACGAACTTCGTGCTCGAAAAATCTATTCGGAGAATATGGTGCAAAATGTACCAGCTTCAGCAACATCACCGGCACCAACAGTACAATCAATAACAGCACCAGTACCATCAACAATCCATGCTTCAATATCATCATCTGTACTTTGAGTATGATTTTCGTTCTACGTATCGTTCTACCTCATTTATCTTCGTTCGACATGGCGAATATATAATCTATAAAGTTTTAGAGATTATTTATTCTAGTTCCAACCGAAAAGCAAATGAGTTTAATATCATATTAACTCATTAAGTCCATGAATACATCTGAAGAAAATATATGTGTATATATGTTTTCATAAAGATTGTAATTAAAAATTCTATTGTACAAACTGTTAATGGTGAAAATATTTTAACGGGTAGGTAATACCCGAGGAATATTTAAATTTCACATTGATAAGTTACATTGTATGTTCTTCGAATCTGTTTCAATAGTCATATACTATTCTACTTACATCCACCGATATACGAATCCGTTCACCACAAAATAACCATTTTCATTCAATTTTATATTTGGATTTTGACCTATCAGAATTCAACAAGTGGCATAATGAAGAAATAATCGACACAATAAAAATTGATTAGAAACAGACTAACTGACAATATGAAATTTTGTTAAGAAACCACGCTAACAAAATCCTAGCTAACTGTTAATCCCGTGTTACATTTTATTTATCGCAATTTAATTATCGCAATTTATTTTATCGCAATTTATATTCTCGCAATTTTATTTATTGTCATTTAATTTCTGTTATTTACTTTACGCACTTTATTTATCATCATTTAATTTCTGTTATTTATTTTACGCACTTTAAATATCGGGACACGTATACAAGGTTTTGACATATCATATCGACGCATCTTTATATATTATTTGGAATCACCATACACACTCTATATGCAGTAATGATCGAGTTCTCTATACAGGGTTGAGGTTGATTCTCAAATAATATATATACTTTGAGTTGTGATCGAGTCTGAGACATGTACACGGGTCACGATATTTATTAATTAATTCGAATATTATATATTAAACTATATATGAATTACTGGACTGTTACTGTGGACTATCAACTGTGGACTACCAATACTGGACAATTAAAATGAATTAAAATATTGATTATAACATATGAAACTAAACAATTCTTCAAGTTTGCCACTTGATTTCGTCTTAAACCTCATTTGTATCTTGACGATTACAATCTGTGATTCAAACCTTTCATAATTCTTGAAAACACTTCAATCGATAGGATGAACCAACCGCACTTCATCTACGGAAGAAGAGATTGATGCATATAGTTATGCACCTGAAAATACTCGAAACCTGTGTAAACGTTTAACACGTGTCTATTCTAGCTCCTTTGGCATTGTTATTACCGAAAATAACATTTCAACTCTTTTTCAAATTAGCCAATTTTATCACAGCTCCAGCAAATCAACTTCGACTATTCGTTCGAAACAACCATATTATAACCTTGATATATATGCGTGCTCTTTTATTGTTACCAGGGAACCTTTTATATTCCACCATATTACCATCAGCGTTTAATCATCTAAAAAAAAAAACAAAAAAAAACAATTCTCTTGAAACCACCTTGAATTGATAACCAATGATTCAGATATGGTAGCATTAAATGCAGAGGAAACAACAAAATCGTAGATGGTCTAAATGGCCAGAAGTTTGATAATAAAGGGTGGGATGTTGGGAACGCTCGATAGAAAACTTGGTACTGAAAAACAGATTGAACTAACCACGAAGGAGACCAAGGACAAATACAAGGACCATACCCTATATTCAAAGCATCCAGTTAATTCTGGATCCGATGGAATCTTCAACAAATATCTTGCTCCGTACTCATATTAAAATCTTGCGGAAAATCTTTCTCTATCAACATTCGAACTTAGAAATTCCAAAAATATCATCATCAATATCTTTGATATTTCTGAGGATATTTTCATAAATATTCTCGTTCGAGATTATATACCTCTTCGTGCTTCCTGTGTATCATTATATTGGAAACATTCAATAGAAAATTAGTACCGAAAAGCAGATTATGCGAAACTATGAAGAAAGTCGTGGACAAATCACAAAGAATAAGTTTGACTTCAAAGAATCCAAATGATTCAATGTCTGCTAAAGTCTTTAGTGAATATCTTGCTTCTTACTTTAAACCCTTGCAGACAATAGTTTCTATCATCCTCTGATATTAGAAATTCCAAGATATCATCGTATCTTTCATTATAAATATCCTTCATATTTCTGAAGATATTTCCATAACTATTCTTATCTGGAATCATTAATCT
This sequence comes from Rutidosis leptorrhynchoides, assembly GCF_046630445.1. Taxonomy (NCBI): domain Eukaryota; kingdom Viridiplantae; phylum Streptophyta; class Magnoliopsida; order Asterales; family Asteraceae; genus Rutidosis; species Rutidosis leptorrhynchoides. The sequence goes on from NC_092337.1 coordinate 1,913,163, forward strand.
CTTCGTGCTATCAGTGTTACATCATATAGAAGCTATTAGTTTCTATATTCTGTAAACTTTCGAGCTTAAAAATGAATGTTATTGAAGTAGTGTTGGGAACTGATGCATGAGTTAGTATAATATAATGACACTTGATCAACGTGGTTATATTACAGTAAGTCATGCCGAGTTTCTAAATGGAACATGATGATTCACAGATTATAATGTCATCATGTATCATGTTACATAACTCTTTCATTCTGATTAACTTTTGAACATATCAAGAAAATATTTTCTTGATAGTTCTATTCTCAGTGATTCTGGTAATTTGACAAATCAAACCATGCTATCACATTCCTTCCTGCTTAGAACATTATAATCATTCGAAATTCTATATCTACAAATTCTGGACTATTATTCGCTTGACTTGAAGTCGGGAAGAGAAAACAAAAGCATAGAGCTTTGAAATATAAGGGAGAATATAAAGCCTGATAACAACACATAAATTATAAACCGTGTATATCAATGTTTATCGCAACATAAAGACACAGGAGAATTAAAAATATTATAATCCCGAGGGTGAAGTAGAAGAAAGCAGATTCCTCTGGTGGAAGTTGGAAAAGGAGAATGATTGTTGCGATAGTAAGGATGAGGACAAGGATCAGAACTGGATTAAGCATTTTCAGAATCTTTTGGATGTAGAAACAAGAAGGAAAGGATAGGAATTGTGAGAATAATGGAACGGAAAAAGTTTAATTTATAATGGGAATATCAGACAGAGTAATCGAGGCAGATCACCGTATTTAATTATAAGAGCTCTTAATTTCCTTATTCGCCGAAGAAATCAAATCTTTTAGATTTCTAAGATTTTCTATAAATCCCTTGAATTCCGGAATTCAACCCTCTACGTCAAAAGCTATGATGCACCATATCTTCTAAATTCAACCATGACTACATTAAAAGTAAAGACGAATATCTATTACCTTATCTCCATCTCTTGTGATAGCTTCACTCGTACGCTTCGATTAATCGAATCATTTTATCCATATTACTCAATGATGATAAAACTCTATTTATCAACTCATATTCATCATGAAAACATTTTTATTGTTAACCATGACCACCTCACTCAAATTTCGGGACGAAATTTATTTAACGGGTAGGTACTGTGATAACCCGGGAATTTCCGACTAAATTTAAACTTAATCTTTATATGATTTCGACACGATAAGCAAAGTCTGTAAAGTTGAGTCTTAAAATTTTGGAACTGTTTCATATATTCAATTGACCTTCGACTACTTTCGGCGATTCACAAACAATTAAGTGTAAATAGATATGTATGTATGTATATATAAATAATAATTCGAAATATAATTTGAAGTATTATATGTTGCTGTTAGTAAAAATAAATAAAATAAAAAATAGGCTATTATAATAACTATTATTTAAAATATATCTCTATATATAAATAAAGTATATTAAAAATAAATATTTAATGATTGTAATACTCGTTTGATATTTCGATTGATATTAAGTAAGTTAAATTCAAACTTACATGATTTTAAAATAAACGGTGATTCGAAACTGAGTTCTATAAATTTTGGACTTACTAAAATTGTATTTAGGATCTAGTTATTAAATTTTAATACTTTTTATATTTCACCCATAAATGAGAGGGACAGTTGATGTAATTTTTATTTAATAAATTAATGATCGAACTTTATACCATAATGACCAAAATAAATAAATATAGTTAATCTAAATTTTTTTTGGATTTTTCCGAGAACTTTTATCCATCACTGATTATCAACGGACCATTCAATACTATCTCTATTAAAACTTTATGTACATAAATAAATCTAAAGATAAAAAGACGCGGCTAGATATTATTAAGACTGTGCTTAATTGAAAGTTGGGTTACTTTTTCATTTCTTTTGTGTGTGATTGATTAACATGATTGATTGATATTATAATGCTGTACCATTTATATTAATATCCAACTAGTCTAAATTTCTATGTATATAACATATACATATGTAACATTGAAAAATATAAAGGATATCTTCTTGCTAAACTATTTTATTCTTGATCAAACATCACACCACTCTTCACCCCTTGTACACGATCAACCATCACTACCCCTTCCATTAAAACCGACGGTCACCGGAGCCACCAAGAACCACCATACTCGCCACCTTTCTCTCTCCTCTCCCTTTCTACATATTTTTCTCTCTCTTTGCTTATTCCTTTTGCTGAAATGGTGAAACCCAAACAACCATCATTTTATGTTTATTGTTGATGTGTATGTCTTCCAGCTGATCAAGACAACTTACAAATACTCGTTTTCTTGTTTTACGGTACAAATTCAAAACTCATGTTAGAAATTTTATTAGACAACTACTTTACTATATATATACCAAATCAATTTCTACGCACCAAATCAAATTCATTCACCAAAGAAGAAACACAACTCAAAATATTATTTAGCATACAAACTTATCAAAGCCAAAGAGATGATCCGTAGGACCAACCGAACATTCTTTCCATCAAAACTCGGTGCTAAAGCAGTTTGTAAAAGGTATTTTTTTTTATTTCTCACTTTAATAGTTTAATCTATATATACGTATGCTAAGCAGACGATTTTCATTTATGTTTGAAACGAAACCAAAATCAACCATAAAACTAATTGCTTCGGTTATGATACGGGACGGGTTCGGGGCTTAAAACATAAATTTTGTGATGAATCAGGACCAAAGAGTTCATACAAGTAACACACCATATATAATAGGATTTGTCAATTTACAATCATAGAGTCAAAGTTTAAATGAAAATGGTTTGCTTACTCTGTGCTACGTTATGTACAAATATAGTTATAGTTCAATAATTAAGTAATCAATAATAAAATTTAAGAAAAAAAAAATGAAATGAACACTTTGGTCGATTCGGTGTACATGCTAAATCAAGAAGAAGGAATCAGATTATGAGGGGTTAAAAGAAATTTTGAATCATTTAAATTAGAAAAGTAAGGAGTAGAGGAGTGGTTTGGGTATGTGCTTGTTAGACAGGAGGTCCTGAGTTCGAATCTAGGCGTCTGCATATATATATAATTTTTTTTCAATAGAAGCAGTCTTGATAAATGGGTTTGTTGGGCTATTAGGTTAAGAACCGAATTGGGCTGTTAAAAAAAAAGAAAAACTGAATAGGGCCGAGAAGTTATGATGACATTGGTAGCCATAAGAAAAACAGTTAAATAGAAGGGGTTATATATACTTAAGGTGATATAAAATAAAAAAAAAAAAAAACAGAATAGAGCAAATGGTTTAGGGGATGGTTGTGTTATTCGAGAGGTCGTGGGTTCGAGCCCCTGCAAGGGCTGTTATTTTTTTTAAACTCTATGAGGTAGTTATTATTATTATTATTATTATTATTATTATTATTATTATTATTATTATTAATTATTATTATTATTATTATTATTATTATTATTATTATTATTATTATTATTATTATTATTAAACTAAGTATCATCATTGACAAAATTATTAATATTATTAGTATATTCATTATTAATAAAGTTGTTATTATTAGTAAATTATGATTATAAAAACTATTTTTATTAAAAACAAATAAATATTAGTTTTGTAAAAGATGCTTATTACATATACTATAAGTAAAACAATATCTCATATAATAACATTTCAAACAGGCTAACATTTGAAATACTTATACAATGTTGATTTTTAAATATAATACTAAATGTGTATCTAAAGATATATAAATATTAATATAACTAAAAGTATAGATATTAACTATTGTAATGATATATATATAAAATAAATATATATAACATATAAGTTAAGATATGATATACATAAATAAAGAATATGTTTTAATGAAGATTAGAATAAATTCTAAATAACTACAAATATATATAAATATTATGTAAATAATAAATGAAATTATGTGATTTCCAATATACATTTTAATATATATATGAATAATATAGGTTCGTGAATCCGAGGCCAACCTTGCATTGTTCAATACCGCCATATGTATTTTTACTACAAAATACATTATTGTGAGTTCATTTGCTCCCTTTTTACTCATTACATTTTTGGGCTGAGAATACATGCAAATGCTTTATTAACTGTTTTACTATATTTATATGCGTGAGTTCCTTTGATCCCTTTTTTTACGCTTTACATTTTTGGGACTGAGAATACATGCGCAACTTTTATAACTGTTTTACAAAATAGACACAAGTAATTAAAATGACATATATGGTTGAATGATCGAAATCGAATATGCCCCTTTTTATATAGTCTGGTAATCTAAGAATTAGGGAACAGACACCCTAATTGACGCGAACTCTAAAGATAGATCTATCGGGCCCAACAAGCCCCATCCAAAGTACCGGATGCTTTAGTACTTCGAAATTTATATCATGTCCGAAGGAGGATCCCGGAATGATGGGGATATTCTTATATGCATATTGTGAATGTCGATTACCAGGTGTTCAATCCATATGAATGATATTTTTGTCTCTATGCATGGAACGTATGTTTATGAGAATTGGAAATATGAAATCTTGTGGTCTATTAAAATTATGAAATGATTATTTATGCTAAACTAATGAACTCACCAACCTTTTGGTTGACACTTTAAAGCATGTTTATTCTCAGGTATGAAAGAAATCTTCCGCTGTGCATTTGCTCATTTTAAGGATATTACTTGAAGTCATTCATGACAAATTTCAAAAGACGTTGCATTCGAGTCGTCGAGTTCATCAAGATTATTATTTAGTCAATTATAATTGGATATATTATGAAATGGTATGCGTGTCTGTCAACTTCAGATGTAATGAAAGATTGTCTTTTCAAAACGAATGCAATGTTTGTAAAATGTATCATATAGAGGTCAAGTAACTCGCGATGTAATCAACTGTTGTGAATCGTTTATAATCGATATGGACTTCGTCCGGATGGATTAGGATGGGTCCTTTCAGTTGGTATCAGAGCTGGTATAACGCCGTCCATGTGTGGCGGGTTAGTCGTAAAGGAGGTTCTCACAGTGTTACCTGTGACGAAGCATTGGCTCTTACTCCTTGCGATCCCTTACGAGGGTTGGCAATTGCCGAGAGGCCGGCCCTAAAATCAGTATCTGAGGTACACTCAGTGGTCACCAGGCGGTTAGCTGGGAAGGCACTGGGTGGGACGGTGGTTGTCCCCAACTGTCTTTTAGTTAAATGATTTACAAAAACCTTAAATACGAAAAGTATATTTATGATACCAACTGAAATGTCCCGTTCTTATTGGTTAAAAACGTTCCATATTAATTGATTTCGTTGCGAGGTTTTGACCTCTATATGAGACGTTTTTCAAAGACTGCATTTATTTTTAAAACAAACCATAACCTTTATTTCATAGATAAAGGTTTTAAAAGGCTTTACGTAGATTATCAAATAATGATAATCTAAAATATCCTGTTTACACACGACCATTACATAATGGTTTACAATACAAATATGTTACAACAAAATAAGTTTCTTGAATGCAGTTTTTACACAATATCATACAAGCATGGACTCCAAATCTTGTCCTTATTTAAGTATGCGACAGCGGAAGCTCTTAATAATCACCTGAGAATAAACATGCTTAAAACGTCAACAAAAATGTTGGTGAGTTATAGGTTTAACCTATATATATCAAATCATAATAATAGACCACAAGATTTCATATTTCAATACACATCCCATACTTAGAGATAAAAATCATTCATATGGTTAACACCTGGTAACCGACATTAACAAGATGCATATATAAGAATATCCCCATCATTCCGGGACACCCTTCGGATATGATATAAATTTCGAAGTACTAAAGCATCCGGTACTTTGGATGGGGCTTGTTGGGCCCGATAGATCTATCTTTAGGATTCGCGTCAATTAGGGTGTCTGTTCGATAATTCTTAGATTACCAGACTTAATAAAAGGGGCATATTCGATTTTGATAATTTAACCATAGAATGTAGTTTCACTTACTTGTGTCTATTTTGTAAATCATTTATAAAACCTGCATGTATTCTCATCCCAAAAATATTAGATTTTAAAAGTGAGACTATAACTCACTTTCACAGATTTTTACTTCGTCGGGAAGTAAGACTTGGCCACTGGTTGATTCACGAACCTATAACAATATATACATATATATCAAAGTATGTTCAAAATATATTTACAACACTTTTAATATATTTTGATGTTTTAAGTTTATTAAGTCAGCTGTCCTCGTTAGTAACCTACAACTAGTTGTCCACAGTTAGACGTACAGAAATAAATCGATAAATATTATCTTGAATCAATCCACGACCCAGTATATACGTATCTCAGTATTGATCACAACTCAAACTATATATATTTTGGAATCAACCTCAACCCTGTATAGCTAACTCCAACATTCACATATAGAGTGTCTATGGTTGTTCCGAAATATATATAGATGTGTCGACATGATAGGTCGAAACATTGTATACGTGTCTATGGTATCTCAAGATTACATAATATACAATACAAGTTGATTAAGTTATGGTTGGAATAGATTTGTTACCAATTTTCACGTAGCTAAAATGAGAAAAATTATCCAATCTTGTTTTACCCATTACTTCTTCATTTTAAATCCGTTTTGAGTGAATCAAATTGCTATGGTTTCATATTGAACTCTATTTTATGAATCTAAACAGAAAAAGTATAGGTTTATAGTTGGAAAAATAAGTTACAAGTCGTTTTTGTAAAGGTAGTCATTTCAGTCGAAAGAACGACGTCTAGATGACCATTTTAGAAAACATACTTCCACTTTGAGTTTAACCATAATTTTTGGATATAGTTTCATGTTCATAATAAAAATCATTTTCTCAGAATAACAACTTTTAAATCAAAGTTTATCATAGTTTTTAATTAACTAACTCAAAACAGTCCGCGGTGTTACTACGACGGCGTAAATCCGATTTTACGGTGTTTTTCGTGTTTCCAGGTTTAAAATCATTAAGTTAGCATATCATATAGATATAGAACATTTGTTTAGTTGATTTTAAAATTCAAGTTAGAAGGATTAACTTTTGTTTGCGAACAAGTTTAGAATTAACTAAACTATGTTCTAGTGATTACAAGTTTAAACCTTCGAATAAGATAGATTTATATGTATGAATCGAATGATGTTATGAACATCATTACTACCTTAAGTTCCTTGGATAAACCTACTGGAAAAGAGAAAAATGGATCTAGCTTCAACGGATCCTTGGATGGCTCGAAGTTCTTGAAGCAGAATCATGACACGAAAACAAGTTCAAGTAAGATCATCACTTGAAATAAGATTGTTATAGTTATAGAAATTGAACCAAAGTTTGAATATGATTATTACCTTGTATTAGAATGATAACCTACTGTAAGAAACAAAGATTTCTTGAGGTTGGATGATCACCTTAAAAGATTGGAAGTGAGCTAGCAAACTTGAAAGTATTCTTGATTTTATGTAACTAGAACTTGTAAAATATATGAAGAACACTTAGAACTTGAAGATAGAACTTGAGAGAGATCAATTAGATGAAGAAAATTGAAGAATGAAAGTGTTTGTAGGTGTTTTTGGTCGTTGGTGTATGGATTAGATATAAAGGATATGTAATTTTGTTTTCATGTAAATAAGTCATGAATGATTACTCATGTTTTTTGTAATTTTATGAGATATTTCATGCTAGTTGCCAAATGATGGTTCCCACATGTGTTAGGTGACTCACATGGGCTGCTAAGAGCTGATCATTGGAGTGTATATACTAATAGTATGTACATCTAAAAGCTGTGTATTGTACGAGTACGAATACGGGTGCATACGAGTAGAATTGTTGATGAAACTGAACGAGGATGTAATTGTAAGCATTTTTGTTAAGTAGAAGTATTTTGATAAGTGTCTTGAAGTCTTTCAAAAGTGTATGCATACATATTAAAACACTACATATATATACATTTTAACTGAGTCGTTAAGTCATCGTTAGTCGTTACATGTAAATGTTGTTTTGAAACCTTTAGGTTAACGATCTTGTTGAATGTTGTTAACCCATTGTTTATTATAACAAATGAGATGTTAAATTGTTATATTATCATGATATTATGATATATAATATATCTCAGTATGATGTATATACAGTTAAATGTCGTTACAACGATAATCGTTACATATATGTCTCGTTTCGAAATCATTAAGTTAGTAGTCTTATTTTTACATATGTATTTCATTGTTAATACACTTAATAATATATTTACTTATCATTTAACATAATTAACCAAGTGTATCAATATCTTAATATGATTCATATGTACCTAGTAAGACGTTGTTATAACGATAATCGTTATATATATCGTTTTCGAGTTTCTTAAATTAATAGTCTCATTTTTATGTATATAACTCATTGTTAAAATACCTAATGAGATACATACTTATAATAAAAACATGTTAACTATATATATAACCATATATATGTCATCGTATAGTTTTTACAAGTTTTAACGTTCGTGAATCACCGGTCAACTTGGGTGGTCAATTGTCTATATGAAACATATTTCAATTAATCAAGTCTTAACAAGTTTGATTGCTTAACATGTTGGAAACATTTAATCATGTAAATATCAATCTCAATTAATATATATAAACATGGAAAAGTTCGGGTCACTACAGTACCTACCCGTTAAATAAATTTCGTACCGAAATTTTAAGCTGTTGAAGGTGTTGACGAATCTTCTGGAAATAGATGCGGGTATTTCTTCTTCATCTGATCTTGACGCTCCCAGGTGAACTCGGGTCCTCTACGAGCATTCCATTGAACCTTAACAATTGGTATCTTGTTTTGCTTAAGTCTTTTAACCTCACGATCCATTATTTCGACGGGTTCTTCGATGAATTGAAGTTTTTCGTTGATTTGGATTTCATCTAACGGAATAGTGAGATCTTCTTTAGCAAAACATTTCTTCAAATTTGAGACGTGGAAAGTGTTATGTACAGCTGCGAGTTGTTGAGGTAACTCAAGTCGGTAAGCTACTGGTCCGACACTATCAATAATCTTGAATGGTCCAATATACCTTGGATTTAATTTCCCTCATTTACCAAATCGAACAACACCTTTCCAAGGTGCAACTTTAAGCATGACCATCTCTCCAATTTCAAGTTCTATATCTTTTCTTTTAATGTCAGCGTAGCTCTTTTGTCGACTTTGGGCGGTTTTCAACCGTTGTTGAATTTGGATGATCTTCTCGGTAGTTTCTTGTATAATCTCCGGACCCGTAATCTGTCTATCCCCCACTTCACTCCAACAAATCGGAGACCTGCACTTTCTACCATAAAGTGCTTCAAACGGCGCCATCTCAATGCTTGAATGGTAGCTGTTGTTGTAGGAAAATTCTGCTAATGGTAGATGTCGATCCCAACTGTTTCCGAAATCAATAACACATGCTCGTAGCATGTCTTCAAGCGTTTGTATCGTCCTTTCGCTCTGCCCATCAGTTTGTGGATGATAGGCAGTACTCATGTCTAGACAAGTTCCTAATGCTTGCTGTAATGTCTGCCAGAATCTTGAAATAAATCTGCCATCCCTATCAGAGATAATAGAGATTGGTATTCCATGTCTGGAGACGACTTCCTTCAAATACAGTCGTGCTAACTTCTCCATCTTGTCATCTTTTCGTATTGGCAGGAAGTGTGCTGATTTTGTGAGACGATCAACTATTACCCAAATAGTATCAAAATACACTTAGAGTACAAGAAACTTACCGATGCACCTACAAAGACGATATTAATTGAAATATGTGCCCAGAATTACAAAAACATTAATTGAACAAAAATAAAAATTGAAATATATATTAATTAAAAACCTACAAAAACGAACCAACAAATGAACCCTTTAAAAGATTGTTTTCAATTAATTTTGGGTATCAGAGCGATGGTCTTAGTGAACCAGGTAAAAAAAATTTCTGTAACACCCCAGCTTAACATGACCACAATATTGTCCGCTTTGCCCGCAGGCGCACGGCTTTTTCTTGGCGACCACACACGATAAGCACTTTCCCAGGAGGTCACCCATCCTGGTAGTGCTCTCGCCCGAGCACGCTTAACCATAACGTACTCGCACTTTTACTCAGCCTGTGATCCCAAAACGCGTTGTGTCATTTAAGCGTGGGTATTACCTTATAATCCCATGATCACTCATGTATGTGGGCGATGTGGGGCTTTATTTGAGTAGTAAGGTTATTATGAATCATTATATTCATAGATTTTACTCGAATGGGTTCTCTGTCCTTCCTGCTCAAGGCATCGGCTACCACATTTGCCTTCCCCGGGTGGTAACGAATCTCAAAGTCGTAATCATTCAACAATTCAATCCACCTACGCTGCCTCATATTCAGTTGTTTCTGATTAAATATGTGTTGAAGACTTTTGTGGTCAGTATATATAATACTTTTGACCCCATATAAGTAGTGCCTCCAAGTCTTTAATGCAAAAACAACCGCGCCTAATTCCAAATCATGCGTCGTATAATTTTGTTCGTGAATCTTCAATTGTCTAGATGCATAAGCAATCACCTTCGTTCGTTGCATTAATACACAACCGAGACCTTGCTTTGATGCGTCACAATAAATCACAAAATCATCATTCCCTTCAGGTAATGACAATATAGGTGCCGTAGTTAGCTTTTTCTTCAATAACTGAAACGCTTTCTCTTGTTCATCATTCCATTCAAATTTCTTCCCTTTATGCGTTAATGAAGTCAAGGGTTTTGCTATTCTGGAAAAGTCTTGGATGAAACTATATTAAAAACTATACTTTTCTCAATTATATTAATATGATTTATATAATTGAAAACAATCTTAATATTAAAAACAAATAAACCTATACTTTAGATTAACCCCAACAACAATAGTATTTTTAATAGTATTTTTATAAAATTACGTATGTAAGTCTTTATTTTGTACAATAGAATTAATACTGTTGGTGCTGTTATTGTTTACACATATCTTTATATATTAATTGAAATTTCTTTAATATAGGTTTATTTCCCGAGCATGTGTTATTGATTTCGGAAACAGTTGGGATCGACATCTACCATTAGCAGAATTTTCCTACAACAACAGCTACCATTCAAGCATTGAGATGGCGCCGTTTGAAGCACTTTATGGTAGAAAGTGCAGGTCTCCGATTTGTTGGAGTGAAGTGGGGGATAGACAGATTACGGGTCCGGAGATTATACAAGAAACTACCGAGAAGATCATCCAAATTCAACAACGGTTGAAAACCGCCCAAAGTCGACAAAAGAGCTACGCTGACATTAAAAGAAAAGATATAGAACTTGAAATTGGAGAGATGGTCATGCTTAAAGTTGCACCTTGGAAAGGTGTTGTTCGATTTGGTAAACGAGGGAAATTAAATCCAAGGTATATTGGACCATTCAAGATTATTGATCGTGTCGGACCAGTAGCTTACCGACTTGAGTTACCTCAACAACTCGCGGCTGTACATAACACTTTCCACGTCTCAAATTTGAAGAAATGTTTTGCTAAAGAAGATCTCACTATTCCGTTAGATGAAATCCAAATCAACGAAAAACTTCAATTCATCGAAGAACCCGTCGAAATAATGGATCGTGAGGTTAAAAGACTTAAGCAAAACAAGATACCAATTGTTAAGGTTCGATGGAATGCTCGTATAGGACCCGAGTTCACCTGGGAGCGTGAAGATCAGATGAAGAAGAAATACCCGCATCTATTTCCAGAAGATTCGTCAACACCTTCAACAGCTTAAAATTTCGGGACGAAATTTATTTAACGGGTAGGTACTGTAGTGACCCGAACTTTTCCATGTTTATATATATTAATTGAGATTGATATTTACATGATTAAATGTTTCCAACATGTTAAGCAATCAAACTTGTTAAGACTTGATTAATTGAAATATGTTTCATATAGACAATTGACCACCCAAGTTGACCGGTGATTCACGAACGTTAAAACTTGTAAAAACTATACGATGACATATATATGGTTATATATATAGTTAAAATGTTTTTATTATAAGTATGTATCTCATTAGGTATTTTAACAATGAGTTATATACATAAAAATGAGACTATTAATTTAAGAAACTCGAAAACGATATATATAACGATTATCGTTATAACAACGTCTTACTAGGTACATATGAATCATATTAAGATATTGATACACTTGGTTAATTATGTTAAATGATAAGTAAATATATTATTAAGTGTATTAACAATGAAATACATATGTAAAAATAAGACTACTAACTTAATGATTTCGAAACGAGACATATATGTAACGATTATCGTTGTAACGACATTTAACTGTATATACATCATACTGAGATATATTATATATCATAATATCATGATAATATAACAATTTAACATCTCATTTGTTATAATAAACAATGGGTTAACAACATTCAACAAGATCGTTAACCTAAAGGTTTAAAAACAACATTTACATGTAACGACTAACGATGACTTAACGACTCAGCTAAAATGTATATACATGTAGTGTTTTAATATGTATTCATACACTTTTGAAAGACTTCAAGACACTTATCAAAATACTTCTACTTAACAAAAATGCTTACAATTACATCCTCGTTCAGTTTCATCAACAATTCTACTCGTATGCACCCGTATTCGTACTCGTACAATACACAGCTTTTAGATGTACATACTATTAGTATATACACTCCAATGATCAGCTCTTAGCAGCCCATGTGAGTCACCTAACACATGTGGGAACCATCATTTGGAAACTAGCATGAAATATCTCATAAAATTACAAAAAACATGAGTAATCATTCATGACTTATTTACATGAAAACAAAATTACATATCCTTTATATCTAATCCATACACCAACGACCAAAAACACCTACAAACACTTTCATTCTTCAATTTTCTTCATCTAATTGATCTCTCTCAAGTTCTATCTTCAAGTTCTAAGTGTTCTTCATATATTTTACAAGTTCTAGTTACATAAAATCAAGAATACTTTCAAGTTTGCTAGCTCACTTCCAATCTTTTAAGGTGATCATCCAACCTCAAGAAATCTTTGTTTCTTACAGTAGGTTATCATTCTAATACAAGGTAATAATCATATTCAAACTTTGGTTCAATTTCTATAACTATAACAATCTTATTTCAAGTGATGATCTTACTTGAACTTGTTTTCGTGTCATGATTCTGCTTCAAGAACTTCGAGCCATCCAAGGATCCGTTGAAGCTAGATCCATTTTTCTCTTTTCCAGTAGGTTTATCCAAGGAACTTAAGGTAGTAATGATGTTCATAACATCATTCGATTCATACATATAAAGCTATCTTATTCGAAGGTTTAAACTTGTAATCACTAGAACATAGTTTAGTTAATTCTAAACTTGTTCGCAAACAAAAGTTAATCCTTCTAACTTGAATTTTAAAATCAACTAAACACATGTTCTATATCTATATGATATGCTAACTTAATGATTTAAAACCTGGAAACACAAAAAACACCGTAAAATCGGATTTACGCCGTCGTAGTAACACCGCGGGCTGTTTTGGGTTAGTTAATTAAAAACTATGATAAACTTTGATTTAAAAGTTGTTATTCTGAGAAAATGATGTTTATTATGAACATGAAACTATATCCAAAAATTATGGTTAAACTCAAAGTGGAAGTATGTTTTCTAAAATGGTCATCTAGACGTCGTTCTTTCGACTGAAATGACTACCTTTACAAAAATGACTTGTAACTTATTTTTCCAACTATAAACCTATACTTTTTCTGTTTAGATTCATAAAATAGAGTTCAATATGAAACCATAGCAATTTGATTCACTCAAAACGGATTTAAAATGAAGAAGTTATGGGTAAAACAAGATTGGATAATTTTTCTCATTTTAGCTACGTGAAAATTGGTAACAAATCTATTCCAACCGTAACTTAATCAACTTGTATTGTATATTATGTAATCTTGAGATACCATAGACACGTATACAATGTTTCGACCTATCATGTCGACACATCTATATATATTTCGGAACAACCATAGACACTCTATATGTGAATGTTGGAGTTAGCTATACAGGGTTGAGGTTGATTCCAAAATATATATAGTTTGAGTTGTGATCAATACTGAGATACGTATATACTGGTTCGTGGATTGATTCAAGATAATATTTATCGATTTATTTCTGTACATCTAACTGTGGACAACTAGTTGTAGGTTACTAACGAGGACAGCTGACTTAATAAACTTAAAACATCAAAATATATTAAAAGTGTTGTAAATATATTTTGAACATACTTTGATATATATGTATATATTGTTATAGGTTCGTGAATCAACCAGTGGCCAAGTCTTACTTCCCGACAAAGTAAAAATCTGTGAAAGTGAGTTATAGTCCCACTTTTAAAATCTAATATTTTTGGGATGAGAATACATGCAGGTTTTATAAATGATTTACAAAATAGACACAAGTAAGTGAAACTACATTCTATGGTTGAATTATCGAAATCGAATATGCCCCTTTTTATTAAGTCTGGTAATCTAAGAATTAGGGAACAGACACCCTAATTGACGCGAATCCTAAAGATAGATCTATCGGGCCCAACAAGCCCCATCCAAAGTACCGGATGCTTTAGTACTTCGAAATTTATATCATATCCGAAGGGTGTCCCGGAATGATGGGGATATTCTTATATATGTATCTTGTTAATGTCGGTTACCAGGTGTTCACCATATGAATGATTTTTATCTCTATGTATGGGATGTGTATTGAAATATGAAATCTTGTGGTCTATTATTATGATTTGATATATATAGGTTAAACCTATAACTCACCAACATTTTTGTTGACGTTTTAAGCATGTTTATTCTCAGGTGATTATTAAGAGCTTCCGCTGTCGCATACTTAAATAAGGACGAGATTTGGAGTCCATGCTTGTATGATATTGTGTAAAAACTGCATTCAAGAAACTTATTTTGTTGTAACATATTTGTATTGTAAACCATTATGTAATGGTCGTGTGTAAACAGGATATTTTAGATTATCATTATTTGATAATCTACGTAAAGCTTTTTAAAACCTTTATCTATGAAATAAAGGTTATGGTTTGTTTTAAAAATGAATGCAGTCTTTGATAAAACGTCTCATATAGAGGTCAAAACCTCGCAACGAAATCAATTAATATGGAACGTTTTTAACCAATAAGAACGGGACATTTCAGTTGGTATCCATAATAATAGACCACAAGATTTCATATTTCAATACACATCCCATACATAGAGATAAAAATCATTCATATGGTGAACACCTGGTAACCGACATTAACAAGATGCATATATAAGAATATCCCCATCATTCCGGGACACCCTTCGGATATGATATAAATTTCGAAGTACTAAAGCATCCGGTACTTTGGATGGGGCTTGTTGGGCCCGATAGATCTATCTTTAGGATTCGCGTCAATTAGGGTATCTGTTCCCTAATTCTTAGATTACCAGACTTAATAAAATGGGGCATATTCGATTTCGATAATTCAACCATAGAATGTAGTTTCACTTACTTGTGTCTATTTTGTAAATCCTTTATAAAACCTGCATGTATTCTCATCCCAAAAATATTAGATTTTAAAAGTGGGACTATAACTCACTTTCACAGATTTTTACTTCGTCGGGAAGTAAGACTTGGCCACTGGTTGATTCACGAACCTATAACAATATATACATATATATCAAAGTATGTTCAAAATATATTTACAACACTTTTAATATGTTTTGATGTTTTAAGTTTATTAAGTCAGCTGTCCTCGTTAGTAACCTACAACTAGTTGTCCACAGTTAGATGTACAGAAATAAATCGATAAATATTATCTTGAATCAATCCACGACCCAGTATATACGTATCTCAGTATTGATCACAACTCAAACTATATATATTTTGGAATCAACCTCAACCCTGTATAGCTAACTCCAACATTCACATATAGAGTGTCTATGGTTGTTCCGAAATATATATAGATGTGTCGACATGATAGGTCGAAACATTGTATACGTGTCTATGGTATCTCAAGATTACATAATATACAATACAAGTTGATTAAGTTATGGTTGGAATAGATTTGTTACCAATTTTCACGTAGCTAAAATGAGAAAAATTATCCAATCTTGTTTTACCCATAACTTCTTCATTTTAAATCCGTTTTGAGTGAATCAAATTGCTATGGTTTCATATTGAACTCTATTTTATGAATCTAAACAGAAAAAGTATAGGTTTATAGTTGGAAAAATAAGTTACAAGTCGTTTTTGTAAAGGTAGTCATTTTAGTCGAAAGAACGACGTCTAGATGACCATTTTAGAAAACATACTTCCACTTTGAGTTTAACCATAATTTTTGGATATAGTTTCATGTTCATAATATTATATAGTGTGCTTATTTATGGTAGAAAGTGCAGGTCTCCGATTTGTTGGAGTGAAGTGGGGGATAGACAGATTACGGGTCCGGAGATTATACAAGAAACTACCGAGAAGATCATCCAAATTCAACAACGGTTGAAAACCGCCCAAAGTTGACAAAAGAGCTACGCTGACATTAAAAGAAAAGATATAGAACTTGAAATTGTAGAGATGGTCATGCTTAAAGTTGCACCTTGGAAAGGTGTTGTTCGATTTGGTAAACGAGGGAAATTAAATCCAAGGTATATTGGACCATTCAAGATTATTGATCGTGTCGGACCAGTAGCTTACCGACTTGAGTTACCTCAACAACTCGCGGCTGTACATAACACTTTCCACGTCTCAAATTTGAAGAAATGTTTTGCTAAAGAAGATCTCACTATTCCGTTAGATGAAATCCAAATCAACGAAAAACTTCAATTCATCGAAGAACCCGTCGAAATAATGGATCGTGAGGTTAAAAGACTTAAGCAAAACAAGATACCAATTGTTAAGGTCCGATGGAATGCTCGTAGAGGACCCGAGTTCACCTGGGAGCGTGAAGATCAGATGAAGAAGAAATACCCGCATCTATTTCCAGAAGATTCGTCAACACCTTCAACAGCTTAAAATTTCGGGACGAAATTTATTTAACGGGTAGGTACTGTAGTGACCCGAACTTTTCCCTGTTTATATATATTAATTGAGATTGATATTTACATGATTAAATGTTTCCAACATGTTAAGCAATCAAACTTGTTAAGACTTGATTAATTGAAATATGTTTCATATAGACAATTGACCACCCAAGTTGACCGGTGATTCACGAACGTTAAAACTTGTAAAAACTATACGATGACATATATATGGTTATATATATAGTTAACATGTTTTTATTATAAGTATGTATCTCATTAGGTATTTTAACAATGAGTTATATACATAAAAATGAGACTATTAATTTAAGAAACTCGAAAACGATATATATAACGATTATCGTTATAACAACGTCTTACTAGGTACATATGAATCATATTAAGATATTGATACACTTGGTTAATTATGTTAAATGATAAGTAAATATATTATTAAGTGTATTAACAATGAAATACATATGTAAAAATAAGACTACTAACTTAATGATTTCGAAACAAGACATATATGTAACGATTATCTATGTAACGACATTTAACTGTATATACATCATACTGAGATATATTATATATCATAATATCATGATAATATAACAATTTAACATCTCATTTGTTATAATAAACAATGGGTTAACAACATTCAACAAGATCGTTAACCTAAAGGTTTCAAAACAACATTTACATGTAACGACTAACGATGACTTAACGACTCAGTTAAAATGTATATACATGTAGTGTTTTAATATGTATTCATACACTTTTGAAAGACTTCAAGACACTTATCAAAATACTTCTACTTAACAAAAATGCTTACAATTACATCCTCGTTCAGTTTCATTAACAATTCTACTCGTATGCACCCGTATTCGTACTCGTACAATACACAGCTTTTAGATGTACATACTATTAGTATATACACTCCAATGATCAGCTCTTAGCAGCCCATGTGAGTCACCTAACACATGTGGGAACCATCATTTGGCAACTAGCATGAAATATCTCATAAAATTACAAAAAACATGAGTAATCATTCATGACTTATTTACATGAAAACAAAATTACATATCCTTTATATCTAATCCATACACCAACGACCAAAAACACCAACAAACACTTTCATTCTTCAATTTTCTTCATCTAATTGATCTCTCTCAAGTTCTATCTTCAAGTTCTAAGTATTCTTCATATATTTTACAAGTTCTAGTTACATAAAATCAAGAATACTTTCAAGTTTGCTAGCTCACTTCCAATCTTTTAAGGTGATCATCCAACCTCAAGAAAATCTTTGTTTCTTACAGTAGGTTATCATTCTAATACAAGGTAATAATCATATTCAAACTTTGGTTCAATTTCTATAACTATAACAATCTTATTTCAAGTGATGATCTTACTTGAACTTGTTTTCGTGTCATGATTCTGCTTCAAGAACTTCGAGCCATCCAAGGATCCGTTGAAGCTAGATCCATTTTTATCTTTTCCAGTAGGTTTATCCAAGGAACTTAAGGTAGTAATGATGTTCATAACATCATTCGATTCATACATATAAAGCTATCTTATTCGAAGGTTTAAACTTGTAATCACTAGAACATAGTTTAGTTAATTCTAAACTTGTTCGCAAACAAAAGTTAATCCTTCAAACTTGAATTTTAAAATCAACTAAACACATGTTCTATATCTATATGATATGCTAACTTAATGATTTAAAACCTGGAAACACGAAAAACACCGTAAAATCGGATTTACGCCGTCGTAGTAACACCGCGGGCTGTTTTGGGTTAGTTAATTAAAAACTATGATAAACTTTGATTTAAAAGTTGTTATTCTGAGAAAATGATTTTTATTATGAACATGAAACTATATCCAAAAATTATGGTTAAACTCAAAGTGGAAGTATGTTTTCTAAAATGGTCATCTAGACGTCGTTCTTTCGACTGAAATGACTACCTTTACAAAAACGACTTGTAACTTATTTTTCCAACAATAAACCTATACTTTTTCTGTTTATATTCATAAAATAGAGTTCAATAAGAAACCATAGCAATTTGATTCACTCAAAACGGATTTAAAATGAAGAAGTTATGGGTAAAACAAGATTGGATAATTTTTCTCATTTTAGCTACGTGAAAATTGGTAACAAATCTATTCCAACCATAACTTAATCAACTTGTATTGTATATTATGTAATCTTGAGATACCATAGACACGTATACAATGTTTCGACCTATCATGTCGACACATCTATATATATTTCGGAACAACCATAGACACTCTATATGTGAATGTTGGAGTTAGCTATACAGGGTTGAGGTTGATTCCAAAATATATATAGTTTGAGTTGTGATCAATACTGAGATACGTATATACTGGGTCGTGGATTGATTCAAGATAATATTTATCGATTTATTTCTGTACATCTAACTGTGGACAACTAGTTGTAGGTTACTAACGAGGACAGCTGACTTAATAAACTTAAAACATCAAAATATATTAAAAGTGTTGTAAATATATTTTGAACATACTTTGATATATATGTATATATTGTTATAGGTTCGTGAATCAACCAGTGGCCAAGTCTTACTTCTCGACGAAGTAAAAATCTGTGAAAGTGAGTTATAGTCCCACTTTTAAAATCTAATATTTTTGGGATGAGAATACATGCAGGTTTTATAAATGATTTACAAAATAGACACAAGTAAGTGAAACTACATTCTATGGTTGAATTATCGAAATCGAATATGCCCCTTTTTATTAAGTCTGGTAATCTAAGAATTAGGGAACAGACACCCTAATTGACGCGAATCCTAAAGATAGATCTATCGGGCCCAACAAGCCCCATCCAAAGTACCGGATGCTTTAGTACTTCGAAATTTATATCATATCCGAAGGGTGTCCCGGAATGATGGGGATATTCTTATATATGCATCTTGTTAATGTCGGTTACCAGGTGTTCACCATATGAATGATTTTTATCTCTATGTATGGGATGTGTATTGAAATATGAAATCTTGTGGTCTATTATTATGATTTGATATATATAGGTTAAACCTATAACTCACCAACATTTTTGTTGACGTTTTAAGCATGTTTATTCTCATAATAAAAATCATTTTCTCAGAATAACAACTTTTAAATCAAAGTTTATCATAGTTTTTAATTAACTAACCCAAAACAGCCCGCGGTGTTACTACGACGGCGTAAATCCGATTTTACGGTGTTTTTCGTGTTTCCAGGTTTTAAATCATTAAGTTAGCATATCATATAGATATAGAACATTTGTTTAGTTGATTTTAAAATTCAAGTTAGAAGGATTAACTTTTGTTTGCGAACAAGTTTAGAATTAACTAAACTATGTTCTAGTGATTACAAGTTTAAACCTTCGAATAAGATAGCTTTATATGTATGAATCGAATGATGTTATGAACATCATTACTACCTTAAGTTCCTTGGATAAACCTACTGGAAAAGAGAAAAATGGATCTAGCTTCAACGGATCCTTGGATGGCTCGAAGTTCTTGAAGCAGAATCATGACACGAAAACAAGTTCAAGTAAGATCATCACTTGAAATAAGATTGTTATAGTTATAGAAATTGAACCAAAGTTTGAATATGATTATTACCTTGTATTAGAATGATAACCTACTGTAAGAAACAAAGATTTCTTGAGGTTGGATGATCACCTTAAAAGATTGGAAGTGAGCTAGCAAACTTGAAAGTATTCTTGATTTTATGTAACTAGAACTTGTAAAATATATGAAGAACACTTAGAACTTGAAGATAGAACTTGAGAGAGATCAAATAGATGAAGAAAATTGAAGAATGAAAGTGTTTGTAGGTGTTTTTGGTCGTTGGTGTATGGATTAGATATAAAGGATATGTAATTTTGTTTTCATGTAAATAAGTCATGAATGATTACTCATGTTTTTTGTAATTTTATGAGATATTTCATGCTAGTTGCCAAATTATGGTTCCCACATGTGTTAGGTGACTCACATGGGCTGATAAGAGCTGATCATTGGAGTGTATATACTAATAGTATGTACATCTAAAAGCTGTGTATTGTACGAGTACGAATACGGGTGCATACGAGTAGAATTGTTGATGAAACTGAACGAGGATGTAATTGTAGGCATTTTTGTTAAGTAGAAGTATTTTGATAAGTGTCTTGAAGTCTTTCAAAAGTGTATGAATACATATTAAAACACTACATGTATATACATTTTAACTGAGTCGTTGAGTCATCGTTAGTCGTTACATGTAAATGTTGTTTTGAAACCTTTAGGTTAACGATCTTGTTGAATGTTGTTAACCCATTGTTTATTATAACAAATGAGATGTTAAATTGTTATATTATCATGATATTATGATATATAATATATCTCAGTATGATGTATATACAGTTAAATGTCGTTACAACGATAATCGTTACATATATGTCTCGTTTCGAAATCATTAAGTTAGTAGTCTTATTTTTACATATGTATTTCATTGTTAATACACTTAATAATATATTTACTTATCATTTAACATAATTAACCAAGTGTATCAATATCTTAATATGATTCATATGTACCTAGTAAGACGTTGTTATAACGATAATCGTTATATATATCGTTTTCGAGTTTCTTAAATTAATAGTCTCATTTTTATGTATATAACTCATTGTTAAAATACCTAATGAGATACATACTTATAATAAAAACATGTTAACTATATATATAACCATATATATGTCATCGTATAGTTTTTACAAGTTTTAACGTTCGTGAATCACCGGTCAACTTGGGTGGTCAATTGTCTATATGAAACATATTTCAATTAATCAAGTCTTAACAAGTTTGATTGCTTAACATGTTGGAAACATTTAATCATGTAAATATCAATCTCAATTAATATATATAAACATGGAACCATCCCCTAAACCATTTGCTCTATTCTGTTTTTTTTTTATTTTTATTTTATATCACCTTAAGTATATATAACCCCTTCTATTTAACTGTTCTTCTTATGGCTACCAACGTCATCATATGTTCGCGGCCCAATTCAGTTTTTCTTTTTTTTTTAACAGCCCAATTCGGTTCTTAACCTAATAGCCCAACAAACCCATTTATCAAGACTGCTTCTATTGAAAAAAAATTATATATATATGCAGACGCCTAGATTCGAACTCAGGACCTCCTGTCTAACAAGCACATACCCAAACCACTCCTCTACTCCTTACTTTTCTGATTTAAATGATTCAAAATTTCTTTTAACCCCTCATAATCTGATTCCTTCTTCTTGATTTAGCATGTACACCGAATCGACCAAAGTGTTCATTTCATTTTTTTTTTTCTTAAATTTTATTATTGATTACTTAATTATTGAACTATAACTATATTTGTACATAACGTAGCACAGAGTAAGCAAACCATTTTCATTTAAACTTTGACTCTATGATTGTAAATTGACAAATCCTATTATATATGGTGTGTTACTTGTATGAACTCTTTGGTCCTGATTCATCACAAAATTTATGTTTTAAGCCCCGAACCCGTCCCGTATCATAACCGAAGCAATTAGTTTTATGGTTGATTTTGGTTTCGTTTAAAACATAAATGAAAATCGTCTGCTTAGCATACGTATATATAGATTAAACTATTAAAGTGAGAAATAAAAAAAAATACCTTTTACAAACTGCTTTAGCACCGAGTTTTGATGGAAAGAATGTTCGGTTGGTCCTACGGATCATCTCTTTGGCTTTGATAAGTTTGTATGCTAAGTAATATTTTGAGTTGTGTTTCTTCTTTGGTGAATGAATTTTAATTTTTGGATATAGTTTCATGTTCATAATAAAAATCATTTTCTCAGATTAACAACTTTTAAATCAAAGTTTATCATAGTTTTTAATTAACTAACCCAAAACAGCCCGCGGTGTTACTACGACGGCGTAAATCCGATTTTACGGTGTTTTTCGTGTTTCTAGGTTTTAAATCATTAAGTTAGCATATCATATAGATATAGAACATGTGTTTAGTTGATTTTAAAATTCAAGTTAGAAGGATTAACTTTTGTTTGCGAACAAGTTTAGAATTAACTAAACTATGTTCTAGTGATTACAAGTTTAAACCTTCGAATAAGATAGCTTTATATGTATGAATCGAATGATGTTATGAACATAATTACTACCTTAAGTTCCTTGGATAAACCTACTGGAAAAGAGAAAAATGGATCTAGCTTCAACGGATCCTTGGATGGCTCGAAGTTCTTGAAGCAGAATCATGACACGAAAACAAGTTCAAGTAAGATCATCACTTGAAATAAGATTGTTATAGTTATAGAAATTGAATCAAAGTTTGAATATGATTATTACCTTGTATTAGAATGATAACCTACTGTAAGAAACAAAGATTTCTTGAGGTTGGATGATCACCTTAAAAGATTGGAAGTGAGCTAGCAAACTTGAAAGTATTCTTGATTTTATGTAACTAGAACTTGTAAAATATATGAAGAACACTTAGAACTTGAAGATAGAACTTGAGAGAGATCAATTAGATGAAGAAAATTGAAGAATGAAAGTGTTTGTAGGTGTTTTTGGTCGTTGGTGTATGGATTAGATATAAAGGATATGTAATTTTGTTTTCATGTAAATAAGTCATGAATGATTACTCATGTTTTTTGTAATTTTATGAGATATTTCATGCTAGTTGCCAAATGATGGTTCCCACATGTGTTAGGTGACTCACATGGGCTGCTAAGAGCTGATCATTGGAGTGTATATACTAATAGTATGTACATCTAAAAGCTGTGTATTGTACGAGTACGAATACGGGTGCATACGAGTAGAATTGTTGATGAAACTGAACGAGGATGTAATTGTAAGCATTTTTGTTAAGTAGAAGTATTTTGATAAGTGTCTTGAAGTCTTTCAAAAGTGTATGAATACATATTAAAACACTACATGTATATACATTTTAACTGAAGCAATTAGTTTTATGGTTGATTTTGGTTTCGTTTCAAACATAAATGAAAATCGTCTGCTTAGCATACGTATATATAGATTAAACTATTAAAGTGAGAAATAAAAAAAAATACCTTTTACAAACTGCTTTAGCACCGAGTTTTGATGGAAAGAATGTTCGGTTGGTCCTACGGATCATCTCTTTGGCTTTGATAAGTTTGTATGCTAAATAATATTTTGAGTTGTGTTTCTTCTTTGGTGAATGAATTAGATTTGGTGCGTAGAAATTGATTTGGTATATATATATAGTAAAGTAGTTGTCTAATAAAATTTCTAACATGAGTTTTGAATTTGTACCGTAAAACAAGAAAACGAGTATTTGTAAGTTGTCTTGATCAGCTGGAAGACATACACATCAACAATAAACATAAAATGATGGTTGTTTGGGTTTCACCATTTCAGCAAAAGGAAGAAGCAAAGAGAGAGAAAAAATATGTAGAAAGGGAGAGGAGAGAGAAAGGTGGCGAGTATGGTGGTTCTTGGTGGCTCCGGTGACCGTCGGTTGTAATGGAAGGGGTAGTGATGGTTGATCGTGTACAAGAGGTGAAGAATGGTGTGATGTTTGATCAAGAATAAAATAGTTTAGCAAGAAGATATCCTTTATATTTTTCAATGTTACGTATGTATATGTTATATACATAGAAATTTAGACTAGTTGGATATTAATATAAATGGTACAGTATTATAATATCAATCAATCATGTTAATCAATCACACACAAAAGAAATGAAAAAGTAACCCAACTTTCAATTAAGCACAGTCTTAATAATATCTAGCCACCTCTTTTTATCTTTAGATTTATTTATGTACATAAAGTTTTAATAGAGATAGTATTGAATGGTCCGTTGATAATCAGTGACGGATAAAAGTTCTCGGAAAAATCCAAAAAAAATTTAGATTAACTATATTTATTTATTTTGGTCATTATGGTATAAAGTTCGATCATTAATTTATTAAATAAAAATTACATCAACTGTCCCTCTCATTTATGGGTGAAATATAAAAAGTATTAAAATTTAATAACTAGATCCTAAATACAATTTTAGTAAGTCCAAAATTTATAGAACTCAGTTTCGAATCACCGTTTATTTTAAAATCATGTAAGTTTGAATTTAACTTACTTAATATCAATCGAAATATCAAATGAGTATTACAATCATTAAATATTTATTTTTAATATACTTTATTTATATATAGAGATATATTTTAAATAATAGTGATTATAATAGCCTATTTTTTATTTTATTTATTTTTACTAACAGCAACATATAATACTTCAAATTATATTTCGAATTATTATTTATATATACATACATACATATCTATTTACACTTAATTGTTTGTGAATCGCCGAAAGT
The DNA here is from genome assembly GCF_046630445.1 of Rutidosis leptorrhynchoides. Taxonomy (NCBI): domain Eukaryota; kingdom Viridiplantae; phylum Streptophyta; class Magnoliopsida; order Asterales; family Asteraceae; genus Rutidosis; species Rutidosis leptorrhynchoides. Next base: position 1,938,656 of record NC_092337.1, read on the forward strand.
AGTCGAAGGTCAATTGAATATATGAAACAGTTCCAAAATTTTAAGACTCAACTTTACAGACTTTGCTTATCGTGTCGAAATCATATAAAGATTAAGTTTAAATTTAGTCGGAAATTCCCGGGTTATCACAGTACCTACCCGTTAAAGAAATTTCGTCCCGAAATTTGAGTGAGGTGGTCATGGTTAACAATAAAAATGTTTTCATGATGAATATGAGTTGATAAATAGAGTTTTATCATCATTGAGTAATATGGATAAAATGATTCGATTAATCGAAGCGTACGAGTGAAGCTATCACAAGAGATGGAGATAAGGTTATAGATATTCGTCTTTACTTTTAATGTAGTCATGGTTGAATTTAGGAGATATGGTGCGTCATAGCTTTTGACGTAGAGGGTTGAATTCCGGAATTCAAGGGATTTATAGAAAATCTTAGAAATCTAAAAGATTTGATTTCTTCGGCGAATAAGGAAATTAAGAGCTCTTATAATTAAATACGGTGATCTGCCTCGATTACTCTGTCTGATATTCCCATTATAAATTAAACTTTTTCCGTTCCATTATTCTCACAATTCCTATCCTTTCCTTCTTGTTTCTACATCCAAAAGATTCTGAAAATGCTTAATCCAGTTCTGATCCTTGTCCTCATCCTTACTATCGCAACAATCATTCTCCTTTTCCAACTTCCACCAGAGGAATCTGCTTTCTTCTACTTCACCCTTGGGATTATAATATTTTTAATTCTCCCGTGTCTTTATGTTGCGATAAACATTGATATACACGGTTTATAATTTATGTGTTGTTATCAGGCTTTATATTCTCCCTTATATTTCAAAGCTCTATGCTTTTGTTTTCTCTTCCCGACTTCAAGTCAAGCGAATAATAGTCCAGAATTTGTAGATATAGAATTTTGAATGATTATAATGTTCTAAGCAGGAAGGAATGTGATAGCACGGTTTGATTTGTCAAATTACCAGAATCACTGAGAATAGAACTATCAAGAAAATATTTTCTTGATATGTTCAAAAGTTAATCAGAATGAAAGAGTTATGTAACATGATACATGATGACATTATAATCTGTGAATCATCATGTTCCATTTAGAAACTCGGCATGACTTACTGTAATATAACCACGTTGATCAAGTGTCATTATATTATACTAACTCATGCATCAGTTCCCAACACTACTTCAATAACATTCATTTTTAAGCTCGAAAGTTTACAGAATATAGAAACTAATAGCTTCTATATGATGTAACACTGATAGCACGAAGAGATTAATGATTCCAGATAAGAATAGTTATGGAAATATCTTCAGAAATATGAAGGATATTTATAATGAAAGATACGATGATATCTTGGAATTTCTAATATCAGAGGATGATAGAAACTATTGTCTGCAAGGGTTTAGAGTAAGAAGCAAGATATTCACTAAAGACTTTAGCAGACATTGAATCATTTGGATTCTTTGAAGTCAAACTTATTCTTTGTGATTTGTCCACGACTTTCTTCATAGTTTCGCATAATCTGCTTTTCGGTACTAATTTTCTATTGAATGTTTCCAATATAATGATACACAGGAAGCACGAAGAGGTATATAATCTCGAACGAGAATATTTATGAAAATATCCTCAGAAATATCAAAGATATTGATGATGATATTTTTGGAATTTCTAAGTTCGAATGTTGATAGAGAAAGATTTTCCGCAAGATTTTAATATGAGTAAGGAGCAAGATATTTGTTGAAGATTCCATCAGATCCAGAATTAACTGGATGCTTTGAATATAGGGTATGGTCCTTGTATTTGTCCTTGGTCTCCTTCGTGGTTAGTTCAATCTGTTTTTCAGTACCAAGTTTTCTATCGAGCGTTCCCAACATCCCACCCTTTATTATCAAACTTCTGGCCATTTAGACCATCTACGATTTTGTTGTTTCCTCTGCATTTAATGCTACCATATCTGAATCATTGGTTATCAATTCAAGGTGGTTTCAAGAGAATTGTTTTTTTTTTTTTTAGATGATTAAACGCTGATGGTAATATGGTGGAATATAAAAGGTTCCCCGGTAACAATAAAAGAGCACGCATATATATCAAGGTTATAATATGGTTGTTTCGAACGAATAGTCGAAGTTGATTTGCTGGAGCTGTGATAAAATTGGCTAATTTGAAAAAGAGTTGAAATGTTATTTTCGGTAATAACAATGCCAAAGGAGCTAGAATAGACACGTGTTAAACGTTTACACAGGTTTCGAGTATTTTCAGGTGCATAACTATATGCATCAATCTCTTCTTCCGTAGATGAAGTGCGGTTGGTTCATCCTATCGATTGAAGTGTTTTCAAGAATTATGAAAGGTTTGAATCACAGATTGTAATCGTCAAGATACAAATGAGGTTTAAGACGAAATCAAGTGGCAAACTTGAAGAATTGTTTAGTTTCATATGTTATAATCAATATTTTAATTCATTTTAATTGTCCAGTGTTGGTAGTCCACAGTTGATAGTCCACAGTAACAGTCCAGTAATTCATATATAGTTTAATATATAATATTCGAATTAATTAATAAATATCGTGACCCGTGTACATGTCTCAGACTCGATCACAACTCAAAGTATATATATTATTTGAGAATCAACCTTAACCCTGTATAGAGAACTCGATCATTACTGCATATAGAGTGTCTATGGTGATTCCAAATAATATATAAAGATGTGTCGATATGATATGTCAAAACATTGTATACGTGTCCCGATATTTAAAGTGCGTAAAATAAATAACAGAAATTAAATGACGATAAATAAAGTGCGTAAAGTAAATAACAGAAATTAAATGACAATAAATAAAATTGCGAGAATATAAATTGCGATAAAATAAATTGCGATAATTAAATTGCGATAAATAAAATGTAACACGGGATTAACAGTTAGCTAGGAACAGTTAGCTAGGATTTTGTTAGCGTGGTTTCTTAACAAAATTTCATATTGTCAGTTAGTCTGTTTCTAATCAATTTTTATTGTGTCGATTATTTCTTCATTATGCCACTTGTTGAATTCTGATAGGTCAAAATCCAAATATAAAATTGAATGAAAATGGTTATTTTGTGGTGAACGGATTCGTATATCGGTGGATGTAAGTAGGATAGTATATGACTATTGAAACAGATTCGAAGAACGTACAATGTAACTTATTAATGTGAAATTTAAATATTCCTCGGGTATTACCTACCCGTTAAAATATTTTCACCATTAACAGTTTGTACAATAGAATTTTTAATTACAATCTTTATGAAAACATATATACACATATATTTTCTTCAGATGTATTCATGGACTTAATGAGTTAATATGATATTAAACTCATTTGCTTTTCGGTTGGAACTAGAATAAACAATCTCTAAAACTTTAGAGATTATATATTCGCCATGTCGAACGAAGATAAATGAGGTAGAACGATACGTAGAACGAAAATCATACTCAAAGTACAGATGATGATATTGAAGCATGGATTGTTGATGGTACTGGTACTATTATTGATTGTACTGTTGGTGCCGGTGATGTTGCTGAAGCTGGTACATTTTGCACCATATTCTCCGAATAGATTTTTCGAGCGCGAAGTTCGTTGACTTATTACTCCAGGAAGATTGTCGGTCGGAACAAGCAGATGAATAAGGTTCAGAATTGTGGATAGAATATAATGTTGTTGAGTTACCCTAGAAATGAGACTGAAAATGGTGTCTCGAACAGGTTCGCCAATAAACGCTTTAGGTTCATTGTCAAGAGATGAATTCGGTTGGTGGAAGGGATTGCTTTCTGCGCATTTCCATTAATTAAGTCGTCTACGATCCCCTCAGATGAATTGATAATGGCTGATTGGTTGATTCATGCCGATGACGCTGTTTTCGGAGCTTAGGTGAACATCTATGTCGGAATAGCTGTCGGAATAACTATCGAAATAGCTATCGGAATCTGAGGGACTCGAACTGGTTGCAGGATTCATCTCGTACGATCAGATGAAGCATTTTCGATAAGAAATCAATTATAGGATGTTGATTAGTACCCTGCAATACATAGTTTACATATGCATATATAATACTAAAATCCCATAAATTACGGAGGAATCTACGGAAGTTGTCAGGCAAAGTCTACAGTAACAGATATGCTAAAATATGAATTAGCAGATACGCTAAGGTATGAGTTTTGTCTATACACTATTTATGCAATCAATGCAGTAAGATGTGTCTAGACTAAGAATGATAAGCAGGTAATTTCCTAAGGAGGATAAGCAGATGATTTCCGACTAGAAATGATAAGCAAAAATTTTTGACATGTAGACACGGTCGAAGTCCAGACTCACTAATGCATCCTAACGACTATCAATTAGACTCACTAATGCAAGACCTGGTTCGCTAAGACCTCCGATCTGATACCAACTGAAAGTACCCGTCCTAATCCATCCGGACGAAGTCCATATCGATTATAAACGATTCACAACAGTTGATTACATCGCGAGTTACTTGACTTCTATATGATACATTTTACAAACATTGCATTCGTTTTGAAAAGACAATCTTTCATTACATCTGAAGTTGACAGACACGCATACCATTTCATAATATATCCAATTATAATTGACTAAATAATAATCTTGATGAACTCGACGACTCAAATGCAACATCTTTTGAAATATGTCATGAATGACTTCAAGTAATATCCTTAAAATGAGCAAATGCACAGCGGAAGATTTCTTTCATACCTGAGAATAAACATGCTTTAAAGTGTCAACCAAAAGGTTGGTGAGTTCATTAGTTTAGCATAAATAATCATTTCATAATTTTAATAGACCACAAGATTTCATATTTCCAATTCTCATAAACATACGTCCCATGCATAGAGACAAAAATATCATTCATATGGATTGAACACCTGGTAATCGACATTCACAATATGCATATAAGAATATCCGCATCATTCCGGGATCCTCCTTCGGACATGATATAAATTTCGAAGTACTAAAGCATCCGGTACTTTAGATGGGGCTTGTTGGGCCCGATAGATCTATCTTTAGAGTTCGCGTCAATTAGGGTGTCTGTTCCCTAATTCTTAGATTACCAGACTATATAAAAAGGGGCATATTCGATTTCGATCATTCAACCATATATGTCATTTTAATTACTTGTGTCTATTTTGTAAAACAGTTATAAAAGTTGCGCATGTATTCTCAGTCCCAAAAATGTAAAGAGTAAAAAAAGGGATCAAAGGAACTCACGCATATAAATATAGTAAAACAGTTAATAAAGCATTTGCATGTATTCTCAGCCCAAAAATGTAATGAGTAAAAAGGGAGCAAATGAACTCACAATAATGTATTTTGTAGTAAAAATACATATGGCGGTATTGAACAATGCAAGGTTGGCCTCGGATTCACGAACCTATATTATTCATATATATATTAAAATGTATACTGGAAATCACATAATTTCATTTATTATTTACATAATATTTATATATATTTGTAGTTATTTAGAATTTATTCTAATCTTCATTAAAACATATTCTTTATTTATGTATATCATATCTTAACTTATATGTTATATATATTTATTTTATATATATATCATTACAATAGTTAATATCTATACTTTTAGTTATATTAATATTTATATATCTTTAGATACACATTTAGTATTATATTTAAAAATCAACATTGTATAAGTATTTCAAATGTTAGCCTATTTGAAATGTTATTATATGAGATATTGTTTTACTTATAGTATATGTAATAAGCATCTTTTACAAAACTAATATTTATTTGTTTTTAATAAAAATAGTTTTTATAATCATAATTTACTAATAATAACAACTTTATTAATAATGAATATACTAATAATATTAATAATTTTGTCAATGATGATACTTAGTTTAATAATAATAATAATAATAATAATAATAATAATAATAATAATAATAATAATAATAATAATAATAATAATAATAATAATAATAATAATAATAATAACTACCTCATAGAGTTTAAAAAAAATAACAGCCCTTGCAGGGGCTCGAACCCACGACCTCTCGAATAACACAACCATCCCCTAAACCATTTGCTCTATTCTGTTTTTTATTTTTTTATTTTATATCACCTTAAGTATATATAACCCCTTCTATTTAACTGTTCTTCTTATGGCTACCAACGTCATCATAACTTCTCGGCCCAATTCAGTTTTTCTTTTTTTTTAACAGCGCAATTCGGTTCTTAACCTAATAGCCCAACAAACCCATTTATCAAGACTGCTTCTATTGAAAAAAAATTATATATATATGCAGACGCCTAGATTCGAACTCAGGACCTCCTGTCTAACAAGCACATACCCAAACCACTCCTCTACTCCTTACTTTTCTTATTTAAATGATTCAAAATTTCTTTTAACCCCTCATAATCTGATTCCTTCTTCTTGATTTAGCATGTACACCGAATCGACCAAAGTGTTCATTTCATTTTTTTTTTCTTACATTTTATTATTGATTACTTAATTATTGAACTATAACTATATTTGTACATAACGTAGCACAGAGTAAGCAAACCATTTTCATTTAAACTTTGACTCTATGATTGTAAATTGACAAATCCTATTATATATGGTGTGTTACTTGTATGAACTCTTTGGTCCTGATTCATCACAAAATTTATGTTTTAAGCCCCGAACCCGTCCCGTATCATAACCGAAGCAATTAGTTTTATGGTTGATTTTGGTTTCGTTTCAAACATAAATGAAAATCGTCTGCTTAGCATACGTATATATAGATTAAACTATTAAAGTGAGAAATAAAAAAAAATACCTTTTACAAACTGCTTTAGCACCGAGTTTTGATGGAAAGAATGTTCGGTTGGTCCTACGGATCATCTCTTTGGCTTTGATAAGTTTGTATGCTAAATAATATTTTGAGTTGTGTTTCTTCTTTGGTGAATGAATTTTAATTTTTGGATATAGTTTCATGTTCATAATAAAAATCATTTTCTCAGATTAACAACTTTTAAATCAAAGTTTATCATAGTTTTTAATTAACTAACCCAAAACAGCCCGCGGTGTTACTACGACGGCGTAAATCCGATTTTACGGTGTTTTTCGTGTTTCTAGGTTTTAAATCATTAAGTTAGCATATCATATAGATATAGAACATGTGTTTAGTTGATTTTAAAATTCAAGTTAGAAGGTTTAACTTTTGTTTGCGAACAAGTTTAGAATTAACTAAACTATGTTCTAGTGATTACAAGTTTAAACCTTCGAATAAGATAGCTTTATATGTATGAATCGAATGATGTTATGAACATAATTACTACCTTAAGTTCCTTGGATAAACCTACTGGAAAAGAGAAAAATGGATCTAGCTTCAACGGATCCTTGGATGGCTCGAAGTTCTTGAAGCAGAATCATGACACGAAAACAAGTTCAAGTAAGATCATCACTTGAAATAAGATTGTTATAGTTATAGAAATTGAACCAAAGTTTGAATATGATTATTACCTTGTATTAGAATGATAACCTACTGTAAGAAACAAAGATTTCTTGAGGTTGGATGATCACCTTAAAAGATTGGAAGTGAGCTAGCAAACTTGAAAGTATTCTTGATTTTATGTAACTAGAACTTGTAAAATATATGAAGAACACTTAGAACTTGAAGATAGAACTTGAGAGAGATCAATTAGATGAAGAAAATTGAAGAATGAAAGTGTTTGTAGGTATTTTTGGTCGTTGGTGTATGGATTAGATATAAAGGATATGTAATTTTGTTTTCATGTAAATAAGTCATGAATGATTACTCATGTTTTTTGTAATTTTATGAGATATTTCATGCTAGTTGCCAAATGATGGTTCCCACATGTGTTAGGTGACTCACATGGGCTGCTAAGAGCTGATCATTGGAGTGTATATACTAATAGTATGTACATCTAAAAGCTGTGTATTGTACGAGTACGAATACGGGTGCATACGAGTAGAATTGTTGATGAAACTGAACGAGGATGTAATTGTAAGCATTTTTGTTAAGTAGAAGTATTTTGATAAGTGTCTTGAAGTCTTTCAAAAGTGTATGAATACATATTAAAACACTACATGTATATACATTTTAACTGAGTCGTTAAGTCATCGTTAGTCGTTACATGTAAATGTTGTTTTGAAACCTTTAGGTTAACGATCTTGTTGAATGTTGTTAACCCATTGTTTATTATAACAAATGAGATGTTAAATTGTTATATTATCATGATATTATGATATATAATATATCTCAGTATGATGTATATACAGTTAAATGTCGTTACAACGATAATCGTTACATATATGTCTCGTTTCGAAATCATTAAGTTAGTAGTCTTATTTTTACATATGTATTTCCTTGTTAATACACTTAATAATATATTTACTTATCATTTAACATAATTAACCAAGTGTATCAATATCTTAATATGATTCATATGTACCTAGTAAGACGTTGTTATAACGATAATCGTTATATATATCGTTTTCGAGTTTCTTAAATTAATAGTCTCATTTTTATGTATATAACTCATTGTTAAAATACCTAATGAGATACATACTTATAATAAAAACATGTTAACTATATATATAACCATATATATGTCATCGTATAGTTTTTACAAGTTTTAACGTTCGTGAATCACCGGTCAACTTGGGTGGTCAATTGTCTATATGAAACATATTTCAATTAATCAAGTCTTAACAAGTTTGATTGCTTAACATGTTGGAAACATTTAATCATGTAAATATCAATCTCAATTAATATATATAAACATGGAAAAGTTCGGGTCACTACAGTACCTACCCGTTAAATAAATTTCGTCCCGAAATTTTAAGCTGTTGAAGGTGTTGACGAATCTTCTGGAAATAGATGCGGGTATTTCTTCTTCATCTGATCTTCACGCTCCCAGGTGAACTCGGGTCCTCTACGAGCATTCCATCGAACCTTAACAATTGGTATCTTGTTTTGCTTAAGTCTTTTAACCTCACGATCCATTATTTCGACGGGTTCTTCGATGAATTGAAGTTTTTCGTTGATTTGGATTTCATCTAACGGAATAGTGAGATCTTCTTTAGCAAAACATTTCTTCAAATTTGAGACGTGGAAAGTGTTATGTACAGCCGCGAGTTGTTGAGGTAACTCAAGTCGGTAAGCTACTAGTCCGACACGATCAATAATCTTGAATGGTCCAATATACCTTGGATTTAATTTCCCTCGTTTACCAAATCGAACAACACCTTTCCAAGGTGAAACTTTAAGCATGACCATCTCTCCAATTTCAAGTTCTATATCTTTTCTTTTAATGTCAGCGTAGCTCTTTTGTCGACTTTGGGCGGATTTCAACCGTTGTTGAATTTGGATGATCTTCTCGGTAGTTTCTTGTATAATCTCCGGACCCGTAATCTGTCTATCCCCCATTTCACTCCAACAAATCGGAGACCTGCACTTTCTACCATAAAGTGCTTCAAACGGCGCCATCTCAATGCTTGAATGGTAGCTGTTGTTGTAGGAAAATTCTGCTAATGGTAGATGTCGATCCCAACTGTTTCCGAAATCAATAACACATGCTCGTAGCATGTCTTCAAGCGTTTGTATCGTCCTTTCGCTCTGCCCATCAGTTTGTGGATGATAGGCAGTACTCATGTCTAGACGAGTTCCTAATGCTTGCTGTAATGTCTGCCAGAATCTTGAAATAAATCTGCCATCCCTATCAGAGATAATACAGTCGTGCTAACTTCTCCATCTTGTCATCTTTTCGTATTGGCAGGAAGTGTGCTGATTTTGTGAGACGATCAACTATTACACAAATAGTATCAAAACCACTTGCAGTCCTTGGCAATTTAGTGATAAAATCCATGGTAATGTTTTCCCATTTCCATTCTGGGATTTCGGGTTGTTGAAGTAGACCTGATGGTTTCTGATGCTCAGCTTTAACCTTAGAACACGTCAAACATTCTCCTACGTATTTAGCAACATCGGCTTTCATACCCGGCCACCAAAAATGTTTCTTGAGATCCTTGTACATCTTTCTCGTTCCAGGATGTATTGAGTATCTGGTTTTATGAGCTTCTCTAAGTACCATTTCTCTCATATCTCCAAATTTTGGTACCCAAATCCTTTCAGCCCTATACCGGGTTCCGTCTTCCCGAATATTAAGATGCTTCTCCCAGGGTATTTCATCCTTTAAATTTCCCTCTTTTAAAACTCCTTGTTGCGCCTCCTTTATTTGAGTAGTAAGGTTATTATGAATCATTATATTCATAGATTTTACTCGAATGGGTTCTCTGTCCTTCCTGCTCAAGGCATCGGCTACCACATTTGCCTTCCCCGGGTGGTAACGAATCTCAAAGTCGTAATCATTCAACAATTCAATCCACCTACGCTGCCTCATATTCAGTTGTTTCTAATTAAATATGTGTTGAAGACTTTTGTGGTCGGTATATATAATACTTTTGACCCCATATAAGTAGTGCCTCCCAGTCTTTAATGCAAAAACAACCGCACCTAATTCCAAATCATGCGTCGTATAATTTTGTTCGTGAATCTTCAATTGTCTAGATGCATAAGCAATCACCTTCGTTCGTTGCATTAATACACAACCGAGACCTTGCTTTGATGCGTCACAATAAATCACAAAATCATCATTCCCTTCAGGTAATGACAATATAGGTGCCGTAGTTAGCTTTTTCTTCAATAACTGAAACGCTTTCTCTTGTTCATCATTCCATTCAAATTTCTTCCCTTTATGCGTTAATGCAGTCAAGGGTTTTGCTATTCTGGAAAAGTCTTGGATGAACCTTCTGTAGTAACCAGCTAGTCCTAAAAACTGGCGTATGTGTTTCGGAGTTTTCGAGGTTTCCCACTTTTCAACAGTTTCTATCTTTACCGGATCCACCTTAATACCTTCTTTGTTCACTATGTGACCGAGGAATTGAACTTCTTCCAACCAAAATGCACACTTTGAAAACTTAGCGTACAATTCTTCCTTCCTCAATACTTCTAACACCTTTCTCAAATGTTCACCGTGTTCTTGGTCATTCTTTGAGTAAATAAGTATGTCATCAATGAAAACAATGACAAACTTGTCAAGGTATGGTCCACACACTCGGTTCATAAGGTCCATGAACACAGCTGGTGCATTAGTTAAACCAAACGGCATGACCATAAACTCGTAATGACCGTAACGTTTTCTGAAAGCAGTCTTTGGAATATCATCTTCTTTCACCCGCATTTGATGATACCCGGAACGTAAGTCAATCTTTGAATAAACAGACGAGCCTTGTACTTGATCAAATAAGTCGTCGATTCTTGGTAGTGGGTAGCGGTTCTTGATGGTAAGTTTGTTCAACTCTCGGTAGTCGATACACAACCTGAATGTACCATCTTTCTTCTTGACAAACAAAACAGGTGCTCCCCACGGTGATGTGCTTGGTCGAATGAAACCACGCTCTAAAAGTTCTTGTAATTGGCTTTGCAGTTCTTTCATCTCGCTGGGTGTGAGTCTGTAAGGAGCACGAGCTATTGGTGCAGCTCCTGGTACAAGATCTATTTGAAATTCAACGGATCGATGTGGGGGTAATCCCGGTAATTCTTTCGGAAATACATCGGGAAATTCTTTTGCAATGGGAACATCATTGATGCTCTTTTCTTCAGTTTGTACTTTCTTGACGTGTGCTAGAACAGCATAGCAACCTTTTCTTATTAGTTTTTGTGCCTTCAAATTACTAATAAGATGTAGCTTCGTGTTGCCCTTTTCTCCGTACACCATTAAGGGTTTTCCTTTTTCTCGTATAATGCGAATTGCATTTTTGTAACAGACGATCTCTACTTTCACTTCTTTCAACCAGTCCATACCGATTATCACATCAAAACTCCCTAACTCTACTGGTATCAAATCAATCTTAAATGTTTTGCTAACCAGTTTAATTTCTCGATTCCGACATATATTATCTGCTGAAATTAATTTACCATTTGCTAATTCGAGTAAAAATTTACTATCCAAAGGCGTCAATGGACAACTTAATTTAGCACAAAAATCTCTACTCATATAGCTTCTATCCGCACCCGAATCAAATAAAATGTAAGCAGATTTATTGTCAATAAGAAACGTACCCGTAACAAGCTCCGGGTCTTCCTGTGCCTCTGCCGCATTAATATTGAAAACTCTTCCGCGGCCTTGTCCATTCGTGTTCTCCTGGTTCGGGCAATTTCTAATAATGTGGCCCGGTTTTCCACATTTATAACAAACTACATTGGCATAACTTGCTCCGACACTACTTGCTCTTCCATTACTCGTTCCGACACCATTTGTTCCTTTTGTTCTATTAACCCCTGGTCCGTAGACCACACACTTCGCCGCGCTATGACCATTTCTTTTACACTTGTTGCAAAATTTGGAGCAGAACCCCGAGTGATACTTTTCACACCTTTGGCATAGCTGCTTCTGATTGTTGTTGTTGTTGCGGTTATTATTGTTGTTGGGATGATTGTTGTAGTTGCTATTGCTGTTGTTGTTGTTGTTGTTGTTGGGCCGTTTATTGTAGTTGCGATTGATGTTGCGATTGTTGGGATAATTGTTGCGATTATTGTTGTAATTGCTGTTGTTGTTGTATTGGTGATTCTTATCACCGTTTTCCTCCCACTTTCTTTTGACTTGCTTCACATTGGCCTCTTCAGCAGTCTGTTCTTTAATTCTTTCTTCAATCTGGTTCACTAGTTTGTGAGCCATTCTACATGCCTGTTGTATAGAGGCGGGCTCGTGTGAACTTATATCTTCTTGGATTCTTTCCGGTAATCCTTTCACAAATGCGTCGATCTTCTCTTCCTCATCTTCGAATGCTCCCGGACACAATAGGCACAATTCTGTGAATCGTCTTTCGTACGTGGTAATATCAAATCCTTGGGTTCGTAACCCTCTAAGTTCTGTCTTGAGCTTATTGACCTCGGTTCTGGGACGGTACTTCTCGTTCATCAAGTGCTTGAATGCTGACCACGGTAGTGCGTACGCATCGTCTTGTCCCACTTGCTCTAGATAGGTATTCCACCATGTTAACGCAGAACCTGTGAAGGTATGCGTAGCGTACTTCACTTTGTCCTCTTCAGTACACTTACTTATGGCAAACACCGATTCGACCTTCTCGGTCCACCGTTTCAATCCGATCGGTCCTTCGGTTCCATCGAATTCCAAAGGTTTGCAGGCAGTGAATTCTTTGTAGGTGCATCCTACACGATTTCCTGTACTGCTAGATCCAAGGTTATTGTTGGTATGTAGCGCAGCCTGTACTGCGGCTATGTTTGAAGCTAGAAAAGTACGGAATTCCTCTTCATTCATATTCACGGTGTGTCGAGTAGTCGGTGCCATTTCCTTCAAAATAGTCAAATGGAACAAGTTAATCATACAGAATATTAAGAGTAGTTAATAGTATTTCGTAGCATAATATGAACTCATTTATAAAAGCTTTTTCTTCATATTAGCGTTTTATAAGTTTAAATTTGGGTAGTACCTACCCGTTAAGTTCATACTTAGTAGCTAATATACAATTCAACTACTACAATTCTATATGAAAAACTGATTATAATAATATTTCGCGTTCAAACTTTTATACAATATTTTACAAACTTACAATACCGCTTATTTTACATAAAGCATGTAATATAGCACACAATAACTTTGATACAAGATAGTTGTGAAGATAATTCTAGCTAGTACACAAGTCGTTCAGCAAAGGCAATAAAAATACGTAATTCATACGTCCAGAAACAAGTCATGCATTCTGGTTTTACTAGGACTACTTCCCATCCTTGGTCTTGTGGAACATAACCGTTATGGCCGTTGATAAGACAGCGTGTTGTAACATCGTCAAAGGGACGAGGGTTACGTAATGTCCAACAGTCCCGTAATAATCTAAAAACCTCATTTCTTACCCCAATTACCGACTCCGTCACTTGTGGAAACATTTTGTTTAATAGTTGTAGCCCGATGTTCTTGTTCTCACTTTGGTGAGAAGCGAACATTACTAATCCGTAAGCATAACATGCTTCTTTATGTTGCATGTTAGCCGCTTTTTCTAAATCACGAGGTCCAATATTCGGATATATTGAGTCAAAATAATTTCTTAACCCGTTGCGTAAAATAGCATTTGGGTTCCCCGCAATATATGCGTCATAGTAAACACATCGTAACTTATGGGTTTCCCAATGTGATATCCCCCATCTTTCAAACGAAAGTCTCTTATAAACCAAGACATTCTTGGAACGTTCTTCGAATGTCTTACAAACTGATCTCGCCTTAAATAGTTGTGCCGAGGAATTCTGGCCGACTCTAGACAAGATTTCATCAATCATGTCTCCGGGTAGGTCTCTTAAAATATTGGGTTGTCTATCCATTTTATGTTTTTAAACTGTAAAATAGACAAGAGTTAGATTCATAAAAAAAATACTTATTAATACAAGCAATTTTTACATATATCATAAAGCATAAGAACACTATATTACATATATTACACCACACGAATACAACTATCTTATTCCGACTCGCTCGTTTCTTCTTCTTCGGTTTTGATTCGTTTTGCCAAGTTTCTAGGGATATATGATGTTCCCCTAATACTAACTGTCGTTTTCCACAACGGTTTAGAAAAACCTGGTGGTTTAGAGGTTCCCGGGTCATTGTTACAACTTAAGGACTTTGGGGGTTGACGATACATATAAAGTTCATCGGGATTGGAATTAGATTTCTCTATTTTTATGCCCTTTCCCTTATTATTTTCTTTTGCCTTTTTAAATTCAGTTAGGGTAATTTCTATAACATCATCGGAATTCTCGTCGGAATCCGATTCATCGGAGAATTGGTAATCCTCCCAATATTTTGCTTCCTTGGCGGAAACACCATTGACCATAATTAACCTTGGTCGGTTGGTTGAGGATTTTCTTTTACTTAACTATTTTATTATTTCCCCCACCGGTTCTATTTCTTCATCCGGTTCCGATTCTTCTTCCGGTTCTGATTCTTCTTCCGGTTCCGACTCTTCTTCCGGTTCCTCTTCGGGAACTTGTGAATCAATCCACGAATCATTCCAATTTACATATGACTCTTCATTATTATTAGGTGAGTCAATGGGACTTGTTCTAGAGGTAGACATCTATCACATAATATCAAACGCGTTAAGAGATTAATATATCACATAATATTCACATGTTAAAAATATATAGTTTCCAACAAAATTTGTTAAGCAATCATTTTTCAAGTAAACACGGTCGAAGTCCAGACTCACTAATGCATCCTAACAAACTCGATAAGACACACTAATGCAAAATTCTGGTTCTCTAAGACCAACGCTCTGATACCAACTGAAATGTCCCGTTCTTATTGGTTAAAAACGTTCCATATTAATTGATTTCGTTGCGAGGTTTTGACCTCTATATGAGACGTTTTTCAAAGACTGCATTCATTTTTAAAACAAACCATAACCTTTATTTCATAGATAAAGGTTTTAAAAAGCTTTACGTAGATTATCAAATAATGATAATCTAAAATATCCTGTTTACACACGACCATTACATAATGGTTTACAATACAAATATGTTACAACAAAATAAGTTACTTGAATGTAGTTTTTACACAATATCATACAAGCATGGACTCCAAATCTCGTCCTTATTTAAGTATGCGACAGCGGAAGCTCTTAATAATCACCTGAGAATAAACATGCTTAAAACGTCAACAAAAATGTTGGTGAGTTATAGGTTTAACCTATATATATCAAATCATAATAATAGACCACAAGATTTCATATTTCAATACACATCCCATACATAGAGATAAAAATCATTCATATGGTGAACACCTGGTAACCGAGATTAACAAGATGCATATATAAGAATATCCCCATCATTCCGGGACACCCTTCGGATATGATATAAATTTCAAAGTACTAAAGCATCCGGTACTTTGGATGGGGCTTGTTGGGCCCGATAGATCTATCTTTAGGATTCGCGTCAATTAGGGTGTCTGTTCCCTAATTCTTAGATTACCAGACTTAATAAAAAGGGGCATATTCGATTTCGATAATTCAACCATAGAATGTAGTTTCACTTACTTGTGTCTGTTTTGTAAATCATTTATAAAACCTGCATGTATTCTCATCCCAAAAATATTAGATTTTAAAAGTGGGACTATAACTCACTTTCACAGATTTTTACTTCGTCGGGAAGTAAGACTTGGCCACTGGTTGATTCACGAACCTATAACAATATATACATATATATCAAAGTGTGTTCAAAATATATTTACAACACTTTTAATATATTTTGATGTTTTAAGTTTATTAAGTCAGCTGTCCTCGTTAGTAACCTACAACTAGTTGTCCACAGTTAGATGTACAGAAATAAATCGATAAATATTATCTTGAATCAATCCACGACCCAGTATATACGTATCTCAGTATTGATCACAACTCAAACTATATATATTTTGGAATCAACCTCAACCCTGTATAGCTAACTCCAACATTCACATATAGAGTGTCTATGGTTGTTCCGAAATATATATAGATGTGTTGACATGATAGGTCGAAACATTGTATACGTGTCTATGGTATCTCAAGATTACATAATATACAATACAAGTTGATTAAGCTATGGTTGGAATAGATTTGTTACCAATTTTCACGTAGCTAAAATGAGAAAAATTATCCAATCTTGTTTTACCCATAACTTCTTCATTTTAAATCCGTTTTGAGTGAATCAAATTGCTATGGTTTCATATTGAACTCTATTTTATGAATCTAAACAGAAAAAGTATAGGTTTATAGTTGGAAAAATAAGTTACAAGTCGTTTTTGTAAAGGTAGTCATTTCAGTCGAAAGAACGACGTCTAGATGACCATTTTAGAAAACATACTTCCACTTTGAGTTTAACCATAATTTTTGGATATAGTTTCATGTTCATAATAAAAATCATTTTCTCAGAATAACAACTTTTAAATCAAAGTTTATCATAGTTTTTAATTAACTAACCCAAAACAGCCCGCGGTGTTACTACGACGGTGTAAATCCGATTTTACGGTGTTTTTCGTGTTTCCAGGTTTTAAATCATTAAGTTAGCATATCATATAGATATAGAACATGTGTTTAGTTGATTTTAAAATTCAAGTTAGAAGGATTAACTTTTATTTGCGAACAAGTTTAGAATTAACTAAACTATGTTCTAGTGATTACAAGTTTAAACCTTCGAATAAGATAGCTTTATATGTATGAATCGAATGATGTTATGAACATCATTACTACCTTAAGTTCCTTGGATAAACCTACTGGAAAAGAGAAAAATGGATCTAGCTTCAACGGATCCTTGGATGGCTCGAAGTTCTTGAAGCAGAATCATGACACGAAAACAAGTTCAAGTAAGATCATCACTTGAAATAAGATTGTTATAGTTATAGAAATTGAACCAAAGTTTGAATATGATTATTACCTTGTATTAGAATGATAACCTACTGTAAGAAACAAAGATTTCTTGAGGTTGGATGATCACCTTAAAAGATTGGAAGTGAGCTAGCAAACTTGAAAGTATTCTTGATTTTATGTAACTAGAACTTGAAAAATATATGAAGAACACTTAGAACTTGAAGATAGAACTTGAGAGAGATCAATTAGATGAAGAAAATTGAAGAATTTCGAAGTACTAAAGCATCTGGTACTTTGGATGGGGCTTGTTGGGCCCGATAGATCTATCTTTAGGATTCGCGTCAATTAGGGTGTCTGGTCCCTAATTCTTAGATTACCAGACTTAATAAAAAGGGGCATATTCGATTTCGATAATTCAACCATAGAATGTAGTTTCACTTACTTGTGTCTATTTTGTAAATCATTTATAAAACCTGCATGTATTCTCATCCCAAAAATATTAGATTTTAAAAGTGGGACTATAACTCACTTTCACAGATTTTTACTTCGTCGGGAAGTAAGACTTGGCCACTGGTTGATTCACGAACCTATAACAATATATACATATATATCAAAGTATGTTCAAAATATATTTACAACACTTTTAATATATTTTGATGTTTTAAGTTTATTAAGTCAGCTGTCCTCGTTAGTAACCTACAACTAGTTGTCCACAGTTAGATGTACATAAATAAATCGATAAATATTATCTTGAATCAATCCACGACCCAGTATATACGTATCTCAGTATTGATCACAACTCAAACTATATATATTTTGGAATCAACCTCAACCCTGTATAGCTAACTCCAACATTCACATATAGAGTGTCTATGGTTGTTCCGAAATATATATAGATGTGTCGACATGATAGGTCGAAACATTGTATACGTGTCTATGGTATCTCAAGATTACATAATATACAATACAAGTTGATTAAGTTATGGTTGGAATAGATTTGTTACCAATTTTCACGTAGCTAAAATGAGAAAAATTATCCAATCTTGTTTTACCCATAACTTCTTCATTTTAAATCCGTTTTGAGTGAATCAAATTGCTATGGTTTCATATTGAACTCTATTTTATGAATCTAAACATAAAAAGTATAGGTTTATAGTTGGAAAAATAAGTTACAAGTTTTTTTTGTAAAGGTAGTAATTTCAGTCGAAAGAACGACGTCTAGATGACCATTTTAGAAAACATACTTCCACTTTGAGTTTAACCATAATTTTTGGATATAGTTTTATGTTCATAATAAAAATCATTTTCTCAGAATAACAACTTTTAAATCAAAGTTTCTCATAGTTTTTAATTAACTAACCCAAAACAGCCCGCGGTGTTACTACGACGGCGTAAATCCGATTTTATGGTGTTTTTCGTGTTTCCGGGTTTTAAATCATTAAGTTAGCATATCATATAGATATAGAACATGTGTTTAGTTGATTTTAAAATTCAAGTTAGAAGGATTAACTTTTGTTTGCGAACAAGTTTAGAATTAACTAAACTATGTTCTAGTGATTACAAGTTTAAACCTTCGAATAAGATAGCTTTATATGTATGAATCAAATGATGTTATGAACATCATTACTACCTTAAGTTCCTTGGATAAACCTACTGGAAAAGAGAAAAATGGATCTAGCTTCAACGGATCCTTGGATGGCTCGAAGTTCTTGAAGCAGAATCATGACACGAAAACAAGTTCAAGTAAGATCATCACTTGAAATAAGATTGTTATAGTTATAGAAATTGAACCAAAGTTTGAATATGATTATTACCTTGTATTAGAATGATAACCTACTATAAGAAACAAAGATTTCTTGAGGTTGGATGATCACCTTAAAAGATTGGAAATGAGCTAGCAAACTTGAAAGTATTCTTGATTTTATGTAACTAGAACTTGTAAAATATATGAAGAACACTTAGAACTTGAAGATAGAACTTGAGAGAAATCAATTAGATGAAGAAAATTGAAGAATGAAAGTGTTTGTAGGTGTTTTTGGCCGTTGGTGTATGGATTAGATATAAAGGATATGTAATTTTGTTTTCATGTAAATAAGTCATGAATGATTACTCATGTTTTTTGTAATTTTATGAGATATTTCATGCTAGTTGCCAAATGATGGTTCCCACATGTGTTAGGTGACTCACATGGGCTGCTAAGAGCTGATCATTGGAGTGTATATACTAATAGTATGTACATCTAAAAGCTGTGTATTGTACGAGTACGAATACGGGTGCATACGAGTAGAATTGTTGATGAAACTGAACGAGGATGTAATTGTAAGCATTTTTGTTAAGTAGAAGTATTTTGATAAGTGTCTTGAAGTCTTTCAAAAGTGTATGAATACATATTAAAACACTACATGTATATACATTTTAACTGAGTCGTTAAGTCATCGTTAGTCGTTACATGTAAATGTTGTTTTGAAACCTTTAGGTTAACGATCTTGTTGAATGTTGTTAACCCATTGTTTATTATAACAAATGAGATGTTAAATTGTTATATTATCATGATATTATGATATATAATATATCTCAGTATGATGTATATACAGTTAAATGTCATTACAACGATAATCGTTACATATATGTCTCGTTTCGAAATCATTAAGTTAGTAGTCTTATTTTTACATATGTATTTCATTTTTAATACACTTAATAATATATTTACTTATCATTTAACATAATTAACCAAGTGTATCAATATCTTAATATGATTCATATGTACCTAGTAAGACGTTGTTATAACGATAATCGTTATATATATCGTTTTCGAGTTTCTTAAATTAATAGTCTCATTTTTATGTATATAACTCATTGTTAAAATACCTAATGAGATACATACTTATAATAAAAACATGTTAACTATATATATAACCATATATATGTCATCGTATAGTTTTTAAAAGTTTTAACGTTCGTGAATCACCGGTCAACTTGGGTGGTCAATTGTCTATATGAAACATATAATGACCAAAATAAATAAATATAGTTAATCTAAATTTTTTTTGGATTTTTCCGAGAACTTTTATCCGTCACTGATTATCAACGGACCATTCAATACTATCTCTATTAAAACTTTATGTACATAAATAAATCTAAAGATAAAAAGAGGCGGCTAGATATTATTAAGACTGTGCTTAATTGAAAGTTGGGTTACTTTTTCATTTCTTTTGTGTGTGATTGATTAACATGATTGATTGATATTATAATACTGTACCATTTATATTAATATCCAACTAGTCTAAATTTCTATGTATATAACATATACATACGTAACATTGAAAAATATAAAGGATATCTTCTTGCTAAACTATTTTATTCTTGATCAAACATCACACCATTCTTCACCTCTTGTACACGATCAACCATCACTACCCCTTCCATTACAACCGACGGTCACCGGAGCCACCAAGAACCACCATACTCGCCACCTTTCTCTCTCCTCTCCCTTTCTACATATTTTTTCTCTCTCTTTGCTTCTTCCTTTTGCTGAAATGGTGAAACCCAAACAACTATCATTTTATGTTTATTGTTGATGTGTATGTCTTCCAGCTGATCAAGACAACTTACAAATACTCGTTTTCTTGTTTTACGGTACAAATTCAAAACTCATGTTAGAAATTTTATTAGACAACTACTTTACTATATATATATACCAAATCAATTTCTACGCACCAAATCAAATTCATTCACCAAAGAAGAAACACAACTCAAAATATTATTTAGCATACAAACTTATCAAAGCCAAAGAGATGATCCGTAGGACCAACCGAACATTCTTTCCATCAAAACTCGGTGCTAAAGCAGTTTGTAAAAGGTATTTTTTTTTATTTCTCACTTTAATAGTTTAATCTATATATACGTATGCTAAGCAGACGATTTTCATTTATGTTTGAAACGAAACCAAAATCAACCATAAAACTAATTGCTTCGGTTATGATACGGGACGGGTTCGGGGCTTAAAACATAAATTTTGTGATGAATCAGGACCAAAGAGTTCATACAAGTAACACACCATATATAATAGGATTTGTCAATTTACAATCATAGAGTCAAAGTTTAAATGAAAATGGTTTGCTTACTCTGTGCTACGTTATGTACAAATATAGTTATAGTTCAATAATTAAGTAATCAATAATAAAATTTAAGAAAAAAAAATGAAATGAACACTTTGGTCGATTCGGTGTACATGCTAAATCAAGAAGAAGGAATCAGATTATGAGGGGTTAAAAGAAATTTTGAATCATTTAAATAAGAAAAGTAAGGAGTAGAGGAGTGGTTTGGGTATGTGCTTGTTAGACAGGAGGTCCTGAGTTCGAATCTAGGCGTCTGCATATATATATAATTTTTTTTCAATAGAAGCAGTCTTGATAAATGGGTTTGTTGGGCTATTAGGTTAAGAACCGAATTGGGCTGTTAAAAAAAAGAAAAACTGAATTGGGCCGAGAAGTTATGATGACGTTGGTAGCCATAAGAAGAACAGTTAAATAGAAGGGGTTATATATACTTAAGGTGATATAAAATAAAAATAAAAAAAAACAGAATAGAGCAAATGGTTTAGGGGATGGTTGTGTTATTCGAGAGGTCGTGGGTTCGAGCCCCTGCAAGGGCTGTTATTTTTTTTAAACTCTATGAGGTAGTTATTATTATTATTATTATTATTATTATTATTATTATTATTATTATTATTATTATTATTATTATTATTATTATTATTATTAAACTAAGTATCATCATTGACAAAATTATTAATATTATTAGTATATTCATTATTAATAAAGTTGTTATTATTAGTAAATTATGATTATAAAAACTATTTTTATTAAAAACAAATAAATATTAGTTTTGTAAAAGATGCTTATTACATATACTATAAGTAAAACAATATCTCATATAATAACATTTCAAACAGGCTAACATTTGAAATACTTATACAATGTTGATTTTTAAATATAATACTAAATGTGTATCTAAAGATATATAAATATTAATATAACTAAAAGTATAGATATTAACTATTGTAATGATATATATATAAAATAAATATATATAACATATAAGTTAAGATATGATATACATAAATAAAGAATATGTTTTAATGAAGATTAGAATAAATTCTAAATAACTACAAATATATATAAATATTATGTAAATAATAAATGAAATTATGTGATTTCCAATATACATTTTAATATATATATGAATAATATAGGTTCGTGAATCCGAGGCCAACCTTGCATTGTTCAATACCGCCATATGTATTTTTACTACAAAATGCATTATTGTGAGTTCATTTGCTCCCTTTTTACTCATTACATTTTTGGGCTGAGAATACATGCAAATGCTTTATTAACTGTTTTACTATATTTATATGCGTGAGTTCCTTTGATCCCTTTTTTTACTCTTTACATTTTTGGGACTGAGAATACATGCGCAACTTTTATAATTGTTTTACAAAATAGACACAAGTAATTAAAATGACATATATGGTTGAATGATCGAAATCGAATATGCCCCTTTTTATTACGACGGAGTGCTGTCCGAGTGATTTCGAAATTGTTTTTTGAGTAGGATAGGATTAAGGAAATTATGGGTTATAGCTATGGAGGTGATTGAGTATGGTTCATGGGTATGCTCGTGAGGTCAATATAGTGTTTATCATTTTCGTTGCGTCTACGTACCTTTCCTGCAATATTGAATCTCAATATTGATACGTGAGTACTCATAATTTAACTTTTACATACTAATAGTGTATCCCTGACTAGTGCTCGAGTATTTAGGATTATGCATGCTTGTACTTTTGATATTGCCCTTAGACATGTTAGGTTGAATATTGAATTAGTTACACTTGCGGTTGAGATAAGGTATAAGATATGCATGTCCTTGGAAAGCTAGCGAAAAATTAAGGACTTTTCCTTTAGATATCGAATGGTTTCGATGAACGGATTAGAAGTTATAATCAATTGAATTTTCGATATTTTTATTAAAAATGATTATTATTATCGTTGTTTTTATCGTCGTTCTAGTTTTATCTTATTATTATCATTATTATTATCTTTATCAATAAAAGAGATTTATCATTAAAAATTGTTATTTTTTTTATTATTACTATCGTTATTATCGTTAAAGTTATAATTAGTATTATTATTATTATTATTATTATCCAATTATTATTATTATTATTATTATTATTATTATTATTATTATTATTATTATTATTATTATTATCATTATTAATATATATATCATTATTTAAAAATGGATATTGTCATTGTTATTATTATTATTACTATATTATCATTAAGATAATTATTAGTATTATCATTAAAAATGTTATAATAACTATCATTATTAATATTAGTGTAATTAAAACAAATATTTGTAACACCTAATTATTTTGATTACTATTATTATCATTATTATGAACACGATATAAAAGACGATTAAAAGCTATTAAACGAAACGATTAGGAAATAATGAGTAAGAGTATCATGATGAAATTAAAATATTATAAGATATTGATTTAGATAAAATTATCGTTCTTATTATTTTTATCATTACTATTATTATTAAAAATATCGTTAGTATTAAAACTATCATTTTAACAAAAATTATCATTTTAATAGAAATGTCATTGTTACTATAAAATATCATTATTATTATTATTTTAAATAGAATTATTATTTTAAAGATAATATTAAAAATTATCGTAAATATTAAAGTTATCATAATTAGATTTATCGTTTTATCATAATGTCATCTTAGTAATTATAAATATTGATATTTTTATAATATAATTATTATTACAAAATAATACAACTTTACTTACTATCATTATAGATATTATTTTATCAAATAAATATGTGATACAAACATATTTTACTACGTGTAATAACTTACTTTAATAATACCTATCATATTATCTTTATGATATTAAATGAACCCTATAAATTTTATTACTTAATATATATAAAAGTATATTATATTATATAAATTTAATATAAAATTTTATTTATTAATAAATAAATTATATTATTTACTCTAATAAATCTTTTAAAAATATTTAAAAATATAAAACGATGATATTTAAACTATATATTAATCATGTATAGATTTTTGGAAATTATTTTGAGTCAAATTTACTTTTGTTGACTTTTGCATATTAGTCTCGAGCATTAGGATTGTGGTACACTATGACTTGGCCTAATTTGTTAGACAAATATTGACCAACACATAATTATATATAATTAATTTAGGTTCGTGAATCCGAGGCCAACCTTACACTTGTTCAATGACGTTATATGTATTTTTACTACGAAATACAGTATGGTGAGTTCCATTTTCCTTTTTACCCTTTATATTTTTGGGACTGAGAATACATGCGCTTTTATAAATGTTTGACGAAATAGACACAAGTAATTGAAACTACATTCTATGGTTGAATTATCGAAATCGAATATGCCCCTTTTTATTAAAGTCTGGTAATCTAAGAATTAGGGAACAGACACCCTAATTGACGCGAATCCTAAAGATAGATCTATCGGGCCCAACAAGCCCCATCCAAAGTACCGGATGCTTTAGTACTTCGAAATTTATATCATATCCGAAGGGTGTCCCGGAATGATGGGGATATTCTTATATATGCATCTTGTTAATGTCAGTTACCACAAGATTTCATATTTCAATACACATCCCATACATAGAGATAAAAATCATTCATATGGTGAACACCTGGTAACCGACATTAACAAGATGCATATATAAGAATATCCCCATCATTCCGGGACACCCTTCGGATATGATATAAATTTCGAAGTACTAAAGCATCCGGTACTTTGGATGGGGCTTGTTGGGCCCGATAGATCTATCTTTAGGATTCGCGTCAATTAGGGTGTCTGTTCCCTAATTCTTAGATTACCAGACTTAATAAAAAGGGGCATATTCGATTTCGATAATTCAACCATAGAATGTAGTTTCACTTACTTGTGTCTGTTTTGTAAATCATTTATAAAACCTGCATGTATTCTCATCCCAAAAATATTAGATTTTAAAAGTGGGACTATAACTCACTTTCACAGATTTTTACTTCGTCGGGAAGTAAGACTTGGCCACTGGTTGATTCACGAACCTATAACAATATATACATATATATCAAAGTATGTTCAAAATATATTTACAACACTTTTAATATATTTTGATGTTTTAAGTTTATTAAGTCAGCTGTCCTCGTTAGTAACCTACAACTAGTTGTCCACAGTTAGATGTACAGAAATAAATCGATAAATATTATCTTGAATCAATCCACGACCCAGTATATACGTATCTCAGTATTGATCACAACTCAAACTATATATATTTTGGAATCAACCTCAACCCTGTATAGCTAACTCCAACATTCACATATAGAGTGTCTATGGTTGTTCCGAAATATATATAGATGTGTCGACATGATAGGTCGAAACATTGTATACGTGTCTATGGTATCTCAAGATTACATAATATACAATACAAGTTGATTAAGTTATGGTTGGAATAGATTTGTTACCAATTTTCACGTAGCTAAAATGAGAAAAATTATCCAATCTTGTTTTACCCATAACTTCTTCATTTTAAATCCGTTTTGAGTGAATCAAATTGCTATGGTTTCATATTGAACTCTATTTTATGAATCTAAACAGAAAAAGTATAGGTTTATAGTTGGAAAAATAAGTTACAAGTCGTTTTTGTAAAGGTAATCATTTCAGTCGAAAGAACGACGTCTAGATGACCATTTTAGAAAACATACTTCCACTTTGAGTTTAACCATAATTTTTGGATATAGTTTCATGTTCATAATAAAAATCATTTTCTCAGAATAACAACTTTTAAATCAAAGTTTATCATAGTTTTTAATAAACTAACCCAAAACAGCCCGCGGTGTTACTACGACGGCGTAAATCCGATTTTACGGTGTTTTTCGTGTTTCCAGGTTTTAAATCATTAAGTTAGCATATCATATAGATATAGAACATGTGTTTAGTTGATTTTAAAATTCAAGTTAGAAGGATTAACTTTTGTTTGCGAACAAGTTTAGAATTAACTAAACTATGTTCTAGTGATTACAAGTTTAAACCTTCGAATAAGATAGCTTTATATGTATGAATCAAATGATGTTATGAACATCATTACTACCTTAAGTTCCTTGGATAAACCTACTGGAAAAGAGAAAAATGGATCTAGCTTCAACGGATCCTTGGATGGCTCGAAGTTCTTGAAGCAGAATCATGACACGAAAACAAGTTCAAGTAAGATCATCACTTGAAATAAGATTGTTATAGTTATAGAAATTGAACCAAAGTTTGAATATGATTATTACCTTGTATTAGAATGATAACCTACTGTAAGAAACAAAGATTTCTTGAGGTTAGATTATCACCTTAAAAGATTGGAAGTGAGCTAGCAAACTTGAAAGTATTCTTGATTTTATGTAACTAGAACTTGTAAAATATATGAAGAACAATTAGAACTTGAAGATAGAACTTGAGAGAGATCAATTAGATGAAGAAAATTGAAGAATGAAAGTGTTTGTAGGTGTTTTTGGTCGTTGGTGTATGGATTAGATATAAAGGATATGTAATTTTGTTTTCATGTAAATAAGTCATGAATGATTACTCATGTTTTTTGTAATTTTATGAGATATTTCATGCTAGTTGCCAAATGATGGTTCCCACATGTGTTAGGTGACTCACATGGGCTGCTAAGAGCTGATCATTGGAGTGTATATACTAATAGTATTTACATCTAAAAGCTGTGTATTGTACGAGTACGAATACGGGTGCATACGAGTAGAATTGTTGATGAAACTGAACGAGGATGTAATTGTAAGCATTTTTGTTAAGTAGAAGTATTTTGATAAGTGTCTTGAAGTCTTTCAAAAGTGTATGAATACATATTAAAACACTACATGTATATACATTTTAACTGAGTCGTTAAGTCATCGTTAGTCGTTACATGTAAATGTTGTTTTGAAACCTTTAGGTTAACGATCTTGTTGAATGTTGTTAACCCATTGTTTATTATAACAAATGAGATGTTAAATTGTTATATTTGAAGGTATTTCGTATGCCCGAGAGACATATTAAATTAATGTGGCTAATGTGTTATGATCCAAGTCGGGTCATACCCAATAACAAGCTTATCGACACCTTATAAGTATTTAATCTTAACGATTGGATCATTGATTAAATACGCGACACTTGAACTTTAAGAAAAATGGTTTTCTGAAATTTTACTTGATGTGTACATATATATATATAAATTATGGAATAATTTATATAATATGGATTTAATTATTTATAGGTTAAATAATTAATAATGTTATATTACATTATTTTATATAATTAGTTTTATATAAAATGTAAATATAATTATCCATAGAAGTTTATAAAATGTTTTATAAAATCTTATTCTTTTATAAAACTCATTTAATAAACTAATGAGGAAGTGGCATTGGAGTCTCCCCTTGCATGCTCTTGACTAGCCATTTTGTATGGTTAATTCCCTTTTCAAGGTGCATAAGACCAAGGCTTTTGTGGAGACCAAGTAAGACTTCAAACACACATCAAAACATAGAAAAACTAGCTCCAAAATTCTGCCAAAAACTGCTGCTGCTGGTCGACATTTTGGGCAGAAAAGAAAGGGGTTTGAGCTTGGTTTTTGGTCATTTAAGTGTCTCTAAATCCTAACTACATTAAGGGTGGTGTTGGTGCACTAAAGCTTGTGGGTATTACAACTTGAGGCTTCAAGTTAGAAGTTGCTAGTTCATCATCTTCATCATCTTGTAACCTCCTAACTTGGAGTAGGTACATCCCTTTAAACTAGCTCTTTTACATTTAAGCATATTTTCTAGACTTGATCTATTTTGGAATTCATATTAAATGGTTAAACATATTGAAAGTTTTTCATGATAAATTGCTTCCGCTTTAATCTTGTAACATGCATGTTTATGAAACTTGTTAATATGATGAATTCCAACAATGGTATCAGAGCCGAGGTCATAGGAATATGCTTCTTGTATTTGGCTTTAAAACCCATTTTAATTACATTCTAGTAACATGCATGAAATTAGAATGTAAAAATTTTGGGTTTTGGATGGGGGTATTTTTTTGGCCGAAATTTTGGGGTTCCAAAAGGGGTTTGGAACTTCAAATTTGGTCATGTTTTGTTGTTTGTTGTTGTTCACAATCAAGCCTAGACCTTGTGTTTGAATGGTTGTATGTTGTGGTTGTATTATTCATTCTTATGGTTTGTAATAATTATTCATTCATTTGGTTTGTAAAGTTTATAATAATTTTATTATTTTGGTGATGTAATTTATTTTATTTTGGTATGTAAAATAGATTAGGTTGAAATTTCTTTTTCCTAGAAAAAATGTATTAGGTTATATATTTTTTGTAAAAAGAAATGAAGATTCAAGATGATGAAGGAAGAACACAAGATGGAACATATGGATGCAAGATTAAGTGGGAGATTTTGAAAAATCTCTTACTTTGTGATCTAACCCTTTAGGTGACACTTGTTTTCGGCTAAACAAGTGTCCACCACCTTGGCTTGATTGTGAACATTGTTGTTATGCATGCTTGTATGATTATTGTGTTTGTATGTTTGGATGATACAAGTAAAATCACATGTTAACAACTTGCAAAATGACATTATAATTGGTTATATCAGAAACAACTTAAGGACTTAATAAATGGTTATTAAGAACAACAAAAGGATAACATATAAAATGGTTTATACAAGTTTATTGGATATAAAACTTGACATGAAAAATGGATTTTCAAATGGACCACACACTAAATGCATGTTAGTGTATGGAAATTGTGTTTTCTTATACTAGAATAAAGAAAACTTAAAAAAAATCCCTTTAATACTAAAACAAGGCAAACAAGTTAAACGCCATCCTTTTGTGTGACACTTAGGCATATTAGGGAACTCATGATGGGAAAAAGGTCACCTAACCATTATGAGCAAACTAATATGATTAAGGTAAATTTCGCATACAAGTGGGATAAAGGTCACCTAACCGTTTGTTTGTTAAATTTACAAGTTTACACAAGTAGGACGACTTGATTTGGGAATCATGAACTTAGGGTCACCGAAGCATGAGGAACAAATAGGCGTTGATGGGATTAATATGCCATGCAAAAGGATTGCATGATCCCATAACTTAGAAGTTGCAAAAGGATTGCAATTGTCATTATGACTACCTAGCTAAATCAAATGACGGGATAAAGGTCACCTAACCGAAATTTGATTTACCGTTGGATTCTAATATTTAATAAAACAAATTAAAAGGGTATTGTTTATTGAATTTAAAATCGATACTTAAAAGGACTTTGTTGAATTTTGTAGATGGCCGCTAATAACAACAACAACATGCAAAACGCACCACTTAACATGAACAACCTATCATTAAGGTCTCTCTTAGAGAAAGACAAACTCAACCATACAAATTTATGGATTGGTTCCGCAATCTTCGGATTGTCCTCAAACAAGAGGATAAAGCGTATGTACTTGAGGACCCCATTCCCGATCAACCGGATGAGAATGATGTGGAGGCAATGGCCTCTTACGATAAGTATTGCCACGACTCCCTTCAAGTCTCATGCCTAATGCTTGGGACTATGATTCCCGAACTCCAGAAGGATTTCGAGCATCATAGTGCATACGACATGATAACGCAATTGAAGGAGATGTTCCTTCAACAAGCGCGTGTCGAGCGTTTCGAGACCGTTCGGGCGCTACATGCTTGTCGTATGGACGATACCCAATCGGTTTCATCTTATGTGCTTAAGATGAAGAGCCTTATTGATCGTGCTAACCGCCTTAACCTAAACATATCAAATGAGTTAGCCACCGATCTTATCCTTAACTCCCTATCAAAAAGGTTTGATCAATTTGTAATTAATTACAATATGAATGGGATGGATAAGAGCATAGGTGAGATTCACGGTATGCTTAGAATGGCGGAAACTAGCATGGGTAAAAGGGCTTTACCCGTGTTAGCAATCGATCAAGGTGGATCCAAAGGTAACACCTCTAAGCCAAAGGTGGCTAAGAGAAAAGGACCCGCCTATCAAGGCAAAGGGAAGGGAAAGATGGTTACCCCAACCATCAACAAGGCTAAGAAGCAAAAGGTAGCCGAGATGACAAACCCCAAGGAAGACCCATGTTTTGGTTGCGGTGAGATGGGTCATTGGAAACGAAACTATCCAGTCTACCTTAAGGAGTTGAAGGACAAGAGGGATGCAGGGCAAACCTCAGGTAATATATATATGGTATATATAGAGCTTAGTATTACTTCTTCTAATACATGGGTATTAGACACTGGATGTGGAACTCATATTTGCAATTCTTTGCAGGGGTTCAAAAGAAGTGATCATAAGGCGGGAACATCAAGTCTCTATATGGGCAATGGTGCAAAGGTGCATGTTAAAGCTCAAGGAGATTTTATTTTGAAGCTTCCAAGCGGATTGGAACTTATTTTAGAAAATGTTTTGTATGCTCCGGATTTGTGTAGAAACATTATTTCTATTTCTCTCTTAAAACAATGTGGTTACATTGTTAATTTTATTGATGATGATATTCATGTTTCTAAAGATAATGTATTCTATTTCAAGGCTTCGCCTTCAGATGGAATTTATGAATTGGTTCATGATGACGCATCATCGAGCTCTATATACCATACTAGCACCAAGAAACTCAAAAGGGATTTGAGTGATTCCTATTTATGGCATTGTCGCCTTGGTCACATAAACAAGAACCGAATGCATACATTTCAAAAGAATGGACTTTTGAAATCAAATGAAATGGATTCGTTTGATGTATGTGAATCTTGCTTACAAGGCAAAATGACTAAAGCACCTTTCAAAGGGACCTATGAAAGGGCTAAGGACTTATTGGGATTAATACACTCGGATGTATGTGGACCCTTTAAGCCCATAACTAGGAATGGTGAAAGATACTTCGTTACTTTCATTGATGACTTCAGTCGTTTCGGATATGTCTACTTATTAAGACATAAGGACGAAACTTTTTAAGCATTCAAAGAGTATCAAAACAAAGTACAAAATCAACTCAATAAGACAATCAAGGTACTCCGTACCGATAGAGGAGGTGAATACCTAAGCGATGCCTTCCAAGATCATTTTAGAAGTTGTAGGATTATCTCGCAACTTACTCCACCCGGGACACCACAGCTTAATGGTGTATCCGAAAGGAGGAACCAAACCCTAATGGATATGGTTCGACCAATGATGGCTAGAAGCTCGTTACCTCTGTCATTTTGGGGTTATTGTCTATGCTCCGTGGCTCGTATTTTAAATATGGCCCCAACCAAGAAAGTGGAACGAACTCCTCATGAGATGTGGTTTGGAAAGCCTCCATCTCTATCATACTTAAAGGTATGGGGATGTGAAGCTTATCCTAAGCGTTACGTCCCTAATAAGTTGAATGCTCGATCCACAAGAAAGTGGAACGAACTCCTCATGAGATGTGGTTTGGAAAGCCTCCATCTCTATCATACTTAAAGGTATGGGGATGTGAAGCTTATCCTAAGCGTTACGTCCCTAATAAGTTGAATGCTCGATCCACGAAGTGTATCTTCATAGGATATCCCAAGGATGATATGGGATATTATTTCTATGATCCTTCCGAGCAAAATGTATTTGTTGCTCGAAAGGGTGAATTCCTTGAAACTAAGTTCCTAATGGAAGGAAATAGTGAAAGGAAGATAGATCTTGAAGAGGTTCAAGATCAAGTAGATGATACACAATTGGTTGACACTAGCACTCAACATGAAAATGTTGAGAGTGATCAAATGGATGATCAAAATACACAAGAGGTTCGCAGATCTAATAGGATTAGTAATCCTCCTGAGAGATATGGGTTTCTCATGGATGGTTGCTATGTGGTTGATTTGGATGAACCAACAAACTACCAAGATGCTTTATCAAGGATTGATAAGGATAAATGGTAGGAAGCCATGAACGCTGAGATGCAATCCATGTATGACAACCAAGTTTGGGAACTTGTTGAACAACCTACTGGCTCAAGGCTAGTTGATTGTAAATGGCTTTTCAAGATGAAAACCGACATACATGGAAACTTGGATACATATAAAGCTAGACTTGTAGCAAAAGGTTTCACTCAAACTCAAGGGGTTGACTATGATGAAACTTTTTCGCCTGTGGCAATGCTAAAGTCTATTAGGATATTACTTGCCATTGCTGCTCATTATGATTATGAAATATGGCAAATGGATGTCAAGACCGCTTTCCTAAACGGACATCTTGAGGAAGATGTCTACATGGTTCAGCCTGAAGGTTTTGTTGATCCGAAATATCCTAAGAAGGTATGCAAGTTAAAGAAGTCAATCTACGGATTGAAACAAGCATCTAGAATGTGGAATCATCGTTTTAATGAGGAGGCCAAGAAATTTGGCTTCATTAAAAATGGTGATGAAGCTTGTGTATACAAGAAAGCTAGTGGGAGCACTATCATGTTCCTTGTATTATATGTGGATGATATATTACTATTTGGAAATGATGTTCTGGCAATGCAAGGAGTTAAAACTTGGTTAAGTAAATGCTTCTCCATTAAGGATCTTGGAGAAGCACAATACGTTTTGGGGATTGGGATCTACAGGGATAGATCCAAGAAGCTGATAGGTTTGAATCAAAGTGCATACATTGAAAAGATCTTGAAAAGGTTCAAGATGGAGAACTCTAAGAAAGGTTTGGTACCTATTCAAAAGGGAACACTTCTCAGTTCATCTCAGTGCCCCACCACGGAAGATGAACAGGAGAGAATGAAGAAAGTCCCATATGCGTCTGCTATTGGGTCAATCATGTATGCAATGATATGCACTAGACCGGATGTGTCATGCGCTCTTAGCCTGACAAGTAGATACCAGAATAACCCAGGAAACAGTCATTGGATTGCTGTCAAAAGTATATTGAAATACCTTAGGAGGACTAAGGATATGTTTCTTATATACGGGTCTGGTGAGGAGGAACTCGCTGTAAAAGGTTACGTAGATTCAAGTTTCCAAACTGATCGAGATGATTCTCGATCACAATCCGGTTATGTCTTCACGTTAAATGGAGGTGCGGTCTCTTGGAAGAGTTCAAAACAGGATGTTGTTGCTTTATCCACTACAGAGTCGGAGTACATCGCCGCATCATTGGTAGCACAGGAAGCTGCATGGATGAAGAAATTCATCGACGACTTAGGAGTAGTCCCTTCCATTCAGGACCCTCTTGAGATCTTTTGTGACAACGAGGGTGCGATTGCTCAAATCAAAGAACCTCGTGCTCACCAAAAGACCCGTCACATTGAGCGGAGATTCAACTACATAAGGGATGAAGTTGAAAAGGGAAATATATGTATTCGCAAAGTTCACACAGATCTTAACATAGCGGATCCACTCACGAAGCTCTTACATGGATCAAAACATGCAGGACATGTTTGTGCTTTAGGGCTTCGATATTCTAGTGATTGGTCATGATCTGTTTTAAGTATTGTAACGGAACGAAATTGTTCAAAGTCATTAATATAATTATGGCATTAATTTATGTTGAGTTATGTTCCTATTTTGCATATTTTATCCATGAATAAGTAATTATTCTAAATTCCGTAGTCGATCACATTTGTGGGAACAAGTGTGAGGTTTAGACTATTATGAACTTGGATTGGTATAAATTCACGGGTTGAATATGGGGCAAGGTTGCAACCAAGGTTCATAGATATTTGTGGGATACAAATATTGGAAGACCCGCTCTCAAGACTTACTGAATGGAGCCTTCGTGGTTGATCACATGTAATCTTGAGTAAAGGCGAATATCATTGTATCCTCTGACCTGAGATACATATTGGCTTCGGATATTTACCAAGTATCGTGCCTTGATTCTTTCCTTCGCTATTCTGAAACATGGTAGTTCATAAGGAAGAGCTCAGGTATAATGCAAAGTATATATCTAGGACGTATGTAGTCAAGATGGAATTTGTCCCTCTTATTCGTTGAGAGTCAGATGTCTAAGGCCTGATAAAGTTGAATCTAGAAGAGAGTGATCACTCTGTGTCTCTTGGATTTAGCATGACATCTAGGATGAAAGGATAAATGAAAGATTCACCTATTCATATTCGAGATGGGAACTCGAAAGGGATGATGTTATTGAATGGCATATAGTCATAACATATTGGGGGTGATGGACGGTCGTTAGGTGGTATCCATCACTTGCGTTAATTCCTTATGTTTCTCGTGCAAGTGGGAGATTGAAGGTATTTCGTATGCCCGAGAGACATATTAAATTAATGTGGCTAATGTGTTATGATCCAAGTCGGGTCATACCCAATAACAAGCTTATCGACACCTTATAAGTATTTAATCTTAACGATTGGATCATTGATTAAATACGCGACACTTGAACTTTAAGAAAAATGGTTTTCTGAAATTTTACTTGATGTGTACATATATATATATATAAATTATGGAATAATTTATATAATATGGATTTAATTATTTATAGGTTAAATAATTAATAATGTTATATTACATTATTTTATATAATTAGTTTTATATAAAATGTAAATATAATTATCCATAGAAGTTTATAAAATGTTTTATAAAATCTTATTCTTTTATAAAACTCATTTAATAAACTAATGAGGAAGTGGCATTGGAGTCTCCCCTTGCATGCTCTTGACTAGCCATTTTGTATGGTTAATTCCCTTTTCAAGGTGCATAAGACCAAGGCTTTTGTGGAGACCAAGTAAGACTTCAAACACACATCAAAACATAGAAAAACTAGCTCCAAAATTCTGCCAAAAACTGCTGCTGCTGGTCGACATTTTGGGCAGAAAAGAAAGGGGTTTGAGCTTGGTTTTTGGTCATTCAAGTGTCTCTAAATCCTAACTACATTAAGGGTGGTGTTGGTGCACTAAAGCTTGTGGGTATTACAACTTGAGGCTTCAAGTTAGAAGTTGCTAGTTCATCATCTTCATCATCTTGTAACCTCCTAACTTGGAGTAGGTACATCCCTTTAAACTAGCTCTTTTACATTTAAGCATATTTTCTAGACTTGATCTATTTTGGAATTCATATTAAATGGTTAAACATATTGAAAGTTTTTCATGATAAATTGCTTCCGCTTTAATCTTGTAACATGCATGTTTATGAAACTTGTTAATATGATGAATTCCAACAATATTATCATGATATTATGATATATAATATATCTCAGTATGATGTATATACAGTTAAATGTCGTTACAACGATAATCGTTACATATATGTCTCGTTTCGAAATCATTAAGACCAACTGAAATGTCCCGTTCTTATTGGTTAAAAACGTTCCATATTAATTGATTTCGTTGCGAGGTTTTGACCTCTATATGAGACGTTTTTCAAAGACTGCATTCATTTTTAAAACAAACCATAACCTTTATTTCATAGATAAAGGTTTTAAAAAGCTTTACGTAGATTATCAAATAATGATAATCTAAAATATCCTGTTTACACACGACCATTACATAATGGTTTACAATACAAATATGTTACAACAAAATAAGTTTCTTGAATGCAGTTTTTACACAATATCATACAAGCATGGACTCCAAATCTCGTCCTTATTTAAGTATGCGACAGCGGAAGCTCTTAATAATCACCTGAGAATAAACATGCTTAAAACGTCAACAAAAATGTTGGTGAGTTATAGGTTTAACCTATATATATCAAATCATAATAATAGACCACAAGATTTCATATTTCAATACACATCCCATACATAGAGATAAAAATCATTCATATGGTGAACACCTGGTAACCGACATTAACAAGATGCATATATAAGAATATCCCCATCATTCCGGGACACCCTTCGGATATGATATAAATTTCGAAGTACTAAAGCATCCGGTACTTTGGATGGGGCTTGTTGGGCCCGATAGATCTATCTTTAGGATTCGCGTCAATTAGGGTGTCTGTTCCCTAATTCTTAGATTACCAGACTTAATAAAAAGGGGCATATTCGATTTCGATAATTCAACCATAGAATGTAGTTTCACTTACTTGTGTCTATTTTGTAAATCATTTATAAAACCTGCATGTATTCTCATCCCAAAAATATTAGATTTTAAAAGTGGGACTATAACTTACTTTCACAGATTTTTACTTCGTCGGGAAGTAAGACTTGGCCACGGGTTGATTCACGAACCTATAACAATATATACATATATATCAAAGTATGTTCAAAATATATTTACAACACTTTTAATATATTTTGATGTTTTATGTTTATTAGGTCAGATGTCCTCGTTAGTAACCTACAACTAGTTGTCCACAGTTAGATGTACAGAAATAAATCGATAAATATTATCTTCAATCAATCCACGACCCAGTATATACGTATCTCAGTATTGATCACAACTCAAACTATATATATTTTGGAATCAACCTCAACCCTGTATAGCTAACTACAACATTCACATATAGAGTGTCTATGGTTGTTCCGAAATATATATAGATGTGTCGACATGATAGGTCGAAACATTGTATACGTGTCTATGGTATCTCAAGATTACATAATATACAATACAAGTTGATTAAGTTATGGTTGGAATAGATTTGTTACCAATTTTCACGTAGCTAAAATGAGAAAAATTATCCAATCTTGTTTTACCCATAACTTCTTCATTTTAAATCCGTTTTGAGTGAATCAAATTGCTATGGTTTCATATTGAACTCTATTTTATGAATCTAAACAGAAAAAGTATAGGTTTATAGTTGGAAAAATAAGTTACAAGTCATTTTTGTAAAGGTAGTCATTTCAGTCGAAAGAACGACGTCTAGATGACCATTTTAGAAAACATACTTCAACTTTGAGTTTAACCATAATTTTTGGATATAGTTTCATGTTCATAATAAAAATCATTTTCTCAGAATAACAACTTTTAAATCAAAGTTTATCATAGTTTTTAATTAACTAACCCAAAACAGCCCGCGGTGTTACTACGACGGCGTAAATCCGATTTTACGGTGTTTTTCGTGTTTCCAGGTTTTAAATCATTAAGTTAGCATATCATGTAGATATAGAACATGTGTTTAGTTGATTTTAAAATTCAAGTTAGAAGGATTAACTTTTGTTTGCGAACAAGTTTAGAATTACCTAAACTATGTTCTAGTGATTACAAGTTTAAACCTTCGAATAAGATAGCTTTATATGTATGAATCGAATGATGTTATGAACATCATTACTACCTTAAGTTCCTTGGATAAACCTACTGGAAAATGGAAAAATGGATCTAGCTTCAACGGATCCTTGGATGGCTCGAAGTTCTTGAAGCAGAATCATGACACGAAAACAAGTTCAAGTAAGATCATCACTTGAAATAAGATTGTTATAGTTATAGAAATTGAACCAAAGTTTGAATATGATTATTACCTTGTATTAGAATGATAACCTACTATAAGAAACAAAGATTTCTTGAGGTTGGATGATCACCTTAAAAGATTGGAAGTGAGCTAGCAAACTTGAAAGTATTCTTGATTTTATGTAACTAGAACTTGTAAAATATATGAAGAACACTTAGAACTTGAAGATAGAACTTGAGAGAGATCAATTAGATGAAGAAAATTGAAGAATTAAAGTGTTTGTAGGTGTTTTTGGTCGTTGGTGTATGGATTAGATATAAAGGATATGTAATTTTGTTTTCATGTAAATAAGTCATGAATGATTACTCATGTTTTTTGTAATTTTATGAGATATTTCATGCTAGTTGCCAAATTATGGTTCCCACATGTGTTAGGTGACTCACATGGGCTGCTAAGAGCTGATCATTGGAGTGTATATACTAATAGTATGTACATCTAAAAGCTGTGTATTGTACGAGTACGAATACGGGTGCATACGAGTAGAATTGTTGATGAAACTGAACGAGGATGTAATTGTAAGCATTTTTGTTAAGTAGAAGTATTTTGATAAGTGTCTTGAAGTCTTTCAAAAGTGTATGAATACATATTAAAACACTACATGTATATACATTTTAACTGAGTCGTTAAGTCATCGTTAGTCGTTACATGTAAATGTTGTTTTGAAACCTTTAGGTTAACGATCTTGTTGAATGTTGTTAACCCATTGTTTATTATAACAAATGAGATGTTAAATTGTTATATTATCATGATATTATGATATATAATATATCTCAGTATGATGTATATACAGTTAAATGTCGTTACAACGATAATCGTTACATATATGTCTCGTTTCGAAATCATTAAGTTAGTAGTCTTATTTTTACATATGTATTTTATTGTTAATACACTTAATAATATATTTACTTATCATTTAACATAATTAACCAAGTGTATCAATATCTTAATATGATTCATATGTACCTAGTAAGACGTTGTTATAACGATAATCGTTATATATATCGTTTTCGAGTTTCTTAAATTAATAGTCTCATTTTTATGTATATAATGTAACACCCCAGCTTAACATGACCACAATATTGTCCGCTTTGCCCGCAGGCGCACGGCTTTTTCTTGGCGACCACACACGATAAGCACTTTCCCAGGTGGTCACCCATCCTGGTAGTGCTCTCGCCCGAGCACGCTTAACCATAATGTACTCGCACTTTTACTCAGCCTGTGATCCCAAAACGCGTTGTGTCATTTAAGCGTGAGTATTACCTTATAATCCCATGATCACTCATGTTCGTGGGCGATGTGGGATTTGCCTAGGGTGTTACATTCACCCCCACTTAGGGACTCATCGTCCTCGATGAGGTTTGCCCCACAACCCCCAACGGCACATGAGTGGCTCTGATACCATTCTGTAACACCCCAGCTTAACATGACCACAATATTGTCCGCTTTGCCCGCAGGCACACGGCTTTTTCTTGGCGACCACACACGATAAGCACTTTCCCAGGTGGTCACCCATCCTGGTAGTGCTCTCGCCCGAGCACGCTTAACCATAACGTACTCGCACTTTTACTCAGCCTGTGATCCCAAAATGCGTTGTGTCATTTAAGCGTGAGTATTACCTTATAATCCCATGATCACTCATGTTCGTGGGCGATGTGGGATTTGCCTAGGGTGTTACATATAACTCATTGTTAAAATACCTAATGAGATACATACTTATAATAAAAACATGTTAACTATATATATAACCATATATATGTCATCGTATAGTTTTTACAAGTTTTAACGTTCGTGAATCACCGGTCAACTTGGGCGGTCAATTGTCTATATGAAACATATTTCAATTAATCAAGTCTTAACAAGTTTGATTGCTTAACATGTTGGAAACATTTAATCATGTAAATATCAATCTCAATTAATATATATAAACATGGAAAAGTTCGGGTCACTACAGTACCTACCCGTTGAATAAATTTCGTCCCGAAATTTTAAGCTGTTGAAGGTGTTGACGAATCTTCTGGAAATAGATGCGGGCATTTCTTCTTCATCTGATCTTCACGCTCCCAGGTGAACTCGGGTCCTCTACGAGCATTCCATCGAACCTTAACAATTGGTATCTTGTTTTGCTTAAGTCTTTTAACCTCACGATCCATTATTTCGATGGGTTCTTCGATGAATTGAAGTTTTTCGTTGATTTGGATTTCATCTAACGGAATAGTGAGATCTTCTTTAGCAAAACATTTCTTCAAATTTGAGACGTGGAAAGTGTTATGTACAGCCGCGAGTTGTTTAGGTAACTCAAGTCGGTAAGCTACTGGTCCGACACGATCAATAATCTTGAATGGTCCAATATACCTTGGATTTAATTTCCCTCGTTTACCAAATCGAACAACACCTTTCTAAGGTGCAACTTTAAGCATGACCATCTCTCCAATTTCAAGTTCTATATCTTTTCTTTTAATGTCAGCGTAGCTCTTTTGTCGACTTTGGGCGGTTTTCAACCGTTGTTGAATTTGGATGATCTTCTCGGTAGTTTCTTGTATAATCTCCGGACCCGTAATCTGTCTATCCCCCACTTCACTCCAACAAATCGGAGACCTGCACTTTCTACCATAAAGTGCTTCAAACGGCGCCATCTCAATGCTTGAATGGTAGCTGTTGTTGTAGGAAAATTCTGCTAATGGTAGATGTCGATCCCAACTGTTTCCGAAATCAATAACACATGCTCGTAGCATGTCTTCAAGCGTTTGTATCGTCCTTTCGCTCTGCCCATCAGTTTGTGGATGATAGGCAGTACTCATGTCTAGACGAGTTCCTAATGCTTGCTGTAATGTCTGCCAGAATCTTGAAATAAATCTGCCATCCCTATCAGAGATAATAGAGATTGGTATTCCATGTCTGGAGACGACTTCCTTCAAATACAGTCGTGCTAACTTCTCCATCTTGTCATCTTTTCGTATTGGAAGGAAGTGTGCTGATTTTGTGAGACGATCAACTATTACCCAAATAGTATCAAAACCACTTGCAGTCCTTGGCAATTTAGTGATAAAATCCATGGTAATGTTTTCCCATTTCCATTCTGGGATTTCGGGTTGTTGAAGTAGACCTGATGGTTTCTGATGCTCAGCTTTGACCTTAGAACACGTCAAACATTCTCCTACGTATTTAGCAACATCGGCTTTCATACCCGGCCACCAAAAATGTTTCTTGAGATCCTTGTACATCTTTCCCGTTCCAGGATGTATTGAGTATCTGGTTTTATGAGCTTCTCTAAGTACCATTTCTCTCATATCTCCAAATTTTGGTACCCAAATCCTTTCAGCCCTATACCGGGTTCCGTCTTCCCGAATATTAAGATGCTTCTCCGATCCTTTGGGTATTTCATCCTTTAAATTTCCCTCTTTTAAAACTCCTTGTTGAGCCTCCTTTATTTGAGTAGTAAGGTTATTATGAATCATGATATTCATAGATTTTACTCGAATGGGTTCTCTATCCTTCCTGCTCAAGGCATCGGCGACCACATTTGCCTTCCCCGGGTGGTAACGAATCTCAAAGTCGTAATCATTCAACAATTCAATCCACCTACGCTGCCTCATATTCAGTTGTTTCTGATTAAATATGTGTTGAAGACTTTTGTGGTCGGTATATATAATACTTTTGACCCCATATAAGTAGTGCCTCCAAGTCTTTAATGCAAAAACAACCGCGCCTAATTCCAAATCATGCGTCGTATAATTTTGTTCGTGAATTTTCAATTGTCTAGATGCATAAGCAATCACATTTGTTCGTTGCATTAATACACAACCGAGACCTTGCTTTGATGCGTCACAATAAATCACAAAATCATCATTCCCTTCAGGTAATGACAATATAGGTGCCGTAGTTAGCTTTTTCTTCAATAACTGAAACGCTTTCTCTTGTTCATCATTCCATTCAAATTTCTTCCCTTTATGCGTTAATGCAGTCAAGGGTTTTGCTATTCTGGAAAAGTCTTGGATGAACCTTCTGTAGTAACCAGCTAGTCCTAAAAACTGGCGTATGTGTTTCGGAGTTTTCGGGGTTTCCCACTTTTCAACAGTTTCTATCTTTGCCGGATGCACCTTAATACCTTCTTTGTTCACTATGTGACCGAGGAATTGAACTTCTTCCAACCAAAATGCACACTTTGAAAACTTAGCGTACAATTCTTCCTTCCTCAATACTTCTAACACCTTTCTCAAATGTTCACCGTGTTCTTTGTCATTCTTTGAGTAAATAAGTATGTCATCAATGAAAACAATGACAAACTTGTCAAGGTATGGTCCACACACTCGGTTCATAAGGTCCATGAACACAGCTGGTGCATTAGTTAAACCAAACGGCATGACCATAAACTCGTAATGACCGTAACGTGTTCTGAAAGCAGTCTTTGGAATATCATCTTCTTTCACCCGCATTTGATGATACCCGGAACGTAAGTCAATCTTTGAATAAACAGACGAGCCTTGTAGTTGATCAAATAAGTCGTCGATTCTCGGTAGTGGATAGCGGTTCTTGATGGTAAGTTTGTTCAACTCTCGGTAGTCGATACACAACCTGAATGTACCATCTTTCTTCTTGACAAACAAAACAGGAGCTCCCCACGGTGATGTGCTTGGTCGAATGAAACCACGCTCTAAAAGTTCTTGTAATTGGCTTTGCAGTTCTTTCATCTCGCTGGGTGCGAGTCTGTAAGGAGCACGAGCTATTGGTGCAGCTCCTGGTACAAGATCTATTTGAAATTCAACGGATCGATGTGGGGGTAATCCCGGTAATTCTTTCGGAAATACATCGGGAAATTCTTTTGCAATGGGAACATCATTGATGCTCTTTTCTTCAGTTTGTACTTTCTCGACGTGTGCTAGAACAGCATAGCAACCTTTTTTTATTAGTTTTTTGTGCCTTCAAATTACTAATAAGATGTAGCTTCGTGTTGCCCTTTTCTCCGTACACCATTAAGGGTTTTCCTTTTTCTCGTATAATGCGAATTGCATTTTTGTAACAGACGATCTCTGCTTTCACTTCTTTCAACCAGTCCATACCGATTATCACATCAAAACTCCCTAACTCTACTGGTATCAAATCAATCTTAAATGTTTTGCTAACCAGTTTAATTTCTCGATTCCGACATATATTATCTGCTGAAATTAATTTACCATTTGCTAATTCGAGTAAAAATTTACTATCCAAAGGCGTCAATGGACAACTTAATTTAGCACAAAAATCTCTACTCATATAGCTTCTATCCGCACCCGAATCAAATAAAACGTAAGCAGATTTATTGTCAATAAGAAACGTACCCGTAACAAGCTCCGGGTCTTCCTGTGCCTCTGCCGCATTAATATTGAAAACTCTTCCGCGGCCTTGTCCATTCGTGTTCTCCTGGTTCGGGCATTTTCTAATAATGTGGCCCGGTTTTCCACATTTATAACAAACTACATTGGCATAACTTGCTCCGACACTACTTGCTCTGCCATTACTCGTTCCGACACCATTTGTTCCTTTTGTTCTATTAACCCCTGGTCCGTAGACCACACACTTCGCCGCGCTATGACCATTTCTTTTACACTTGTTGCAAAATTTGGTGCAGAACCCCGAGTGATACTTTTCACACCTTTGGCATAGCTGCTTCTGATACGTTTCTTAATATTTAGCAACATCGTTAGTGTATAATTGAAGTTTCTTGATGCTACGAAATACTATTAACTACTCTTAATATTCTGTATGATTAACTTGTTCCATTTGACTATTTTGAAGGAAATGGCACCGACTACTCGACACACCGTGAATATGAATGAAGAGGAATTCCGTACTTTTCTAGCTTCAAACATAGCCGCAGTATAGGCTGCGCTACATACCAACAATAACCTTGGATCTAGCAGTACAGGAAATCGTGTAGGATGCACCTACAAA
The DNA here is from genome assembly GCF_046630445.1 of Rutidosis leptorrhynchoides. NCBI lineage: Eukaryota > Viridiplantae > Streptophyta > Magnoliopsida > Asterales > Asteraceae > Rutidosis > Rutidosis leptorrhynchoides. The sequence continues at coordinate 1,982,539 of NC_092337.1, forward strand.
GAATTCACTGCCTGCAAACCTTTGGAATTCGATGGAACCGAAGGACCGATCGGATTGAAACGGTGGACCGAGAAGGTCGAATCGGTGTTTGCCATAAGTAAGTGTACTGAAGAGGACAAAGTGAAGTACGCTACGCATACCTTCACAGGTTCTGCGTTAACATGGTGGAATACCTATCTAGAGCAAGTGGGACAAGACGATGCGTACGCACTACCGTGGTCAGCATTCAAGCACTTGATGAACGAGAAGTACCGTCCCAGAACCGAGGTCAATAAGCTCAAGACAGAACTTAGAGGGTTACGAACCCAAGGATTTGATATTACCACGTACGAAAGACGATCCACAGAATTGTGCCTATTGTGTCAGGGAGCATTCGAAGATGAGGAAGAGAAGATCGACGCATTTGTGAAAGGATTACCGGAAAGAATCCAAGAAGATATAAGTTCACACGAGCCCGCCTCTATACAACAGGCATGTAGAATGGCTCACAAACTAGTGAACCAGATTGAAGAAAGAATTAAAGAACAGACTGCTGAAGAGGCCAATGTGAAGCAAGTCAAAAGAAAGTGGGAGGAAAACGGTGATAAGAATCACCAATACAACAACAACAGCAATTACAACAATAATCGCAACAATTATCCCAACAATCGCAACATCAATCGCAACTACAATAAACGGCCCAACAACAACAACAACAACAGCAATAGCAACTACAACAATCATCCCAACAACAATAATAACCGCAACAACAACAACAATCAGAAGCAGCTATGCCAAAGGTGTGAAAAGTATCACTCGGGGTTCTGCACCAAATTTTGCAACAAGTGTAAAAGAAATGGTCATAGCGCGGCGAAGTGTGTGGTCTACGGACCAGGGGTTAATAGAACAAAAGGAACAAATGGTGTCGGAATGAGTAATGGCAGAGCAAGTAGTGTCGGACCAAGTTATGCCAATGTAGTTTGTTATAAATGTGGAAAACCGGGCCACATTATTAGAAATTGCCCGAACCAGGAGAACACGAATGGACAAGCCCGCGGAAGAGTTTTCAATATTAATGCGGCAGAGGCACAGGAAGACCCGGAGCTTGTTACGGGTACGTTTCTTATTGACAATAAATCTGCTTACGTTTTATTTGATTCGGGTGCGGATAGAAGCTATATGAGTAGAGATTTTTGTGCTAAATTAAGTTGTCCATTGACGCCTTTGGATAGTAAATTTTTACTCGAATTAGCAAATGGTAAATTAATTTCAGCAGATAATATATGTCGGAATCGAGAAATTAAACTGGTTAGCAAAACATTTAAGATTGATTTGATACCAGTAGAGTTAGGGAGTTTTGATGTGATAATCGGTATGGACTGGTTGAAAGAAGTGAAAGTAGAGATCGTCTGTTACAAAAATGCAATTCGCATTATACGAGAAAAAGGAAAACCCTTAATGGTGTACGGAGAAAAGGGCAACACGAAGCTACATCTTATTAGTAATTTGAAGGCACAAAAACTAATAAGAAAAGGTTGCTATGCTGTTCTAGCACACGTCGAGAAAGTACAAACTGAAGAAAAGAGCATCAATGATGTTCCCATTGCAAAAGAATTTCCCGATGTATTTCCGAAAGAATTACCGGGATTACCCCCACATCGATCCGTTGAATTTCAAATAGATCTTGTACCAGGAGCTGCACCAATAGCTCGTGCTCCTTACAGACTCGCACCCAGCGAGATGAAAGAACTGCAAAGCCAATTACAAGAACTTTTAGAGCGTGGTTTCATTCGACCAAGCACATCACCGTGGGGAGCTCCTGTTTTGTTTGTCAAGAAGAAAGATGGTACATTCAGGTTGTTTACCGACTACCGAGAGTTGAACAAACTTACCATCAAGAACCGCTACCCACTACCGAGAATTGACGACTTATTTGATCAACTACAAGGCTCGTCTGTTTATTCAAAGATTGACTTACGTTCCGGGTATCATCAAATGCGGGTGAAAGAAGATGATATTCCAAAGACTGCTTTCAGAACACGTTACGGTCATTACAAGTTTATGGTCATGCCGTTTGGTTTAACTAATGCACCAGCTGTATTCATGGACCTTATGAACCGAGTGTGTGGACCATACCTTGACAAGTTTGTCATTGTTTTCATTGATGACATACTTATTTACTCAAAGAATGACCAAGAACACGGTGAACATTTGAGAAAGGTGTTAGAAGTATTGAGGAAGGAAGAATTGTACGCTAAGTTTTCAAAGTGTGCATTTTGGTTGGAAGAAGTTCAATTGCTCGGTCACATAGTGAACAAAGAAGGTATTAAGGTGGATCCGGCAAAGATAGAAACTGTTGAAAAGTGGGAAACCCCGAAAACTCCGAAACACATACGCCAGTTTTTAGGACTAGCTGGTTACTACAGAAGGTTCATCCAAGACTTTTCCAGAATAGCAAAACCCTTGACTGCATTAACGCATAAAGGGAAGAAATTTGAATGGAATGATGAACAAGAGAAAGCGTTTCAGTTATTGAAGAAAAAGCTAACTACGGCACCTATATTGTCATTACCTGAAGGGAATGATGATTTTGTGATTTATTGTGACGCATCAAACCAAGGTCTCGGTTGTGTATTAATGCAACGAACGAAGGTGATTGCTTATGCATCTAGACAATTGAAGATTCACGAACAAAATTATACGACGCATGATTTGGAATTAGGCGCGGTTGTTTTTGCATTAAAGACTTGGAGGCACTACTTATATGGGGTCAAAAGTATTATATATACCGACCACAAAAGTCTTCAACACATATTTAATCAGAAACAACTGAATATGAGGCAGCGTAGGTGGATTGAATTGTTGAATGATTACGACTTTGAGACTCGTTACCACCCGGGGAAGGCAAATGTGGTAGCCAATGCCTTGAGCAGGAAGGACAGAGAACCCATTCGAGTAAAATCTATGAATATAATGATTCATAATAACCTTACTACTCAAATAAAGGAGGCGCAACAAGGAGTTTTAAAAGAGGGAAATTTAAAGGATGAAATACCCAAAGGATCGGAGAAGCATCTTAATATTCGGGAAGACGGAACACGGTATAGGGCTGAAAGGATTTGGGTACCAAAATTTGGAGATATGAGAGAAATGGTACTTAGAGAAGCTCATAAAACCAGATACTCAATACATCCTGGAACGGGAAAGATGTACAAGGATCTCAAGAAACATTTTTGGTGGCCGGGTATGAAAGCCGATGTTGCTAAATACGTAGGAGAATGTTTGACGTGTTCTAAGGTCAAAGCTGAGCATCAGAAACCATCAGGTCTACTTCAACAACCCAAAATCCCAGAATGGAAATGGGAAAACATTACCATGGATTTTATCACTAAATTGCCAAGGACTGCAAGTGGTTTTGATACTATTTGGGTAATAGTTGATCTTCTCACAAAATCAGCACACTTCCTGCCAATACGAAAAGATGACAAGATGGAGAAGTTAGCACGACTGTATTTGAAGGAAGTCGTCTCCAGACATGGAATACCAATCTCTATTATCTCTGATAGGGATGGCAGATTTATTTCAAGATTCTGGCAGACATTACAGCAAGCATTAGGAACTCGTCTAGACATGAGTACTACCTATCATCCACAAACTGATGGGCAGAGCGAAAGGACGATACAAACGCTTGAAGACATGCTACGAGCATGTGTTATTGATTTCGGAAACAGTTGGGATCGACATCTACCATTAGCAGAATTTTCCTACAACAACAGCTACCATTCAAGCATTGAGATGGCGCCGTTTGAAGCACTTTATGGTAGAAAGTGCAGGTCTCCGATTTGTTGGAGTGAAATGGGGGATAGACAGATTACGGGTCCGGAGATTATACAAGAAACTACCGAGAAGATCATACAAATTCAACAACGGTTGAAAACCACCCAAAGTCGACAAAAGAGCTACGCTGACATTAAAAGAAAATATATAGAACTTGAAATTGGAGAGATGGTCATGCTTAAAGTTGCACCTTGGAAAGGTGTTGTTCGATTTGGTAAACGAGGGAAATTAAATCCAAGGTATATTGGACCATTCAAGATTATTGATCGTGTCGGACCAGTTGCTTACCGACTTGAGTTACCTCAACAACTCGCGGCTGTACATAACAGTTTCCACGTCTCAAATTTGAAGAAATTTTTGCTAAAGAAGATCTCACTATTCCGTTAGATGAAATCCAAATCAACGAAAAACTTCAATTCATCGAAGAACCCGTCGAAATAATGGATCGTGAGGTTAAAAGACTTAAGCAAAACAAGATACCAATTGTTAAGGTTCAATGGAATGCTCGTAAAGGACCCGAGTTCACCTGGAAGCGTGAAGATCAGATGAAGAAGAAATACCCGCATCTATTTCCAGAAGATTCGTCAACACCTTCAACAGCTTAAAATTTCGGGACGAAATTTATTTAACGGGTAGGTACTGTAGTGACCCGAACTTTTCCATGTTTATATATATTAATTGAGATTGATATTTACATGATTAAATGTTTCCAACATGTTAAGCAATCAAACTTGTTAAGACTTGATTAATTGAAATATGTTTCATATAGACAATTGACCACCCAAGTTGACCGGTGATTCACGAACGTTAAAACTTGTAAAAACTATACGATGACATATATATGGTTATATATATAGTTAACATGTTTTTATTATAAGTATGTATCTCATTAGGTATTTTAACAACGAGTTATATACATAAAAATGAGACTATTAATTTAAGAAACTCGAAAACGATATATATAACGATTATCGTTATAACAACGTCTTACTAGGTACATATGAATCATATTAAGATATTGATACACTTGGTTAATTATGCTAAATGATAAGTAAATATATTATTAAGTGTATTAACAATGAAATACATATGTAAAAATAAGACTACTAACTTAATGATTTCGAAACGAGACATATATGTAACGATTATCGTTGTAACGACATTTAACTGTATATACATCATACTGAGATATATTATATATCATAATATCATGATAATATAACAATTTAACATCTCATTTGTTATAATAAACAATGGGTTAACAACATTCAACAAGATCGTTAACAGACGTTTTTCAAAGACTGCATTCATTTTTAAAACAAACCATAACCTTTATTTCATAGATAAAGGTTTTAAAAAGCTTTATGTAGATTATCAAATAATGATAATCTAAAATATCTTGTTTACACACGACCATTACATAATGGTTTACAATACAAATATGTTACAACAAAATAAGTTTCTTGAATGCAGTTTTTACACAATATCATACAAGCATGGACTCCAAATCTCGTCCTTATTTAAGTATGCGACAGCGGAAGCTCTTAATAATCACCTGAGAATAAACATGCTTAAAACGTCAACAAAAATGTTAGTGAGTTATAGGTTTAACCTATATATATCAAATCATAATAATAGACCACAAGATTTCATATTTCAATACACATCCCATACATAGAGATAAAAATCATTCATATGGTGAACACCTGGTAACCGACATTAACAAGATGCATATATAAGAATATCCCCATCATTCCGGGACACCCTTCGGATATGATATAAATTTCGAAGTACTAAAGCATCCGGTACTTTGGATGGGGCTTGTTGGGCCCGATAGATCTATCTTTAGGATTCGCGTCAATTAGGGTGTCTGTTCCCTAATTCTTAGATTACCAGACTTAATAAAAAGGGGCATATTCGATTTCGATAATTCAACCATAGAATGTAGTTTCACTTACTTGTGTCTATTTTGTAAATCATTTATAAAACCTGCATGTATTCTCATCCCAAAAATATTAGATTTTAAAAGTGGGACTATAACTCACTTTCACAGATTTTTACTTCGTCGGGAAGTAAGACTTGGCCACTGGTTAATTCACAAACCTATAACAATATATACATATATATCAAAGTATGTTCAAAATATATTTACAACACTTTTAATATATTTTGATGTTTTAAGTTTATTAAGTCAGCTGTCCTCGTTAGTAACCTACAACTAGTTGTCCACAGTTAGATGTACAGAAATAAATCGATAAATATTATCTTGAATCAATCCACGACCCAGTATATACGTATCTCAGTATTGATCACAACTCAAACTATATATATTTTGGAATCAACCTCAACCCTGTATAGCTAACTCCAACATTCACATATAGAGTGTCTATGGTTGTTCCGAAATATATATAGATGTGTCGACATGATAGGTCGAAACATTGTATACTTGTCTATGGTATCTCAAGATTACATAATATACAATACAAGTTGATTAAGTTATGGTTGGAATAGATTTGTTACCAATTTTCACGTAGCTAAAATGAGAAAAATTATCCAATCTTGTTTTACCCATAACTTCTTCATTTTAAATCCGTTTTGAGTGAATCAAATTGCTATGGTTTCATATTGAACTCTATTTTATGAATCTAAACTGAAAAAGTATAGGTTTATAGTTGGAAAAATAAGTTACAAGTCGTTTTTGTAAAGGTAGTCATTTCAGTCGAAAGAACGACGTCTAGATGACCATTTTAGAAAACATACTTCCACTTTGAGTTTAACCATAATTTTTGGATATAGTTTCATGTTCATAATAAAAATCATTTTCTCAGAATAAAAACTTTTAAATCAAATTTTATCATAGTTTTTAATTAACCAACCCAAAACAGCCCGCGGTGTTACTACGACGGCGTAAATCTGATTTTACGGTGTTTTTCGTGTTTTCAGGTTTTAAATCATTAAGTTAGCATATCATATAGATATAGAACATGTGTTTAGTTGATTTTAAAATTCAAGTTAGAAGGATTAACTTTTGTTTGCGAACAAGTTTAGAATTAACTAAACTATGTTCTAGTGATTACAAGTTTAAACCTTCGAATAAGATAGCTTTATATGTATGAATCGAATGATGTTATGAACATCATTACTACCTTAAGTTCCTTGGATAAACCTACTGGAAAAGAGAAAAATGGATCTAGCTTCAACGGATCCTTGGATGGCTCGAAGTTCTTGAAGCAGAATCATGACACGAAAACAAGTTCAAGTAAGATCATCACTTGAAATAAGATTGTTATAGTTATAGAAATTGAACCAAAGTTTGAATATGATTATTACCTTGTATTAGAATGATAACCTACTGTAAGAAACAAAGATTTCTTGAGGTTGGATGATCACCTTAAAAGATTGGAAGTGAGCTAGCAAACTTGAAAGTATTCTTGATTTTATGTAACTAGAACTTGTAAAATATATGAAGAACACTTAGAACTTGAAGTTAGAACTTGAGAGAGATCAATTAGATGAAGAAAATTGAAGAATGAAAGTGTTTGTAGGTGTTTTTGGTCGTTGGTGTATGGATTAGATATAAAGGATATGTAATTTTGTTTTCATGTAAATAAGTCATGAATGATTACTCATGTTTTTTGTAATTTTATGAGATATTTCATGCTAGTTGCCAAATGATGGTTCCCACATGTGTTAGGTGACTCACATGTGCTACTAAGAGCTGATCATTGGAGTGTATATACTAATAGTATGTACATCTAAAAGCTGTGTATTGTACGAGTACGAATACGGGTGCATACGAGTAGAATTATTGATGAAACTGAACGAGGATGTAATTGTAAGCATTTTTGTTAAGTAGAAGTATTTTGATAAGTGTCTTGAAGTCTTTCAAAAGTGTATGAATACATATTAAAACACTACATGTATATACATTTTAACTGAGTCGTTAAGTCATCGTTAGTCGTTACATGTAAATGTTGTTTTGAAACCTTTAGGTTAACGATCTTGTTGAATGTTGTTAACCCATTGTTTATTATGACAAATGAGATGTTAAATTGTTATATTATCATGATATTATGATATATAATATATCTCAGTATGATGTATATGTAGTGACCCGAACTTTTCCATGTTTATATATATTAATTGAGATTGATGTTTACATGATTAAATGTTTCCAACATGTTAAGCAATCAAACTTGTTAAGACTTGATTAATTGAAATAGGTTTCATATAGACAATTGACCACCCAAGTTGACCGGTGATTCACGAACGTTAAAACTTGTAAAAAAACTATATGATGACATATATATGGTTATATATATAGTTAACATGATATTATGATAAGTAAACATATCATTAATTATATTAACAATGAACTACATATGTAAAAACAAGACTACTAACTTAATGATTTTGAAACGAGACATATATGTAACGTTTATCGTTGTAACGACATTTAATGTATATATATCATATTAAGAGATATTCGTACATCATAATATCATGATAATATAATAATTTAAAATCTCTTTTGTTATTATAAACATTGGGTTAACAACATTTAACAAGATCGTTAACTTAAAGGTTTCAAAACAACACTTACATGTAACGACTAACGATGACTTAACGACTCAGTTAAAATGTATATACATGTAGTGTTTTAATATGTATTTATACACTTTTGAAAGACTTCAATACACTTATCAAAATACTTCTACTTAACAAAAATGCTTACAATTACATTCTCGTTCAGTTTCATCAACAATTCTACTCGTATGCACCCGTATTCGTACTCGTACAATACACAGCTTTTAGATGTATGTACTATTGGTATATACACTCCAATGATCAGCTCTTAGCAGCCCATGTGAGTCACCTAACACATGTGGGAACCATCATTTGGCAACTAGCATGAAATATCTCATAAGATTACAAAAATATGAGTAATCATTCATGACTTATTTACATGAAAACAAAATTACATATCCTTTATATCTAATCCATACACCAACGACCAAAAACACCTACAAACACTTTCATTCTTCAATTTTCTTCATCTAATTGATCTCTCTCAAGTTCTATCTTCAAGTTCTAAGTGTTCTTCATAAATTCCAAAAGTTCTAGTTTCATAAAATTAAGAATACTTTCAAGTTTGCTAGCTCACTTCCAATCTTGTAAGGTGATCATCCAACCTCAAGAAATCTTTGTTTCTTACAGTAGGTTATCATTCTAATACAAGGTAATAATCATATTCAAACTTTGGTTCAATTTCTATAACTATAACAATCTTATTTCAAGTGATGATCTTACTTGAACTTGTTTTCGTGTCATGATTCTGCTTCAAGAACTTCGAGCCATCCAAGGATCCATTGAAGCCAGATCCATTTTTCTCTTTTCCAGTAGGTTTATCCAAGGAAATTAAGGTAGTAATGATGTTCATAACATCATTCGATTCATACATATAAAGCTATCTTATTCGAAGGTTTAAACTTGTAATCACTAGAACATAGTTTAGTTAATTCTAAACTTGTTCGCAAACAAAAGTTAATCCTTCTAACTTGACTTTTAAAATCAACTAAACACATGTTCTATATCTATATGATATGCTAACTTAATGATTTAAAACCTGGAAACACGAAAAACACCGTAAAACCGGATTTACGCCGTCGTAGTAACACCGCGGGCTGTTTTGGGTTAGTTAATTAAAAACTATGATAAACTTTGATTTAAAAGTTGTTATTCTAAGAAAATGATTTTTATTATGAACATGAAACTATATCCAAAAATTATGGTTAAACTCAAAGTGGAAGTATGTTTTCTAAAATGGTCATCTAGACGTCGTTCTTTCGACTGAAATGACTACCTTTACAAAAACAACTTGTAACTTATTTTTCCGACTATAAACCTATACTTTTTCTGTTTAGATTCATAAAATAGAGTTCAATATGAAACCATAGCAATTTGATTCACTCAAAACGGATTTAAAATGAAGAAGTTATGGGTAAAACAAGATTGGATAATTTTTCTCATTTTAGCTACGTGAAAATTGGTAACAAATCTATTCCAACCATAACTTAATCAACTTGTATTGTATATTATGTAATCTTGAGATACCATAGACACGTATACAATGTTTCGACCTATCATGTCGACACATCTATATATATTTCGGAACAACCATAGACACTCTATATGTGAATGTTGGAGTTAGCTATACAGGGTTGAGGTTGATTCCAAAATATATATAGTTTGAGTTGTGATCAATACTGAGATACGTATACACTGGGTCGTGGATTGATTCAAGATAATATTTATCGATTTATTTCTGTACATCTAACTGTGGACAACTAGTTATAGGTTACTAACGAGGACAGCTGACTTAATAAACTTAAAACATCAAAATATATTAAAAGTATTGTAAATATATTTTGAACATACTTTAATATATATGTATATATTGTTATAGGTTCGTGAATCAACGGTGGCCAAGTCTTACTTCCCGACGAAGTAAAAATCTGTGAAAGTGAGTTATAGTCCCACTTTTAAAATCTAATATTTTTGGGATGAGAATAATGCAGGTTTTATAAATGATTTACAAAATAGACACAAGTACGTGAAATTACATTCTATGGTTGAATTATCAAAATCGAATATGCCCCTTTTTATTAAGTCTGGTAATCTAAGAATTAGGGAACAGACACCCTAATTGACGCGAATCCTAAAGGTAGATCTATTGGGCCTAACAAACCCCATCCAAAGTACCGGATGCTTTAGTACTTCGAAATTTATATCATATCCGAAGGGTGTCCCGGAATGATGGGGATATTCTTATATATGCATCTTGTTATTGTCGGTTATCAGGTGTTCACCATATGAATGATTTTTATCTCTATGTATGGGATGTGTATTGAAATATGAAATCTTGTGGTCTATTGTTACGATTTGATATATATAGGTTAAACCTATAACTCACCAACATTTTTGTTGACGTTTAAAGCATGTTTATTCTCAGGTGAATATTAAGAGCTTCCGCTGTTGCATACTAAAATAAGGACAAGATTTGGAGTCCATGTTTGTATGATATTGTGTAAAAACTGCATTCAAGAAACTGATTTCGATGTAACATATTTGTATTGTAAACCATTATGTAATGGTCGTGTGTAAATAGGATATTTTAGATTATCATTATTTGATAATCTACGTAAAGCTTTTTAAACCTTTATTTATGAAATAAAGGTTATGGTTTGTTTTAAAAATGAATGCAGTCTTTGAAAAACGTCTCATATAGAGGTCAAAACCTCGCAACGAAATCAATTAATATGGAACGTTTTTAATCAATAAGAACGGGACATTTCAGTTGGTATCCGAGCGTTGGTCTTAGAGAACCAGAAAATTTGCATTAGTGTGTCTTATCGAGTTTGTTAGGATGCATTAGTGAGTCTGGACTTCGACCGTGTTTTCTTTAAAAATGATTGCTTAACATTTTTGTTGGAAACTATATATTTTTAACATATGAATATTATGTGATATATTAATCTCTTAACGTGTTTGATATTATGTGATAGATGTCTACCTCTAGAAAAAGTCCCATTGACTCACCTAATAATAATGAAGAGTCAAATGTAAATTTGAATGATTTGTGGACTGATTCACAAGTTCCCGAAGAGGAACCGGAAGAAGAGTCAGAACCGGAAGAAGAATCGGAACCGGAAGAAGAATCGGAACCGGATGAAGAAATAGAACCGGTGGGGGAAATAATAAAACGGTTAAGTAAAAGAAAATCCTCAACCAACCGACCAAAGTTAATTATGGTCAATGGTGTTTCCGCCAAGGAAGCAAAATATTGGGAGGATTACCAATTCTCCGATGAATCGGATTCCGACGAGAATTCCGATGATGTTATAGAAATTACCCCAACTGAATTTAAAAAGGCAAAAGAAAATAATAAGGGAAAGGGCATAAAAATAGAGAAATCTAATTCCAACCCCGATGAACTTTATATGTATCGTCAACCCCCGAAGTCCTTAAGTTGTAACAATGACCCGGGAACCTCTAAACCACCAGGTTTTTCTAAACCAATGTGGACAACGACGGCTCGTATTAGGGGAACATCATATATCCCTAGAAACTTGGCAAAACGAACCAAAACCGAAGAAGAAGAAATGAGCGAGTCGGAATAAGATAGTTGTATTCGTGTGGTGTAATATATGTAATATAGTGTTCTTATGCTTTATGATATATGTAAAAATTGCTTGTATTAATAAGTATTTTTTTATGAATCTAACTCTTGTCTATTTTACAGTTTAAAAACACAAAATGGATAGACAACCCAATATTTTAAGAGACCTACCCGGAGACATGATTGATGAAATCTTGTCTAAAGTCGGCCAGAATTCTTCGGCACAACTATTTAAGGCGAGATCAGTTTGTAAGACATTCGAAGAACGTTCCAAGAATGTCTTGGTTTATAAGAGACTTTCGTTTGAAAGATGGGGGATATCACATTGGGAAACCCATAAGTTACGATGTGTTTACTTTGACGCATATATTGCGGGGAACCCAAATGCTATTTTACGCAACGGGTTAAGAAATTATTTTGACTCAATATATCCGAATATTGGACTTCGTGATTTAGAAAAAGCGGCTAACATGCAACATAAAGAAGCATGTTATGCTTACGGATTAGTAATGTTCGCTTCTCACCAAAGTGAGAACAAGAACATCGGGCTACAACTATTAAACAAAACGTTTCCACAAGTGACGGAGTCGGTAATTGGGGTAAGAAATGAGGTTTTTAGATTATTACGGGACTGTTGGACATTACGTAACCCTCGTCCCTTTGATGACGTTACAACACGCTGTCTTATCAACGGCCATAACGGTTATGTTGCACAAGACCAAGGATGGGAAGTAGTCCTAGTAAAACCAGAATGCATGACTTGTTTCTGGACGTATGAATTACGTGTCTTTATTGCCTTTGCTGAACGACTTGTGTACTAGCTAGAATTGTCTTCACAACTATCTTGTATCAAAGTTATTGTGTGCTATATTTCATGCTTTATGTAAAATAAGCGGTATTGTAAGTTTGTAAAATATTGTATAAAAGTTTGAACGCGAAATATTATTATAATCAGTTTTTCATATAGAATTGTAGTAGTTGAATTGTATATTAGCTACTAAGTATGAACTTAACGGGTAGGTACTACCCGAATTTAAACTTATAAAACGCTAATATGAAGAAAAAGCTTTTATAAATGAGTTCATATTATGCTACAAAATACTATTAACTACTCTTAATATTCTGTATGATTAACTTGTTCCATTTAACTATTTTGAAGGAAATGGCACCGACTACTCGACACACCGTGAATATGAATGAAGAGGAATTCCGTACTTTTCTAGCTTCAAACATAGCCGCAGTACAGGCTGCGCTACATACCAACAATAACCTTGGATCTAGCAGTACAGGAAATCGTGTAGGATGCACCTACAAAGAATTCACTGCCTGCAAACCTTTGGAATTTGATGGAACCGAAGGACCGATCGGATTGAAACGGTGGACCGAGAAGGTTGAATCGGTGTTTGCTATAAGTAAGTGTACTGAAGAGGACAAAGTGAAGTACGCTACGCATACCTTCACAGGTTCTGCGTTAACATGGTGGAATACCTATCTAGAGCAAGTGGGACAAGATGATGCGTACGCACTACCGTGGTCAGCATTCAAGCACTTGATGAACGAGAAGTACCGTCCCAGAACCGAGGTCAATAAGCTCAAGACAGAACTTAGAGGGTTACGAACCCAAGGATTTGATATTACCACGTACGAAAGACGATTCACAGAATTGTGCCTATTGTGTCCGGGAGCATTCGAAGATGAGGAAGAGAAGATCGACGCGTTTGTGAAAGGATTACCGGAAAGAATCCAAGAAGATATAAGTTCACATGAGCCCGCCTCCATACAACAGGCATGTAGAATGGCTCACAAACTAGTGAACCAGATTGAAGAAAGAATTAAAGAACAGACTGCTGAAGAGGCCAATGTGAAGCAAGTCAAAAGAAAGTGGGAGGAAAACGGTGATAAGAATCACCAATACAACAACAACAGCAATTACAACAATAATCGCAACAATTATCCCAACAATCGCAACATCAATCGCAACTACAACAAACGTCCCAACAACAACAACAACAACAACAGCAACTACAACAATCATCCCAACAACAATAATAACCGCAACAACAACAACAATCAGAAGCAGCTATGCTAAAGGTGTGAAAAGAATCACTCGGGGTTCTGCACCAAATTTTGCAACAAGTGTAAAAGAAATGGTCATAGCGCGGCAAAGTGTGAGGTCTACGGACCAGGGGTTAATAGAACGAAAGGAACAAATGGTGTCGGAACGAGTAATGGCGGAGCAAGTAGTGTCGGAGCAAGTTATGCCAATGTAGTTTGTTATAAATGTGGAAAACCAGGCCACATTATTAGAAATTGCCCGAACCAGGAGAACACGAATGGACAAGGCCGTGGAAGAGTTTTCAATATTAATGCGGTAGAGGCACAGGAAGACCCGGAGCTTGTTACGGGTACGTTTCTTATTGACAATAAATCTGCTTACGTTTTATTTGATTCAGGTGCGGATAGAAGCTATATGAGTAGAGATTTTTGTGCTAAATTAAGTTGTCCATTGACGCCTTTGGATAGTAAATTTTTACTCGAATTAGCAAATGGTAAATTAATTTCAGCAGATAATATATGTCGGAATCGAGAAATTAAACTGGTTAGCGAAACATTTAAGATTGATTTGATACCAGTAGAGTTAGGGAGTTTTGATGTGATAATCGGTATGGACTGGTTGAAAGAAGTGAAAGCGGAGATCGTTTGTTACAAAAATGCAATTCGCATTATACGAGAAAAAGGAAAACCCTTAATGGTGTACGGAGAAAAGGGCAACACGAAGCTACATCTTATTAGTAATTTGAAGGCACAAAAACTAATAAGAAAAGGTTGCTATGCTGTTCTAGCACACGTCGAGAAAGTACAAACTGAAGAAAAGAGCATCAATGATGTTCCCATTGCAAAAGAATTTCCCGATGTATTTCCGAAAGAATTACCGGGATTACCCCCACATCGATCCGTTGAATTTCAAATAGATCTTGTACCAGGAGCTGCACCAATAGCTCGTGCTCCTTACAGACTCGCACCCAGCGAGATGAAAGAACTGCAAAGCCAATTACAAGAACTTTTAGAGCGTGGTTTCATTCGACCAAGCACATCACCGTGGGGAGCTCCTGTTTTGTTTGTCAAGAAGAAAGATGGTACATTCAGGTTGTGTATCGACTACCGAGAGTTGAACAAACTTACCATCAAGAACCGCTACCCACTACCGAGAATCGACGACTTATTTGATCAACTACAAGGCTCGTCTATTTATTCAAAGATTGACTTACGTTCCGGGTATCATCAAATGCGGGTGAAAGAAGATGATATTCCAAAGACTGCTTTCAGAACACGTTACGGTCATTACGAGTTTATGGTCATGCCGTTTGGTTTAACTAATGCACCAGCTGTGTTCATGGACCTTATGAACCGAGTGTGTGGACCATACCTTGACAAGTTTGTCATTGTTTTCATTGATGACATACTTATTTACTCAAGGAATGACCAAGAACACGGTGAACATTTGAGAAAGGTGTTAGAAGTATTGAGGAAGGAAGAATTGTACGCTAAGTTTTCAAAGTGTGCATTTTGGTTGGAAGAAGTTCAATTCCTCGGTCACATAGTGAACAAAGAAGGTATTAAGGTGGATCCGGCAAAGATAGAAACCGTTGAAAAGTGGGAAACCCCGAAAACTCCGAAACACATACGCCAGTTTTTAGGACTAGCTGGTTACTACAGAAGGTTCATCCAAGACTTTTCCAGAATAGCAAAACCCTTGACTGCATTAACGCATAAAGGGAAGAAATTTGAATGGAATGATGAACAAGAGAATGCGTTTCAGTTATTGAAGAAAAAGCTAACTACGGCACCTATATTGTCATTGCCTGAAGGGAATGATGATTTTGTGATTTATTGTGACGCATCAAAGCAAGGTCTCGGTTGTGTATTAATGCAACGAACGAAGGTGATTACTTATGCGTCTAGACAATTGAAGATTCACGAACAAAATTATACGACGCATGATTTGGAATTAGGCGCGGTTGTTTTTGCATTAAAGACTTGGAGGCACTACTTATATGGGGTCAAAAGTATTATATATACCGACCACAAAAGTCTTCAACACATATTTAATCAGAAACAACTGAATATGAGGCAGCGTAGGTGGATTGAATTATTGAATGATTACGATTTTGAGATTCGTTACCACCCGGGGAAGGCAAATGTGGTAGCCGATGCCTTGAGCAGGAAGGATAGAGAACCCATTCGAGTAAAATCTATGAATATAATGATTCATAATAACCTTACTACTCAAATAAAGGAGGCGCAACAAGGAGTTTTAAAAGAGGGAAATTTAAAGGATGAAATACCCAAAGGATCGGAGAAGCATCTTAATATTCGGGAAGACGGAACCCGGTATAGGGCTGAAAGGATTTGGGTACCAAAATTGGGAGATATGAGAGAAATGGTACTTAGAGAAGCTCATAAAACCAGATACTCTATACATCCTGGAACGGGGAAGATGTACAAGGATCTCAAGAAACATTTTTGGTGGCCGGGTATGAAAGCCGATGTTGCTAAATACGTAGGAGAATGTTTGACGTGTTCTAAGGTCAAAGCTGAGCATCAGAAACCATCAGGTCTACTTCAACAACCCGAAATCCCGGAATGGAAATGGGAAAACATTACCATGGATTTCATCACTAAATTGCCAAGGACTGCAAGTGGTTTTGATACTATTTGGGTAATAGTTGATCGTCTCACCAAATCAGCACACTTCCTACCAATAAGAGAAGATGACAAGATGGAGAAGTTAGCACGACTGTATTTGAAGGAAGTCGTCTCCAGACATGGAATACCAATCTCTATTATCTCTGATAGGGATGGCAGATTTATTTCAAGATTCTGGCAGACATTACAGCAAGCATTAGGAACTCGTCTAGACATGAGTACTGCCTATCATCCACAAACTGATGGACAGAGCGAAAGGACGATACAAACGCTTGAAGACATGCTACGAGCATGTGTTATTGATTTCGGAAACAGTTGGGATCGACATCTACCGTTAGCAGAATTTTCCTACAACAACAGCTACCATTCAAGCATTGAGATGGCGCCGTTTGAAGCACTTTATGGTAGAAAGTGCAGGTCTCCGATTTATTGGAGTGAGGTGGGGAATAGACAGATTACGGGTCCGGAGATTATACAAGAAACTACCGAGAAGATCATCCAAATTCAACAACGGTTGAAAACCGCCCAAAGTCGACAAAAGAGCTACGCTGACATTAAAAGAAAAGATATAGAATTTGAAATTGGAGAGATGGTCATGCTTAAAGTTTCACCTTGGAAAGGCGTTGTTCGATTTGGTAAACGAGGGAAATTAAATCCAAGGTATATTGGACCATTCAAGATTATTGATCGTGTCGGACCAGTAGCTTACCGACTTGAGTTACCTCAACAACTCGCGGCTGTACATAACACTTTCCACGTCTCGAATTTGAAGAAATGTTTTGCTAAAGAAGATCTCACTATTCCGTTAGATGAAATCCAAATCAACGAAAAACTCCAATTCATCGAAGAACCCGTCGAAATAATGGATCGTGAGGTTAAAAGACTTAAGCAAAACAAGATACCAATTGTTAAGGTTCGATGGAATGCTCGTAGAGGACCCGAATTCACCTGGGAGCGTGAAGATCAGATGAAGAAGAAATACCCGCATCTATTTTCAGAAGATTCGTCAACACCTTCAACAGCTTAAAATTTCGGGACGAAATTTATTTAACGGGTAGGTACTGTAGTGACCCGAACTTTTCCATGTTTATATATATTAATTGAGATTGATGTTTACATGATTAAATGTTTCCAACATGTTAAGCAATCAAACTTGTTAAGACTTGATTAATTGAAATAGGTTTCATATAGACAATTGACCACCCAAGTTGACCGGTGATTCACGAACGTTAAAACTTGTAAAAAAACTATATGATGACATATATATGGTTATATATATAGTTAACATGATATTATGATAAGTAAACATATCATTAATTATATTAACAATGAACTACATATGTAAAAACAAGACTACTAACTTAATGATTTTGAAACGAGACATATATGTAACGTTTATCGTTGTAACGACATTTAATGTATATATATCATATTAAGAGATATTCGTACATCATAATATCATGATAATATAATAATTTAAAATCTCTTTTGTTATTATAAACATTGGGTTAACAACATTTAACAAGATCGTTAACTTAAAGGTTTCAAAACAACACTTACATGTAACGACTAACGATGACTTAACGACTCAGTTAAAATGTATATACATGTAGTGTTTTAATATGTATTTATACACTTTTGAAAGACTTCAATACACTTATCAAAATACTTCTACTTAACAAAAATGCTTACAATTACATTCTCGTTCAGTTTCATCAACAATTCTACTCGTATGCACCCGTATTCGTACTCGTACAATACACAGCTTTTAGATGTATGTACTATTGGTATATACACTCCAATGATCAGCTCTTAGCAGCCCATGTGAGTCACCTAACACATGTGGGAACCATCATTTGGCAACTAGCATGAAATATCTCATAAGATTACAAAAATATGAGTAATCATTCATGACTTATTTACATGAAAACAAAATTACATATCCTTTATATCTAATCCATACACCAACGACCAAAAACACCTACAAACACTTTCATTCTTCAATTTTCTTCATCTAATTGATCTCTCTCAAGTTCTATCTTCAAGTTCTAAGTGTTCTTCATAAATTCCAAAAGTTCTAGTTTCATAAAATTAAGAATACTTTCAAGTTTGCTAGCTCACTTCCAATCTTGTAAGGTGATCATCCAACCTCAAGAAATCTTTGTTTCTTACAGTAGGTTATCATTCTAATACAAGGTAATAATCATATTCAAACTTTGGTTCAATTTCTATAACTATAACAATCTTATTTCAAGTGATGATCTTACTTGAACTTGTTTTCGTGTCATGATTCTGCTTCAAGAACTTCGAGCCATCCAAGGATCCATTGAAGCCAGATCCATTTTTCTCTTTTCCAGTAGGTTTATCCAAGGAAATTAAGGTAGTAATGATGTTCATAACATCATTCGATTCATACATATAAAGCTATCTTATTCGAAGGTTTAAACTTGTAATCACTAGAACATAGTTTAGTTAATTCTAAACTTGTTCGCAAACAAAAGTTAATCCTTCTAACTTGACTTTTAAAATCAACTAAACACATGTTCTATATCTATATGATATGCTAACTTAATGATTTAAAACCTGGAAACACGAAAAACACCGTAAAACCGGATTTACGCCGTCGTAGTAACACCGCGGGCTGTTTTGGGTTAGTTAATTAAAAACTATGATAAACTTTGATTTAAAAGTTGTTATTCTAAGAAAATGATTTTTATTATGAACATGAAACTATATCCAAAAATTATGGTTAAACTCAAAGTGGAAGTATGTTTTCTAAAATGGTCATCTAGACGTCGTTCTTTCGACTGAAATGACTACCTTTACAAAAACAACTTGTAACTTATTTTTCCGACTATAAACCTATACTTTTTCTATTTAGATTCATAAAATAGAGTTCAATATGAAACCATAGCAATTTGATTCACTCAAAACGGATTTAAAATGAAGAAGTTATGGGTAAAACAAGATTGGATAATTTTTCTCATTTTAGCTACGTGAAAATTGGTAACAAATCTATTCCAACCATAACTTAATCAACTTGTATTGTATATTATGTAATCTTGAGATACCATAGACACGTATACAATGTTTCGACCTATCATGTCGACACATCTATATATATTTCGGAACAACCATAGACACTCTATATGTGAATGTTGGAGTTAGCTATACAGGGTTGAGGTTGATTCCAAAATATATATAGTTTGAGTTGTGATCAATACTGAGATACGTATACACTGGGTCGTGGATTGATTCAAGATAATATTTATCGATTTATTTCTGTACATCTAACTGTGGACAACTAGTTATAGGTTACTAACGAGGACAGCTGACTTAATAAACTTAAAACATCAAAATATATTAAAAGTATTGTAAATATATTTTGAACATACTTTAATATATATGTATATATTGTTATAGGTTCGTGAATCAACGGTGGCCAAGTCTTACTTCCCGACGAAGTAAAAATCTGTGAAAGTGAGTTATAGTCCCACTTTTAAAATCTAATATTTTTGGGATGAGAATACATGCAGGTTTTATAAATGATTTACAAAATAGACACAAGTACGTGAAATTACATTCTATGGTTGAATTATCAAAATCGAATATGCCCCTTTTTATTAAGTCTGGTAATCTAAGAATTAGGGAACAGACACCCTAATTGACGCGAATCCTAAAGGTAGATCTATTGGGCCTAACAAACCCCATCCAAAGTACCGGATGCTTTAGTACTTCGAAATTTATATCATATCCGAAGGGTGTCCCGGAATGATGGGGATATTCTTATATATGCATCTTGTTATTGTCGGTTACCAGGTGTTCACCATATGAATGATTTTTATCTCTATGTATGGGATGTGTATTGAAATATGAAATCTTGTGGTCTATTGTTACGATTTGATATATATAGGTTAAACCTATAACTCACCAACATTTTTGTTGACGTTTAAAGCATGTTTATTCTCAGGTGAATATTAAGAGCTTCCGCTGTTGCATACTAAAATAAGGACAAGATTTGGAGTCCATGTTTGTATGATATTGTGTAAAAACTGCATTCAAGAAACTGATTTCGATGTAACATATTTGTATTGTAAACCATTATGTAATGGTCGTGTGTAAATAGGATATTTTAGATTATCATTATTTGATAATCTACGTAAAGCTTTTTAAACCTTTATTTATGAAATAAAGGTTATGGTTTGTTTTAAAAATGAATGCAGTCTTTGAAAAACGTCTCATATAGAGGTCAAAACCTCGCAACGAAATCAATTAATATGGAACGTTTTTAATCAATAAGAACGGGACATTTCAGTATATACAGTTAAATATATACATAAAAATGAGACTATTAATTTAAGAAACTCGAAAACGATATATATAACGATTATCGTTATAACAACGTCTTACTAGGTACATATGAATCATATTAAGATATTGATACACTTGGTTAATTATGTTAAATGATAAGTAAATATATTATTAAGTGTATTAACAATGAAATACATATGTAAAAATAAGACTACTAACTTAATGATTTCGAAACGAGACATATATGTAACGATTATCGTTGTAACGACATTTAACTGTATATACATCATACTGAGATATATTATATATCATAATATCATGATAATATAACAATTTAGAAGGATTAACTTTTGTTTGCGAACAAGTTTAGAATTAACTAAACTATGTTCTAGTGATTACAAGTTTAAACCTTCGAATAAGATAGCTTTATATGTATGAATCGAATGATGTTATGAACATCACTAATACCTTAAGTTCCTTGGATAAACCTACTGGAAAATAGAAAAATGGATCTAGCTTCAACGGATCCTTGGATGGCTCGAAGTTCTTGAAGCAGAATCATGACACGAAAACAAGTTCAAGTAAGATCATCACTTGAAATAAGATTGTTATAGTTATAGAAATTGAACCAAAGTTTGAATATGATTATTACCTTGTATTAGAATGATAACCTACTGTAAGAAACAAAGATTTCTTGAGGTTGGATGATCACCTTAAAAGATTGGAAGTGAGCTAGCAAACTTGAAAGTATTCTTGATTTTATGTAACTAGAACTTGTAAAATATATGAAGAACACTTAGAACTTGAAGATAGAATTTGAGTTGTGATCAATATTGAGATACGTATATACTGGGTCGTGGATTGATTCAAGATAATATTTATCGATTTATTTCTGTACATCTAACTGTGGACAACTAGTTGTAGGTTACTAACGAGGACAGCTGACTTAATAAACTTAAAACATCAAAATATATTAAAAGTGTTGTAAATATATTTTGAACATACTTTGATATATATGTATATATTGTTATAGGTTCGTGAATCAACCAGTGGCTAAGTCTTACTTCCCGACGAAGTAAAAATCTGTGAAAGTGAGTTATAGTCCCGATTAGGCGCGTATAATTTTGTTCGTGAATCTTCAATTGTCTAGATGCATAAGCAATCACCTTCGTTCGTTGCATTAATACACAACCGAGACCTTGCTTTGATGCGTCACAATAAATCACAAAATCATCATTCCCTTCAGGTAATGACAATATAGGTGCCGTAGTTAGCTTTTTCTTCAATAACTGAAACGCTTTCTCTTGTTCATCATTCCATTCAAATTTCTTCCCTTTATGCGTTAATGCAGTCAAGGGTTTTATACATATAATTAATTTTGTTAAATATATTACTCAATGGTAATAAAACTCTATTTATCAACTCATATTCGTCATGAAAACATCTTTATTGTTAGCCATGACAACCTCGATCAAATTTCGGGACGAAATTTCTTTAACCGGTAGGTACTGTGACGACCCGGAAAATTTCGACAAAATTTAAACTTAATCTTTATATAATTTCGACACGATAAGCAAAGTCTATAATTTTTAGTCACAAAAATTTTGAACTATTTCATATATTCAATTGGCCTTCGACCAATTCCGACGATTCACGAACAGATAATTGTAAATAGATTTGTGTGTATTTAAATATATATGTATATATAAATATAATAATTTGGAAATATAACTTTAAATATTATATGTCATTGTTATTAAAATTAATTATGTAAAATAAAATAAAAATACGAAATTATGATAATTATTATTTAAAACATATCTATATATATAAATAGAGTATATTAGATATATATTTTGTGATTTCGAATCTATTTAGTAAACGACGGTAACACTCATTTGCCATTCGATGGATGTTAAACAAGTTAAATATGAACTTATGTGATTTTAAAATAAATAGTGATGCGAAAATGAGTTATATAAATTATAGGCTTATTAAAAGTATATTTAGGATCTAATTGTTAAATTTTAGAATTTTTTATATTTTACTCAGAATTGAGAGAGACAGTTGATGTAAATTTTATTTAATAAATTAATGATCAAATTTTATACAATAATGACCAAAATAAATAAAACTATTTAAATTAAAATTTTGGGATTTTCTCGAAGACTTTTATCCGCCACTGATTTCAAATAGTGCACGATATACAGTCCGTAAAAAAAAAAAAAAACTGTCGGCATCATACCCGAATGAAGTACGGCCAACTGTTGAACACACTTGTTATGCTCGTAGCATGTCTTCAAGCGTTTGTATCGTCCTTTCGCTCTGCCCATCAGTTTGTGGATGATAGGCAGTACTCATGTCTAGACGAGTTCCTAATGCTTGCTGTAATGTCTGCCAGAATCTTGAAATAAATCTGCCATCCCTATCAGAGATAATAGAGATTGGTATTCCATGTCTGGAGACGACTTCCTTCAAATACAGTCGTGCTAACTTCTCCATCTTGTCATCTTTTTGTATTGGCAGGAAGTGTGCTGATTTTGTGAGACGATCAACTATTACCCAAATAGTATCAAAACCACTTGCAGTCCTTGGCAATTTAGTGATAAAATCCATGGTAATGTTTTCCCATTTCCATTCTGGGATTTCGGGTTGTTGAAGTAGACCTGATGGTTTCTGATGTTCAGCTTTGACCTTAGAACACGTCAAACATTCTCCTACGTATTTAGCAACATCGGCTTTCATACCCGGCCACCAAAAATGTTTCTTGAGATCCTTGTACATCTTTCCCGTTCCAGGATGTATTGAGTATCTGGTTTTATGAGCTTCTCTAAGTACCATTTCTCTCATATCTCCAAATTTTGGTACCCAAATCCTTTCAGCCCTATACCGGGTTCCGTCTTCTCGAATATTAAGATGCTTCTCCGATCCTTTGGGTATTTCATCCTTTAAATTTCCCTCTTTTAAAACTCCTTGTTGCGCCTCCTTTATTTGAGTAGTAAGGTTATTATGAATCATTATATTCATAAATTTTACTCGAATGGGTTCTCTGTCCTTCCTGCTCAAGGCATCGGCTACCACATTTGCCTTCCCCGGGTGGTAACGAATCTCAAAGTCATAATCATTCAACAATTCAATCCACCTACGCTGCCTCATATTCAGTTGTTTCTGATTAAATATGTGTTGAAGACTTTTTTGGTCGGTATATATAATACTTTTGACCCCATATAAGTAGTGCCTCCAAGTCTTTAATGCAAAAACAACCGCGCCTAATTCCAAATCATGTGTCGTATAATTTTGTTCGTAAATCTTCAATTGTCTAGATGCATAAGCAATCACCTTCGTTCGTTGCATTAATACACAACCGAGACCTTGCTTTGATGCGTCACAATAAATCACAAAATCATCATTCCCTTCAGGTAATGACAATATAGGTGCCGTAGTTAGCTTTTTCTTCAATAACTGAAACGCTTTCTCTTGTTCATCATTCCATTCAAATTTCTTCCCTTTATGCGTTAATGCAGTCAAGGGTTTTGCTATTCTGGAAAAGTCTTGGATGAACCTTCTGTAGTAACCAGCTAGTCCTAAAAACTGGCGTATGTGTTTCGGAGTTTTCGGGGTTTCCCACTTTTCAACAGTTTCTATCTTTGCCGGATCCACCTTAATACCTTCTTTGTTCACTATGTGACCGAGGAATTGAACTTCTTCCAACCAAAATGCACACTTTGAAAACTTAGCGTACAATTCTTCCTTCCTCAATACTTCTAACACCTTTCTCAAATGTTCACCGTGTTCTTGGTCATTCTTTGAGTAAATAAGTATGTCATCAATGAAAACAATGACAAACTTGTCAAGGTATGGTCCACACACTCGGTTCATAAGGTCCATGAACACAGCTGGTGCATTAGTTAAACCAAACGGCATGACCATAAACTCGTAATGACCGTAACGTGTTCTGAAAGCAGTCTTTGGAATATCATCTTCTTTCACCCGCATTTGATGATACCCGGAACGTAAGTCAATCTTTGAATAAACAGACGAGCCTTGTAGTTGATCAAATAAGTCGTCGATTCTCGGTAGTGGGTAGCGGTTCTTGATGGTAAGTTTGTTCAACTCTCGGTAGTCGATACACAAACAAAACAGGAGCTCCCGGTAATTCTTAATGTACCATCTTTCTTCTTGACAAACAAAACAGGAGCTCCCCACGGTGATGTGCTTGGTCGAATGAAACCACGCTCTAAAAGTTCTTGTAATTGGCTTTGCAGTTCTTTCATCTCGCTGGGTGTGAGTCTGTAAGGAGCACGAGCTATTAGTGCAGCTCCTGGTACAAGATCTATTTGAAATTCAACGGATCGATGTGGGGGTAATCCCGGTAATTCTTTCGGAAATACATCGGGAAATTCTTTTGCAATGGGAACATCATTGATGCTCTTTTCTTCAGTTTGTACTTTCTCGACGTGTGCTAGAACAGCATAGCAACCTTTTCTTATTAGTTTTTGTGCCTTCAAATTACTAATAAGATGTAGCTTCGTGTTGCCCTTTTCTCCGTACACCATTAAGGGTTTTCCTTTTTCTCGTATAATGCGAATTGCATTTTTGTAACAGACGATCTCTGCTTTCACTTCTTTCAACCAGTCCATATCGATTATCACATCAAAACTCCCTAACTCTACTGGTATCAAATCAATCTTAAATGTTTTGCTAACCAGTTTAATTTCTCGATTCCGACATATATTATCTGCTGAAATTAATTTACCATTTGCTAATTCGAGTAAAAATTTACTATCCAAAGGCGTCAATGGACAACTTAATTTAGCACAAAAATCTCTACTCATATAGCTTCTATCCGCACCCGAATCAAATAAAACGTAAGCAGATTTATTGTCAATAAGAAACGTACCCGTAACAAGCTCCAGGTCTTCCTGTGCCTCTGCCGCATTAATATTGAAAACTCTTCCGCGGCCTTGTCCATTCGTGTTCTCCTGGTTCGGGCAATTTCTAATAATGTGGCCCGGTTTTCCACATTTATAACAAACTACATTGGCATAACTTGCTTCGACACTACTTGCTCTGCCATTACTCGTTCCGACACCATTTGTCCCTTTTGTTCTATTAACCCCTGGTCCGTAGACCACACACTTCGCCGCGCTATGACCATTTCTTTTACACTTGTTGCAAAATTTGGTGCAGAACCCCGAGTGATACTTTTCACACCTTTGGCATAGCTGCTTCTGATTGTTGTTGTTGTTGCGGTTATTATTGTTGTTGGGATGATTGTTGTAGTTGCTATTGCTGTTGTTGTTGTTGTTGTTGTTGTTGGGCCGTTTATTGTAGTTGCGATTGATGTTGCGATTGTTGGGATAATTGTTGCGATTATTGTTGTAATTGCTGTTGTTGTTGTATTGGTGATTCTTATCACCGTTTTCCTCCCACTTTCTTTTGACTTGCTTCACATTGGCCTCTTCAGCAGTCTGTTCTTTAATTTTTTCTTCAATCTGGTTCACTAGTTTGTGAGCCATTCTACATGCCTGTTGTATAGAGGCGGGCTCGTGTTGAAATGTCCCGTTCTTATTGATTAAAAACGTTCCATATTAATTGATTTCGTTGCGAGGTTTTGACCTCTATATGAGACGTTTTTCAAAGACTGCATTCATTTTTAAAACAAACCATAACCTGTATTTCATAAATAAAGGTTTAAAAAGCTTTACGTAGATTATCAAATAATGATAATCTAAAATATCCTGTTTACACACGACCATTACATAATGGTTTACAATACAAATATGTTACATCGAAATCAGTTTCTTGAATGCAGTTTTTACACAATATCATACAAACATGGACTCCAAATCTTGTCCTTATTTTAGTATGCAACAGCGGAAGCTCTTAATATTCACCTGAGAATAAACATGCTTTAAACGTCAACAAAAATGTTGGTGAGTTATAGGTTTAACCTATATATATCAAATCGTAACAATAGACCACAAGATTTCATATTTCAATACACATCCCATACATAGAGATAAAAATCATTCATATGGTGAACACCTGGTAACCGACATTAACAAGATGCATATATAAGAATATCCCCATCATTCCGGGACACCCTTCGGATATGATATAAATTTCGAAGTACTAAAGCATCCGGTACTTTGGATGGGGTTTGTTAGGCCCAATAGATCTATCTTTAGGATTCGCGTCAATTTGGGTGTCTGTTCCCTAATTCTTAGATTACCAGACTTAATAAAAAGGGGCATATTCGATTTCGATAATTCAACCATATAATGTAGTTTCACGTACTTGTGTCTATTTTGTAAATCATTTATAAAACCTGCATGTATTCTCATCCCAAAAATATTAGATTTTAAAAGTGGGACTATAACTCACTTTCACAGATTTTTACTTCGTCGGGAAGTAAGACTTGGCCACTGGTTGATTCACGAACCTATAACAATATATACATATATATCAAAGTATGTTCAAAATATATTTACAACACTTTTAATATATTTTGATGTTTTAAGTTTATTAAGTCAGCTGTCCTCGTTAGTAACCTACAACTAGTTGTCCACAGTTAGATGTACAGAAATAAATCGATAAATATTATCTTGAATCAATCCACGACCCAGTGTATACGTATCTCAGTATTGATCACAACTCAAACTATATATATTTTGGAATCAACCTCAACCCTGTATAGCTAACTCCAACATTCACATATAGAGTGTCTATGGTTGTTCCGAAATATATATAGATGTGTCGACATGATAGGTCGAAACATTGTATACTTGTCTATGGTATCTCAAGATTACATAATATACAATACAAGTTGATTAAGTTATGGTTGGAATAGATTTGTTACCAATTTTCACGTAGCTAAAATGAGAAAAATTATCCAATCTTGTTTTACCCATAACTTCTTCATTTTAAATCCGTTTTGAGTGAATCAAATTGCTATGGTTTCATATTGAACTCTATTTTATGAATCTAAACAGAAAAGTATAGGTTTATAGTCAGAAAAATAAGTTACAAGTCGTTTTTCTAAAGGTAGTCATTTCAGTCGAAAGAACGACGTCTAGATGACCATTTTAGAAAACATACTTCCACTTTGAGTTTAATCATAATTTTTGGATATAGTTTCATGTTCATAATAAAAATCATTTTCTCATAATAACAACTTTAAAATCAAAGTTTATCATAGTTTTTAATTAACTAACCCAAAACAGCCCGCGGTGTTACTACGACGGCGTAAATCCGGTTTTACGGTGTTTTTCGTGTTTCCAGATTTTAAATCATTAAGTTAGCATATCATATAGATATAGAACATGTGTTTAGTTGATTTTAAAAGTCAAGTTAGAAGGATTAACTTTTGTTTGCGAACAAGTTTAGAATTAACTAAACTATGTTCTAGTGATTACAAGTTTAAACCTTCGAATAAGATAGCTTTATATGTATGAATCGAATGATGTTATGAACATCATTACTACCTTAAGTTCCTTGGATAAACCTACTGGAAAAGAGAAAAATGGATCTAGCTTCAATGGATCCTTGGATGGCTCGAAGTTCTTGAAGCAGAATCATGACACGAAAACAAGTTCAAGTAAGATCATCACTTGAAATAAGATTGTTATAGTTATAGAAATTGAACCAAAAGTTTGAATATGATTATTACCTTGTATTAGAATGATAACCTACTGTAAAAAACAAAGATTTCTTGAGGTTGGATGATCACCTTACAAGATTGGAAGTGAGCTAGCAAACTTGAAAGTATTCTTGATTTTATGAAACTAGAACTTTTGGAATTTATGAAGAACACTTAGAACTTGAAGATAGAACTTGAGAGAGATCAATTAGATTAAGAAAATTGAAGAATGAAAGTGTTTGTAGGTGTTTTTGGTCGTTGGTGTATGGATTAGATATAAAGGATATGTAATTTTGTTTTCATGTAAATAAGTCATGAATGATTACTCATATTTTTGTAATTTTATGAGATATTTCATGCTAGTTGCCAAATGATGGTTCCCACATGTGTTAGGTGACTCACATGGGCTGCTAAGAGCTGATAATTGGAGTGTATATACCAATAGTACATACATCTAAAAGCTGTGTATTGTACGAGTACGAATACGGGTGCATACGAGTAGAATTGTTGATGAAACTGAACGAGGATGTAATTGTAAGCATTTTTTTTAAGTAGAAGTATTTTGATAAGTGTATTGAAGTCTTTCAAAAGTGTATAAATACATATTAAAACACTACATGTATATACATTTTAACTGAGTCGTTAAGTCATCGTTAGTCGTTACATGTAAGTGTTGTTTTGAAACCTTTAGGTTAACGATCTTGTTAAATGTTGTTAACCCAATGTTTATAATATCAAATGAGATTTTAAATTATTATATTATCATGATATTATCATGTATGAATATCTCTTAATATGATATATATACATTAAATGTCTTTACAACGATAATCGTTACATATATGTCTCGTTTAAAAATCATTAAGTTAGTAGTCTTGTTTTTACATATGTAGTTCATTGTTAATATACTTAATGATATGTTTACTTATCATAGTATCATGTTAACTATATATATATCCATATATATGTCATCATATAGTTTTTACAACTTTTAACGTTCGTGAATCACCGGTCAACTTGGGTGGTCAATTGTCTATATGAAACATATTTCAATTAATCAAGTCTTAACAAGTTTGATTGCTTAACATGTTAGAAACATTTAATCATGTAAATATCAATCTCAATTAATATATATATAAACATGGAAAAGTTCGGGTCACTACAGTACCTACCCGTTAAATAAATTTCGTCCCGAAATTTTAAGCTGTTGAAGGTGTTGACGAATCTTCTGGAAATAGATGCGGGTATTTCTTCTTCATCTGATCTTCACGCTCCCAGGTGAACTCGGGTCCTCTACGAGCATTCCATCGAACCTTAACAATTGGTATCTTGTTTTGCTTAAGTCTTTTAACCTCACTATCCATTATTTCGACGGGTTCTTCGATGAATTGAAGTTTTTCGTTGATTTGGATTTCATCTAACGGAATAGTGAGATCTTCTTTAGCAAAACATTTCTTTAAATTCGAGACGTGGAAAGTGTTATGTACAGCTGCGAGTTGTTGAGGTAACTCTAGTCGGTAAGCTACTGGTCCGATACGATCAATAATCTTGAATGGTCCAATATACCTTGGATTTAATTTCCCTCGTTTACCAAATCGAACAACGCCTTTACAAGGTGCAACTTTAAGCATGACCATCTCTCCAATTTCAAATTCTATATCTTTTCTTTTAATGTCAGCGTAGCTCTTTTGTCGACTTTGGGCGGTTTTCAACCGTTGTTGAATTTGGATGATCTTCTCGGTAGTTTCTTGTATAATCTCCGGACCCGTAATCTGTCTATCCCCCACTTCACTCCAACAAATCGGAGACCTGCACTTTCTACCATAAAGTGCTTCAAACGGCGCCATCTCAATGCTTGAATGGTAGCTGTTGTTGTAGGAAAATTCTGCTAACGGTAGATGTCGATCCCAACTGTTTCCGAAATCAATAACACATGCTCGTAGCATGTCTTCAAGCGTTTGTATCGTC
This sequence comes from Rutidosis leptorrhynchoides, assembly GCF_046630445.1. Classification (NCBI taxonomy): domain Eukaryota; kingdom Viridiplantae; phylum Streptophyta; class Magnoliopsida; order Asterales; family Asteraceae; genus Rutidosis; species Rutidosis leptorrhynchoides. Next base: position 2,013,162 of record NC_092337.1, read on the forward strand.
CTTTCGCTCTGCCCATTAGTTTGTGGATGATAGGCAGTACTCATGTCTAGACGAGTTCCTAATGCTTGCTGTAATGTCTGCCAGAATCTTGAAATAAATCTGCCATCCCTATCAGAGATAATAGAGATTGGTATTCCATGTCTGGAGATGACTTCCTTCAAATACAGTCGTGCTAACTTCTCCATCTTGTCATCTTCTCTTATTGGCAAGAAGTGTGCTGATTTGGTGAGACGGTCAACTATTACCCAAATAGTATCAAAACCACTTGCAGTCCTTGGTAATTTAGTGATGAAATCCATGGTAATGTTTTCCCATTTCCATTCCGGGATTTCGGGTTGTTGAAGTAGACCTGATGGTTTCTGATGCTCAGCTTTGACCTTAGAACACGTCAAACATTCTCCTACGTATTTAGCAACATCGACTTTCATACCCGGCCACCAAAAATGTTTCTTGATATCCTTGTACATCTTCCCCGTTCCAGGATGTATTGAGTATCTGGTTTTATGAGCTTCTCTAAGTACCATTTCTCTCATATCTCCAAATTTTGGTACCCAAATCCTTTCAGCCCTATACCGGGTTCCGTCTTCCCGAATATTAAGATGCTTCTCCGATCCTTTGGGTATTTCATCCTTTAAATTTCCCTCTTTTAAAACTCCTTGTTGCGCCTCCTTTATTTGAGTAGTAAGGTTATTATGAATCATTATATTCATAGATTTTACTCGAATGGGTTCTCTGTCCTTCCTACTCAAGGCATCGGCTACCACGTTTGCCTTTCCCGGGTGGTAACGAATCTCAAAGTCATAATCATTCAGCAATTCAATCCACCTACGCTGCCTCATATTCAGTTGTTTCTGATTAAATATGTGTTGAAGACTTTTGTGGTCGGTATATATAATACTTTTGACCCCATATAAGTAGTGCCTCCAAGTCTTTAATGCAAAAACAACTGCGCCTAATTCCAAATCATGCGTCGTATAATTTTGTTCGTGAATCTTCAATTGTCTAGACGCATAAGCAATCACCTTCGTTCGTTGCATTAATACACAACCGAGACCTTGCTTTGATGCATCACAATAAATCACAAAATCATCATTCCCTTCAGGCAATGACAATATAGGTGCCGTAGTTAGCTTTTTCTTCAATAACTGAAACGCTTTCTCTTGTTCATCCTTCCATTCAAATTTCTTCCCTTTATGCGTTAATGCAGTCAAGGGTTTTGCTATTCTGGAAAAGTCTTGGATGAACCTTCTGTAGTAACCAGCTAGTCCTAAAAACTGGCGTATGTGTTTCAGAGTTTTCGGGGTTTCCCACTTTTCAACAGTTTCTATCTTTGCCGGATCCACCTTAATACCTTCTTTGTTCACTATGTGACCGAGGAATTGAACTTCTTCCAACCAAAATGCACACTTTGAAAACTTAGCGTACAATTCTTCCTTTCTCAATACTTCTAACACCTTTCTCAAATGTTCACCGTGTTCTTGGTCATTTTTTTTGAGTAAATAAGTATGTCATCAATGAAAACAATGACAAACTTGTCAACGTATGGTCCACACACTCGGTTCATAAGGTCCATGAACACAGCTGGTGCATTAGTTAAACCAAACGGCATGACCATAAACTCGTAATGACCATAACGTGTTCTGAAAGCAGTCTTTGGAATATCATCTTCTTTCACCCGCATTTGATGATACCCGGAACGTAAGTCAATCTTTGAATAAACAGACGAGCCTTGTAGTTGATCAAATAAGTCATCGATTCTCGGTAGTGGGTAGCGGTTCTTGATGGTAAGTTTGTTCAACTCTCGGTAGTCGATACACAACCTGAATGTACCATCTTTCTTCTTGACAAACAAAACAGGAGCTCCCCACGGTGATGTGCTTGGTCGAATGAAACCACGCTCTAAAAGTTCTTGTAATTGGCTTTGCAGTTCTTTCATCTCGCTGGGTGCGAGTCTGTAAGGAGCACGAGCTATTGGTGCAGCTCCTGGTACAAGATCTATTTGAAATTCAACGGATCGATGTGGGGGTAATCCCGGTAATTCTTTCGGAAATACATCGGGAAATTCTTTTGCAATGGGAACATCATTGATGCTCTTTTCTTCAGTTTGTACTTTCTCGACGTGTGCTAGAACAGCATAGCAACCTTTTCTTATTAGTTTTTGTGCCTTCAAATTACTAATAAGATGTAGCTTCGTGTTGCCCTTTTCTCCGTACACCATTAAGGGTTTTCCTTTTTCTCGTATAATGCGAATTGCATTTTTGTAACAAACGATCTCTGCTTTCACTTCTTTCAACCAGTCCATACCGATTATCACATCAAAACTCCCTAACTCTACTGGTATTAAATCAATCTTAAATATTTCGCTAACCAGTTTAATTTCTCGATTCCGACATATATTATCTGCTGAAATTAATTTACCATTTGCTAATTCGAGTAAAAATTTACTATCCAAAGGCGTCAATGGGCAACTTAATTTAGCACAAAAATCTATACTCATATAGCTTCTATCCGCACCCGAATCAAATAAAACGTAAGCAGATTTATTGTCAATAAGAAACGTACCCGTAACAAGCTCCGGGTCTTCCTGTGCCTCTGCCGCATTAATATTGAAAACTCTTCCACGGCCTTGTCCATTCGTGTTCTCCTGGTTCGGGCAATTTCTAATAATGTGGCCCGGTTTTCCACATTTATAACAAACTACATTGGCATAACTTGCTCCGACACTACTTCCTCCGCCATTACTCGTTCCGACACTATTTGTTCCTTTCGTTCTATTAACCCCTGGTCCGTAGACCTCACACTTCGCCGCGCTATGACCATTTCTTTTACACTTGTTGCAAAATTTGGTGCAGAACCCCGAGTGATTCTTTTCACACCTTTGGCATAGCTGCTTCTGATTGTTGTTGTTGTTGTTGCGGTTATTATTGTTGTTGGGATGATTGTTGTAGTTGCTGTTGTTGTTGTTGTTGTTGTTGGGCCGTTTGTTGTAGTTGCGATTGATGTTGCGATTGTTGGGATAATTGTTGCGATTATTGTTGTAATTGCTGTTGTTGTTGTATTGGTGATTCTTATCACCATTTTCCTCCCACTTTTTTTTGACTTGCTTCACATTGGCCTCTTCAGCAGTCTGTTCTTTAATTCTTTCTTCAATTTGGTTCACGAGTTTGTGAGCCATTCTACATGCCTGTTGTATGGAGGCGGGCTCGTGTGAACTTATATCTTCTTGGATTCTTTCCGGTAATCCTTTCACAAACGCGTCGATCTTCTCTTCCTCATCTTCGAATGCTCCCGGACACAATAGGCAAAATTCTGTGAATCGTCTTTCGTACGTGGTAATATCAAATCCTTGGGTTCGTAATCCTCTAAGTTCTTTCTTGAGCTTATTGACCTCGGTTCTGGGACGGTACTTCTCGTTCATCAAGTGCTTGAATGCTGACCACGGTAGTGCGTACGCATCGTCTTGTCCCACTTGCTCTAGATAGGTATTCCACCATGTTAACGCAGAACCTGTGAAGGTATGCGTAGCGTACTTCACTTTGTCCTCTTAAGTACACTTACTTATGGCAAACACCGATTCGACCTTCTCGGTCCACCGTTTCAATCCGATCGGTCCTTCGGTTCCATCAAATTCCAAAGGTTTGCAGGCAGTGAATTCTTTGTAGGTGCATCCTACACGATTTCCTGTACTGCTAGATCCAAGGTTATTGTTGGTATGTAGCGCAGCCTGTACTGCGGCTATGTTTGAAGCTAGAAGAGTACGGAATTCCTCTTCATTCATATTCACGGTGTGTCGAGTAGTCGGTGCCATTTCCTTCAAAATAGTTAAATGGAACAAGTTAATCATACAGAATATTAAGAGTAGTTAATAGTATTTCGTAGCATAATATGAACTCATTTATAAAAGCTTTTTCTTCATATTAGCGTTTTATAAGTTTAAATTCGGGTAGTACCTACCCGTTAAGTTCATACTTAGTAGCTAATATACAATTCAACTACTACAATTCTATATGAAAAACTGATTATAATAATATTTCGCGTTCAAACTTTTATACAATATTTTACAAACTTACAATACCGCTTATTTTACATAAAGCATGAAATATAGCACACAATAACTTTGATACAAGATAGTTGTGAAGATAATTCTAGCTAGTACACAAGTCGTTCAGCAAAGGCAATAAAGACACGTAATTCATACGTCCAGAAACAAGTCATGCATTCTGGTTTTACTAGGACTACTTCCCATCCTTGGTCTTGTGCAACATAACCGTTATGGCCATTGATAAGACAGCGTGTTGTAACTTCGTCAAAGGGACTAGGGTTACGTAATGTCCAACAGTCCCGTAATAATCTAAAAACCTCATTTCTTACCCCAATTACCGACTCCGTCACTTGTGGAAACGTTTTGTTTAATAGTTGTAGCCCGATGTTCTTGTTCTCACTTTGGTGAGAAGCGAACATTACTAATCCGTAAGCATAACATGCTTCTTTATGTTGCTTGTTAGCTGCTTTTTCTAAATCACGAAGTCCAATATTCGGATATATTGAGTCAAAATAATTTCTTAACCCGTTGCGTAAAATAGCATTTGGGTTCCCCGCAATATATGCGTCAAAGTAAACACATCGTAACTTATGGGTTTCCCAATGTGATATCCCCCATCTTTCAAACAAAAGTCTCTTATAAACCAAGACATTCTTGGAACGTTCTTCGAATGTCTTACAAACTGATCTCGCCTTAAATAGTTGTGCCGAGGAATTCTGGCCGACTCTAGACAAGATTTCATCAATCATGTCTCCGGGTAGGTCTCTTAAAATATTGGGTTGTCTATCTATTTTGTGTTTTTAAACTGTAAAATAGACAAGAGTTAGATTCATAAAAAAATACTTATTAATACAAGCAATTTTTACATATATCATAAAGCATAAGAACACTATATTACATATATTACACCACACGAATACAACTATCTTATTCCGACTCGCTCGTTTCTTCTTCTTCGGTTTTGGTTCGTTTTGCCAAGTTTCTAGGGATATATGATGTTCCCCTAATACGAGCCGTCGTTGTCCACATTGGTTTAGAAAAACCTGGTGGTTTAGAGGTTCCCGGGTCATTGTTACAACTTAAGGACTTCGGGCGTTGACGATACATATAAAGTTCATCGGGGTTGGAATTAGATTTCTCTATTTTTATGCCCTTTCCCTTATTATTTTCTTTTGCCTTTTTAAATTCAGTTGGGGTAATTTCTATAACATCATCGGAATTCTCGTCAGAATCCGATTCATCGGAGAATTGGTAATCCTCCCAATATTTTGCTTCCTTGGCGGAAACACCATTGACCATAATTAACCTTGGTCGGTTGGTTGAGGATTTTATTTTACTTAACCGTTTTATTATTTCCCCCACCGGTTCTATTTCTTCATCCGGTTCCGATTCTTCTTCCGGTTCCGATTCTTCTTCCGGTTCCGACTCTTCTTCCGGTTCCTCTTCGGGAACTTGTGAATCAGTCCACGAATCATTCCAATTTACATTTGACTCTTCATTATTATTAGGTGAGTCAATGGGACTTGTTCTAGAGATAGACATCTATCACATAATATCAAACGCGTTAAGAGATTAATATATCACATAATATTCACATGTTAAAAATATATAGTTTCCAACAAAATTTGTTAAGCAATCATTTTTCAAGTAAACACGGTCGAAGTCCAGACTCACTAATGCATCCTAACAAACTCGATAAAACACACTAATGAAAAATTCTGGTTCTCTAAGACCAACGCTCGGATACCAACTGAAATGTCCCGTTCTTATTGATTAAAAACGTTCCATATTAATTGATTTCGTTGCGAGGTTTTGACCTCTATATGAGACGTTTTTCAAAGACTACATTCATTTTTAAAACAAACCATAACCTATATTTCATAAATAAAGGTTTAAAAAGCTTTACGTAGATTATCAAATAATGATAATCTAAAATATCCTGTTTACACACGACCATTACATAATGGTTTACAATACAAATATGTTACATCGAAATCAGTTTCTTGAATGCAGTTTTTACACAATATCATACAAACATGGACTCCAAATCTTGTCCTTATTTTAGTATGCAACAGCGGAAGCTCTTAATATTCACCTGAGAATAAACATGCTTTAAACGTCAACAAAAATGTTGGTGAGTTATAGGTTTAACCTATATATATCAAATCGTAACAATAGACCACAAGATTTCATATTTCAATACACATCCCATACATAGAGATAAAAATCATTCATATGGTGAACACCTGGTAACCGACATTAACAAGATGCATATAAAAGAATATCCCCATCATTCCGGGACACCCTTCGGATATGATATAAATTTCAAAGTACTAAAGCATCCGGTACTTTGGATGGGGTTTGTTAGGCCCAATAGATCTATCTTTAGGATTCGCGTCAATTAGGGTGTCTGTTCCCTAATTCTTAGATTACCAGACTTAATAAAAAGGGGCATATTCGATTTCGATAATTCAACCATAGAATGTAGTTTCACGTACTTGTGTCTATTTTGTAAATCATTTATAAAACCTGCATGAATTCTCATCCCAAAAATATTAGATTTTAAAAGTGGGACTATAACTCACTTTCACAGATTTTTACTTCGTTGGGAAGTAAGACTTGGCCACTGGTTGATTCACGAACCTATAACAATATATACATATATATCAAAGTATGTTCAAAATATATTTACAACACTTTTAATATATTTTGATGTTTTAAGTTTATTAAGTCAGCTGTCCTCGTTAGTAACCTACAACTAGTTGTCCACAGTTAGATGTACAGAAATAAATCGATAAATATTATCTTGAATCAATCCATGACCCAGTGTATACGTATCTCAGTATTGATCACAACTCAAACTATATATATTTTGGAATCAACCTCAAACCTGTATAGCTAACTCTAACATTCACATATAGAGTGTCTATGGTTGTTCCGAAATATATATAGATGTTTCGACATGATAGGTCGAAACATTGTATACGTGTCTATGGTATCTCAAGATTATATAATATACAATACAAGTTGATTAAGTTATGGTTGGAATAGATTTGTTACCAATTTTCACGTAGCTAAAATGAGAAAAATTATCCAATCTTGTTTTACCCATAACTTCTTCATTTTAAATCCGTTTTGAGTGAATCAAATTGCTATGGTTTTATATTGAACTCTATTTTATGAATCTAAACAGAAAAGTATAGGTTTATAGTCGGAAAAATAAGTTACAAGTCGTTTTTCTAAAGGTAGTCATTTCAGTCGAAAGAACGACGTCTAGATGACCATTTTAGAAAACATATTTCCACTTTGAGTTTAATCATAATTTTTGGATATAGTTTCATGTTCATAATAAAAATCATTTTCTCAGAATAACAACTTTAAAATCAAAGTTTATCATAGTTTTTAATTAACTAACCCAAAACAGCCCGCGGTGTTACTACGACGGCGTAAATCCGGTTTTACGGTGTTTTTCGTGTTTCCAGGTTTTAAATCATTAAGTTAGCATATCATATAGATATAGAACATGTGTTTAGTTGATTTTAAAAGTCAAGTTATAAGGATTAACTTTTGTTTGCGAACAAGTTTAGAATTAACTAAACTATGTTCTAGTGATTACAAGTTTAAACCTTCGAATAAGATAGCTTTATATGTATGAATCGAATGATGTTATGAACATCATTACTACCTTAAGTTCCTTGGATAAACCTACTGGAAAAGAGAAAAATGGATCTAGCTTCAATGGATCCTTGGATGGCTCGAAGTTCTTGAAGCAGAATCATGACACGAAAACAAGTTCAAGTAAGATCATCACTTGAAATAAGATTGTTATAGTTATAGAAATTGAACCAAAGTTTGAATATGATTATTACCTTATATTAGAATGATAACCTACTGTAAGAAACAAAGATTTCTTGAGGTTGGATGATCACCTTACAAGATTGGAAGTGAGCTAGCAAACTTGAAAGTATTCTTGATTTTATGAAACTAGAACTTTTGGAATTTATGAAGAACACTTAGAACTTGAAGATAGAACTTGAGAGAGATCAATTAGATGAAGAAAATTGAAGAATGAAAGTGTTTGTAGGTGTTTTTGGTCGTTGGTGTATGGATTAGATATAAAGGATATGTAATTTTGTTTTCATGTAAATAAGTCATGAATGATTACTCATATTTTTGTAATTTTATGAGATATTTCATGCTAGTTGCCAAATGATGGTTCCCACATGTGTTAGGTGACTCACATGGGCTGCTAAGAGCTGATCATTGGAGTGTATATACCAATAGTACATACATCTAAAAGCTGTGTATTGTACGAGTACGAATACGGGTGCATACGAGTAGAATTGTTGATGAAACTGAACGAGGATGTAATTGTAAGCATTTTTGTTAAGTAGAAGTATTTTGATAAGTGTATTGAAGTCTTTCAAAAGTGTATAAATACATATTAAAACACTACATGTATATACATTTTAACTGAGTCGTTAAGTCATCGTTAGTCGTTACATGTAAGTGTTGTTTTGAAACCTTTAGGTTAACGATCTTGTTAAATGTTGTTAACCCAATGTTTATAATATCAAATGAGATTTTAAATTATTATATTATCATGATATTATCATGTATGAATATCTCTTAATATGATATATATACATTAAATGTCTTTACAACGATAATCGTTACATATATGTCTCGTTTAAAAATCATTAAGTTAGTAGTCTTGTTTTTACATATGTAGTTCATTGTTAATATACTTAATGATATGTTTACTTATCATAGTATCATGTTAACTATATATATATCCATATATATTTCATCATATAGTTTTTACAAGTTTTAACGTTCGTGAATCACCGGTCAACTTGGGTGGTCAATTGTCTATATGAAACATATTTCAATTAATCAAGTCTTAACAAGTTTGATTGCTTAACATGTTAGAAACATTTAATCATGTAAATATCAATCTCAATTAATATATGTAAACATGGAAAAGTTCAGGTCACTACACGTGTGAACTTATATCTTCTTGGATTCTTTCCGGTAATCCTTTCACAAATGCGTCGATCTTCTCTTCCTCATCTTCGAATGCTCCCGGACACAATAGGCACAATTTTGTGAATCGTCTTTCGTACGTGGTAATATCAAATCCTTGGGTTCGTAACCCTCTAAGTTCTGTCTTGAGCTTATTGACCTCGGTTCTGGGACGGTACTTCTCGTTCATCAAGTGCTTGAATGCTGACCACGGTAGTGCGTACGCATCATCTTGTCCCACTTGCTCTAGATAGGTATTCCACCATGTTAATGCAGAACCTGTGAAGGTATGCGTAGCGTACTTCACTTTGTCCTCTTCAGTACACTTACTTATGGCAAACACCGATTCGACCTTCTCGGTCCACCGTTTCAATCCGATCGGTCCTTCGGTTCCATCGAATTCCAAAGGTTTGCAGGCAGTGAATTCTTTGTAGGTGCATCCTACACGATTTCCTGTACTGCTAGATCCAAGGTTATTGTTGGTATGTAGCGCAGCCTGTACTGCGGCTATGTTTGAAGCTAGAAAAGTACAGAATTCCTCTTCATTCATATTCACGGTGTGTCGAGTAGTCGGTGCCATTTCCTTCAAAATAGTCAAATGGAACAAGTTAATCATACAGAATATTAAGAGTAGTTAATAGTATTTCGTAGCATAATATGAACTCATTTATAAAAGCTTTTTCTTCATATTAGCGTTTTATAAGTTTAAATTCGGGTAGTACCTACCTGTTAAGTTCATACTTAGTAGCTAATATACAATTCAACTAATACAATTCTATATGAAAAACTGATTATAATAATATTTCGCGTTCAAACTTTTATACAATATTTTACAAACTTACAATACCGCTTATTTTACATAAAGCATGAAATATAGCACACAATAACTTTGATACAAGATAGTTTTGAAGATAATTCTAGCTAGTACACAAGTCATTCAGCAAAGGCAATAAAAACACGTAATTCATACGTCCAGAAACAAGTCATGCATTCTGGTTTTACTAGGACTACTTCCCATCCTTGGTCTTGTGGAACATAACCGTTATGGCTGTTGATAAGACAGCGTGTTGTAACGTCGTCAAAGGGACGAGGGTTACGTAATGTCCAACAGTCCCGTAATAATCTAAAAACCTCATTTTTTACCCCAATTACCAACTCCGTCACTTGTGGAAACATTTTGTTTAATAGTTGTAGCCCGATGTTCTTGTTCTCACTTTGAATCACAATATTGATATGTGAGTACTCATAATTTAATTTTTACATACTAATAGTGTATCCATGACTAGTGCTCGAGTATATAGGATTATGCATGCTTGTACTTTTGATATTGCCATTAGATTAGTTATGTTGATTCCTGAATTAGTTACATATACGATTGAGATAAGGTATAAGATATGCATGTCGTTGGAAAGCTAGCGAAAAATGGTTGAATTTTGGTTTAAGAATCACTTGAATCCAAGTAACGGTTAGAAAGTTATGAAATAAACAAATTGCATAATTAATTTCGTAATTAAAATTGCTGATGATAATTAGTGAACTAATTTTATGGGTTATAAAAAGTGGTTATTTGGATTCTACTCGTCGAGTAGATGAATTTTCATATAAAGCACGTCTCGTTTCGTTGAACGGTTGTCAAGTTATGGACAAAAGAAGTTTTGCAAATTTTGATGAAATGTCGAAACGGGAACTGAAATTCTCGCTGATCTGCGTTGTTTCATATATAAAAAAAAATACCACTAAATTCTTTTCTGTAAGGTCTAACAAACGACTCTGGTCGTTTGTAAATTCGAGTCTCGACGATTTTTCTAAAAATCATCAAAGTTGACGGTTTGGTCACATTTTAAAATTCTAAAAAGAGCTGAAACTTTTTTATTTAAAAATGTCAGTTTTGTATCAGTTGTCATGGTCGGCCTGATATGTGTTTACTCTTGCCAAAAATCATGTTATATCTTTGTGGTAACGAGAATTTGCAGGCTTTGACCGTTTGTCAATACGAGTTTTGAGGAATTTTCTAAAAATCTCCAAAGTAGGCTACTCGGTCACTTTTGTAAATTTATTAAAGCTGAAAAATTAACTTTGAAACGCCGAAAACGCGTTGGCAACTACGAGTTGTCTAGGTTTAGTTTACTTCTGTAATATTTATGCTTAATCTTTTTGGTAATGTGTAACTTTTATCTTTGGCCGTTTATCAATCGGAGTTCCGATAATTTTTCTAAAAATAGCTGAAGTGGCCCGTTTAGTCATGTTTGACCGAAAATAATTTTTATATAAGTTATTATATATTTGCATGCGACCTCATTTTTACTTTGACCTTTGACTTTTGACTTTAACCTTTGACTTTTGACTTTGAACTTTGACTTTTCCTGTTAACTTTTCAGTTAACTTTTTGTGTTGATTTTCTCTATAAAAAAAAACCTAAAATACTATTTTATGATTATGAAACCATTTGTGTTACGTTGTTTCACACGTCACCTTTTACTAGAATCTTAATTGAGCATGAATAATATAACATGTTACTATACTGTAGAGTCAGACTCGAGCTATAGGATAGGATTACACTATGACCTGACCTAAATTGCTATACAAATATTGACCAACATATAAATATATATAATTAATATAGGTTCGTGAATCCGAGGCCAACTTTGCACTTGTTCAATGACGTTATATGTATTTTTACTACGAAATACAGTATGGTGAGTTTCATTTGCCTTTTTACCCTTTATATTTTTGGGACTGAGAATACATGCGCTTTTATAAATGTTTGACGAAATAGACACAAGTAATTGAAACTACATTCTATGGTTGAATTATCGAAATCGAATATGCCCCTTTTTATTAAAGTCTGGTAATCTAAGAATTAGGGAACAGACACCCTAATTGACGCGAATCCTAAAGATAGATCTATTGGGCCTAACAAACCCCATCCAAAGTACCGGATGCTTTAGTACTTCGAAATTTATATCATGTCCGAAGGAGGATCCCGGAATGATAGGGGATATTCTTATATGCATATTGTTAATGTCGGTTACCAGGTGTTCACCATATGAATGATTATTTTTGTCTCTATGCATGGGACGTATATTTATGAGAACTGGAAATAAAATTCTTGTGGTCTATTAAAATGATGGAAATAAATGATTATGATAAACTAATGAACTCACCAACCTTTTGGTTGACACTTTAAAGCATGTTTATTCTCAGGTGTTAAAGATATATATCGTTTTCGAGTTTCTTAAATTAATAGTCTCATTTTTAGGTATATAACTCATTGTTAAAATACCTAATGAGATACATACTTATAATAAAAACATGTTAACTATATATATAACCATATATATGTCATCGTATAGTTTTTACAAGTTTTAACGTTCGTGAATCACCGGTCAACTTGGGTGGTCAATTGTCTATATGAAAAATATTTCAATTAATCAAGTCTTAACAAGTTTGATTGCTTAACATGTTGGAAACATTTAATCATGTAAATATCAATCTCAATTAATATATATAAACATGGAAAAGTTCGGGTCACTACAGTACCTACCCGTTAAATAAATTTCGTCCCGAAATTTTAAGCTGTTGAAGGTGTTGACGAATCTTCTGGAAATAGATGCGGGTATTTCTTCTTCATCTGATCTTCACGCTCCCAGGTGAACTCGGGTCCTCTACGAGCATTCCATCGAACTTTAACAATTGGTATCTTGTTTTGCTTAAGTCTTTTAACCTCACGATCCATTATTTCGACGGGTTCTTCGATGAAATTAAGTTTTTCGTTGATTTGGATTTCATCTAACGGAATAGTGAGATCTTCTTTAGCAAAACATTTCTTCAAATTTGAGACGTGGAAAGTGTTATGTACAGCCGCGAGTTGTTGAGGTAACTCAAGTCGGTAAGCTACTGGTCCGACACGATCAATAATCTTGAATGGTCCAATATACCTTGGATTTAATTTCCCTCGTTTACCAAATCGAACAACACCTTTCCAAGGTGCAACTTTAAGCATGACCATCTCTCCAATTTCAAGTTCTATATCTTTTCTTTTAATGTCAGCGTAGTTCTTTTGTCAACTTTGGGCGGTTTTCAACCGTTGTTGAATTTGGATGATCTTCTCGGTAGTTTCTTGTATAATCTCCGGACCCGTAATCTGTCTATCCCCTGCTTCACTCCAACAAATCGGACACCTGCACTTTCTACCATAAAGTGCTTCAAACGGTGCCATCTCAATGCTTGAATGGTAGCTGTTGTTGTAGGAAAATTCTGCTAATGGTAGATGTCGATCCCAACTGTTTCCGAAATCAATAACACATGCTCGTAGCATGTCTTCAAGCGTTTGTATCGTCCTTTCGCTCTGCCCATCAGTTTGTGGATGATAGGCAGTACTCATGTCTAGACGAGTTCCTAATGCTTGCTGTAATGTCTGCCAGAATCTTGAAATAAATCTGCCATCCCTATCAGAGATAATAGAGATTGGTATTCCATGTCTGGAGACGACTTCCTTCAAATACAGTCGTGCTAACTTCTCCATCTTGTCATCTTTTCGTATTGGCAGGAAGTGTGCTGATTTTGTGAGACGATCAACTATTACCCAAATAGTATCAAAACCACTTGCAGTCCTTGGCAATTTAGTGATAAAATCCATGGTAATGTTTTCCCATTTCCATTCTGGGATTTCGGGTTGTTGAAGTAGACCTGATGGTTTCTGATGCTCAGCTTTGACCTTAGAACACGTCAAACATTCTCCTACGTATTTAGCAACATCGGCTTTCATACCCGGCCACCAAAAATGTTTCTTGAGATCCTTGTACATCTTTCCCGTTCCAGGATGTATTGAGTATCTGGTTTTATGAGCTTCTCTAAGTACCATTTCTCTCATATCTCCAAATTTTGGTACCCAAATCCTTTCAGCCCTATACCGGGTTCCGTCTTCCAGAATATTAAGATGCTTCTCCGATCCTTTGGGTATTTCATCCTTTAAATTTCCCTCTTTTAAAACTCCTTGTTGCGCCTCCTTTATTTGAGTAGTAAGGTTATTATGAATCATTATATTCATAGATTTTACTCGAATGGGTTCTCTGTCCTTCCTGCTCAAGGCATCGGCTACCACATTTGCCTTCCCCGGGTGGTAACGAATCTCAAAGTCGTAATCATTCAACAATTCAATCCACCTACGCTGCCTCATATTCAGTTGTTTCTGATTAAATATGTGTTGAAGACTTTTGTGGTCGGTATATATAATACTTTTGACCCCATATAAGTAGTGCCTCCAAGTCTTTAATGCAAAAACAACCGCGCCTAATTCCAAATCATGTGTCGTATAATTTTGTTCGTGAATCTTCAATTGTCTAGATGCATAAGCAATCACCTTCGTTCGTTGCATTAATACACAACCGAGACCTTTCTTTGATGCGTCACAATAAATCACAAAATCATCATTCCCTTCAGGTAATGACAATATAGGTGCCGTAGTTAGCTTTTTCTTCAATAACTGAAACGCTTTCTCCTGTTCATCATTCCATTCAAATTTCTTCCCTTTATGCGTTAATGCAGTCAAGGGTTTTGCTATTCTGGAAAAGTCTTGGATGAACCTTCTGTAGTAACCAGCTAGTCCTAAAAACTGGCGTATGTGTTTCGGAGTTTTCGGGGTTTCCCACTTTTCAACAGTTTCTATCTTTGCCGGATGCACCTTAATACCTTCTTTGTTCACTATGTGACCGAGGAATTGAACTTCTTCCAACCAAAATGCACACTTTGAAAACTTAGCGTACAATTCTTCCTTCCTCAATACTTCTAACACCTTTCTCAAATGTTCACCGTGTTCTTTGTCATTCTTTGAGTAAATAAGTATGTCATCAATGAAAACAATGACAAACTTGTCAAGGTATGGTCCACACACTCGGTTCATAAGGTCCATGAACACAGCTGGTGCATTAGTTAAACCAAACGGCATGACCATAAACTCGTAATGACCGTAACGTGTTCTGAAAGCAGTCTTTGGAATATCATCTTCTTTCACCCGCATTTGATGATACCCGGAACGTAAGTCAATCTTTGAATAAACAGACGAGCCTTGTAGTTGATCAAATAAGTCGTCGATTCTCGGTAGTGGGTAGCGGTTCTTGATGGTAAGTTTGTTCAACTCTCGGTAGTCGATACACAACCTGAATGTACCATCTTTCTTCTTGACAAACAAAACAGGAGCTCCCCACGGTGATGTGCTTGGTCGAATGAAACCACGCTCTAAAAGTTCTTGTAATTGGCTTTGCAGTTCTTTCATCTCGCTGGGTGCGAGTCTGTAAGGAGCACGAGCTATTGGTGCAGCTCCTGGTACAAGATCTATTTGAAATTCAACGGATCGATGTGGGGGTAATCCCGGTAATTCTTTCGGAAATACATCGGGAAATTCTTTTGCAATGGGAACATCATTGATGCTCTTTTCTTCAGTTTGTACTTTCTCGACGTGTGCTAGAACAGCATAGCAACCTTTTTTTATTAGTTTTTTGTGCCTTCAAATTACTAATAAGATGTAGCTTCGTGTTGCCCTTTTCTCCGTACACCATTAAGGGTTTTCCTTTTTCTCGTATAATGCGAATTGCATTTTTGTAACAGACGATCTCTGCTTTCACTTCTTTCAACCAGTCCATACCGATTATCACATCAAAACTCCCTAACTCTACTGGTATCAAATCAATCTTAAATGTTTTGCTAACCAGTTTAATTTCTCGATTCCGACATATATTATCTGCTGAAATTAATTTACCATTTGCTAATTCGAGTAAAAATTTACTATCCAAAGGCGTCAATGGACAACTTAATTTAGCACAAAAATCTCTACTCATATAGCTTCTATCCGCACCCGAATCAAATAAAACGTAAGCAGATTTATTGTCAATAAGAAACGTACCCGTAACAAGCTCCGGGTCTTCCTGTGCCTCTGCCGCATTAATATTGAAAACTCTTCCGCGGCCTTGTCCATTCGTGTTCTCCTGGTTCGGACAATTTCTAATAATGTGGCCCGGTTTTCCACATTTATAACAAACTACATTGGCATAACTTGCTCCGACACTACTTGCTCTACCATTACTCGTTCCGACACCATTTGTTCCTTTTGTTCTATTAACCCCTGGTCCGTAGACCACACACTTCGCCGCGCTATGACCATTTCTTTTACACTTGTTGCAAAATTTGGTGCAGAACCCCGAGTGATACTTTTCACACCTTTGGCATAGCTGCTTCTGATTGTTGTTGTTGTTGCAGTTATTATTGTTGTTGGGATGATTGTTGTAGTTGCTACTGCTGTTGTTGTTGTTGTTGTTGTTGTTGGGCCGTTTATTGTAGTTGCGATTGATGTTGCGATTGTTGGGATAATTGTTGCGATTATTGTTGTAATTGCTGTTGTTGTTGTATTGGTGATTCTTATCACCGTTTTCCTCCCACTTTCTTTTGACTTGCTTCACATTGGCCTCTTCAGCAGTCTGTTCTTTAATTCTTTCTTCAATTTGGTTCACTAGTTTGTGAGCCATTCTACATGCCTGTTGTATAGAGGCAGGCTCGTGTGAACTTATATCTTCTTGGATTCTTTCCGGTAATCCTTTCACAAATGCGTCGATCTTCTCTTCCTCATCTTCGAATGCTCCCGGACACAATAGGCACAATTCTGTGAATCGTCTTTCGTACGTGGTAATATCAAATCCTTGGGTTCGTAACCCTCTAAGTTCTGTCTTGAGCTTATTGACCTCGGTTCTGGGATGGTACTTCTCGTTCATCAAGTGCTTGAATGCTGACCACGGTATTGCGTACGCATCGTCTTGTCCCACTTGCTCTAGATAGGTATTCCACCATGTTAACGCAGAACCTGTGAAGGTATGCGTAGCGTACTTCACTTTGTCCTCTTCAGTACACTTACTTATGGCAAACACCGATTCGACCTTCTCGGTCCACCGTTTCAATCCGATCGGTCCTTCGGTTCCATCGAATTCCAAAGGTTTGCAGGCTGTGAATTCTTTGTAGGTGCATCCTACACGATTAAACGAAATCAACTGAAAATAATATTAAACAAAATGTTTCCACAAGTGACGAAGTCGGTAATTGGGGTAAGAAATGAGGTTTTTAGATTATTACGGGACTGTTGGACATTACGTAACCCTCGTCCCTTTGACGACGTTACAACACGCTGTCTTATCAACGGCCATAACGGTTATGTTCCACAAGACCAAGGATGGGAAGTAGTCCTAGTTAAACCAGAATGCATGACTTGTTTCTGGACGTATGAATTACGTGTTTTTATTGCCTTTGCTGAACGACTTGTGTACTAGCTAGAATTATCTTCACAACTATCTTGTATCAAAGTTATTGTGTGCTATATTTCATGCTTTATGTAAAATAAGCGGTATTGTAAGTTTGTAAAATATTGTATAAAAGTTTGAACGCGAAATATTATTATAATCAGTTTTTCATATAGAATTGTAGTAGTTGAATTGTATATTAGCTACTAAGTATGAACTTAACGGGTAGGTACTACCCGAATTTAAACTTATAAAACGCTAATATGAAGAAAAAGCTTTTATAAATGAGTTCATATTATGCTACGAAATACTATTAACTACTCTTAATATTCTGTATGATTAACTTGTTCCATTTGACTATTTTGAAGGAAATGGCACCGACTACTCGACACACCGTGAATATGAATGAAGAGGAATTCCGTACTTTTCTAGCTTCAAACATAGCCGCAGTACAGGTTGCGCTACATACCAACAATAACCTTGGATCTAGCAGTACAGGAAATCGTGTAGGATGCACCTACAAAGAATTCACTGCCTGCAAACCTTTGGAATTCGATGGAACCGAAGGACCGATCGGATTGAAACGGTGGACCGAGAAGGTCGAATCGGTGTTTGCCATAAGTAAGTGTACTGAAGAGGACAAAGTGAAGTACGCTACGCATACCTTCATAGGTTCTGCGTTAACATGGTGGAATACCTATCTAGAGCAAGTGGGACAAGACGATGCGTACGCACTACCGTGGTCAGCATTCAAGCACTTGATGAACGAGAAGTACCATCCCAGAACCAAGGTCAATAAGCTCAAGACAGAACTTAGAGGGTTACGAACCCAAGGATTTGATATTACCACGTACGAAAGACGATTCACAGAATTGTGCCTATTGTGTCCGGGAGCATTCGAAGATGAGGAAGAGAAGATCGACGCATGATACCAACTGAAATGTCCCGTTCTTATTGGTTAAAAACGTTCCATATTAATTGATTTCGTTGCGAGGTTTTGACCTCTATATGAGATGTTTTTCAAAGACTGCATTCATTTTTAAAACAAACCATAACCTTTATTTCATAGATAAAGGTTTTAAAAAGCTTTACGTAGATTATCAAATAATGATAATCTAAAATATCATGTTTACACACGACCATTACATAATGGTTTACAATACAAATATGTTACAACAAAATAAGTTTCTTGAATGCAGTTTTTACACAATATCATACAAGCATGGACTCCAAATCTCGTCCTTATTTAAGTATGCGACAGCGGAAGCTCTTAATAATCACCTGAGAATAAACATGCTTAAAACGTCAACAAAAATGTTGGTGAGTTATAGGTTTAACCTATATATATCAAATCATAATAATAGACCACAAGATTTCATATTTCAATACACATCCCATACATAGAGATAAAAATCATTCATATGGTGAACACCTGGTAACCGACATTAACAAGATTCATATATAAGAATATCCCCATCATTCCGGGACACCCTTCGGATATGATATAAATTTCGAAGTACTAAAGCATCCGGTACTTTGGATGGGGCTTGTTGGGCCCGATAGATCTATCTTTAGGATTCGCGTCAATTAGGGTGTCTGTTCCCTAATTCTTAGATTACCAGACTTAATAAAATGGGGCATATTCGATTTCGATAATTCAACCATAGAATGTAGTTTCACTTACTTGTGTCTATTTTGTAAATCATTTATAAAACCTGCATGTATTCTCATCCCAAAAATATTAGATTTTAAAAGTGGGACTATAACTCACTTTCACAGATTTTTACTTCGTCGGGAAGTAAGACTTGGCCACTGGTTGATTCACGAACCTATAACAATATATACATATATATCAAAGTATGTTCAAAATATATTTACAACACTTTTAATATATTTTGATGTTTTAAGTTTATTAAGTCAGCTGTCCTCGTTAGTAACCTACAACTAGTTGTCCACAGTTAGATGTACAGAAATAAATCGATAAATATTATCTTGAATCAATCCACGACCCAGTATATACGTATCTCAGTATTGATCACAACTCAAACTATATATATTTTGGAATCAACCTCAACCCTGTATAGCTAACTCCAACATTCACATATAGAGTGTCTATGGTTGTTCCGAAATATATATAGATGTGTCGACATGATAGGTAAAAACATTGTATACGTGTCTATGGTATCTCAAGATTACATAATATACAATACAAGTTGATTAAGTTATGGTTGGAATAGATTTGTTACCAATTTTCACGTAGCTAAAATGAGAAAAATTATCCAATCTTGTTTTACCCATAACTTCTTCATTTTAAATCCGTTTTGAGTGAATCAAATTGCTATGGTTCATATTGAACTCTATTTTATGAATCTAAACAGAAAAAGTATAGGTTTATAGTTGGAAAAATAAGTTACAAGTCGTTTTTGCAAAAGGTAGTCATTTCAGTCGAAAGAACGACGTCTAGATGACCATTTTAGAAAACATACTTCCACTTTGAGTTTAACCATAATTTTTGGATATAGTTTCATGTTCATAATAAAAATCATTTTCTCAGAATAACAACTTTTAAATCAAAGTTTATCATATTTTTTAATTTACTAACCCAAAACAGCCCGCGGTGTTACTACGACGGCGTAAATCCGATTTTACGTTGTTTTTCGTGTTTCCAGGTTTTAAATCATTAAGTTAGCATATCATATAGATATAGAACATGTGTTTAGTTGATTTTAAAATTCAAGTTAGAAGGATTAACTTTTGTTTGCGAACAAGTTTAGAATTAACTAAACTATGTTCTAGTGATTACAAGTTTAAACCTTCGAATAAGATAGCTTTATATGTATGAATCGAATGATGTTATGAACATCATTACTACCTTAATTTCCTTGGATAAACCTACTGGAAAAGAGAAAAATGGATCTAGCTTCAACGGATCCTTGGATGGCTCGAAGTTCTTGAAGCAGAATCATGACACGAAAACAAGTTCAAGTAAGATCATCACTTGAAATAAGATTGTTATAGTTATAGAAATTGAACCAAAGTTTGAATATGATTATTACCTTGTATTAGAATGATAACCTACTGTAAGAAAAAAAGATTTCTTGAGGTTGGATGATCACCTTAAAAGATTGGAAGTGAGCTAGCAAACTTGAAAGTATTCTTGATTTTATGTAACTAGAACTTGTAAAATATATGAAGAACACTTAGAACTTCAAGATAGAACTTGAGAGAGATCAATTAGATGAAGAAAATTGAAGAATGAAAGTGTTTGTAGGTGTTTTTGGTCGTTGGTGTATGGATTAGATATAAAGGATATGTAATTTTGTTTTCATGTAAATAAGTCATGAATGATTACTCATGTTTTTTGTAATTTTATGAGATATTTCATGCTAGTTGCCAAATGATGGTTCCCACATGTGTTAGGTGACTCACATGGGCTGCTAAGAGCTGATCATTGGAGTGTATATACTAATAGTATGTACATCTAAAAGCTGTGTATTGTACGAGTACGAATACGGGTGCATACGAGTAGAATTGTTGATGAAACTGAACGAGGATGTAATTGTAAGCATTTTTGTTAAGTAGAAGTATTTTGATAAGTGTCTTGAAGTCTTTCAAAAGTGTATGAATACATATTAAAACACTACATGTATATACATTTTAACTGAGTCGTTAAGTCATCGTTAGTCGTTACATGTAAATGTTGTTTTGAAACCTTTAGGTTAACGATCTTGTTGAATGCTGTTAACCCATTGTTTATTATAACAAATGAGATGTTAAATTGTTATATTATCATGATATTATGATATATAATATATCTCAGTATGATGTATATACAGGTAAATGTCGTTACAACGATAATCGTTACATATATGTCTCGTTTCGAAATCATTAAGTTAGTAGTCTTATTTTTACATATGTATTTCATTGTTAATACACTTAATAATATATTTACTTATCATTTAACATAATTAACCAAGTGTATCAATATCTTAATATGATTCATATGTACCTAGTAAGACGTTGTTATAACGATAATCGTTATATATATCGTTTTCGAGTTTCTTAAATTAATAGTCTCATTTTTATGTATATAACTCATTGTTAAAATACCTAATGAGATACATACTTATAATAAAAACATGTTAACTATATATATAACCATATATATGTCATCGTATAGTTTTTACAAGTTTTAACGTTCGTGAATCACCGGTCAACTTGGGCGGTCAATTGTCTATATGAAACATATTTCAATTAATCAAGTCTTAACAAGTTTGATTGCTTAACATGTTGGAAACATTTAATCATGTAAATATCAATCTCAATTAATATATATAAACATGGAAAAGTTCGGGTCACTACAGTACCTACCCGTTAAATAAATTTCGTCCCGAAATTTTAAGCTGTTGAAGGTGTTGACGAATCTTCTGGAAATAGATGCGGGTATTTCTTCTTCATCTGATCTTCACGCTCCCAGGTGAACTCAGGTCCTCTACGAGCATTCCATCGAACCTTAACAATTGGTATCTTGTTTTGCTTAAGTCTTTTAACCTCACGATCCATTATTTCGACGGGTTCTTCGATGAATTGAAGTTTTTCGTTGATTTGGATTTCATCTAACGGAATAGTGAGATCTTCTTTAGCAAAACATTTCTTCAAATTTGAGACGTGGAAAGAAAACATACTATTTCCATCATTCAAATACTATTATAAGTAATAAAAATCGTGCACTATATATATAATTATAACAATAACCAAAAATTTAATAGTATAATATATTTTTAATATATCTTATTTCGTAGTATATGTTATGTATATTTAAATTTAATAATATGTATGATAGATCTTCAATTATATTTATTTATTATCTTCAAAGACTGCATTCATTTTTAAAACAAACCATAACCTTTATTTCATAGATAAAGGTTTTAAAAAGCTTTACGTAGATTATCAAATAATGATAATCTAAAATATCCTGTTTACACACGACCATTACATAATGGTTTACAATACAAATATGTTACAACAAAATAAGTTTCTTGAATGCAGTTTTTACACAATATCATACAAGCATGGACTCCAAATCTCGTCCTTATTTAAGTATGCGATAGCGGAAGCTCTTAATAATCACCTGAGAATAAACATGCTTAAAACGTCAACAAAAATGTTGGTGAGTTATAGGTTTAACCTATATATATCAAATCATAATAATAGACCACAAGATTTCATATTTCAATACACATCCCATACATAGAGATAAAAATCATTCATATGGTGAACACCTGGTAACCGACATTAACAAGATGCATATATAAGAATATCCCCATCATTCCGGGACACCCTTCGGATATGATATAAATTTCGAAGTACTAAAGCATCCGGTACTTTGGATGGGGCTTGTAGGGCCCGATAGATCTATCTTTAGGATTCGCGTCAATTAGGGTGTCTGTTCCCTAATTCTTAGATTACCAGACTTAATAAAAAGGGGCATATTCGATTTCGATAATTCAACCATAGAATGTAGTTTCACTTACTTGTGTCTATTTTGTAAATCATTTATAAAACCTGCATGTATTCTCATCCCAAAAATATTAGATTTTAAAAGTGGGACTATAACTCACTTTCACAGGTTTTTACTTCGTCGGGAAGTAAGACTTGGCCACTGGTTGATTCACGAACCTATAACAATATATACATATATATCAAAGTATGTTCAAAATATATTTACAACACTTTTAATATATTTTGATGTTTTAAGTTTATTAAGTCAGCTGTCCTCGTTAGTAACCTACAACTAGTTGTCCACAGTTAGATGTACAGAAATAAATCGATAAATATTATCTTGAATCAATCCACGACCCAGTATATACGTATCTCAGTATTGATCACAACTCAAACTATATATATTTTGGAATCAACCTCAACCCTGTATAGCTAACTCCAACATTCACATATAGAGTGTCTATGGTTGTTCCGAAATATATATAGATGTGTCGACATGATAGGTCAAAACATTGTATACGTGTCTATGGTATCTCAAGATTACATAATATACAATACAAGTTGATTAAGTTATGGTTGGAATATATTTGTTACCAATTTTCACGTAGCTAAAATGAGAAAAATTATCCAATCTTGTTTTACCCATAACTTCTTCATTTTAAATCCGTTTTGAGTGAATCAAATTGCTAAGGTTCATATTGAACTCTATTTTATGAATCTAAACAGAAAAAGTATAGGTTTATAGTTGGAAAAATAAGTTACAAGTCGTTTTTGTAAAGGTAGTCATTTCAGTCGAAAGAACGACGTCTAGATGACCATTTTAGAAAACATACTTCCACTTTGAGTTTAACCATAATTTTTGGATATAGTTTCATGTTCATAATAAAAATCATTTTCTCAGAATAATAACTTTTAAATCAAAGTTTATCATAGTTTTTAATTAACTAACCCAAAACAGCCCGCGGTGTTACTACGACGGCGTAAATCCGATTTTACGTTGTTTTTCGTGTTTCCAGGTTTTAAATCATTAAGTTATCATAGCATATAGATATAGAACATGTGTTTAGTTGATTTTAAAATTCAAGTTAGAAGGATTAACTTTTGTTTGCGAACAAGTTTAGAATTAACTAAACTATGTTCTAGTGATTACAAGTTTAAACCTTCGAATAAGATAGCTTTATATGTATGAATCGAATGATGTTATGAACATCATTACTACCTTAAGTTCCTTGGATAAACCTACTAGAAAATAGAAAAATGGATCTAGCTTCAACGGATCCTTGGATGGCTCGAAGTTCTTGAAGCAGAATCATGACACGAAAACAAGTTCAAGTAAGATCATCACTTGAAATAAGATTGTTATAGTTATAGAAATTGAACCAAAGTTTGAATATGATTATTACCTTGTATTAGAATGATAACCTACTGTAAGAAATAAAGATTTCTTGAGGTTGGATGATCACCTTAAAAGATTGGAAGTGAGCTAGCAAACTTGAAAGTATTCTTGATTTTATGTAACTATAACTTGTAAAATATATGAAGAACACTTAGAACTTGAAGATAGAATTGAGAGAGATCAATTAGATGTAGAAAATTGAAGAATGAAAGTGTTTGTAGGTGTTTTTGGTCGTTGGTGTATGGATTAGATATAAAGGATATGTAATTTTGTTTTCATGTAAATAAGTCATGAATGATTACTCATGTTTTTTGTAATTTTATGAGATATTTCATGCTAGTTGCCAAATGATGGTTCCCACATGTGTTAGGTGACTCACATGGGCTGCTAAGAGCTGATCATTGGAGTGTATATACTAATAGTATGTACATCTAAAAGATGTGTATTGTACGAGTACGAATACGGGTGCATACGAGTAGAATTGTTGATGAAACTGAACGAGGATGTAATTGTAAGCATTTTTGTTAAGTAGAAGTATTTTGATAAGTGTCTTGAAGTCTTTCAAAAGTGTATGAATACATATTAAAACACTACATGTATATACATTTTAACTGAGTCGTTAAGTCATCGTTAATCGTTACATGTAAATGTTGTTTTGAAACCTTTAGGTTAACGATCTTGTTGAATGTTGTTAACCCATTGTTTATTATAACAAATGAGATGTTAAATTGTTATATTATCATGATATTATGATATATAATATATCTCAGTATGATGTATATACAGGTAAATGTCGTTACAACGATAATCGTTACATATATGTCTCGTTTCGAAATCATTAAGTTAGTAGTCTTATTTTTACATATGTATTTCATTGTTAATACACTTAATAATATATTTACTTATCATTTAACATAATTAACCAAGTGTATCAATATCTTAATATGATTCATATGTACCTAGTAAGACGTTGTTATAACGATAATCGTTATATATATCGTTTTCGAGTTTCTTAAATTAATAGTCTCATTTTTATGTATATAACTCATTGTTAAAATACCTAATGAGATACATACTTATAATAAAAACATGTTAACTATATATATAACCATATATATGTCATCGTATAGTTTTTACAAGTTTTAACGTTCGTGAATCACCGGTCAACTTGGGCGGTCAATTGTCTATATGAAACATATTTCAATTAATCAAGTCTTAACAAGTTTGATTGCTTAACATGTTGGAAACATTTAATCATGTAAATATCAATCTCAATTAATATATATAAACATGGAAAAGTTCGGGTCACTACAGTACCTACCCGTTAAATAAATTTCGTCCCGAAATTTTAAGCTGTTGAAGGTGTTGACGAATCTTCTGGAAATAGATGCGGGTATTTCTTCTTCATCTGATCTTCACGCTCCCAGGTGAACTCAGGTCCTCTACGAGCATTCCATCGAACCTTAACAATTGGTATCTTGTTTTGCTTAAGTCTTTTAACCTCACGATCCATTATTTCGACGGGTTCTTCGATGAATTGAAGTTTTTCGTTGATTTGGATTTCATCTAATGGAATAGTGAGATCTTCTTTAGCAAAACATTTCTTCAAATTTGAGACATGGAAAGAAAACATACTATTTCCATCATTCAAATACTATTATAAGTAATAAAAATCGTGCACTATATATATAATTATAACAATAACCAAAAATTTAATAGTATAATATATTTTTAATATATCTTATTTCGTAGTATATGTTATGTATATTTAAATTTAATAATATGTATGATAGATCTTCAATTATATTTATTTATTATCTTCAAAGACTGCATTCATTTTTAAAACAAACCATAACCTTTATTTCATAGATAAAGGTTTTAAAAAGCTTTACGTAGATTATCAAATAATGATAATCTAAAATATCCTGTTTACACACGACCATTACATAATGGTTTACAATACAAATATGTTACAACAAAATAAGTTTCTTGAATGCAGTTTTTACACAATATCATACAAGCATGGACTCCAAATCTCGTCCTTATTTAAGTATGCGATAGCGGAAGCTCTTAATAATCACCTGAGAATAAACATGCTTAAAACGTCAACAAAAATGTTGGTGAGTTATAGGTTTAACCTATATATATCAAATCATAATAATAGACCACAAGATTTCATATTTCAATACACATCCCATACATAGAGATAAAAATCATTCATATGGTGAACACCTGGTAACCGACATTAACAAGATGCATATATAAGAATATCCCCATCATTCCGGGACACCCTTCGGATATGATATAAATTTCGAAGTACTAAAGCATCCGGTACTTTGGATGGGGCTTGTTGGGCCCGATAGATCTATCTTTAGGATTCGCGTCAATTAGGGTGTCTGTTCCCTAATTCTTAGATTACCAGACTTAATAAAAAGGGGCATATTCGATTTCGATAATTCAACCATAGAATGTAGTTTCACTTACTTGTGTCTATTTTGTAAATCATTTATAAAACCTGCATGTATTCTCATCCCAAAAATATTAGATTTTAAAAGTGGGACTATAACTCACTTTCACAGGTTTTTACTTCGTCGGGAAGTAAGACTTGGCCACTGGTTGATTCACGAACCTATAACAATATATACATATATATCAAAGTATGTTCAAAATATATTTACAACACTTTTAATATATTTTGATGTTTTAAGTTTATTAAGTCAGCTGTCCTCGTTAGTAACCTACAACTAGTTGTCCACAGTTAGATGTACAGAAATAAATCGATAAATATTATCTTGAATCAATCCACGACCCAGTATATACGTATCTCAGTATTGATCACAACTCAAACTATATATATTTTGGAATCAACCTCAACCCTGTATAGCTAACTCCAACATTCACATATAGAGTGTCTATGGTTGTTCCGAAATATATATAGATGTGTCGACATGATAGGTCAAAACATTGTATACGTGTCTATGGTATCTCAAGATTACATAATATACAATACAAGTTGATTAAGTTATGGTTGGAATAGATTTGTTACCAATTTTCACGTAGCTAAAATGAGAAAAATTATCCAATCTTGTTTTACCCATAACTTCTTCATTTTAAATCCGTTTTGAGTGAATCAAATTGCTAAGGTTCATATTGAACTCTATTTTATGAATCTAAACAGAAAAAGTATAGGTTTATAGTTGGAAAAATAAGTTACAAGTCGTTTTTGTAAAGGTAGTCATTTCAGTCGAAAGAACGACGTCTAGATGACCATTTTAGAAAACATACTTCCACTTTGAGTTTAACCATAATTTTTGGATATAGTTTCATGTTCATAATAAAAATCATTTTCTCAGAATAATAACTTTTAAATCAAAGTTTATCATAGTTTTTAATTAACTAACCCAAAACAGCCCGCGGTGTTACTACGACGGCGTAAATCCGATTTTACGTTGTTTTTCGTGTTTCCAGGTTTTAAATCATTAAGTTAGCATAGCATATAGATATAGAACATGTGTTTAGTTGATTTTAAAATTCAAGTTAGAAGGATTAACTTTTGTTTGCGAACAAGTTTAGAATTAACTAAACTATGTTCTAGTGATTACAAGTTTAAACCTTCGAATAAGATAGCTTTATATGTATGAATCGAATGATGTTATGAACATCATTACTACCTTAAGTTCCTTGGATAAACCTACTAGAAAATAGAAAAATGGATCTAGCTTCAACGGATCCTTGGATGGCTCGAAGTTCTTGAAGCAGAATCATGACACGAAAACAAGTTCAAGTAAGATCATCACTTGAAATAAGATTGTTATAGTTATAGAAATTGAACCAAAGTTTGAATATGATTATTACCTTGTATTAGAATGATAACCTACTGTAAGAAATAAAGATTTCTTGAGGTTGGATGATCACCTTAAAAGATTGGAAGTGAGCTAGCAAACTTGAAAGTATTCTTGATTTTATGTAACTAGAACTTGTAAAATATATGAAGAACACTTAGAACTTGAAGATAGAATTAAGAGAGATCAATTAGATGAAGAAAATTGAAGAATGAAAGTGTTTGTAGGTGTTTTTGGTCGTTGGTGTATGGATTAGATATAAAGGATATGTAATTTTGTTTTCATGTAAATAAGTCATGAATGATTACTCATGTTTTTTGTAATTTTATGAGATATTTCATGCTAGTTGCCAAATGATGGTTCCCACATGTGTTAGGTGACTCACATGGGCTGCTAAGAGCTGATCATTGGAGTGTATATACTAATAGTATGTACATCTAAAAGATGTGTATTGTACGAGTACGAATACGGGTGCATACGAGTAGAATTGTTGATGAAACTGAACGAGGATGTAATTGTAAGCATTTTTGTTAAGTAGAAGTATTTTGATAAGTGTCTTGAAGTCTTTCAAAAGTGTATGAATACATATTAAAACACTACATGTATATACATTTTAACTGAGTCGTTAAGTCATCGTTAGTCGTTACATGTAAATGTTGTTTTGAAACCTTTAGGTTAACGATCTTGTTGAATGTTGTTAACCCATTGTTTATTATAACAAATGAGATGTTAAATTGTTATATTATCATGATATTATGATATATAATATATCTCAGTATGATGTATATACAGGTAAATGTCGTTACAACGATAATCGTTACATATATGTCTCGTTTCGAAATCATTAAGTTAGTAGTCTTATTTTTACATATGTATTTCATTGTTAATACACTTAATAATATATTTACTTATCATTTAACATAATTAACCAAGTGTATCAATATCTTAATATGATTCATATGTACCTAGTAAGACGTTGTTATAACGATAATCGTTATATATATCGTTTTCGAGTTTCTTAAATTAATAGTCTCATTTTTATGTATATAACTCATTGTTAAAATACCTAATGAGATACATACTTATAATAAAAACATGTTAACTATATATATAACCATATATATGTCATCGTATAGTTTTTACAAGTTTTAACGTTCGTGAATCACCGGTCAACTTGGGTGGTCAATTGTCTATATGAAACATATTTCAATTAATTAAGTCTTAACAAGTTTGATTGCTTAACATGTTGGAAACATTTAATCATGTAAATATCAATCTCAATTAATATATATAAACATGGAAAAGTTCGGGTCACTACAGTACCTACCCGTTAAATAAATTTCGTCCCGAAATTTTAAGCTGTTGAAGGTGTTGACGAATCTTCTAGAAATAGATGCGGGTATTTCTTCTTCATCTGATCTTCACGCTCCCAGGTGAACTCGGGTCCTCTACGAGCATTCCATCGAACCTTAACAATTGGTATCTTGTTTTGCTTAAGTCTTTTAACCTCACGATCCATTATTTCGACGGGTTCTTCGATGAATTGAAGTTTTTCGTTGATTTGGATTTCATCTAACGGAATAGTGAGATCTTCTTTAGCAAAACATTTCTTCAAATTTGAGACGTGGAAAGTGTTATGTACAGCCGCGAGTTGTTGAGGTAACTCAAGTCGGTAAGCTACTGGTCCGACACGATCAATAATCTTGAATGGTCCAATATACCTTGGATTTAATTTCCCTCGTTTACCAAATCGAACAACACCTTTCCAAGGTGCAACTTTAAGCATGACCATCTCTCCAATTTCAAGTTCTATATCTTTTCTTTTAATGTCAGCGTAGCTCTTTTGTCGACTTTGGGCGGTTTTCAACCGTTGTTGAATTTGGATGATCTTCTCGGTAGTTTCTTGTATAATCTCCGGACCCGTAATCTGTCTATCCCCCACTTCA
Source organism: Rutidosis leptorrhynchoides (assembly GCF_046630445.1). Classification (NCBI taxonomy): domain Eukaryota; kingdom Viridiplantae; phylum Streptophyta; class Magnoliopsida; order Asterales; family Asteraceae; genus Rutidosis; species Rutidosis leptorrhynchoides. The sequence goes on from NC_092337.1 coordinate 2,043,197, forward strand.
CTCCAACAAATCGGAGACCTGCACTTTCTACCATAAAGTGCTTCAAACGGCGCCATCTTAATGCTTGAATGGTAGCTGTTGTTGTAGGAAAATTCTGCTAATGGTAGATGTCGATCCCAACTGTTTCCGAAATCAATAACACATGCTCGTAGCATGTCTTCAAGCGTTTGTATCGTCCTTTCGCTCTGCCCATCAGTTTGTGGATGATAGGCAGTACTCATGTCTAGACGAGTTCCTAATGCTTGCTGTAATGTCTGCCAGAATCTTGAAATAAATCTGCCATCCCTATCAGAGATAATAGAGATTGGTATTCCATGTCTGGAGACGACTTCCTTCAAATACAGTCGTGCTAACTTCTCCATCTTGTCATCTTTTCGTATTGGCAGGAAGTGTGCTGATTTTGTGAGACGATCAACTATTACCCAAATAGTATCAAAACCACTTGCAGTCCTTGGCAATTTAGTGATAAAATCCATGGTAATGTTTTCCCATTTCCATTCTGGGATTTCGGGTTGTTGAAGTAGACCTGATGGTTTCTGATGCTCAGCTTTGACCTTAGAACACGCCAAACATTCTCCTACATATTTAGCAACATCGGCTTTCATACCCGGCCACCAAAAATGTTTCTTGAGATCCTTGTACATCTTTCCCGTTCCACGATGTATTGAGTATCTGGTTTTATGAGCTTCTCTAAGTACCATTTCTCTCATATCTCCAAATTTTGGTACCCAAATCCTTTCAGCCCTATACCGGGTTCCGTCTTCCCGAATATTAAGATGCTTCTCCAATCCTTTGGGTATTTCATCCTTTAAATTTCCCTCTTTTAAAACTCCTTGTTGCGCCTCCTTTATTTGAGTAGTAAGGTTATTATGAATCATTATATTCATAGATTTTACTCGAATGGGTTCTCTGTCCTTCCTGCTCAAGGCATCGGCTACCACATTTGCCTTCCCCGGCCGGTAACGAATCTCAAAGTCGTAATCATTCAACAATTCAATCCACCTACGCTGCCTCATATTCAGTTGTTTCTGATTAAATATGTGTTGAAGACATACTTATTTACTCAAAGAATGACCAAGAACACGGTGAACATTTGAGAAAGGTGTTAGAAGTATTGAGGAAGGAAGAATTGTACGCTAAGTTTTCAAAGTGTGCATTTTGGTTGGAAGAAGTTCAATTCCTCGGTCACATAGTGAACAAAGAAGGTATTAAGGTGGATCCGGCAAAGATAGAAACTGTTGAAAAGTGGGAAACCCCGAAAACTCCAAAACACATACGCCAGTTTTTAGGACTAGCTGGTTACTACAGAAGGTTCATCCAAGACTTTTCCAGAATAGCAAAACCCTTGACTGCATTAACGCATAAAGGGAATAAATTTGAATGGAATGATGAACAAGAGAAAGCGTTTCAGTTATTGAAGAAAAAGCTAACTACGGCACCTATATTGTCATTACCTGAAGGGAATGATGATTTTGTGATTTATTGTGACGCATCAAAGCAAGGTCTCGGTTGTGTATTAATGCAACGAACGAAGGTGATTGCTTATGCATCTAGACAATTGAAGATTCATGAACAAAATTATACGACGCATGATTTGGAATTAGGCGCGGTTGTTTTTGATGGAATTCATCATATAAACAAAGTCACAAAACCCATTTTGAGATATATAAATTCGTATATATATTTATGTAACAAGCGGAAGCAATTTAAAGTTTATGCATGTAAAGTTTAACCTTTTAGTATGAATTCCATTAAAGATCTAGTCTTGAAAAATATACTAAAATGTAAATAGGGCTAGCAAAAGAGTTATACCTACTCCTAAAGGAGGTGGAAGAACAAGGATGAAGATGATGATGTAGATGAAGGAAAACCTCTAACTTGAAGTTTCAAACCTTTGATACCCACAAGCTATTATCAACCCTTAACTGGTTAGGATTTAGTGTACTTAGATTACTTGCAAAATCCACCCAAAACCACTTTTGGAACCTCCCTAAAATCGGCCAAGATGAGGAAGAAAAGGAGGAGAAATTTTGCTAATTTGAAATGCTAGATGGAAGTGTTTCTTGGAAGAGTGAAATGCATGCACCTAGCAATAATTATATGGAGAAAGGAAAAAGCAAAATGGCTCCTTGGTTACCCCCATTTTGGCCGCCACTTTTCCCTCCCCTTTTCTTTTTTTTTTTTTTTTTTTTACTTCCTTAAAAACATGATACTTCCATCCATATTTACATATATATGTGCATATAACTTTATATACCCATTATAAAGTAATATGTCACAAGTATTAGTTTAATAAATAATTAAACTCATATATATATATATATATATATATATATATATATATATATATATATATATATATATATATATATCCATATAATTATTTCTAGCATTTCACTTTAGAAAACCAATTTCAAAGTCTAAGTACTTATTATTAGTTTTAAAGAACCTATCATTAAAACAAATACATAAAAGTGTTGACAGCTTGTTATTGGGTATGACCCGACTTGAATCATAACATGTTAGCCACATTAATTTCATTATGTCTCTCGGGCATAAGAAAATCCTTCAATCTCCCACTTGCATGAGAAACATAAATAATTAATGTAAGTGACGGATACCACCTAACAACCGTCCATCACCCCAAACATGTTATGACTTAGTGCCATTCAATAACATCATCCCTTTCGAGTTCCCATCTCGAATATGATTAGGTGAATCTTTCAATATATCCTTTCGTCCTAGATGTCATGTTAGATCCAAGAGACATAGAATGATCACTCTCTTATAGATCTAACTTTATCAGGCCTTAGACATCTGACTCTCAACGAATAAGAGGGACAAATTCCATCTTGACTACATACGTCCTAGACACTACACTTCGTACCATACCTGAAGCCTCCCTTATATACTACCATGTTTCAGAATAGCGAAGGAAAGAATCAAGGCACAATATTCGGTGAATGTCTGAACCCAATATGTGTCTCAGGTTAGAGGATATAATGATATTCTCCTTTACTCAAGATTACATGTGATCAACCACAAAGGCTCCATATAGTAAATCTTGAGAGCGGGTCTTCCAATATTTGTGTCCCACAAATATCTATGAACCTCGGTTGCAACCTTGCCCCACATTCACCATTTGAATGTTAACCAATCCAAGTTCATAATAGTCTAGACCTCACACTTGTTCCCACAAATGTGATCAACTACGGAATTTAGAATAATAGTTTATTCATGGATTAAATATGCTAAATTGGAACATGACTCATAATTAAATTAATACCATAATTATATTAATGAGTTTGAACTAATTCGTTCCGTTACAATACATAAAGTAGATCAATTCCAATCACTAGAATATCGAAGCCCTAACGCACAAACATGTCCCTCATGTTTTGGCCCATGTAAAAGCTTCGTGAGTGGATCCGCAACATTTTGATCTGTGTGAACTTTGTGAATACATATATTTCCTTTTTAAACCTCATCCCTAATGTAGTTGAATCTCCGCTCAATGTGACGCGTCTTTTGATGAGCACGAGGTTCCTTGATTTGAGCAATCGCACCCTCGTTGTCACAAAAGATCTCAAGAGGGTCCTGAATGGAAGGGACCACTCCTAAGTCGTCGATGAATTTCTTCATCCATGCAGCTTCCTGAGCTGCCAATGAGGCGGCAATGTACTCCGACTCTGTAGTGGATAACACAACAACTTCCTGTTTCGCACTCTTCCAAGAGACCGCACCACCATTTAACATGAATACATAACCGGATTGTGACCGAGAGTCATCTCGATCGGTTTGGAAACTCGCGTCCACGTAACCTTTTACAGCGAGTTCCTCCTCACCAGACCCATATATTAGAAACATATCCTTAGTCCTTCTAAGGTATTTCAATATACATTTAACCGCAGTCCAATGACTATTTCCCGGGTTATTCTGGTATCTACTTGTCAAGCTTAGAGCGCATGACACATCCGGTCTAGTACATATCATTGCATACATGATAGACCCAATAGCAGATGCGTATGGGACTTTCTTCATTCTCTCTTGTTCATCTTTCGTGGTAGGACACTGAGATGAACTGAGAACGGTTCCCTTTTGAATAGGTACCAAACCTTTCTTAGAGTTTTCCATCTTGAACCTTTTCAAGATTTTATCAATGTATGTACTTTGACTTAAACCTATCAATCTCTTGGATCTATTCCTATAGATTCCAATCCCCAATATGTATTGTGCTTCTCCAAGATCCTTAATGGAGAAGCAACCTTTTAACCAAGTTTTGACCTCTTGCATTGTGGTTATATCATTCCCAAATAATAATATATCATCCACATATAACACAAGGAACATTATGGAGCTCCCACTAGCCTTCTTGTATACACAAGCTTCATCGCCGTTTTTAATGAAGCCAAATTTCTTTGCCTCTTCATTAAAACGATGATTCCACATTCTCGATGCTTGCTTCAATCCGTAGATTGACTTCTTTAACTTGCATACCTTCTTAGGATTTTTCGGATCAACAAAACCTTCGGGCTGTACCATATAGACATCTTCCTCAAGATATCCATTTAGGAAAGCGGTTTTGACATCCATTTGCCAAATTTCGTAATCATAATGAGCAGCGATGGCAAATAATATCCTAATAGACTTTAGCATTGCCACAGGCGAGAAAGTTTCATCATAGTCAACCCCTTGAGTTTGAGTGAAACCCTTTGCTACAAGTCTAGCTTTGTATGTATCCAAGTTTCCATGTATGTCAGTTTTCTTCTTGAAAAGCCACTTGCAATCAACTAGCTTAGAGCTCGGAGGTTGCTCGACAAGTTCCCAAACTTGGTTTTCATACATGGATTGCATCTCGGCGTTCATGGCTTCCTGCCATTTATCTTTATCAATCCTTGATAAAGCATCTTTGTAGTTTGTTGGTTCATCCAAATCAACCGTATAGCAACCATCCACGAGAAACCCATATCTCTCGGGAGGATTACTAATCCTACTAGATCTTCGAACGTCTTGTGTACCTTGATCTTCCACTTGATCATTTTCAACATCCTCATGTTGAGTACTAGTGTCAACCAATTGTGCATCATCGGCTTGATCTTGTACCTCTACAAGATCTATCTTCCTTTCACCATCGCCCTCCATAAGGAACTTGGTTTCTAGGAATTCCGCTTTCCGAGCAACAAATACCGTTTGCTCGAATGGATCATAGAAGTAATATCCCATGTCATCTTTGGGATATCCTATGAATATACATTTTGTGGATCGAGCATGTAGCTTATTTGCTACATAACGCTTAGGATAAGCTTCACATCCCCATACTTTCAAGTATGAAAGAGAAGGAGGTTTTCCAAACCACATCTCATGAGGAGTTCGTTCCACTTTCTTGGTTGGGGCCATATTTAAAATACGAGCCGCGGAGCTTAGACAATTACCCCAAAATGATAGAGGCAACGAGCTTCTTGCCATCATAGATCGAACCATATCCATTAGGGTTCGGTTCCTCCTTTCGGAAACTCCATTAAGTTGGGGTGTTCCGGGTGGAGTAAGTTGTGAGATAATCCCACAACTCCTAAGATGTTCTTGGAAGACATCGCTTAGGTATTCACCTCCTCTATCGGTACGAAGTACCTTAATTGTCCTATTGAGTTAATTTTGTACTTCGTTTTGATATTCTTTGAATGCTTCAAACGTTTCGTCCTTGTGTCTTAATAAGTAGACATATCCGAAACGACTAAAGTCATCAATGAAAGTAACAAAGTATCTTTCACCATTCCTAGTCATGGGTTTAAAGGGTCCACACACATCCGAATGTATTAATCCCAATAAATCTTTAGCCCTTTCATAAGTCCCTTTGAAAGGTGCTTTAGTCATCTTGCCTTGTAAACAAGATTCACATACATCAAACGAATCCATTTCATTTGATTTCAAAAGTCCATTCCTTTGAAGTGTATGCATTCGGTTCTTGTTTATGTGACCAAGGCGACAATGCCATAAATAGGAATTACTCAAATCCCTTTTGAGTTTCTTGGTGCTAGTATGGTATATAGAGCTCGATGATGCGTCATCATGAACCAATTCATAAATTCCATTTGAAGGTGAAGCCTTGAAATAGAATACATTATTTTTAGAAACATGAATGTCATCATCAATAAAATCAACAACGTAACCACATTGTTTTAAACGAGAAATAGAAATAATGTTTCGACATAAATCCGGTGCATACAAAACATTTTCTAAAATAAGCTCCAATCCACTTGGAAGCTTTAAAACAAATTCTCCTTGAGCTTTAACATGCACCTTTGCACCATTGCCCATATAGAGACTTGATGTTCCCGCCTTATGATCACTTCTTATGAACCCCTGCAAAGAATTGCAAATATGAGTTCCACATCCCGTGTCTAATACCCATGTATTAGAAGAAGTAATACTAAGCTCTATATATACCATATATATATTACCTGAGGTTTGCCCTGCATCCCTCTTGTCCTTCAACTCCTTAAGATAGACCGGACAGTTTCGTTTCCAATGACCGATTTCACCGCAACCGAAACATGGGTCTTCCTTGGGGTTTGCCTTCTCGGCTACCTTTTGCTTCTTAGCCTTGTTGATGGTTGGGGTAACCATCTTCCCCTTCCCTTTGCCTTGATGGGCGGGTCCTTTTCTCTTAGCCACCTTTGGCTTAGAGGTGTTACCTTTAGACCCACCTTGATCGATTGCTAACACGGGTAAAGCCCTTTTACCCATGCTTGTTTCCGCCGTTCTTAGCATACCGTGAAGCTCACCTATGCTCTTATCCATCCCATTCATATTGTAATTAATTACAAATTGATCAAACCTTTTTGATAGGGAGTTAAGGATAAGATCGGTGGCTAACTCATTTGATATGTTTAGGTTAAGACGGTTAGCACGATCGATAAGGCTTTTCATCTTAAGTACATAAGATGAAACCAATTGGGTATCGTCCATACGGCAAGCATGTAGCGCCCGAACCGTTTCGAAACGCTCAACACGCGCTTGTTGGAGGAACATCTCCTTCAATTGCGTTATCATGTCGTATGCACTATGATGCTCGAAATCCTTTTGGAGTTCGGGTATCATAGTCCCAAGCATTAAGCATGAGACTTGAAGGGAGTCGTGGCAATACTTATCGTAAGAGGCCATTGCCTCCACATCATTCTCATCTGGTTGATCGGGAATGGGGTCCTCAAGCACATACATTTTATCCTCTTGTTTGAGGACAATCCGAAGATTGCGGAACCAAACCATAAAGTTTGTATGGTTGAGTTTGTCTTTCTCGAGGAGAGACCGTAATGATAGGTTGTTAAAGTTAAGTGGTGCGATGTTCAAGTTGTTGTTGTTATTAGCGGCCATCTACAAAATTCAACAAAGTTCCTTTAAGTATTGATTTCAAATTTAATAAACAATACCCTTTTAATTTGTTTTTATTAAATATTAGAATCCAACGGTAAATCAAATTTCGGTTAGGTGACCTTTATCCCGTCATTTGATTTAGCTAGGTAGTCATAATGACAATTGCAATCCTTTTGCAACTTCTAAGTTATGGGATCATGCAATCCTTTTGCATGGCATATTAATCCCATCAACGCCTATTTGTTCCTCATGCTTCGGTGACCCTAAGTTCATGATTCCCAAATCAAGTCGTCCTACTTGTGTAAACATGTAGACTTAACATACAAGTGGTTAGGTGACCTTTATCCCACATGTATGCGAAGTGTACCTTATTCATATTAGTTCACTCATGACGGTTAGGTGACCTTTATCCCATCAAGAGATTCCTAATATGTCTAAGTGTTTCCACAAAAGGATGGCGTTTAACTTGTTTACCTTGTTTTAGTAAAAGGGATTTTAAGTTTTCTACATTCTAGTTTTAGAAAACAAAGTGCTATACACCAACATGCATTTGGTGTGTAGTAAATTTATGAAAAACCCATTTTCATGTCCTTTTAGTAAACCAATTACTAGTTATAAGCCAATTTATTACCTTTTAAATAAACCATTTTATTTAAGTCTAATAACCAATTATTAGTGTCATTTTGTTATGTATTATTATAACCATTTATAATGTATTATGCAAGTGGTAAACATGTGATGATCTTGTAGCAACCAAACATACAAACATACACAAACATGCATAACAAAGTGTTCACAATCAAGAGCCATTTTGGTGGACATTTGTTTAGCCAAAAAACAAATGTCACCTAAGAGGGTTAACAAAGTAAGAGATTTTATACAAAATCTCCCACTTAATCTTGTAACTTCATAAGCTCCATCTTGTAGTCTTCATCTTGAATCTTCATTTTCATTTTACAAAATTATATCCTAATACAATTTTTCTAGAAAATGAAATAACAACCTATTCTATTTACAAACCAAATAGAATAAATTACATCAACAAATTTCAAGATTACTTACAACTTATTACAAACCAAAATTACCAAAATTATTACAACCATATGAATGAATATTACAATCAAGAATAACAACCAAATCATTCAAACATTCAACCACATGGTCTAGGCTCGATTGTGAACAATAACATAACATCAAACATGGCCAAACTTGAAATCCCAAAACCCATTTTTGGGTTCAAAAATTCGGCCATCACCAAAAACCCCACCAAAACTCAAGATTTTTACATTCTACTTTCATGCATGTTGGTAGATTGTAAAATAAATGAGTTTTCTAGCCAAAAACAAGAAGCATATTAACAAGACTTTGGCTCTAGATACCATTGATGGAATTCATCATATAAACAAAGTCACAAAACCCATTTTGAGATATATAAATTCGTATATATATTTATGTAACAAGCGGAAGCAATTTAAAGTTTATGCATGTAAAGTTTAACCTTTTAGTATGAATTCCATTAAAGATCTAGTCTTGAAAAATATACTAAAATGTAAATAGGGCTAGCAAAAGTGTTATACCTACTCCTAAAGGAGGTGGAAGAACAAGGATGAAGATGATGATGTAGATGAAGGAAAACCTCTAACTTGAAGTTTCAAGCCTTTGATACCCACAAGCTATTATCAACCCTTAATTGGTTAGGATTTAGTGTACTTAGATTACTTGCAAAATCCACCCAAAACCACTTTTGGAACCTCCCTAAAATCGGCCAAGATGAGGAAGAAAAGGAGGAGAAATTTTGCTAATTTGAAATGCTAGATGGAAGTGTTTCTTGGAAGAGTGAAATGCATGCACCTAGCAATAATTATATGGAGAAAGGAAAAAGCAAAATGGCTCCTTGGTTACCCCCATTTTGGCCGCCACTTTTCCCTCCCCTTTTTTTTTTTTTTTTTTTTTTTTTACTTCCTTAAAAACATGATACTTCCATCCATATTTACATATATATGTGCATATAACTTTATATACCCATTATAAAGTAATATGTCACAAGTATTAGTTTAATAAATAATTAAACTCATATATATATATATATATATATATATATATATATATATATATATATATGTAAATAATTATCCATATAATTATTTCTAGCATTTCACTTTAGAAAACCAATTTCAAAGTCTAAGTACTTAGTATTAGTTTTAAAGAACCTATCATTAAAACAAATACATAAAAGTGTTGACAGCTTGTTATTGGGTATGACCCGACTTGAATCATAACATGTTAGCCACATTAATTTCATTATGTCTCTCGGGCATAAGAAAATCCTTAAGTTTTTGCATTAAAGACTTGGAGGCACTACTTATATGGGGTCAAAAGTATTATATATACCGACCACAAAAGTCTTCAACACATATTTAATCAGAAACAACTGAATATGAGGCAGCGTAGGTGGATTGAATTGTTGAATGATTACGACTTTGAGATTCGTTACCACCCGGGGAAGGCAAATGTGGTAGCCGATGCCTTGAGCAGGAAGGACAGAGAACCCATTCGAGTAAAATCTATGAATATAATGATTCATAATAACCTTACTACTCAAATAAAGGAGGCGCAACAAGGAGTTTTAAAAGAGGGAAATTTAAAGGATGAAATACCCAAAGGATCGGAGAAGCATCTTAATATTCGGGAAGACGGAACCCGGTATAGGGCTGAAAGGATTTGGGTACCAAAATTTGGAGATATGAGAGAAATGGTACTTAGAGAAGCTCATAAAACCAGATACTCAATACATCCTGGAACGGGAAAGATGTACAAGGATCTCAAGAAACATTTTTGGTGGCCGGGTATGAAAGCCGATGTTGCTAAATACGTAGGAGAATGTTTGACGTGTTCTAAGGTCAAAGCTGAGCATCAGAAACCATCAGGTCTACTTCAACAACCCGAAATCCCAGAATGGAAATGGGAAAACATTACCATGGATTTTATCACTAAATTGCCAAGGACTGCAAGTGGTTTTGATACTATTTGGGTAGTAGTTGATCGTCTCACAAAATCAGCACACTTCCTGCCAATACGAAAAGATGACAAGATGGAGAAGTTAGCACGACTGTATTTGAAGGAAGTCGTCTCCAGACATGGAATACCAATCTCTATTATCTCTGATAGGGATGGCAGATTTATTTCAAGATTCTGGCAGACATTACAGCAAGCATTAGGAACTCGTCTAGACATGAGTACTACCTATCATCCACAAAATGATGGGCAGAGCGAAAGGACAATACAAACGCTTGAAGACATGCTACGAGCATGTGTTATTGATTTCGGAAACAGTTGGGATCGACATCTACCATTAGCAGAATTTTCCTACAACAACAGCTACCATTCAAGCATTGAGATGGCGCCGTTTGAAGCACTTTATGGTAGAAAGTGCAGGTCTCCGATTTGTTGGAGTGAAGTGGGGGATAGACAGATTACGGATCCTGAGATTATACAAGAAACTACCGAGAAGATCATCCAAATTCAACAACGGTTGAAAACCGCCCAAAGTCGACAAAAGAGCTACGCTGACATTAAAAGAAAAGATATAGAACTTGAAATTGGAGAGATGGTCATGCTTAAAGTTGCACCTTGGAAAGGTGTTGTTCGATTTGGTAAACGAGGGAAATTAAATCCAAGGTATATTGGACCATTCAAGATTATTGATCGTGTCGGACCAGTAGCTTACCGACTTGAGTTACCTCAACAACTCGCGGCTGTAAATAACACTTTCCACTTCTCAAATTTAAAGAAATGTTTTGCTAAAGAAGATCTCACTATTCCGTTAGATGAAATCCAAATCAACGAAAAACTTCAATTCATCGAAGAACCCGTCGAAATAATGGATCGTGAGGTTAAAAGACTTAAGCAAAACAAGATACCAATTGTTAAGGTTCGATGGAATGCTCGTAGAGGACCCGAGTTCACCTGGGAGTGTGAAGATCAGATGAAGAAGAAATACCCGCATCTATTTCCAGAAGATTCGTCAACACCTTCAACAGCTTAAAATTTCGGGACGAAATTTATTTAACGGGTAGGTACTGTAGTGACCCGAACTTTTCCATGTTTATATATATTAATTGAGATTGATATTTACATGATTAAATGTTTCCAACATGTTAAGCAATCAAACTTGTTAAGACTTGATTAATTGAAATATGTTTCATATAGACAATTGACCACCCAAGTTGACCGGTGATTCACGAACGTTAAAACTTGTAAAAACTATACGATGACATATATATGGTTATATATATAGTTAACATGTTTTTATTATAAGTATGTATCTCATTAGGTATTTTAACAATGAGTTATATACATAAAAATGAGACTATTAATTTAAGAAACTCGAAAACGATATATATAACGATTATCGTTATAACAACATCTTACTAGGTACATATGAATCATATTAAGATATTGATACACTTGGTTAATTATGTTAAATGATAAGTAAATATATTATTAAGTGTACTAACAATGAAATACATATGTAAAAATAAGACTACTAACTTAATGATTTCGAAACGAGACATATATGTAACGATTATCGTTGTAACAACATTTAACTGTATATACATCATACTGAGATATATTATATATCATAATATCATGATAATATAACAATTTAACATCTCATTTGTTATAATAAACAATGGGTTAACAACATTCAACAAGATCGTTAACCTAAAGGTTTCAAAACAACATTTACATGTAACGACTAACGATGACTTAACGACTCAGTTAAAATGTATATACATGTAGTGTTTTAATATGTATTCATACACTTTTGAAAGACTTCAAGACACTTATCAAAATACTTCTACTTAACAAAAATGCTTACAATTACATCCTCGTTCAGTTTCATCAACAATTCTACTCGTATGCACCCGTATTCGTACTCGTACAATACACAGCTTTTAGATGTACATACTATTAGTATATACACTCCAATGATCAGCTCTTAGCAGCCCATGTGAGTCACCTAACACATGTGGGAACCATCATTTGGCAACTAGCATGAAATATCTCATAAAATTACAAAAAACATGAGTAATCATTCATGACTTATTTACATGAAAACAAAATTACATATCCTTTATATCTAATCCATACACCAACGACCAAAAACACCTACAAACACTTTCATTCTTCAATTTTCTTCATCTAATTGATCTCTATCAAGTTCTATCTTCAAGTTCTAAGTGTTCTTCATATATTTTACAAGTTCTAGTTACATAAAATCAAGAATACTTTCAAGTTTGCTAGCTCACTTCCAATCTTTTAAGGTGATCATACAACCTCAAGAAATCTTTGATTCTTATAGTAGGTTATCATTCTAATACAAGGTAATAATCATATTCAAACTTTGGTTCAATTTCTATAACTATAACAATCTTATTTCAAGTGATGATCTTACTTGAACTTGTTTTCGTGTCATGATTCTGCTTCAAGAACTTCCAGCCATCCAAGGATCCGTTGAAGCTAGATCCATTTTTCTCTTTTCTAGTAGGTTTATCCAAGGAACTTAAGGTAGTAATGATGTTCATAACATCATTCGATTCATACATATAAAGCTATCTTATTCGAAGGTTTAAACTTGTAATCACTAGAACATAGTTTAGTTAATTCTAAACTTGTTCGCAAACAAAAGTTAATCCTTCCAACTTGAATTTTAAAATCAACTAAACACATGTTCTATATCTATATGATATGCTAACTTAATGATTTAAAACCTGGAAACACGAAAAACACCGTAAAATCGGATTTACGCCGTCGTAGTAACACCGCGGGCTGTTTTGGGTTAGTTAATTAAAAACTATGATAAACTTTGATTTAAAAGTTGTTATTCTGAGAAAATGATTTTTATTATGAACATGAAACTATATCCAAAAATTATGGTTAAACTCAAAGTGGAAGTATGTTTTCTAAAATGGTCATCTAGACGTCGTTCTTTCGACTGAAATGACTACCTTTACAAAAACGACTTGTAACTTATTTTTCCAACTATAAACCTATACTTTTTCTGATTAGATTCATAAAATAGAGTTCAATATGAAACCATAGCAATTTTATTCACTGAAAACGGATTTAAAATGAAGAAGTTATGGGTAAAACAAGATTGGATAATTTTTCTCATTTTAGCTACGTGAAACTTGGTAACAAATCTATTCCAACCATAACTTAATCAACTTGTATTGTATATTATGTAATCTTGAGATACCATAGACACGTATACAATGTTTTGACCTATCATGTCGACACATCTATATATATTTCGGAACAACCATAGACACTCTATATGTGAATGTTGGAGTTAGCTATACAGGGTTGAGGTTGATTCCAAAATATATATAGTTTGAGTTGTGATCAATACTGAGATACGTATATACTGGGTCGTGGATTGATTCAAGATAATATTTATCGATTTATTTCTGTACATCTAACTGTGGACAACTAGTTGTAGGTTACTAACGAGGACAGCTGACTTAATAAACTTAAAACATAAAAATATATTAAAAGTGTTGTAAATATATTTTGAACATACTTTGATATATATGTATATATTATTATAGGTTCGTGAATCAACCAGTGGCCAAGTCTTACTTCCCGACGAAGTAAAAATCTGTGAAAGTGAGTTATAGTCCCACTTTTAAAATCTAATATTTTTGGGATGAGAATACATGCAGGTTTTATAAATGATTTACAAAATAGACACAAGTAAGTGAAACTACATTCTATGGTTGAATTATCAAAATCGAATATGCCCCTTTTTATTAAGTCTGGTAATCTAAGAATTAGGGAACAGACACCCTAATTGACGCGAATCCTAAAGATAGATCTATCGGGCCCAACAAGCCCCATCCAAAGTACCGGATTCTTTAGCACTTCGAAATTTATATCATATCCGAAGGGTGTCCCGGAATGATGGGGATATTCTTATATATGCATCTTGTTAATGTCGGTTACCAGGTGTTCACCATATGAATGATTTTTATCTCTATGTATGGGATGTGTATTGAAATATGAAATCTTGTGGTCTATTATTATGATTTGATATATATAGGTTAAACCTATAACTCACCAACATTTTTGTTGACGTTTTAAGCATGTTTATTCTCAGGTGATTATTAAGAGCTTTCCCTGTCGCATACTTAAATAAGGACGAGATTTGGAGTCCATGCTTGTATGATATTGTGTAAAAACTGCATTCAAGAAACTTATTTTGTTGTAACATATTTGTATTGTAAACCATTATGTAATGGTCGTGTGTAAACAGGATATTTTAGATTATCATTATTTGATAATCTACGTAAAGCTTTTTAAAACCTTTATCTATGAAATAAAGGTTATGGATTGTTTTAAAAATGAATGCAGTCTTTGAAAAACGTCTCATATAGAGGTCAAAACCTCGCAACGAAATCAATTAATATGGAACGTTTTTAACCAATAAGAACGGGACATTTCAGTTGGTATCAGAGCGTTGGTCTTAGAGAACCAGAATTTTGCATTAGTGTGTCTTATCGAGTTTGTTAAGATGCATTAGTGAGTCTGGACTTCGACCGTGTTTACTTGAAAAATGATTGCTTAACAAATTTTGTTGGAAAATATATATTTTTAACATGTGAATATTATGTGATATATTAATCTCTTAACGCGTTTGATATTATGTGATAGATGCTTACCTCTAGAACAAGTCCCATTGACTCACCTAATAATAATGAAGAGTCATATGTAAATTGGAATGATTCGTGGACTGATTCACAAGTTCCCGAAGAGGAACCGGAAGAAGAGTCGGAACCGGAAGAAGAATCAGAACCGGAAGAAGAATCGGAACCGGATGAAGAAATAGAACCAGTGGGGGAAATAATAAAATGGTTAAGTAAAAGAAAATCCTCAACCAACCGACCAAGGTTAATTATGGTCAATGGTGTTTCCGCCAAGGAAGCAAAATATTGGGAGGATTACCAATTCTCCGATGAATCGGATTCCGACGAGAATTCCGATGATGTTATAGAAATTACCCTAACTGAATTTAAAAAGGCAAAAGAAAATAATAAGGGAAAGGGCATAAAAATAGAGAAATCTAATTCCAATCCCGATGAACTTTATATGTATCGTCAACCCCCAAAGTCCTTAAGTTTTAACAATGACCCGGGAACCTCTAAACCACCAGGTTTTTCTAAACCGTTGTGGAAAACGACAGTTAGTATTAGGGGAACATCATATATCCCTAGAAACTTGGCAAAACGAATCAAAACCGAAGAAGAAGAAACGAGCGAGTCGGAATAAGATAGTTGTATTCGTGTGGTGTAATATATGTAATATAGTGTTCTTATGCTTTATGATATATGTAAAAAATGCTTGTATTAATGAGTATTTTTTTTATGAATCTAACTCTTGTCTATATTACAGTTTAAAAACATAAAATGGATAGACAACCCAATATTTTAAGAGACCTACCCGGAGACATGATTGATGAAATCTTGTCTAGAGTCGGCCAGAATTCCTCGGCACAACTATTTAAGGCGAGATCAGTTTGTAAGACATTCGAAGAACGTTCCAAGAATGTCTTGGTTTATAAGAGACTTTTGTTTGAAAGATGGGGGATATCACATTGGGAAACCCATAAGTTACGATGTGTTTACTTTGACGCATATATTGCGGGGAACCCAAATGCTATTTTACGCAACGGGTTAAGAAATTATTTTGACTCAATATATCCGAATATTGGACTTCGTGATTTAGAAAAAGCGGCTAACATGCAACATAAAGAAGCATGTTATACTTACGGATTAGTAATGTTCGCTTCTCACCAAAGTGAGAACAAGAACATCGGGCTACAACTATTAAACAAAATGTTTCCACAAGTGACGGAGTCGGTAATTGGGGTAAGAAATGAGGTTTTTAGATTATTACGGGACTGTTGGACATTACGTAACCCTCGTCCCTTTGACGACGTTACAACACGCTGTCTTATCAACGGCCATAACGGTTATGTTCCACAAGACCAAGGATGGGAAGTAGTCCTAGTAAAACCAGAATGCATGACTTGTTTCTGGACGTATGAATTACGTGTTTTTATTGCCTTTGCTGAACGACTTGTGTACTAGCTAGAATTATCTTCACAACTATCTTGTATCAAAGTTATTGTGTGCTATATTTCATGCTTTATGTAAAATAAGCGGTATTGTAAGTTTGTAAAATATTGTATAAAAGTTTGAACGCGAAATATTATTATAATCAGTTTTTCATATAGAATTGTAGTAGTTGAATTGTATATTAGCTACTAAGTATGAACTTAACGGGTAGGTACTACCCGAATTTAAACTTATAAAACGCTAATATGAAGAAAAAGCTTTTATAAATGAGTTCATATTATGCTACGAAATACTATTAACTACTCTTAATATTCTGTATGATTAACTTGTTCCATTTGACTATTTTGAAGGAAATGGCACCGACTACTCGACACACCGTGAATATGAATGAAGAGGAATTCCGTACTTTTCTAGCTTCAAACATAGCCGCAGTACAGGCTGCGCTACATACCAACAATAACCTTGGATCTAGCAGTACAGGAAATCGTGTAGGATGCACCTACAAAGAATTCACTGCCTGCAAACCTTTGGAATTCGATGGAACCGAAGGACCGATCGGATTGAAATGGTGGACCGAGAAGGTCGAATCGGTGTTTGCCATAAGTAAGTGTAGTGAAGAGGACAAAGTGAAGTACGCTACGCATACCATCACAGGTTCTGCGTTAACATGGTGGAATACCTATCTAGAGCAAGTGGGACAAGACGATGCGTACGCACTACCGTGGTCAGCATTCAAGCACTTGATGAACGAGAAGTACCGTCCCATAACCGAGGTCAATAAGCTCAAGACAGAACTTAGAGGGTTACGAATCCAAGGATTTGATATTACCACGTACGAAAGACGATTCACAGAATTGTGCCTATTGTGTCCGGGAGCATTCGAAGATGAGGAAGAGAAGATCGACGCATTTGTGAAAGGATTACCGGAAAGAATCCAAGAAGATATAAGTTCACATGAGCCCGCCTCTATACAACAAGCATGTAGAATGGCTCACAAACTAGTGAACCAGATTGAAAAAAGAATTAAAGAACAGACTGCTGAAGAGGCCAATGTGAAGCAAGTCAAAAGAAAGTGGGAGGAAAACGGTGATAAGAATCACCAATACAACAACAACAGAAATTACAACAATAATCGCAATAATTATCCCAACAATCGCAACATCAATCGCAACTACAATAAACGGCCCAACAGCAACAACAACAACAACAACAACAATAGCAACTACAACAATCATCCCAACAACAATAATAACCGCAACAACAACAACAATCAGAAGCAGCTATGCCAAAGGTGTGAAAAGTATCACTCGGGGTTCTGCACCAAATTTTGCAACAAGTGTAAAAGAAATGGTCATAGCGCGGCGAAGTGTGTGGTCTACGGACCAGGGGTTAATAGAACAAAAGGAACAAATGGTGTCTGAACGAGTAATGGCAGAGCAAGTAGTGTCGGAGCAAGTTATGCCAATGTAGTTTGTTATAAATGTGGAAAACCGGGCCACATTATTAGAAATTGCCCGAACCAGGAGAACACGAATGGACAAGGCCGCGGAAGAGTTTTCAATATTAATGCGGCAGAGCCACAGGAAGACCCGGAGCTTGTTACGGGTACGTTTCTTATTGACAATAAATCTGCTTACGTTTTATTTGATTCGGGTGCGGATAGAAGCTATATGAGTAGAGATTTTTGTGCTAAATTAAGTTGTCCATTGACGCCTTTGGATAGTAAATTTTTACTCGAATTAGCAAATGGTAAATTAATTTCAGCAGATAAGATATGTCGGAATCGAGAAATTAAACTGGTTAGCAAAACATTTAAGATTGATTTGATACCAGTAGAGTTAGGGAGTTTTGATGTGATAATCGGTATGGACTGGTTGAAAGAAGTGAAAGCAGAGATCGTCTGTTACAAAAATGCAATTCGCATTATACGAGAAAAAGGAAAACCCTTAATGTCGTAAGGAGAAAAGGGCAACACGAAGCTACATCTTATTAGTAATTTGAAGGCACAAAAACTAATAAGAAAAGGTTGCTATGCTGTTCTAGCACACGTCGAGAAAGTACAAACTGAAGAAAAGAGCATCAATGATGTTCCCATTGCAAAAGAATTTCCCGATGTATTTCCGAAAGAATTACCGGGATTACCCCCACATCGATCCGTTGAATTTCAAATAGATCTTGTACAAGGAGCTGCACCAATAGCTCGTGCTCCTTACAGACTCGCACCCAGCGAGATGAAAGAACTGCAAAGCCAATTACAAGAACTTTTAGAGCGTGGTTTCATTCGACCAAGCACATCACCGTGGGGAGCTCCTGTTTTGTTTGTCAAGAAGAAAGATGGTACATTCAGGTTGTGTATCGACTACCGAGAGTTGAACAAACTTACCATCAAGAACCGCTACCCACTACCGAGAATCGACGACTTATTTGATCAACTACAAGGCTCGTCTGTTTATTCAAAGATTGACTTACGTTCCGGGTATCATCAAATGCGGGTGAAAGAAGATGATATTCCAAAGACTGCTTTCAGAACACGTTACGGTCATTACGAGTTTATGGTCATGCCGTTTGGTTTAACTAATGCACCAGCTGTGTTCATGGACCTTATGAACCGAGTGTGTGGACCATACCTTGACAAGTTTGTCATTGTTTTCATTGATGACATACTTATTTACTCAAAGAATGACCAAGAACACGGTGAACATTTGAGAAAGGTGTTAGAAGTATTGAGGAAGGAAGAATTGTACGCTAAGTTTTCAAAGTGTGCATTTTGGTTGGAAGAAGTTCAATTCCTCGGTCACATAGTGAACAAAGAAGGTATTAAGGTGGATCCGGCAAAGATAGAAACTGTTGAAAAGTGGGAAACCCCGAAAACTCCGAAACACATACGCCAGTTTTTAGGACTAGCTGGTTACTACAGAAGGTTCATCCAAGACTTTTCCAGAATAGCAAAACCCTTGACTGCATTAACGCATAAAGGGAAGAAATTTGAATGGAATGATGAACAAGAGAAAGCGTTTCATTTATTGAAGAAAAAGCTAACTACGGCACCTATATTGTCATTACCTGAAGGGAATGATGATTTTGTGATTTATTGTGACGCATCAAAGCAAGGTCTCGGTTGTGTATTAATGCAACGAACTAAGGTGATTGCTTATGCATCTAGACAATTGAAGATTCACGAACAAAATTATACGACGCATGATTTAGAATTAGGCGCGGTTGTTTTTGCATTAAAGACTTGGAGGCACTACTTATATGGGGTCAAAAGTATTATATATACCGACCACAAAAGTCTTCAACACATATTTAATCAGAAACAACTGAATATGAGGCAGCGTAGGTGGATTGAATTGTTGAATGATTACGACTTTGAGATTCGTTACCACCCGGGGAAGGCAAATGTGGTAGCCGATGCCTTGAGCAGGAAGGACAGAGAACCCATTCGAGTAAAATCTATGAATATAATGATTCATAATAACCTTACTACTCAAATAAAGGAGGCGCAACAAGGAGTTTTTAAAGAGGGAAATTTAAAGGATGAAATACCCAAAGGATCGGAGAAGCATCTTAATATTCGGGAAGACGGAACCCGGTATAGGGCTGAAAGGATTTGGGTACCAAAATTTGGAGATATGAGAGAAATGGTACTTAGAGAAGCTCATAAAACCAGATACTCAATACATCCTGGAACGAGAAAGATGTACAAGGATCTCAAGAAACATTTTTGGTGGCCGGGTATGAAAGCCGATGTTGCTAAATACGTAGGAGAATGTTTGACGTGTTCTAAGGTCAAAGCTGAGCATCAGAAACCATCAGGTCTACTTCAACAACCCGAAATCCCAGAATGGAAATGGGAAAACATTACCATGGATTTTATCACTAAATTTCCAAGGACTGCAAGTGGTTTTGATACTATTTGGGTAATAGTTGATCGTCTCACAAAATCAGCACACTTCCTGCCAATACGAAAAGATGACAAGATGGAGAAGTTAGCACGACTGTATTTGAAGGAAGTCGTCTCCAGACATGGAATACCAATCTCTATTATCTCTGATAGGGATGGCAGATTTATTTCAAGATTCTGGCAGACATTACAGCAAGCATTAGGAACTCGTCTAGACATGAGTACTGCCTATCATCCACAAACTGATGGGCAGAGCGAAAGGACGATACAAACGCTTGAAGACATGCTACGAGCATGTGTTATTGATTTTGGAAACAGTTGGGATCGACATCTACCATTAGCAGAATTTTTCTACAACAACAGCTACCATTCAAGCATTGAGATGGCGCCGTTTGAAGCACTTTATGGTAGAAAGTGCAGGTCTCCGATTTGTTGGAGTGAAGTGGGGGATAGACAGATTACGGGTCCGGAGATTATACAAGAAACTACCGAGAAGATCATCCAAATTCAACAACGGTTGAAAACCACCCAAAGTCGACAAAAGAGCTACGCTGACATTAAAAGAAAAGATATAGAACTTGAAATTGGAGAGATGGTCATGCTTAAAGTTGCACCTTGGAAAGGTGTTGTTCGATTTGGTAAACGAGGGAAATTAAATCCAAGGTATATTGGACCATTCAAGATTATTGATCGTGTCGGACCAGTAGCTTACCGACTTGAGTTACCTCAACAACTTGCGGCTGTACATAACACTTTCCACGTCTCAAATTTGAAGAAATGTTTGGCTAAAGAAGATCTCACTATTCCGTTAGATGAAATCCAAATCAACGAAAAACTTCAATTCATCGAAGAACCCGTCGAAATAATGGATCGTGAGGTTAAAAGACTTAAGCAAAACAAGATACCAATTGTTAAGGTTCGATGGAATGCTGGTAGAGGACCCGAGTTCACCTGGGAGCGTGAAGATCAGATGAAGAAGAAATACCCGCATCTATTTCCAGAAGATTCGTCAACACCTTCAACAGCTTAAAATTTCGGGACGAAATTTATTTAACGGGTAGGTACTGTAGTGACCCGAACTTTTCCATGTTTATATATATTAATTGAGATTGATATTTACATGATTAAATGTTTCCAACATGTTAAGCAATAAAACTTGTTAAGACTTGATTAATTGAAATATGTTTCATATAGACAATTGACCACCCAAGTTGACCGGTGATTCACGAACGTTAAAACTTGTAAAAACTATACGATGACATATATATGGTTATATATATAGTTAACATGTTTTTATTATAAGTATGTATCTCATTAGGTATTTTAACAATGAGTTATATACATAAAAATGAGACTATTAATTTAAGAAACTCGAAAACGATATATATAACGATTATCGTTATAACAACGTCGTACTAGGTACATATGAATCATATTAAGATATTGAAACACTTGGTTAATTATGTTAAATGATAAGTAAATATATTATTAAGTGTATTAACAATGAAATACATATGTAAAAATAAGACTACTAACTTAATGATTTCGAAACGAGACATATATGTAACGATTATCGTTGTAACGACATTTAACTGTATATACATCATACTGAGATATATTATATATCATAATATCATGATAATATAACAATTTAACATCTCATTTGTTATAATAAACAATGGGTTAACAACATTCAACAAGATCGTTAACCTAAAGGTTTCAAAACAACATTTACATGTAACGACTAACGATGACTTAACGACTCAGTTAAAATGTATATACATGTAGTGTTTTAATATGTATTCATACACTTTTGAAAGACTTCAAGACACTTATCAAAATACTTCTACTTAACAAAAATGCTTACAATTACATCCTCGTTCAGTTTCATCAACAATTCTACTCGTATGCACCCGTATTCGTACTCGTACAATACACAGCTTTTAGATGTACATACTATTAGTATATACACTCCAATGATCAGCTCTTAGCAGCCCATGTGAGTCACCTAACACATGTGGGAACCATCATTTGGCAACTAGCATGAAATATCTCATAAAATTACAAAAAACATGAGTAATCATTCATGACTTATTTACATGAAAACAAAATTACATATCCTTTATATCTAATCCATACACCAACGACCAAAAACACCTACAAACACTTTCATTCTTCAATTTTCTTCATCTAATTGATCTCTCTCAAGTTCTATCTTCAAGTTCTAAGTGTTCTTCATATATTTTACAAGTTCTAGTTACATAAAATCAAGAATACTTTCAAGTTTGCTAGCTCACTTCCAATCTTTTAAGGTGATCATCCAACCTCAAGAAATCTTTGTTTCTTACAGTAGGTTATCATTCTAATACAAGGTAATAATCATATTCAAACTTTGGTTCAATTTCTATAACTATAACAATCTTATTTCAAGTGATGATCTTACTTGAACTTGTTTTCGTGTCATGATTCTACTTCAAGAACTTCGAGCTATCCAAGGATCCGTTGAAGCTAGATCCATTTTTCTCTTTTCCAGTAGGTTTATCCAAGGATTTTAAGGTAGTAATGATGTTCATAACATCATTCGATTCATACATATAAAGCTATCTTATTCGAAGGTTTAAACTTGTAATCACTAGAACATAGTTTAGTTAATTCTAAACTTGTTCGCAAACAAAAGTTAATCCTTCTAACTTGAATTTTAAAATCAACTAAACACATGTTCTATATCTATATGATATGCTAACTTAATGATTTAAAACCTGGAAACACGAAAAACACCGTAAAATCGGATTTACGCCGTCGTAGTAACACAGCGGGCTGTTTTGGGTTAGTTAATTAAAAACTATGATAAACTTTGATTTAAAAGTTGTTATTCTGAGAAAATGATTTTTATTATGAACATGAAACTATATCCAAAAATTATGGTTAAACTCAAAGTGGAAGTATGTTTTCTAAAATGGTCATCTAGACGTCGTTCTTTCGACTGAAATGACTACCTTTACAAAAACGACTTGTAACTTATTTTTCCAACTATAAACCTATACTTTTTCTGTTTAGATTCATAAAATAGAGTTCAATATGAAACCATAGCAATTTGATTCACTCAAAACGGATTTAAAATGAAGAAGTTATGGGTAAAACAAGATTGGATAATTTTTCTCATTTTAGCTACGTGAAAATTGGTAACAAATCTATTCCAACCATAACTTAATCAACTTGTATTGTATATTATGTAATCTTGAGATACCATAGACACGTATACAATGTTTCGACCTATCATGTCGACACATCTATATATATTTCGGAACAACCATAGACACTCTATATGTGAATGTTGGAGTTAGCTATACAGGGTTGAGGTTGATTCCAAAATATATATAGTTTGAGTTGTGATCAATACTGAGATACGTATATACTGGGTCGTGGATTGATTCAAGATAATATTTATCGATTTATTTCTGTACATCTAAATAACTTATACAAAAATGATTTTCGGTCAAACATGACTAAACGGGCCACTTCAGCTATTTTTAGAAAACTTATCGGAACTCCGATTGATAAACGGCCAAAGATAAAAGTTACACATTACCAAAAAGATTAAGCATAAATATTACAGAAGTAAACTAAACCTAGACAACTCCTTGTTTCCAACGCGTTTTCGACATTTCAAAGTTAGTTTTTCAGCTTTAATAAATTTACAAAAGTGACCGAGTAGCCTACTTTGGAGATTTTTAGAAAATTCCTCAAAACTCGTATTGACAAACGGTTAAAGCCTGCAAATTCTCGTTATCACAAAGATATAACATTATTTTTGACAAGAGTAAACACATATCAGGCCGACCATGACAACTGATACAAAACTGACATTTTTAAATAAAAAAGTTTCAGCTCTTTTTAGAATTTTAAAATGTGACCAAACCGTCAACTTTGATGATTTTTAGAAAAATCATCGAGACTCGAATTGACAAACGGCCATAGTCTTTTGTTAGACCTTACAGCAAAAAATTCAGTGGTATTTTTTTATATATATGAAACAACGCAGATCAGCGAGAATTTCAGTTCCCGTTTCGACATTTCATCAAAATTTGCAAAACTTCTTTTGTCCATAACTTGACAACCGTTCAACGAAACGAGACGTGCTTTATATGAAAATTCATCTACTCGACGAGTAGAATCCAAATAACCACTTTTTATAACCCAAAAAATTAGTTCACTAATTATCATCAGCAATTTTAATTACGAAATTAATTATGCAATTTGTTTATTTCATAACTTTCTAACCGTTACTTGGATTCAAGTGATTCTTAAACCAAAATTCAACTATTTTTCGCTAGCTTTCCAACGACATGCATATCTTATACCTTATCTCAATCGTATATGTAACTAATTCAGGAATCAACATAACCTATCTAATGGCAATATCAAAAGTACAAGCATGCATAATCCTATATACTCGAGCACTAGTCAGGGATACACTATTAGTATGTAAAAATTAAATTATGAGTACTCACATATCAATATTGAGATTCAATATTGCAGGAAAGGTACGTAAACGCAACGGAGATGATAAACACTATATTGACCTCACGAGCATACCCATGAACCATACTCAATCACCTCCATAGCTATAACCCATAATTTCCTTAATCCTATCCCACTCGAAAAAACAACTTCGAAATCACTCGGACAATCTCGTCCTTATTTAAGTATGCGACAGCGGAAGCTCTTAATAATCACCTGAGAATAAACATGCTTAAAACGTCAATAAAAATGTTGGTGAGTTATAGGTTTAACCTATATATATCAAATCATAATAATAGACCACAAGATTTCATATTTCAATACACATCCCATACATAGAGATAAAAATCATTCATATGGTGAACACCTGGTAACCGACATTAACAAGATGCATATATAAGAATATCCCCATCATTCCGGGACACCCTTCGGATATGATATAAATTTCGAAGTACTAAAGCATCCGGTACTTTGGATGGGGCTTGTTGGGCCCGATAGATCTATCTTTAGGATTCGCGTCAATTAGGGTGTCTGTTCCCTAATTCTTAGATTACCAGACTTTAATAAAAATGAGCATATTCGATTTCGATAATTCAACCATAGAATGTAGTTTCAATTACTTGTGTCTATTTCGTCAAACATTTATAAAAGCGCATGTATTCTCAGTCCCAAAAATATAAAGGGTAAAAAGGCAAATGAAACTCACCATACCGTATTTCGTAGTAAAAATACATATAACGTCATTGAACAAGTGCAAGGTTGGCCTCGGATTCACAAACCTATATTAATTATATATATTTATATGTTGGTCAATATTTGTATAGCAATTTAGGTCAGGTCATAGTGTAATCCTATCCTATAGCTCGAGTCTGACTCTACAGTATAGTAACATGTTATATTACTCATGTTCAATTAAGATTCTAGTAAAAGGTGACGTGTGAAACAACGTAACACAAATGGTTTCATAATCATAAAATAGTATTTTAGGTTTTTTTTTTTTTTTAGAGAAAATCAACACAAAAAGTTAACTGAAAAGTTAACAGGAAAAGTCAAAGTTCAAAGTCAAAAGTCAAAGGTTAAAGTCAAAAGTCAAAGGTCAAAGTAAAAATGAGGTCGCATGCAAATATATAATAACTTATACAAAAATGATTTTCGGTCAAACATGACTAAACGGGCCACTTCAGCTATTTTTAGAAAAATTATCGGAACTCCGATTGATAAACGGCCAAAGATAAAAGTTACAAATTACCAAAAAGATTAAGCATAAATATTACAGAAGTAAACTAAACCTAGACAACTCGTAGTTACCAACGCATTTTCGGCGTTTTAAAGTTAATTTTTCAGCTTTAATAAATTTACAAAAGTGACCGAGTAGCCTACTTTGGAGATTTTTAGAAAATTCCTCAAAACTCGTTGATACAAACGGTCAAAGCCTGCAAATTCTCGTTACCACAAAGATATAACATGATTTTTGGCAAGAGTAAACACATATCAGGCCGACCATGACAACTGATACAAAACTGAAATTTTTAAATAAAAAAGTTTCAGCTCTTTTTAGAATTTTAAAATGTGACCAAACCGTCAACTTTGATGATTTTTAGAAAAATCGTCGAGACTCGAATTGACAAACGGCCAGAGTCGTTTGTTAGACCTTACAGCAAAGAATTCAGTGGTATTTTGTTTTATATATGAAACAACGCAGATCAGCGAGAATTTCAGTTCCCGTTTCGACATTTCATCAAAATTTGCAAAACTTCTTTTGTCCATAACTTGACAACCGTTCAACGAAACGAGACGTGCTTTATATGAAAATTCATCTACTCGACGAGTAGAATCCAAATAACCACTTTTTATAACCCAGAAAATTAGTTCACTAATTATCATCAGCAATTTTAATTACGAAATTAATTATGCAATTTGTTTATTTCATAACTTTCTAACCGTTACTTGGATTCAAGTGATTCTTAAACCAAAATTCAACTATTTTTCGCTAGCTTTCCAACGACATGCATATCTTATACCTTATCTCAATCGTATATGTAACTAATTCAGGAATCAACATAACCTATCTAATGGCAATATCAAAAGTACAAGCATGCATAATCCTATATACTCGAGCACTAGTCAGGGATACACTATTAGTATGTAAAAATTAAATTATGAGTACTCACATATCAATATTGAGATTCAATATTGCAGGAAAGGTACATAAACGCAACGGAGATGATAAACACTATATTGACCTCACGAGCATACTCATGAACCATACTCAATCACCTCCATAGCTATAACCCATAATTTCCTTAATCATATCCCACTCGAAAAAACAACTTCGAAATCACTCGGACAGCACTCCGTCGTAATATTTTATGTATACTAATAATATCTTGAGATAATACGGAGTAAATATATATATGTAAATCGATTGAGAGAGTTTAGAGAAAACTATTTTCAAGTTTCTATGAAATAATGAAACCTATTGAATTTTATTTATAATAGATTTTTGAATTATTAAAGTGAATTATTAAAGTATGAATTATTAAAGTGAATTATTAAAATATGAATTATTAAAGTGAATTATTAAAGTATAAATTATTAAAGTGAATTATTAAAGTATGAATTATTAAAGTGAATTATTAAAGTATGAATTATTAAAGTTAAAGTAAAGTAAAAATAAAGTAAAGGTAAAGTTTAAGTATAGGAAAAGTATAAAACTATGTACGTATAATACGCGTATAAAAAAATATAATATTAATTTAAATCGTTATATATATTTAATAAAATAAAATATAAATATCGTTATCTTTATCATACTAGTTAAGTAATGAGTTGTTAAAAGTGGTTCTAGATATTTATAAAAGTTATATACGTTTTAATAATAAAGTTATTTTTAAACTGAAAACGTTTTTGTACGTTTGAAACTAAATAGATCAATCGAGTCTTTATGAGATTCAATCTTCCACTATCCTTTGTCTAGTTCTCAATGATTGACAATTTGTTCATATTTATAAATCACTTTACCATTTTCCGAATATTGTTAAAATGAAAAGATTTCTCAAATCAACGTGGGCCTTTCAACAGAGACTTGTAATCATAATTTAATATATCTGATAATTCAATCATTTGATCTTATCTTCTAATTCCATTGATAAATATTTTGAAACAGATACAATCATATAAAGTATTTAATCTAATATTTTATTTACGTTTCAAGTTATAATATATATACACATATACATATATAATCATATTCGTTTAATGGTTCGTGAATCGTTGGAACTTGGTCGAGGTTGAATGAATGTATGAACATAGTTTAAAATTATTGAAATTTAACTTAACAAATATTGCTTATCGTGTCGGAAACATATAAAGATTAAAGTTTAAATTTGGTTGGAAATTTCCGGGTTGTCACATAAAACCCGATAGCAACGCATAAATTACAAACCGTGAATATCAATGTTTATCGCAACATAAAGACACGGGAGAATTAAAAGCACTATAACCCCAAGAGCAAAGTAGAAGTAAGCAGATTCCTCTGGTGGAAGTTGGAAAAGGAGAATGATTGTTGCGATAGTAAGGATAAGGACAAGGATCAGAACTGGATTAAGCATTTTCGCAATCTTTTGAATTTAAGAATTAGGTATAGCAATGGTAAAAGTGACAAACCGGAAGAAGTTAATTTATAGTGAAATATTTGATAGAGAAATCAAGGCAGATCTCCGCATTTAATTAGAGAGATCCTAATTTCCTTATTCGCCGAAGAATCAAATCTTTTAGATTTAGAAGATTTTCTTTAAATTCCTTGAATTCCGGAATTCAACAAAGACAACGTCAAAAGTTAAAACAAAACTTTAGTTCTCATTTCATTCCTTTTAGGATAGCTTCACTCGTACTCTTCAATTAATCGAATCGTTTTATCTATATTACTCAATAGTGATAAAACTCTATATAATAACTCATATTCGTCATAAAAACATTTTTATGATTAGCCATGACGACCACGATCAAATTTCGGGACGAAATTTCTTTAACGGGTAGGTACTGTGACAACCCGGAAATTTTTGAACAAATTTAAACTTTATCTTTATATCATTAGATAAATATTTCAAAAATATATATTACGTACAAATTTACAATTCTAAATAAAAATATATATATATATATATATATATATATTTTAACTTAGTCATAAAACGTCCTGATTTAAAATAATATATTTTGGTAAACAACGAGTCACTGATTTATAGAAGCAAATGACCACAACACTCAATTTTATAAGTTACATTTTTTATAAGTTAATTTATTGATGAGTAAGTCAAATTATTAATAAGGGTACACGTCGCGTAACGTATGTGATGACCCGGGAATTTCCGATCAAATTTAAACTTTAATCTTTATATGTTTCCGACACAATAAGTAAAATCTGTAATGTTGAGTCTCGAAAGTTTTGAAATCTATGTTCATATAATCAATTACCCTTTGACTGTGCTCGACGATTCACGAACATTTATGTGTATTGATATGTATATATAAGATCTAGTTATATTAATTGAAAACGTTAACAACGTATTAGATGTATAATACTTTACATGAACATATTTGTTTCAATATATATTTAATATAACTATAGACGGAAAAAAAAATATATAATATCAAATGATTGAACTATCAGATACAATGTGATTGTGATTACGAGTCTCTGTTATGAGGTCCACTATGATTTAAGAAATATGTTCTTTTTAACAATATTCGAAAATTGGTAAAGTAATTACAAGTAAGAACAGATGTGTCAATTAACGAAAGTTAGATAAAAGTTAGTGGAAAATTTGAATTTCATAATATTTGATTGATCTATTTTTTTTAAACGTGCGGAAACGCTTTTCGACCCAATAGAATTTGATTATGAAAATATTTTTTGTTTAAATAACATAATTTGAATATATAAATAGGATACCAATTATTAGAAATAAATATATAAATAACTCGCAACGCGTATATGAATATTGAAAATATATATGATTGTAAAATAAACGGAGATTCGAAAATGAGTGATTAAAATCACAATTTACATTTAAATGAATTATTGATTATTATTAAACTTATCCTTTTATTTAAAAAAAAATCCTTAATGATATTATCCTATTATGATTATTATTAATATTATTATTATATCATTATTAACATTATTATTAATAATCAATATTATCATTATTATTATTATTATTATTATTATTTATTATTAATGATATTAAAAGTATTATTATTATTATAATATTTATATTTATTAATTATTAATATTAAGTATATAAAAAGAAATCATGCATACAGATAGAACCCGTTTCATCTCAACATCAATTCTTTATTTTTTTATTATTATTTTTTTTTGTTTCTTTGTTCCTGTCTAATTTGTGAGATATTAGTATCACATAATTGTACAAATCTGTTTCCAATCGCTATCTACTTTCCATTTTTTTATCTTCTTCTTTCTGGATTGATTCTTAATGTCGACCCATCACTTTTATATCCATTATATCATTCTACGTAAAGGATACACAAATGATAAGCACACACATACAACTCAAGCCTTCTTCTTCTTCATGAAACCCAATGAGGCCACACCATTAAACTTATCACCACCGGAGTCATCATCATCAACCGCCAACCACCTTAACTTCCATCACCTTATTTATTTCTCCTTCATGAATCATTAAACCATCACTACAATCTTTCATTCTCTCCTCCTTCTGTTTCTATTCGATAAAATCCACCATGTAAACAACCGAAGCAAAACCTTGGAAAAATAGCCAGCACTTCTGCAAGGTTAATCGAATAAAACTACTACACTTGCTATTCGTTTCTAGCACTTCTATCTCAATCGAACGATACCAAAACACTGGTTTCATCTTTGATTGTTCTTCTTTCTTTTCTCGCAAATTCCTACTCGCTATCTTTCATTTTATTTTTTACCGTTTCCTTTCCAAAACAACCCATCACAAACCCACAAATTTGCAAGTACTCTACTGCTACTGCTGTTTATTGTTTGTAGCCTTCAAATATAGCTGAAACTGCAGCGATTTATACACACATTCTATCTCAATCGCTGGTCAAACAAAACCACCTACAAGCTTGCAAGTTCTGTTCGTTTTATGTAATAAAATGAAACCTATTTTATATAGATATTAATGATGATGGATTGAACCACTTTAGTGTGTTTCTTTTTTCTTTAGACGGACCTTTATCAAACATGGTATCCCACTTATCATCATAATTGCTAGTGGGAGAGAATAATAATAAATACAATGAATCTTGGAAATAATTAAAGCAAAAGGGAAAGTAACGGGCTATTATTTTAAGATGAAGACAGACAGGATTAATTGGTTAAATCGAATTATGGTGTGAATATATTCAGATGATAACAGACAGAGAAATCGCCAGGGGTGTGTCTGCTTGTTCGAGAGGTCCCAGGTTCGAAATTAGACCTGGGCGACTGAATATATTTTTTTCAATAAAATCTGGGCTCTTGTGATTGCTTGAGCCTGTTGGGCCTTGTTTTCCATTGGGTCACGATTTGGTTTCCTATTGGGCCAAAAACTGTCTTAATAATTGGGCCTTATATCGAATTGTTGGGCTTGGAAATTGATTATGAGTAAGAAACAGTTAACGGTTTATAGATAAAGATTAAGATACATTTAAAAACAAAAAAAAACAAGAACGGAAGAATGGTTTAGGGGTGTTATGCCAAACCGAGAGGTCTCAAGTTCGAGCTTGGGCTGGGACACTATTTTTTAAGCCTTTTCGTTTTAAGGTAGAAATTCTATTTATTGTTATTTTTATTTATCATTATTATTATTATTATTATTATTATTATTATTATTATTATTATTATTATTATTATTATTATTATTATTATTATTATTATTATTATTATTAATTATTGTTATTATGAATATAGTTACAAATAAGATTTTTTAGTATTATTAATGTTATTACCAATATTAATATTAACATTTTTATTATTACTAGTATTAAGATTAACATTTGTATTGAAAAATTCATATATAACAAGATTGTCTTTTTAGTTAAAAACTATTATTATTATTACTATCAAGTATTAGATATTTCATTATTAAAAAAAAAGTAATAATGATTATGAAAATAAAAGTTTTAATAACGTTGTTAAGATTATATATATATATATATATATATATATATATATATATATATATATATATATATATATATATATATATATATATATATATATATATATATATATATTTAAATTACAAAACTTAACTATATTAATATTTCTATATCTAAAATGAAAATATATAAATAAATAAAGAAACTTATAAATTATTAAAATAACCAATACATCATCAATAATAATATATAGATTTATTCGACTACGAGTATATGTTTTAATATATATAAAATGATATAGGTTCGTGAATCCGAGGCCAATCTTGCACTTGTTCAATAATGTTATATGTATTTTTACTACAAAATACAATAGGTGAGTTTCATTTAATCCCTTTTACTCTTTACATTTTTGGGCTGAGAATACATACAATATTTTAATAACTATTTTACAATATTTATATGTGTGAGTTTCATTTGCCTTTTTACCCTTTATATTTTTGGGACTGAGAATACATGCGTTTTTATAAATGTTTGACGAAATAGACACAAGTAATTGAAACTACATTCTATGGTTGAATTATCGAAATCGAATATGCCCCTTTTTATTAAGTCTGGTAATCTAAGAATTAGGGAACAGACACCCTAATTGACGCGAATCCTAAAGATAGATCTATCGGGCCCAACAAGCCCCATCCAAAGTACCGGATGCTTTAGTACTTCGAAATTTATATCATGTCCGAAGGAGGATCCCGGAATGATGGGGATATTCTTATATGCATATTGTGAATGTCGGTTACCAGGTGTTCAAACCATATGAATGATATTTTTGTCTATATACATGGGACGTATGTTTATGAAATGATTATTTATGTTAAACTAATGAACTCACCAACCTTTTGGTTGACACTTGAAAGCATGTTTATTCTCAGGTATGAAAGAAATCTTCCGCTGTGCATTTGCTCATTTTAAAAACATTACTTGAAGTCGATCATCGCTCTGGAATCAAATGTTGATGACTTCGTCCAGATGGATTAGGACGGGTCCTTTCAACGTAAAAGGCTAGTTTTCTAAACGTACGAAAGTGCGTTCGAAAAACCAAAAGTGGTACACGAGTCGAGTATCAACATACGAGTCAACGGACCTAAAATTACAAGTCAACTATGTACATGAATATAATATAATATATATATAATTAATATAAATTATATATATATTATATATATATATAATAATATGTCGACAAACAAGAAAACAAAAAAATTGTGAGCTGGATTTTAGGGCCATGCGATCGCATGAGAAATAGGCATAAAACCCATGCAATCGCATGGCGGTCAGAATTCAGAAACATTCTATAAATTGGCCAGTTTGCTCAACACTAAACACACACACATATTAATATCTATATTACTCCGTATTTATTTATTTTATTTATAATAATAATAATAATAATAATAATAATAATAATATTATTATTATTATTATTATTATTATTATTATTATTATTATTATTATTATTATTATTATTATTATTATTATTATTATTATTATTATTATTATTAATCTTATTATTATTAGTAGTATTAATATTATACATAAAATACTACGACGAAGTCTTGAGCGTGTCACTTTCAAAATGGGTTTTCAAGTGGGATAGAGCTAAGGAAATTATGGGTAATGTTCGGGGGTATATTTATGAATCAAACCTAGTGTTTATCATCTTCGTTACGTCTACGTACTTTTCTACAATATTGAATCGCAATATTGATACGTAAGCACTCATATTTTATCTTTTATATATTAATTGTGTATCCATGTCTAGTGCTCGAGTATATATATTTATACATACGTGTATGCTAAATTTTGTCGCTAAACAGTTTATAATAGATCACGGATTAAATACATATATTACTGGTACAGGGTATATGATATACATGTTTTTGGAAAGCTGGCGAAAAATCAATAACTTTTCATTTAGATATCGAATAATTTTGATGAACGGATTAAAAGATATGATCAACTGAATTATAATTGACGTTAATTGGAATTGCTTTTGAATCTGCAATTAATATTTAAACAAATTGTTTGTAAGATTGATAAATTGAATTTTTGAATATTATCAACCGAGTAAATGAATCCTTATATAAGGTACGTCTCGTTTTGTTGAACTATTGTCAAAATTGACTTTTTGAAACGACTTTGGATAACTTTTGTATGTCGATCTCGAGCATTAGGATTGTGATACACTATGATCTGACCTAGCTTGATAAACATTTATTGACCAACATATGTTCTCTAGGTTGAGATCTACGATTATTTGGTAATCCGAGTTTCGGTCACATTTTGGTGAACGACTTTACATGCTGCTGAAGTGAGTTTCATATGATCCCTTTTACTCAATATATTTTTGGGCTGAGAATACATGCGACTGTTTATAAATACTGAAAATACTAGATTTATATGCGTGAGTTTCATATGATCCCTTTTACTCAATATATTTTTGGGCTGAGAATACATGCGACTGTTTATAAATACTGAAAATACTATATGCGTGAGTTTCATATGATCCCTTTTACTCAATATATTTTTGAGCTGAGAATACATGCGACTGTTTATAAATACTGAAAATACTAGATTTATATGCGTGAGTTTCATATGATCCCTTTTACTCAATATATTTTTGGGCTGAGAATAAATGCGACTGTTTATAAATACTGAAAATACTAGATTTATATGCGTGAGTTTCATTGATCCCTTTTTAATTGCTTTTGCAATATATTTTTGGGCTGAGAATACATGCAATTTATTTTAAACGCGATAAGACACAAGTACATACTAAATTCTACACTGAGTTAAACCGAAAATCCCTTAGCTTTGGTAACTAGTAGCTGCCAGTACATAGGATATGGACTGGTGGGCGCGAATAATTGTATATGGATCCATAGGGCTTGACATCCCCGTCCGAGCTAGAGCGCTAGCCTTTTAACGGATGTATACTATTTGAGAAGCGTACACGTTGGTTTGCGTGTATTATTAAGATGATTATACAAAGGGTACAAATTATATATACGTTAAGTTTAGTTACCAGGGTGCTCTATTACGTAGAATCTATTGACAAACTTTTGATAAACGTTTCTGGATGAAACAACTGAAAACTTGTGATTCACCTTTATATACAGATTATGCGCAACATTAAAACTATGAACTCACCAACCTTTGTGTTGACACTTTTAAGCATGTTTATTCTCAGGTTTCTAGAAGTCTTCCGCTGTTTGCTTATATGTGATACAAGCTATGTGCATGGAGTCATACATGCTTTATTCAAGAAAACTTTGCATTCACAAAATCATCACCGTGTATCTTATTTTGACTTCATTGTCAACGGATGTATTATGGTAAACTATTATTTATGGTGATTGTCTATATGTAGAAATCATCAAACGTTGAAAACCTTATAAATTTATATTCATGTATTGTGTACTATTTGAAAAGAATGCAATGTTTACAAAACGTATCATATAGAGGTCAAATACCTCGCAATGAAATCAATGAATGACGTGTTCGTCCATATGGATTTGGAGCGATCGTCACACATACGAGCTGAAAATTAGGGTTTTATCATCATCGAGTAATATAGACCAAACAATTTGATTTTGTAAAGAGTACGAGTGAAGCTATTATAAAAGAGTGAAATGAGTTAATGTGTGACGACCCGGGAATTTCTGACTAAATTTAAACTTGATTTTAATATGATTTCGACACGATAAGCAAAGTCTATAATATTGAGTCTCGAAAACTTTGAAACTATGTTCATATATTCAATTACCATTCGACCATTATCGATGATTCACGAACAACTATTTGTAAATAGATACATATATATTTAAATGTATATATAATGTATATTAAAAATAAATATTAAATGATTATAATAGTCGTTGGACGTTTCGATTATTATTTAGAGAAGTTTAATTCGAACTTATATGATTTTAATATAAATGGTGATCCGAAAATGAGTTCTATAAATTTTAGGCTTACCAAAAATGTATTTAGGATCTAGTTATTTAATTTTAACAGTTTTTATATTTTACCCATAAATGAGAGGGGCAGTTGATGTAATTTTTATTTATTAAATTAATGACTGAATTTTGTACCATTATGACAAAAATAAATAAATTTAGTTACTTTTAAAATATGAAATTTTTCTGAACACTTTTATCCGTCACTGATTAACAACGGAGTACGAAATCTTGTCCGTGAAGAAACTTGACAAAACTGAGGCAGCTATGCTATTATGATTATTGTTTTCTTTTAAATTATTACATGATGATATGAGATGATATATGATATTATATGTATATATATATATATATATATATATATATATATATATATATATATATATATATATATATATATATATATATATATATATCATACAGATACTTTGCATATGAAACCAACAAATTCTTAACCAATGTTTCTTCTTTTTCCTAGTCACCAACCACACATCATACACTAAATCAACTCCTTTTCTATTTCTAATTGACAACTACTATTTCTAATTGAAAATCACACATATGCTTTATAATAAACTATTATTATTATTATTATTATTATTATTATTATTATTATTATTATTATTATTATTATTATTATTATTATTATTATTATTATTATTATTATTATTATATTATTATTATTAATTATTAGTATTACAATTTACATATATATAAACCTACTGAGATATAGGGAATCACCATTTCACACTTTTTGACTCTCTTCATTCTTTCTGTTTATCTCTTGAGCATCACCCAATTCACACCATCAAATATGGCTTATTTCCTATCATGAATATAAAACCCGCCATTTTTTTAACATCCTTTAATCACCACATTTAATCACACACCATCAATCTATTTCTAACTCTGTCACCTTCTTGTTGTGAGCTACCATCATCGACTCCCATCACCTCCGTGACCATAATAATCCGAACCACTTGGTTTTGATCGCTAATGCATACTGCTATTGTATACCGTTACTACATGTTCCTGTTTGACAAACCAAACCATCAAACATAACACCATCGAACCACACCCATCAACTAAATGGCTCGATACTTTCTATTTTAATCGTCAACCGGAACGTCACCCTATAACCAACATTAACCCGTTTGAATCAACCCACAAGATCCACCACCATTGACACTCGCCATCACCAAGAACCACCTACACCCGCCACCACTACTATCGTAAACAACCACCACTTGCCACCCAACGGTTACCGTTTATTATGTTTCTTCTTCATGAAACGAACCCCACAACCCAACCCGTAAACCCACTATAAACCCCAACAAACAACCCGTCACACACCCACTTGTTTTGCTTTACGATTACCGCTGCCATTATCCATATTTCTGTCAAGGAAAGCAGCCGGTTGCTGTTTTGATTTTCTGTGTTGAAGACGATGAAAATGAAAATGAGATGATGAGTGATGTTAATGTAGTTGTAGCGAATAGATGATAATGATAAAGACATGATCACATGATGAGGAAATAGTGAGAGTTATACGTACACCTCCTGCCACTTGTAAATTTGACTTTATTATTTATTTATTTATTTATTTTGGGCCGAACACATTGGATTTCATCTTGGGCTGTTAATGAGGTGTTATATGGGCTGAGATGTTTTGGTTTCCTAATTTAGCCGAAACCCAATTTTAATTAAGAAGTTACAGCGAGTTATCAAGATGAACGGAGAAGATAATGATTAGTGAGGTCGAATGATGATGGGTACGTGATATTAGAGATGTTTTATGATGATGATGATATATGTATGGTGTAAGTGTGCGAATGATAGAGATGATAAATAAAATAAAAAAAAAAGAATGGTTGTAACTAAATGCCTGAGATTTGTAGTCTACTGTTTTAAAATGTTGGGTTAATAGATTTAACTTAGGAACTTAAAACAGAAAGTGAACAACAGTTGAATGGTTTATGTGTGATTTGGGTTAGCATGAGGTCTCGGGTTCGAGCCTGGGCAGAGCCAGTTTTTATTTCTATTGTTGGAGTTTTTCTTCTAAGGTAGTATTTTTATTACTTTTATTATTATTATTATTATTATTATTATTATTATTATTATTATTATTATTATTATTATTATTATTATTATTATTATTATTATTATTATTATTATTATTATTAAAGTTATTATTATTAATATTATCATTGTTATAAGCATATAAAAATTTATAACATTAAGGCGAATATAAATTGATTAACCTTATGGATTATATACATAGGTACAACACATTTTTTTAAAAATTTTATTAAGATTATTACTATTATTATTATTACTTTTAAACATCCTTATTATTATTAACATTATTATTATCTTTAATCATTATTATTGTTTTATCAAAACTATTATTACTTTAGTATTATTTTAACAAACG
Source organism: Rutidosis leptorrhynchoides (assembly GCF_046630445.1). NCBI lineage: Eukaryota > Viridiplantae > Streptophyta > Magnoliopsida > Asterales > Asteraceae > Rutidosis > Rutidosis leptorrhynchoides. Next base: position 2,081,726 of record NC_092337.1, read on the forward strand.
AATGATATATATATAAAAATATATATATTTTTTTTACATAAAGTATACTAATATTACATAAAATTATGTTTTAACTATTATTATTGATATAACATTAATTAAATATCAAATAAGTATCATAATATATTATAAGTATTAATAAAATTAAATATTAGAATATTAGTCTTAACACATAACAAAATATATATATTTTATTGATTTATATTATAACATGTTAATATATATATAAATGATATAGGTTCGTGAATCCGAGGCCAACCTTACAACTGTTCAATGTCGTAATATGTATTTTTACTACAAAATACAATATGGTGAGTTTCATTTGCTCCCTTTTACTCTTTATATTTTTGGGACTGAGAATACATGCGCTTTTATAATTGTTTTACGAAATAGACACAAGTAATCAAAACTACATTCTATGGTTGGATTATCGAATCGAATATCACCCTTTTTAGTCTGGTAATCTAAGAATTACGGAACAGACACCCTAATTGACGCGAATCCTAAAGATAGATCTATCGGGCCCAACAAGCCCCATCCAAAGTACCGGATGCTTTAGTACTTCGAAATTTATATCATGTCCGAACGAGGATCCCGGAATGATGGGGATATTCTTATATGCATATTGTGAATGTCGGTTACCAGGTGTTCAATCCATATGAATGATATTTTTGTCTCTATGCATGGGACGTATGTTTATGAGAAATGGAAATATGAAATCTTGTGGTCTATTAAAATTATGAAATGATTATTTATGTTAAACTAATGAACTCACCAACCTTTTAGTTGACACTTGAAAGCATGTTTATTCTCAGGTATGAAAGAAATCTTCCGCTGTGCATTTGCTCATTTTAGAGATATTACTTGGAGTCATTCATGAAATATTTCAAAAGACGTAGCATTCGAGTCGTTGCGTTCATCAAGATTATTATTAAGTTAATCATAGTTAGATATATTATGAAATGGTATGCCTGCCGTCAACCTTTGATGTAATGAAAGATTGTCTTTTCAAAAACGAATGCAATGTTTGTAAAATGTATCATATAGAGGTCAAATACCTCGCGGTGTAATCAACTGTTGTGAATCGTTTATAATCGATATGGACTTCGTCCGGATGGATTAGGACGGGTCTCTACAGTTGGAATCAGTGCGGTGGTCTTAGCGAACCGGGTCTTGCATTAGTGTGTCTAACTGATAGTCGTTAGGATGCATTAGTGAGTCTGGACTTCGACTATGTCTGCATGTCAAAAGTTTTGCTTATCATTTTTGTCGGAAATCATCTGCTTATCATCCTTAGGAAATTACATGCTCATTATTCTTAGTCTAGACACGTTTTACTGCATTGACTGCATGAATAGTGTATAGACAAAATTCATATCTTAGCGTATCTGACAATTCATATCTTAGCGTATCTGTTACTGTAGACCTTGTCTGATATCTCTCGTACATTTCTCCTTAATTTAAGGGATCCTGGTACTATATATATCTATGTAAATTATGCATTGAGAATACCATCCAACTATCAATTACTGTCACTAAACTCTTCATATCAAAAATCTTTCCTGAGATCGCGTAAGATGGCCTCTACGAATCGACCAAGTTCCTCTGACTCCGAAGACAGCGTGACAGGAGCACACCAATCAATCAACTATCGTGATTACTGGAGAAAATGGGGGTGGGTTCGCGACATACTCACCCTATGGAGAAGGGAAGAAGGTACTCCATATCATGAATCGAATCTACCACCTAACCTTGGAGTACTCGACCCGCTCACCGGCGAACCTGTTCGCAACACCGTTTATACCCTTTTTGCCAGAATTTTTCATCTTGAGACTACCATTAACGGAACTAGAGAAGATATCCAATCTTTACCCCACACTGATAACCAACCAGGGTTAGTAGAAGAAGTTAAAGAACTCCTAGCTCGAGTGTTAACTTTAAAGAACACGGTACACAGTTTGCAAGCACCAGCAGTATCACCAACACCAGTCACATCACCAACCTTAGCACCAACAGCACTAGTACCACCAACAACAACATTCGTATCACCAGCTTCGACATCTCATTCTATACCTCGAGTATAATCATCATTCCACATGACGTTCTACATCATTTATCTTCGTTCGACATGATGATTATGTAAACTCTACTATTTTAGAGATTATATATTCTTGTTCAAACGGTAAATCAAATGAGTTTAATATCATATCGACTCATTAAATCTATAATTACATCTGAAGAAAATATATATTTAAGTATGTTTTCATAAAGATTGTAATTAAAAAAATAAAAAATTTCTTTTGTACAAACTGTTAATGGTGAAAATATTTTAACGAGTAGGTAATACCCGAGGAATATTTAGATTTCACATTAATAAGTTACACTGAACATTCTTTGAATCTAATTCAACGGTCATTTATTATCCTACTTACATCAACTGATATACGTATCTGTTCACCGTAGAATAACCATCTTCATTCAATTTCGTAATTGGATTTTGACCTATCAGAATCCGACAAGTGGCATAATGAAGAAAACATTTTACAAAAATAAAATTTGTTAGAAACAAACAAATTAACTATGAGAAATTTTGTTAAGAATCCACACTAAATGTTCCTAGCTAATTGTTCCTAGCTAACTGATTACATTTTATTTATCGCAATTTATTTATCGCAATTTACATTCTCGCAATTTTAATTATCGTCATTTAATTTCTGTTATTTACTTTACGCACTTTATTTATCGTCATTTAATTTCTGTTATTTATATTTATTTTTACGCACTTTAAATATCGGGACATATATACAAGGTTTTGACATATCATATCGATGCATCTATATATATTATTTGGAATAACCATAGACACTCTATATGCAGTAATGCGGGAGTTAGCTATACAGGGTTGAGGTTGATTCTACAATAATATATATAGTTTGAGTAGTGATCGAGTCTGAGACATGTACACGGGTCACGATACGTATAAATTAATTCAAATATTATATAGTAAACTATATATGAATTATTATTTGTACACTGCTAACTGTGGACTATCAACTGAGGACTATCAACATTGGATAATTATAATGAATTAAAATATTGACTATAACATATGAAACTAAACAATTCTTCAAGTTTGCTACTTGATTTCATCTTAAACCTCATTGTATCTTAACGATTACAATCTGCGTTCAAACCTTTCATGATTTTTGAAAACACCTCAATCGATAGGATGAATTCATCTACGGAAGGAAAGATATATGCATATAGTTATGCACCTGAGAAACTCTCAACAATTGAGTAAAAGTTTAACACGTAACCGCATCAAATCATTTGGCATTTATTAGCAAAAATAACTTTGCGATCCCTTTTCAAAGTAGCCAATTTTGTCACAGCTCCAGCAAGTCAACTTCGACTTGTCATTCGAAGTAGCCTTACTATAATACTGATATATACGATTACCCTTTTGATACCGGAGAATTCTTTTATATTCCACCATATTACCAGCAGACGTACCAGCAACCTCATTGCCTCTTGGCATAAATCTCTCTGACAAATCATTATTATATTTATTCATTGAAACCCTATCATATAATCATCCGCATCTTGTGACAAGAACTGCCATACCAATTACCGGGAATCAGCAATCAGTACTTTGAAAACTCACAACATATCTACATCAACAGTTATATGTATGACATTTATCTCTAAGAATTATGATCTCTCATTCTGAAATTCTAAAAAGCACTTAGTCACAAATCAATACTCTAAATGTTGAAAAAGCTGAATGAAGCAGCAGAAACCATAGACAACCGTAAACGACCTTAATCATCGGAAGTTTGATGATAAAGAATAGTATGTTGGAAAAGCTCAGAAACGTTGAAACTGAAAAACGGATAGAGTTAACCATGAAGGAGACCAAGGAAAAATACAAGGACCATACCCTATATTCAAAGAATCCAGATAATTCTGGATCCGTTGAAATCTTTAGAGAATATCTTGCCCCGAAGTCATGTTAAAATCTTGCGGAAAAATCTTTCTCCATCAGCCATCGAACTTAGAAATTCCAAAATATCATCATCAATATCTTCGATATTTCTGAGGATATTTTCATAAATAATCTCGTCCGAAATTATATACCTCTTCGTGCTTCCTGTGTATCATTATATTGGAAACATTAAAGAGAAAATTTAGTACCGAAAATCAGATTATGCGAAACTATGAAGACAGCCGTGGACAAATCACAAAGAATAAGTTTGACTTCAAAGAATCCAAATGATTCAATGTCTGCTAAAGTCTTTAGTGAATATCTTGCTCCTTACTCTAAACCCTTGCAGACAATAGTTTCTATCATCCTCCGATCTTAGATATTCCGAGATATTATCGTATCTTTCATAATAAATATCCTCGATATTTCTGAATATATTTTCATAACTAATCTTATCTGAAATCATTAATCTCTTCGTGCTATCAGTATTACATCGTATAGAAACTGTTAGTTTGTATATTCTGTTAACTTTCGAGCTTAAAATATGAATGTTATTGAAGTAATGTTGGGAACTGATGTATGAGTTAGTATAATATAATGACACTTGATCAACGTGATTATATTATAGTAAGTCATGCTGAGTTTCTAATGGAACGTGATGATGGTTCACAGTAGATTATACCATCATCATGTGTCATGTTACATGACTTTTTCATTCTACATAACCTCCGAACATATCAAGAAGAATATATTCTTGATAGGTCTATCGTCTGTATTTTTTGATAAATTTGAAAGTCAAAATCATGCTATTATGTTCCACCCTGCTTAGAACATTATAATCATTCGAAACTCTATATCTACGAATTCTGGACCATTACAAGAGATGCCCAATCGCAAGAAGAAGAAACGAAGGGACAAAGCTCCAAAATAGAAATTGGAGTAAAAATCGCAGCAAAAAGGAGGGAGTATAAACTGTGGATGACAGTGATTAAAGGAGACAGGAATAGGGACATTGAAATATAAGGGAGAATAAAAAGCCCAACAACAATACCGAAATTACAAACTGTGGATATCAGTGCGTACAGCAATATAAAGACACGGGAGGATTATAAATACAATAATCCCAGAGCATAGTAGAAATAAACAGATTCTTCTGGTGGGAGTTGGAAAAGAAGAACGATCATTGCGATATTCAGAAAAAGAATAAGGATTAGAACCGGATTAAGCATTATTATAATCTTTTGGATATATGAACTGAGAAAGAAGGTATAGAAATGGTGGAAACTAATGGAACGGAAAAGGTAAATTTATAATGGAGATATCAGACAGAGTAATCGAGGCAGATCGCCGTATTTAATTATAGAGATCTTAATTCCCTTATTCGCCGAAGAATCAAATCTTTTAGATTTCGAAAGTTTTCTTAAATTCCCTTGAATTCCGGAATTCAACCCTGACTCTGTCAAAAGTTAAGACGCACCTTAAATTCTAAAATCAATCGTGACTACGTCACCGGTTAAGACGAATCTCATTTACTCATTTCATTCTTTTGTGATAGTTTCACTCTTACTCTTCGAGTAATCGAATTATCTTATCCATATTACTCAACAGTAATAAAACTCTATTTATCAACTCATATTTGTCATGAAAATATTTTTATTGTTAGCCATGACCACCTCACTCAAATTTCGGGACGAAATTTCTTTAACGGGTAGGTACTGTGACGACCCGGGAATTTCCGACTAAATTTAAACTTGATTTTAATATGATTTCGACACGATAAGCAAAGTCTATAATATTGAGTCTCGAAAACTTTGAAACTATGTTCATATATTCAATTACCATTCGACCATTACCGACGATTCACGAACAACTATTTGTAAATAGATACATATATATTTAAATGTATATATAATGTATATTAAAAATAAATATTAAATGATTATAATAGTCGTTGGACGTTTCGATTATTATTTAGAGAAGTTTAATTCGACCTTATATGATTTTAATATAAACGGTGATCCGAAAATGAGTTCTATAAATTTTAGGCTTACCAACAATGTATTTAGGATCTAGTTATTTAATTTTAACAGTTTTTAAATTTTACCCATAAATGAGAGGGGCAGTTGATGTAATTTTTATTTATTAAATTAATGACTGAATTTTATACCATAATGACAAAAATAAATAAATATAGTTAATTTAAAAATATGGAATTTTTCTGAACACTTTTATCCATCACTGATTAACAACGGAGTACGAAATCTTGTCCGTGAAGAAACTTGACAAAACGTAGGCGGCTATGCTATTATGATTATTGTTTTCTTTTAAATTATTACATGATGATATGAGATGATATATGATATTATATGTATATATATATATATATATATATATATATATATATATATATATATATATATATATATATATATCATACGGATACTTTGCATATGAAACCAACAAATTCTTAACCAATGTTTCTTCTTTTTCCTAGTCACAAACAACACATCATACACTAAATCTACTCCTTTTCTGTTTCTAATTGACAACTACAATTTCTAATTGAAAATCACACATATGCTTTATAATAAACTATTATTATTATTATTATTATTATTATTATTATTATTATTATTATTATTATTATTATTATTATTATTATTATTATTATATTATTATTATTATTAATTATTAGTATTACAATTTACATATATATAAACCTACTGAGATATAGGGAATCACCATTTCACACTTTTTGACTCTCTTCATTCTTTCTGTTTATCTCTCGTGTGACGACCCGGAAATTTCCGACCAAATTTAAACTTAAATTCTTTATATAGTTCTGACACGATAAGCAAAGTCTGTAAAGTTGAGTTTCAAAAAGTTTGAATTGTTTCATATATTCAATTGACCTTCGACTGCTCTCGACGATTCACGAACTATTAATTGTAAAAAGATATGTGTGTATGTATATATAGGTGATAATTAGCAATATAATTTGAAATATTTTATGTTGTTATTATTTAAAAGCATATCATAATAATTATTATTTAAAAACATAGATATATATAAATAATGTATATTAAAAATAAATATTAAATGATTGTAATACTCGTTTGATGTTCCGATTAATATTAAGCAAGTTTAAAATGAACTTATATGATTTTAAAATAAATGGTGATTCGAAAATGAGTTATATAAGTTATAGGCTTATTAAAAAATATATTTAGGAACTATTGGTTAAGTTTTAACACTTTTTATATTTTATCCAGAATTGAGCGGGAAAGTTGATGTAATTTTTAATTAATAAGTTAATAATCGAATTTTATACCATAATGACTAAAATAAATAAACATAATTACTGTAAAAATTTGGGATTTTTTCGAAGACTTTTACCCGCCACAGATTTATCAACGAAGCACGAATTTCAGTTCGCAAATGAAATAGTAGACGACGGCTAACAACTTACACGTTTTATATTTAAATTATATTATAATTATATTTTCATTTTCTGTCATGGATTGCAATCTTAATATATATTCATATACTGTGTTTATGATTAAGATTTTGATTAGATCTGTTTCCTATCAATTATTTCGCTTGTTCACTTATTTACTACTAACTTCCAATTTAAAGACTGCTGTGCTATTGACATTTCTTTTTAAAGTTCAACTAATATTCTCTTTTTGGGATAGTGCAACTTTTTGAGAATGCATATATGTGCATGAATCACATACGTCCATTCCACAATCACTAGACATCATTTATTTATGTTTGCCACTGTTGTTTTACTTACAACTAAAACATTATAATATATTTATATAAACAACATATACATAACATCACAATACCATAATAAAAACCACCTTCAATGATCGATCCTCATAACCTTTCGCTCTTGTCACCCATCTTCTTCAACACCAACTTCAATATCTATAACACCACCACCGGCCACCATAGTCAAACGACACCACCACCTTTTCCCACCTTCACGACAACCTTTTATATCTCCTGTTTTAATCCGCCTCCAAGAACTCATCAACCACCATTAATCACCACGGTCACCACCCGTTAATAACGTTTCTGTCTCAGCCATCGCCACCACCATGTTTGTTAAACCACAACCACAATAACTGTCACCCTCACTATCCGGACACAACACCACCATTCTTATTCTTCAACAAAACTCATTACAAACACCACCACTTAGAACCCATCAATTACTCCTGTTTATTTATTTTTTGACGACACCCAACAGCAATTTTTGCTATTCTTGTTTCGATGCACAGCCAACCCAAACACCATCATCATCTTTTATTTGTTTTATATTATGAACGAATCATCAACCTCACGCATCACCACCTTGTAAACACCACTCACTACCATTGTGATCCACCAACTAGTCACCTCTCTCTCTCTCTACGTCTCCCTCTCTCATCGTGAACTACATCGTGTTCTTGTACTACTTGCTGCAAACCCGCTATTGTTTCTGTTTTTCTGTGTTTTCGAACTCCATCACCAAAACTCTTCTATTGTTTGATTTATGTCTCTATTCGATCAGATCATCACCACCATAACCCTGAATAAGTCACTGCAAATAATCTTTTCTTTGTTTTTCTTTCCAGTCGATCTATAGAACCATCAAAATCCACTTTGTACCATTGGTTTAAATGAAAACTGCAATTATTTTTTTTTCCTTTTGTTGCTGTAACGTTCCTAACCTCAATCGCCACCAATTCCTTTTATTAATTGCTGATTGTTGTCGGACTAAAAAGGAAGCCGTTGTTGATGATGGAAGAATGATGGCTGCTATGTCGACCTAAATTAAGACAGGAAAAGAAATCGTATATATATTTTTTTTGGGCTCCTGTTTGTTTAGAATATATGGACTGATTTGTGGATCCTTTAAACTAATATTTTTGGGCTTATAAATCGCTATATGGGTTTCATTATATTTAAGATGTTGGGCCATATCAAATCAATTCATAATGTGGAAAACTGAATTGAGATTAAATAGATTTAAGTTGGGATTTAAATCAGAAATGAAAGAATAGAGAAGTGGTTTGGTGTCGTTTGGCTTAAGCAAGAGGTTTTGAGTTAGAGCCCGGTATGGGGCATTTTTTTTTAAAAGAAAGCTTTGGAAGGTATATTTGATTACCAAAAATTATTATTATTATTATTATTATTATTATTATTATTATTATTATTATTATTATTATTATTATTATTATTATTATTATTATTATTATTATTATTATTATTATTATTATTGTTATTGTTATTATCATGATGATTAGTTTTAATATTAATAAAATGATCTTAGAATTTAAAAGTCTTAATTTAGATATTAGTAAAAGTATGATTGATTTATGAAGATAATATAAATATAAACTATCATACTAAAAACAAATATGATATAAGAATGAATATGTATATGTTACGATAGATTTTAGTTACTTTTACAAAATTCATGAAGTTATAAAGATAAGTATATAAAATATATAAGTCTTTTATTTTTAGTATTATTATTATTATGATTATTATTATTATCACGAATATGAATATTATTATTATTGTTGTTACGAAAATAACAAAAACTATTATTATTATCATTAATATTAGTATTAGTATCATTGTAGACTTATTATTATTATTAACAAAAGTATTATTATAAAAATTATCATTAGTAATAAGATCGTTATAATAAATACTATTACTAAGTATTTTGTATTATTATCAAAAATTATTATTTTCACTATCATTACTATTTTTAACAAACAAATTAAATATATATAAATTAATACTATAAAAATTATATCACTAATAATAATATATATATTTGTTCGATTACAACTATGAATATTAATAAATACACAAATGATATAGGTTCGTGAATCCGAGGCCAACCCTGCATTGTTCAGTTTCGTCGTATGAATATTTTTACTACAAAATATTCGATAGTGAGTTCATTTGCTCCCTTTTACTCTTTACATTTTTGGGACTGAGAATACATGCGCTATTTTTAAAACTGCTTTATTAAATGCTTTTGAAATATATTTTAAACTGTGAATCCATGAAATGCTTTTATAAATGTTTGACGAGATAGACACAAGCAAAATATTCCTCGAATGAATTATTATGCAGACAGAAGTTCTGCGGATTATTATTGAATTATGTGGACATGATAATTGCCATCATTGAATTATGTGGACATGATAATTGCCACCATTGAATTATGTGGACATGATAATTGCCACCAATTGATATGAATGTTATGTATCGAGAGAATGATTTTATACACAGGTTATGTTTATGTTGTTTTTGTGCACGAGATATGTGTACGGTTACTAAGATTTATGAAAAATGATTTCGTACACGAGATATGTGTACTGTACTTAAAAGATATCGCATGTACATTACAGGTGGGTATAGGATTCGGGCCCATTTGTACCATGCAGCATTTAAATCTTGTGGTCTATCAAAATGATGAATTTTATTATTTTATGATAAACCTATGAACTCACCAACCTTTTGGTTGACACTTGAAAGCATCTTTATTCTCAGCTATGAAAGAAACCTTCCGCTGTACATTTACTCATTGTAAAGACATTATTTGGAGTCGATCATCGCAATGGAACCAGATGTTGGTGACTTTGTCCAGACGGATTAGGACGGGGTATGACATCTCGAGCATCACCCAATTCACACCATCAAATATGGCTTATTTCCTATCGTGAATATAAAACCCGCCATTTTTTTTACATCCTTTAATCACCACATTTAATCACACACCATCAATCTATTTATAACTCTGTCACCTTCTTGTTGTGAGCTACCACCATCGACTCCCATCACTTCCGTGACCATAATAATCCGAACCACTTGGTTTTGATCGCTAATGCATACTGCTATTGTATACCGTTACTACATGTTCCTGTTTGACAAACCAAACCATCAAACATAACACCATCGAACCACACCCATCAACTAAATGGCTCGATACTTTCTATTTTAATCGTCAACCGTAACGTCACCCTACAACCATCATTAACCCGTTTGAATCAACCCACAAGATCCACCACCATTGACACTCGCCATCACCAAGAACCACCTACACCCGCCACCACTACTATCGTAAACAACTACCACTTGCCACCCAACAGTTACCGTTTATTATGTTTCTTCTTCATGAAACGAACCCCACAACCCAACCCGTAAACCCACTATAAACCCCAACAAACAACCCGTCACACACCCACTTGTTTTGCTTTATGATTACCGCTGCCATTATCCCTATTTCTGTCAAGGAAAGCAGCCGGTTGCTGTTTTGATTTTCTGTGATGAAGACGATGAAAATGAAAATGAGATGATGAGTGATGTTGATGTAGTTGCAGCGAATAGATGATAATGATAAAGACATGATCACATGATGAGGAAATAGTGAGAGTTATACGTACACCTCCTGCCACTTGCAAATTTGACTTTATTTATTATTTATTTATTTATTTTGGGCCGAACACATTGGATTTCATCTTGGGCTGTTAATGAGGTGTTATATGGGCTGAGATGTTTTGGTTTCCTAATTTAGCCGAAACCCAATTTTAATTAAGAAGTTACAGCGAGTTATCGAGATGAACGGAGAAGATAATGATTAGTGAGGTCGAATGATGATGGGTATATGATATTAGAGATGTTTTATGATGATGATGATATATGTATGGTGTAAGTGTGCGAATGATAGAGATGATTGTAACTAAATGCCTGAGATTTGTAGTCTACTGTTTTAAAACGTTGGGTTAATAGATTTAACTTAGGAACTCAAAACAGAAAGTGAACAACAGTTGAATGGTTTAGGAGTGATTTGGGTTAGCATGAGGTCTCGGGTTCAAGCCTGGGCAGAGCTAGTTTTTATTTCTATTGTTGGAGTTTTTCTTCTAAGGTAGTATTTTTATTACTTTTATTATTATTATTATTATTATTATTATTATTATTATTATTATTATTATTATTATTATTATTATTATTATTATTATTATTATTATTATTATTATTATTATTATTATTATTATTATTATTATTATTATTATTATTAAAGTTATTATTATTAATATTATCATTGTTATAAGCATATAAAAATTGATAACATTAAGGCGAATATAAATTGATTAACCTTATGGATTATATACATAGGTACAACACATTTTTTTAAAAATTTTATTTAGATTATTACTGTTATTATTATTACTTTTAAACATCCTTATTATTATTAACATTGTTATTATCTGTAATCATTATTATTGTTTTATCAAAACTATTATTACTTTAGTATTATTTTAACAAACGAATGATATCTATATAAAAATATATATATATATATATATATTTTTACATAAAGTATACTAATATTACATAAAATTATGTTTTAACTATTATTATTGATATAACATTAATTAAATATCAAATAAGTATCATAATATAGTATAAGTATTAATAAAATTAAATATAAGAATATTAGTCTTAACACATAACAAAATATATATATTTAATTAATTTATATTATAATATGTTAATATATATATAAATGATATAGGTTCGTGAATCCGAGGCCAACCTTACAACTGTTCAATGTCGTAATATGTATTTTTACTACAAAATACAATATGGTGAGTTTCATTTGCTCCCTTTTACTCTTTACATTTTTAGGACTGAGAATACAAGTGCTTTTATAATTGTTTTACGAAATAGACACAAGTAATCGAAACTACATTCTATGGTTGGATTATCGAATCGAATATCACCCTTTTTAGTCTGGTGATCTAAGAATTAGGGAACAGACACCCTAATTGAAGCGAATCCTAAAGATAGATCTATCGGGCCCAACAAGCCCCATCCAAAGTACCAGATACTTTAGTACTTCGAAATTTATATCATGTCCGAAGGAGGATCCCGGAATGATGGGGATATTCTTATATGCATATTGTGAATGTCGGTTACCAGGTGTTCAATCCATATGAATGATATTTTTGTCTCTATGCATGAGATGTATGTTTATGAGAAATGGAAATATGAAATCTTGTGGTCTATTAAAATTATGAAATGATTATTTATGTTAAACTAATGAACTCACCAACCTTTTAGTTGACACTTGAAAGCATGTTTATTCTCAGTTATGAAAGAAATCTTCCGCTGTGCATTTGCTCATTTTAGAGATATTACTTGGAGTCATTCATGAAATATTTCAAAAGACGTTGCATTCGAGTCGTCGCGTTCATCAAGATTATTATTAAGTCAATCATAGCTAGATATATTATGAAATGGTATGCCTGCCGTCAACCTTTGATGTAATGAAAGATTGTCTTTTCAAAAACGAATTCAATGTTTGTAAAATGTATCATATAAAGGTCAAGTACCTCGCGGTGTAATCAACTGTTGTGAATCGTTTATAATTGATATGGACTTCGTCCGGATGGATTAGGACGGGTCTCTACATAATGTAGATTCGTCATATCTTTTGACGTAGATACAATCATTTAATATTTATTTTTAATATACTTTATTTATATATAGAGATATATTTTAAATAATAATTATTATAATATCCTATTTTTATTTTATTAATTTTTAATAACAACAACATATAATACTTCAAATTATATTTCGAATTATTATTTATATATACATACACACATATCTATTTATAATTAATTATTCGTGAATCGTCGAGAGCAGTCGAAGGTCAATTGAATACATGAACACTGTTTCAAAGTTTTTGAGATTTCACATTACAGACTTTGCTTATCGTGTCAGAATCATATATAGATTAAGTTTAAATTTGGTCGAAAATTTCCGGGTCGTCACAGTACCTACCCGTTAAAGAAATTTCGTCCCAAAATTTGATTGGGATGGTCATGGCTGACAATAAATATGTTTTCATGACGCATACGAGCTCAAAATTAGGGTTTTATCATCATCGAGTAATATAGACAAAACAATTTGATTTTGTGAAGAGTACGAGTGAAGCTATCATAAAAGAGTGAAATGAGTTATTGTAGATTCAACACATCTTTTGACGTAGATAGTATTGATTTCCAGAGTTTAAGGGATTTGGAGAAAATCTTGGTAATAAGATTTGATTCTTCGGTAATTAAGGAAATTAGGATCCTCTTCGGTTGAATGCGATAATCTGTCTCGATTTCTCTGTTGAATATTTTGCTATAAATCCACTCCCTTCGTTTTCTTTATATTTTGAAGTTTCATTCTTTGGTTTTCTCTTCCCGATTTTAGGTCAAGCGAATAATGGTCCAGAATTCGTAAGTATGAAGTTTCGAATGAACGTGACTAATGTTATAAGAGTGAAATTGTAATAGCACAATCTTGATTGGTTAAATTACCAGAATTCAAGAGAGAAGACAGAACTATCAAGAAAATATGTTCTTGATATATTTATAGATTAGATAGAATGTAAGAGTCGTGTAACATGGCACATGATGACGTTATGATCTGTGAATCATCACATTTCATTAGAAACTCAGCATGACTTACTGTAATATAATCACGTTGATCAAGTGTCATTATATTATAGTAACTCATGCTTCAGTTCCCAACACTACTTCTAAACATTCATATTTTAAAGTCCTATTTTTTAGAATATAGAAACTAAAATAGTTTCCTTTTCGATGTAACGCAGATAGCGCGAAGAGACAAATGATTTCAGATAAGAATAGTTATGAAAATGTCTTCAGAAATATCGAGGATATTTATAATGAAAGATACGATGATATCTCAGAATTTCTAATATCGATGGATGATGATGAAGATTTATCCGCAAGGTTTAGAGTCAGAAGCAAGTTATTCGATAATAACTCCAGCAGACACTAAATCATTTGGATTCTTTGAAAACAGGTTTCATATTTGTGATTTGTCGGAGAGATTTAAGCCAAAGAGCAACGAGGTTACTGATATGTTTGTGGTTATAAAGGTGGAATATAAAAGTTTTCCCCGATAATAATAAAAAGGGCAATCGTGTTATAATAAGACCAATCCGGTTGAAAAGTTGAAGTTGACTTGCTGAAGCTGTGACAAAATTGGCTATTTTGAAAAGGAATTGCATTGTTATTTTCGGAAATAACAATGCCAAAGGAGCTAGCACAGATATGTGTTAAACGTTTACTTAGGTTCCGAGAATTTTTCAGTTGTATAACTATGTGCATAAATCTTTCCTTCCATAGATGAAGTGCGGTTGGTTCATTCTCTCGATTGAGATGTTTTCAAGAATCATGAAAGGTTTGAATGCATAATGTAATCGTCAAGATACAAATCAGGTTTAAGATGAAATCAAGTGGCAAACTTGAAAAAATGTTTAGTTTCATATGTTATAATCAATATTTTAATTCATTTTAATTGTCCAATATTATTAGTCCACACTTAGAAGTCCACAATTGGTAGTTCAACAATTCATATATAGTTTAATATATAATATTCGAATTAATTAATAAATATCGTGACCCATTGTATACAAGTCTGAGACTCGATCAAAACTCAAAGTATATATATTATTTGAGAATCAACCTCGACCCTTTATATGCGAACTCGAACATTACAGCGTATAGAGTGACTTACAGTTATTTTAAATAATATATATAGATGACGTCGATTTGATATGTCAAAACATTGTATATGTGTCCCGATAAAGTGCGTAAAATAAATAACAGAAATTAAATGACGATAAATAAAATTGTGAGAATTAAATTGCGATAAAATAAATTGCGATAATTAAAATGTAATAATGAATTAACAGTTAACTAGGAACAGTTAGCTAGGATTTTGTTAGCGTAGATTCTTAACAAAATTTCTCATAGTTAATTTGTTTGTTTCTAACAAATTTTATTTTGTCCAATATTTTCTTCATTATGCCACTTGTCGGATTCTGATAGGTCAAAATCCAAATATGAAATTGAATGAAAATGGTTATTCTGTGGTGAACGGATAAGTACATCGGTGGATGTAAGTAGGATAGTAAATGACTGTTGAATCTGATTTGAAAGAATGTACAGTGTAACTTATTAATGTGAAATCTAAATATTCCTCGGGTATTACCTACCCGTTAAAATATTTTCACCATTAACAGTTTGTACAACAGAATTTTTAATTACAATCTTTATGAAAACATATATACATATATATTTTCTTCAGATGTAATCATGGATTTAACGAGTTAATATGATATTAAACTCATTTGATTTACCGTTAGAACAAGAATATATAATCTCTAAAACATTAAAGATTACATAATTGCTATGTCGAACGAAGATAAATGATGTAGAACGTCATGTAGAACGATGATTAGGTTTGAGGTATAGATTGTGGTGTTGAGGTGTGTAATGCGGATGTTGTTGGTGGTGGTACTGGTATTGATGTTGGTGGTACTGTTGGTGCCGGTGATGTTGATGAAGCTGGTAGGTTTTGCACCATATTTTCCAAGGCTACAACTCGGGCGCGAAGCTCGTTGACTTATTACTCCGGAATGATTGTCAGTAGGAACGAGCGAATGAATAAGGTTTAGAATCTGAGTTGTGATATAGTCGTGGTGAGATACTCTGGAAATGAGAGAGAAAATGGTGTTTCGAATATGTTCGCCGGTAAGTGCTTCAGGTTATTCGCCAAAAGGTGAATTCGGTTGGTGGGAGGGATCGCCTCCTTCGCGTCTCCATTGATTAAGTCGACTACGAACCCATCCCCAATTCATCCAAAATTGATGATGGCTGATTAGTTGATTCATTCCAGTGACGCTGTTTTCGGAGCTTAGGTGAACATCTATGTCAAAATATGAAATGTCCCGTTCATATCGATTATAAACGTTTCATATTAATTGACCTGTTTACGAGGTTTTGACCTCTATATGAGACGTTTTTCAAAGACTGCATTCGTTTTTAAAACAAACCATAACCTTTATTTTATTGACAAGGTTAAAAGGACACCACTTAGATTATCAAGAAATGATAATCTAAAAATATCACACTTACACACTACCAATACATATTGGTTTACAATATTAATATGTTACAACAAAGTAAATCTCGAATGCAGTTTTAAACAATATTATACAAGCATGCTGACACCAAATCTTGTCCATATTTTAGCATGCAACAACGGAAGCTCTTAATAATCACCTGAGAATAAACATGCTTTAAACGTCAACAAAAATGTTGGTGAGTTATAGGTTTAACCTATATATTTATCAAATCGTAATAACAGACCACAAGATTTCATATTTCAATATACATCCCATACATAGAGATAAAAATCATTCATATGGTGAACACCTGGTAACCGACATTAACAAGATGCATATAAGAATATCCCCTATCATTCCGGGACATCCATCGGACATGATAAAAACGAATTCAAAGTACTAAAGCATCTGGTACTTTGGATGGGGTTTCTTAGGCCCAATAGATCTATCTTTAGGATTCGTGTCAATTAGTAGATCGGTTTACTAATTCTTAGGCTACCAAGAAAAAGGGGCATATTCGGCTTCGATCATTCACCCATATAATGTAGTTTCATTTACTTGTGTCTATTTCGTAAAACATTTATAAAACTGCATGTATTATCATCCCAAAAATATTAGATTTTAAAAGTGGGACTATAACTCACTCTCACAGATGTTTACTTCGCCGGGAAGTAAGACTTGACCACTGGTCGATTCACGAACCTATAACAAATATGTACATATATATCAAAGTATGTTCAAAATATATTTACAACATGTTTAATACATTTTACTGTTTTAAGTATATTAAGTCAGCTGTCCTCGTTAGTAACCTACAACTAGTTGTCCACAGTTAGATGTACAGAAATAAATCGATATATATTATCTTGAATCAATCCATGACCCAGTGTATACACGTCTCAGGCTAGATCACAACTCAAAGTATATATATTTTTAGAATCAATCTCAACCCTGTATAGCTAACTCAAATATTACTGCATATAGAGTGTCTATGGTTGTTCCAAATAATATATATACATGGGTCGATATGATATGTAAAAACATTTTTATACGTGTCTATGGTATCCCAAGATTACATAATATATTAGAATACATGTATAATACAATATAAGTTAGCTAGGATATAATTAATATAGATTTGTTACCAATTTTCACGTAGCTACAACAAGCAAAATTATCCAATCTTGTTTTACCCATAACTTCTTCGTTTTAAATCCGTTTTGAGTGATTCAAGTTGCTATGGTTTCATATTGAACTTAAGTTTATGAATCTAAACAGAAAAAGTATAAGTTTATAGTCGAAAATAAAGGTTACAAGTCAATATTATAAGAGGTAGTCATTTCAATCGAAAGAACGACGTCTTGATGACCATTTTGAAAAACATATTTCCACTTTGAGTTTAACCATGATTTTTGGATATAGTTTCATGTTCATAAGAAAAATCATTTTCCCAGAAGAACAACTTTTAAATCAAAGTTTATCATAGTTTTTAATTAAGTAACCCAAAACAGCCCGCGGTGTTACTACGACGGCTTATATCCGGTTTTACGGTGTTTTTCGTGTTTTCAGGTTTTAAGTCATTAAGTTAGCATATTATATAGATATAGAACATGTGTTTAGTTGATTTTAAAAGTCAATTTAGAAGGATTAACTTTTGTTTGAGAACAAGTTTAGAATTAACTAAACTATGTTCTAGTTATTACAAGTTTAAACCTTAGAATAAGATAGTTTTATATATATGATTCAAATGATGTTATGAAGATCATTACTACCTCAAGTTTTGTGAATAAACCTACTGGAAATGAGAAAAATAGATCTACCTTCAAAGGATCCTTGGATGGCTTGAAAGTTCTTGAAGTAGAATCATGACACAAAAACAAGTTCAAGTAAGATTTCTACTCAAAATAAGATTGTTATATATATAGAAATTGAATCAAAGTTTGAATATGAGTATTACCTTGTATTAGAAAGATATCATACTGTAAATAATAAAGATTTCTTGAGATTGGATGATCACTTGAAATGGATTTGCAAGATTGAAACTAAGCTAGCAAACTTGGAAGTGTTGTTGGTGTGTTCTTGAGTAGTTGTTTTGTAACTTGGTTTATGTATGGATTTATGAACTAGATTGAGCTAGATTTTGATGAAGATGATGAAGAACACTTAGAACAATGGAAGAACACTTGATAGAGAGTAATTTGATTCAATAAAATTGCAAAGTGAAAGTGTTTGTGAGATATGATGTTCACGTGAATGTGTAGTCTCCATATAGGCTCCATTAGTTTGTAATTTTATGAGATATTTCATGCTAGATGTTAAATGATGGTTCCCACATGTGTTAGGTGACTCATATGGGCTACTAAGAGCTGATCATTGGAGTGTATATACCAATAGTACATACATCTAAAAGCTGGGTATTGTACGAGTACGAATACGGGTGCATACGAGTAGAATTGCTGATGAAACTGAACGAGGATGTAATTGTAAGCATTTTTGTTAAGTAGAAGTATTTTGATAAGTGTCTTGAAGTCTTTCAAAAGTGTATGAATACATATTAAAACACTACATGTATAAACATTTTAACTGAGTCGTTAAGTCATCGTTAGTCGTTACATGTAAGTGTTGTTTTGAAACCTTTAAGTTAACGATCTTGTTAAATGTTGTTAACCCATTGTTTATTATATCTAATGAGATGTTAAATTATTACATTATCATGATATTATTATGTATTAATATATCTTAATATGATATATATACATTTAAATGTCGTTACAACGATAATCGTTACATATATGTCTCGTTTCGAAATCCTTAAGTCAGTAGTCTTGTTTTTACATATGTAGTTCATTGTTAATACACTTAATGATATGTTTACTTATCATTTATCATGTTTAAATATAGTGTATCAATATCTTAATATGATTCATATGTATTTACTAAGACGTTGTTATAACGATAATCGTTATATATTTCGTTTTCGAGTTTCTTAATTCAATAGTCTCATTTTTATGTATATAACTCATTGTTAAAATACCTAATGAGATACTTACTTATCATAATATCATGTTAACTATATATATATATCCATATATATGTCGTCATATAGTTTTTACAAGTTTTAACGTTCGTGAATCGCTGGTCAACTTGGGTGGTCAATTGACTATATGAAACCTATTTCAATTAATCAAGTCTTAACAAGTTTGATTGGTTAACATGTTGGAAACACTTAATCATGTAAATATCAATTTCATTTAATATATATAAACATGGAAAAGTTCGGGTCACTACAGTACCTACCCGTTAAATAAATTTCGTCCCGAAATTTTAAGCAGTTGGAGGTCTTGACGTATCTTCTGGAAATAAGTGCGGGTATTTCTTTTTCATCTAATCTTCTTATTCCTAGGTGAACTCGGGTCCTCTACGAGCATTCCATCGAACCTTAATAATTGGTATCTTGTTTTGCGTAAGTCTTTTAACCACACGATCCATAATTTCGACGGGTTCTTCGATGAATTGAAGTTTTTGGTTGATTTGTATTTCGTCTAATGAAATAGTGAGATCTTCTTTAGCAAAACATTTCTTCAAATTCAAAACGTGGAAAGTGTTATGTACAGCCACGAGTTGTTGAGGTGACTCAAGTCGGTAAGCTACTGGTCCGACACGATCAATAATCTTGAATGGTCCAATATACCTTGGATTTAATTTCCCTCATTTACCAAATCGAACAACGCCTTTCCAAGGTGCAACTTTAAGCATGACCATCTCTCTAATTTCAAATTCTATATCTTTTTTTTAATGTCAGCGTAGCTCTTTTGTTGACTTTGGGCGATTTTCAACCGTTGTTGAATTTGGATGATCTTCTCTGTAGTTTCTTGTATTATCTCCGGACCCGTAATCTGTCTATCCCCCACTTCACTCCAACAAATCGGAGACCTGCACTTTCTACCATAAAGTGCTTCAAACGGTGCCATCTCAATGCTTGAATGGTAGCTGTTGTTGTAGGAAAATTCTGCTAACGGTAGGTGTCGATCCCAACTGTTTCCAAAATCAATAACACATGCTTGTAGAATGTCTTCAAGCGTTTGTATCGTCCTTTCACTCTTCCCATCAGTTTGTGGATGATAGGCAGTACTCATGTCTAGACGAGTTCCTAATGCTTGCTGTAATGTCTGCCAGAATCTTGAAATAAATCTGCCATCCCTATCAGAGATAATAGAGATTGGTATTCCATGTCTGGAGACGACTTCCTTCAAATACAGTTGTGCTAACTTCTCCATCTTGTCATCTTCTCTTATTGGCAGGAAGTGGCTGATTTGGTGAGACGATCAACTATTACCTAAATAGTATGAAAACCACTTGCAGTCCTTGGCAATTTAGTGATGAAATCCATGGTAATGTTTTCCCATTTCCATTCCGGGATTTCGGGTTGTTGAAGTAGACCTGATGGTTTTTGATGCTCAGCTTTGACCTTAGAACACATCAAACATTCTCCTACGTATTTAGCAACATCGGATTTTGTAGTGACCCGAACTTTTCCATGTTTATATATATTAATTGAGATTGATGTTTACATGATTAAATGTTTCCAACATGTTAAGCAATCAAACTTGTTAAGACTTGATTAATTGAAATAGGTTTCATATAGACAATTGACCACCCAAGTTGACCGGTGATTCACGAACGTTAAAACTTGTAAAAAAACTATATGATGACATATATATGGTTATATATATAGTTAACATGATATTATGATAAGTAAACATATCATTAATTATATTAACAATGAACTACATATGTAAAAACAAGACTACTAACTTAATGATTTTGAAACGAGACATATATGTAACGTTTATCGTTGTAACGACATTTAATGTATATATATCATATTAAGAGATATTCGTACATCATAATATCATGATAATATAATAATTTAAAATCTCTTTTGATATTATAAACATTGGGTTAACAACATTTAACAAGATCGTTAACCTAAAGGTTTCAAAACAACACTTACATGTAACGACTAACGATGACTTAACGACTCAGTTAAAATGTATATACATGTAGTGTTTTAATATGTATTTATACACTTTTGAAAGACTTCAATACACTTATCAAAATACTTCTACTTAACAAAAATGCTTACAATTACATTCTCGTTCAGTTTCATCAACAATTCTACTCGTATGCACCCGTATTCGTACTCGTACAATACACAGCTTTTAGATGTATGTACTATTGGTATATACACTCCAATGATCAGCTCTTAGCAGCCCATGTGAGTCACCTAACACATGTGGGAACCATCATTTGGCAACTAGCATGAAATATCTCATAAGATTACAAAAATATGAGTAATCATTCATGACTTATTTACATGAAAACAAAATTACATATCCTTTATATCTAATCCATACACCAACGACCAAAAACACCTACAAACACTTTCATTCTTCAATTTTCTTCATCTAATTGAACTCTCTCAAGTTCTATCTTCAAGTTCTAAGTGTTCTTCATAAATTCCAAAAGTTCTAGTTTCATAAAATCAAGAATACTTTCAAGTTTGCTAGCTCACTTCCAATCTTGTAAGGTGATCATCCAACCTCAAGAAATCTTTGTTTCTTACAGTAGGTTATCATTCTAATACAAGGTAATAATCATATTCAAACTTTGGTTCAATTTCTATAACTATAACAATCTTATTTCAAGTGATGATCTTACTTGAACTTGTTTTCGTGTCATGATTTTGCTTCAAGAACTTTGAGCCATCCAAGGATCCATTGAAGCTAGATCCATTTTTCTCTTTTCCAGTAGGTTCATCCAAGGAACTTAAGGTAGTAATGATGTTCATAACATCATTCGATTCATACATATAAAGCTATCTTATTCGAAGGTTTAAACTTGTAATCACTAGAACATAGTTTAGTTAATTCTAAACTTGTTCACAAACAAAAGTTAATCCTTCTAACTTGACTTTTAAAATCAACTAAACACATGTTCTATATCTATATGATATGCTAACTTAATGATTTAAAACCTGGAAACACGAAAAACACCGTAAAACCGGATTTACGCCGTCGTAGTAACACCGCGGGCTGTTTTGGGTTAGTTAATTAAAAACTATGATAAACTTTGATTTAAAAGTTTTTATTCTGAGAAAATGATTTTTATTATGAACATGAAACTATATCCAAAAATTATGGTTAAACTCAAAGTGGAAGTATGTTTTCTAAAATGGTCATCTAGACGTCGTTCTTTCGACTGAAATGACTACCTTTACAAAAACGACTTGTAACTTATTTTTCCGACTAGAAACCTATACTTTTTTTGTTTAGATTCATAAAATAGAGTTCAATATGAAACCATAGCAATTTGATTCACTCAAAACGGATTTAAAATGAAGAAGTTATGGGTAAAACAAGATTGGATAATTTTTCTCATTTTAGCTACGTGAAAATTGGTAACAAATCTATTCCAACCATAACTTAATCAACTTGTATTATATATTATGTAATCTTGAGATACCATAGACACGTATACAATGTTTCGACCTATCATGTCGACACATCTATATATATTTCGGAACAACCATAGACACTCTATATGTGAATGTTGGAGTTAGCTATACAGGGTTGAGGTTGATTCCAAAATATATATAGTTTGAGTTGTGATCAATACTGAGATATGTATACACTGGGTCGTGGATTGATTCAAGATAATATTTATCGATTTATTTCTGTACATCTAACTGTGGACAACTAGTTGTAGGTTACTAACGAGGACAACTGACTTAATAAACTTAAAACATCAAAATATATTAAAAGTGTTGTAAATATATTTTGAACATACTTTGATATATATGTATATATTGTTATAGGTTCGTGAATCAACCAGTGGTCAAGTCTTACTTCCCGACGAAGTAAAAATCTGTGAAAGTGAGTTATAGTCCCACTTTTAAAATCTAATCTTTTGGGATGAGAATACATGCAGGTTTTATAAATGATTTACATAATAGACACAAGTACGTGAAACTACATTCTATGGTTGAATTATCGAAATCGAATATGCCCCTTTTTATTAAGTATGGTAATCTAAGAATTAGGGAACAGACACCCTAATTGACGCGAATCCTAAAGATAGATCTATTGGGCCTAACAAACCCCATCCAAAGTACCGGATGCTTTAGTACTTCGAAATTTATATCATATCCGAAGGGTGTCCCGGAATGATGGGGATATTCTTATATATGTATCTTGTTAATGTCGGTTACCAGGTGTTCACCATATGAATGATTTTTATCTCTATGTATGGGATGTGTATTGAAATATGAAATCTTGTGGTCTATTGTTACGATTTGATATATATAGGTTAAACCTATAACTCACCAACATTTTTGTTGACATTTTAAGCATGTTTATTCTCAGGTGATTATTAAGAGCTTCCGCTGTCGCATACTTAAATAAGGACAAGATTTGGAGTCCATGCTTGTATGATATTGTGTAAAAACTGCATTCAAGAAACTTATTTTGTTGTAACATATTTGTATTGTAAACCATTATGTAATGGTCGTGTGTAAACAGGATATTTTAGATTATCATTATTTGATGATCTACGTAAAGCTTTTTAAACCTTTATTGATGAAATAAAGGTTATGGTTTGTTTAAAAATGAATGCAGTCTTTGAAAAACGTCTCATATAGAGGTCAAAACCTGGCAACGAAATCAATTAATATGGAACGTTTTTAATCAATAAGAACGGGACATTTCAGTTGGTATCAGAGCGTTGGTCTTAGAGAACCAGAATTTTGCATTAGTGTGTCTTATCGAGTTTGTTAGGATGCATTAGTGAGTCTGGACTTCGACCGTGTTTACTTGAAAAATGATTGCTTAACAAATTTTGTTGGAAACTATATATTTTTAACATGTGAATATTATGTGATATATTAATCTCTTAACGCGTTTGATATTATGTGATAGATGTCTACCTCTAGAACAAGTCCCATTGACTCACCTAATAATAATGAAGAGTCAAATGTAAATTGGAATGATTCGTGGACTGATTCACAAGTTCCCGAAGAGGAACCGGAAGAAGAGTCGGAACCGGAAGAAGAATCGGAACCGGAAGAAGAATCGGAACCGGATGAAGAAATAGAACCGGTGGGGGAAATAATAAAACGGTTAAGTAAAAGAAAATCCTCAACCAACCGACCAAAGTTAATTATGGTCAATGGTGTTTCCGCCAAGGAAGCAAAATATTGGGAGGATTACCAATTCTCCGATGAATCGGATTCCGACGAGAATTCCGATGATGTTATAGAAATTACCCCAACTGAATTTAAAAAGGCAAAAGAAAATAATAAGGGAAAGGGCATAAAAATAGAGAAATCTAATTCCAACCCCGATGAACTTTATATGTATCGTCAACCCCCGAAGTCCTTAAGTTGTAACAATGACCCGGGAACCTCTAAACCACCAGGTTTTTCTAAACCAATGTGGACAACGACGGCTCGTATTAGGGGAACATCATATATCCCTAGAAACTTGGCAAAACGAACCAAAACCGAAGAAGAAGAAACGAGCGAGTCGGAATAAGATAGTTGTATTCGTGTGGTGTAATATATGGAATATAGTGTTCTTATGCTTTATGATATATGTAAAAATTGCTTGTATTAATAAGTATTTTTTTTATGAATCTAACTCTTGTCTATTTTACAGTTTAAAAACACAAAATGGATAGACAACCCAATATTTTAAGAGACCTACCCGGAGACATGATTGATGAAATCTTGTCTAGAGTCGGCCAGAATTCTTCGGCACAACTATTTAAGGCGAGATCAGTTTGTAAGACATTCGAAGAACGTTCCAAGAATGTCTTGGTTTATAAGAGACTTTCGTTTGAAAGATGGGGGATATCACATTGGGAAACCCATAAGTTACGATGTGTTTACTTTGACGCATATATTGCGGGGAACCCAAATGCTATTTTACGCAACGGGTTAAGAAATTATTTTGACTCAATATATCCGAATATTGGACTTCGTGATTTAGAAAAAGCGGCTAACATGCAACATAAAGAAGCATGTTATGCTTACGGATTAGTAATGTTCGCTTCTCACCAAAGTGAGAACAAGAACATCGGGCTACAACTATTAAACAAAACGTTTCCACAAGTGACGGAGTCGGTAATTTGGGTAAGAAATGAGGTTTTTAGATTATTACGGGACTGTTGGACATTACGTAACCCTCGTCCCTTTGATGACGTTACAACACGCTGTCTTATCAACGGCCATAACGGTTATGTTGCACAAGACCAAGGATGGGAAGTAGTCCTAGTAAAACCAGAATGCATGACTTGTTTCTGGACGTATGAATTACGTGTCTTTATTGCCTTTGCTGAACGACTTGTGTACTAGCTAGAATTGTCTTCACAACTATCTTGTATCAAAGTTATTGTGTGCTATATTTCATGCTTTATGTAAAATAAGCGGTATTGTAAGTTTGTAAAATATTGTATAAAAGTTTGAACGCGAAATATTATTATAATCAGTTTTTCATATAGAATTGTAGTAGTTGAATTGTATATTAGCTACTAAGTATGAACTTAACGGGTAGGTACTACCCGAATTTAAACTTATAAAACGCTAATATGAAGAAAAAGCTTTTATAAATGAGTTCATATTATGCTACGAAATACTATTAACTACTCTTAATATTCTGTATGATTAACTTGTTCCATTTAACTATTTTGAAGGAAATGGCACCGACTACTCGACACACCGTGAATATGAATGAAGAGGAATTCCGTACTTTTCTAGCTTCAAACATAGCAGCAGTACAGGCTGCGCTACATACCAACAATAACCTTGGATCTAGCAGTACAGGAAATCGTGTAGGATGCACCTACAAAGAATTCACTGCCTGCAAACCTTTGGAATTTGATGGAACCGAAGGACCGATCGGATTGAAACGATGGACCGAGAAGGTTGAATCGGTGTTTGCCATAAGTAAGTGTACTGAAGAGGACAAAGTGAAGTACGCTACGCATACCTTCACAGGTTCTGCGTTAACATGGTGGAATACCTATCTAGAGCAAGTGGGACAAGATGATGCGTACGCACTACCGTGGTCAGCATTCAAGCACTTGATGAACGAGAAGTACCGTCCCAGAACTGAGGTCAATAAGCTCAAGACAGAACTTAGAGGGTTACGAACCCAAGGATTTGATATTACCACGTACGAAAGACGATTCACAGAATTGTGCCTATTGTGTCCGGGAGCATTCGAAGATGAGGAAGAGAAGATCGACGCGTTTGTGAAAGGATTACCGGAAAGAATCCAAGAAGATATAAGTTCACACGAGCCCGCCTCCATACAACAGGCATGTAGAATGGCTCACAAACTAGTGAACCAGATTGAAGAAAGAATTAAAGAACAGACTGCTGAAGAGGCCAATGTGAAGCAAGTCAAAAGAAAGTGGGAGGAAAACGGTGATAAGAATCACCAATACAACAACAACAGCAATTACAACAATAATCGCAACAATTATCCCAACAATCGCAACATCAATCGCAACTACAACAAACGGCCCAACAACAACAACAACAACAACAGCAACTACAAAAATCATCCCAACAACAATAATAACCGCAACAACAACAACAATCAGAAGCAACTATGCCAAAGGTGTGAAAAGAATCACTCAGAGTTCTGCACCAAATTTTGCAACAAATGTAAAAGAAATGGTCATAGCGCGGCGAAGTGTGAGGTCTACGGACCAGGGGTTAATAGAACAAAAGGAACAAATGGTGTCGGAATGAGTAATGGCGGAGCAAGTAGTGTCGGAGCAAGTTATGCCAATGTAGTTTGTTATAAATGTGGAAAACCAGGCCACATTATTAGAAATTGCCCGAACCAGGAGAACACGAATGGACAAGGCCGTGGAAGAGTTTTCAATATTAATGCGGTAGAGGCACAGGAAGACCCGGAGCTTGTTACGGGTACGTTTCTTATTGACAATAAATCTGCTTACGTTTTATTTGATTCGGGTGCGGATAGAAGCTATATGAGTAGAGATTTTTGTGCTAAATTAAGTTGTCCATTGACGCCTTTGGATAGTAAATTTTTACTCGAATTAGCAAATGGTAAATTAATTTCAGCAGATAATATATGTCGGAATCGAGAAATTAAACTGGTTAGCGAAACCTTTAAGATTGATTTGATACCAGTAGAGTTATGGAGTTTTGATGTGATAATCGGTATGGACTGGTTGAAAGAAGTGAAAGCGGAGATCGTTTGTTACAAAAATGCAATTCGCATTATACGAGAAAAAGGAAAACCCTTAATGGTGTACGGAGAAAAGGGCAACACGAAGCTACATCTTATTAGTAATTTGAAGGCACAAAAACTAATAAGAAAAGGTTGCTATGCTATTCTAGCACACGTCGAGAAAGTACAAACTGAAGAAAAGAGCATCAATGATGTTCCCATTGCAAAAGAATTTCCCGATGTATTTCCGAAAGAATTACCGGGATTACCCCCACATCGATCCGTTGAATTTCAAATAGATCTTGTACCAGGAGCTGCACCAATAGCTCGTGCTCTTTACAGACTCGCACCCAGCGAGATGAAAGAACTGCAAAGCCAATTACAAGAACTTTTAGAGCGTGGTTTCATTCGACCAAGCACATCACCGTGGGGAGCTCCTGTTTTGTTTGTCAAGAAGAAAGATGGTACATTCAGGTTGTGTATCGACTACCGAGAGTTGAACAAACTTACCATCAAGAACCGCTACCCACTACCGAGAATCGACGACTTATTTGATCAACTACAAGGCTCGTCTGTTTATTCAAAGATTGACTTACGTTCCGGGTATCATCAAATGCGGGTGAAAGAAGATGATATTCCAAAGACTGCTTTCAGAACACGTTACGGTCATTACGAGTTTATGGTCATGCCGTTTGGTTTAACTAATGCACCAGCTGTGTTCATGGACCTTATGAACCGAGTGTGTGGACCATACCTTGACAAGTTTGTCATTGTTTTCATTGATGACATACTTATTTACTCAAAGAATGACCAAGAACACGGTGAACATTTGAGAAAGGTGTTAGAAGTATTGAGGAAGGAAGAATTGTACGCTAAGTTTTCAAAGTGTGCATTTTGGTTGGAAGAAGTTCAATTCCTCGGTCACATAGTGAACAAAGAAGGTATTAAGGTGGATCCGGCAAAGATAGAAACTGTTGAAAAGTGGGAAACCCCGAAAACTCCGAAACACATACGCCAGTTTTTAGGACTAGCTGGTTACTACAGAAGGTTCATCCAAGACTTTTCCAGAATAGCAAAACCCTTGACTGCATTAACGCATAAAGGGAAGAAATTTGAATGGAATGATGAACAAGAGAAAGCGTTTCAGTTATTGAAGAAAAAGCTAACTACGGCACCTATATTGTCATTGCCTGAAGGGAATGATGATTTTGTGATTTATTGTGACGCATCAAAGCAAGGTCTCGGTTGTGTATTAATGCAACGAACGAAGGTGAGTGCTTATGCGTCTAGACAATTGAAGATTCACGAACAAAATTATACGACGCATGATTTGGAATTAGGCGCGGTTGTTTTTGCATTAAAGACTTGGAGGCACTACTTATATGGGGTCAAAAGTATTATATATACCGACCACAAAAGTCTTCAACACATATTTAATCAGAAACAACTGAATATGAGGCAGCGTAGGTGGATTGAATTATTGAATGATTACGATTTTGAGATTCGTTATCACCCGGGGAAGGCAAATGTGGTAGCCGATGCCTTGAGCAGGAAGGATAGAGAACCCATTCGAGTAAAATCTATGAATATAATGATTCATAATAACATTACTACTCAAATAAAGGAGGCGCAACAAGGAGTTTTAAAAGAGGGAAATTTAAAGGATGAAATACCCAAAGGATCGGAGAAGCATCTTAATATTCGGGAAGACGGAACCCGGTATAGGGCTGAAAGGATTTGGGTACCAAAATTTGGAGATATGAGAGAAATGGTACTTAGAGAAGCTCATAAAACCAGATACTCAATACATCCTGGAACGGGGAAGATGTACAAGGATCTCAAGAAACATTTTTGGTGGCCGGGTATGAAAGCCGATGTTGCTAAATACGTAGGAGAATGTTTGACGTGTTCTAAGGTCAAAGCTGAGCATCAGAAACCATCAGGTCTACTTCAACAACCCGAAATCCCGGAATGGAAATGGGAAAACATTACCATGGATTTCATCACTAAATTGCCAAGGACTGCAAGTGGTTTTGATACTATTTGGGTAATAGTTGATCGTCTCACCAAATCAGCACACTTCCTACCAATAAGAGAAGATGACAAGATGGAGAATTTAGCACGACTGTATTTGAAGGAAGTCCTCTCCAGACATGGAATACCAATCTCTATTATCTCTGATAGGGATGGCAGATTTATTTCAAGACTCTGGCAGACATTACAGCAAGCATTAGGAACTCGTCTAGACATGAGTACTGCCTATCATCCACAAACTGATGGGCAGAGCGAAAGGACGATACAAACGCTTGAAGACATGCTACGAGCATGTGTTATTGATTTCGGAAACAGTTGGGATCGACATCTACCGTTAGCAGAATTTTCCTACAACAACAGCTACCATTCAAGCATTGAGATGGCGCCGTTTGAAGCACTTTATGGTAGAAAGTGCAGGTCTCCGATTTGTTGGAGTGAGGTGGGGGATAGACAGATTACGGGTCCGGAGATTATACAAGAAACTACCGAGAAGATCATCCAAATTCAACAACGGTTGAAAATCGCCCAAAGTCGACAAAAGAGCTACGCTGACATTAAAAGAAAAGATATAGAATTTGAAATTGGAGAGATGGTCATGCTTAAAGTTTCACCTTGGAAAGGCGTTGTTCGATTTGGTAAACGAGGGAAATTAAATCCAAGGTATATTGGACCATTCAAGATTATTGATCGTGTCGGACCAGTAGCTTACCGACTTGAGTTACCTCAACAACTCGCGGCTGTACATAACACTTTCCACGTCTCGAATTTAAAGAAATGTTTTGCTAAAGAAGATCTCACTATTCCGTTAGATGAAATCCAAATCAACGAAAAACTCTAATTCATCGAAGAACCCGTCGAAATAATGGATCGTGAGGTTAAAAGACTTAAGCAAAACAAGATACCAATTGTTAAGGTTCGATGGAATGCTCGTAGAGGACCCGAGTTCACCTGGGAGCGTGAAGATCAGATGAAGAAGAAATACCCGTATCTATTTCCAGAAGATTCGTCAACACCTTCAACAGCTTAAAATTTCGGGACGAAATTTATTTAACGGGTAGGTACTGTAGTGACCCGAACTTTTCCATGTTTATATATATTAATTGAGATTGATGTTTACATGATTAAATGTTTCCAACATGTTAAGCAATCAAACTTGTTAAGACTTGATTAATTGAAATAGGTTTCATATAGACAATTGACCACCCAAGTTGACCGGTGATTCACGAACGTTAAAACTTGTAAAAAAACTATATGATGACATATATATGGTTATATATATAGTTAACATGATATTATGATAAGTAAACATATCATTAATTATATTAACAATGAACTACATATGTAAAAACAAGACTACTAACTTAATGATTTTGAAACGAGACATATATGTAACGTTTATCGTTGTAACGACATTTAATGTATATATATCATATTAAGAGATATTCGTACATCATAATATCATGATAATATAATAATTTAAAATCTCTTTTGATATTATAAACATTGGGTTAACAACATTTAACAAGATCGTTAACCTAAAGGTTTCAAAACAACACTTACATGTAACGACTAACGATGACTTAACGACTCAGTTAAAATGTATATACATGTAGTGTTTTAATATGTATTTATACACTTTTGAAAGACTTCAATACACTTATCAAAATACTTCTACTTAACAAAAATGCTTACAATTACATTCTCGTTCAGTTTCATCAACAATTCTACTCGTATGCACCCGTATTCGTACTCGTACAATACACAGCTTTTAGATGTATGTTCTATTGGTATATACACTCCAATGATCAGCTCTTAGCAGCCCATGTGAGTCACCTAACACATGTGGGAACCATCATTTGGCAACTAGCATGAAATATCTCATAAGATTACAAAAATATGAGTAATCATTCATGACTTATTTACATGAAAACAAAATTACATATCCTTTATATCTAATCCATACACCAACGACCAAAAACACCTACAAACACTTTCATTCTTCAATTTTCTTCATCTAATTGAACTCTCTCAAGTTCTATCTTCAAGTTCTAAGTGTTCTTCATAAATTCCAAAAGTTCTAGTTTCATAAAATCAAGAATACTTTCAAGTTTGCTAGCTCACTTCCAATCTTGTAAGGTGATCATCCAACCTCAAGAAATCTTTGTTTCTTACAGTAGGTTATCATTCTAATACAAGGTAATAATCATATTCAAACTTTGGTTCAATTTCTATAACTATAACAATCTTATTTCAAGTGATGATCTTACTTGAACTTGTTTTCGTGTCATGATTTTGCTTCAAGAACTTTGAGCCATCCAAGGATCCATTGAAGCTAGATCCATTTTTCTCTTTTCCAGTAGGTTCATCCAAGGAACTTAAGGTAGTAATGATGTTCATAACATCATTCGATTCATACATATAAAGCTATCTTATTCGAAGGTTTAAACTTGTAATCACTAGAACATAGTTTAGTTAATTCTAAACTTGTTCACAAACAAAAGTTAATCCTTCTAACTTGACTTTTAAAATCAACTAAACACATGTTCTATATCTATATGATATGCTAACTTAATGATTTAAAACCTGGAAACACGAAAAACACCGTAAAACCGGATTTACGCCGTCGTAGTAACACCGCGGGCTGTTTTGGGTTAGTTAATTAAAAACTATGATAAACTTTGATTTAAAAGTTTTTATTCTGAGAAAATGATTTTTATTATGAACATGAAACTATATCCAAAAATTATGGTTAAACTCAAAGTGGAAGTATGTTTTCTAAAATGGTCATCTAGACGTCGTTCTTTCGACTGAAATGACTACCTTTACAAAAACGACTTGTAACTTATTTTTCCGACTAGAAACCTATACTTTTTTTGTTTAGATTCATAAAATATAGTTCAATATGAAACCATAGCAATTTGATTCACTCAAAACGGATTTAAAATGAAGAAGTTATGGGTAAAACAAGATTGGATAATTTTTCTCATTTTAGCTACGTGAAAATTGGTAACAAATCTATTCCAACCATAACTTAATCAACTTGTATTATATATTATGTAATCTTGAGATACCATAGACACGTATACAATGTTTCGACCTATCATGTCGACACATCTATATATATTTCGGAACAACCATAGACACTCTATATGTGAATGTTGGAGTTAGCAATACAGGGTTGAGGTTGATTCCAAAATATATATAGTTTGAGTTGTGATCAATACTGAGATACGTATACACTGGGTCGTGGATTGATTCAAGATAATATTTATCGATTTATTTCTGTACATCTAACTGTGGACAACTAGTTGTAGGTTACTAACGAGGACAACTGACTTAATAAACTTAAAACATCAAAATATATTAAAAGTGTTGTAAATATATTTTGAACATACTTTGATATATATGTATATATTGTTATAGGTTCGTGAATCAACCAGTGGTCAAGTCTTACTTCCCGACGAAGTAAAAATCTGTGAAAGTGAGTTATAGTCCCACTTTTAAAATCTAATCTTTTGGGATGAGAATACATGCAGGTTTTATAAATGATTTACATAATAGACACAAGTACGTGAAACTACATTCTATGGTTGAATTATCGAAATCGAATATGCCCCTTTTTATTAAGTCTGGTAATCTAAGAATTAGGGAACAGACACCCTAATTGACGCGAATCCTAAAGATAGATCTATTGGGCCTAACAAACCCCATCCAAAGTACCGGATGCTTTAGTACTTCGAAATTTATATCATATCCGAAGGGTGTCCCGGAATGATGGGGATATTCTTATATATGTATCTTGTTAATGTCGGTTACCAGGTGTTCACCATATGAATGATTTTTATCTCTATGTATGGGATGTGTATTGAAATATGAAATCTTGTGGTCTATTGTTACGATTTGATATATATAGGTTAAACCTATAACTCACCAACATTTTTGTTGACATTTTAAGCATGTTTATTCTCAGGTGATTATTAAGAGCTTCCGCTGTCGCATACTTAAATAAGGACAAGATTTGGAGTCCATGCTTGTATGATATTGTGTAAAAACTGCATTCAAGAAACTTATTTTGTTGTAACATATTTGTATTGTAAACCATTATGTAATGGTCGTGTGTAAACAGGATATTTTAGATTATCATTATTTGATGATCTACGTAAAGCTTTTTAAACCTTTATTGATGAAATAAAGGTTATGGTTTGTTTAAAAATGAATGCAGTCTTTGAAAAACGTCTCATATAGAGGTCAAAACCTCGCAACGAAATCAATTAATATGGAACGTTTTTAATCAATAAGAACGGGACATTTCAGATTTCATACCCGGCCACCAAAAATGTTTCTTGAGATCCTTGTACATCTTCCCCGCTCCAAGATGTATTGAGTATCTGGTTTTATGAGCTTCTCTAAGTACCATTTCTCTCATATCTCCAAATTTTGGTACCCAAATTCTTTCAGCCCTATGCCGGGCTCCATCTTCTCGAATATTAAGATGCTTCTCCGATCCTTTGGGTATTTCATCCTTTAAATTTCTCTCTTTTAAAACTCCTTGTTGCGCCTCCTTTATTTAAGTAGTAAGGTTAGCGTGAATCATTATATTCATAGCTTTTACTCGAATGGGTTCTCTGTCCTTTCTGCTCAAGGTGTCAGCTACCACATTTGCCTTCCCCGAGTGGTAACGAATCTCAAAGTCGTAATCATTCAACAATTCAATCCACCTGCGCTGCACTGCCTCATGTTCAGTTGTTTCTGATTAAATATGTGTTGAAGACTTTTGTGGTCGGTATATATAATACTTACGACCCCATATAAGTAGTGCCTCCAAGTCTTTAATGCAAAAACAACCGCGCCTAATTCCAAATCATGCGTCGTATAATTCTGCTCGTGAATCTTCAATTGTCTAGACGCATAAGCAATTACCTTCGTTCGTTGCATTAATACACAACCGAGACCTTGCTTTGAGGCATCACAATATATCAAAAAATCATCATTCCCTTCAGGTAATGACAATATAGGTGTCGTAGTTAACTTTTTCTTCAACAATTGAAACGCTTTCTCTTGTTCATCCTTCCATGTAAATTTCTTCCCTTTATGCGTTAATGCAGTCAAAGGTTTTGCTATTTTAGAAAAATCTTGGATTAATCTCCTGTAATAACCAGCCATCCCTAAAAATTGGAGTATGTGTTTCAGAGTTTTCGGGGTTTTCCACTTTTCAACGGTTTCAATCTTTGCTGGATGCACCTGAATACCTTCTTTATTCACTATGTGACCGAGGAATTGAACTTCTTCCAACCAAAATGCACACTTTGAAAACTTAGCGTACAGTTTTTCTTTTCTCAGCAACTCTAGCACTTTTCTCAAATGTTCTTCGTGCTCTTAATCATTCTTCGAGTAAATAAGTATGTCATCGATGAAAACAATGAAAAACTTGTCAA
Source organism: Rutidosis leptorrhynchoides (assembly GCF_046630445.1). Classification (NCBI taxonomy): domain Eukaryota; kingdom Viridiplantae; phylum Streptophyta; class Magnoliopsida; order Asterales; family Asteraceae; genus Rutidosis; species Rutidosis leptorrhynchoides. Next base: position 2,117,456 of record NC_092337.1, read on the forward strand.
GATATGGCCCACACACTTGGTTCATGAGATCCATGAATACAGCTGGTGCGTTAGTCAATCCAAACGGCATAACCATAAACTCGTAATGACCGTAACACGTCCTAAAAGCTGTCTTCGGAATATCATCCTCCTTCACCCGCATTTGATGATATCCAGAACGTAAATCGATCTTTGAATAAACCGACGAGCCTTGTAGTTGTTCAAATAAGTCGTCGATTCTCGGTAATGGGTAACGGTTCTTGATGGTAAGTTTGTTCAACTCTCAGTAGTCGATACACAACCTAAATGTACCATCTTTCTTCTTGACAAACAGAACAGGAGCTCCTCATGGTGATGTATTTGGTCGAATGAAACCACGCTCTGAAAGTTCATGTAACTGACTTTGTAATTCTTTCATTTCGCTGGGTATGAGTCTGTATGGAGCACGAGCTATTGGTGCAGATCCTGATACTAGGTCTATTTGAAATTCAACGTATCGATGTAGGGGTAATCCCGGTAATTCTTTCGAAAATACATCGGGAAATTCTTTTGCGACGGGAACATCACTGATGTTCTTTTCTTCAGGTATAACTTCCTTGATGTGTGCTAGAATGACGTAACAACCTTTTCTTATTATTTTTTGCGCCTTCAAACTACGAATAAGATTTAACTTCGCGTTGTTCTTTTCTCCGTACACCATTAAAGGTTTTTCTTTTTCACGCATAATGCGAATCGCATTTTGTAACAAACGACCTCTGCTCTCACCTTTTTCAACCGATCCATGCCAATTATTACATCAAAACTCCCTAACTCGACTGGTATTAAATCAATCTTAAACGTTTCATTCACCAGTTTAATTTTTCTATCCCGACATATATTATCTGCTGAAATTAATTTACCGTTTGCTAATTCGAGTAAAAATTTATTATCCAAAGGCGTCAATGGGAAACTTAATTTAGCACAAAAATCTCTATTCACATAGCTTCTATCCACACCCAAATCAAATAAAACATAAGCAGATTTATCGTCAATAAGAAACGTACCCGTAACAAGCTCCGGGTCTTCCTGTGCTTCTGCCGCATTAATATAGAAAACTCTTCCGTGACCTTACCCATTAGTATTCCCCTGATTCGGGCAATTTCTAATAATGTGGCCCGGTTTTCAACATTTATAACAAACAGCGTTGGTATTACTTGTGTAACATCCTCAATCGGGCCTAGATGTAATATTACTAGATTGCCCTTAAGTTTGTATTGCGTTATTATATGCTTTTATTTTTTATTTAATATTTATTATTAAATAATGATGTGGTTAGGACCAGTTTGTGACAAGGGTCACAGAACAGGTTTGTTTATTTAATTTGGACTCCGTTTGGGTTGCCAAATGACGTACGAAAGATATCAGATAACTGATAAATACCCGTGTATCGCACAGTGTGGGAAATTAAACCTAAATTAAGTGACTAGTGCATGTGTTCTTCTTCCCATTTCTAGAAAATTCCCAAACACACCGTACCTTCCCTTCTACCTACAATCAAACCATAATCCTTAATCTTTATCTAGAGCTCAAATTGTTCATATCTTTGTGTTCCTTGTGATTCACTGATTCTTTCAAGGTAAGAGTCACAAGCTTCCATGCTCTAATCTTTGAGAAATTTAAGGTTTTGTGTTAGTTTTCATAAAAGTGTAAATTTGTGTCAAAACGAGTGATTTAAGTGTTGTTATGGTCGAATTGTTGTGGATTTTGAGTCTATAACAAGTAGTGAACAAGTTGTGGTCGATTTTGGGGTTTAAAACGAGCTCTAGATCGAGATTTGAGGATTTCATCGTGAAGTCTGTAGCCTTTGTTCAGTTTCTGATGAAGATGAACACAGTCGGCCGACTGTCAGTCGACAGTCGACCGACTGAGGGTTGAACCAGCCAATTGACGAAGACAACCGACCGACTATTGAGTGAACCGACCGACTGAGATTTACCTTCAACCGATTGATGTAATACCAAATGAATCGACCGACTGGGAAGGTCAGTCGACCGACTGGGACAGTCAGTCGACCGACTGAGTGTCCATGGCAGAATATTTTACCTAAGTGTTGATTTTTAGCCATTATGCTGCCCATTTGTATTTTGATGTTCAGGATGTAAATTTTGAAAGAAAGTGCATAAGTGTTAAGCAAAAATTTTCAGCGGACAGTTTTTGATACAAAAATTTTTGTATTGTGTTAATTGGGGTTAACGGACAGAAACTAACTTGTGTATATGTTTTTCTCAGGAGAAAAGGAGAAAGAGAAGGTTCAGTGATTAGATAGCTGAATACCTTCTCGTTTGCTAGTAATCGGTGAGTGGGACTGACTAGAGAATATAGTATATAGTAGTATGTTATATTATGATTGCCATGCTTGTTAAATATACTTATTGTTGTAATTAGTTAGTTACTTGTGATGACTGCATGTTGGTTGATGCTTGTCTGTTGGAACCCAGTGCGTCCCTATCTTGTGGTAGCCTAATTCGATAGGAGAGATCAACCTGCGGGCTGGGTTCCTCATGTGGTAGCCTATTTGCATCTGTGTAGTATATGTTTGTATGACGTGTTCATCGCGTGTGGATGATTTATGCAACACGGTATGTAGGAGGAACTTCCGGTACACCCCAGCCCGATCAACTGGAGGTTAATGGTTTGGCCGAACCGCTGGAGTCTCTGTAGACTGCACTACTGGGTGATGTTTGTGTATTAGACTATGTGACATGATTAGTATAACACTTCTGATGCTTTGGCCTGTAGTTAGTCGTACTCACTTAGCTTCGTGCTAATTCCCCTCCATCTCCTCCCTGCAGGTTGTAGCTTGTAGATATTGCTTTTGGGAGAAGACGGGCATGGTGATGTTATGTTTGACAGGAGTCAACTCTGATGTTGTCTTGCTTTATGAAAACAATAATCTTTTGTAAACTTTTTGTAAATATGTCTTCTCCATATAAACAAGTATCTTGTAATGACACGTGACACAGGTTGTATTAACAATAGTTTATGTAGATATCGTATTTAACTAATATGATGCTTCCGCCACGTTTTTAAAAAAAAATCAGCGGTGTCACAAGTTGGTATCAGAGCTGAGTTTGGCAGCATGTGCATTGTGATCTACATGTCATGTTCCCAAACTTAGAAGAGTCATGTCAAACATAACATGTTGGAGATGGGTTAAGTGAGTATTAGGACAGGTTATGTGTTAGTTGTTAGTACTAACAGAATTTATACTAAGCTATGGTGTGAGTGTTGTGGTAGTGCAGTAATGGCAGATAATAAAGCAATCGCTACTGGCCCTACTGTCCCTAGAACTGGTACTTTTAGAGCCCCTGACGAAGATGGACATGTGTCTTCAGAAGAAGAAACTTCTCAAGAAGTAATAGAACTTCAAAGTCGGTTACTAGAAGCTCAGGAGAAAATTAAGGAATTGGAACAAGAACGGGCGTAATGGAACCCTAATACCACTGCGTTAAACACAACTTTTCCTTTAAACCTTTATAATCAAGCCGGTGACAGTTCCCAATCACAGTTTCCACAAAATACCTATCAAAACTATCAAATGCCATTTTCGTTTAACCAGACTTTTCCTAATCAAATGATGTACCCATTTCAAGTCCCTGAGACAAGAAGGAAGTGTACCTATAAATAGTTTATAGACTTCAAACCTCCTGAGTACAGTGGTCACACAAACCCTACAATGACCCTTAATTGGCTAAGAGAAGTAGAGAGAGCGTTGGAAGCATGTTTTTGTGAGCCTGAATCTATGGTACTGTTTGCTAGTAGGCTTCTCAAAGGTGACGCAATGGAGTGGTGGGATTCTATTACTGCATATTTACCCAAAGAACAGATCAGTCAAATTACTTGGGAACAGTTCACTGCTAAGGTTCGTGAGCAGTATTGTTCTGAGTATGAGATAGAAAGATTGAAAACTGAGTTCCTGAGTATGAAAATGACCGAAAACATGACGATTGATGAGGTTTTCAGAGATTTTACATCGAAGTTACGGTTTGTTCAATAGTGGGTACCGACTAAAAAGGATAAAATTCAGCATTTTATGAGGGTGATTAAGCCATAATATAGAACAGTTGCTAGATTTGCAACCACATTGGCATAGGCTCATGAGATGGCGAAGATTACTGAAGGTGATATCATGACAGCGAAAAGAGAAAGTTCGAAAAGTGGATCTTTTGGGGGAAAATCAGAAGGTCAAACAGGTGGTCAGTTTGGTCAGCAGTCAAGTAAGCAATCAGGATTTCGTGGTAAGAAGTCAGGTAGGTTTAAACAGAAGAGTAAGTCAGGTATAAGCGGATCGGGTTCAAGTCAGCCTGATTGGTGTAATGTTTGTAAGTCGACTCATGTCGGACCGTGTTCTCCAATGACCAGAAGATGTTTGAAATGCGGAGTGAAAGGTCATGAAGCAACAACTTGTTCTTTTAAGTCAAATGTTTGTTGGAGTTGCCATAAGGAAGGTCATAGATCGGCGGATTGTCCATCTGCATCAAGAGCCGGTTCTGGGGCAGGGTCAGGGGCGAGGTCAGTTACTTCTGGGGGATCTTCTGCTTCTACTGTCGGGCAGAAGAGAAAGAATCCTCCAACAGCAGAGGCAAGGGCATTTCAGATGACGGTAGATGCTGCAACCGCTACCGATGACGTCATTACCGGTATGTTCTTGGTTAATTCCTTGCCAGCGCGTGTGTTATTTGATTCTGGAGCGAATCGTTCTTTTATGTCCTTAGGCTTCTGTGATAAGTTGAAGTTTGTGACGACTCGAAAATTTCTGACTAAATTTAAACTTTATCTTTATATTATTCTGACACGATAAGCAATGTTTGTTAAGTTAAATCTCAAGGATTTTATACTATGTTTATACATTCATTTAAACCTCGACCAAATTCCAATGATTCACGAACCATTAAATGAACATATATGAATATGTATGTATATGTGTATATGTTATAAATTGAAAATGTCAACAAAGTATTTAAACGTATAATGCTTTATATGAATGTATTTGTTTCAATATGATTATCGACGAAATTTAAAAAAATATATTAAATGATTGAATTATCAGAAACATTGAATTATGATTACAAGTCTCTGTTGAGAGGTCCACTATGATTTGAGAAAATCTATTCCTCTTAACGATATTCGGAATAATTTGTAAAGCTATTTATAAATAAAAATAAAAAGTGTCATTTACGAAAGTTAGACAAAAGTTAGTGGAGAATTGGTTCCCATAATATTCTATTAATCTATTTTCAAACGTACAAAGACGTTTTCAGTTTAAAAAGAACTTTATTATTAAAACGTATATAACTTTTATAAATATCTAGAATCACTTTTGACAACTCATTACTTAACCAGTATAATAAATATAACGATATTTATATTTTATTTCATTAAATATATATAACGATTTAAATTAATATTATATATATTTATACGCGTATTATACATACATAATTTTTATACTTTTACTATACTTTAACTTTACCTTTACTTTACTTTTACTTTACTTTAACTTTAATAATTCACTTTAATAATTCATACTTTAATAATTCGCTTTAATAATTCATACTTTAATAATTCACTTTAATAATTCATACTTTAATAATTCACTTTAATAATTCAAAAATCTATTATAAATAGAATTCAGTAGGTTTCATTATTTCATAGAAACTTGAAAATATATTTCTCTAAACTCTCTCAATCGATTTATATATATAAATATATATATTTGCTCTGTATTATTTCAAGATATTATTAGTATACATAAAATATTACGACGGAGTGCTGTCCGAGTGATTTCAAAATAGTTTTTTTGAATGAGTCGAAGCTAATAAAATTATGGGTTATAGCTATGGAGGTGATGGGTATGGATCATGGGTATGCTCGTGAGGTCAATCTAGTGTTTATCATCTCCGTTGCGTCTACGTACTTTCCTGCAATATTGAATCTCAATATTGATACGTGAGCACTCATAACTTAACTTTTATATATCAATAGTGTATCCTTGACTAGTTCTTGAGTATATAGGATTATGCATGCTTGTACATTCGATATTGTCCTTAGATAGGTTTGTTGAATCCTGAATTAGATACATATGCTACTGAGATAGGGTATATGATATGCATGTCATTGGAAAGCTAGAGAAAAATTAAGAACTTTTCATTTAGATATCGAATGGTTTCGATGAACGGATTAGAAGTTATAGTCAACTGAATTTTAGTATTATTGTTAAAATGATTATAATTACTATCGTCGTTATTATTTTAATAGAAATATCATTGTTATTATAAAATATCATTATTACTATTATGTTAGTATTATCATTTTATCATAATACCATTTTTAGTAAATATAAATATTGTTATTTTTTTATAGAATAATAATAATTATTATTACAAAATAATACAACTTTTACTTATCATTATTATGATCAATATTATTTTATCAAATAAATAGGGGATATAAAGATATTTTTCACCACGCGTAATATAATTACATTAATAATACTTACCACTATAGTTTTACGATATTAAGTGAACTTTATAAATTTTACTACTTAAGATATATAAAAGTATATTTTATCATATATAAACTTTAATATAAATTTTTATTAATAAATGACTTTTATTATTATAAAATCTAATAAATATATTTAAATATATAAAACGACTATAGTTAAGTTATATAATAAACACGTATAAATTTTAGAAGTCATTTTGGGTCAAGTTGACTTTTGTTGACTTTTGCATATTAGTCTCGAGCATTAGGATTGTGGTACACTATGACTTGACCAAAAATTGTTAGACAAATATTGACCAACATACAAATATATATAATTAATATAGGTTCGTGAATCCGAGGCCAACCTTGCACTTGTTAAATGACGTTATATGTATTTTTACTATGAAATACAGTATGGTGAGTTTCATTTGCTCCCTTTTATATATATTTTTGGGACTGAGAATACATGCGCTATTTTTATAAATGTTTTACGAAATAGGCACAAGTACTAAACTAATTGTACGTGGGTTTAAACCAGAAATATACCCTTAGCTTGGTAACATTAAACTACTTGTCTATGTACGGTAGGCGCGAATCCTAAAGATAGATCTATTGGGCCTGACAAACCCCATCCTGACTATGAGATGCTTTAGTACTTCGAGGTTATTTTAAACACGCCTGATCTGGTGTACTTCAGAGGGTAAAACATGAACGTTAAGGCTTGTTACCGGGTGCCTACAACTTATAGAATACATTTATACACTTGCGAGTGTACATATATTTATAAACGGAAATCTTGTGGTCTATTAATATATTGAAATGATTGTTATGATAAACCTATGAACTCGCCAACCTTTTGGTTGACACTTTAAAGCATGTTTATTCTCAGGTATTAAAGAAATCTTCCGCTGTGCATTAGCTCATTTTAAGGATATTACTTGGAGTCATTCATGCCATATTTTGAAAGACGTTGCATTCGAGTCATTGAGTTCATCAAGATTATTATTAAGCCAAATTATAGTTGGATGTATTATGAAATGGTGTGCATGCCGTTAACTTTCGTTGTAAAGAAAGTTTGTCTTTTAAAAACGAATGCAATGTTTGTAAAATGTATCATATAGAGGTCAAATACCTCGCAATGTAATCAACTATTGTGAATCGTTTATAATGTATATGAACGGGTCCTTTCAGTTGGTATCAGAGCAGGTTTAATGCCGTTTATTAGCGGGTTAATCGTAGAGGAGGTTCTCACAGTGTTACCTGTGACGAAGCATTGGCTCTTACTCCTCGCGGTCCCTATTAGGGTTGGCTGTACTGCCGAGAGGCGGGCCGTAGAATCAGTGTCTGAGGTACGCTCAGTGGTCACAAGCGGTTAGGTGAGAAGGCACTGAGTGGGATGCGTCCCCAACTTTCAGTTGGTATCAGAGCGGTGGTCTTAGCGAACCAGGTCTGCATTAGTGTGTCTAACTGATAGTCGTTAGGATGCATTAGTGAGCCTGGACTTCGACCGTGTCTGCATGTCAAAAGTTTTTCTTATCATTTTTGTCAGAAATTGCCTGCTTATCATTCTTAGTCTAGACACGTCTTACTGCATTGATTGCATGAATAGTGTATAGAAAAAAATTCATATCTTAGCGTATCTGCTAATCCATATCTTAGCGTATCTGTTACGGTAAACTTTGCCTGACATATCCCGTAAATTCCTTCGTAATCTACGAAATCTTTTGCGCTATATATATAGATATTCTATGTAATTAGAATACCACCCGATAGCCGAAAAATCATTTCATATCGAAAAATCCTTTATTCAATCGAACGAAATGGAATTCGTCATTAGTTCAAGTCCCTCGAATTCCGATATGGAATCTCACTCAAGCTCCGAAAGCAGTGTGACCGGAATGGATCAACCAATTAGCCGTCATCTATTCTGGATGAATTGGGGATAGATTCGTACCCTCCTCAATAATTGGAGACAAGAAGACGGTGATCCCTTCCATCCACCGCATTGCCCTCTTGGCGATGAACCTGAAGCACTTACCGGCGAACCGGTCCGAAACACCATTTTCTCTCTCATTTCCAGAGTATCTCGTCACGATTATATACTACATCAAATTCTAGATTTTATTTATCCGCTCGTTCGAACCGACAATCACCCCGGTGTAATAGAAGAAGTCAACACGCTTCGCGCTCGAGTAGTGGCTTTAGAGAATATGGTGCAAGGGTTAAAAACACCAACAAATAACGAAGTATTAATTCATAATTTCAATTTTATTCAATAAATACTCCGTAAAAGTTATGTAATTTCTAAAGTCTTTAGGGATTATTCAGTTCTAGTTTCAACCGTAAATCAAATGAGTTTAATTTAATATTAACTCATTAAATCTATGTTACATCTGAAGAAAATATGCACATATATATTTTCATAAAGACTGCAATAAAATTCTGTTGTACAAAATATTAATTGTGAAATTTTTTTTTAACGGGTAGGTAATACCCGAGAGATATATAAATTTACAATTAATATGTTACATTTTTTGAATCTGATTAAGCAAATCATCAACTATACTCCCAAAATCTCACAACAATATACATTCTTGTATAGTAATCAAAACAACCATTCTCACCCAAATTTGATTACGCATTCTAATTTTGACAAATCAAATGCAAGTCATGATTTAATAGAAGACATCACTCTTAGATTCCTACATCTTTCAAAGCTATACTTTGACTTCAAAACTGTGTTAGAACATCATATGTATATTAACGATTACAAACTGTGTTCAAACTCTCCGAAGTTTTCGAAGACACTTCAAACAATGAACAATCGAGATGATGATCCAACCACATATTACCTACATTTATGTACCTAAAAAGCTCTCGAAGCCAAAGTCATAGTTTGACGTGTATCCGTGTCAGACCCTTTGGCATTTATTAGCTAAAATGACTTTTCAATTCCTTTTCAAAGTAGAAAGTTTTGTCACAGCTCCAGCAAGTCAACTTCGACTTTTCAGTCGGACTAGTCTTATTATAACCTCGATAGATACGTTGCCCTTTCGTCATCGTTACTGGGGACCTTTCATATCTCGCTACCTTAGCAATAAAGTTACCAACAACTTCAATTATCTTTGACTTTTCAAAAAATCATTATATTTATTGAAATCACATCATTTACTCATTCGTATCTTGTAACGAGAATTGTCATACGAATCATCGGAAAACATTAACTAGTATTATGAAATCTCGCAACATGTCTACGCTAACAGTTATATGTGTATGTAAAACGTCTATCTCCTGGACTTACATACTTTGAATTTGAAGTTCTGAAAAATATTTTAAACTGCAAACTAGTTCTTGAAATGCTGACGAAGCCTCAAAAACTGTAAACGATCTTAACAGTAAAAAAGTTTGATGTGGTAAAGCTGAGAAAAATAGAAGGTTTGGAACTGAAAAACGGATTGAACAGACTATGAAGGAGGCTGTGGACAAATCATAAAGACTAAATCTGCCTTCAAAGAATCCAAATGATTTAGTGCGTGCTAAAGTCATTAACGAATACCTTACTCTTTATTCTAAACCTTTACAGACAAATCTTCATCATCATCCATCAATGTTAGAAATTCTAAGATATTATCATATCTTTCATTATAAATATCCGCTATATTTCTGAAGATATTTTCACAACTAATCTTATCTGAAGTCATTTATCTCTTTGCGCTATCAGTGTTATATCATATAAGAAACTATTAGTTTCTATATTCTATAAACTTTCGAGTTTAAATTATGAATGTTTTGAAGTAGTGTTGGGAACTGAAGCATGAGTTAGTATAATATAATGACACTTGATCAACGTGATTATATTACAGTAAGTCATGCTGAGTTTCTAATGGGACATGATGATTCACAGACCATGCCGTCATCATGTTCCATGTTACACGACTCTTGTATTCTATTTAATCTCTAAAAATATCAATAATATATTTTCTTGATGATTCGGTCTTTTCAGGGTATTCTGGTAAATTAACAAATCAAGATCGTGCCATTACTATTTGCTTCTTAGAACATTAACTATGTTCATTCTGAAATTCATATCTGCGAATACTGGACCATTACAAACGTTGCTTAATCACAAGAAGAAGAAACGAAAGGACAAAACTCCAAAATAGAAATTGGAGTATAAATTGCAGCAAATAGAAGGGAGCATTAACTATGAATGTCAATGATTATAGAAGACAAAAGCAGGGGCTTTGAAATATAAGGGAAGATATAAAACCCAACAACCACCCAAAAATTATAAACCGTATATATCGATGCATATAGCAATATAAAGACACGGAAGAACTAAAAACACTATAAAACCGAGAGTATAGTAGAAGTAAATAGATTCTTCCTGAGGCAGATGAAAAAGAAGAATGACAGATATGAAAGTGAGGAGTATATCGAGAATCAGTACTGGATGAAGCATATTGACAAATACTTTAAAATATGAGTTGAGGGAGAAAGAATAGAAGGTGTGAGTTGTAAGGAAACGAAGGAGGTGGATTTATAGTGAAATACCCGACAGAGAAATCAAGATGGATTATCGTATTAATTTGAAGAGAATCATAATCTCCTTAATCACCGAAGCATCAAATCCAACATAGATTACAAAGATTTTCTTTAAATTCGGAGATCAATTGTGATGACGTCAAAAGATATGACGAATCACTATAATCTTATTTCCTTCATTTATGATAACTTCCCTCATACGCTTTGAGTAATCGAATTATTTTATCCATACTTCTTAGACATGATAAAACTTCATAATCGTTACGTCATAATAACATTCTCATTGTTAGCCATAACGACCTCTATCAAATTTCGGGGACGAAATTTCTTTAACGGGTAGGTACTGTGACGACCCGAAAATTTCTGACTAAATTTAAACTTTATCTTTATATTATTCTGACACGATAAGCAATGTTTGTTAAGTTAAATCTCAAGGATTTTAAACTATGTTTATACATTCATTTAAACCTCGACCAAATTCCAATGATTCACGAACCATTAAATGAACATATATGAATATGTATGTATATGTGTATATGTTATAAATTGAAAATGTCAACAAAGTATTTAAACGTATAATTCTTTATATGAATGTATTTGTTTCAATATGATTATCGACGAAATTAAAAAAAAAATATATTAAATGATTGAATTATCAGAAACATTGAATTATGATTACAAGTCTCTGTTGAAAGGTCCACTATGATTTGAGAAAATCTATTCCTCTTAACGATATTCGGAATAATTTGTAAAGCTATTTATAAATAAAAATAAAAAGTGTCATTTACGAAAGTTAGACAAAAGTTAGTGGAGAATTGATTCCCATAATATTCTATTAATCTATTTTCAAACGTACAAAGACGTTTTCAGTTTAAAAAGAACTTTATTATTAAAACGTATATAACTTTTATAAATATCTAGAATCACTTTTGACAACTCATTACTTAACCAGTATAATAAATATAACGATATTTATATTTTATTTCATTAAATATATATAACGATTTAAATTAATATTATATATATTTATACGCGTATTATACATACATAATTTTTATACTTTTACTATACTTTAACTTTACCTTTACTTTACTTTTACTTTACTTTAACTTTAATAATTCACTTTAATAATTCATACTTTAATAATTCGCTTTAATAATTCATACTTTAATAATTCACTTTAATAATTCATACTTTAATAATTCACTTTAATAATTCAAAAATCTATTATAAATAGAATTCAGTAGGTTTCATTATTTCATAGAAACTTGAAAATATATTTCTCTAAACTCTCTCAATCGATTTATATATATAAATATATATATTTGCTCTGTATTATTTCAAGATATTATTAGTATACATAAAATATTACGACGGAGTGCTGTCCGAGTGATTTCAAAATAATTTTTTTGAATGAGTCGAAGCTAAGAAAATTATGGGTTATAGCTATGGAGGTGATGGGTATGGATCATGGGTATGCTCGTGAGGTCAATCTAGTGTTTATCATCTCCGTTGCGTCTACGTACTTTCCTGCAATATTGAATCTCAATATTGATACGTGAGCACTCATAACTTAACTTTTATATATCAATAGTGTATCCCTGACTAGTTCTTGAGTATATAGGATTATGCATGCTTGTACATTCGATATTGTCCTTAGATAGGTTTGTTGAATCCTGAATTAGATACATATGCTACTGAGATAGGGTATATGATATGCATGTCATTGGAAAGCTAGCGAAAAATTAAGAACTTTTCATTTAGATATTGAATGGTTTCGATGAACGGATTAGAAGTTATAGTCAACTAAATTTTAGTATTATTGTTAAAATGATTATAATTACTATCGTCGTTATTATTTTAATAGAAATATCATTGTTATTATAAAATATCATTATTACTATTATGTTAGTATTATCATTTTATCATAATACCATTTTTAGTAAATATAAATATTGTTATTTTTTTATAGAATAATAATAATTATTATTACAAAATAATACAACTTTTACTTATCATTATTATGATCAATATTATTTTATCAAATAAATAGGGGATACAAAGATATTTTTCACCACGCGTAATATAATTACATTAATAATACTTACCACTATAGTTTTACGATATTAAGTGAACTTTATAAATTTTACTACTTAAGATATATAAAAGTATATTTTATCATATATAAACGTTAATATAAATTTTTATTAATAAATGACTTTTATTATTATAAAATCTAATAAATATATTTAAATATATAAAACGACTATAGTTAAGTTATATAATAAACACGTATAAATTTTAGAAGTCATTTTGGGTCAAGTTGACTTTTGTTGACTTTTGCATATTAGTCTCGAGCATTAGGATTGTGGTACACTATGACTTGACCAAAAATTGTTAGACAAATATTGACCAACATACAAATATATATAATTAATATAGGTTCGTGAATCCGAGGCCAACCTTGCACTTGTTAAATGACGTTATATGTATTTTTACTATGAAATACAGTATGGTGAATTTCATTTGCTCCCTTTTATATATATTTTTGGGACTGAGAATACATGCGCTATTTTTATAAATGTTTTACGAAATAGGCACAAGTACTAAAACTAATTCTACGTGGGTTTAAACCAGAAATATACCCTTAGCTTGGTAACATTAAACTACTTGTCTATGTACGATAAGCGCGAATCATAAAGATAGATCTATTGGGCCTGACAAACCCCATCCTGACTATGAGATGCTTTAGTACTTCGAGGTTATTTTAAACACGCCTGATCTGGTGTACTTCAGAGGGTAAAACATGAACGTTAAGGCTTGTTACCGGGTGCCTACAACTTATAGAATACTTTTATACACTTGCGAGTGTACATATATTTATAAACGGCAATCTTGTGGTCTATTAATATATTGAAATGATTGTTATGATAAACCTATGAACTCACCAACCTTTTGGTTGACACTTTAAAGCATGTTTATTCTCAGGTATTAAAGAAATCTTCCGCTGTGCATTAGCTCATTTTAAGGATATTACTTGGAGTCATTCATGGCATATTTTGAAAGACGTTGCATTCGAGTCATTGAGTTCATCAAGATTATTATTAAGCCAAATTATAGTTGGATGTATTATGAAATGGTGTGCATGTCATTAACTTTCGTTGTAAAGAAAGTTTGTCTTTTAAAAACGAATGCAATGTTTGTCAAATGTATCATATAGAGGTCAAATACCTCGCAATGTAATCAACTATTGTGAATCGTTTATAATGTATATGAACGGGTCCTTTCAGTTGGTATCAGAGCTGGTTTAATGCCGTTTATTAGCGGGTTAATCGTAGAGGAGGTTCTCACAGTGTTACCTGTGACGAAGCATTGGCTCTTACTCCTCGCGGTTCCTATTAGGGTTGGCTGTACTGCCGAGAGGCGGGCCGTAGAATCAGTGTCTGAGGTACGCTCAGTGGTCACAAGCGGTTAGGTGAGAAGGCACTGAGTAGGATGCGTCCCCAACTTTCAGTTGGTATCAGAGCGGTGGTCTTAGCGAACCAGGTATGCATTAGTGTGTCTAACTGATAGTCGTTAGGATGCATTAGTGAGCCTGGACTTCGACCGTGTCTGCATGTCAAAAGTTTTTCTTATCATTTTTGTCAGAAATTGCCTGCTTATCATTCTTAGTCTAGACACGTCTTACTGCTTTGATTGCATGAATAGTGTATAGAAAAAAAAAATCCATATCTTAGCGTATCTGCTAATCCATATCTTAGCGTATCTGTTACTGTAAACTTTGCCTGACATATCCCGTAAATTCCTTCGTAATCTACGAAATCTTTTGCGCTATATATATAGATATTCTATGTAATTAGAATACCACCCGATAGCCGAAAAATCATTTCATATCAAAAAATCCTTTATTCAATCGAACGAAATGGAATTCGTCATTAGTTCAAGTCCCTCAAATTCCGATATGGAATCTCACTCAAGCTCCGAAAGCAGTGTGACCGGAATGGATCAACCAATTAGCCGTCATCTATTCTGGATGAATTAGGGATAGATTCGTACCCTCCTCAATAATTGGAGACAAGAAGACGGTGATCCCTTCCATCCACCACATTGCCCTCTTGGCGATGAACCTGAAGCACTTACCAGCGAACCGATCCGAAACATGATTTTCTCTCTCATTTCCAGAGTATCTCGTCACGATTATATACTACATCAAATTCTAGATTTTATTTATCCGCTCGTTCGAACCGACAATCACCCCGGTGTAATAGAAGAAGTCAACCCGGTGTAATAGAAGAAGTCAACACGCTTCGCGCTCGAGTAGTGGCTTTAGAGAATATGGTGCAAGGGTTACAAAAACCAACAAATAACGAAGTATTAATTCATAATTTCAATTTTATTCAATAAATACTCCGTAAAAGTTATGTAATTTCTAAAGTCTTTAGGGATTATTCAGTTCTAGTTTCAACCGTAAATCAAATGAGTTTAATTTAATATTAACTCATTAAATCTATGTTACATCTGAAGAAAATATGCACATATATATTTTCATAAAGACTGTAATAAAATTCTGTTGTACAAAATATTAATTGTGAAATTTTTTTTTAACGGGTAGGTAATACCCGAGAGATATATAAATTCACAATTAATATGTTACATTTTTTGAATCTGATTAAGCAAATCATCAACTATACTCCCAAAATCTCACAACAATATACATTCTTGTATAGTAATCAAAACAACCATTCTCACCCAAATTTGATTACGCATTCTGATTTTGACAAATCAAATGCAAGTCATGATTTAACAGAAGACATCACTCTTAGATTCCTACATCTTTCAAAGCTATACTTTGACTTCAAAACTGTGTTAGAACATCATATGAATATTAACGATTACAAACTGTGTTCAAACTGTCCGAAGTTTTCGAAGACACTTCAAACAATGAACAATCGAGATGATGATCCAACCACATATTACCCACATTTATGTACCTAAAAAGCTCTCGAAGCCAAAGTCATAGTTCGACGCGTATCTGTGTCAGACCCTTTGGCATTTATTAGCTAAAATGACTTTTCAATTCCTTTTCAAAGTAGAAAGTTTTGTCACAGCTCCAGCAAGTCAACTTCGACTTTTCAGTCGGACTAGTCTTATTATAACCTCGATAGATACGTTGCCCTTTCGTCATCGTTACTGGGGACCTTTCATATCTCGCCACCTTAGCAATAAAGTTACCAACAACTTCAATTATCTTTGACTTTTCAAAAAATCATTATATTTATTGAAATCACATCATTTACTCATTCGCATCTTGTAACGAGAATTGTCATACGAATCATCGGAAAACAGTAACCAGTATTTTGAAATCTCGCAACATGTCTACGCTAACAGTTATATGTGTACGTAAAACGTCTATCTCCTGGACTTACATACTTTGAATGTGAAGTTCTGAAAAATATTTTGAACTGCAAACTAGTTCTTGAAATGCTGACGAAGCATCAAAAACTGTAAACGATCTTAACAGTAAAAAAGTTTGATGACAAAGAATAGTAAGGTGGTAAAGCTGAGAAAAAGAGAAGGTTTGGAACTGAAAAACGGATTGAACAGACTATGAAGGAGGCTGTGGACAAATCATAAAGACTAAATCTGTCTTCAAAGAATCCAAATGATTTAGTGCGTGCTAAAGTCATTAACGAATACCTTACTCTTTATTCTAAACCTTTACAGACAAATCTTCATCATCATCCATCAATATTAGAAATTCTAAGATATTATCATATCTTTCATTATAAATATCCGCGATATTTCTGAAGATATTTTCACAACTAATCTTATCTGAAGTCATTTATCTCTTTGCGCTATCAGTGTTATATCATATAAGAAACTATTAGTTTCTATATTCTATAAACTTTCGAGTTTAAATTATGAATGTTTTGAAGTAGTGTTGGGAACTGAAGCATGAGTTAGTATAATATAATGACACTTGATCAACGTGATTATATTACAGTAAGTCATGCTGAGTTTCTAATGGGACATGACGATTCACAGACCATGCCGTCATCATGTTCCATGTTACACGACTCTTGTATTCTATTTAATCTCTAAAAATATCAAGAATATATTTTCTTGATGATTCGGTCTTTTCAGGGTATTCTTGTAAATTAACAAATCAAGATCGTGCCATTACTATTTCCTTCTTAGAACATTAACTATATTCATTCTGAAATTCATATCTGCGAATACTGGACCATTACAAACGTTGCTTAATCACAAGAAGAAGAAACGAAAGGACAAAACTCCAAAATAGAAATTGGAGTATAAATCGCAGCAAATAGAAGGGAGCATTAACTATGGATGTCAATGATTATAGAAGACAAAAGCAGGGGCTTTGAAATATAAGGGAAGATATAAAACCCAACAACCACCCAAAAATTATAAACCGTATATATCGATGCATATAGCAATATAAAGACACGAAAGAACTAAAAACACTATAAAACCGAGAGTATAGTAGAAGTAAATAGATTCTTCCGGAGGTAGATGAAAAAGAAGAATGACATATATGAAAGTGAGGAGTATATCGAGAATCAGTACTGGATGAAGCATATTGACAAATACTTTAAAATATGAGTTGAGGGAGAAAGAATAGAAGGTGTGAGTTGTAAGGAAACGAAGGAGGTGGATTTATAGTGAAATACCCGACAGAGAAATCAAGATGGATTATCGTATTAATTCGAAGAGAATCATAATCTCCTTAATCACCGAAGCATCAAATCCAACATAGATTACAAAGATTTTCTTTAAATTCGGAGATCAATTGTGATGACGTCAAAAGATATGACGAATCACTATAATCTTATTTCCTTCATTTACAATAACTTCCCTCATACGTTTTGAGTAATCGAATTATTTTATCCATACTTCTTAGACATGATAAAACTTCATAATCGTTACGTCATAATAACATTCTCATTGTTAGCCATAACGACCTCTATCAAATTTCGGGGACGAAATTTCTTTAACGGGTAGGTACTGTGACGACCCGAAAATTTCTGACTAAATTTAAACTTTATCTTTATATTATTCTGACACGATAAGCAATGTTTGTTAAGTTAAATCTCAAGGATTTTAAACTATGTTTATACATTCATTTAAACCTTGACCAAATTCCAATGATTCACGAACCATTAAATGAACATATATGAATATGTATGTATATGTGTATATGTTATAAATTGAAAATGTTAACAAAGTATTTAAACGTATAATGCTTTATATGAATGTATTTGTTTCAATATGATTATCGACGAAATTAAAAAAAATATATTAAATGATTGAATTATCAGAAACATTGAATTATGATTACAAGTCTCTCTGTTGAGAGGTCCACTATGATTTGAGAAAATCTATTCCTCTTAACGATATTCGGAATAATTTGTAAAGCTATTTATAAATAAAAATAAAAAGTGTCATTTACGAAAGTTAGATAAAAGTTAGTGGAGAATTGGTTCCCATAATATTCTATTAATCTATTTTCAAACGTACAAAGACGTTTTCAGTTTAAAAAGAACTTTATTATTAAAACGTATATAACTTTTATAAATATCTAGAATCACTTTTGACAACTCATTACTTAACCAGTATAATAAATATAACGATATTTATATTTTATTTCATTAAATATATATAACAATTTAAATTAATATTATATATATTTATACGCGTATTATACATACATAATTTTTATACTTTTACTATACTTTAACTTTACCTTTACTTTACTTTTACTTTACTTTAACTTTAATAATTCACTTTAATAATTCATACTTTAATAATTCGCTTTAATAATTCATACTTTAATAATTCACTTTAATAATTCATACTTTAATAATTCACTTTAATAATTCAAAAATCTATTATAAATAGAATTCAGTAGGTTTCATTATTTCATAGAAACTTGAAAATATATTTCTCTAAACTCTCTCAATCGATTTATATATATAAATATATATATTTGCTCTGTATTATTTCAAGATATTATTAGTATACATAAAATATTACGACGGAGTGCTGTCCGAGTGATTTCAAAATAGTTTTTTTAAATGAGTCGAAGCTAAGAAAATTATGGGTTATAGCTATGGAGGTGATGTGTATGGTTCATGGGTATGCTCGTGAGGTCAATCTAGTGTTTATCATCTCCGTTGCGTCTACGTACTTTCCTGCAATATTGAATCTCAATATTGATACGTGAGCACTCATAACTTAACTTTTATATATCAATAGTGTATCCCTGACTAGTTCTCGAGTATATAGGATTATGCATGCTTGTACATTCGATATTGTCCTTAGATAGGTTTGTTGAATCCTGAATTAGATACATATGCTACTGAGATAGGGTATATGATATGCATGTCATTGGAAAGCTAGCAAAAAATTAAGAACTTTTCATTTAGATATCGAATGGTTTCGATGAACGGATTAGAAGTTATAGTCAACTGAATTTTAGTATTATTGTTAAAATGATTATAATTACTATCGTCGTTATTATTTTAATAGAAATATCATTGTTATTATAAAATATCATTATTACTATTATGTTAGTATTATCATTTTATCATAATACCATTTTTAGTAAATATAACTATTGTTATTTTTTTATAGAATAATAATAATTATTATTACAAAATAATACAACTTTTACTTATCATTATTATGATCAATATTATTTTATCAAATAAATAGGGGATACAAAGATATTTTTCACCACGCGTAATATAATTACATTAATAATACTTACCACTATAGTTTTACGATATTAAGTGAACTTTATAAATTTTACTACTTAAGATATATAAAAGTATATTTTATCATATATAAACGTTAATATAAATTTTTATTAATAAATGAATTTTATTATTATAAAATCTAATAAATATATTTAAATATATAAAACGACTATAGTTAAGTTATATAATAAACACGTATAAATTTTAGAAGTCATTTTGGGTCAAGTTGACTTTTGTTGACTTTTGCATGTTAGTCTCGAGCATTAGGATTGTGGTACACTATGACTTGACCAAAAATTATTAGACAAATATTGACCAACATACAAATATATATAATTTGAATGTATTTCGTATGCCCGAGAGACATATTAAATTAACGTGGCTAACGTGTTATGATCCAAGTCGGGTCATACCCAATAACAAGCTTACCGACACCTTATTTGTATTTAATCTTAGCGATTGGATCGTTAAATAAATACGTGACACTTGAATTTTAGAAAAATGGGTTTTCTAAATATAATCACTTGAGTTAAGTTATTAGGATAACTTATATCCTATGGATTTAAATTGTTTATAGGAGTAAACAATTTACATTGTGTAATATTTATAAAAGGGTTTATAAATATACAAGTAACAAATAAATACTAGCACAAATGTTACAAGTTTTATAAAAATACTAATCTTTTATAAAACAAAGTGGTGGTGGGGTTTGCATAGCCCAAGGAAGACCAACATGTGCTTGTGTTGTTACTTTTAATTTGACATAATTCTCAAGTGTATGCATGCTCACTTTAACCAAGCCTTTTGACTCCTTTCAAGAATGCAAGTGGAGGACACAATATTATTCTTTTGGGAGGGTGCTGGCCGATTTTAATCAGCCTTTTTTGCTGAGATTCTGGCCGAAATTATGTGTGAACAAAAGGTGGTTTCAAGCTTGGTCACTTCAATGTACAATATGTATATGAACCAAGACTTGTGAGGTTGAAAGACATGCATTTTAATACATATGAAACCACTTGTAATCAGCTCATTTTTTCAGCTCTTTTCTGCTGAATCTGGCCGTGAGTTTTAGGTAGGAAGAAAGGGTTCTTCATGTAGTATTGCAAGCTCATATGTAGTGTCAAATAAATCCTAACCAAATTGCATGGTGTTAGTAATCAAAGCTTGGGGTATACTACACTTGAGGCTTCAAGTTAGAAGCTTTTAAGTCATCAAACATCATCACTAATTCACTGCAGCTGCTGGTCGGTTTTAACAAGCAAACAAAAAGGGGTTTCAAGTTAGTTTTAAGGTGAATAAGGTTAAGTAAGACTCAAGGGTGTTTTGGTGTCTTGTTTGGTCATCTTCTTCATCATCTTTCATGACTTATAGCAGCCCTTAAACTTGTTTTAAGGAGGTATTAAACTCTATCTTTTCTTGTTAATTAGTAAGCATATATATTCACAACTTGATCCATGGGGTTTAGCTTTAATTGGTTTAAAGATTAACAAGATAAAATGTTACTAACATGCTTCCGCTTTGATTATGTTTCTTAAATGGTTTTAAGACTTTCAAACTTGTTAAATCCCAACAATGGTATCTAGAGCCGAAGTTGTTGAAATATGCTTCGAGATGGTTATTAAACCCACTATAATTTTGCATTCTATGAACATGCATGAAGTAGAATGTAAAATTTTCGGTTTTGGGTGGTTGTCATTTTGGCCAAAATCACTTGTGATTCTGCATTCTGTACTGCAAATCACTTGTGATTCTGTACTGCCAATCACTTGTGATTCTGTATTTCCAATCACTTGTGATTCTGTGTTGCAGATCACTTGTGATTCTGTGTTGCCGATCACTTGTGATTCTGTATTGCCAATCACTTGTGATTCTGTATTGCCTATCACTTATGTTGATGATGTTCACAATCTAAGCCTTGACCTTGTGTTTGGTTGCATGCATGGTTGATTGATATTTATTCAATTGGTTTGTAATAATATTTATTCATTTGGCATGTAATAATTCATTCATAAGGCTATGTAATTTATTTTATATTTGGTATGTAAAATAGATTAGGTTGTATTTTCATTTTCTAGATAAAAATGTATTAGGATACATATTTTGTAAAATGAAGATACAAGATGATGAAGACTTGAAGAACACAAGGAGCATTTGGATGCAAGGTTAAGTGGGAGATTGGAAATCTCTTGCTTTGTGTTAAAACCCCTTAACCGGTGGCATTTGTTTTCGGCTAAACAAATGTCCACCAAAATGGCTAGATTGTGAACACACTTATTTTGCTTGTGTGGTTGTGTATTGTATGATTGTGGATTGTATGTTTGTATGCTACAAGTTAATCTCACAAGTTAACAACAAGCAAAATGGAAATTTAATTGGTTAAATTATACATTAGTTAACGACATGCAAAACGACAATTTAATTGGTTAAATTAAAAATGGCTAAAAGGACATTAATAAACGGTTATTAAGATCATGATTAGGATCATATATATAAAATGGTTTATAGACATGAAAATGGATTTTCATAAGAACCATACACTAAATGCATGTTAGTGTATGGCATAAAAGTTTTCTCAAACTAGAATCAACGAAAACTTAAAATCCCTTTTACTAAACAAGGCAACAAGTTTAACGCCATCCTTTTGTGTGACACTTAAGCATGTTAGGGAACTCATGATGGGATAAAGGTCACGTAACCATCATGAACAAACTAATATGATTAAGGTGAGTTTCGCATGCTTGTGGGATAAAGGTCACCTAACCACTTGTATGTTAAGTTTACACGTTTACACAAGTAGGACGACTTGATTTGGGAATCATGAACTTAGGGTCACCGAAGCATGAGGAACAAATAGGCGTTGATGGGATAATATGCCATGCAAAAGGATTACATGATCCCATACATTAGAAGTTGCAAAAGGATTGCAATTGTCATATAATGACTACCTAGCTAAATCAAATAACGGGATAAAGGTCACCTAACCGAAATTTGGTTTACCGTTGGATTCTAAAATTTAATATATCAATTGGATTAAAAGGGTATTGAATGTTAAATTAAAATCAATACTTAAATGAACTTTGTTAAATTTTGTAGATGGCCGCCAATAACAACAACATTCCTAACGCACCAATCAACTTTAATAACCTATCATTGAGGTCCATCCTCAAAAGGGAAAATAACTCCCAATCCGTTTCATCTAATACACTAAAGATGAAAAGCCTCATTGATCGATTGCACCGTCTCAATAGTCCCGTGTCTAATGAATTAACCACGGACCTTATCCTCAACTCTTTGTCAAAAAGGTTTGACACATGCGTGTTGAATTACAGCATGAATGATTGGGATAAGAGCATTGGCGAATTACATGCCATGCTAAGGACGGATGAATCAAGCATGGGTAAAAAGGCTTCACCCATGCTCACGATCAAAGAAGGTGGATCCAAGGATGAATCCTCTTCTAAGCCAAAGGTGGCTAAGAAGAAAGGACCCACCTATAAGGGCAAAGGAAAGGAGAAGATGGTTGCCCCAACCAACGACACTATATCGCAAAAGGTTGCAAGGCAAGCAAACCCTAAGGAAGATCCGTGCTTTGGTTGCCGTGTGATGGGTCACTAGAAACGCAACTGCCCGGTCTACCTAAAGGAGTTGAAAACAAAGAGGGATGCAGGGCAAACCTCAGGTAATGTATATATGGAATACGTTGAGCTTAGTATTACTTCTTCTAATACATGGGTATTAGACACAGGATGTGGAACTCATATTTGCAATTCATTGCAAGGGTTCATAAGAGGTAAACTAAATGCGGGAACAACAAGTCTCTACATGGGAAATGGTGCAAAGGTGCACGTAAAAGCTCAAGGAGACTTTGTTTTAAAGCTACCAAGTAGTTTGGAGCTTATATTGAAAAATGTTTTGTATGCACCTGATTTAACGCGAAACATTATTTTTGTTTCCCATTTAAGACAATGTGGTTTTAATCTTAATTTTATTAATGATGATATCCATGTTTTCTTGAATGATATGTTCTATTTTAAGGCTTCGCCTTTGAATGGTATTTATGAATTGGTTCATGATAACACATCATTCGATAGCTCAATATACCAAGCAAGCACCAAGAAGCTCAAAATGGATTTGAGTGATTCCTACTTATGGCATTGTCGCCTTGGTCACATAAACAAGAATCGAATACATACACTTCAAAAGAATGGACTTTTGAAATCAAATGAACTTGACTCGTTTGATGTATGTGAATCTTGTTTGCAAGGCAAAATGACTAAAGCACCTTTCAAAGGGACCTATGAAAGGGCTAAGGACTTATTGGAATTAATACATTCGGATGTATGTGGACCCTTTAAGCCCATAGCTAGGAATGGTGAAAGATACTTCGTTACTTTCATTGATGACTTCAGTCGTTTCGAATATGTCTACTTATTAAGACACAAGGACGAAACTTTTGAAGCATTCAAGGAATATCAAAACGAAGTACAAAAATCAACTCAATAAGACAATTAAGGTACTTCGTACCGATAGAGGAGGTGAATACCTAAGCGATGCCTTCCAAGATCATCTTAGGAGTTGTGGGATTATCTCACAACTTACTCCACCAGGAACACCCCAACCTAATGGAGTGTCCGAAAGGAGGAACCGAACCCTAATGGATATGGTTCGATCTATGATGGCAAGAAGCTCGTTACCTCTATCATTTTGGGGTTATTGTCTATGCTCGGCGGCTCGTATTTTAAACATGGCCCCAACCAAGAAAGTGGAGCGAACACCTCATGAGATGTAGTTTGGAAAACCTCCATCTCTATCATACTTAAAGGTATGGGGATGTGAAGCTTATCCTAAGCGTTACGTCCCTAATAAGTTGAATGCTCGATCCACAAAGTGTATCTTCATAGGATATCCCAAGGATGATATGGGATACTATTTCTATGATCCATCCGAGCAGAATGTATTGGTTGCTCGGAAGGCTGAATTCCTTGAAACTAAGTTCCTCCTGGAAGGAAATAGTGAAAGGAAGATAGATCTTGAAGAGGTTCAAGATCAAGTAGATAATACACAATTGGTTGACACTAGCACTCAACATGAAAATGTTGAGAATGATCACATGGGTGATCAAGGTATACAAAACATTCGTAGATCTGGTAGAATTAGTAACCCTCCTGAGAGATATGGGTATCTCATAGATGGTTACTATACGGTTGATTTGGATGAACCGACAAACTACCAAGATGCTTTATCACGGATTGATAAAGATAAATGGCAGGAAGCCATGAACGTTGAGATGCAATCCATGTATGACAACCAAGTTTGGGAATTGGTTGCACAACCTACTAACTCCAAGTTAGTTGATTGTAAATGGCCTTTCAAGGAGAAAACCAAGATACATGGAAACTTGGATACATATATAAAGTATGCAAGTTAAAGAAATCAATCTACGGATTGAAACAAGCATCAAGAATGTGGAATCATCGTTTTAATGAGGAAGTCAAGAATTTTGACTTCATTAATAACGGTGATGAAAGTTATGTATACAAGAAAGCTAGTGGGAGCACTATCATGTTCCTTGTACTATATGTGGATGATATATTATTATTTGGAAATGATATTCCGCAAATCCAAGGAGTTAAAAACTTGGCTAAGTAGTTGCTTCTCCATTTAGGATCTTGGAGAAGCACAATACATTTTGGGGATTGGGATCTACAGAGATAGATCCAAGAAATTGATAGGTTTGAATCAAAGTGCATACAATAAAAGGCTTGAAAAGGTTCAAGAAGGAAAACTCTAAGAAAAGTTTGGTACCTTTTCAAAGAGGAGCGATTCTCAGTTTATCTCAGTGCCCCACCACGAAAGATGAACAAGAAAGCAAAAGAATGTCCCATATGCGTCTGCTATTGGGTCAATCATGTATGCGATGATATGCACTACACCGGATGTGTCATGCGCTCGTAGCATGACAAGTAGATACCAGAATAACCCAGAAAATAGTCATGGGACTGTGGTTAAAAGTATATTGAAATACCTTGGAAGGACTAAGGGTATGTTTCAAATATACGGGTCTGGTGAGGAGGAACTCGCTGTAAAAGGTTACGTGGACGCGAGCTTCCAAACTGAAGGTGCGGTCTCTTGGAAGAGTTAAAAATAGAATGTTGTTGCTTTATCCACTACAGAATCAGAATACATCGCCGTCTCATTGGCAGCTAAGGAAGCTGCGTGGATGAAGAAATTCATCGACGACTTAGGAGTGGTCCCTACCATTCAAGACCCTCTTGAGATCTTTTGTGACAACGAAGGTGCGATTGCTCAAATCAAGGAACCTCGTGCTCACCAAAAGACCCGTCACATTGAGCGGAGATTCAACTACATTAGGGATGAAGTTGAAAAGGGAAAGATATGTATTCGCAAAGTTCACACAGATCATAACATAGCGGATCCACTCACGAAACTCTTATATGGAGCAAAACATGAAGGACATGTTTGTGCATTAGAGCTTCGACATTCTAGTGATTGGTTATGATCTGTTTTAAGTATTGTAACAGAACGAAGTGGTTCAAACTCATTAATATAACTATGGTGTTTATTTATTTGAGTCATGTTCCTATTTTGCATATTTTATCCATGAATAAGTAATTATTCTAAATTCCGTAGTCGATCACATTTGTGGGAATGAATGTGAGGTCTAAACTATTATGAACTTGGATTGGTTAACATTCAAATGGTGAATGTGGAGCAAGGTTGCAACCAAGGTTCATAGATATTTGTGGGACACAAATATTGGAAGACCCGCTCTCAAGATTTACTGTATGGAGCCTTTGTGGTTGATCACATGTAATCTTGAGTAAAGGAGAATATCATTGTATCCTCTGACCTGAGATACATATTGGGTTCAGATATTCACTGAATATTGTACCTTGATTCTTTCCTTCGCTATTCTGAAAAGGTAGCTCATAAGGGAGGCTTCAGGTATGGTACAAGGTGTAGTGTCTAGGACGTATGTAGTCAAGATGGAATTTGTCCCTCTTATTCGTTGAGAGTCAGATGTCTAAGGCCTGATAAAGTCAAATCTATAAGAGAGTGGTCACTCTGTATCTCTTAGATTTAACATGACATCTAGGATAAAAGGATATAATGAAAGATTCACCTAATCATATTCGAGATGGGAACTTGAAAGGGATGATGTTATTGAATGGCACAAAGTCATAACATATTAGGGGTGATGGACGGTGTGTTAGGCTGTATCCATCACTTGCATTAATTTCTTATGTTTCTCGTGCAAGTGGGAGATTGAAGGTATTTCGTATGCCCGAGAGACATATTAAATTAACGTGGCTAACGTGTTATGATCCAAGTCGGGTCATACCCAATAACAAGCTTACCGACACCTTATTTGTATTTAATCTTAGCGATTGGATCGTTAAATAAATACGTGACACTTGAATTTTAGAAAAATGGGTTTTCTAAATATAATCACTTGAGTTAAGTTATTTGGATAACTTATATCCTATGGATTTAAATTGTTTATAGGAGTAAACAATTTACATTGTGTAATATTTATAAAAGGTTTTATAAATATACAAGTAACAAATAAATACTAGCACAAATGTTACAAGTTTTATAAAAATACTAATCTTTTATAAAACAAAGTGGTGGTGGGGTTTGCATAGCCCAAGGAAGACCAACATGTGCTTGTGTTGTTACTTTTAATATGACATAATTCTCAAGTGTATGCATGCTCACTTTAACCAAGCCTTTTGACTCCTTTCAAGAATGCAAGTGGAGGACACAATATTATTCTTTTGGGAGGGTGCTGGCCGATTTTAATCAGCCTTTTTTGCTGAGATTCTGGCCGAAATTATGTGTGAACAAAAGGTGGTTTCAAGCTTGGTCACTTCAATGTACAATATGTATATGAACCAAGACTTGTGAGGTTGAAAGACATGCATTTTAATACATATGAAACCACTTGTAATCAGCTCATTTTTTCAGCTCTTTTCTGCTGAATCTGGCCGTGAGTTTTAGGTAGGAAGAAAGGGTTCTTCATGTAGTATTGCAAGCTCATATGTAGTGTCAAATAAATCCTAACCAAATTGCATGGTGTTAGTAATCAAAGCTTGGGGTATACTACACTTGAGGCTTCAAGTTAGAAGCTTTTAAGTCATCAAACATCGTCACTAATTCACTGCAGCTGCTGGTCGGTTTTAACAAGCAAACAAAAAGGGGTTTCAAGTTAGTTTTAAGGTGAATAAGGTTAAGTAAGACTCAAGGGTGTTTTGGTGTCTTGTTTGGTCATCTTCTTCATCATCTTTCATGACTTATAGCAGCCCTTAAACTTGTTTTAAGGAGGTATTAAACTCTATCTTTTCTTGTTAATTAGTAAGCATATATATTCACAACTTGATCCATGGGGTTTAGCTTTAATTGGTTTAAAGATTAACAAGATAAAATGTTACTAACATGCTTCCGCTTTGATTATGTTTCTTAAATGGTTTTAAGACTTTCAAACTTGTTAAATCCCAACATAATTAATATAGGTTCGTGAATCTGAGGCCAACCTTGCACTTGTTAAATGACGTTATATGTATTTTTACTACGAAATACAGTATGGTGAGTTTCATTTGCTCCCTTTTATATATATTTTTGGGACTGAGAATACATGCGCTATTTTTATAAATGTTTTACGAAATAGGCACAAGTACTAAAACTAATTCTACGTGGGTTTAAACCAGAAATATACCCTTAGCTTGGTAACATTAAACTACTTGTCTATGTACGGTAGGAGCGAATCCTAAAGATAGATCTATTGGGCCTGACAAACCCCATCCTGACTATGAGATGCTTTAGTACTTCGAGGCTATTTTAAACATACCTGATCTGGTGTACTTCAGAGGGTAAAACATGAACGTTAAGGCTTGTTACCGGGTGCCTACAACTTATAGAATACTTTTATACACTTGCGAGTGTACATATATTTATAAACGGAAATCTTGTGGTCTATTAATATATTGAAATGATTGTTATGATAAACCTACGAACTCACCCACCTTTTGGTTGACACTTTAAAGCATGTTTATTCTCAGGTATTAAAGAAATCTTCCGCTGTGCATTAGCTCATTTTAAGGATATTACTTGGAGTCATTCATGGCATATTTTGAAAGACGTTGCATTCGAGTCATTGAGTTCATCAAGATTATTATTAAGCCAAATTATAGTTGGATGTATTATGAAATGGTGTGCATGCCATTAACTTTCGTTGTAAAGAAAGTTTGTCTTTTAAAAACGAATGCAATGTTTGTAAAATGTATCATATAGAGGTCAAATACCTCGCAATGTAATCAACTATTGTGAATCGTTTATAATGTATATGAACGGGTCCTTTCAAAGTTGCCTGTTAGGATGTTAGATGCGCCGTTGGGGATAGAAGTAGCTGATGGTAAAATGGTTCCATGCACATCATCTGTGTCTGGAATTAGGATCGAAATTGACGGCCATTCCTTCCCTTTAACTTGTTTGTTGATGCCTATACCTAGCTTTGATGTAGTCATAGGTATGAATTGGTTAAGAGCTAATAGGGCTAATATTAAGTGTGATAAGAAGATGATTTCTTTCTATTTGGCCGACGGATCCGGAGTGATAGCTAGGGGAGAGCACAGTGGATTTAACTTCCCTATGGTTTCCCTAATGAAAGCTCAGAAGGTAATAACGAAAGGGTGTGATTCATTCTTATCCTACGTGATTGATGTTAAGAAAGAGAAGAAGCAGGTGATCGATATTCCCGTTGTGTCAGAATTTCCAGAAGTATTTCCAGATGATTTACCAGGGTTACCTCCAGTACGCGAAGTAGAGTATAAAATTGATTTGGTTCCATGTGCTACGTGAAATGTCCCGTTCATATTGATTATAAACGTTCCATATTAATTGATTTCATCGCGAGGTTTTGACCTCTATATGAGACGTTTTTCAAAGACTGCATTCATTTTTAAAACAACCATAACCATTATTTTATCGATAAAGGTTTAAAAAGCATTACGTAGATTATCAAATAATGATAATCTAAAATATACCATTTACACACGACCATTACATAATGGTTTACAATAAGAATATATTACATCAAAAATAAGTTTCTTGAATGCAGTTTTTATATAATATCATACAAGCATGGACTCCAAATCTTGTCTTTATTTTATTATGCAACAACGGAAGCTCTTAATAATCACCTGAGAATAAATATGCTTAAAACGTCAACAAAAATGTTGGTGAGTTATAGGTTTAACCTATATATTATCAAATCATAATAATAGACCACAAGATTTCATATTTCAATATACATCTCATACATAGAGATAAAATCCATTCATATGGTGAACACCTGGTAACCGACATTAACAAGATGCATATAAGAATATCCCCTATCATTCCGGAAAATCCTTCGGACATGATAAAAACTAATTCGAAGTACTAAAGCATCCGGTACTTTGGATGGGGTTCGTTAGGCCCAATAGATCTATCTTTAGGATTCACGTCAATTAGTAGATCGGTTTACTAATTCTTAGGCTACCAAGAAAAAGGGACATATTCGGCTTCGATCATTCACCCGTATAATGTAGTTTCATTTACTTGTGTCTATTTCGTAAAACATTTATAAAACTGCATGTATTCTCATCCCAAAATATTAGATTTTAAAAATGGGACTATAACTCACTTTCACAGAGTTTTACTTCGTCGGGAACTAAAACTTAGACACTGGTCGATTCACAAACCTATAACAAATATGTACATATATATCAAAGTATGTTCAAAATATATTTACAACACTTTTAATACATTTTGATGTTTTAAGTTTATTAAGTCAGCTGCCCTCGTTAGTAACCTACAACTAGTTGTCCATAGTTAAATTTACAGAAATAAATCGATATATATTATCTTGAATCAATCCACGACCCAGTGTATACACGTTTCAGGCTAGATCACAACTCAAAGTATATATATTTTTGGAATCAACCTCAACCCTGTATAGCTAACTCCAACATTACTGCATATAGAGTGTCTATGGTTGTTCCAAATAATATATATAGATGGGTTGATATGATATGTCAAAACATTTGCATACGTGTCTATGGTATCCCAAGATTACATAATATATTAGAATACATGTATAATACAATATAAGTTAGCTAGGATATGATTAATATAAATTTGTTACCAATTTTCACGTAGCCACAACAAGCAAAAATATCCAATCTTGTTTTACCCATAACTTCTTCATTTTAAATATCCAATCTGGTTTCATATTGAACTTAAGTTTATGAATATAAAAAGAATAAGTATAAGTTTATAGTCGGAAATACAGGTTACAAGTCGTTTTTGTAAAGGTAGTCATTTCAGTCGAAAAAACGACGTCTAGATGACCATTTTGGAAAACATACTTCCACTTTGAGTTTAACCATGATTTTTGGATATAGTTTCATGTTCATAAGAAAAATCTTTTTCCCATAAGAACAACTTTTAAATCAAAGTTTATCAAAGTTTTTAATTATCTAACCCAAAACAGCCCGCGGTGTTACTACGACGGCGTATATCCGGTTTTACGGTGTTTTTTGTGTTTTCCTGTTTCAAATCATTAAGTTAGCATATCATATAGATATATAACATGTTTTTAGTTGATTTTAAAAGTCAAGTTAGAAGGATTAACTTTTGTTTGCGATCAAGTTTAGAATTAACTAAACTATGTTCCAGTGATTTCAAGTTTAAACCTTCGAATAAGGTAGTTTTATATATATGAATCGAATGATGTTATGAACATCATTACTACCTCAGGTTTTGTGGATGAACCTACTGGAAATGAGAAAAATAGATCTAGCTTTAAAGGATCCTTGGATGGCATGAAAGTTCTTGAAGCAGAATCATGACACGAAAACAATTTCAAGTAAGATTTTCACTCGAAATAAGATTGTTATAGTTATAGAAATTGTATCAAAGTTTGAATATGAGTATTACCTTGTATTAGAAAGATATGTTACTGTAAATAAGAAAGATTTCTTAAGGTTGGATGATCACTTTACAAGATTGGAAGTAAGCTAGCAAACTTGGAAGTATTCTTGATTTTATAAAACAAGAACTTATAGAATTTATGAAGAACACTTAGAACATGAAGATAGAACTTGAGAGAGATCAATTAGATGAATAAAATTGAAGAATGAAACTGTTTGTAGGTGTTTTTGGTCATTGGTATATGGATTAGATATAAAGGATGTGTAATTTTGTTTACATGTAAATAAGTCATGAATGATTACTAATATTTTTGTAATTTTATGAGATATTTCATGCTAGTTGTCAAATGATGGTTCCCACATGTGTTAGGTGACTCAAATGGGCTGCTAAGAGCTTATCATTGGAGTGTATATACCAATAGTACATACATCTAAAAGCTGTGTATTGTACGAGTACGAATACGGGTGCATACGAGTAGAATTGTTGATGAAACTGAACGAGGATGTAATTGTAAGCATTTTTGTTAAGTAAAAGTATTTTGATAAGTGTATTGAAGTCATTAAAAAGTGTATGAAAACATATTAAAACACTACATGTATATACATTTTAACTGAGTCGTTAAGTCATCGTTAGTCGTTACATGTAAATGTTGATTTGAAACCTTTAAGTTAACGATCTTGTTAAATGTTGTTAACCCAAAGTTTATTATATCTAATGAGATGTTAAATTATTATATTATCATGATATTATTATATATTAATATATCTTAATATGATATATATACATTTAAATGTCGTTGCAACGATAATCGTTACATATATGTCTCGTTTCGAAATCCTTAAGTTAGTAGTCTTGTTTTTACATATGTAGTTCATTGTTAATATACATAATGACATGTTTACTTTTCATTTATCATGATTAAACATTGTGTAACAATATCTTAATATTATTCATATATAATTAGTAAGACGTTGTTATAACGATAATCGTTATATATATCGTTTCGAGTTTCTTAATTCAATAAACTCAATTTTATGTATATAACTCATTGTTAAAATACCTGAGATACTTACTTATCATAATATCATGTTAATTATATATATAATCATATATATATGTCATCATATAGTTTTTACAAGTTTTAACATTCGTGAATCACCGGTCAACTTGGGTGGTCAATTGTCTATATGAAACCTATTTCGATTAATCAAGTCTTAACAAGTTCGATTACTTAAAATGTTGGAAACACTTAATTATTTAAATATCAATTTCATTTAATATATATAAACATGGAAAAGTTCGGGTCACTACACTATGCCAGTTGCAAAAGCTCCTTACAGATTAGCTCCGTCAGAAATTCGAGAAATGATGTCTCAGATTCAGGAACTGTTAGATATGAGGTTTATCTGACCAAGTTCTTCACTGTGGGGTGCTCCTGTTTTGTTTGTGAAATAGAAAGATGGGTCGCTTCGTATGTGTATAGATTACCACGACTTAAATAAGAGAATAATCAAGAATAAGTATCAGTTACCAAGAATAGATGACTTATTTGATCAGTTACAGGGTGCTTCCTACTTTTCAAAGATTGATTTACGTTCAGGGTATCATCAGGTACGTGTTGCAGAGAGTGATATACCGAAAATAGTGTTCAGAACTAGATATGGTCATTATGAATTTTTAGTTATGCCATTTGGGTTAACAAATGCGCCAGCAGTGTTTATGGATTTCATGAACAGGGTGTGTCGTCAGTATCTTGACAAGTTTATGATTGTCTTCATAGATGATATCTTGATTTATTCGAAAATCGAGAAAGATCATGCTACACATTTGAGATTGGTATTAGAACTCCTGAAACAGGAAAAGTTGTACGCTAAGTTTTCTAAGTGTGAATTTTGATTGCGGGAAGTACAGTTTCTGGGTCATGTGATTTGTGAACAGGGTATTAAAGTAGATCAGTCTAAGATAGAGGCCGTAAAGAATTGGAACTCACTGAAAACGCCGAAAGAATTTAAGAGTTTTCTGGGTTTAGCAGGTTATTACTGCCGATTTATCAAAGACTTCTCTAAAGTAGCAGGTCCGTTGAATAAGTTAACTAGAAAAGATGTAGCCTTTCGATGGACTGATGAACAAGAAAGGGCTTTTCAGACTCTTAAACAGTTGTTATGTCAAGCGTCGGTTTTAGCTTTACCAGAGGGAACAGAAGATTTTGTGTTCTACTGCGATGCGTCAAGTGCAGGTCTTGGTTGTGTTTTGATGCAGAGAAATAAAGTTATAGCGTATGCTTCACGACAGTTGAAGAATCATGAACGAAACTACCATACTCACGATTTAGAGTTAACTGCAGTTGTGTTTGCTTTAAAGCTTTGGAGACATTATTTGTATGTTACACATTGTGAAATCTATACAGATCATAAGAGTCTTCAATATATCTTTTCGCAGAAAGAATTAAATATGCGTCAACGTCGATGTTTAGAATTGATTAAAGAGTACGATTGTGAGATTAAGTACCATTCGGGTAAATCAAATGTGGTCACAGATGCTCTAAGTCGTAAGAAAACCACCGAAAATGTTAGATTTATGAGAATTGAAATAGTTTCAGACTTGATTGATCGATTGAAAACTGTTTAGTTAGTAGCTTTGAATGACGAAAACTTAAAGACTGAACGAATGACTAAAAGAAAATTTGACCTATGCAATGATTCTAGAGGATTAAAGAACTATAAAGATCAAATTTGGGTGCCTATGCTTGGAGATTTGAGGGATTTAATCCTTACTGAAGCGCATAAATCGAGATTATCAGTGCATCCATGTAGTACAAAGATGTATAGAGACTTGAAAACATTGTATTGGTGGCCGACAATGAAGACAAATGTTGCAAATTTTGTCAAAAAATGTCATATTTGCGCGCAAATTAAGGCAGAACATCAGAAACTGTATGGATCTCTAAGACAGTTAGAAATTCCTCAGTGGAAATGGGATCATATAACGATGGATTTTGTAACCAAGTTACCCTGAACCCAGAAAGGACATGACATGATCTGGGTGATTGTGGATCGTTTAACAAAGAGTGCTCACTTTTTAGCTACTCGTGAAACAGCTTCGTTGAGTGATTTGGCAGAGTTGTACTTGAAAGAAATTGTTAGTCATCATGGTGTACCGTTGTCAATAGTTTCCAATAGAGATTCGAGGTTTGTATCAAACTTTTGGAACAGTTACAACAGAATTTGGGTACACGTGTGAATTTAAGTACAACATATCATCCACAAACAGACGGTCAGAGTTAATGAACGATTCAAATGTTAGAAGACATGTTAAGAGCGTGTGTCTTAGAATATGGTGGTTCTTGGGATTCGCATCTTCCACTGATAGAGTTTGCTTACAACAATTCGTATCATTCAAGTATTGGGATGCCACCCTTTGAAATGTTGTATGGTCGTAAGTGTAGAACTCCGACATGTTGGTTAGAAGCAGGTGAGAAACAATTTGCAGGTCCCGAAATTGTTCAGTTAACTGCAGAAAAAGTCAAAATTGCACATGAGAAGTTAAAAGCAGCTAGAGATCGACAAAAGATTTATGCTGATCCGCGTAGGTGCCCGGTAATTTTTAATGTAGGTGATCGTGTATACTTGAAGGTATCACCGTGGAAAGGGGTGATCAGATTTGGCAAACGTGGTAAATTAGCTCCGAGGTTTATTAGGCCATTTCCAATCATAGAAATTCTGAATGATCAAACTGTTGTTTTAGATCTCCCATCAGAGTTAGCAGGAATTCACAACACGTTCAACGTGTGCTATCTGAGAAAGTGCAAAGTAGACGATGAAAGTCAGATTCTTCCATTGAAAGATTTGAAAGTCGACTTGACTAAGAAACTAGTAGAAGAGCCGGTTAGAATAGTGGACAGGAAAGTCACCAAGTTAAGGAAGAAACAGATTTCAATGGTATTAGTGGAGTGGCGGCACAGTTTAGGTTCTAACTTGACTTGGGAAATCAAGGAGTTAATGAGGGCGCGCTATCCCCATTTGTTTAACCTTGACCAGATTCCGAGGACGGAATCTTCTTACGGGGGTAGATTTGTAACATCCTCAATCGGGCTTAGATGTAAGATTACTAGATTGCCCTTAAGTTTGTATTGCGTTATTATATGCTTTTATTTTTTATTTAATATTTATTATTAAATAATGATGTGGTTAGGACCAGTTTGTGGATTGTTGTGGATTTTGAGTCTATAACAAGTAGTGAACAAGTTGTGGTCGATTTTGGTGTTTAAAACGAGCTCTAGATCGAGATTTGAGGATTTCATCGTGAAGTCCGTAGCCTTTGTTCAGTTTCTGATGAAGATGAACACAGTCGGCCAACTGTCAGTCGACAGTCGACCGACTGAGGGTTGAACCGACCGATTGATGAAGACAACCGACCGATTGTTGAGTGAACCGACCGACTGAGATTTACCTTCTGCCGATTGATGTAATACCAAATGAATCGACCAACTGGGAAGGTCAGTCGACTGATTGTGTAGACAGTCGACCGACTGTAAGAGTCAGTCGACCGACTGAGTATCCAGGGCAGAATATTTTACCTACTGGGTGATGTTTGTGTGTTAGACTATGTGATATGATTAGTATAACACTTCTGTATGCTATGGCCTGTAGTTAGTCGTACTCACTTAGCTTCGTGCTAATTCCCCTCCATCTCCTCCCTGCAGGTTGTAGCTTGTAGATATTGCTTTTGGGAGAAGACGGGCATGGTGATGTTATGTTTGACAGGAGTCAACTCTGATGTTGTCTTGCTTTATGAAAATAATAATCTTTTGTAAACTTTTTGTAAATATGTCTTCTTCGTATAAACAAGTATCTTGTAATGACACGTGACACAGGTTGTATTAACAATAGTTTATCTGGATATCGTATTTAATTAATATTATGCTTCCGCCACGTATTTAAAAAACAAAAATAGCGGTGTCAACTTGCTCTGACACTATTCGTTCCGGCATTACTTGTTCTGAAATTATTTATTCCTTTAGTTCTGTTAAACCTTGGTACATAGACCTCACACTTTGTCGCGCTATGACCATTTCTTTTACACCTATTGCAAAATGTCGTGCAAAACCCCGGGTGATTTTCTTCACACCTATGACATGGCTGTTTTGGTTTTTGTTGCCGTTGTTGTTATTGAGGTTGTTGTTGGGATTGTTATTGTTGTTGAAACGGTTGTTGTAGTTGTTGTTGTTATTGGGACGTTTGTTGTAGTTATTGTTAGGATTGCGATTATTGTTGCGATTGTTGTTACGGTTGTTGGGATAGTTGTTGCGATTGTGGTTGTAATTGTTATTGTTGTTGTACTGGCGACTCTTGTCACCATTTTCCTCCTACTTCCTCTTGAGTTGTTTCGTGTTGGCTTCTTCGACCGCCTGCTCTTTAATTCTTCCCTCAATCTAATTTATGAGTTTATGATCCATTCGACTTGCCTTTTGTATGGAGTCTGAAATGTCCCGTTCTTATTGATTAAAAACGTTCCATATTAATTGATTTCGTTGCGAGGTTTTGACCTTTATATGAGACGTTTTTTTTCAAAGACTGCATTCATTTTTAAAACAAACCATAACCTTTATTTCATAAATAAAGGTTTAAAAAGCTTTACGTAGATTATCAAATAATGATAATCTAAAATATCCTGTTTACACACGACCATTACATAATGGTTTACAATACAAATATGTTACATCGAAATCAGTTTCTTGAATGCAGTTTTTACACAATATCATACAAACATGGACTCCAAGTCTTGTCTTTATTTTAGTATGCAACAGCGGAAGCTCTTAGTATTCACCTGAGAATAAACATGCTTTAAACGTCAACAAAAATGTTGGTGAGTTATAGGTTTAACCTATATATATCAAATCGTAACAATAGACTACAAGATTTCATATTTCAATATACATCCCATACATAGAGATAAAAATTCATTCATATGGTGAACACCTGGTAACCGACATTAACAAGATGCATATATAAGAATATCCCCATCATTCCGGGACACCCTTCGGATATGATATATATTTTGAAGTACTAAAGCATCCGGTACTTTGGATGGGGTTTGTTAGGCCCAATAGATCTATCTTTAGGATTCGCGTCAATTAGGGTGTCTGTTCCCTATTTTTTAGATTACCAGACTTAATAAAAAGGAGCATATTCGATTTCGATAATTCAACCATAGAATGTAGTTTCACGTACTTGTGTCTATTTTGTAAATCATTTATAAAACCTGCATGTATTTTCATCCCAAAAATATTAGATTTTAAAAGTGGGACTATAACTCACTTTCACAGATTTTTACTTCGTCGGGAAGTAAGACTTGGCCACTGGTTGATTCACGAACCTATAACAATATATACATACATATCAAAGTATGTTCAAAATATATTTACAATACTTTTAATACATTTTGATGTTTTAAGTTTATTAAGTCAG
This sequence comes from Rutidosis leptorrhynchoides, assembly GCF_046630445.1. Classification (NCBI taxonomy): domain Eukaryota; kingdom Viridiplantae; phylum Streptophyta; class Magnoliopsida; order Asterales; family Asteraceae; genus Rutidosis; species Rutidosis leptorrhynchoides. Next base: position 2,155,752 of record NC_092337.1, read on the forward strand.
CTGTCCTCGTTAGTAACCTACAACTAGTTGTCCACAGTTAGATGTACAGAAATAAATAGATAAAAATTATCTTGAATCAATCCATGACCCAGTGTATACGTATCTCAGTATTGATCACAACTCAAACTATATATATATTTTGGAATCAACCTCAACCCTGTATAGCTAACTCCAACATTCACATATAGAGTGTCTATGGTTGTTCCGCAATATATATATAGATGGGTTGACATGATAGGTCGAAATATTGTATACGTGTCTATGGTATCTCAAGATTACATAATATACAATATACAATATAAGTTGATTAGGTTATGGTTGGAATAGATTTATTACTAACTTTCACGTAGGTCAAATGAGTAGTTTTTATCAATCTTGTTTTACTCGCCATTTCTTCGTTTCTAATCCGTTTTGAGTGATTCCAGTGGCCACGGTTTTGTATTGAACTTAAATTTATGAATCAAAATAGAAAAAGTATAATTTTATAGTCGGAAATACAATTTACAAGTCGTTTTTGAAAGAGGTAGTCATTTCCGTTGAAAAAATGACATCTTGATGACCATTTTGAAAAACATACTTTCACTTTGAGTTTAACCATGATTTTTGGATATAGTTTCATGTTCATAAGAAAAATCATTTTTCCAGAAGTATAGCTTTTAAATCAAAGTTCTTCTTAGCTTTTAATTATCCCAACCAAAACAGCCCCCGGTTTTACTACGACGGCGTATATCCAGTTTTATGGTGTTTATCGTGTTTTCGGGTTTTAAATCATTAAGTTAGCATATCATATAGATATATAACAAGTGTTTAGTTGATTTTAAAATTCTATTTAGAAGGATTAACTTTATTTGCGAACAAGTTTAGAATTAACTAAACTATGTTCTAGTGATTACAAGTTTATAACGTTGAATAAGACAGCTTTTTATGTATGAATCGAATGATGTTATGAACATCATTACTACCTCAAGTTCCTTGGATAAACCTACTGGAAATGAGAAAAATGGATCTAGCTTCAAAGGATCCTTGGATGGCTTGAAAGTTCTTGAAGCAGAATAATGACACGAAAACAATTTCAAGTAAGATTTCCACTCGAAATAAGATTGTTATAGTTATATAAATTGAATTAAAGTTTGAATATGATTATTACCTTGTATTAGAAAGATAACCTACTGTAATTACCAAAAGTTTCTTGATCTTGGATGATTACTTGGAATGGATTTAGAAAACTTGGAAGTAAACTTGCAATCTTGGAAGTATTCTTGATTTTATGAAACTAGAACTTTTGGAATTTATGAAGAACACTTAGAACTTGAAGATAGAACTTGATAGAGATCAATTAGATGAAGAAAATTGAAGAATGAAAGTATTTGTAGGTATTTTTGGTCGTTGGTGTATGGATTAGATATAAAGGATATGTAATTTTGTTTTCATGTAAATAAGTCATGAATGATTACTCCTATTTTTGTAATTTTATGAGATATTTCATGCTAGTTGCCAAATGATGGTTCCCATATCTGTTAGGTGACTCACATGGGCTGCTAAGAGCTGATCATTGGAGTGTATATACCAATAGTACATACATCTAAAAGCTGTGTATTGTACGAGTACGAATACGGGTGCATACGAGTAGAATTGTTGATGAAACTGAATGAGGATGTAATTGTAAGCATTTTTGTTAAGTAGAAGTATTTTGATAAGTGTCTTTAAGTCTTTCAAAAGTGTATGAATACATATTAAAACACTACATGTATATACATTTTAACTGAGTCGTTAAGTCATCGTTAGTCGTTACATGTAAGTGTTGTTTTGAAACCTTTAGGTTAACGATCTTGTTAAATGTTGTTAACCCAATGTTTATAATATCAAATGAGATTTTAAATTATTATATTATCATGATATTATGATGTACGAATATCTCTTAATATGATCTATATACATTAAATGTCGTTACAACGATAATCGTTACATATATGTCTCGTTTCAAAATCATTAAGTTAGTAGTCTTATTTTTACATATGTAGTTCATTGTTAATACACTTAATGATATATTTACTTATCATTAACATAATTAACCAAGTGTATCAATATCTTAATATGATTCAAATGTACCTAGTAAGACGTTATAACGATAATCGTTATATATATCGTTTTCGAGTTTCTTAATTTAATAGTCTCATTTTTATGTATATAACTCATTGTTAAAATACCTAATGAGATACATACTTATAATAAAATCATGTTAACTATATATATAACCATATATATGTCATCGTATAGTTTTTACAAGTTTTAACGTTCGTGAATCACCGGTCAACTTGGGTGGTCATTTGTCTATATGAAACCTATTCCAATTAATCAAGTCTTAATAAGTTTGATTGCTTAACATGTTGGAAACGCTTAATCGTGTAAATATCAATTTCATTTAATATATATAAACATGGAAAAGTTCGGGTCACTACAGTACCTACCCGTTAAATAAATTTCGTCCCGAAATTTTAAGCTGTTGAAAGTGTTGACGAATCTTCTAGAAATAGATGCGGGTATTTCTTCTTCATCTAATCTTCACGCTCCCAGGTGAACTCGGGTCCTCTACGAGCATTCCATCGAACCTTAACAATCGGTATCTTGTTTTGTTTAAGTCTCTTAACCTCACGATCCATTATTTCGACGGGTTCTTCAATGAATTGAAGTTTTTCATTGATTTGGATTTCGTCCAATGGAATAGTGAGATCTTCTTTAGCAAAACATTTCTTCAAATTTGAGACGTGGAAAGTGTTATGTACAGCTGTGAGTTGTTGAGGTAGCTCCAGTTGGTAAGCTACTGGTCCGACACGATCTATAATCTTGAATGGTCCAATGTACCTTGGATTTAGTTTCCCCCGTTTACCAAATCGAACAACGCCTTTCCAAGGTGAAACCTTAAGCATGACCATTTCTCCAATTTCAAACTCTATATCTTTTCTTTTACTGTCTGCGTAGCTCTTTTGTCGACTCTGGGCGGTTTTCAATCTTTGTTGAATTTGGATGATTTGCTCGGTAGTTTCTTGTATTATCTCCGGACCCGTAATCTGTCTATCCCCCACTTCATTCCAACAAATCAGAGACCTGCACTTTCTACCATAAAGTGCCTCAAATGGCGCCATCACAATACTAGAATGATAACTGTTGTTGTAGGAAAATTCTGCTAACGGTAGGTGTCGATTCCAACTGTTTCCGAAATCAATAACACATGCTCGTAGCATGTCTTCAAGCGTTTGTATCGTTCTTTCACTCTGCCCATCAGTTTGTGGATGATAGGCAGTACTCATGTCTAGACGAGTTCCTAATGCTTGCTGTAATGTCTGTAGTGACCCGAACTTTTCCATGTTTATATATATATATATATATATATATATATATATATATATATATATATATATATATTAAATGAAATTGTTATTTACATGATTAAGTGTTTCCAACATGTTAAGCAATCAAACTTGTTAAGACTTGATTAATTGAAATAGGTTTCATATAGACAGTTGACCACCCAAGTTGACCGGTGATTCATGAACGTTAAAACTTGTAAAAAATATACGATGACATATATATGGTTATATATATAGTTAACATGATTTTATTATAAGTATGTATCTCATTAGGTATTTTAACAATGAGTTATATACATAAAGATGAGACTATTAATTTAAGAAACTCGAAAACGATATATATAACAATTATCGTTATAATAACGTCTTACTAGGTACATATGAATCATATTAAGATATTGATACACTTGGTTAATTATGTTAAATGATAAGTAAATATATTATTAAGTGTATTAACAATGAAATACATATGTAAACATAAGACTACTAACTTAATGATTTCGAAACGAGACATATATGTAACGATTATCGTTGTAACGACATTTAACTGTATATATATATATATCATAATAAGATATATTATATATCATGATAATATAACAATTTAACATCTCATTTGTTATAATAAACAATGGGTTAACAACATTCAACAAGATCGTTAACCTAAAGGTTTCAAAACAACATTTACATGTAACGACTAACGATGACTTAACGACTCAGTTAAAATGTATATACATGTAGTTTTTTAATATGTATTCATACACTTTTGAAAGACTTCAAGACACTTATCAAAATACTTCTACTTAACAAAAATGCTTACAATTACATCCTCGTTCAGTTTCATCAACAATTCTACTCGTATGCACCCGTATTCGTACTTGTGAAATACACAGCTTTTAGATGTATGTACTATTGGTATATACACTCCAATGATCATCTCTTAGCATCCCATGTGAGTTACCTAACACATGTGGGAACTATGATTTGGAAACTAGCATGAAATATCTCATAAAATTACAAAAATATGAGTAATCATTCATGACTTATTTACATGAAAACAAAATTACATATCCTTTATATCTAATCCATACACCAATGACCAAAAACACCTACAAACACTTTCATTCTTCAATTTGCTTCATCTAATTGATCTCTCTCAAGTTCTATCTTCAAGTTCTAAGTGTTCTTCATAAATTCCAAAAGTTCTAGTTTCATAAAATCAAGAATACTTCCAAGATTGCAAGTTTACTTCCAAGTTTTCTAAATCCATTTCAAGTAATCATCCAAGATCAAGAAACCTTTGTTACTTACAGTAGATTATCTTTCTAATACAAGGTAATAATCATATTCAAACTTTAATTCAATTTCTATAACTATAACAATCTTATTTCGAGTGGAAATCTTACTTGAAATTGTTTTCGTGTCATGATTCTGCTTCAAGAACTTTCAAGCCATCCAAGGATCCTTTGAAGCTAGATCTATTTTTCTCATTTCCAGTAGGTTTATCCAAGGAACTTGAGGTAGTAATGATGTTCATAACATCATTCAATTCATACATATAAAGCTATCTTATTCGAAGGTTTAAACTTATAATCACTAGAACATAGTTTAGTTAATTCAAAACTTGTTCGCAAATAAAAGTTAATCCTTCTAACTTGACTTTTAAAATCAACTAAACACATGTTTTATATCTATATGATATGCTAACTTAATGATTTAAAACCTGGAAACACGAAAAACACCGTAAAATCGGATTTACGCCGTCGTAGTAACACCGCGGGCTGTTTTGGGTTAGTTAATTAAAAACTATGATAAACTTTGATTTAAAAGTTGTTATTCTGGAAAAATAATTTTTATTATGAACATGAAACTATATCCAAAAATTATGGTTAAACTCAAAGTGGAAGTATGTTTTCTAAAATGGTCATCTAGACGTCGTTCTTTCGACTGAAATGACTACCTTTACAAAAATGACTAGTGAATTATTTTTCTGGCTATAAACCTATATTTTTTCTGTTTAGATTCATAAAATAGAGTTCAATATGAAACCATAGCAATTTGATTCACTCAAAACGGATTTAAAATGAAGAAGTTATGGGTAAAACAAGATTGGATAATTTTTCTCATTTTAGCTACGTGAAAATTGGTAACAAATCTATTCCAACCATAACTTAATCAACTTGTATTGTATATTATGTAATCTTGAGATACCATAGACACGTATACAATGTTTCGACCAATCATGTCGACACATCTATATATATTTCGGAACAACCATAGACACTCTATATGTGAATGTTGGAGTTAGCTATACAGGGTTGAGGTTGATTCCAAAATATATATAGTTTGAGTTGTGATCAATACTGAGATACATATACACTAGGTCGTGGATTGATTCAAGATAATATTTATCGATTTATTTCTATACATCTAACTGTGGACAACTAGTTGTAGGTTACTAACGAGGACAGCTGACTTAATAAACTTAAAACATCAAAATATATTAAAAGTGTTGTAAATATATTTTGAACATACTTTGATATATATGTATATATTGTTACAGGTTCGTGAATCAACCAGTGGCCAAGTCTTACTTCCCGACGAAGTAAAAATATGTGAAAGTGAGTTATAGTCCCACTTTTAAAATCTAATATTTTTGGTATGAGAATACATGCAGGTTTTATAAATGATTTACAAAATAGACACAAGTACGTGAAACTACATTCTATGGTTGAATTATCGAAATCGAATATGCCCCTTTTTATTAAGTCTGGTAATCTAAGAATTAGGGAACAGACACCCTAATTGACGCGAATCCTAATGATAGATCTATTGGGCCCAACAAGCCCCATCCAAAGTACCGGATGCTTTAGTACTTCGAAATTTATATCATATCCGAAGGGTGTCCCGAAATGATGGGGATATTCTTATATACGCATCTTGTTAATGTCGGTTACCAGGTGTTCACCATATGAATGATTTTTATCTCTATGTATGGGATGTGTATTGAAATATGAAATCTTGTGGTCTATTGTTACCATTTGATATATATAGGTTAAACCTATAACTCACCAACATTTTTGTTGACGTTTAAATCATGTTTATTCTCAGGTGAATACTAAGAGCTTCTGCTGTTGCATATTAAAATAAGGACAAGATTTGGAGTCCATGTTTGTATGATATTGTGTAAAAACTGCATTCAAGAAACTGATTTCGATGTAACATATTTGTATTGTAAACCATTATGTAATGGTCGTGTGTAAACAAGATATTTTAGATTATCATTATTTGATAATCTACGTAAAGCTCTTTAAACCTTTATTTATGAAATAAAGGTTATGGTTTGTTTTAAAAATGAATGCAGTCTTTGAAAAAAAAAACGTCTCATATAGAGGTCAAAACCTCGCAAGGAAATCAATTAATATGGAACGTTTTTAATCAATAAGAACGGGACATTTCAGTTGGTATCCGAGCGTTGGTCTTAGAGAACCAGAAAATTTGCATTAGTGTGTCTTATCGAGTTTGTTAGGATGCATTAGTGAGTCTGGACTTCGACCGTGTTTTCTTTAAAAATGATTGCTTAATATTTTTGTTGGAAACTATATATTATTAACATGTATATATTATGTGATATATTAATCTCTTAACATGTTTGATATTGTGTGATAGATGTCTACCTCTAGCACAAATCCCATTGACTCACCTAATAATAACGAAGAGTCGAATATATATTGGACTGATTCACAAGTTCCTGAAGAAGAACCGGAAGAAGAATCAGAACCGGAAGAAGAATCAGAACCGGAAGAGGAGGAACCAGAGGAGGAAATAGAACCGGTGGGGGAAATAATAAAACAGTTAAGTAAAAGAAAATCCTCAACCAACCGACCAAGGTTAATTATGGTCAATGGTGTTTCCGCCAAGGAAGCAAAATATTGGGAGGATTACCAATTCTACGATGAATCGGATTCCGACGAGAATTCCGATGATGTTATAGAAATTACCCCAACTGAATTTAAAAAGGCAAAAGAAAATAATAAGGGAAAGGGCATAAAAATAGAGAAATCTAATTCCAACCCCGATGAACTTTATATGTATCGTCAACCCCCGAAGCCCTTAAGTTGTAACAATGACCCGGGAACCTCTAAACCACCAGGTTTTTCTAAACCGTTGTGGAAAATGACAACTCGTATTAGGGGAACATCATATATCCCTAGAAACTTGGCAAAATGAACCAAAACCGAAGAAGAAGAAACGAACGAGTCGGAATAAGATAGTTGTATTCGTGTGGTGTAATATATGTAATATAGTGTGCTTATGCTTTATGATATATGTAAAAATTGCTTGTATTAATAAGTAATTTTTTTTATGAATCTAACTCTTGTCTATTTTACAGTATAAAAACACAAAATGGATAGACAACCTAATATTTTAAGAGACCTACCCGGAGACATGATTGATGAAATCTTGTCTAGAGTAGATCAGAATTCTTCGGCACAACTATTTACTGCGAAATCAGTTTGTAAGACATTCGAAGAACGTTCCAAGAATGTCTTGGTTTATAAGAGACTTTCGTTTGAAAGATGGGGGATATCAAATTGGGAAACCCATAAGTTACGATGTGTTTACTTTGACGCATATATTGCGGGGAACCCAAATGCTATTTTACGCAACGGGTTAAGAAATTATTTTGACTCAATGTATCCGAATATAGGACTTCATGATTTAGAAAAAGCGGCTAACATGCAACATAAAGAAGCATGCTATGCTTACGGGTTAGTAATGTTCGCTTCTCACCAAAGTGAGAAAAAGAACATCGGGCTACAACTATTAAACAAAACGTTCCCACAAGTGACGGAGTCGGTAATTGGGGTAAGAAATGAGGTTTTTAGGTTATTATGAGACTGTTGGTCATTACGTAACCCTCGTTCCTTTGACGACGTTACAACACGCTGTCTTATCAACGGCCATAACGGTTATGTTCCACAAGACCAAGGATGGGAAGTAGTCCTAGTAAAACCAGAATGCATGACTTGTTTCCGGACGTATGAATTACGTGTCTTTATTTCCTTTGCTGAACGACTTGTGTACTAGCTAGAATTATCTTCACAACTATCTTGTATCAAAGTTATTGTGTGCTATATTTCATGCTTTATGTAAAATAAGCGGTATTGTAAGTTTGTAAAATATTGTATAAAAGTTTGAACGCGAAATATTATTATAATCAGTTTTTCATATAGAATTATAGTAGTTGAATTGTATATTAGCTACTAAGTATGAACTTAACGGGTAGGTACTACCCGAATTTAAACTTATAAAACGCTAATATGAAGAAAAAGCTTTTATAAATGAGCTCATATTATGCTACGAAATACTATTAACTACTCTTAATATTCTGTATGATTAACTTGTTCCATTTGACTATTTTGAAGGAAATGGCACCGACTACTCGACACACCGTGAATATGAATGAAGAGGAATTCCATAATTTTCTATCTTCAAACATAGCCGCAGTACAGGCTGCGCTACATACCAACAATAACCTTGGATCTAGCAGTACAGGAAATCGTGTAGGATGCACCTACAAAGAATTCACTGCCTGCAAACCTTTGGAATTTGATGGAACCGAAGGACCGATCGGATTGAAACGGTGAACCGAGAAGGTCAAATCGGTGTTTGCCATAAGTAAATGTACTGAAGAGGACAAAGTGAAGTACGCTACGCATACCTTCACAGGTTCTGCGTTAACATGGTGGAATACCTATCTAGAGCAAGTGGGACAAGATGATGCGTACGCACTACCGTGGTCAGCATTTAAGCACTTGATGAACGAGAAGTACCGTCCCAGAACCGAGGTCAATAAGCTCAAAACAGAACTTAGAGGGTTACGAACCCAAGGATTTGATATTACCATGTACGAAAGACGATTCACAGAATTGTGCCTATTGTGCCCGGGGGTGTTCGAAGATGAGGAAGAGAAGATCGACGCAATTGTGAAAGGATTACTGGAAAGAATCCAAGAAGATATAAGTTCACACGAGCCCGCCACCATACAACAGGCATGTAGAATGGCTCACAAACTAGTGAACCAGATTGAGGAAAGAATTAAAGAACAGACGGCTAAAGAGGCCAATGTGAAGCAAGTCAAAAGAAAGTGGGAGGAAAACGGTGATAAGAATCACCAATACAACAACAACAGCAATTACAATAATAATCGCAACAATTATCCCAACAATCACAACATCAATTGCAACTACAACAAACGGCCCAACAACAACAACAACAACAACAACAGCAACTACAACAATCATCCCAATAACAATAACAACCGCAACAACAACAACAATCAGAAGCACCTATGCCAAAGGTGTGAAAAGTATCACTCGGGGTTCTGCACCAAATTTTGCAACAAGTGTAAAAGAAATGGTCATAGCGCAGCGAAGTGTGAGGTCTACGGACCAGGGGTTAATAGAACGAAAGGAACAAATGGTGTCGGAACGAGTAATGGCGGAGCAAGTAGTGTCGGAGCAAGTTATGCCAATGTAGTTTGTTATAAATGTGGAAAACCGGGCCACATTATTAGAAATTGCCCGAACCAGGAGAACACGAATGGACAAGGCCACGGAAGAGTTTTTAATATTAATGCGGCAGAGGCACAGGAAGACCCGGAGCTTGTTACGGGTACGTTTCTTATTGACAATAAATCTTCTTACGTTTTATTTGATTCGGGTGCGGATAGAAGCTATATGAGTAGAGATTTTTGTGCTAAATTAAGTTGTCCATTGACGCCGTTGGATAGTAAATTTTTACTCGAATTATCAAACGGTAAATTAATTTCAGCAGATAATATATGCCGGAATCGTGAAATTAAACTGGGTAGCAAAATATTTAAGATTGATTTGATACCAGTAGAGTTAGGGAGTTTTGATGTAATAGTTGGCATGGACTGGCTGAAGAAGGTGAAAGCAGAGATCGTATGTTATAAAAATGCAATTCGCATTGTACGAGAAGAAGGAGAACCCTTAATGGTGTACGGAGAAAAGGGCAACATGAAGCTACATCTTATTAGTAATTTGAAGGCACAAAAACTAATAAGAAAAGGTTGCTATGCTGTTCTAGCACACGTCGAGAAAGTACAAACTGAAGAAAAGAGCATCAATGATGTTCCCGTCGCAAAAGAATTTCCCGATGTATTTCTGAAAGAATTACCGGGACTACCTCCACATCGATCTGTTGAATTTCAAATAGATATTGTACCACGAGCTGCACCAATAGCTCGTGCTCCTTATAGACTCGCACCCAGCGAGATGAAAGAACTGCAAAGCCAACTGCAAGAACTATTAGAACGTGGTTTTATTCGACCAAGTACATCACCATGGGGAGCTCCTGTTTTGTTTGTCAAGAAGAAGGATGGTACATTTAGGTTGTGTATTGACTACAGAGAGTTGAACAAACTTACCATCAAAAACCGTTATCCACTGCCGAGAATTGACGACTTATTTGATCAACTACAAGGCTCGTCAGTTTATTCGAAGATCGATTTACGTTCTGGATATCATCAAATGCGAGTAAAGGAGGATGATATTCCAAAAACTGCTTTTAGGACGCGTTATGGTCATTACGAGTTTATGGTTATGCCGTTTGGATTGACTAACGCACCAGCTGTGTTCATGGACCTTATGAACCGAGTGTGTGGGCCATATCTTGATAAGTTTGTCATTGTTTTCATCGATGACATACTTATTTACTCAAAGAATGATCAAGAGCACGAAGAACATTTGAGAAAAGTGCTAGAAGTATTGAGGAAAGAAAAACTGTACGCTAAGTTTTCAAAGTGTGCATTTTGGTTGGAAGAAGTTCAATTCCTCGGTCACATAGTGAACAAAGAAGGTATACAGGTGGACCCGGCAAAGATCGAAACCGTTGGAAAGTGGGAAACCCCAAAAACTCCGAAGCATATACGTCAATTTTTAGGATTGGCTGGTTACTACAGAAGATTCATCCAAGATTTCTCCAAAATAGCAAAACCCTTGACTGCATTAACGCATAAAGGGAAGAAATTTGAATGGAAGGATGAACAAGAGAAGGCGTTTCAATTATTGAAGAAAAAGCTAACTACGGCACCTATATTGTCATTGCCTGAAGGGAATGATGATTTTGTGATTTATTGTGATGCATCAAAGCAAGGTCTCGGTTGTGTATTAATGCAACGGACGAAGGTGATTGCTTATGCGTCTAGACAATTGAAGATTCACGAGCAAAATTATACGACGCATGATTTGGAATTAGGCGCGGTTGTTTTTGCATTAAAGACTTGGAGGCACTACTTATATAGGGTCAAAAGTATTATATATACCGACCACAAAAGTCTTCAACACATATTTAATCAGAAACAACTGAATATGAGGCAGCGTAGGTGGATTGAATTGTTGAATGATTACGACTTTGAGATTCGTTACCACCCGGGGAAGGCAAATGTGGTAGCTGACGCCTTGAGCAGAAAGGATAGAGAACCCATTCGAGTAAAATCTATGAATATAATGATTCACACTAACCTTACTACTCAAATAAAGGAGGCACAACATGGAGTTTTAAAAGAGGAAAATTTAAAGGATGAAATACCCAAAGGATTGGAGAAGCATCTTAATATTCGGGAAGACAGAACCCGGTATAGGGCTGAAAGAATTTGGGTACCAAAATTTGGAGATATGAGAGAAATGGTACTTAGAGAAGCTCATAAAACCAGATACTCAATACATCCTGGAACGGGAAAGATGTACACGGATCTTAAGAAACATTTTTGGTGGCCAGGTATGAAAGCCGATATTGCTAAATATGTAGGAGAATGTTTGACATGTTCTAAGGTCAAAGCTGAACATCAGAAACCATCATGTCTACTACAACAACCTGAAATCCTGGAATGGAAATGGGAAAACATTACCATAGATTTCATTACTAAATTGCCAAGGACTGCAAGTGGTTATGATACTATTTGGGTAATAGTTGATCGTCTCACCAAGTCAGCACACTTCCTGCCAATAAGAGAAGATGACAAGATGGAGAAGTTAGCACGACTGTATTTGAAGGAAGTCATCTCCAGACATGGAATACCAATCTCTATTATCTCTGATAGGGATGGCAGATTTATTTCAAGATTCTGGCAGACATTACAGCAAGCATTGGGAACTCGTCTAGACATGAGTACTGCCTATCATCCACAAACTGATGGGTAGAGCGAAAGGACGATACAAACGCTTGAAGACATGATACGAGCTTGTGTTATTGATTTCGGAAACAGTTGGGATCGACATCTACCATTAGCAGAATTTTCCAACAACAACAGCTACCATTCAAGCATTGAGATGGCGCCGTTTGAAGCACTTTATGGTAGAAAGTGCAGGTCTCTGATTTGTTGGAGTGAAGTGGGGGTTAAACAGATTACGGGTCCGGAGATAATACAAGAAACTACCGAGAAAATCATCCAAATTCAACAAAGATTGAAAACCGCCCACAGTCGACAAAAGAGCTACGCGGATAGTAAAAGAAAAGATATAGAGTTTGAAATTGGAGAAATGGTCATGCTTAAGGTTTCACCTTGGAAAGGCGTTGTTCGATTTGGTAAACGGGGGAAACTAAATCCAAGGTACATTGGACCATTCAAGATTATAGATCGTGTCGGACCAGTAGCTTACCAACTGGAGCTACCACAACAACTCACGGCTGTACATAACACTTTCCACGTCTCAAATTTGAAGAAATGTTTTGCTAAAGAAGATCTCACTATTCCGTTGGACGAAATCCAAATCAATGAAAAACTTCAATTCATTGAAGAACCCATCGAAATAATGGATCGTGAGGTTAAGAGACTTAAACAAAACAAGATACCGATTATCAAGGTTTGATGGAATGCTCGTAGAGGACCCGAGTTCACTTGGGAGCATGAAGATCAGATGAAGAAGAAATACCCGCATTTATTTCCAGAAGATATGTCAACACTTCCAACTGCTTAAAATTTCGGGACGAAATTTATTTAACGGGTAGGTACTGTAGTGACCCGAACTTTTCCATGTTTATATATATATATATTAAATTAAATTGTTATTTACATGATTAAGTGTTTCCAACATGTTAAGCAATCAAACTTGTTAAGACTTGATTAATTGAAATAGGTTTCATATAGACAATTGACAACCCAAGTTGACCGGTGATTCACGAACGTTAAAACTTGTAAAAAATATACGATGACATATATATGGTTATATATATAGTTAACATGATTTTATTATAAGTATGTATCTTATTAGGTATTTTAACAATGAGTTATATACATAAAGATGAGACTATTAATTTAAGAAACTCGAAAACGATATATATAACGATTATCGTTATAACAACGTCTTACTAGGTACATATGAATCATATTATGTTATTGATACACTTGGTTAATTATGTTAAATTATAAGTAAATATATTATTAAGTGTATTAACAATGAAATACATATGTAAAAATAAGACTACTAACTTAATGATTTCGAAACGAGACATATATGTAACGATTATCGTTGTAACGAAATTTAACTGTATATATATCATATTAAGATATATTATATATCATAATATCATGATAATATAACAATTTAACATCTCATTTGTTATAATAAACAATGGGTTAACAACATTCAACAAGATCGTTAACCTAAAGGTTTCAAAACAACATTTACGTGTAACGACTAACGATGACTTAACGACTCAGTTAAAATGTATATACATGTAGTGTTTTAATATGTATTCATACACTTTTGAAAGACTTCAAGACACTTATCAAAATACTTCTACTTAACAAAAATGCTTACAATTACATCCTCGTTCAGTTTCATCAACAATTCTACTCCTATGCACCCGTATTCGTACTCGTACAATACACAGCTTTTAGATGTATGTACTATTGGTATATACACTCCAATGATCAGCTCTTAGCAGCCCATGTGAGTCACCTAACACATGTGGGAACCATCATTTGGCAACTAGCATGAAATATCTCATAAAATTACAAAAATATGAGTAATCATTCATGACTTATTTACATGAAAACAAAATTACATATCCTTTATATCTAATCCATACACCAACGACCAAAAACACCTACAAACACTTTCATTCTTCAATTTTCTTCATCTAATTGATCTCTCTCAAGTTCTATCTTCAAGTTCTAAGTGTTCTTCATAAATTCCAAAAGTTCTAGTTTCATAAAATCAAGAATACTTCCAAGATTGTAAGTTTACTTCCAAGTTTTCTAAATCCATTCCAAGTAATCATCCAAGATCAAGAAACCTTTGTTACTTACTGTAGGTTATCTTTATAATACAAGCTAATAATCATATTCAAACTTTAATTCAATTTCTATAAATATAACAATCTTATTTGGAGTGAAAATCTTACTTGAAATTGTTTTCGTGTCATGATTCTGCTTCAAGAACTTTCAAGCCATCCAAGGATCCTTTTGAAATGTCCCGTTGTTATTGATTAAAAACGTTCCATATTAATTGATTTTCGTTGCGAGGTTTTGACCTCTATATGAGACGTTTTTTCAAAGACTGCATTCATTTTAAAACAAACCATAACCTTTATTTCATCAATAAAGGTTTAAAAAATTTTACGTGGATTATCAAATAATGATAATCTAAAATATCCTGTTTACACACGACCATTACATAATGGTTTACAATACAAATATGTTACAACAAAATAAGTTTCTTGAATGCAGTTTTTACACAATATCATACAAGCATGGACTCCAAATCTCGTCCTTATTTAAGTATGCGACAGCGGAAGCTCTTAATAATCACCTGAGAATAAACATGCTTAAAACGTCAACAAAAATGTTGGTGAGTTATAGGTTTAACCTATATATATCAAATCGTAACAATAGACCACAAGATTTCATATTTCAATACACATCCCATACATAGAGATAAAAATCATTCATATGGTGAACACCTGGTAACCGACATTAACAAGATGCATATATAAGAATATCCCCATCATTCCGGGACACCCTTCGGATATGATATAAATTTCGATGTACTAAAGCATCCAGTACTTTGGATGGGGTTTGTTAGGCCCAATAGATCTATCTTTAGGATTCGCGTCAATTAGGGTGTCTATTCCCTAATTCTTAGATTACCAGACTTAATAAAAAGGGGCATATTCGATTTCGATAATTCAAACATAGAATGTAGTTTCACGTACTTTTGTCTATTTTGTAAATCATTTATAAAACCTGCATGTATTCTCATCCCAAAAATATTAGATTTTAAAAGTGGGACTATAACTCACTTTCACAGATTTTTTTTTACTTCGTCGGGAAGTAAGACTTGGCCACTGGTTGATTCACGAACCTATAACAATATATACATATATATCAAAGTATGTTCAAAATATATTTACAACACTTTTAATATATTTTGATGTCTTAAGGTTATTAAGTCAGCTGTCCTCGTTAGTAACCTACAACTAGTTGTCCACAGTTAGATATACAGAAATAAATCGATAAATATTATCTTGAATCAATCCACGACCCAGTGTATACGTATCTCAGTATTGATCACAACTCAAACTATACATATTTTGGAATCAACCTCAATCCTGTATAGCTAACTCCAACATTCACATATAGAGTGTCTATGGTTGTTCCGAAATATATATAGATGTGTCGACATGATAGGTCGAAACATTGTATACGTGTCTATGGTATCTCAAGATTACATAATATAAAATACAAGTTGATTAAGTTATGGTTGGAATAGATTTGTTACCAATTTTCACGTAGCTAAAATGAGAAAAATTATCCAATCTTGTTTTACCCATAACTTCTTCATTTTAAATCCGTTTTGAGTGAATCAAATTGCTATGGTTTCATATTGAACTCTATTTTATGAATCTAAACAGAAAAAGTATAGGTTTATAGTCGGAAAAATAAGTTACAAGTCGTTTTTGTAAAGGTAGTCATTTCAGTCGAAAGAACGACGTCTAGATGACCATTTTAGAAAACATACTTTCACTTTGAGTTTAACCATAATTTTTGGATATAGTTTCATGTTCATAATAAAAATCATTTTCTCAGAATAACAACTTTTAAATCAAAGTTTATCATAGTTTTTAACTAACTAACCCAAAACAGCCCGCGGTGTTACTACGACGGCGTAAATCCGGTTTTACGGTGTTTTTCGTGTTTCCAGGTTTTAAATCATTAAGTTAGCATATCATATAGATACAGAACATGTGTTTAGTTAATTTTAAAAGTCAAGTTAGAAGAATTAACTTTTGTTTGCGAACAAGTTTAGAATTAACTAAACTATGTTCTAGTGATTACGAGTTTAAACCTTCGAATAAGATAGTTTTATATATATGAATCGAATGATGTTATGAACATCATTACTACCTCAAGTTTAGTAGATAAACATACTGGAAGTGAAAAGAAATGATCTAGCTTCAAAGGATCTTGGATGGCTTGAAAGTTCTTGAAGTAGGATTATGACACAAAAACAAGTTCAAGTAAGATTTTTACTCGAATTAAGATAGTTTATAGTTATAGAAATTGAATCAAAGTTTGAATATGAATATTACCTTGAATAAGAAAGATAACCTACTGTATATAACAAAGGTTTCTTGATCTTAGATGATTACTTGGAATGGATTAGAAAGCTTGGAAGTAAATTAGTAAACTTGAAGGGATTTTTGAAGTGTTCTTGAAGTGTTCTTCCTATGATGATTATAGCTTGATTTTTGAAGTGATTTTTGATGAAGATGATGATTAACTACCGGAAAAATACATTCATAATAGTGTGTGTGTGTTGAGAGAGAATTAGAAAGAGAATTGGAAGTGAAATGGAGTGAATGATGAGTAGTAATTGGTGAGTGGTGAGTGGGGTTAAAAGGAGTTCTAGTTAGTTAACTAGCTCATGGTAGAAGTTAAAATTGATTAGTCATACATGACATAATCAAGAGTGGAATCCCATGCTAGTTACTATTGGTATATACCCATATTAAGTACGTTTTGAAGCTGTGTATAATACGGGTAAGAATACGACTAGAATTCTTGATGAAAGAAAAGAATGGGAAAGTAACTGTAACCATTTTCGTTAAGTTTGAGTGATTTGATATATGTCTTGAAGTCTTCTAAAAGTATTTTAATACATCTAAATACACTACATGTATATACATTTTAACTAAGTCGTTAAGTCATCGTTAGTCGTTACATGTAAGTGTTGTTTTGAAACCTTTAAGTTAACGATCTCAATTAATGTTGTTAACCCATTGTTTATTATATCTAATGAGATGTTAAATTATTATATTATCATGATATTATGATATATTAATATATCTTAATATGATATATATACATTTAAATGTCGTTACAACGATAATCGTTACATATATGTCTCGTTTCGAAATCCTTAAGTTAGTAGTCTTGTTTATATGTATATAACTCATTGTTAATATACTTATGGAGATACTTACTTATCATAATCTCATGTTAACCATATGTATATCCATATACATATCGTCATGTCGTTTTTACATGTTTTAACGTTCATGAATCGCCGGTCAACTTGGTGGTCAATTGTCTATATGAAACATATTTCAATTAATCAAGTCTTAACAAGTTTAATTTCTTAACATGTTGCAAACATTTAATCATGTAAATATCAATCTCAATTAATATATATAAACAAGGAAAAGTTCGGGTCACTACAGTACCTACCCGTTAAATAAATTTCGTCCCGAAATTTTAAGCTGTTGAAAGTGTTGACGAATCTTCTGGAAATAGATGCGGGTATTTCTTCTTCATCTGATCTTCACGCTCCCAGGTGAACTCGGGTCCTCTACGAGCATTCCATCGAACCTTAACAATTGGTATCTTGTTTTGCTTAAGTCTTTTAACCTCACGATCCATTATTTCGACGGGTTCTTCGATGAATTGAAGTTTTTCGTTGATTTGGATTTCATCTAACGGAATAGTGAGATCTTCTTTAGCAAAACATTTCTTCAAATTCGAGACGTGGAAAGTGTTATGTACAGCCGCGAGTTGTTGAGGTAACTCAAGTCGGTAAGCTACTGGTCCGACACGATTAATAATCTTGAATGGTCCAATATACCTTGGATTTAATTTCCCTCGTTTATCAAATCGAACAACGCCTTTCCAAGGTGCAACTTTAAGCATGACCATCTCTCCAATTTCAAATTCTATATCTTTTCTTTTAATGTCAGCGTAGCTCTTTTGTCGACTTTGGGCGGTTTTCAACCGTTGTTGAATTTGGATGATCTTCTCTGTAGTTTCTTGTATAATCTCCGGACCCGTAATCTGTCTATCCCCCACTTCACTCCAACAAATCGGAGACCTGCACTTTCTACCATAAAGTGCTTCAAACGGCGCCATCTCAATGCTTGAATGGTAGCTGTTGTTGTAGGAAAATTCTGCTAACGGTAGATGTCGATCCCAACTGTTTCCGAAATCAATAACACATGCTCGTAGCATGTCTTCAAGCATTTGTATCGTCCTTTCGCTCTGCCCATCAGTTTGTGGATGATAGGCAGTACTCAGGTCTAGACGAGTTCCTAATGCTTGCTGTAATGTTTGCCAGAATCTTGAAATAAATCTGCCATCCCTATCAGAGATAATAGAGATTGGTATTCCATGTCTGGAGACGACTTCCTTCAAATACATTCGTGCTAACTTCTCCATCTTGTCATCTTCTCTTATTGGTAGGAAGTGTGCTGATTTGGTGAGACGATCAACTATTACCCAAATAGTATCAAAACCACTTGCAGTCCTTGGCAATTTAGTGATGAAATCCATGGTAATGTTTTCTCATTTCCATTCCGGGATTTCGGGTTGTTGAAGTAGACCTGATGGTTTCTGATGCTCAGCTTTGACCTTAGAACACGTCAAATATTCTCCTACGTATTTAGCAACATCGGCTTTCATACCCGGCCACCAAAAATGTTTCTTGAGATCCTTGTACATCTTCCCCGTTCCAGGATGTATTGAGTATCTGGTTTTATGAGCTTCTCTAAGTACCATTTCTCTCATCTCTCCAAATTTTGGTACCCAAATCCTTTCAGCCCTATACCGGGTTCCGTCTTCCCGAATATTAAGATGCTTCTCCGATCCTTTGGGTATTTCATCCTTTAAATTTCCCTCTTTTAAAACTCCTTGTTGTGCCTCCTTTATTTGAGTAGTAATGTTATTATGAATCATTATATTCATAGATTTTACTCGAATGGGTTCTCTGTCCTTCCTGCTCAAGGCATCGGCTACCACATTTGCCTTCCCCGGGTGGTAACGAATCTCAAAGTCGTAATCATTCAACAATTCAATCCACCTACGCTGCCTCATATTCAGTTGTTTCTGATTAAATATGTGTTGAAGACTTTTGTGGTCGGTATATATAATACTTTTGACCCCATATAAGTAGTGCCTCCATGTCTTTAATGCAAAAACAACCGCGCCTAATTACAAATCATGCGTCGTATAATTTTGCTCGTGAATATTCAATTGTCTAGACGTATAAGCAATCACCTTCGTTCGTTACATTAATACACAACCGAGACCTTGCTTTGATGTGTCACAATAAATCACAAAATCATCATTCCCTTCAGGCAATGACAATATAGGTGCCGTAGTTAGCTTTTTCTTCAATAACTAAAACGCTTTCTCTTGTTCATCATTCCATTCAAATTTCTTCCCTCTATGCGTTAATGCAGTCAAGGGTTTTGCTATTCTGGAAAAGTCTTGGATGAACCTTCTGTAGTAACCAGCTAGTCCTAAAAACTGGAGTATGTGTTTCGGAGTTTTCGGGGTTTCCCACTTTTCAACAGTTTCTATCTTTGCCGGATCCACCTTAATACCTTTTTTGTTCACTATGTGACCGAGGAATTGAACTTCTTCCAACCAAAATGCACACTTTGAAAATTTAGCGTACAATTCTTCCTTCCTCAATACTTCTAACACCTTTCTCAAATGTTCACCGTGTTCTTGGTCATTCTTTGAGTAAATAAGTATGTCATCAATGAAAACAATGACAAACTTGTCAAGGTATGGTCCACACACTCGGTTCATAAGGTCCATGAACACAGCTGGTGCATTAGTTAAACCAAATGGCATGACCATAAACTCGTAATGACCGTAACGTGTTCTGAAAGCAGTCTTTGGAATATCATCTTCTTTCACCCGAATTTGATGATACCCGGAACGTAAGTCAATCTTTGAATAAACAGACGAGCCTTGTAGTTGATCAAATAAGTCGTCAATTCTCGGTAGTGGGTAGCGGTTCTTGATGGTAAGTTTGTTCAACTCTCGTTAGTCGATACACAACCTGAATGTACCATCTTTCTTCTTGACAAACAAAACAGGAGCTCCCCACGGTGATGTGCTTGGTCGAATGAAACCATGCTCTAAAAGTTCTTGTAATTGGCTTTGCAGTTCTTTCATCTCGCTGGGTGCGAGTCTGTAAGGAGTACGAGCTATTGGTGCAGCTCCTAGTACAAGATCTATTTGAAATTCAACGGATCGATGTGGGGGTAATCCCGGTAATTCTTTCGGAAATACATCGGGAAATTCTTTTGCGACGGGAACATCATTGATGCTCTTTTCTTCAGTTTGTACTTTCTCGACGTGTGCTAGAACAGCATAGCAACCTTTTCTTTTTAGTTTTTGTGCCTTCAAATTACTAATAAGATGTAGCTTCGTGTTGCCCTTTTCTCCGTACACCATTAAGGGTTTTCCTTTTTCTCGTATAATGCGAATTGCATTTTTGTAACAAACGATCTCTGCTTTCACTTCTTTCAACCAGTCCATACCGATTATCACATCAAAACTCCCTAACTCTACTGGTATCAAGTCAATCTTAAATGTTTCGCTAACCAGTTTAATTTCTCGATTTCGACATAAATTATCTGCTGAAATTAATTTACCATTTGCTAATTCGAGTAAAAATTTACTATCCAAAGGCGTCAATGGACAACTTAATTTAGCACAAAAATCTCTACTCATATAGCTTCTATCCGCACCCGAATCAAATAAAACGTAAGCAGATTTATTGTCAATAAGAAACGTACCCGTAACAAGCTCTGGGTCTTCCTGTGCCTCTGCCGCATTAATATTGAAAACTCTTCCGCGGCCTTGTCCATTCGTGTTCTCCTGGTTCGGGCAATTTCTAATAATGTGGCCCGGTTTTCCACATTTATAACAAACTACATTGGCATAACTTGCTCCGACACTACTTCCTCCGCCATTACTCGTTCCGACACCATTTGTTCCTTTCGTTCTATTAACCCCTGGTCCGTAGACCTCACACTTCGCCGCGCTATGATCATTTCTTTTACACTTGTTGCAAAATTTGGTGCAGAACCCCGAGTGATACTTTTCACACCTTTGGCATAGCTGCTTCTGATTGTTGTTGTTGTTGCGGTTATTATTGTTGTTGGTATGATTGTTGTAGTTGCTGTTGTTGTTATTGTTGGGCCGTTTTTTGTAGTTGCGATTGATGTTGCGATTGTTGGGATAATTGTTGCGATTATTGTTGTAATTGCTGTTGTTGTTGTATTGGTGATTCTTATCACCGTTTTCCTCCCACTTTCTTTTGACTTGCTTCACATTGGCCTCTTCAGCAGTCTGTTCTTTAATTCTTTCTTCAATCTGGTTCACTAGTTTGTGAGCCATTCTACATGCCTGTTGTATGGAGGCGGGCTCGTGTGAACTTATATCTTCTTGAATTCTTTCCGGTAATCCTTTCACAAACGCGTCGATCTTCTCTTCCTCATCTTCGAATGCTCCCGGACACAATAGGCATAATTCTGTGAATCGTCTTTCGTACGTGGTAGTATCAAATCCTTGGGTTCGTAACCCTCTAAGTTCTGTCTTGAGCTTATTGACCTCGGTTCTGGGACGGTACTTCTCGTTCATCAAGTGCTTGAATGCTGACCACGGTAGTGTGTACGCATCGTCTTGTCCCACTTGCTCTAGATAGGTATTCCACCATGTTAACGCAGAACCTGTGAAGGTATGCGTAGCGTACTTCACTTTGTCCTCTTCAGTACACTTACTTATGGCAAACACCAATTCGACCTTCTCGGTCCACCGTTTCAATCCGATCGGTCCTTCGGTTCCATCAAATTCCAAAGGTTTGCAGGCAGTGAAATCTTTGTAGGTGCATCCTACACGATTTCATGTACTGCTAGATCCAAGGTTATTGTTAGTATGTAGCGCAGCCTGTACTGCGGCTATGTTTGAAGCTAGAAAAGTACGGAATTCCTCTTCATTCATATTCACGGTGTGTCGAGTAGTCGGTGCCATTTCCTTCAAAATAGTCAAATGGAACAAGTTAATCATACAGAATATTAAGAGTAGTTAATAGTATTTCGTAGCATAATATGAACTCATTTATAAAAGCTTTTTCTTCATATTAGCGTTTTATAAGTTTAAATTCGGGTAGTACCTACCCGTTAAGTTCATACTTAGTAGCTAATATACAATTCAACTACTACAATTCTATATGAAAAACTGATTATAATAATATTTCGCGTTCAAACTTTTACACAATATTTTACAAACTTACAATACTGCTTATTTTACATATAGCATGAAATATAGCACACAATAAATTTGATACAAGATGGTTGTGAAGATAATTCTAGCTAGTACACAAGTCGTTCAGCAAAGGAAATAAAGACACGTAATTCATACGTCCAGAAACAAGTCATGCATTCTGGTTTTACTAGGATTACTTCCCATCCTTGGTCTTGTGGAACATAACCGTTATGGCCGTTGATAAGACAGCGTGTTGTAACGTCGTCAAAGGGACGAGGGTTACGTAATGTCCAACAGTCCCGTAACAATCTAAAAACCTCATTTCTTACCCCAATTACCGACTCCGTCACTTGTGGGAACGTTTTGTTTAATAGTGTAGCCCGATGTTCTTGTTCTTACTTTGGTGAGAAGCTAACATTACTACTCCGTAAGCATAACATGCTTCTTTATGTTCCATGTTAGCCGCTTTTTCTAAATCACGAAGTCCAATATTCGGATATATTGAGTCAAAATAATTTCTTAACCCATTGCGTAAAATAGCATTTGGGTTCCCCGCAATATATGCGTCAAAGTAAACACATCGTAACTTATGGATTTCCCAATGTGATATCCCCCATCTTTCGAACGAAAGCCTTTTATAAACCAAGGCATTCTTGGAACGTTCTTTGAATGTCTTACAAACTGATCTCGCCTTAAATAGTTGTGCCGAAGAATTCTGACCGACTCTAGACAAGATTTCATCAATCATGTCTCCGGGTAGGTCTCTTAAAATATTGGGTTGTCTATCCATTTTGTGTTTTTATACTGTAAAATAGACAAGAGTTAGATTCATAAAAAAATACTTATTAATACAAGCAATTTTTTACATATATCATAAAGCATAAGCACACTATATTACTTATATTACACCACACGAATACAACTATCTTATTCCGACTCGCTTGTTTCTTCTTCTTCGGTTTTTGTTCGTTTTGCCAAGTTTCTAGGGATATATGATGTTCCCCTAATACGAGCCGTCGTTATCCACATTGGTTTAGAAAAACCTGGTGGTTTAGAGGTTCCCGGGTCATTGTTACAACTTAAGGACTTCGGGGGTTGACGATACATATAAAGTTCATCGGGGTTGGAATTAGATTTCTCTATTTTTATGCCCTTTCCCTTATTATTTTCTTTTGCCTTTTTAAATTCAGTTGGGGTAATTTCTATAACATCATCGGAATTCTCGTCGGAATCCGATTCATCGGAGAATTGGTAATCCTCCCAATATTTTGCTTCCTTAGCGGAAACACCATTGACCATAATTAACCTTGGTCGGTTGGTTGAGGATTTTCTTTTACTTAACCGTTTTATTATTTCCCCCACCGGTTCTATTTCTTCATCCGGTTCCGATTCTTCTTCCGGTTCCGATTCTTCTTCTGGTTCTGACTCTTCTTCCGGTTCCTTTTCGGGAACTTGTGAATCAGTCCACGAATCATTCCAATTTACATTTGACTCTTCATTATTATTAGGTGAGTCAATGGGACTTGTTCTAGAGGTAGAAATCTATCACATAATATCAAACGCGTTAAGAGATTAATATATCACATAATATTCACATGTTAAAAATATATAGTTTCCAACAAAATTTGTTAAGCAATCATTTTTCAAGTAAACACGGTCGAAGTCCAGACTCACTAATGCATCCTAACAAACTCGATAAGACACACTAATGCAAAATTCTGGTTCTCTAAGACCAACGCTCGGATACCAACTGAAATGTCCCGTTCTTATTGATTAAAAACGTTCCATATTAATTGATTTTCGTTGCGAGGTTTTGACCTCTATATGAGACGTTTTTTCAAAGACTGCATTCATTTTAAAACAAACCATAACCTTTATTTCATCAATAAAGGTTTTAAAAACTTTACGTAGATTATCAAATAATGATAATCTGAAATATCCTGTTTACACACGACCATTACATAATGGTTTACAATACAAATATGTTACAACAAAATAAGTTTCTTGAATGCAGTTTTTACACAATATCATACAAGCATGGACTCCAAATCTCGTCCTTATTTAAGTATGCGATAGCGGAAGCTCTTAATAATCACCTGAGAATAAACATGCTTAAAACGTCAACAAAAATGTTGGTGAGTTATAGGTTTAACCTATATATATCAAATCGTAACAATAGACCACAAGATTTCATATTTCAATACACATCCCATACATAGAGATAAAAATCATTCATATGGTGAACACCTGGTAACCGACATTAACAAGATGCATATATAAGAATATCCCCATCACTCCGGGACACCCTTCAGATATGATATAAATTTCGAAGTACTAAAGCATCCGGTACTTTGGATGGGGTTTGTTAGGCCCAATAGATCTATCTTTAGGATTCGCGTCAATTAGGGTGTCTGTTCCCTAATTCTTAGATTACTAGACTTAATAATAAGGGGCATATTCGATTTCGATAATTCAACCATAGAATGTAGTTTCACGTACTTGTGTCTATTTTGTAAATCATTTATAAAACCTGCATGTATTCTCATCCCAAAAATATTAGATTTTAAAAGTGGGACTATAACTCACTTTCACAGATTTTTTTTACTTCGTCGGGAAGTAAGACTTGGCCACTGGTTGATTCACGAACCTATAAAAATATATACATATATATCAAAGTATGTTCAAAATATATTTACAACACTTTTAATATATTTTGATGTCTTAAGTTTATTAAGTCAGCTGTCCTCGTTAGTAACCTACAACTAGTTGTCCATAGTTAGATATACAGAAATAAATCGATAAATATTATCTTGAATCAATCCACGACCCAGTGTATACGTATCTCAGTATTGATCACAACTCAAACTATACATATTTTGGAATCAACCTCAACCCTGTATAGCTAACTCCAACATTCACATATAGAGTGTCTATGGTTGTTCCGAAATATATATAGATGTGTCGACATGATAGGTCAAAACATTGTATACGTGTCTATGGTATCTCAAGATTACATAATATACAATACAAGTTGATTAAGTTATGGTTGGAATAGATTTGTTACCAATTTTCACGTAGCTAAAATGAGAAAAATTATCCAATCTTGTTTTACCCATAACTTCTTCATTTTAAATCCGTTTTGAGTGAATCAAATTGCTATGGTTTCATATTGAACTCTATTTTATGAATCTAAACAGAAAAAGTATAGGTTTATAGTCAGAAAAATAAGTTACAAGTCGTTTTTGTAAAGGTAGTCATTTCAATCGAAAGAACGACGTCTAGATGACCATTTTAGAAAACATACTTTCACTTTGAGTTTAACCATAATTTTTGGATATAGTTTCATGTTCATAATAAAAATCATTTTCTCAGAATAACAACTTTTAAATCAAAGTTTATCATAATTTTTAACTAACTAACCCAAAACAGCCCGCGGTGTTACTACGACGGCGTAAATCCAGTTTTACGGTGTTTTCGTGTTTCCAGGTTTTAAATCATTAAGTTAGCATATCATATAGATATAGAACATGTGTTTAGTTAATTTTAAAAGTCAAGTTAGAAGGATTAACTTTTGTTTGCGAACAAGTTTAGAATTAACTAAACTATGTTCTAGTGATTACGAGTTTAAACCTTCGAATAAGATAGTTTTATATATATGAATCGAATGATGTTATGAACATCATTACTACCTCAAGTTTAGTAGGTAAACCTACTGGAAGTGACAAGAAATGATCTAGCTTCAAAGGATCTTGGATGGCTTGAAAGTTCTTGAAGTAGGATCATGACACAAAAACAAGTTCAAGTAAGATTTTTACTCGAATTAAGATAGTTTATAGTTATAGAAATTGAATCAAAGTTTGAATATGAATATTACCTTGAATAAGAAAGATAACCTACTGTATATAACAAAGGTTTCTTGATCTTAGATGATTACTTGGAATGGATTAGAAAGCTTGGAAGTAAATTAGTAAACTTGAAGGGATTTTTAAAGTGTTCTTGAATTGTTCTTCCTATGATGATTATAGCTTGATTCTTGAAGTGATTTTTGATGAAGATGATGATTAACTACTGGAAAAATACGTTCATAATAGTGTGTGTGTGTTGAGAGAGAATTAGAAAGAGAATTGGAAGTGAAATGGAGTGAATGATGAGTGGTAATTGGTGAGTGGTGAGTGGGGTTAAAAGGAGTTCTAGTTAGTTGACTAGCTCATGGTAGAAGTTAAAATTGATTAGTCATACATGACATAATCAAGAGTGGAATCCCATGCTAGTTCCTATTGGTATATACCCATAGTAAGTACGTTTTGAAGCTGTGTATAATACGGGTAAGAATACGACTAGAATTCTTGATGAAAGAAAAGAATGGGAAAGTAACTTAACCATTTTCGTTAAGTATGAGTGTTTTGATATATGTCTTGATGTAGTGACCCGAACTTTTCCATGTTTATATATATTAATTGAGATTGATATTTACATGATTAAATGTTTCTAACATGTTAAGCAATCAAACTTGTTAAGACTTGATTAATTGAAATATGTTTCATATAGACATTTGACCACCCAAGTTGACCGGTGATTCACGAACGTTAAAACTTGTAAAATTATATGATGACATATATATGGATATATATATAGTTAACATGATACTATGATAAGTAAACATATCATTAAGTATATTAACAATGAACTACATATGTAAAAACAAGACTACTAACTTAATGATTTTTAAACGAGACATATATGTAACGATTATCGTTGTAAAGCCATTTAATGTATATATATCATATTAAGAGATATTCATACATGATAATATCATGATAATATAATAATTTAAAATCTCATTTGATATTATAAACATTGGGTTAACAACATTTAACAAGATCGTTAACCTAAAGGTTTCAAAACAACACTTACATGTAACGACTAACGATGACTTAACGACTCATTAAAATGTATATACATGTAGTGTTTTAATATGTATTTATACACTTTTGAAAGACTTCAATACACTTATCAAAATACTTCTACTTAACAAAAATGCTTACAATTACATCCTCGTTCAGTTTCATCAACAATTCTACTCGTATGCACCCGTATTCGTACTCGTAAAATACACAGCTTTTAGATGTATGTACTATTGGTATATACACTCCAATGATCAGCTCTTAGCAGCCCATGTGAGTCATCTAACACATGTGGGAACCATCATTTGGCAACTAGCATGAAATATCTCATAAAATTACAAAAATATGAGTAATCATTCATGACTTATTTACATGAAAACAAAATTACATATCCTTTATATCTAATCCATACACCAACGACCAAAAATGCCTACAAACACTTTCATTCTTCAATTTTCTTCATCTAATTGATCTCTCTCAAGTTCTATCTTCAAGTTCTAAGTGTTATTCATAAATTCCAAAAGTTCTAGTTTCATAAAATCAATAATACTTTCAAGTTTGCTAGCTCACTTCCAATCTTGTAAGGTGATCATCCAACCTCAAGAAATCTTTGTTTCTTACGGTAGGTTATCATTCTAATACAAGGTAATAATCATATTCAAACTTTGGTTCAATTTCTATAACTATAACAATCTTATTTCAAGTGATGATCTTACTTGAACTTGTTTTCGTGTCATGATTCTGCTTCAAGAACTTCGAGCCATCCAAGGATCCATTGAAGCTAGATTCATTTTTCTATTTTCCAGTAGGTTTATCCAAGGAACTTAAGGTAGTAATGATGTTCATAACATCATTCGATTCATACATATAAAGCTATCTTATTCGAAGGTTTAAACTTGTAATCATTAGAACATAGTTTAGTTAATTCTAAACTTGTTCGCAAACAAAAGTTAATCCTTCTAACTTGACTTTTAAAATCAACTAAACACATGTTCTATATCTATATGATATGCTAACTTAATGATTTAAAACCTGGAAACACGAAAAACACCGTAAAACCGGATTTACGCCGTCGTAGTAACACCGCGGGCTGTTTTGGGTTAGTTAATTAAAAACTATGATAAACTTTGATTTTAAAGTTGTTATTCTGAGAAAATGATTGTTATTATGAACATGAAACTATATCTAAAAATTATGATTAAACTCAAAGTGGAAGTATGTTTTCTAAAATGGTCATCTAGACTTCGTTCTTTCGACTGAAATGACTACCTTTAGAAAAACGACTTGTAACTTATTTTTCTGACTATAAACCTATATACTTTTCTGTTTAGATTCATAAAATAGAGTTCAATATGAAACCATAGCAATTTGATTCCACTTTGAGTTTAATCATAATTTTTGGATATAGTTTCATGTTCATAATAACAATCATTTTAAAGTTGATAAACTTTGATTTTAAAGTTGTTATTCTGATAAACTTTGATTCACTCAAAACGGATTTAAAATGAAGAAGTTATGGGTAAAACAAGATTGGATAATTTTTCTCATTTTAGCTACGTGAAAATTGGTAACAAATCTATTCCAACCATAACTTAATCAACTTGTATTGTATATTATATAATCTTGAGATACCATAGACACGTATACAATGTTTCGACCTATCATGTCGACACATCTATATATATTTCGGAACAACCATAGACACTCTATATGTGAATGTTGGAGTTAGCTATACAGGGTTGAGGTTGATTCCAAAATATATATAGTTTGAGTTGTGATCAATACTGAGATACGTATACACTGGGTCGTGGATTGATTCAAGATAATATTTATCGATTTATTTCTGTACATCTAACTGTGGACAACTAGTTGTAGGTTACTAACGAGGACAGCTGACTTAATAAACTTAAAACATCAAAATATATTAAAAGTGTTGTAAATATATTTTGAACATACTTTGATATATATGTATATATTGTTATAGGTTCGTGAATCAACCAGTGGCCAAGTCTTACTTCCCGACGAAGTAAAAATCTGTGAAAGTGAGTTATAGTCCCACTTTTAAAATCTAATATTTTTGGGATGAGAAACTACATTCTATGGTTGAATTATCGAAATCGAATATGCCCCTTTTTATTAAGTCTGGTAATCTAAGAATTAGGGAACAGACACCCTAATTGACGTGAATCCTAAAGATAGATCTATTGGGCCTAACAAACCCCATCCAAAGTACCGGATGCTTTAGTACTTCGAAATTTATATCATATCCGAAGGGTGTCCGGGAATGATGGGGATATTCTTATATATGCATCTTGTTAATGTCGGTTACCAGGTGTTCACCATATGAATGATTTTTATCTCTATGTATGGGATGTGTATTGAAATATGAAATCTTGTGGTCTATTGTTACGATTTGATATATATAGGTTAAACCTATAACTCACCAACATTTTTGTTGACGTTTAAAGCATGTTTATTCTCAGGTGAATATTAAGAGCTTCCGCTGTTGCATACTAAAATAAGGACAAGATTTGGAGTCCATGTTTGTATGATATTGTGTAAAAACTGCATTCAAGAAACTGATTTCGATGTAACATATTTGTATTGTAAACCATTATGTAATGGTCGTGTGTAAACAGGATATTTTAGATTATCATTATTTGATAATCTACGTAAAGCTTTTTAAACCTTTATTTATGAAATAAAGGTTATGGTTTGTTTTAAAAATGAATGCAGTCTTTGAAAAACGTCTCATATAGAGGTCAAAACCTCGCAACGAAATCAATTAATATGGAACGTTTTTAATCAATAAGAACGGGACATTTCCGTTGGTATCCGAGCGTTGGTCTTAGAGAACCAGAATTTTTCATTAGTGTGTTTTATCGAGTTTGTTAGGATGCATTAGTGAGTCTGGACTTCGACCGTGTTTACTTGAAAAATGATTGCTTAACAAATTTTGTTGGAAACTATATATTTTTAACATGTGAATATTATGTGATATATTAATCTCTTAACGCGTTTGATATTATGTGATAGATGTCTACCTCTAGAACAAGTCCCATTGACTCACCTAATAATAATGAAGAGTCAAATGTAAATTGGAATGATTCGTGGACTGATTCACAAGTTCCCGAAGAGGAACCGGAAGAAGAGTCGGAACCGGAAGAAGAATTGGAACCGGAAGAAGAATCGGAACCGGATGAAGAAATAGAACCGGTGGGGGAAATAATAAAACGGTTAAGTAAAAGAAAATCCTCAACCAACCGACCAAGGTTAATTATGGTCAATGGTATTTCCGCCAAGGAAGCAAAATATTGGGAGGATTACCAATTCTCCGATGAATCGGATTCCGACGAGAATTTCGATGATGTTATAGAAATTACCCCAACTGAATTTAAAAAGGCAAAAGAAAATAATAAGGGAAAGGGCATAAAAATAGACAAATCTAATTCCAACCCCGATGAACTTTATATGTATCGTCAACGCCCGAAGTCCTTAAGTTGTAACAATGACCCGGGAACCTCTAAACCACCAGGTTTTTCTAAACCAATGTGGACAACGACGGCTCGTATTAGGGGAACATCATATATCCCTAGAAACTTGGCAAAACGAACCAAAACCGAAGAAGAAGAAACGAGCGAGTCGGAATAAGATAGTTGTATTCGTGTGGTGTAATATATGTAATATAATGTTCTTATGCTTTATGATATGTGTAAAAATTGCTTATATTAATAAGTATTTTTTTTATGAATCTAACTCTTGTCTATTTTACAGTTTAAAAACACAAAATGGATAGACAACCCAATATTTTAAGACACCTACCCAGAGACATGATTGATGAAATCTTGTCTAGAGTCGGCCAGAATTCCTCGGCACAACTATTTAAGGCGAGATCAGTTTGTAAGACATTCGAAGAACGTTCCAAGAATGTCTTGGTTTATAAGAGACTTTCGTTTGAAAGATGGGGGATATCACATTGGGAAACCCATAAGTTACGATGTGTTTACTTTGACGCATATATTGCGGGGAACCCAAATGCTATTTTACGCAACGGGTTAAGAAATTATTTTGACTCAATATATCCGAATATTGGACTTCGTGATTTAGAAAAAGCGGCTAACATGCAACATAAAGA
Source organism: Rutidosis leptorrhynchoides (assembly GCF_046630445.1). Lineage (NCBI taxonomy): Eukaryota > Viridiplantae > Streptophyta > Magnoliopsida > Asterales > Asteraceae > Rutidosis > Rutidosis leptorrhynchoides. The sequence goes on from NC_092337.1 coordinate 2,187,747, forward strand.
AGCATGTTATGCTTACGGATTAGTAATGTTCGCTTCTCACCAAAGTGAGAATAAGAACATCGGGCTACAACTATTAAACAAAACGTTTCCACAAGTGACGGAGTCAGTAATTGGGGTAAGAAATGAGGTTTTTATATTATTACGGGACTGTTGGACATTACGTAACCCTCGTCCCTTTGACGACGTTACAACACGCTGTCTTATCAAAGGCCATAACGGTTATGTTGCACAAGACCAAGGATGGGAAGTAGTCCTAGTAAAACCAGAATGCATGACTTGTTTCTGGACGTATGAATTACGTGTCTTTATTGCCTTTGCTGAACGACTTGTGTACTAGCTAGAATTATCTTCACAACTATCTTGTATCAAAGTTATTGTGTGCTATATTTCATGCTTTATGTAAAATAAGCGGTATTGTAAGTTTGTAAAATATTGTATAAAATTTTGAACGCGAAATATTATTATAATCAGTTTTTCATATAGAATTGTAGTAGTTGAATTGTATATTAGCTACTAAGTATGAACTTAACGGGTAGGTACTACCCGAATTTAAACTTATAAAATGCTAATATGAAGAAAAAGCTTTTATAAATGAGTTCATATTATGCTACGAAATACTATTAACTACTCTTAATATTCTGTATGATTAACTTGTTCCATTTAACTATTTTGAAGGAAATGGCACCGACTACTCGACACACCGTGAATATGAATGAAGAGGAATTCCGTACTTTTCTAGCTTCAAACATAGCCGCAGTACAGGCTGCGCTACATACCAACAATAACCTTGGATCTAGCAGTACAGGAAATCGTGTAGGATGCACCTACAAAGAATTCACTGCCTGCAAACCTTTGGAATTTGATGGAACCGAAGGACCGATCGGATTGAAACGGTGGACCGAGAAGGTCGAATCGGTGTTTGCCATAAGTAAGTGTACTGAAGAGGACAAAGTGAAGTACGCTACGCATACCTTCACAGGTTCTGCGTTAACATGGTGGAATACCTATCTAGAGCAAGTGGGACAAGACGATGCGTACGCACTACCGTGGTCAGCATTCAAGCACTTGATGAACGAGAAGTACCGTCCCAGAACCGAGGTCAATAAGCTCAAGACAGAACTTAGAGGGTTACGAACCCAAGGATTTGATATTACCACGTACGAAAGACGATTCACAGAATTTTGCCTATTGTGTCCGGGAGCATTCGAAGATGAGGAAGAGAAGATCGACGCATTTGTGAAAGGATTACCGGAAAGAATCCAAGAAGATATAAGTTCACACGAGCCCGCCTCCATACAACAGGCATGTAGAATGGCTCACAAACTCGTGAACCAAATTGAAGAAAGAATTAAAGAACAGACTGCTGAAGAGGCCAATGTGAAGCAAGTCAAAAGAAAGTGGGAGGAAAACGGTGATAAGAATCACCAATACAACAACAACAGCAATTACAACAATAATCGCAACAATTATCCCAACAATCGCAACATCAATCGCAACTACAACAAACGGCCCAACAACAACAACAACAACAACAACAGCAACTACAACAATCATCCCAACAACAATAATAACCGCAACAACAACAACAACAATCAGAAGCAGCTATGCCAAAGGTGTGAAAAGAATCACTCGGGGTTCTGCACCAAATTTTGCAACAAGTGTAAAAGAAATGGTCATAGCGCGGCGAAGTGTGAGGTCTATGGACCAGGGGTTAATAGAACGAAAGGAACAAATGGTGTCGGAACGAGTAATGGCGGAGCAAGTAGTGTCGGAGCAAGTTATGCCAATGTAGTTTGTTATAAATGTGGAAAACCGGGACACATTATTAGAAATTGTCCGAACCAGGAGAACACGAATGGATAAGGCCGTGGAAGAGTTTTCAATATTAATGCGGCAGAGGCACAGGAAGACCCGGAGCTTGTTACGGGCACGTTTCTTATTGACAATAAATCTACTTACGTTTTATTTGATTCGGGTGCGGATAGAAGCTATATGAGTAGAGATTTTTGTGCTAAATTAAGTTGCCTATTGACGCCTTTGGATAGTAAATTTTTACTCGAATTAGCAAATGGTAAATTAATTTCAGCAGATAATATATGTCGGAATCGAGAAATTAAACTGGTTAGCGAAATATTTAAGATTGATTTAATACCAGTAGAGTTAGGGAGTTTTGATGTGATAATCGGTATGGACTGGTTGAAAGAAGTGAAAGCAGAGATCGTTTGTTACAAAAATGCAATTCGCATTATACGAGAAAAAGGAAAACCCTTAATGGTGTACGGAGAAAAGGGCAACACGAAGCTACATCTTATTAGTAATTTGAAGGCACAAAAACTAATAAGAAAAGGTTGCTATGCTGTTCTAGCACACGTCGAGAAAGTACAAACTGAAGAAAAGAGCATCAATGATGTTCCCATTGCAAAAGAATTTCCCGATGTATTTCCGAAAGAATTACCGGGATTACCCCCACATCGATCCGTTGAATTTCAAATAGATCTTGTACCAGGAGCTGCACCAATAGCTCGTGCTCCTTACAGACTCGCACCCAGCGAGATGAAAGAACTGCAAAGCCAATTACAAGAACTTTTAGAGGATGGTTTCATTCGACCAAGCACATCACCGTGGGGAGCTCCTGTTTTGTTTGTCAAGAAGAAAGATGGTACATTCAGGTTGTGTATCGACTACCGAGAGTTGAACAAACTTACCATCAAGAACCGCTACCCACTACCGAGAATCGACGACTTATTTGATCAACTACAAGGCTCGTCTGTTTATTCAAAGATTGACTTACGTTCCGGGTATCATCAAATGCGGGTGAAAGAAGATGATATTCCAAAGACTGCTTTCAGAACACGTTATGGTCATTACGAGTTTATGGTCATGCCGTTTGGTTTAACTAATGCACCAGCTGTGTTCATGGACCTTATGAACCGAGTGTGTGGACCATAACTTGACAAGTTTGTCATTGTTTTCATTGATGACATACTTATTTACTCAAAGAATGACCAAGAACACGGTGAACATTTGAGAAAGGTGTTAGAAGTATTGAGGAAGGAAGAATTGTACGCTAAATTTTCAAAGTTTGCATTTTGGTTGGAAGAAGTTCAATTCCTCGGTCACATAGTGAACAAAGAAGGTATTAAGGTTGATCCGGCAAAGATAGAAACTGTTGAAAAATGGGAAACCCCGAAAACTCCGAAACACATACGCCAGTTTTTAGGACTAGCTGGTTACTACAGAAGGTTCATCCAAGACTTTTCCTAAATAGCAAAACCCTTGACTGCATTAACGCATAAAAGGAAGAAATATGAATGGAAGGATGAACAAGAGAAAGCGTTTCAGTTATTGAAGAAAAAGCTAACTACGGCACCTATATTGTCATTGCCTGAAGGGAATGATGATTTTGTGATTTATTGTGACGCATCGAAGCAAGGTCTCGTTTGTGTATTAATGCAACGAACAAAGGTGATTGCTTATGCGTCTAGACAATTGAAGATTCACGAACAAAATTATACGACGCATGATTTGGAATTAGGCGCGGTTGTTTTTGCATTAAAGACTTGGAGGCGCTACTTATATGGGGTCAAAAGTATTATATATACCGACCACAAAAGTCTTCAACACATATTTAATCAGAAACAACTGAATATGAGGCAGCGTAGGTGGATTGAATTATTGAATGATTACGACTTTGAGATTCGTTACCACCCGGGGAAGGCAAATGTGGTAGCCGACGCCTTGAGCAGGAATGACAGAGAACCCATTCGAGTAAAATCTATGAATATAATGATTCACAATAACCTTACTACTCAAATAAAGGAGGCGCAACAAGGAGTTTTAAAAGAGGGAAATTTAAAGGATGAAATACCCAAAGGATCGGAGAAGCATCTTAATATTCGGGAAGACGGAACCCGGTATAGGGCTGAAAGGATTTGGGTACCAAAATTTGGAGATATGAGAGAAATGGTACTTAGAGAAGCTCATAAAACCAGATACTCAATACATCCTGGAATGGGGAAGATGTACAAGGATCTCAAGAAACATTTTTAGTGGCTGGGTATGAAATCTGATGTTGCTAAATACGTAGGAGAATGTTTGACGTGTTCTAAGGTCAAAGCTGAGCATCAGAAACCATCAGGTCTACTTCAACAACCTGAAATCCCGGAATGGAAATGGGAAAACATTACCATGGATTTCATCACTAAATTGCCAAGGACTGCAAGTGGTTTTGATACTATTTGGGTAATAGTTGATCGTCTCACCAAATCAGCACACTTCCTGCCAATAAGAGAAGATGACAAGATGGATAAGTTAGCACGATTGTATTTGAAGGAAGTCGTCTCCAGACATGGAATACCAATCTCTATTATCTCTGATAGGGATGGCAGATTTATTTCAAGATTCTGGCAGACACTGAATGTCCCGTTCTTATTGATTAAAAACGTTCCATATTAATTGATTTCGTTGCGAGGTTTTGACCTCTATAAGAGACGTTTTTTTTCTTTAAAGACTGCATTCATTTTTAAAACAAACCATAACCTTTATTTCATAAATAAAGTTTTAAAAAGCTTTACGTAGATTATCAAATAATGATAATCTAAAATATCCTGTTTACACATGACCATTACATAATGGTTTACAATACAAATATGTTACATCGAAATCAGTTTCTTGAATGCTGTTTTTACACAATATCATACAAACATGGACTCCAAATCTTGTCCTTATTTTAATATGCAACAGCGGAAGCTCTTAGTATTCACCTGAGAATAAACATGCTTTAAACGTCAACAAAAATGTTGGTGAGTTACAGGTTTAACCTATATATATCAAATCGTAACAATAGACCACAAGATTTCATATTTCAATACACATCCCATACATAGAGATAAAAATCATTCATATGGTGAACACCTGGTAACCGACATTAACAAGATGCATATATAAGAATATCCCCATCATTCCGGGACACCCTTCGGATATGATATAAATTTCGAAGTACTAAAGCATCCGGTACTTTGGATGGGGCTTGTTGGGCCCAATAGATCTATCTTTAGAATTCGCGTCAATTAGGGTGTCTGTTCCCTAATTCTTAGATTACCAGACTTAATAAAAAGGGGCATATTCGATTTCGATAATTCAACCATAGAATGTAGTTTCACGTACTTGTGTCTATTTTGTAAATCATTTATAAAACCTGCATGTATTCTCATCCCAAAAATATTAGATTTTAAAAGTGGGACTATAACTCACTTTCACAGATTTTTACTTCGTCGGGAAGTAAGACTTAGCCACTGGTTTATTCACGAACCTATAACAATATATACATATATATCAAAGTATGTTCAAAATATATTTACAACACTTTTAATATATTTTGATGTTTTAAGTTTATTAAGTCAGCTGTCCTCGTTAGTAACCTACAACTAGTTGTCCACAGTTAGATGTACAGAAATAAATCGATAAATATTATCTTGAATCAATCCACGACCCAGTGTATACGTATCTCAGTATTGATCATAACTCAAACTATATATATTTTGGAATCAACCTCAACCCTGTATAGCTAACTCCAACATTCACATATAGAGTGTCTATGGTTGTTCCGAAATATATATAGATGTGTCGACATGATAGGTCGAAACATTGTATACGTGTCTATGGTATCTCAAGATTACATAATATAGAATACAAGTTGATTAAGTTATGGTTGGAATAGATTTGTTACCAATTTTCACGTAGCTAAAATGAGAAAAATTATCCAATCTTGTTTTACCCATATCTTCTTCATTTTAAATCCGTTTTGAGTGAATCAAATTGCTATGGTTTCATATTGAACTCTATTTTATGAATCTAAATAGAAAAAATATAGGTTTATTGTCGGAAAAATAAGTTACTAGTCATTTTTGTAAAGGTAGTCATTTCAGTCGAAAGAACGACGTCTAGATGACCATTTTAGAAAACATACTTCCACTTTGAGTTTAACCATAATTTTTGGATATAGTTTCATGTTAATAATAAATATTATTTTCTCAGAATAACAACTTTTAAATCAAAGTTTATCATAGTTTTTAATTAACTAACCCAAAACAGCCCGCGGTGTTACAAAGACGGCGTAAATCCGATTTTACGGTATTTTTCGTGTTTTCAGGTTTTATATCATTAAGTTAGCATATCATATAGATATAGAACATGTGTTTAGTTGATTTTAAAAGTCAAGTTAGAAGGATTAACTTTTATTTGCGAACAAGTTTAGAATTAACTAAACTATGTTCTAGTGATTACAAGTTTAAAACTTCGAATAAGATAGCTTTATATGTATGAATCGAATGATGTTATGAACATCATTACTACCTCAATTTCCTTGGATAAACCTACTGGAAATGAGAAAAATAGATCTAGCTTCAAAGGTGTAGTGACCCGAACTTTTCCATGTTTATATATATTAATTGAGATTGATATTTACATGATTAAATGTTTCCAGCATGTTAAGCAATCAAACTTGTTAAGACTTGATTAATTGAAATATGTTTCATATATACATGTTAGAAACATTTAATCATGTAAATATCAATCTCAATTTATATACATGTTAGAAACATTAATTGGGTGGTCAATTGTCTATATGAAACATATTTCAATTAATCAAGTCTTAACAAGTTTGATTGCTTAACATGTTAGAAACATTTAATCATGTAAATATCAATCTCAATTAATATATATAAACATGGAAAAGTTCGGGTCACTACAGTACCTACCCGTTAAATAAATTTCGTCCCGAAATTTTAAGCTGTTGAAGGTGTTGACGAATCTTCTGGAAATAGATGCGGGTATTTCTTCTTCATCTGATCTTCACGCTCCCAGGTGAACTCGGGTCCTCTACAAGCATTCCATCGAACCTTAACAATTGGTATCTTGTTTTGCTTAAGTCTTTTAACCTCACGATCCATTATTTCGACGGGTTCTTCGATGAATTGAAGTTTTTCGTTGATTTGGATTTCATCTAACGGAATAGTGAGATCTTCTTTAGCAAAACATTTCTTTAAATTCGAGACGTGGAAAGTGTTATGTACAGCTGTGAGTTGTTGAGGTAACTCTAGTCGGTAAGCTACTGGTCCGATACGATCAATAATCTTGAATGGTCCAATATACCTTGGATTTAATTTCCCTCGTTTACCAAATCGAACAACGCCTTTCCAAAGTACAACTTTAAGCATGACCATCTCTCCAATTTCAAATTCTATATCTTTTCTTTTAATGTCAGCGTAGCTCTTTTGTCGACTTTGGGCGGTTTTCAACCGTTGTTGAATTTGGATGATCTTCTTGGTAGTTTCTTGTATAATCTCCGGACCCGTAATCTGTCTATCCCCCACTTCACTCCAACAAATCGGAGACCTACACTTTCTACCATAAAGTGCTTCAAACGGCGCCATCTCAATGCTTGAATGGTAGCTGTTGTTGTAGGAAAATTCTGCTAACGGTAGATGTCGATCCCAACTGTTTCCGAAATCAATAACACATGCTCGTAGCATGTCTTCAATCGTTTGTATCGTCCTTTCGCTCTGCCCATCAGTTTGTGGATGATAGGCAGTACTCATGTCTAGACGAGTTCCTAATGCTTGCTGTAATGTCTGCCAGAATCTTGAAATAAATCTGCCATCCCTATCAGAGATAATAGAGATTGGTATTCCATGTCTGGAGACGACTTCCTTCAAATACAATCGTGCTAACTTATCCATCTTGTCATCTTCTCTTATTGGCAGGAAGTGTGCTGATTTGGTGAGACGATCAACTATTACCCAAATAGTATCAAAACCACTTGCAGTCCTTGGCAATTTAGTGATGAAATCCATGGTAATGTTTTCCCATTTCCATTCCGGGATTTCAGGTTGTTGAAGTAGACCTGATGGTTTCTGATGCTCAGCTTTGACCTTAGAACACGTCAAACATTCTCCTACGTATTTAGCAACATCAGATTTCATACCCAGCCACTAAAAATGTTTCTTGAGATCCTTGTACATCTTCCCCATTCCAGGATGTATTGAGTATCTGGTTTTATGAGCTTCTCTAAGTACCATTTCTCTCATATCTCCAAATTTTGGTACCCAAATCCTTTCAGCCCTATACCGGGTTCCGTCTTCCCGAATATTAAGATGCTTCTCCGATCCTTTGGGTATTTCATCCTTTAAATTTCCCTCTTTTAAAACTCCTTGTTGCGCCTCCTTTATTTGAGTAGTAAGGTTATTGTGAATCATTATATTCATAGATTTTACTCGAATGGGTTCTCTGTCATTCCTGCTCAAGGCGTCGGCTACCACATTTGCCTTCCCCGGGTGGTAACGAATCTCAAAGTCGTAATCATTCAACAATTCAATCCACCTACGCTGCCTCATATTCAGTTGTTTCTGATTAAATATGTGTTGAAGACTTTTGTGGTCGGTATATATAATACTTTTGACCCCATATAAGTAGCGCCTCCAAGTCTTTAATGCAAAAACAACCGCGCCTAATTCCAAATCATGCGTCGTATAATTTTGTTCGTGAATCTTCAATTGTCTAGACGCATAAGCAATCACCTTCGTTCGTTGCATTAATACACAACCGAGACCTTGCTTCGATGCGTCACAATAAATCACAAAATCATCATTCCCTTCAGGCAATGACAATATAGGTGCCGTAGTTAGCTTTTTCTTCAATAACTGAAACGCTTTCTCTTGTTCATCCTTCCATTCATATTTCTTCCTTTTATGCGTTAATGCAGTCAAGGGTTTTGCTATTTAGGAAAAGTCTTGGATGAACCTTCTGTAGTAACCAGCTAGTCCTAAAAACTGGCGTATGTGTTTCGGAGTTTTCGGGGTTTCCCATTTTTCAACAGTTTCTATCTTTGCCGGATCAACCTTAATACCTTCTTTGTTCACTATGTGACCGAGGAATTGAACTTCTTCCAACCAAAATGCAAACTTTGAAAATTTAGCGTACAATTCTTCCTTCCTCAATACTTCTAACACCTTTCTCAACTGTTCACCGTGTTCTTGGTCATTCTTTGAGTAAATAAGTATGTCATCAATGAAAACAATGACAAACTTGTCAAGGTATGGTCCACACACTCAGTTCATAAGGTCTATGAACACAGCTGGTGCATTAGTTAAACCAAACGGCATGACCATAAACTCGTAATGACCGAAACGTGTTCTGAAAGCAGTCTTTGGAATATCATCTTCTTTCACCCGCATTTGATGATACCCGGAACGTAAGTCAATCTTTGAATAAACAGACGAGCCTTGTATTTGATCAAATAAGTCGTCGATTCTCGGTAGTGGGTAGCGGTTCTTGATGGTAAGTTTGTTCAACTCTCGGTAGTCGATACACAACCTGAATGTACCATCTTTCTTCTTGACAAACAAAACAGGAGCTCCCCATGGTGATGTGCTTGGTCGAATGAAACCATCCTCTAAAAGTTCTTGTAATTGGCTTTGCAGTTCTTTCATCTCGCTGGGTGTAGCTCCTGGTACAAGATCTATTTGAAACTCAACGGATCGATGTGGGGGTAATCCCGGTAATTCTTTCGGAAATACATCGGGAAATTCTTTTGCGACGGGAACATCATTGATGCTCTTTTCTTCAGTTTGTACTTTCTCGACGTGTGCTAGAACAGCATAGCAACCTTTTCTTATTAGTTTTTGTGCCTTCAAATTACTAATAAGATGTAGCTTCGTGTTGCCCTTTTCTCCGTACACCATTAAGGGTTTTCCTTTTTCTCGTATAATGCGAATTGCATTTTTGTAACAAACGATCTCTGCTTTCACTTCTTTCAACCAGTCCATACTGATTATCACATCAAAACTCCCTAACTCTACTGGTATCATGTCAATCTTAAATGTTTCGCTAACCAGTTTAATTTCTCGATTCCGACATATATTATCTGCTAAAATTAATTTAACATTTGCTAATTCGAGTAAAAATTTACTATCCAAAGGCGTCAATGGACAACTTAATTTAGCACAAAAATCTCTACTCATATAGCTTCTATCCACACCCGAATCAAATAAAACGTAAGCAGATTTATTGTCAATAAGAAACGTACCCGTAACAAGCTTTGGGTCTTCCTATGCCTCTGCCGCATTAATATTGAAAACTCTTCCGCGGCCTTGTCCATTCGTGTTCTCCTGGTTCGGACAATTTCTAATAATGTGGCCCGGTTTTCCACATTTATAACAAACTACATTGGCATAACTTGCTCCGACACTACTTGCTCTGCCATTACTCGTTCCCACACCATTTGTTCCTTTAGTTCTGTTAACCCCTGGTCCGTAGACCTCACACTTCGCCGCGCTATAACCATTTCTTTTACACTTGTTGCAAAATTTGGTGCAGAACCCCGAGTGATACTTTTCACACCTTTGGCATAGCTGCTTCTGATTGTTGTTGTTGTTGTGGTTATTATTGTTGTTAAGATGATTGTTGTTGTTGTTGTTGTTGTTGTTGTTGTTGTTGGGCCGTTTGTTGTAGTTGCGATTGATGTTGCGATTGTTAGGATAGTTGTTGCGATTATTGTTGTAATTGTTGTTGTTGTTGTATTGGTGATTCTTATCACCATTTTCCTCCCACTTTCTTTTGACTTGCTTCACATTGGCCTCTTCAGCAGTCTGTTCTTTACTTCTTTCTTCAATCTGGTTCACTAGTTTGTGAGCCATTTTACATGCCTGTTGTATGGAGGCGGGCTCGTGTGAACTTATATCTTCTTGGATTCTTTCTGGTAATCCTTTCACAAACGAGTCGATCTTCTCTTCCTCATTTTCGAACGCTCCCGGACACAATAGGCACAATTCTGTGAATCGTCTTTCGTACATGGTAATATCAAATCCTTGGGTTCGTAACCCTCTAAGTTCTGTCTTGAGCTTATTGACCTCGGTTCTGGGACGGTACTTCTCGTTCATCAAGTGCTTAAATGCTGACCACGGTAGTGCGTACGCATCATCTTGTCCCACTTGCTCTAGATAGGTATTCCACCATGTTAACGCAGAACCTGTGAAGGTATGCGTAGCGTACTTCACTTTGTCCTCTTCAGTACACTTACTTATGGCAAACACCAATTCGACCTTCTCGGTCCACCGTTTCAATCCGATCGGTCCTTCGGTTCCATCAAATTCCAAAGGTTTGCAGGCAGTGAATTCTTTGTAGGTGCATCCTATACGATTTCCTGTACTGCTAGATCCAAGGTTAATGTTGGTATGTAGCGCGGCCTGTACTGCGGCTATGTTTGAAGCAAGAAAGGCACGAAATTCCTCTTCACTCATATTCAAGGTGTGTCGAGTAGTCGGTGCCATTTCCTTCAAAATAGTCAAATGAAACGAGTTAATCATATAGAATATCAAGAGTAGTCAATAGTATTTCGTAGCGTAATATGAACTTATTTATAAAAGCTCTTTCTTCATATTAGCGTTTTATACTCTTTAATTCGGGTAGTACTTACCCGTTAAGTTCATACTTAGTAGCTAACATACCATTTCAACTACTACAATTCTATATGAAAAACTAATCACAAAAAATATATATATCATATTCAAACCTTTATACAATAACTTGCAAACTTACAATACCGCTATTTTACATATAGCATGAAATATAGCACATAAAACTTTGATACAAAGTAGTTGCGAAGATAATTCTAGTTAATAAATAAGGCGTTCAGCAAAGGCAACAAAGACACGTAATTCATACGTCCAGAAACAAGTCATGCATTCTGGTTTTACTAATACCACTTCCCATCCTTGGTCTTGTATAACGTAACCGTTGTGACCGATAGTATGACAACGTGTTGTAACGTTGTCAAAAGGACGAAGGTTACGTAATGTCCAACAGTCTCGTAATAACCTAAAAACCTCATTTCTTACCCCAATTATCGACTCTGTCACTTATGGGAACGTTTTGTTTAATAGTTGTAGCCCGATGTTCTTTTTCTCACTTTGATGAGAAGCGAACATTACTAACCCGTAAGCATAACATGCTTCTTTATGTTGCATGTTAGCCGCTTTTTCTAAATCATGAAGTCCTATATTCGGATACATTGAGTCAAAATAATTTCTTAACCCGTTGCGTAAAATAGCATTTGGGTTCCCCGTAATATATGTGTCAAAGTAAACACATCGTAACTTATGGGTTTCCCAATGTGATATCCCTCATCTTTCAAACGAAAGCCTTTTATAAGCCAAGGCATTCTTGGAACGTTCTTCGAATGTCTTACAAACTGATTTTGCCATAAATAGTTGTGCCGAGGAATTCTGACCGACTCTAGACAAGATTTCATCAATCATGTCTCCGGGTAAGTCTTCTAAAATATTGGGTTGTCTATCCATTTTGTGTTTTTATACTGTAAAATAGACAAGAGTTAGATTCATAAAAGATACTTATTAATACAAGCAATTTTTACATATATCATAAAGCATAAGCACACTATATTACATATATTACACCGCACAAATACAACTATCTTATTCCGACTCACTCGTTTCTTCTTTTTCGAACTTGGTTCTTTTTGCTAAGTTTTTAGGGATATATGATGTTCCCCTAATACGAGCTGTCGTTTTCCACATTGGTCTAGAAAAACCTGGTGGTTTAGAGGTTCCCGGGTTATTGTTACAACTTAAGAAATACGGGTGTTGACGATACATATAAAGTTCATCGGGGTTGGAATCAGATTTCTCTATTTTTATGCCCTTTCTCTTATTGTTCTCTTTTGCCTTTTTAAATTCAGTTGGGGTAATTTCTATAACATCATCGGAATCCTCGTTGGGATCCGATTCATCGGAGAATTGGTAATCCTCCCAATATTTTGCTTCCTTGGCGGAAACACCGTTGACCATAATTAACCTTGGTCGGTTGGTTGAGGATTTTCTTTTACTTAACCGTTTTATTATTTCCCCCACTGGTTCTATTTCTTCTTCCGGTTCCTCCTCCTCCGGTTCCGATTCTTCTTCTTCCGGTTCCGATTCTTCTTCCGGTTCCTCTTCGGGAACTTGTAAATCAGTCCACGAATCATTCCAAATTACATTTGACTCTTCATTATTATTAGGTGAGTCAATGGGACTTGTATTAGAGGTAGACATCTATCACATAATATCAAACACGTTAAGAGATTAAAATATCACATAATATTCACATGTTAAAAATATATAGTTTCCAACAAAATTTGTTAAGAAATCATTTTTCAAGTAAACACGGTCGAAGTCCAGACTCACTAATGCATCCTAATAAACTCGATAAGACACACTAATGCAAAATTCTAGTTCTCTAAGACCAACGCTCGGATACCAACTGAAATGTCCCGTTCTTATTGATTAAAAACGTTCTATATTAATTGATTTCGTTGTGAGGTTTTGACCTTTATATGAGACATTTTTTTCAAAGACTGCATTCATTTTTAAAACAAACCATAACCTTTATTTCATAAATAAAGGTTTAAAAAGCTTTACGTAGATTATCAAATAATGATAATCTAAAATATCCTGTTTACACACGACCATTATGTAGTGACCCGAACTTTTCCATGTTTATATATATTAATTGAGATTGATATTTACATGATTAAATGTTTCCAACATGTTAAGCAATCAAACTTGTTAAGACTTGATTAATTGAAATAGGTTTCATATAGACAATTGACCACCCAAGTTGACCGGTGATTCACGAACGTTAAAACTTGTAAAAAACTATATGATGACATATATATGGTTATATATATAGTTAACATGATATTATGATAAATAAACATATCATTAATTATATTAACAATGAACTACATATGTAAAAACAAGACTACTAAATGATTTTGAAACGAGACATATATGTAACGTTTATCGTTGTAACGACATTTAATGTATATATATCATATTAGGAGATATTCGTACATCATAATATCATGATAATATAATAATTTAAAATCTCTTTTGATATTATAAACATTGGGTTAACAACATCTAACAAGATCGTTAACCTAAAGGTTTCAAAACAACACTTACATGTAACGACTAACGATGACTTAACGACTCAGTTAAAATGTATATACATGTAGTGTTTTAATATGTATTTATACACTTTTGGAAGACTTCAATACACTTATCAAAATACTTCTACTTAACAAAAATGCTTACAATTACATCCTCGTTCAGTTTCATCAACAATTCTACTCGTATGCACCCGTATTCGTACTCGTACAATACACAGCTTTTAGATGTATGTACTATTGGTATATACACTCCAATGATCAGCTCTTAGCAGCCCATGTGAGTCACCTAACACATGTGGGAACCATCATTTGGCAACTAGCATGAAATATCTCATAAAATTACAAAAATATGAGTAATCATTCATGACTTATTTACATGAAAACAAAATAACATATCCTTTATATCTAATCCATACACCAACGACCAAAAACACCTACAAACACTTTCATTCTTCAATTTTCTTCATCTAATTGATCTCTCTCAAGTTCTATCTTCAAGTTCTAAGTGTTCTTCATAAATTCTAAAAGTTCTAGTTTCATAAAATCAAGAATACTTTCAAGTTTGCTAGCTCACTTCCAATCTTGTAAGGTGATCATCCAACCTCAAGAAATCTTTGTTTCTTACAGTAGGTTATCATTCTAATACAAGGTAATAATCATATTCAAACTTTGGTTCAATTTCTATAACTATAACAATCTTATTTCAAGTGATGATCTTACTTGAACTTGTTTTCGTGTCATGATTCTGCTTCAAGAACTTCGAGCCATCCAAGGATCCATTGAAGCTAGATCCATTTTTCTCTTTTCCAGTAGGTTTATCCAAGGAACTTAAGGTAGTAATGATGTTCATAACATCATTCGATTCATACATATAAAGCTATCTTATTCGAAGGTTTAAATTTGTAATCACTAGAACATAGTTTAGTTAATTCTAAACTTGTTCGCAAACAAAAGTTAATCCTTCTAACTTGACTTTTAAAATCAACTAAACACATGTTCTATACCTATATGATATGCTAACTTAATGATTTAAAACCTGGAAACACGAAAAACACCGTAAAACCGGATTTACGCCGTCGTAGTAACACCGCGGGCTGTTTTGGGTTAGTTAATTAAAAACTATGATAAACTTTGATTTAAAAGTTGTTATTCTGAGAAAATGATTTTTATTATGAACATGAAACTATATCCAAAAATTATGGTTAAACTCAAAGTGGAAGTATGTTTTCTAAAATGGTCATCTAGACGTCGTTCTTTCGACTGAAATGACTACCTTTACAAAAACGACTTGTAACTTATTTTTCTGACTATAAACCTATACTTTTTCTGTTTAGATTCATAAAATAGAGTTCAATATGAAACCATAGCAATTTGATTCACTCAAAACGGATTTAAAATGAAGAAGTTATGGGTAAAACAAGATTGGATAATTTTTCTCATTTTAGCTACGTGAAAATTGGTAACAAATCTATTCCAACCATAACTTAATCAACTTGTATTGTATATTATGTAATCTTGAGATACCATAGACACGTATACAATGTTTCGACCTATCATGTTGACACATCTATATATATTTCGGAACAACCATAGACACTCTATATGTGAATGTTGGAGTTAGCTATACAGGGTTGATGTTGATTCCAAAATATATATAGTTTGAGTTGTGATCAATACTGAGATACGTATACACTGGGTCGTGGATTGATTCAAGATAATATTTATCGATTTATTTCTGTACATCTAACTGTGGACAACTAGTTGTAGGTTACTAACGAGGACAGCTGACTTAATAAACTTAAAACATCAAAATATATTAAAAGTGTTGTAAATATATTTTGAACATACTTTGATATACATGTATATATTGTTATAGGTTCGTGAATCAACCAGTGGCCAAGTCTTACTTCCCGACGAAGTAAAAATCTGTGAAAGTGAGTTATAGTCCCACTTTTAAAATCTAATATTTTTGGGATGAGAATACATGCAGGTTTTATAAATGATTTACAAAATAGACACAAGTACGTGAAACTACATTCTATGGTTGAATTATCGAAATCGAATATGCCCCTTTTTATTAAGTCTGGTAATCTAAGAATTAGGGAACAGACACCCTAATTGACGCGAATCCTAAAGACAGATCTATTGGGCCTAACAAACCCCATCCAAAGTACCGGATGCTTTAGTACTTCGAAATTTATATCATATCCGAAGGGTGTCCCGGAATGATGGGGATATTCTTATATATGCATCTTGTTAATGTCGGTTACCAGGTGTTCACCATATGAATGATTTTTATCTCTATGTATGGGATGTGTATTCAAATATGAAATCTTGTGGTCTATTATTATGATTTGATATATATAGGTTAAACCTATAACTCACCAACATTTTTGTTGACGTTTTAAGCATGTTTATTCTCAGGTGATTATTAAGAGCTTCCGCTGTCGCATACTTAAATAAGGACGAGATTTGGAGTCCATACTTGTATGATATTATGTAAAAACTGCATTCAAGAAACTTATTTTGTTGTAACATATTTGTATTGTAAACCATTATGTAATGGTCGTGTGTAAACAGGATATTTTAGATTATCATTATTTGATAATCTACGTAAAGCTTTTTAAAACCTTTATCTATGAAATAAAGGTTATGGTTTGTTTTAAAAATGAATGCAGTCTTTGAAAAACGTCTCATATAGAGGTCAAAACCTCGCAACGAAATCAATTAATATGGAACGTTTTTAATCAATAAGAACGGGACATTTCAGTTGGTATCAGAGCGTTGGTCTTAGAGAACCAGAAAATTTGCATTAGTGTGTCTTATCGAGTTTGTTAGGATGCATTAGTGAGTCTGGACTTCGACCATGTTTTCTTTAAAAATGATTGCTTAACATTTTTGTTGGAAACTATATATTTTTAACATATGAATATTATGTGATATATTAATCTCTTAACGTGTTTGATATTATGTGATAGATGTCTACCTCTAGAACAAGTCCCATTGACTCACCTAATAATAATGAAGAGTCAAATGTAAATTGGAATGATTAGTGGACTGATTCACAAGTTCCCGAAGAGGAACCGGAAGAAGAGTCGGAACCGGAAGAAGAATCAGAACCGGAAGAAGAATCAGAACCGGAAGAAGAAATAGAACCGGTGGGGGAAATAATAAAACGTTTAAGTAAAAGAGAATCCTCAACCAACCGACCAAGGTTAATTATGGTCAATGGTGTTTCCACCAAGGAAGCAAAATATTGGGAGGATTACCAATTCTCCGATGAATCGGATTCCGACGAGAATTCCGATGATGTTATAGAAATTACCCCAACTGAATTTAAAAAGGCAAAAGAAAATAATAAGGGAAAGAGCATAAAAATAGAGAAATCTAATTCCAACCCCGATGAACTTTATATGTATCGTCAACCCCCGAAGTCCTTAAGTTGTAACAATGACCCGGGAACCTCTAAACCACCAGGTTTTTCTAAACCAATGTGGACAACGATGGCTCGTATTAGGGGAACATCATATATCCCTAGAAACTTGGCAAAACGAACCAAAACCGAAGAAAAAGAAACGAGCGAGTCGGAATAAGATAGTTGTATTCGTGTGGTGTAATATATATAATATAGTGTTCTTATGCTTTATGATATATGTAAAAATTGCTTGTATTAATAAGTATTTTTTTATGAATCTAACTCTTGTCTATTTTACAGTTTAAAAACACAAAATGGATAGACAACCCAATATTTTAAGAGACCTACCCGGAGACATGATTGATGAAATCTTGTCTAGAGTCGGCCAGAATTCTTCGGCACAACTATTTAAGGCGAGATCAGTTTGTAAGACATTCGAAGAACGTTCCAAGAATGTCTTGGTTTATAAGAGACTTTCGTTTGAAAGATGGGGGATATCACATTGGGAAACCCATAAGTTACGATGTGTTTACTTTGACGCATATATTGCGGGGAACCCAAATGCTATTTTACGCAACGGGTTAAGAAATTATTTTGACTCAATATATCCGAATATTGGACTTCGTGATTTAGAAAAAGCGGCTAACATGCAACATAAAGAAGCATGCTATGCTTAAGGATTAGTAATGTTCGCTTCTCACCAAAGTGAGAACAAGAACATCGGGCTACAACTATTAAACAAAACGTTTCCACAAGTAACGGAGTCGGTAATTGGGGTAAGAAATGAGGTTTTTAGATTATTACGGGACTGTTGGACATTACGTAACCCTCGTCCCTTTGATGATGTTACAACACGCTGTCTTATCAACGGCCATAACGGTTATGTTGCACAAGACCAAGGATGGGAAGTAGTCCTAGTAAAACCAGAATGCATGACTTGTTTCTGGACGTATGAATTACGTGTCTTTATTGCCTTTGCTGAACGACTTGTGTACTAGCTAGAATTGTCTTCACAACTATCTTGTATCAAAGTTATTGTGTGCTATATTTCATGCTTTATGTAAAATAAGCGGTATTGTAAGTTTGTAAAATATTGTATAAAAGTTTGAACGCGAAATATTATTATAATCAGTTTTTCATATAGAATTG
Source organism: Rutidosis leptorrhynchoides (assembly GCF_046630445.1). Classification (NCBI taxonomy): domain Eukaryota; kingdom Viridiplantae; phylum Streptophyta; class Magnoliopsida; order Asterales; family Asteraceae; genus Rutidosis; species Rutidosis leptorrhynchoides. Next base: position 2,206,316 of record NC_092337.1, read on the forward strand.
TAGTAGTTGAATTGTATATTAGCTACTAAGTATGAACTTAACGGGTAGGTACTACCCGAATTTAAACTTATAAAACGCTAATATGAAGAAAAAGCTTTTATAAATGAGTTCATATTATGCTACGAAATACTATTAACTACTCTTAATATTCTGTATGATTAACTTGTTCCATTTAACTATTTTGAAGGAAATGGCACCGACTACTCGACACACCGTGAATATGAATGAAGAGGAATTCCGTACTTTTCTAGCTTCAAACATAGCCGCAGTACAGGCTGCGCTACATACCAACAATAACCTTGGATCTGGCAGTACAGGAAATCGTGTAGGATGCACCTACAAAGAATTCACTGCCTGCAAACCTTTGGAATTTGATGGAACCGAAGGACCGATCGGATTGAAACGGTGGACCGAGAAGGTTGAATCGGTGTTTGCCATAAGTAAGTGTACTGAAGAGGACAAAGTGAAGTACGCTACGCATACCTTCACAGGTTCTGCGTTAACATGGTGGAATACCTATCTAGAGCAAGTGGGACAAGACGATGCGTACGCACTACCGTGGTCAGCATTCAAGCACTTGATGAACGAGAAGTACCGTCCCAGAACCGAGGTCAATAAGCTCAAGACAGAACTTAGAGGGTTGCGAACCCAAGGATTTGATATTACCACGTACGAAAGACGATTCACAGAATTGTGCCTATTGTGTCCGGGAGCATTCGAAGATGAGGAAGAGAAGATCGACGCGTTTGTGAAAGGATTACCGGAAAGAATCCAAGAAGATATAAGTTCACACGAGCCCGCCTCCATACAACAGGCATGTAGAATGGCTCACAAACTAGTGAACCAGATTGAAGAAAGAATTAAAGAACAGACTGCTGAAGAGGCCAATGTGAAGCAAGTCAAAAGAAAGTGGGAGGAAAACGGTGATAAGAATCACCAATACAACAACAACAGCAATTACAACAATAATCGCAACAATTATCCCAACAATCGCAACATCAATCGCAACTACAACAAACGGCCCAACAACAACAACAACAACAACAACAGCAACTACAACAATCATCCCAACAACAATAATAATCGCAACAACAACAACAATCAGAAGCAGCTATGCCAAAGGTGTGAAAAGAATCACTCGGGGTTCTGCACCAAATTTTGCAACAAGTGTAAAAGAAATGGTCATAGTGCGGCGAAGTGTGAGGTCTACGGACCAGGGGTTAATAGAACGAAAGGAACAAATGGTGTCGGAACGAGTAATGGCGGAGCAAGTAGTGTCGGAGCAAGTTATGCCAATGTAGTTTGTTATAAATGTGGAAAACCAGGCCACATTATTAGAAATTGCCCGAACCAGGAGAACACGAATGGACAAGGCCGTGGAAGAGTTTTCAATATTAATGCGGTAGAGGCACAGGAAGACCCGGAGCTTGTTACGGGTACGTTTCTTATTGACAATAAATCTGCTTACGTTTTATTTGATTCGGGTGCGGATAGAAGCTATATGAGTAGAGATTTTTGTGCTAAATTAAGTTGTCCATTGACGCCTTTGGATAGTAAATTTTTACTCGAATTAGCAAATGGTAAATTAATTTCAGCAGATAATATATGTCGGAATCGAGAAATTAAACTGGTTAGCGAAACATTTAAGATTGATTTGATACCAGTAGAGTTAGGGAGTTTTGATGTGATAATCGGTATGGACTGGTTGAAAGAAATGAAAGCAGAGATCGTTTGTTACAAAAATGCAATTCGCATTATACGAGAAAAAGGAAAACCCTTAATAGTGTACGGAGAAAAGGGCAACACGAAGCTACATCTTATTAGTAATTTGAAGGCACAAAAACTAATAAGAAAAGGTTGCTATGCTGTTCTAGCACACGTCGAGAAAGTACAAACTAAAGAAAAGAGCATCAATGATGTTCCCATTGCAAAAGAATTTCCCGATGTATTTCCGAAAGAATTACCGGGATTACCCCCACATCGATCCGTTGAATTTCAAATAGATCTTGTACCAGGAGCTGCACCAATAGCTCGTGCTCCTTACAGACTCGCACCCAGCGAGATGAAAGAACTGCAAAGCCAATTACAAGAACTTTTAGAGCGTGGTTTCATTCGACCAAGCACATCACCGTGGGGAGCTCCTGTTTTGTTTGTCAAGAAGAAAGATGGTACATTCAGGTTGTGTATCGACTACCGAGAGTTGAACAAACTTACCATCAAGAACCGCTACCCACTACCGAGAATCGACGACTTATTTGATCAACTACAAGGCTCGTCTGTTTATTCAAAGATTGATTTACGTTCCGGGTATCATCAAATGCGGGTGAAAGAAGATGATATTCCAAAGACTGCTTTCAGAACACGTTACGGTCATTACGAGTTTATGGTCATGCCGTTTGGTTTAACTAATGCACCAGCTGTGTTCATGGACCTTATGAACCGAGTGTGTGGACCATACCTTGACAAGTTTGTCATTGTATTCATTGATGACATACTTATTTACTCAAAGAATGACCAAGAACACGGTGAACATTTGAGAAAGGTGTTAGAAGTATTGAGGAAGGAAGAATTGTACGCTAAGTTTTCAAAGTGTGCATTTTGGTTGGAAGAAGTTCAATTTCTCGGTCACATAGTGAACAAAGAAGGTATTAAGGTGGATCCGGCAAAGATAGAAACTGTTGAAAAGTGGGAAACCCCGAAAACTCCGAAACACATACGCCAGTTTTTAGGACTAGCTGGTTACTACAGAAGGTTCATCCAAGACTTTTCCAGAATAGCAAAACCCTTGACTGCATTAACGCATAAAGGGAAGAAATTTGAATGGAATGATGAACAAGAGAAAGCGTTTCAGTTATTGAAGAAAAAGCTAACTACGGCACCTATATTGTCATTGCCTGAAGGGAATGATGATTTTGTGATTTATTGTGATGCATCAAAGCAAGGTCTCGGTTGTGTATTAATGCAACGAACGAAGGTGATTGCTTATGCGTCTAGACAATTGAAGATTCACGAACAAAATTATACGACGCATGATTTGGAATTAGGCGCGGTTGTTTTTGCATTAAAGACTTGGAGGCACTACTTATATGGGGTCAAAAGTATTATATATACCGACCACAAAAGTCTTCAACACATATTTAATCAGAAACAACTGAATATGAGGCAGCGTAGGTGGATTGAATTATTGAATGATTACGACTTTGAGATTCGTTACCACCCGGGGAAGGCAAATGTGGTAGCCGATGCCTTGAGCAGGAAGGACAGAGAACCCATTCGAGTAAAATCTATGAATATAATGATTCATAATAACATTACTACTCAAATAAAGGAGGCGCAACAAGGAGTTTTAAAAGAGGGAAATTTAAAGGATGAAATACCCAAAGGATCGGAGAAGCATCTTAATATTCGGGAAGACGGAACCCGGTATAGGGCTGAAAGGATTTGGGTACCAAAATTTGGAGATATGAGAGAAATGGTACTTAGAGAAGCTCATAAAACCAGATACTCAATACATCCTGGAACGGGGAAGATGTACAAGGATCTCAAGAAACATTTTTGGTGGCCGGGTATGAAAGCCGATGTTGCTAAATACGTAGGAGAATGTTTGACGTGTTCTAAGGTCAAAGCTGAGCATCAGAAACCATCAGGTCTACTTCAACAACCCGAAATCCCGGAATGGAAATGGGAAAACATTACCATGGATTTCATCACTAAATTGCCAAGGACTGCAAGTGGTTTTGATACTATTTGGGTAATAGTTGATCGTCTCACCAAATCAGCACACTTCCTACCAATAAGAGAAGATGACAAGATGGAGAAGTTAGCACGACTGTATTTGAAGGAAGTCGTCTCCAGACATGGAATACCAATCTCTATTATCTCTGATAGGGATGGCAGATTTATTTCAAGATTCTGGCAGACATTACAGCAAGCATTAGAAACTCGTCTAGACATGAGTACTGCCTATCATCCACAAACTGATGGGCAGAGCGAAAGGACGATACAAACGCTTGAAGACATGCTACGAGCATGTGTTATTGATTTCGGAAACAGTTGGGATCGACATCTACCGTTAGCAGAATTTTCCTACAACAACAGCTACCATTCAAGCATTGAGATGGCGCCGTTTGAAGCACTTTATGGTAGAAAGTGCAGGTCTCCGATTTGTTGGAGTGAAGTGGGGGATAGACAGATTACGGGTCCGGAGATTATACAAGAAACTACCGAGAAGATCATCCAAATTCAACAACGGTTGAAAACCGCCCAAAGTCGACAAAAGAGCTACGCTGACATTAAAAGAAAAGATATAGAATTTGAAATTGGAGAGATGGTCATGGTTAAAGTTGCACCTTGGAAAGGCGTTGTTCGATTTGGTAAATGAGGGAAATTAAATCCAAGGTATATTGGACCATTCAGGATTATTGATCGTGTCGGACCAGTAGCTTACCGACTAGAGTTACCTCAACAACTCGCGGCTGTACATAACACTTTCCACGTCTCGAATTTAAAGAAATGTTTTGCTAAAGAAGATCTCACTATTCCGTTAGATGAAATCCAAATCAACGAAAAACTTCAATTCATCGAAGAACCCGTCGAAATAATGGATCGTGAGGTTAAAAGACTTAAGCAAAACAAGATACCAATTGTTAAGGTTCGATGGAATGCTCGTAGAGGACCCGAGTTCACCTGGGAGCGTGAAGATCAGATGAAGAAGAAATACCCGCATCTATTTCCAGAAGATTCGTCAACACCTTCAACAGCTTAAAATTTCGGGACGAAATTTATTTAACGGGTAGGTACTGTAGTGACCCGAACTTTTCCATGTTTATATATATTAATTGAGATTGATATTTACATGATTAAATGTTTCCAACATGTTAAGCAATCAAACTTGTTAAGACTTGATTAATTGAAATAGGTTTCATATAGACAATTGACCACCCAAGTTGACCGGTGATTCACGAACGTTAAAACTTGTAAAAAACTATATGATGACATATATATGGTTATATATATAGTTAACATGATATTATGATAAATAAACATATCATTAATTATATTAACAATGAACTACATATGTAAAAACAAGACTACTAAATGATTTTGAAACGAGACATATATGTAACGTTTATCGTTGTAACGACATTTAATGTATATATATCATATTAGGAGATATTCGTACATCATAATATCATGATAATATAATAATTTAAAATCTCTTTTGATATTATAAACATTGGGTTAACAACATCTAACAAGATCGTTAACCTAAAGGTTTCAAAACAACACTTACATGTAACGACTAACGATGACTTAACGACTCAGTTAAAATGTATATACATGTAGTGTTTTAATATGTATTTATACACTTTTGGAAGACTTCAATACACTTATCAAAATACTTCTACTTAACAAAAATGCTTACAATTACATCCTCGTTCAGTTTCATCAACAATTCTACTCGTATGCACCCGTATTCGTACTCGTACAATACACAGCTTTTAGATGTATGTACTATTGGTATATACACTCCAATGATCAGCTCTTAGCAGCCCATGTGAGTCACCTAACACATGTGGGAACCATCATTTGGCAACTAGCATGAAATATCTCATAAAATTACAAAAATATGAGTAATCATTCATGACTTATTTACATGAAAACAAAATAACATATCCTTTATATCTAATCCATACACCAACGACCAAAAACACCTACAAACACTTTCATTCTTCAATTTTCTTCATCTAATTGATCTCTCTCAAGTTCTATCTTCAAGTTCTAAGTGTTCTTCATAAATTCTAAAAGTTCTAGTTTCATAAAATCAAGAATACTTTCAAGTTTGCTAGCTCACTTCCAATCTTGTAAGGTGATCATCCAACCTCAAGAAATCTTTGTTTCTTACAGTAGGTTATCATTCTAATACAAGGTAATAATCATATTCAAACTTTGGTTCAATTTCTATAACTATAACAATCTTATTTCAAGTGATGATCTTACTTGAACTTGTTTTCGTGTCATGATTCTGCTTCAAGAACTTCGAGCCATCCAAGGATCCATTGAAGCTAGATCCATTTTTCTCTTTTCCAGTAGGTTTATCCAAGGAACTTAAGGTAGTAATGATGTTCATAACATCATTCGATTCATACATATAAAGCTATCTTATTCGAAGGTTTAAATTTGTAATCACTAGAACATAGTTTAGTTAATTCTAAACTTGTTCGCAAACAAAAGTTAATCCTTCTAACTTGACTTTTAAAATCAACTAAACACATGTTCTATATCTATATGATATGCTAACTTAATGATTTAAAACCTGGAAACACGAAAAACACCGTAAAACCGGATTTACGCCGTCGTAGTAACACCGCGGGCTGTTTTGGGTTAGTTAATTAAAAACTATGATAAACTTTGATTTAAAAGTTGTTATTCTGAGAAAATGATTTTTATTATGAACATGAAACTATATCCAAAAATTATGGTTAAACTCAAAGTGGAAGTATGTTTTCTAAAATGGTCATCTAGACGTCGTTCTTTCGACTGAAATGACTACCTTTACAAAAACGACTTGTAACTTATTTTTCTGACTATAAACCTATACTTTTTCTGTTTAGATTCATAATAATAGAGTTCAATATGAAACCATAGCAATTTGATTCACTCAAAACGGATTTAAAATGAAGAAGTTATGGGTAAAACAAGATTGGATAATTTTTCTCATTTTAGCTACGTGAAAATTGGTAACAAATCTATTCCAACCATAACTTAATCAACTTGTATTGTATATTATGTAATCTTGAGATACCATAGACATGTATACAATGTTTCGACCTATCATGTTGACACATCTATATATATTTCGGAACAACCATAGACACTCTATATGTGAATGTTGGAGTTAGCTATACAGGGTTGATGTTGATTCCAAAATATATATAGTTTGAGTTGTGATCAATACTGAGATACGTATACACTGGGTCGTGGATTGATTCAAGATAATATTTATCGATTTATTTCTGTACATCTAACTGTGGACAACTAGTTGTAGGTTACTAACGAGGACAGCTGACTTAATAAACTTAAAACATCAAAATATATTAAAAGTGTTGTAAATATATTTTGAACATACTTTGATATACATGTATATATTGTTATAGGTTCGTGAATCAACCAGTGGCCAAGTCTTACTTCCCGACGAAGTAAAAATCTGTGAAAGTGAGTTATAGTCCCACTTTTAAAATCTAATATTTTTGGGATGAGAATACATGCAGGTTTTATAAATGATTTACAAAATAGACACAAGTACGTGAAACTACATTCTATGGTTGAATTATCGAAATCGAATATGCCCCTTTTTATTAAGTCTGGTAATCTAAGAATTAGGGAACAGACACCCTAATTGACGCGAATCCTAAAGATAGATCTATTGGGCCTAACAAACCCCATCCAAAGTACCGGATGCTTTAGTACTTCGAAATTTATATCATATCCGAAGGGTGTCCCGGAATGATGGGGATATTCTTATATATGCATCTTGTTAATGTCGGTTACCAGGTGTTCACCATATGAATGATTTTTATCTCTATGTATGGGATGTGTATTGAAATATGAAATCTTGTGGTCTATTATTATGATTTGATATATATAGGTTAAACCTATAACTCACCAACATTTTTGTTGACGTTTTAAGCATGTTTATTCTCAGGTGATTATTAAGAGCTTCCGCTGTCGCATACTTAAATAAGGACGAGATTTGGAGTCCATACTTGTATGATATTATGTAAAAACTGCATTCAAGAAACTTATTTTGTTGTAACATATTTGTATTGTAAACCATTATGTAATGGTCGTGTGTAAACAGGATATTTTAGATTATCATTATTTGATAATCTACGTAAAGCTTTTTAAAACCTTTATCTATGAAATAAAGGTTATGGTTTGTTTTAAAAATGAATGCAGTCTTTGAAAAACGTCTCATATAGAGGTCAAAACCTCGCAACGAAATCAATTAATATGGAACGTTTTTAATCAATAAGAACGGGACATTTCACATTACATAATGGTTTACAATACAAATATGTTACATCGAAATCAGTTTCTTGAATGCAGTTTTTACACAATATCATACAAACATGTACTCCAAGTCTTGTCCTTATTTTAGTATGCAACAGCGGAAGCTCTTAGTATTCACCTGAGAATAAACATGCTTTAAACGTCAACAAAAATGTTGGTGAATTATAGGTTTAACCTATATATATCAAATCGTAACAATAGACCACAAGATTTCATATTTCAATATACATCCCATACATAGAGATTAAAATTCATTCATATGGTGAACACCTGGTAACCGACATTAACAAGATGCATATATAAGAATATCCCCATCATTCCGGGACACCCTTCGGATATGATATAAATTTTGAAGTACTAAAGCATCCGGTACTTTGGATGGGGTTTGTTAGGCCCAATAGATCTATATTTAGGATTCGCGTCAATTAGGGTGTCTGTTCCCTAATTCTTAGATTACCAGACTTAATAAAAAGGGGCATATTCGATTTCGATAATTCAACCATAGAATGTAGTTTCACGTACTTGTGTCTATTTTGTAAATCATTTATAAAATCTGCATGTATTCTCATCCCAAAAATATTAGATTTTAAAAGTGGGACTATAACTCACTTTCACAGATTTTTACTTCGTCGGGAAGTAAGACTTGGCCACTGGTTGATTCACGAACCTATAACAATATATACATACATATCAAAGTATGTTCAAAATATATTTACAATACTTTTAATACATTTTGATGTTTTAAGTTTATTAAGTCAGCTATCCTCGTTAGTAACCTACAACTAGTTGTCCACAGTTAGATGTACAGAAATAAATCGATAAATATTATCTTGAATCAATCCACGACCCAGTGTATATGTATCTCAGTATTGATCACAACTCAAACTATATATATATTTTGGAATCAACCTCAACCCTGTTTAGTTAACTCCAACATTCACATATAGAGTGTCTATGGTTGTTCCGCAATATATATATATATAGATGGGTCGACATGATAGGTTGAAACATTGTATACGTGTCTATGGTATCTCAAGATTACATAATATACAATATAAGTTGATTAGGTTATGGTTGGAATAGATTTATTACTAACTTTCACGTAGGTAAAATGAGTAGTTTTTATCAATCTTGTTTTACTCGCCATTTCTTCGTTTCTAATCCGTTTTGAGTGATTCCAGTGGCCACGGTTTCGTATTGAACTTAAGTTTATGAATCTAGATAGAAAAAGTTTAAGTTTAAAGTCGGAAATACAAGTTACAAGTCGTTTTTGAAAGAGGTAGTCATTTCCGTCGAAAGAACGACATCTTGATGACCATTTTGAAAAACATACTTTCACTTTGAGTTTAACCATGATTTTTGGATATAGTTTCATGTTCATAAGAAAAATGATTTATTCAGAAGTATAGCTTTTAAATCAAAGTTCTTCTTAGCTTTTAATTATCCCAACCAAAACAGCCCCCGGTTTTACTACGACGGCGTATATCCAGTTTTATGGTGTTTATCGTGTTTCCGGGTTTTAAATCATTAAGTTAGCATATCATATAGATATAGAACATGTGTTTAGTTGATTTTAAAAGTCTAGTTAGAAGGATTAACTTTATTTGCGAACAAGTTTAGAATTAACTAAACTATGTTCTAGTGATTACAAGTTATAACGTTGAATAAGACAGCTTTTTATGTATGAATCGAATGATGTTATGAACATCATTACTACCTCAAGTTCCTTGTATAAACCTACTGGAAATGAGAAAAGTGGATCTAGCTTCAAAGGATCCTTGGATGGCTTGAAAGTTCTTGAAGCAGAATCATGACACGAAAACAATTTCAAGTAAGATTTCCACTCGAAATAAGATTATTATAGTTATAGAAATTGAATTAAAGTTTGAATATGATTATTACCTTGTATTAGAAAGATAACCTACTGTAAGTAACAAAGGTTTCTTGATCTTGGATGATTACTTGGAATGGATTTAGAAAACTTGGAAGTAAACTTGCAATCTTGGAAGTATTCTTGATTTTATGAAACTAGAACTTTTGGAATTTATGAAGAACACTTAGAACATGAAGATAGAACTTGAGAGAGATCAATTAGATGAAGAAAATTGAAGAATGAAAGTGTTTGTTGGTGTTTTTGGTCGTTGGTGTATGGATTAGATATAAAGGATATGTAATTTTGTTTTCATGTAAATAAGTCATGAATGATTACTCCTATTTTTGTAATTTTATGAGATATTTCATGCTAGTTGCCAAATGATAGTTCCCATATATGTTAGGTGACTCACATGGGCTACTAAGAGCTGATCATTGGAGTGTATATACCAATAGTATATACATCTAAAAGCTGTGTATTGTACGAGTACGAATACGGGTGCATACGAGTAGAATTGTTGATGAAACTGAACGAGGATGTAATTGTAAGCATTTTTGTTAAGTAGAAGTATTTTGATAAGTGTCTTTAAGTCTTTCAAAAGTGTATGAATACATATTAAAACACTACATGTATATACATTTTAACTGAGTCGTTAAGTCATCGTTAGTCGTTACATGTAAGTGTTGTTTTGAAACCTTTAGGTTAACGATCTTGTTAAATGTTGTTAACCCAATGTTTATAATATCTAATGAGATTTTAAATTATTATATTATCATGATATTATGATGTACGAATATCTCTTAATATGATCTATATACATTAAATGTCGTTACAACGATAATCGTTACATATATGTCTCGTTTCAAAATCATTAAGTTAGTAGTCTTATTTTTACATATGTAGTTCATTGTTAATACACTTAATGATATATTTACTTATCATTTAACATAATTAACCAAGTGTATCAATATCTTAATATGATTCAAATGTACCTAGTAAGACGTTATAACGATAATCGTTATATATATCGTTTTCGAGTTTCTTAATTTAATAGTCTCATTTTTATGTATATAACTCATTGTTAAAATACCTAATGAGATACATACTTATAATAAAATCATGTTAACTATATATATAACCATATATATGTCATCGTATAGTTTTTACAAGTTTTAACGTTCGTGAATCACCGGTCAACTTGGGTGGTCATTTGTCTATATGAAACCTATTCCAATTAATCAAGTCTTAATAAGTTTGATTGCTTAACATGTTGGAAACACTTAATCATGTAAATATCAATTTCATTTAATATATATAAACATGGAAAAGTTCGGTCACTAAAGAAGCGGGATCGTGTGAACTCACATCTTCTTGAATCCTTACTGGTAACCCATTTACAAACGCGTCGATCTTCTCTTCTTCATCTTCGAACGCTCCCGGACATAATCGGCACAACTCTGTGAATCCTCGTTCATATGTGGTAATGTCGAACCCTTGTGTTTGTAACTCTCTAAGCTCTACCTTGAGCTTATTGACTTCGTTTCTAGGACAGTACTGCTCGTTCATCAATTGCTTGAATGCCGACCACGGTAGTGTGTAAGCAGCATTTTGTCCTACCTGTTCAAGATAGGTGTTCCACCACGTTAATGCAGTACCTGTGAAGGTATGCGTAGCATACTTAACTTTGTCCTCTTCAGTACACTTACTTATGGCAAACATCGATTCGACCTTCTCGGTCCACCGTTTCAATCCAATTGGTCCTTCAATTCCATCAAATTCCAAAGGTTTACAGGAAGTGAATCATTTGTAGGGGCATCCTACATGATTTCTTGCGCCGTTAGCTGCATTGCTAGATTCAGAGTTATTGTTGGTATGTAGCGCAGCCTGTACTGCGGCTATATTTGCAGCAAGAAAGGTACGAAATTCCTCTTCGCTCATATTCATGGTGTGTCGAGTAGTCGGTGCCATTTCCTTCAAAATAGCCAACTGAATCGCGTTAATCATACAGAATATTAAGAGTAGTCAATAGTATTTCGTAGCATAATATGAACTCATTTATAAAAGCTTTTTCTTCAAATTAGCGTTTTATAAGTTTTAATTTGGGTACTACCTGAAATGTCCCGTTCATATTGATTATAAACGTTCCAAATTAATTGATTTCGTTGCGAGGTTTTGACCTCTATATGAGACGTTTTTCAAAGACTGCATTCGATTTTAGAACAAACCATAACCTTTAAAAATATTACGACGATTATCAAATAATGATAATCTAAAATATAGCGTTTTTCATACGACCATTACATAATGGTTTACAATAATATTACACATGAACATAAGTCTTCGAATGCAGTTTTTAAACAATATTATACAAGCATGGACTCCAAATCTTGTCCTTAATTTAGTATGCAACAACAGAAGCTCTTAATAATCACCTGAGAATAAACATGCTTAAAACATCAACAAAATTGTTGGTGAGTTATAGGTTTAACCTACATATTATCAAATCATAATAATAGACCACAAGATTTCATTTTTATAACACATCTCATATCAGGCATTTCGCAAACTGCATAGAGATAAAAATCATTTATATGTTGAACACCTGGTAACCGACCTTAACAAGATGCATATAGAATATCCCCATCATTCCGGGACTCTCATCGGATATGATAAATCGAAGTACTAAAGCATCTGTAACTCGGATGAGGCTTGTTGGGCCAAATAGATCTATCTTTAGGATTCGCGTCAATTAGGGGCCATTTCTATAATTCTTAGGTTACCAAGCTAAAAAGGGGCATATTCAGTTCGATAATCCAACATAGAAAGTAGTTTTGATTACTTGTGTCTATTTTGTAAAACATTTATAAACTGCATGTATTCTCATCCCAAAATAGTAGATTTTAAAAGTGGGACTATAACTCACTTTCACAGATTTTTACTTCGTCGGGAAGTAAGACTTGGCCACTGGTCGATTCACGAACCTATAACAAATATGTATATATATATCAAAGTATGTTCAAAATATATTTACAACATTTTTAATATGTTTTAATGTTTTAATGTTTTAAGTTTATTAAGTCAGCTGTCCTCGTTAGTAATCTACAACTAGTTGTCCATAGTTAGATGTACAAATATAAATTGATATATATTATCTTAGATCAATCCACGACCCAGTGCATACACGTCTAAGGCTAGATCACAACTCAAAGTATATATATTTTTGGAATCAACCTCAACCCTGTATAGCTAACTCCAACATTACTGCATATAGAGTGTCTATGGTTGTTCCAAATAGTATATATACATGGGTCTATATGATATGTCAAAACATTTGCATACGTGTCTATGGTATCCCAAGATTACATAATACATTAGAATACATGTAATACAATATAAGTTAGCTAGGATATGATTAATATAGATTTGTTACCAATTTTCACGTAGCTACAACAAGAAAAATTATCCAATCTTGTTTTACCCATAACTTCTTCGTTTTAAATCCAATTTGAGTGTTTCAAGTTGCTATGGGTCGTAGATAAATAATTATGGTTATAAACATAGTGGTATTATTAATAAAGTACCAATATTTTGTCCGTTTGAATATGATATTGGAAAGTGACTAATGATATAAATCGTGATTCTGTGATATTTGTGGGTTGGGGGACAGTCTTAATACCATAGATGATTAAGATTATGATAATGGTATGATTATAATAATAATAATAATAATAATACGTGATATATGGTGAGGAAGATGATTTCGAGTGAGTAAATGATTCCGGGATAATAACGATGATGATGATTAGTTTATATGGAAGGTAATTAAAGATGATGATGTTTAATGATACATGATGATGATTGATGAAAGTATGATGACGATGATGGTGATGGTAGATGGCATGATGAATGAATTCGTTGTTCTGTATAAAAGCAAAACCCTTATTATTTAATAATAACCAGACTGCTTCTGATCCATTTAACATACACTTGGGCTAATTAAATTGGTGTTGGACTGGAAATTAAATGTACATTAAGGCCTGTACAATTTGGGCCTGCTACTTGGGCTTTTATCAATCTGATTTGGGTAATGATCATGTAAGAGGAAGACAAGCTATTTTAATTAAAATGGGTATTAATTGAGAAAAAGTAGATACGGAGGAGTGGTTAAGGGTGTTTGTGTTTAATTGAAAGGTCGCGGGTTCGAGCCCTTGCAGTGGCGTTTTATTTTTAAAGCTCCTTTCTTCAAAGGTTGTACTCTTTTATTATTATTATTATTATTATTATTATTATTATTATTATTATTATTATTATTATTATTATTATTATTATTATTATTATTATTATTATTATTGAAATGATTTTTTATATAAAAACATTATTATTTTTAATATTATCATTATTAATTTACATTATTATTAAAAGCTATCATTATTATTATCATTACTATTTTAATTATCATTACTATTTTAATTACCATTTTTATTATTATTTTTATAACAAATAAATATGTTTACTTATATTACATATAATTATGAACTAAACATATTAACATTTTTTTTTATAAATATTACAAATAACAAATTATTGATAAAATACTAATATACATATTAAGATATCTACATGTATAAATAATTAATCAATTTAAATATTTACAAATTAAATACATATAACATGTAAACTAAGATATAATATATATATAAATTTGTTCGATTACAAATATATATGTTAATATATATATGAATAATATAGGTTCGTGAATCCGAGGCTAACCCTGCATTGTTCAATATAGTCATATGTATTTTTACTACAAAATACATTAGGTGAGTTTCATTTACCCTTTTTACTCTTTACATTTTTAGGCTAAGAATACATGCAAATGCTTTATTAACTGTTTTACAATATTTATATGCGTGAGTTCATTTGCTCCCTTTTACTCTTTACATTTTTGGGACTGAGAATACATGCGCTATTTTTATAACTGCTTTATTAAATGCCTTTGAAATATATTTTGAACTGCAAATACATGAAATGCTTTTATAAATATTTGACGAGATAGACACACGCAAAACATTCCTCGAATGAATTATTATGCAGACAGAAGTTCTGCGGATTATTATTGAATTATGTGGACATGATAATTGCCACCATTGAATTATGTGGACAGGATAATTGCCACCATTGAATTATGTGGACATGATAATTGCCACCAATTGATATGAATGTTATGTATCGAGAGAATGATTTTATACAAAGGTTATGTGTATGTTATTTTTTGTGCACGAGATATGTGTACGGTTAATAAGATTTATGAAAGATGATTTCGTACACAAGAAAGGTGTACTGTATTTAAAAGATATCGCATGTACATTACAGGTGGGTATAGGATCGGGCCCATTTGTACCATGCAGCATTTAAATCTTGTGGTCTATCAAAATGATGAATTTTATTGTTTATGATAAACCTATGAACTCACCAACCTTTTGGTTGACACTTTAAAGCATGTTTATTCTCAGGTATGAAAGAAACCTTCCGCTGTGCATTTGCTCATATTACATGGAGTCATTCAGGGCATATAGAGGTCCGTTCATCGCAATGGTACCAGATGTTATTGTATTCGTTCAGGAAGATTTTAGACGGGGTATGACAATATATACACAGTTAAATCTTGTTACAACGATAATCGTTACATATATGCCTCGTTTCGAAATTCTTAAGTTAGTAGTCTTGTTTTACATATGTAGTTCATTGTTAACACACTTAATGATATACTTAATTATCATTTTATCATGTTAAACATAGTGTATCAATATCTTAATATGATTCATATGTATTTAATAAGACGTTGTTATAACGATAATCATTATATATATCGTTTCGAGTTTCTTATTTCAATAAACTCATTTTTATGTATATCACTCATTGTTAATATACTTAGTGAGATACTTACTTATCATAATCTCATGTTAACCATATATATATCCATATATATATATATATCATCATGTAGTTTTTACAAATTTTTAACGTTCGTGAATCGCCGGTCAACTTGGGTGGTCAATTGTCTATATGAAGCACATTTCAAATAATCAAGTCTTAACAAGTTTGATTGCTTAACATGTTCAAAACATTTAATCATGTAAATATACCAATTTCATTTAATATATATAAACATGGAAAAGTTCGGGTCACTACAGTACCTACCCGTTAAATAAATTTCGTCCCGAAATTTTAAGCCGTTGAAGGTGTTGACGAATCTTCTGGAAATAGGTACGGGTATTTCAGCTTCATTTGATCTTCACGCTCCCAGGTGAACTCGGGTCCCCTACGAGCATTCCATCAAACCTTGACGATCGGTATCTTATTTTGCTTGAGCCTTTTAACCTTACGATCCATTATCTCGACGGGTTCTTCAATGAATTGTAGTTTTTCATTGATTTTAATTACGTCTAAAGGAATAGTAAGATCTTCTTTGGCTAAGCACTTCTTCAGATTCGAGACGTGAAAGGTATTATGTACATTGGCGAGTTGTTGAGGTAATTCAAGTCGGTAGGCTACTGGTCCGACACGATCTAAAATCTTGAATGGTCCAATGTATCTTGGATTTAGTTTCCCCCGTTTACCAAATTGAACAACGCCTTTCCAAGGCGAAACCTTAAGCATGACCATCTCCCCAATTTCAAATTCTATATCTTTTCTTTTGAGGTCCGCGTAGCTCTTTTGTCGACTCTGAGCAGTTTTCAACCGTTGTTGAATTTGGATGATTTTCTCTGTAGTTTCTTGGATTATCTCCGGACCCGTAATCTGTCTATCCCCTAATTAATTCCAACAAATTGGAGATCTGCACTTTCTACCATAAAGTGCTTATAACGGTGCCATTTCGATACTCGAGTAGTAACTGTTGTTGTAGGAAAATTCTGCTAATGGTAGATGTCGATCCCAACCGTTTCCAAAATCAATAACACATGCTCGTAGCATGTCTTTAAGAGTCTGTATCATCCTTTCGTTCTGCCCATCGGTTTGTGAATGATAGGCAGTACTCATGTCTAGACGAGTTCCCAATGCTTGTTGTAATGTCCGCCAAAACCTTGAAACAAATCTGCCATCTCTATCAGAGATAATAGAGATTGGTATTCCATGTCTAGAGACAACTTCCTTCAAGTATAATCTTGCCAACTTCTCCATTTTGTCATCTTCTCTCATTGGAAGAAAGTGTGCTGACTTGGTGAGACGATCGACTATTACCCAAATAGTATCATAACCACTTGCAGTCCTTGCCAATTTAGTAATGAAATCCATGGTAATGTTTTCCCATTTCCATTCTGGGATTTCGGGTTGTTGAAGTAGACCTGATGGTTTCTGATGTTCAGCTTTGACCTTAGAACACGTCAAACATTTTCCTACGTATCTAGCAATATCGGCTTTCATACCCGGCCACCAAAAGTGTTTCTTGAGATCTTTGTACATCTTCCCCGCTCCGAGATGTATTGAATATCTGGTTTTATGTGCTTCCTTAAGTACCTTTTCTCTCACATATCCAAACTTTGGTACCCAAATTCTTTCAGCCTTATACCGGGTTCCATCTTCCCGAATATTAAGATGTTTCTCCGATCCTTTGGGTATTTCATTCTTCAACTTTCCTTCTTTTACAACTCCCTGTTCCGCCTCCTTTATTTGAGTAGTAAGGTTAGTACAAATAATTATATACATAGCTTTTACCCGCATTGGTTCTCTGTCCTTTCTACTCAAAGCGTCGGCTACCACATTTGCCTTCTCCGGGTGGTAACGAATCTCGAAATCGTAATCATTCAATAACTCAATCCACCTACGCTGCCTCATGTTCAGTTGTTTCTGATTAAATATATGTTGGAGACTTTTGTGGTCGGTATATATGATACTTTTGACCCCATATAAGTAGTGCCTCCAAGTCTTTAATGCAAAAACAACAGCGCCCAATTCCAAATCGTGAGTCGTATAATTTTGCTCGTGAATCTTCAATTGTCTGGACGCATAAGCAATTACCTTCGTTCGTTGCATTAATACACAACCGATGCCTTGCTTTGAGGCATCACAATATATCACAAAATCATCATTCCCTTCAGGTAATGACAATATAGGTGCCGTAGTTAACTTTTTCTTCAACAATTGAAACGCTTTCTCCTGATCATCCGTCCATTCAAATTTCTTCCCTTTATGCGTTAATGCAGTCAAGACTTTTGCTATTTTGGAGAAATCTTAGATGAACCTTCTGTAGTAACCATCCAGTCCTAAAAATTGGCGTATATGCTTCGGAGTTTTCGGGGTTTCCCACTTTTCAACGGTTTCAATGTTTGCCGGATCCACTTGAATACCTTATTTGTTCACTATGTGACCGAAGAATTGAACTTCTTCCAACCAAAATGCACACTTTGAAAACTTAGCGTATAGTTTTTCTTTCCTCAACAACTCTAGCACTTTTATCAAATGTTCTTCGTGCTCTTGATCATTCTTTGAGTAAATAAGTATGTCATCGATAAAAACAATGACAAACTTGTCAAGGTATGGTCCACACACTCGGTTCATGAGGTCTATGAACACAGCTGGTACGTTAGTCAACCCAAACGGCATAACCATAAACTCGTAATGACCGTAACGTGTCCTGAAAGTAGTCTTTGGAATATCATCTTCTTTCACCCACATTTGATGATACCCAGAACGTAAATCAATCTTCGAATAAACTGACGAGCCTTGTAGTTGATCAAATAAGTCGTCGATTCTTGGTAGTGGATAACGATTCTTGATGGTAAGTTTGTTAAACTCTCGGTAGTCGATACACAACCTGAATGTACCATTCTTCTTTTTGACAAACAAAACTAGAGCTCCCCATGGTGATGTACTTTGTCGTATAAAACCACGCTCTAAAAGTTCTTTTAGTTGGCTTTGGAGTTCTTTCATTTCACTGGGTCCGAGTCCTTATGGAGCACGAGCTATTGGTGCAGCTTCTAGTACGAGATCTATTTGAAATTCAACAGATCGATGTAGAGGTAGTCCATGTAATTCTTTCGGAAATACATCGGGAAATTCTTTTGCGACGGGAACATCATTGATGTTCTTTTCTTCGGGTTTGACTTCTTCGATGTGTGCTAGAATGGCATAGCAACCTTTTCTTATTAGTTTTTGCACCTTCAAATTACTAATAAGATTTAGCTTCGCGTTGCTCTTTTCTCCGTACACCATTATAGGTTTTCCTTTTTCTCGTACAATGCGAATTGCATTTTTGTAACATGTAGTGACCCGAACTTTTCCATGTTTATATATATTAATTGAGATTGATATTTACATAATTAAATGTTTCCAACATGTTAAGCAATCAAACTTGTTAAGACTTGATTAATTGAAATATGTTTCATATAGACAATTGACCACCCAAGTTGACATGTGATTCACGAACGTTAAAACTTGTAAAAACTATACGATGACATATATTGTAGTGACCCGAACTTTTCCATGTTTATATATATTAATTGAGATTGATGTTTACATGATTAAATGTTTCCAACATGATTAAGCAATCAAACTTGTTAAGACTTGATTAATTGAAATAGGTTTCATATAGACAATTGACCACCCAAGTTGACCGGTGATTCACGAACGTTAAAACTTGTAAAAAACTATATGATGACATATATATGGTTATATATATAGTTAACATGATATTATGATAAGTAAACATATCATTAATTATATTAACAATGAACTACATATGTAAAAACAAGACTACTAACTTAATGATTTTGAAACGAGACATATATGTAACGTTTATCGTTGTAACGACATTTAATGTATATATATCATATTAAGAGATATTCGTACATCATAATATCATGATAATATAATAATTTAAAATCTCTTTTGTTATTATAAACATTGGGTTAACAACATTTAACAAAATCGTTAACCTAAAGGTTTCAAAACAACACTTACATGTAACGGCTAACGATGACTTAACGACTCAGTTAAAATGTATATACATGTAGTGTTTTAATATGTATTTATACACTTTTGAAAGACTTCAATACACTTATCAAAATACTTCTACTTAACAAAAATTCTTACAATTACATTCTCGTTCAGTTTCATCAACAATTCTACTCGTATGCACCCGTATTCGTACTCGTACAATACACAGCTTTTAGATGTATGTACTATTGGTATATACACTCCAATGATCAGCTCTTAGCAGCCCATGTGAGTCACCTAACACATGTGGGAACCATCATTTGGCAACTAGCATGAAATATCTCATAAGATTACAAAAATATGAGTAATCATTCATGACTTATTTACATGAAAACAAAATTACATATCCTTTATATCTAATCCATACACCAACGACCAAAAACACCTACAAACACTTTCATTCTTCAATTTTCTTCATCTAATTGAACTCTCTCAAGTTCTATCTTCAAGTTCTAAGTGTTCTTCATAAATTCCAAAAGTTCTAGTTTCATAAAATCAAGAATACTTTCAAGTTTGCTAGCTCACTTCCAATCTTGTAAGGTGATCATCCAACCTCAAGAAATCTTTGTTTCTTACAGTAGGTTATCATTCTAATACAAGGTAATAATCATATTCAAACTTTGGTTCAATTTCTATAACTATAACAATCTTATTTCAAGTGATGATCTTACTTGAACTTGTTTTCGTGTCATGATTTTGCTTCAAGAACTTTGAGCCATCCAAGGATCCATTGAAGCTAGATCCATTTTTTTCTTTTCCAGTAGGTTCATCCAAGGAACTTAAGGTAGTAATGATGTTCATAACATCATTCGATTCATACATATAAAGCTATCTTATTCGAAGGTTTAAACTTGTAATCACTAGAACATAGTTTAGTTAATTCTAAACTTGTTCGCAAACAAAAGTTAATCCTTCTAACTTGACTTTTAAAATCAACTAAACACATGTTCTATATCTATATGATATGCTAACTTAATGATTTAAAACCTGGAAACACGAAAAACACCGTAAAACCGGATTTACGCCGTCGTAGTAACACCGCGGGCTGTTTTGGGTTAGTTAATTAAAAACTATGATAAACTTTGATTTAAAAGTTGTTATTCTGAGAAAATGATTTTTATTATGAACATGAAACTATATCCAAAAATTATGGTTAAACTCAAAGTGGAAGTATGTTTTCTAAAATGGTCATCTAGACGTCGTTCTTTCGACTGAAATGACTACCTTTACAAAAACGACTTGTAACTTATTTTTCCGACTAAAAACCTATACTTTTTTTGTTTAGATTCATAAAATAGAGTTCAATATGAAACCATAGCAATTTGATTCACTCAAAACGGATTTAAAATGAAGAAGTTATGGGTAAAACAAGATTGGATAATTTTTCTCATTTTAGCTACGTGAAAATTGGTAACAAATCTATTCCAACCATAACTTAATCAACTTGTATTATATATTATGTAATCTTGAGATACCATAGACACGTATACAATGTTTCGACCTATCATGTCGACACATCTATATATATTTCGGAACAACCATAGACACTCTATATGTGAATGTTGGAGTTAGCTATACAGGGTTGAGGTTGATTCCAAAATATATATAGTTTGAGTTGTGATCAATACTGAGATACGTATACACTGGGTCGTGGATTGATTCAAGATAATATTTATCGATTTATTTCTGTACATCTAACTGTGGACAACTAGTTGTAGGTTACTAACGAGGACAGCTGACTTAATAAACTTAAAACATCAAAATATATTAAAAGTGTTGTAAATATATTTTGAACATACTTTGATATATATGTATATATTGTTATAGGTTCGTGAATCAACCAGTGGCCAAGTCTTACTTCCCGACGAAGTAAAAATCTGTGAAAGTGAGTTATAGTCCCACTTTTAAAATCTAATATTTTTGGGATGAGAATACATGCAGGTTTTATAAATGATTTACAAAATAGACACAAGTACGTGAAACTACATTCTATGGTTGAATTATCGAAATCGAATATGCCCCTTTTTATTAAGTCTGGTAATCTAAGAATTAGGGAACAGACACCCTAATTGACGCGAATCCTAAAGATAGATCTATTGGGCCTAACAAACCCCATCCAAAGTACCGGATGCTTTAGTACTTCGAAATTTATATCATATCCGAAGGGTGTCCCGGAATGATGGGGATATTCTTATATATGCATCTTGTTAATGTCGGTTACCAGGTGTTCACCATATGAATGATTTTTATCTCTATGTATGGGATGTGTATTGAAATATGAAATCTTGTGGTCTATTGTTACGATTTGATATATATAGGTTAAACCTATAACTCACCAACATTTTTGTTGACGTTTAAAGCATGTTTATTCTCAGGTGAATATTAAGAGCTTCCGCTGTTGCATACTAAAATAAGGACAAGATTTGGAGTCCATGTTTGTATGATATTGTGTAAAAACTGCATTCAAGAAACTGATTTCGATGTAACATATTTGTATTGTAAACCATTATGTAATGGTCGTGTGTAAACAGGATATTTTAGATTATCATTATTTGATAATCTACGTAAAGCTTTTTAAACCTTTATTTATGAAATAAAGGTTATGGTTTGTTTTAAAAATGAATGCAGACTTTGAAAAACATCTCATATAGAGGTCAAAACCTCGCAACGAAATCAATTAATATGGAACGTTTTTAATCAATAAGAACGGGACATTTCAGTTGGTATCCGAGCGTTGGTCTTAGAGAACCAGAATTTTGCATTAGTGTGTCTTATCGAGTTTGTTAGGATGCATTAGTGAGTCTGGACTTCGACCGTGTTTACTTGAAAAATGATTGCTTAACAAATTTTGTTGGAAACTATATATTTTTAACATGTGAATATTATGTGATATATTAATCTCTTAACGCGTTTGATATTATGTGATAGATGTCTACCTCTAGAACAAGTCCCATTGACTCACCTAATAATAATGAAGAGTCAAATGTAAATTGGAATGATTCGTGGACTGATTCACAAGTTCCCGAAGAGGAACCGGAAGAAGAGTCGGAACCGGAAGAAGAATCGGAACCGGAAGAAGAATCGGAACCGGATGAAGAAATAGAACCGGTGGGGGAAATAATAAAACGGTTAAGTAAAAGAAAATCCTCAACCAACCGACCAAGGTTAATTATGGTCAATGGTGTTTCCGCCAAGGAAGCAAAATATTGGGAGGATTACCAATTCTCCGATGAATCGGATTCCGACGAGAATTCCGATGATGTTATAGAAATTACCCCAACTGAATTTAAAAAGGCAAAAGAAAATAATAAGGGAAAGGGCATAAAAATAGAGAAATCTAATTCCAACCCCGATGAACTTTATATGTATCGTCAACGCCCGAAGTCCTTAAGTTGTAACAATGACCCGGGAACCTCTAAACCACCAGGTTTTTCTAAACCAATGTGGACAACGACGGCTCGTATTAGGGGAACATCATATATCCCTAGAAACTTGGCAAAACGAACCAAAACCGAAGACGAAGAAACGAGCGAGTCGGAATAAGATAGTTGTATTCGTGTGGTGTAATATATGTAATATAGTGTTCGTATGCTTTATGATATATGTAAAAATTGCTTGTATTAATAAGTATTTTTTTATGAATCTAACTCTTGTCTATTTTACAGTTTAAAAACACAAAATGGATAGACAACCCAATATTTTAAGAGACCTACCTGGAGACATGATTGATGAAATCTTGTCTAGAGTCGGCCAGAATTCCTCGGCACAACTATTTAAGGCGAGATCAGTTTGTAAGACATTCGAAGAACGTTCCAAGAATGTCTTGGTTTATAAGAGACTTTCGTTTGAAAGATGGGGGATATCACATTGGGAAACCCATAAGTTACGATGTGTTTACTTTGACGCATATATTGCGGGGAACCCAAATGCTATTTTACGCAACGGGTTAAGAAATTATTTTGACTCAATATATCCGAATATTGGACTTCGTGATTTAGAAAAAGCAGCTAACATGCAACATAAAGAAGCATGTTATGCTTACGGATTAGTAATGTTCGCTTCTCACCAAAGTGAGAACAAGAACATCGGGCTACAACTATTAAACAAAACGTTTCCACAAGTGACGGAGTCAGTAATTGGGGTAAGAAATGAGGTTTTTAGATTATTATGGGACTGTTGGACATTACGTAACCCTCGTCCCTTTGACGACGCTACAACACGCTGTCTTATCAACGGCCATAATGGTTATGTTGCACAAGACCAAGGATGGGAAGTAGTCCTAGTAAAACCAGAATGCATGACTTGTTTCTAGACGTATGAATTACGTGTCTTTATTGCCTTTGCTTAACGACTTGTGTACTAGCTAGAATTATCTTCACAACTATCTTGTATCAAAGTTATTGTGTGCTATATTTCATGCTTTATGTAAAATAAGCGGTATTGTAAGTTTGTAAAATATTGTATAAAAGTTTGAACGCGAAATATTATTATAATCAGTTTTTCATATAGAATTGTAGTAGTTGAATTGTATATTAGCTACTAAGTATGAACTTAACGGGTAGGTACTACCCGAATTTAAACTTATAAAACGCTAATATGAAGAAAAAGCTTTTATAAATGAGTTCATATTATGCTACGAAATACTATTAACTACTCTTAATATTCTGTATGATTAACTTGTTCCATTTAACTATTTTGAAGGAAATGGCACCGACTACTCGACACACCGTGAATATGAATGAAGAGGAATTCCGTACTTTTCTAGCTTCAAACATAGCCGCAGTACAGGCTGCGCTACATACCAACAATAACCTTGGATCTAGCAGTACAGGAAATCGTGTAGGATGCACCTACAAAGAATTCACTGCCTGCAAACCTTTGGAATTTGATGGAACCGAAGGACCGATCGGATTGAAACGGTGGACCGAGAAGGTCGAATCGGTGTTTGCCATAAGTAAGTGTACTGAAGAGGACAAAGTAAAGTACGCTACGCATACCTTCACAGGTTCTGCGTTAACATGGTGGAATACCTATCTAGAGCAAGTGGGACAAGACGATGCGTACGCACTACCGTGGTCAGCATTCAAGCACTTGATGAACGAGAAGTACCGTCCCAGAACCGAGGTCAATAAGCTCAAGACAGAACTTAGAGGGTTACGAACCCAAGGATTTGATATTACCACGTACGAAAGACGATTCACAGAATTGTGCCTATTGTGTCCGGGAGCATTCGAAGATGAGGAAGAGAAGATCGACGCGTTTGTGAAAGGATTACCGGAAAGAATCCAAGAAGATATAAGTTCACACGAGCCCGCCTCCATACAACAGGCATGTAGAATGGCTCACAAACTCGTGAACCAAATTGAAGAAAGAATTAAAGAACAGACTGCTGAAGAGGCCAATGTGAAGCAAGTCAAAAGAAAGTGGGAGGAAAACGGTGATAAGAATCACCAATACAACAGCAACAGCAATTACAACAATAATCGCAACATTTATCCCAACAATCGCAACATCAATCGCAACTACAACAAACGGCCCAACAACAACAACAACAACAACAGCAACTACAACAATCATCCCAACAACAATAATAACCGCAACAACGACAACAATCAGAAGCAGCTATGCCAAAGGTGTGAAAAGAATCACTCGGGGTTCTGCACCAAATTTTGCAACAAGTGTAAAAGAAATGGTCATAGCGCGGCGAAGTGTGAGGTCTACGGACCAGGGGTTAATAGAACGAAAGGAACAAATGGTGTCGGAACGAGTAATGGCGGAGCAAGTAGTGTCGGAGCAAGTTATGCCAATGTAGTTTGTTATAAATGTGGAAAACCGGGCCACATTATTAGAAATTGCCCGAACCAGGAGAACACGAATGGACAAGGCCGTGGAAGAGTTTTCAATATTAATGCGGCAGAGGCACAGGAAGACCCGGAGCTTGTTACGGGTACGTTTCTTATTGACAATAAATCTGCTTACGTTTTATTTGATTCGGGTGCGGATAGAAGCTATATGAGTAGAGATTTTTGTGCTAAATTAAGTTGTCCATTGATGCCTTTGGATAGTAAATTTTTACTCGAATTAGCAAATGGTAAATTAATTTCAGCAGATAATATATGTCGGAATCGAGAAATTAAACTGGTTAGCGAAACATTTAAGATTGATTTGATACCAGTAGAGTTAGGGAGTTTTGATGTGATAATCGGTATGGACTGGTTGAAAGAAGTGAAAGCGGAGATCGTTTGTTACAAAAATGCAATTCGCATTATACGAGAAAAAGGAAAACCCTTAATGGTGTACGGAGAAAAGGGCAACACGAAGCTACATCTTATTAGTAATTTGAAGAAAAGGTTGCTATGCTGTTCTAGCACACGTCGAGAAAGTACAAACTGAAGAAAAGAGCATCAATGATGTTCCCGTCGCAAAAGAATTTCCTGATGTATTTCCGAAAGAATTACCGGGATTACCCCCACATCGATCCGTTGAATTTCAAATAGATCTTGTACCAGGAGCTGCACCAATAGCTCGTGCTCCTTACAGACTCGCACCCAGCGAGATGAAAGAACTACAAAGCCAATTACAAGAACTTTTAGAGCGTGGTTTCATTCGACCAAGCACATCACCGTGGGGAGCTCCTGTTTTGTTTGTCAAGAAGAAAGATGGTACATTCAGGTTGTGTATCGACTACCGAGAGTTGAACAAACTTACCATCAAGAACCGCTACCCACTACCGAGAATTGATGACTTATTTGATCAACTACAAGGCTCGTCTGTTTATTCAAAGATTGACTTACGTTCCGGGTATCATCAAATGCGGGTGAAAGAAGATGATATTCCAAAGACTGCTTTCAGAACACGTTACGGTCATTACGAGTTTATGGTCATGCTGTTTGGTTTAACTAATGCACCAGCTGTGTTCATGGACCTTATGAACCGAGTGTGTGGACCATACCTTGACAAGTTTGTCATTGTTTTCATTGATGACATACTTATTTACTCAAAGAATGACCAAGAACACGGTGAACATTTGAGAAAGGTGTTAGAAGTATTGAGGAAGGAAGAATTGTACGCTAAGTTTTCAAAGTGTGCATTTTGGTTGGAAGAAGTTCAATTCCTCGGTCACATAGTGAACAAAGAAGGTATTAAGGTGGATCCGGCAAAGATAGAAACTGTTGAAAAGTGGGAAACCCCGAAAACTCCGAAACACATACGCCAGTTTTTAGGACTAGCTGGTTACTACAGAAGGTTCATCCAAGACTTTTCCAGAATAGCAAAACCCTTGACTGCATTAACGCATAAAGGGAAGAAATTTGAATGGAATGATGAACAAGAGAAAGCGTTTCAGTTATTGAAGAAAAAGCTAACTACGGCACCTATATTGTCATTGCCTGAAGGGAATGATGATTTTGTGATTTATTGTGATGCATCAAAGCAAGGTCTCGGTTGTGTATTAATGCAACGAACGAAGGTGATTGCTTATGCGTCTAGACAATTGAAGATTCACGAACAAAATTATACGACGCATGATTTGGAATTAGGCGCGGTTGTTTTTGCATTAAAGACTTGGAGGCACTACTTATATGGGGTCAAAAGTATTATATATACCGACCACAAAAGTCTTCAACACATATTTAATCAGAAACAACTGAATATGAGGCAGCGTAGGTGGATTGAATTATTGAATGATTATGACTTTGTGATTCGTTACCACCCGGGGAAGGCAAATGTGGTAGCCGATGCCTTGAGCAGGAAGGACAGAGAACCCATTCGAGTAAAATCTATGAATATAATGATTCATAATAACCTTACTACTCAAATTAAGGAGGCGCAACAAGGAGTTTTAAAAGAGGGAAATTTAAAGGATGAAATACCCAAAGGATCGGAGAAGCATCTTAATATTCGAGAAGACGGAACCCGGTATAGGGCTGAAAGGATTTGGGTACCAAAATTTGGAGATATGAGAGAAATGGTACTTAGAGAAGCTCATAAAACCAGATACTCAATACATCCTGGAACGGGGAAGATGTACAAGGATCTCAAGAAACATTTTTAGTGGCCGGGTATGAAAGCCGATGTTGCTAAATACGTAGGAGAATGTTTGACGTGTTCTAAGGTCAAAGCTGAGCATCAGAAACCATCAGGTCTACTTCAACAACCCGAAATCCCGGAATGGAAATGGGAAAACATTACCATGGATTTCATCACTAAATTGCCAAAGACTGCAAGTGGTTTTGATACTATTTGGGTAATAGTTGATCGTCTCACCAAATCAGCACACTTCCTGCCAATAAGAGAAGATGACAAGATGGAGAAGTTAGCACGACTGTATTTGAAGGAAGTCGTCTCCAGACATGGAATACCAATCTCTATTATCTCTGATAGGGATGGCAGATTTATTTCAAGATTCTGGCAGACATTACAGCAAGCATTAGGAACTCGTCTAGACATGAGTACTGCCTATCATCCACAAACTGATGGGCAGAGCGAAAGGACGATACAAACGCTTGAAGACATGCTACGAGCATGTGTTATTGATTTTGGAAACAGTTGGGATCGACATCTACCGTTAGCAGAATTTTCCTACAACAACAGCTACCATTCAAGCATTGAGATGGCGCCGTTTGAAGCACTTTATGGTAGAAAGTGCAGGTCTCCAATTTGTTGGAGTGAAGTGGGGGATAGACAGATTACGGGTCCGGAGATTATACAAGAAACTACCGAGAAGATCATCCAAATTCAACAACGGTTGAAAACCGCCCAAAGTCGACAAAAGAGCTACGCTGACATTAAAAGAAAAGATATAGAATTTGAAATTGGAGAGATGGTCATGCTTAAAGTTGCACCTTGGAAAGGCGTTGTTCGATTTGGTAAACGAGGGAAATTAAATCCAAGGTATATTGGACCATTCAAGATTATTGATCGTGTCGGACCAGTAGCTTACAGACTTGAGTTACCTCAACAACTCGCGGCTGTACATAACACTTTCCACGTCTCGAATTTGAAGAAATGTTTTGCTAAAGAAGATCTCACTATTCCGTTAGATGAAATCCAAATCAACGAAAAAGTTCAATTCATCGAAGAACCCGTCGAAATAATGGATCGTGAGGTTAAAAGACTTAAGCAAAACAAGATACCAATTGTTAAGGTTCGATGGAATGCTCGTAGAGGACCCGAGTTCACCTGGGAGCGTGAAGATCAGATGAAGAAGAAATACCCGCATCTATTTCCAGAAGATTCGTCAACACCTTCAACAGCTTAAAATTTCGGGACGAAATTTATTTAACGGGTAGGTACTGTAGTGACCCGAACTTTTCCATGTTTATATATATTAATTGAGATTGATATTTACATAATTAAATGTTTCCAACATGTTAAGCAATCAAACTTGTTAAGACTTGATTAATTGAAATATGTTTCATATAGACAATTGACCACCCAAGTTGACATGTGATTCACGAACGTTAAAACTTGTAAAAACTATACGATGACATATATTGTAGTGACCCGAACTTTTCCATGTTTATATATATTAATTGAGATTGATGTTTACATGATTAAATGTTTCCAACATGATTAAGCAATCAAACTTGTTAAGACTTGATTAATTGAAATTGGTTTCATATAGACAATTGACCACCCAAGTTGACCGGTGATTCACGAACGTTAAAACTTGTAAAAAACTATATGATGACATATATATGGTTATATATATAGTTAACATGATATTATGATAAGTAAACATATCATTAATTATATTAACAATGAACTACATATGTAAAAACAAGACTACTAACTTAATGATTTTGAAACGAGACATATATGTAACGTTTATCGTTGTAACGACATTTAATGTATATATATCATATTAAGAGATATTCGTACATCATAATATCATGATAATATAATAATTTAAAATCTCTTTTGTTATTATAAACATTGGGTTAACAACATTTAACAAGATCGTTAACCTAAAGGTTTCAAAACAACACTTACATGTAACGGCTAACGATGACTTAACGACTCAGTTAAAATGTATATACATGTAGTGTTTTAATATGTATTTATACACTTTTGAAAGACTTCAATACACTTATCAAAATACTTCTACTTAACAAAAATGCTTACAATTACATTCTCGTTCAGTTTCATCAACAATTCTACTCGTATGCACCCGTATTCGTACTCGTACAATACACAGCTTTTAGATGTATGTACTATTGGTATATACACTCCAATGATCAGCTCTTAGCAGCCCATGTGAGTCACCTAACACATGTGGGAACCATCATTTGGCAACTAGCATGAAATATCTCATAAGATTACAAAAATATGAGTAATCATTCATGACTTATTTACATGAAAACAAAATTACATATCCTTTATATCTAATCCATACACCAACGACCAAAAACACCTACAAACACTTTCATTCTTCAATTTTCTTCATCTAATTGAACTCTCTCAAGTTCTATCTTCAAGTTCTAAGTGTTCTTCATAAATTCCAAAAGTTCTAGTTTCATAAAATCAAGAATACTTTCAAGTTTGCTAGCTCACTTCCAATCTTGTAAGGTGATCATCCAACCTCAAGAAATCTTTGTTTCTTACAGTAGGTTATCATTCTAATACAAGGTAATAATCATATTCAAACTTTGGTTCAATTTCTATAACTATAACAATCTTATTTCAAGTGATGATCTTACTTGAACTTGTTTTCGTGTCATGATTTTGCTTCAAGAACTTTGAGCCATCCAAGGATCCATTGAAGCTAGATCCATTTTTCTCTTTTCCAGTAGGTTCATCCAAGGAACTTAAGGTAGTAATGATGTTCATAACATCATTCGATTCATACATATAAAGCTATCTTATTCGAAGGTTTAAACTTGTAATCACTAGAACATAGTTTAGTTAATTCTAAACTTGTTCGCAAACAAAAGTTAATCCTTCTAACTTGACTTTTAAAATCAACTAAACACATGTTCTATATCTATATGATATGCTAACTTAATGATTTAAAACCTGGAAACACGAAAAACACCGTAAAACCGGATTTACGCCGTCGTAGTAACACCGCGGGCTGTTTTGGGTTAGTTAATTAAAAACTATGATAAACTTTGATTTAAAAGTTGTTATTCTGAGAAAATGATTTTTATTATGAACATGAAACTATATCCAAAAATTATGGTTAAACTCAAAGTGGAAGTATGTTTTCTAAAATGGTCATCTAGACGTCGTTCTTTCGACTGAAATGACTACCTTTACAAAAACGACTTGTAACTTATTTTTCCGACTAAAAACCTATACTTTTTTTGTTTAGATTCATAAAATAGAGTTCAATATGAAACCATAGCAATTTGATTCACTCAAAACGGATTTAAAATGAAGAAGTTATGGGTAAAACAAGATTGGATAATTTTTCTCATTTTAGCTACGTGAAAATTGGTAACAAATCTATTCCAACCATAACTTAATCAACTTGTATTATATATTATGTAATCTTGAGATACCATAGACACGTATACAATGTTTCGACCTATCATGTCGACACATCTATATATATTTCGGAACAACCATAGACACTCTATATGTGAATATTGGAGTTAGCTATACAGGGTTGAGGTTGATTCCAAAATATATATAGTTTGAGTTGTGATCAATACTGATATACGTATACACTGGGTCGTGGATTGATTCAAGATAATATTTATCGATTTATTTCTGTACATCTAACTTTGGACAACTAGTTGTAGGTTACTAACGAGGACAGCTGACTTAATAAACTTAAAACATCAAAATATATTAAAAGTGTTGTAAATATATTTTGAACATACTTTGATATATATGTATATATTGTTATAGGTTCGTGAATCAACAAGTGGCCAAGTCTTACTTCCCGACGAAGTAAAAATCTGTGAAAGTGAGTTATAGTCCCACTTTTAAAATCTAATATTTTTGGGATGAGAATACATGCAGGTTTTATAAATGATTTACAAAATAGACACAAGTACGTGAAACTACATTCTATGGTTGAATTATCGAAATCGAATATGCCCCTTTTTATTAAGTCTGGTAATCTAAGAATTAGGGAACAGACACCCTAATTGACGCGAATCCTAAAGATAGATCTATTGGGCCTAACAAACCCCATCCAAAGTACCGGATGCTTTAGTACTTCGAAATTTATATCATATCCGAAGGGTGTCCCGGAATGATGGGGATATTCTTATATATGCATCTTGTTAATGTCGGTTACCAGGTGTTCACCATATGAATGATTTTTATCTCTATGTATGGGATGTGTATTGAAATATGAAATCTTGTGGTCTATTGTTACGATTTGATATATATAGGTTAAACCTATAACTCACCAACATTTTTGTTGACGTTTAAAGCATGTTTATTCTCAGGTGAATATTAAGAGCTTCCGCTGTTGCATACTAAAATAAGGACAAGATTTGGAGTCCATGTTTGTATGATATTGTGTAAAAACTGCATTCAAGAAACTGATTTCGATGTAACATATTTGTATTGTAAACCATTATGTAATGGTCGTGTGTAAACAGGATATTTTAGATTATCATTATTTGATAATCTACGTAAAGCTTTTTAAACCTTTATTTATGAAATAAAGGTTATGGTTTGTTTTAAAAATGAATGCAGACTTTGAAAAACATCTCATATAGAGGTCAAAACCTCGCAACGAAATCAATTAATATGGAACGTTTTTAATCAATAAGAACGGGACATTTCATAACATACGATTTCCGCTCTCTCCTTTTTCAACCAGTACATGCCGATTATCACATCAAAACTCCCTAACTCTACTGGTATCAAATCGATCTTAAACGTTTCGCTAACCAGTTTAATTTCTCAATTCTGACATATTTTATCTGCCGAAATTAATTTACCGTTTTCTAATTCTAGTAAAAAATTTATTATTCATAGACTCTACTCATATAACTTCTATCCGCACCCGAATCAAATAAAACATAAGCAGGTTTTTTATCGATAAGAAACGTACCCGTAACAAGCTCCGGGTCTTCCTGCGCTTCTTCCGCATTAATGTTAAAAACTCTCCCACGGCTTTGCCCATTATTATTTCCCAGGTTTGGACAAGCAGTTTTGTAGTGGCCCTTCTTCCAGCATCCAAAACAAATAATGTGGGCATTACTTGTTCATTTACCCGATGGTCCATAAATTTCACATTTCGTTGTATCATGACCCTTTCTATTACATTTATTACATGTTGCTGGACAAAAAGTAGTTGGATGGTACCCTTCACACCTCAGACACGGAATTTTCTGATTTTGATTACCAGTGTTGTTATTGAGATTGTTGTTGGGATTTTTGTTGTTGCGGTTGGTATTATTGTTGGGATGATTGTTGTAGTTCTTGTTGTTAGAATGGTTTTTGTTGCATTTGTTGTTGCGAAAAATGGTGCGATTGTGGTTGTGATTGTGGTGTTGATTGTTTAAATTGTGACTCTTGTCACTGGGTTCTTCCCACTTTCTCTTGTCTTGTTTCATTTTGGCCTCCTCGGCCGCCTGCTCTTTAATCCTTCCCTCGATCTGGTTTATAAGTTTGTGAGCCATTCGGCTTGCCTTTTGCATTGAAGTGGGCGCGCTTGAACTCACATCCTCCTGAATTCTCTCTGGTAACCCCTTTACAAGCGCATCGATCTGCTCTTCTTCATCTTCGAACACTCTTGGGCACAATAAAGACAACTTGGTGAATCGTCATTCGTATATGGTGATATCGAATCTGAAATGTCCCGTTCCTATTGATTAAAAACGTTCCATATTAATTGATTTCGTTGCGAGGTTTTGACCTCTATATGAGACGTTTTTCAAAGACTGCATTCATTTTTAAAACAAACCATAACCTTTATTTCATAGATAAAGGTTTTAAAAATCTTTACGTAGATTATCAAATAATGATAATCTAAAATATTCTATTTACACACGACCATTACATAATGGTTTACAATACAAATATGTTACAACAAAATAAGTTTCTTGAATGCAGTTTTTACACAATATCATACAAGCATGGACTCCAAATCTCGTCCTTATTTAAGTATGCGACAGCGGAAGCTCTTAATAATCACCTGAGAATAAACATGCTTAAAACGTCAACAAAAATGTTGGTGAGTTATAGGTTTAACCTATATATATCAAATCATAATAATAGACCACAAGATTTCATATTTCAATACACATCCCATACATAGAGATAAAAATCATTCATATGGTGAACACCTGGTAACCGACATTAACAAGATGCATATATAAGAATATCCCCATCATTCCGGGACACCCTTCGGATATGATATAAATTTCGAAGTACTAAAGCATCCGGTACTTTGGATGGGGTTTGTTAGGCCCAATAGATCTATCTTTAGGATTTGCGTCAATTAGGATGTCTGTTCCCTAATTCTTAGATTACCAGACTTAATAAAAAGGGGCATATTCGATTTCGATAATTCAACCATAGAATGTAGTTTCATGTACTTGTGTCTATTTTGTAAATCATTTATAAAACCTGCATGTATTCTCATCCCAAAAATATTAGATTTTAAAAGTGGGACTATAACTCACTTTCACAGATCTTTACTTCATCGGGAAGTAAGACTTGGCCACTGGTTGATTCACGAACCTATAACAATATATACATATATATCAAAGTATGTTCAAAATATATTTACAACACTTTTAATATATTTTGATGTTTTAAGTTTATTAAGTCAGCTGTCGTCGTTAGTAACCTACAACTAGTTGTCCACAGTTAGATGTACAGAAATAAATCAATAAATATTATCTTGAATCAATCCACGACCCAGTGTGTAACACCCTAGCTTAACATGACCACAATATTGTCCGCTTTGCCCGCAGGCGCACGGTTTTTTCTTGGCGACCACACACGAGAAGCACTTTCCCAGGAGGTCACCCATCCTGGTAGTGCTCTCGCCCGAGCACGCTTAACCACAACGTACTCGCACTTCTACTCAGCCTGTGATCCCAAAACGCATTGTGTCATTTAAGCGTGAGTATTACCTTATGATCCCATTATCACTCATGTCCATGGGCGATGTGGGATTTGCCTAGGGTGTTACATTCACCCCCTCCTTAGGGACTCATCGTCCTCGATGAGGTTTGCCCCACCACCCTCAACGGCACATGAGTGGCTCTGATACCATTCTGTAACACCCCAGCTTAACATGACCACAATATTGTCCGCTTTGCCCGCAGGCGCACGGCTTTTTCTTGGCGACCACACACGAGAAGCACTTTCCCAGGAGGTCACCCATCCTGGTAGTGCTCTCGCCCGAGCACGCTTAACCACAACGTACTCGCACTTCTACTCAGCCTGTGATCCCAAAACGCGTTGTGTCATTTAAGCGTGAGTATTACCTTATAATCCCATGATCACTCATGTCCATGGGCGATGTGGGATTTGCCTAGGGTGTTACACAGTGTATACGTATCTCAGTATTGATCACAACTCAAACTATATATATTTTGGAATCAACCTCAACCCTGTATAGCTAACTCCAACATTCACAAATAGAGTCTCTATGGTTGTCCCGAAATATATATAGATGTGTCGACATGATAGGTGGAAACATTGTATACGTGTCTATGGTATCTCAAGATTACATAATATACAATACAAGTTGATTAAGTTATAGTTGGAATAGATTTGTTACCAATTTTCACGTAGCTAAAATGAGAAAAATTATCCAATCTTGTTTTACCCATAACTTCTTCATTTTAAATCCGTTTTGAGTGAATCAAATTGCTATGGTTTCATATTGAACTCTATTTTATGAATCTAAATATAAAAAGTATAGGTTTATAGTCGGAAAAATAAGTTACAAGTCATTTTTGTAAAGGTAGTCATTTCAGTTGAAAGAACGACGTCTAGATGACCATTTTAGAAAACATACTTCCACTTTGAGTTTAACCATAATTTTTGGATATAGTTTCATGTTCATAATAACAATCATTTTCTCAGAATAACAACTTTTAAATCAAAGTTTATCATAGTTTTTAATTAACTAACCCAAAACAGCCCGCGGTGTTACTACGACGGCGTAAATCCGGTTTTACGGTGTTTTTCGTGTTTCCAGGTTTTAAATCATTAAGTTAGCATATCATATAGATATAGAACATGTGTTTAGTTGATTTTAAAAGTCAAGTTAGAAGGATTAACTTTTGTTTGCGAACAAGTTTAGAATTAACTAAACTATGTTCTAGTGATTACAAGTTTAAACCTTCGAATAATATAGATTTATATGTATGAATCGAATGATGTTATGAACATCATTACTACCTTAAGTTCCTTGGATAAACCTACTGGTAAAGATAAAAATGTATCTAGCTTCAACGGATCCTTGGATGGCTCGAAGTTCTTGAAGCAGAATCATTACACGAAAACAAGTTCAAGTAAGATCATCACTTGAAATAAGATTGTTATAGTTATAGAAATTGAACCAAAGTTTGAATATGATTATTACCTTGTATTGGAATGATAACCTACTGTAATAAACAAACATTTCTTGAGGTTGGATGATCACCTTACAAGATTGGAAGTGAGCTAGCAAACTTGAAAGTATTCTTGATTTTATGTAACTAGAACTTGTAGAATTTATGAAGAACACTTAGAACTTGAAGATAGAACTTGAGAGAGATCAATTAGATGAAGAAAATTGAAGAATGAAAGTGTTTGTAGGTGTTTTTGGTCGTTGGTGTATGGATTAGATATAAAGGATATGTAATTTTGTTTTCATGTAAATAAGTCATGAATGATTACTCATATTTTTTGTAATTTTATGAGATATTTTATGCTAGTTGCCAAATGATGGTTCCCACATATGTTAGGTAACTCACATGGGCTGCTAAGAGCTGATCATTGGAGTGTATATACCAATAGCACATACATCTAAAAGCTGTGTATTGTACGAGTACGAATACGGGTGCATACGAGTAGAATTGTTGATGAAACTGAACGAGGATGTAATTGTAAGCATTTTTGTTAAGTAGAAGTATTTTGATAAGTGTCTTGAAATCTTTCAAAAGTATATGAATACATATTAAAACACTACATGTATATACATTTTAACTGAGTCGTTAAGTCATCGTTAGTCGTTACATGTAAATGTTGTTTTGAAACCTTTAGGTTAACGATCTTGTTAAATGTTGTTAACCCAATGTTTATAATATCAAAAGAGATTTTAAATTATTTTATTATCATGATATTATGATGTACGAATATCTCTTAATATGATATATATACATTAAATGTCGTTACAACGATAATCGTTACATATATGTCTCGTTTCAAAATTATTAAGTTAGTAGTCTTGTTTTTACATATGTAGTTCATTGTTAATATACTTAATGATATGTTTACTTATTATAATATCATGTTAACTACATATATAACCATATATATGTCATCATATAGTTTTTACAAGTTTTAACGTTCGTGAATCACCGGTCAACTTGGGTGGTCAATTGTCTATATGAAACCTATTTCAATTAATCAAGTCTTAACAAGTTTGATTGCTTAACATGTTGGAAACATTTAATCATGTAAATATAAATCTCAATTAATATATATAAACAAGGAAAATTTCGGGTCACTACAGTACCTACCCGTTAAATAAATTTTGTCCCGAAATTTTAAGCTGTTGAAGGTGTTGACGAATCTTCTGGAAATAGATGCGGGTATTTCTTCTTCATCTGATCTTCACGCTCCCAGGTGAACTCGGGTCCTCTACGAGCATTCCATCGAACCTTAACAATTGGTATCTTGTTTTGCTTAAGTCTTTTAACCTCACGATCCATTATTTCGACGGGTTCTTCGATGAATTGAAGTTTTTCGTTGATTTGAATTTCATCTAACGGAATAGTGAGATCTTCTTTAGCAAAAAATTTCTTCAAATTCGAGACGTGGAAAGTGTTATGTACAGCCGCGAGTTGTTGAGGTAACTTAAGTCGGTAAGCTACTGGTCCGACACGATCAATAATCTTGAATGGTCCAATATACCTTGGATTTAATTTCCCTCGTTTACCAAATCGAACAACGCCTTTCCAAGGTGCAACTTTAAGCATGACCATCTCTCCAATTTCAAATTCTATATCTTTTCTTTTAATGTCAGCGTAGCTCATTTGTCGACTTTGGGCGGTTTTCAACCATTGTTGAATTTGGATGATCTTCTCGGTAGTTTCTTGTATAATCTCCGGACCCGTAATTTGTCTATCCCCCACTTCACTCCAACAAATCGGAGACCTGCACTTTCTACCATAAAGTGCTTCAAACGGCGCCATCTCAATGCTTGAATGGTAGCTGTTGTTGTAGGAAAATTCTTCTAACGGTAGATGTCGATCCCAACTGTTTCCGAAATCAATAACACATGCTCGTAGCATGTCTTCAAGCGTTTTTATCGTCCTTTCGCTCTGCCCATCAGTTTGTGGATGATAGGCAGTACTCATGTCTAGACGAGTTCCTAATGCTTGCTGTAATGTCTGCCAGAATCTTGAAATAAATCTGCCATCCCTATCAGAGATAATAGAGATTGGTATTCCATGTCTGGAGATGACTTCCTTCAAATACAGTCGTGCTAACTTCTCCATCTTGTCATCTTCTCTTATTGGTAGGAAGTGTGCTGATTTGGTGAGACGATAAACTATTACCCAAAAAGTATCAAAACCACTTGCAGTCCTTGGCAATTTAGTGATGAAATCCATGGTAATATTTTCCCATTTCCATTCCAGGATTTCGGGTTGTTGAAGTTGACCTGATGGTTTTTGATGCTCAGCTTTGACCTTAGAACACGTCAAACATTCTCCTACGTATTTATCAACATCGGCTTTCATACACGGCCACCAAAAATGTTTCTTGAGATCCTTGTACATCTTCCCCGTTCCAGGATGTATTGAGTATCTGGTTTTATGAGCTTCTCTAAGTACCATTTCTCTCATATCTCCAAATTTTGGTACCCAAATCCTTTCAGCCCTATACCGGGTTCCGTCTTCCCTAATATTAAGATGCTTCTCCGATCCTTTGGGTATTTCATCCTTTAAATTTCCCTATTTTAAAACTCCTTGTTGCGCCTCCTTTATTTGAGTAGTAAGGTTATTATGAATCATTATATTCATAGATTTTACTCGAATGGGTTCTCTGTCCTTCCTGCTCAAGGCATCGGCTACCACATTTGCCTTCCCCGGGTGGTAACGAATCTCAAAGTCGTAATCATTCAATAATTCAATCCACCTACGCTGCCTCATATTCAGTTGTTTCTGATTAAATATGTGTTGAAGACTTTTGTGGTCGGTATATATAATACTTTTGACCCCATATAAGTAGTGCCTCCAAGTCTTTAATGCAAAAACAACCGCGCCTAATTCCAAATCATGCGTCGTATAATTTTGTTCGTGAATCTTCAATTGTCTAGACGCATAAGCAATCACCTTCATTCGTTGCATTAATACACAACCGAGACCTTGCTTTGATGCGTCACAATAAATCACAAAATCATCATTCCCTTCAGGCAATGACAATATAGGTGCCGTAGTTAGCTTTTTCTTCAATAACTGAAACGCTTTCTCTTGTTCATCATTCCATTCAAATTTCTTCCCTCTATGCGTTAATGCAGTCAAGGGTTTTGCTATTCTGGAAAAGTCTTGAATGAACCTTCTGTAGTAACCAGCTAGTCCTAAAAACTAGCGTATGTGTTTCGGAGTTTTCGGGGTTTCCCACTTTTCAACAGTTTCTATCTTTGCCGGATCCACCTTAATACCTTCTTTGTTCACTATGTGACCGAGGAATTGAACTTCTTCCAACCAAAATGCACACTTTGAAAACTTATCGTACAATTCTTCCTTCCTCAATACTTCTAACACCTTTCTCAAATGTTCACCGTGTTCTTGGTCATTCTTTGAGTAAATAAGTACGTCATCAATGAAAACAATGACAAACTTGTCAAGGTATGGTCCACACACTCGGTTCATAAGGTCCATGAACACAGCTGGTGCATTAGTTAAACCAAACGGCATGACCATAAACTCGTAATGACCGTAACGTGTTCTGAAAGCAGTCTTTGGAATATCATCTTCTTTCACCCGCATTTGATGATACCCGGAACATAAGTCAATCTTTGAATAAACAGACGAGCCTTGTAGTTGATCAAATAAGTCATCGATTCTCGGTAGTGGGTAGCGGTTCTTGATGGTAAGTTTGTTCAACTCTCGGTAGTCGATACACAACCTGATGTACCATCTTTCTTCTTGACAAACAAAACAGGAGCTCCCCACGGTGATGTGCTTGGTCGAATGAAACCACGCTCTAAAAGTTCTTGTAATTGGCTTTGCAGTTCTTTCATCTCACTGGGTGCGAGTCTGTAAGGAGCACGAGCTATTGGTGCAGCTCCTGGTACAAGATCTATTTGAAATTCAACGGATCGATGTGGGGGTAATCCCGGTAATTCTTTCGGAAATACATCGGGAAATTCTTTTGCAATGGGAACATCATTGATGCTCTTTTCTTCAGTTTGTACTTTCTCGACGTGTGCTAGAACAGCATAGCAACCTTTTCTTATTAGTTTTTGTGCCTTCAAATTACTAATAAGATGTAGCTTCGTGTTGCCCTTTTCTCCGTACACCATTAAGGGTTTTCCTTTTTCTCGTATAATGCGAATTGCATTTTTGTAACAAACGATCTCTGCTTTCACTTCTTTCAACCAGTCCATACCGATTATCACATCAAAACTCCTTAACTCTACTGGTATCAAGTAAATCTTAAATGTTTCGCTAACCAGTTTAATTTCTCGATTCCGACATATATTATCTGCTGAAATTAATTTACCATTTGCTAATTCGAGTAAAAATTTACTATCCAAAGATGTCAATGGACAACTTAATTTAGCACAAAAATCTCTACTCATATAGCTTCTATCCGCACCCGAATCAAATAAAACGTAAGCAGATTTATTGTCAATAAGAAACGTACCCGTAATAAGCTCCGGGTCTTCATGTGCCTCTGCCGCATTAATATTGAAAACTCTTCTGCGGCCTTGTCCATTCGTGTTCTCCTGGTTCGGGCAATTTCTAATAATGTGGCCCGGTTTTCCACATTTATAACAAACTACATTGGCGTAACTTGCTCCGACACTACTTGCTCCTCCATTACTCGTTCCGACACCATTTGTTCCTTTCGTTCTATTAACCCCTAGTCCGTAAACCTCACACTTCGCCGCGCTATGACCATTTCTTTTACACTTGTTGCAAAATTTGGTGCAGAACCCCGAGTGATACTTTTCACACCTTTGGCATAGCTGCTTCTGATTGTTGTTGTTGTTGCGGTTATTATTGTTGTTGGGATGATTGTTGTAGTTCCTGTTGTTGTTGTTGTTGTTGTTGTTGTTGGGCCGTTTGTTGTAGTTGCGATTGATGTTGCGATTGTTGGGATAATTGTTGCGATTATTGTTGTAATTGCTGTTGTTGTTGTATTGGTGATTCTTATCACCATTTTCCTCCCACTTTCTTTTGACTTGCTTCACATTGGCCTCTTCAGCAGTCTGTTCTTTAATTCTTTCTTCAATCTGGTTCACTAGTTTGTGAGCCATTCTACATGCCTGTTGTATGAAGGCGGGCTCGTGTGAACTTATATCTTCTTGGATTCTTTCCGGTAATCCTTTCACAAACGCGTCGATCTTCTCTTCCTCATCTTCGAACGCTCCCGGACACAATAGGCATAATTCTGTGAATCGTCTTTCGTACGTGGTAATATCAAATCCTTGGGTTCGTAACCCTCTAAGTTCTGTCTTGAGCTTATTGACCTCAGTTCTGGGACGGTACTTCTCGTTCATTAAGTGCTTGAATGCTGACCACGGTAGTGCGTAAGCATCATCTTGTCCCACTTGCTCTAGATAGGTATTCCACCATGTTAACGTAGAACCTGTGAAGGTATGCGTAGCGTACTGCACTTTGTCCTCTTCAGTACACTTACTTATGGCAAACACCGATTCGACCTTCTCGGTCCACCGTTTCAATCCGATCGGTCCTTCGGTTCCATCAAATTCCAAAGGTTTGCAGGCAGTGAATTCTTTGTAGGTGCATCCTACACGATTTCCTGTACTGCTAGATCCAAGGTTATTGTTGGTATGTAGCGCAGCCTGTACTGCGGCTTTGTTTGAAGCTAGAAAAGTACGGAATTCCTCTTCATTCATATTCACGGTGTGTCGAGTAGTCGGTGCCATTTCCTTCAAAATAGTCAAATGGAACAAGTTAATCATACAGAATATTAAGAGTAGTTAATAGTATTTCGTAGCATAATATGAACTCATTTATAAAAGCTTTTTCTTCATATTAGCATTTTATAAGTTTAAATTCGGGTAGTACCTACCCGTTAAGTTCATACCTAGTAGCTAATATACAATTCAACTACTACAATTCTATATGAAAAACTGATTATAATAATATTTCGCGTTCAAACTTTTACACAATATTTTACAAACTTACAATACCGCTTATTTTACATATAGCATGAAATATAGCACACAATAAATTTGATACAAGATGGTTGTGAAGATAATTCTAGCTAGTACACAAGTCGTTCAGCAAAGGCAATAAAGACACGTAATTCATACGTCCAGAAACAAGTCATGCATTCTGGTTTTACTAGGATTACTTCCCATCCTTGGTCTTGTTGAACATAACCGTTATGGCCGTTGATAAGACATCGTGTTGTAACGTCATCAAAGGGACGAGGGTTACGTAATGTCCAACAGTCCCGTAACAATCTAAAAACCTCATTTCTTACCCCAATTACCGACTCCGTCACTTGTGGGAACGTTTTGTTTAACAGTTGTAGCCCGATGTTCTTGTTCTCACTTTGGTGAGAAGCGAACATTACTAATCCATAAGCATAACATGCTTCTTTATGTTGCATGTTAGCCGCTTTTTCTAAATCACGAAGTCCAATATTCGGATATATTGAGTCAAAATAATTTCTTAACCCATTGCGTAAAATAGCATTTGGGTTCCCCGCAATATATGCGTCAAAGTAAACACATCGTAACTTATGGATTTCCCAATGTGATATCCCCCATCTTTCAAGCAATTTTTACATATATCATAAAGCATAAGAACACTATATTACATATATTACACCACACGAATACAACTATCTTATTCCGACTCGCTTGTTTCTTCTTCTTCGGTTTTGGTTCGTTTTGCCAAGTTTCTAGGGATATATGATGTTCCCCTAATACGAGCCGTAATTTTCCACATTGGTTTAGAAAAACCTGGTGGTTTAGAGGTTCCCGGGTCATTGTTACAACTTAAGGACTTCGGGGGTTGACGATACATATAAATTTCATCGGGGTTGGAATTAG
This sequence comes from Rutidosis leptorrhynchoides, assembly GCF_046630445.1. Lineage (NCBI taxonomy): Eukaryota > Viridiplantae > Streptophyta > Magnoliopsida > Asterales > Asteraceae > Rutidosis > Rutidosis leptorrhynchoides. The sequence goes on from NC_092337.1 coordinate 2,249,653, forward strand.
ATTTCTCTGTTTTTATGCCCTTTCCCTTATTATTTTCTTTTGCCTTTTTAAATTCAGTTGGGGTAATTTCTATAACATCATCGGAATTCTCGTCGGAATCTGATTCATCGGAGAATTGGTAATCCTCCCAATATTTTGCTTCCTTGGCGGAAACACCATTGACCATAATTAACCTTGGTCGGTTGGTTGAGGATTTTCTTTTACTTAACCGTTTTATTATTTCCCCCACCGGTTCTATTTCTTCATCCGTTTCCGATTCTTCTTCCGGTTCCGATTCTTCTTCCTGTTCCGACTCTTCTTCCGGTTCCTCTTCGGGAACTTGTGAATCAGTCCACGAATCATTCCAATTTACATTTGACTCTTCATTATTATTAGGTGAGTCAATGGGACTTGTTCTAGAGGTAGACATCTATCACATAATATCAAACGTGTTAAGAGATTAATATATCACATAATATTCACATGTTAAAAATATATAGTTTCCAGCAAAATTTGTTAAGCAATCATTTTTCAAGTAAACACGGTCGAAGTCCAGACTCACTAATGCATCCTAACAAACTCGATAAGACACACTAATGCAAAATTCTGGTTCTCTAAGACCAACGCTCAGATACCAACTGAAATGTCCCGTTCTTATTGATTAGAAACGTTCCATATTAATTGATTTCGTTGCGAGGTTTTGACCACTATATGAGACGTTTTTCAAAGACTGCATTCATTTTTAAAACAAACCATAACCTTTATTTCATAGATAAAGGTTTTAAAAATCTTTACGTAGATTATCAAATAATGATAACCTAAAATATCCTGTTTACACACGACCATTACATAATGGTTTACAATACAAATATGTTACAGCAAAATAAGTTTCTTGAATGCAGTTTTTACACAATATCATACAAGCATGGACTCCAAATCTCGTCCTTATTTAAGTATGCGACAGCGAAAGCTCTTAATAATCACCTGAGAATAAACATGCTTAAAACGTCAACAAAAATGTTGGTGAGTTATAGGTTTAACCTATATATATCAAATCATAATAATAGACCACAAGATTTCATATTTCAATACACATCCCATACATAGAGATAAAAATCATTCATATGGTGAACACCTGGACACCCTTCGGATATGATATATAACAAGATGCATATATAAGAATATCCCCATCATTCCGGGACACCCTTCGGATATGATATAAATTTTGAAGTACTAAAGCATCAGGTACTTTGGATGGGGTTTGTTAGGCCCAATAGATCTATCTTTAGGATTCGCGTCAATTAGGGTGTCTGTTCCCTAATTCTTAGATTACCAGATTTAATAAAAAGGGGCATATTCGATTTCGATAATTCAACCATAGAATATAGTTTCACGTACTTGTGTCTATTTTGTAAATCATTTATAAAACCTGCATGTATTCTCATCCCAAAAATATTAGATTTTAAAAGTGGGACTATAACTCACTTTCACAGATTTTTACTTCGTCGGGAAGTAAGACTTGGCCACTGGTTGATTCACGAACCTATAACAATATATACATATATATCAAAGTATGTTCAAAATATATTTACAACACTTTTAATATATTTTGATGTTTTAAGTTTATTAAGTCAGCTGTCGTCGTTAGTAACCTACAACTAGTTGTCCACAGTTAGATGTACAGAAATAAATCAATAAATATTATCTTGAATCAATTCACGACCCAGTGTATACGTATCTCAGTATTGATCACAACTCAAACTATATATATTTTGGAATCAACCTCAACCCTGTATAGCTAACTCCAACATTCACATATAGAGTGTCTATGGTTGTTCCGAAATATATATAGATGTGTCGACATGATAGGTCGAAACATTGTATACGTGTCTATGGTATCTCAAGATTACATAATATACAATACAAGTTGATTAAGTTATAGTTGGAATAGATTTGTTACCAATTTTCACGTAGCTAAAATGAGAAAAATTATCCAATCTTGTTTTACCCATAACTTCTTCATTTTAAATCCATTTTGAGTGAATCAAATTGCTATGGTTTCATATTGAACTCTATTTTATGAATCTAAATAGAAAAAGTATAGGTTTATAGTTGGAAAAATAAGTTACAAGTCGTTTTTGTAAAGGTAGTCATTTCAGTTGAAAGAACGACGTCTAGATGACCATTTTAGAAAACATACTTCCACTTTGAGTTTAACCATAATTTTTGGATATAGTTTCATGTTCATAATAACAATAATTTTCTCAGAATAACAACTTTTAAATCAAAGTTTATCATAGTTTTTAATTAACTAACCCAAAACAGCCCGCGGTGTTACTACGACGGCGTAAATCCGGTTTTACGGTGTTTTTCGTGTTTCCAGGTTTTAAATCATTAAGTTAGCATATCATATAGATATAGAACATGTGTTTAGTTGATTTTAAAAGTCAAGTTAGAAGGATTAACTTTTGTTTGCGAACAAGTTTAGAATTAACTAAACTATGTTCTAATGATTACAAGTTTAAACCTTCGAATAAGATAGCTTTATATGTATGAATCGAATGATGTTATGAACATCATTACTACCTTAAGTTCCTTGGATAAACCTACTGGAAAAGATAAAAATGTATCTAGCTTCAACAGATCCTTGGATGGCTTGAAGTTCTTGAAGCAGAATCATGACACGAAAACAAGTTCAAGTAAGATCATCACTTGAAATAAGATTGTTATAGTTATAGAAATTGAACCAAAGTTTGAATATGATTATTACCTTGTATTAGAATGATAACCTACTGTAAGAAACAAACATTTCTTGAGGTTGGATGATCACCTTACAAGATTGGAAGTGAGCTAGCAAACTTGAAAGTATTCTTGATTTTATGTAACTAGAACTTGTAGAATTTATGAAGAACACTTAGAACTTGGAGATAGAACTTGAGAGAGATCAATTAGATGAAGAAAATTGAAGAATGAAAGTGTTTGTAGGTGTTTTTGGTCGTTGGTGTATGGATTAGATATAAAGGATATGTAATTTTGTTTTCATGTAAATAAGTCATGAATGATTACTCATATTTTTTGTAATTTTATGAGATATTTTATGCTAGTTGCCAAATGATGGTTCCCACATTTGTTAGGTGACTCACATGGGCTGCTAAGAGCTGATCATTGGAGTGTATATACCAATAGTACATACATCTAAAAGCGGTGTATTGTACGAGTACGAATACGGGTGCATACGAGTAGAATTGTTGATGAAACTGAACGAGGATGTAATTGTAAGCATTTTTGTTAAGTAGAAGTATTTTTATAAGTGTCTTGAAGTATTTCAAAAGTGTATGAATACATATTAAAACACTACATGTATATACATTTTAACTGAGTCGTTAAGTCATCGTTAGTCATTACATGTAAATGTTGTTTTGAAACCTTTAGGTTAACGATCTTGTTAAATGTTGTTAACCCAATGTTTATAATATCAAAAGAGATTTTAAATTATTATATTATCATGATATTATGATGTACGAATATCTCTTAATATGATATATATACATTAAATGTCGTTACAACGATAATCGTTACATATATGTCTCGTTTCAAAATTATTAAGTTAGTAGTCTTGTTTTTACATATGTAGTTCATTGTTAATATACTTAATGATATGTTTATTTATCATAATATCATGTTAACTACATATATAACCATATATATGTCATCATATAGTTTTTACAAGTTTTAACGTTCGTGAATCACCGGTCAACTTGGGTGGTCAATTGTCTATATGAAACCTATTTCAATTAATCAAGTCTTAACAAGTTTGATTGCTTAACATGTTGGAAACATTTAATCATGTAAATATCAATCTCAATTAATATATATAAACATGGAAAAGTTCGGGTCACTACAGAATCCCTTCGTTCGTAATTCTCTAAGCTCTGTCTTAAGCTTATTGACTTCATTTCTGGGACGGTACTGCTCGTTCATCAAGTGTTTGAATGCTGACTACGGTAGTGCGTAAGCAGCATCTTGTCCCACTTGTTCGAGAAAGGTATTCCACCATGTTAACGCAGTACCTGTGAAGGTATGCGTGGCGTACTTTACCTTATCTTCCTCAGCACATTTGCTTATAGCAAACACAGATTCGACCTTTTCGGTTCATTGTTTCAGTCCGACTGGTCCTGCAGTTCCATCAAATTCCAGAGGTTTACAAGCAGTGAAAGCCTTGTAGGAGCATCCTACACGATTTCCTGTGGAGTTAACTCCACTTCTAGACCCTGAGTTATTGTTGTTTTGCATTGCAGCCTGTACTGCAGCTATATTTGCTGCAAGGAAAGCACGGAAGTCTTCCTCACTCATGTTCAAGTTCTGACGAGTAGTCGGTGCCATTTCCTTCAAAAATAGCCAAAAGAATTAAGTTAATCATATAGAATATTAAGAGTAGTCAATAGTATTCCATAGCATAATATGAACTCATTTATAAAAGCTTTTTCTTCATATTAGCGTTTTATAAGTTTTAATTCGGGTAATACCTACCCGTTAAGTTCATACTTAGTAGCTAACGTACAATTCAACTACTACAATTCTATATGGAAAACTGATTATAATAATATTTTACATTCAAACTTTTATACAATATTTTGCAAACTTACAATACCACTATTTTACATATAGCATGAAATATAGCACATAAAAACTCTGATACAAAATAGTTGCAAAGACAATTCTAGTTAATACGCAAGTCGTTCAACAAAGGCAATAAAGACACGTAATTCATACGTCCAGAAACAAGTCATGCATTCTGGTTTTACTAAGACTACTTCCCATCTTTGGTCTTGTGGAACCTAACCGTTGTGACCGTTGACAAGATAGCATGTTGTAATGTCGTCAAAAGGACGAGGGTTTCATAATGTCCAACAGCCCCGTAATAATCTAAAAACCCTATTTCTCACCCCAACTACTGAATCCGTCACTTGTGGGAAGGTTTTATTTAAAAGTTGCAATCCGATGTTCTTTTTCTCACTTTGGTAAGAAGCGAACATCACTAACCCGTAAGTATAACATGCTTCTTTATGTTGCATGTTAGAAGCTCTTTCTAACTCATGAAATCCTATGTTGGGATATGTTGAGTCAAAATAGGTTCTTAACCTGTAGCGTAAAATTGCATTTGGGTTCCCCGCATTTAACGGTTTAAAGAAAACACGGCGTAACTTACGGTCTCCCCAATGTGATATACCCCACCTATCAAAGGAAAGCCTTTTATACACTAAGGCATTTCTGGAAAATCTTTTAAATGTTTGACAAGTTAATTTCGCCATAATTAATTGTGCTGATGAATTCTGACCGACTCTAGACAAGATTTCATCAATCATATCCTCTGGTAGGTCTTCTAAAATATTCAGTTGTCTACCCTTAATGTCCATTTTATGTTTTTATACTGTAAAAATAGGCGAGGGTTAGATTCATAAAAGATAATTAACAAACAATACAAGCAATTTTTACATAGAACATAAAAGTACAAGCACACTATAATACATATAATACACAACATGATTACAACCCTCTAATCTGAATCACTGGTTTTTTCTTCTTCGAACTTGGTTCGTTTTCCTAATTTTCTAGGAATATATGGTGTTCCTCTAATACGAGCTGTCGTTTTCCACAATGGTTTAGAAAAACCTGGTGATTTAGAGGTTCTCGGGTCATTGTTACATTTTAGGAAATACGGATGTTGCCGATACATATAAAGTTCATCGGGGTTGGAATCGGATTTCTCTATTTTTATACCTTTTCCCTTATTATTTTCTTTCGCTTTATTAAATTGGGTCGAGGTAATTTCTATAACATCATCGGAATCCTCATCGGGATCCGATTTATCAGAAAATTGGTAATCTTCCTAATATTTTGCTTCCTCGACGGAAACACCATTGACCATTATTAACTTTCATCCGTTGGTTGAGGATTTTCTTTTATTTAATCGATTTACTGTAGGTATCAATATTTCTTCCTCCGAAACCTCTTCTTCTTTTAGTTCCTCCTCTTCCGATTCCTCCTCTTCTGGTTCCTCTTCTTTCGGTTCCTCTTCTTCTGGTTCCTCCTCTTTCGGTTCCTCTTCGGGAATTTGTGAATCTTCCCAAAGTATATTCGACTCTTCATAATTATTAGGTGAGTCGATGGGATTTGTACTAGTGGTAGACATCTATCACACAATATCAAACACATTAAGAAGTTAATATATCACATAATAATTACATGTTAATAATATATAGTTTCCAACAAAAGTGTTAAGCAATAGTTTTTAAAGAAAACATGGTCGAAGTCCAGACTCACTAATATATCCTAACAAACTCGATAAGACACACTAATGCAAATTTCTGGTTCTCTAAGACCAACGCTATGATACCAACTGAAATGTTCCGTTCATATTGATTATAAACGTTCCATATTAATTGATTTCGTTGCGAGGTTTTGACCTCTATATGAGACGTTTTTCAAAGACTGCATTCGATTTTAGAACAAACCATAACCTTTAAAATATTATGACGATTATCAAATAATGATAATCTAAAATAAAGCGTTTTTCACACGACCATTACATAATGGTTTACAATAATATTACACATCAACATAATTCTTCGAATGCAGTTTTTAAACAATATTATACAAGCATGGACTCCAAATCTTGTCCTTAATTTAGTATGCAACAGCGGAAGCTCTTAATAATCACCTGAGAATAAAAATGCTTAAAACGTCAACACAATTGTTGGTGAGTTATAGGTTTAACCTACATATTATCAAATCATAATAATAGACCACAAGATTTCATTTTTATAACACATCTCATATCAGGCATTTCGCAAACTGCATAGAGATAAAAATCATTCATATGTTGAACACCTGGTAACTGACTTTAACAAGATGCATATAGAATATCCCCATCATTCCGGGACTCTCATCGAATATGATAAATCGAAGTACTAAAGCATCCGTAACTCGGTTGAGGCTTGTTGGGCCAAATAGATCTATCTTTAGGATTCGCGTCAATTAGGGGCCATTTTCCTAATTCTTAGGCTACCAAGCTAAAAAGGGGCATATTCGGTTCGATAATCCAACATAGAAAGTAGTTTTGATTACTTGTGTCTATTTTGTAAAACATTTATAAACTGCATGTATTCTCATCCCAAAATAATAGATTTTAAAAGTTGGACTATAACTCACTTTCACAGATTTTTACTTCGTCAGGAAGTAAGACTTGGCCACTGGTCGATTCACGAACCTCTAACAAATATGTGTATCTATATATATATATATATATATATATATATATATATATATATATATATATATATATATATATATATATATCAAAGTATGTTCAAAATATATTTACAACATTTTTAATACGTTTTAATGTTTTAAGTTTATTAAGTCAGCTGTCCTCGTTAGTAATCTACAACTAGTTGTCCATAGTTAGATGTACAGAAATAAATCGATATATATTATCTTGGATCAATCCACGACCCAGTGTATACACGCCTCAGGCTAGATCACAACTCAAAGTATATATATATTTTTGGAATCAACCTCAACCCTGTATAGCTAACTCCAACATTACTGCATATAGAGTATCTATGGTTGTTCCAAATAATATATATACATGGGTCGATATGATATGTCAAAACATTTGCATACGTGTCTATGGTATCCCAAGATTACATAATATATTAGAATACATGTAATACAATATAAGTTAGCTAGGATATGATTAATATAGATTTGTTACCAATTTTCACGTAGCTACAACAAGAAAAATTATCCAATCTTGTTTTACCCATAACTTCTTTGTTTTAAATCCATTTTGAGTGTTTCATATTGAACTTAAGTTTATGAATCTAAATAGAAAAAGTATAAGTTTATAGTTGGAAATACAGGTTACAAGTCATTTTTGTAAAGGTAGTCATTTCAGTCGAAAGAACGACGTCTAGATGACCGTTTTGGAAAACATACTTCTACTTTGAGTTTAACCATGATTGTTGGATATAGTTCCATGTTCATAATAAAAATCATTTTCCCAGGAGAACAACTTTTAAATAAAAGTTTATCATAGTTTTTAATTAACTAACCCAAAACAGCCCGCGGTGTTACTACGACGACGTATATCCGGTTTTACGGTGTTTTTCTTGTTTCCCGATTTTAAATCATTAAGTTAGAATATCATATAGATATAGAACATGTGTTTAGTTTATTTTAAAAGTCAATTTAGAAGGATTAACTTTTGTTTGCGAACAAGTTTAGAATTAACTAAACTATGTTCTAGTGATTTCAAGTTTAAACCTTCGAATAAGGTAGTTTTATATATATGAATCGAATGATGTTATGAACATCATTACTACCTCAAGTTTAGTAGGTAAACCTACTATAAGTGACAAAAATTGATCTAGCTTCAAAGAATCTTCGATGGCTTGAAAGTTCTTGAAGCAGAATCATGACACGAAAACAAGTTCAAGTAAGATTATCACTCGAATTAAGATAGTTATAGTTATAGGAATTGAATGAAATTTTGTATATGAGTATTACCTTGATTTAGAATGATATCTTACTGTAAACAACAAGGATTTCTTGAGTTTGGATGATCACTTTACAAGATTGGAAGTGAGCTAGTAAACTTGGAAGTATTCTTGATTTTATGAAACTAGAACTTGTAGAATTTATGAAGAACACTTAGAACTTGAAGATAGAACTTGAGAGAGATCACTAAGATGAAGAAAATTGAATAGTGAAAGTGTTTGTAGGTGTTTTTGGTCGTTGATATATGAATTAGATATAAAGCATGTGTAATTTTGTTTACATGTAAATAAGTCATGAATGATTACTAATATTTTTGTAATTTTATGAGATATTTCATGCTAGTTGCCAAATGATGGTTCCCACATGTGTTAGGTGACTCACATGGGCTGCTAAGAGCTGATTATTGGAGTGTATATACCAATATTACATAGATCTAAAAGTTGTGTATTGTACGAGTACGAATACGGGTGCATACGAGTAGAATTGTTGATGAAACTGAACGAGGAGGTAATTGTAAGCATTTTTGTTAAGTAGAAGTATTTTGATAAGTGTCTTGAAGTCTTCCAAAATTGTATGAATACATATTAAAACACTACATGTATATACATTTTAACTGAGTCGTTAAGTCATCGTTAGTCGTTACATGTAAATGTTGTTTTGAAACCTTTAGGTTAACGATCTTGTTAAATGTTGTTAACCCATTATTTATTATATCTAAAGAGATGTTAAATTATTACATTATCATGTTATTATGATATATTAATATATCTTAGTATGATATATATACAGTTAAATGTTGTTACAACGATAATTGTTACATATATGCCTCGTTTCGAAATTCTTAAGTTAGTAGTCTTGTTTTACATATGTAGTTCATTGTTAACACACTTAATGATATACTTAATTATCATTTTATCATGTTAAACATAGTATATCAATATCTTAATATGATTCATATGTATCTAGTAAGGCGTTGTTATAACGATAATCATTATATATATCATTTTGAGTTTCTTAATTCAATAAACTCATTTTTATGTATATCACTCATTGTTAATATACTTAGTGAGATACTTACTTATCATAATCTCATGTTAACCATATATATATATATATCCATATATATATCATCATGTAGTTTTTACAAATTTTTAACGTTCGTGAATCGTCGGTCAACTTGGGTGGTCAATTGTCTATATGAAGCACATTTCAAATAATCAAGTCTTAACAAGTTTGATTGCTTAACATGTTGAAAACATTTAATCACATAAATATACCAATTTCATTTAATATATATAAACATGGAAAAGTTCGGGTCACTACACTACCTACCCGTTAAGTTCATACTTAGTAGCTAATATACAATTCAACTACTACAATTCCATATGAAAAACTGATTATAATAATATATCACATTCAAATATTCTTCAAACTTACAATTCCACTATATTACATATAACATGAAATATATCACATAATAACTTTGATACAAGATAGTTTTGAAGATAAATCTAGTTAATACGCAAGTCGTTCAGCAAAGGTAATAAAGACACGTAATTCATAAGTCCAGAAACAAGTCATGTATTCTGGTTTTACTAAGACCACTTCCCATCCTTGGTCTTGTGGGAAATAACCGTTATGACCATTGGCTAGGCAGCATGTTGTAATGTTGTCAAAAGGACGAGGGTTTTGTAATGTCCAACAGCCCCGTAATAATCTAAAAACCTTGTTTCTCACCCCAACTACTGAATCCGTCACTTGTGGGAAGGTTTTATTTAAAAGTTGTAATCTGATGCTCTTTTTCTCACTTTGGTAAGAAGCGAACATCACTAACCCGTAAGCATAACATGCTTCTTTATGTTGCATGTTAGAAGCTCTTTCTATCTCACGAAATCCTATATCGGGATATGTTGAGTCAAAATAGGTTCTTAACTCGTAGCGTAAAATTGCAATTAGGTTCCCTGCATTTAACTCTTTAAAGAAAACACGGCATAACTTATGGTCTCCCCAATGTGATATACCCTACCTATCAAAGGAAAGCCTTTTATAAACTAAGGCATTTCTGGAAAGTCTTTCAAATGTTTGACAAGTTAATTTCGCCATAACTAATTGTGCTGATGAATTCTGACCGACTCTAGACAAGATTTCATCAATCATATCCTCTGGTAGGTCTTCTAAAATATTCAGTTGTCTACCCTTAACGACCATTTTGTGTTTTTATACTGTAAAATAGATAAGGATTAGATTCGTAAAAGATAATTAACAAACAATACAAGCAATTTTTACATAGAATATAAAAGTACAAGCACACTACAATACATATAATACACAACATGATTAAAACCCTCTAATCTGAATCACTGGTTTCTTCTTCTTCGGACTTGGTTCGTTTTCCTAATTTTCTAGGGATATATGGTGTTCCACTAATATGAGCCGTCGTTTTCCACAATGGTTTAGAAAAACCTGGTGGTTTAGAGGTTCCCGGGTTATTGTTACAATTTAGGAAATACGGATGTTGCTGATACATATAAAGTTCATCGGGGTTGGAATCGGGTTTCTCTATTTTTATACCTTTTCCCTTATTATTTTCTTTTGCTTTATTAAATTGGGTCAAGGAAATTTCTATAACATCATCAGAATCCTCATCAGGATCCGATTCATCGGAAAATTGGTAATCTTCCCAATATTTTGCTTCCTTGGCGGAAACACCATTGACCATTTTTAACTTTGGTCCGTTGGTTGAGGATTTTCTTTTATTTATCTGTTTTTCTGTGGTTCCTAATATTTCCTCCTCCGGAACCTCTTCTTCTTCCGGTTCCTCTTCTTCCGGTTCCTCTTCTTCCGGTTCCTCAGGAACTTGTGAATCTTCCCAATATATATTCGACTCTTCATTATTATTAGGTGAGTCGATGGGATTTGTACTAGTGGTAGACATGTATCACACAATATCAAACACATTAACAGGTTAATATATCACATAATATTTACATGTTAATAATATATAGTTTCCAACAAAAGTGTTAAGCAATCATTTTTAAAGAAAAACACGGTTGAAGTCCAGACTCACTAATGTATCCTAATAAACTCGATAAGACACACTAATGCAAATTTCTGGTTCTCTAAGACCAACGCTCGGATACCAACTGAAATTTCTCGTTCATATCAATTATAAACATTTCATATTAATTGATCTCTTTGCGAGGTTTTGACCTCTATATGAGACGTTTTTCAAATACTGCATTCGTTTTTAAAACAAACCACAACCTTTATTTTATTGACAAAGTTAAAAGGACACCACTTAGATTATCAAGAAATGATAATCTAAACATATCACACTTACACACTACCAATACATATTGGTTTACAATATTAATATGTTACAACAATGTAAATCTCGAATGCAGTTTTAAAAAATATTATACAAGCATGCTGACACCAAATCTTGTCCATATTTTAGCATGCAACAGCGGAAGCTCTTAATAATTACCTGAGAATAAACATGCTTTAAACGTCAACAAAAATGTTGGAGAGTTATAGGTTTAACCTATATATTTATCAAATCGTAATAATAGACCACAAGATTTCATATTTCAATATACATCCCATACATAGAGATAAAAATCATTCATATAGTGAACACCTGGTAACCGACATTAACAAGATGCATATAAGAATATCCCCTATCATTCTGGGACATCCATCGAACATGATAAAAATGAATTCAAAGTACTAAAGCATCCGGTACTTTGGATGGGGTTTGTTAGGCCCAATAGATCTATCTTTAGGATTCGCGTCAATTAGTAGATCGGTTTACTAATTCTTAGGCTACCAAGCAAAAGGGGCATATTCGGCTTCGATCATTCACCCATATAATGTAGTTTCATTTACTTGTGTCTATTTCGTAAAACATTTATAAAACTTCATGTATTCTCATCCCAAAAATATTATATTTTAAAAGTGGGACTATAACTCACACTCACAGATTTTTACTTCGTCGGGAAGTAAGACTTGGCCACTGGTCGATTCACGAACCTATAACAAATATGTACATATATATCAAAGTATGTTTAAAATATATTTACAACATTTTTAATACGTTTTACTGTTTTAAGTTTATTAAGTCAGCTGTTCTCGTTAGTAACCTACAACTAGTTGTCCACTGTTAGATGTACAGAAATAAATCGATATATATTATCTTGAATCAATCCACGACCCGGTGTATACAAGTCTCAGGCTAGATCACAACTCAAAGTATATATATTTTTGGAATCAACCTTAACCCTGTATAGTTAACTCAAACATTACTGCATATAGAGTATCTATGGTTGTTTCAAATAATATATATACATGGGTCGATATGATATGTCAAAACATTTGTATACGTGTCTATGATATCCCAAGATTACATAATATATTAGAATACATATATAATACAATATAAGTTAGCTAGGATATGATTAATATAGATTTGTTACCAATTTTCACGTAGCTACAACAAGCAAAATTATCCAATCTTGTTTTACCCATAACTTCTCCGTTTTAAATCCGTTTTGAGTGATTCAAGTTGCTATGGTTTCATATTGAACTTAATTTTATGAATCTAAACAGAGAAAGTATAAGTTTACAGTCAGAAATACAGGTTACAAGTCAATATTATAGAGGTAGTCATTTCAGTCGAAAGAACGACGTCTTGATGACCATTTTGAAAAACATACTTCCACTTTGAGTTTAACCATGATTTTTGGATATAGTTTCATGTTCATAAGAAAAATCATTTTCCCAGTAGAACAACTTTTAAATCAAAGTTTATCATAGTTTTTAATTAACTAACCCAAAACAGCCCGCGGTGTTACTACGACGGCGTATATCCGGTTTTACGGTGTTTTTCGTGTTTTTAGGTTTTAAATTATAAAGTAAGCATATCATATAGATATAGAACATGTGTATAGTTGATTTTAAAAGTCAAGTTAGAAGATTTAACTTTTATTTGCGAACAAGTTTAGAATTAACTAAACTATGTTCTAGGGATTACAAGTTTAAACCTTCGAATAAGATAGTTTTATATATATGATTCGAATGATGTTATGAACATCATTACTACCTCAAGTTTTGTGGATAAACCTACTGGAAATGAGAAAAATAGATCTAGCTTGAAAGGATCTTTGGATGGCTTGAAAGTTCTTGAAGTAGAATCATGACAAAAAAACAAGTTCAAGTAAGATTTCTACTCAAAATAAGATTGTTATATATATAGAAATTGAATCAAAGTTTGAATATGAGTATTACTTTATATTAGAAAGATATCTTACTGTAAATAAGAAAGATTTCTTGAGATTGGATGATCACTTGAAATGGATTTTCAAGATTGAAAGTAAGCTAGCAAACTTGGAAGTGTTGTTGGTGTGTTCTTGAGTAGTTGTTTTGTAACTTGGTTTATGTATGGATTTATGAACTAGATTGAGCTAGATTTTGATGAAGATGATGAAGAACACTTAGAAAAATGGAAGAACACTTGAGAGAGAGTAATTTGATTCAAGAAAATTGCAAAGTGAAAGTGTTTGTGAGCTATGATGTTCACGTGAATGTGTAGTCTCCATATAAGCTCTATTAGTTTGTAATTTTGTGAGATATTTCATGCTAGATGTTAAATGATGGTTCCCACATGGTTAGGTGACTCACAAGGGCTATTAAGAGCTGATCATTGAAGTGTATATACCAATAGTAAATACATTTAGAAACTGTGTATTGTACGAGTACGAATACGGGTGCATACGAGTAGAATTGCTGATGAAAATGAACGAGGATGTAATTGTAAGAATTTTTGTTAAGTAGAAGTACTTTGATAAGTGTCTTTAAGTCTTTCAAAAGTGTATGAATACATATTAAAACACTACATGTATATACATTTTAACTGAGTCGTTAAGTCATCGTTAGTCGTTATATGTAAGTGTTGTTTTGAAACCTTTAAGTTAACGATCTTGTTAAATGTTGTTAACCCATTGTTTATTATATCTAATGAGATGTTAAATTATTACATTATCATGATATTATGATGTATTAATATATCTTAATATGATATATATACATTTAAATGTCGTTACAACGATAATCGTTACATATATGTCTCGTTTCGAAATCCTTAAGTTAGTAGTCTTGTTTTTACATATGTAGTTCATTGTTAATACACTTAATGATATGTTTACTTATCATTTATCATGTTTAAATATAGTGTATCAATATCTTAATATGATTCATATGTATTTAGTAAGAAGTTGTTATAACGATAATCGTTATATATATCGTTTAAAAGTTTCTTAATTCAATAGTCTCATTTTTATGTATATAACTCATTGTTAAAATACCTAATGAGATACTTACTTATCATAATATCATGTTAACTATATATATATATATATATATATATATATATATATATATATATATATATATATATATATATATATATATATATATATATATATATATATATATATATCCATATATATGTCATCATATAGTTTTTACAAGTTTTAACGTTCGTGAATCGCTGGTCAACTTGGGTGGTCAATTGTCTATATGAAACCTATTTCAATTAATCAAGTCTTAACAAGTTTGATTGCTTAACATGTTGGAAACACTTAATCATGTAAATATCAATTTCATTTAATATATATAAACATGGAAAAGTTTGAGTCACTACAGTATAGCTGTCGGATTCTGAAGAACTTGAACTAGTGGCGAGTTCCATTTCGTACGATTGAGTAAAGGGTTTTTCGACATGAAATAATTTTCAGCTATCGGATGGTATTCTATTTACATAGAATATCTATATATATAGAACAAAAGATTTTGTATATTACGGAGGAATTTACGGAATGTGTTAGGCAAGTCTACAGTAATAGATACGCTAAAATATGAATTTTGTCTATATACTATTCATGCAATCAATGCAGTAAGATGTGTCTAGACTAAGAATAGTAAGCAGGTAATTTTTTAAGGAGGATAAGCAGGAAATTTTTGACACGACATGATAAGCAAAACTTTTGACATGCAGACACGGTCGAAGTCCAGACTCACTAATGCATCTAAACAACTATCAGTTAGATACACTAATGCAAGACCTGGTTCGCTAAGACCACTGCTCTGATACCACATGTAAAGACCCGTCCTAATCCATAAGAACGAATACAATAATATATGATTTCATTCCGAGGTACTTGACCACTATAGGATACATTTTACAAACATTGCATTCGTTTTTAAAAGATAAACTTTCATTTCATCGAAAGTTGACGGCATGCATACCATTTCATAATATATCAAACTATAATTGACCTAGTAATAATCTTTATGAACTCAAAGACTCGAATGCAACGTCTTTTGAAATATGTCATGAATGACTCTAAGTAATATCTCTAAAATGAGCAAATGCACAGCGGAAGATTTCTTTCATACCTGAGAATAAACATGCTTTAAAGTGTCAACCAAAAGGTTGGTGTGTTCATTAGTTTATCATAATCGATCATTTTCATCATTTTAATAGAAAACAAGATTTTCATTTTCATTTCTCATAAATATACGTACCATGCATAGAGACAAAAATAATCATTCATATGGATTGAACACCTGGTAACCGACATTAACAAGATGCATATAAGAATATCCCCATCATTCCGGGACATCCTTCGGACATGATAAAAAAACTCGAAGTACAAAAGCATCCGCTACAATGGATGGGGTTTGTTAGGCCCAATAGATCTATCTTTAGGATTCGCGTCAATTAGGGGCTCGTTTCTCTAATTCTTAGATTACCAGGCTAAAAGGGGCATATTCGGCTTTGATCCATTTAACCATATAATGTAGTTGTAATTACTTGTGTCTATTTCGTAAAACATTTATAAAAGCGCATGTATTCTCAGTCCCAAAAATATATATTGCAAAATCATTTAAAAGGGGAGTAATGAAACTAACAATACTGTATTTTGTAGTAAAATACATATGACGGCATTGAACTACTGATCAATGCAGGGTTGGCCTCGGATTCACGAACCTATATCATTTATATATATATATTAATACATATAATTAAAATCGAACAATTTATGTATTATTCTTAGTGATATAATTATTATATTTAATAATTTATAAGTTTCCTTAATAATATATTTACTTTATTTACTTTAGATTGAAAATTATTATTTATTATAAAAATACTAATATAGTTATGTAAAAAAAATAATAATAATAATAATAATAAAATATATAAAATTTTTGCTGATGATAGTAATCATAATAAAAATAAAAGGTTATATTATTTTTACAATACAAATACTAATTTTGATAAAACTTCTTAATACTAATAATACTTAATAATAATACTTGTTAATAAGTATATTAATGTTAATAATAGTAATAATAATAATAATAATAATAATGATAATAATAATTAAAAAATGATAGTAATAATAATATTAATGATATCAATAATAAAATGTATTATTTTTATAACAATAATAATAATACTTATAATAATAAAAATAATACTAATATTTATATTCATATTAATATCTATAAGGATAATGATACTACTAATAATAATAATGATTTTACTAATAATAATACTAATACTTATGATAATAATAAAAATAATAATGATAAGAATAATATAATAATATTAATAATAATACTAACACTTTATGACTTAATTATGCTCTTAACTATATCCTTATTTTATCTTAATTATAATCGTGCATATAATTAATCTTCTCGGTTGTAATTACCCTAACTATGATCATAACCCTAACCATTTTTATCTTAATATTTCTTAACATGAAATATATTCCTTTTTATTTTTATCATAAACATAATATTAATTAACAGTAATAATAATAACTAATAATAATAATAATAATAATAATAATAATAATAATAATAATAATAATAATAATAATAATAATAATAATAATAATAATAATAATAATAATAATAATAATAATAATAATAATAATTATAATAATAATTATAATTATAATGATAAAAATAGTAATAAAGATTATACCCTTCTCATCATTATATTAACAACATCATCGAATTCGGATTATCACCATCATTCGTAAAATGTTTCTATCCTAACCACGATCACGTCCATAATCATCTAACATCATCATCATCATCATAATAATCAGTACCCCTTCATCACCATAATCATTCACGTTACCATCAAGTATTGTCATATATAAACCATGATTTACGTTCACAACTTGCTGTAGCAAGCAGAAAACCGTCACAGCCCAAATGATTGTGAGCCCAAAAAGAACCCGGTTGGATTCGAAGTTCATTTAGTAAGTAAATTGGCTGGTTGGCCCAACATAAAGATTAAGTCACGGCCCAACAAAGAAAACTCAGTCCATGTACCGATTAACTCATTTATGTTCAATGGAAGCTTAATCAAAATAGGATCCATGACATAAATTAAGGGTGTTTCGTTTATTTAAAAATGAAGTAACAAGAAGTTAGTAAGTGTGTGTGGGGTTTTATATCATCAAGTTGTAAAATTTTCTTTTGAGTAATGTAAACATTTCCACCAAACTCCACTTGCTCCTGTCTCTATCATGTCGACTCAACTTTTGACATCTCCAACTTAAATAAAAACGTCATCCTTTCCACCTTTTTGAACAACATTATAATAATAAAAGGGGGTTTGATTGTGTACCGATTGCAGAAAGAAAAATCGAAGGTAACATGTGGTTTTTGAAACAGAAACTAGCGAACTATTTAGCTGTAGTAGTGATGGGTCGGTTGTGGTGGTTCCTTTGGTTGTTTGAATGAAACTGAAAATAAAAACAAATGAGCTGCAGGTTTCGATTAAAAGAAAGACAAAACGATGAGAGGTAGACGAGAGAGAGAGAGAGGTGAGAAGGTGTGATTCGATGGTGCTGCAATGAAAACAAAAAAAGAATCAAAAGGCTCGCTGTGGATTTATCATGGAGAAAGCGTGACAAAGGTTTGGGTCGTGGTGATTATCGAAAAGAAAAGTGGTGGATGTTGGTAATTCGTAGTTAATTACAGTGACAGTAGTATGGCTTTGGTTTGGTGGTTTAACATGAAAGCATGAAACAAGAAACAAAAGTGGTTTGTTGTGGGTTTGAGTAGTGGGTTTGAGTAGTGGGTTTGAGTGGTTGTAACAATAACAGAAGTGGTTTTATATGTTTGTTTAAGAGATGAACATCATTGAAATGAACCGGATCAATACACGATAAAAAGGAAACCCATATAGATAGATAGTTTACCTACAGTACTAGACTGAAATTTGAAAGAGTAGTTGTGGTAGTAGGAATAACAGAGGTGAATTGTATTGGCGAACTAAGAATGGTTTGTGATGGAGATGGTGTTCAAAATAAGGATGGTGATGGTTGTTGTTGTGGCTTCACAGAAACACATGCGAGCTGCCGTAGAAGAGGTGATGAGGGTGTGGTGATTCAATGGTAAACAGAAAATAATAGGTAGCCGGGTGGTGATGATGGCAGTGAAGGTGGTGGTTGTCACGATGGTAACTGGGAGTGGTTGTTATGGTGGTGATATGGAGAAGGAGATGGTGATCGATGAAAAGGGTGTGAGTGATTATGTAAATGCATCATACGCATATATACAAATGTAGCTAGATATATATAAAATATATTACTCCCTAACTTTAATAATAATAATAATAATATAAATTTAAAACATGTTGATTGAAATACAGTAAGCAGCCTGAGATTTTGGAGTGTTCTACCGATGTTTTTTTAAATATGAATATTATATCGTGGTCCATTGCTAAACAGTTACAGATAAAAAGTCTTCGGACAAATTCCCAAATTTTAAATTACGTCCATTTATTTATTCTGGTTATTATGGTATAAAATTGATCATTAGCTATTAAATAAAAATTAAATCACTGTCCGCGCCCGATCCTGGGTAACATATAAAAAGTGTTAAAACTTATTATTTAGTTTCTAAATATATTTTTAATAGGCCTATGATTTAAATAACTCATTTTTGGATCACCGTTTATTTTAGAATTATATAAGTTTGAGATTAATCTGCTGAATATCAATCGAAACATCAAACGAGTATTACAATCATTTAATATTTATTTTTAATATACTTTATTTATGGGGGATGATTCTCACACACACTTTTTTGATCCTCACACACCTATTTTAACCTTTTGTTCTTCTAATAATACTTAATTGGTGTGTGAGGATCAAAAAAGTGTGTGTGAGAATCATCCCCCTTTATTTATATATAGAAATATTTTTTAAATAATAATTATTATAATATCCTATTTTTATTTTATTAATTTTTAATAACAACAACATATAATACTTCAAATTATATTTCGAATTATTATTTATATATACATACACACATATCTATTTACAATTAATTGTTCGTGAATCGTCGAGAGCAGTCGAAGGTCAATTGAATACATGAACATTGTTTCAACGTTTTTGAGATTTCACATTACAGACTTTGCTTATCGTTTCGGAATCATATTTAGATTAAGTTTAAATTTGGTCGGAAATTTCTGGGTCGTCACATACTAACCATAACTTAACTAACTTATATTGTATTATACATGTAATCTAACATATATTATATAATCTTGATAGACCATAGACACGTATACAATGTTTTGACATATCATATCGACGTCATCTATATATATTATTTGGAACAACCATAGACACTCTATATGCGATAATGCTCGAGTTAGCTATACAGGGTTGAGGTTAATTCCAAAATAATATATATACTTTGAGTTGTGATCGATTCTGGGACTTGTATACACTGGGTCGTAGATTGATTCGAGAATATATATATTGATTTATTTATGTACTACTAACTGTGGACTACTAACGCTGGACTGATAACTTAAAAATTTAAATCGTTAAAACATAATAAAAAATGTTGTTAATATAATTCAATCATACTTTAATATATATGTATATATTTGTTATAGGTTCGTGAATCGACCCGTGACCAAGTCTTATTCTCGGCGAATTAAAAATCTGTGAAAGTGAGTTATAGTCTCACTTTTAAAATCTAATATTTTTGGGATGAGAATACATGCAGTTTTATAAATGTTTTACAAAATAGACACAAGTACGCGAAACTACATTCTATGGTTGGATTATTAAACCGAATATCGCGCCTTCAAGTCTGGTAACCTAAGAATTAGGGAAATGGCCCCTAATTGATGCGAATCCTAAAGATAGATCTATGGGCCTAACAAACCCCATTCTGGAATTTGGAATGCTTTAGTACTTCAATTTAAATAGTGATTGCGATTGCCAATATTTATGACATACTTTTGAGTATGCGGGGGATATTCTATATTCATTATGTTAATGTCGGTTACCAGGTGTTCATCATACGAATGATTTTGATACGCTTGCGAGTGTATGATTATTTATTAAATGAAATCTTATGGTCTATTATTACAATTTGATATATATATATATATATATATAGGTTAAACCTATAACTCACCAACATTTTTGTTGACGTTTTTAAGCATGTTTATTCTCAGGTGATTATTAAGAGCTTTCGCTGTTGAATGCTAATTAAGGACAAGATTTGGAGTCAGCATGCTTGTATAATATTGTTTGAAAACTGCATTCGGAAAATAAATTGTTGTAAAATATTATTGTGAACCATTATGTAATGGTCGTGTGTAAACGCCATATTTTTGATTATCATTGCTTGATAATCTACGTAATGCTTTTTAAACCTTTATCGATAAAATAAAGGTTATGGTTTGTTTTAAAAATCGAATGCAGTCTTTGAAAAACATCTCATATAGAGGTCAAAACCTTGCAACGACACCAATTAATATAAAATGTTTATAATCAATATGAATGGGACATTTCACTTATGGTAACAACTGACAGCGTTACAATGCACGTATTTATTATAATTTCCCTAATGATTATATGAGTACGCTACATATAGAGCCGGTAGTAAGTAATCCGATCAGGCCACAAGTTCCTGCACCAACCTACGACCCGCGTGAGGCTATGGAGGAGACTAGGAGGCAGTTATATGAGCGATATACGTAAGGCCAATGGCCTTTTAGAGACTTTAATTGATGAGGCCTGCGCGCCAATGATCATGTTGTAAGTTGTTTCAAACTTTTTCTTTGTTGGATCTGTAGTTCGTTAACTATTTACTTTGATTATGTACTGTAAGACTTATTTAAAGATAAGGCGTTTTGGTTACCCGGTGGTGCCACCGTATCCCGTTTACGTAGTTCTTTTGTTTTTTTTATTAGGTTGATTGGTAAAACAAATTTTCAAGTCTGGCATTAAGTTCAGCAAAACTGCATGATTGACGATATTGGTGTGATGATCGGGAATGGACGATGTTCTTATGCTGGCAGTCAGTTCAGCGCCATCTGTCACTGGCATTCCACGATCAGTGGTTAAAACTCGATAAGTTTTTATATTTTCTTTCTCACATTATGAAATGTCCCGTTCATATTGATTATAAACGTTCCATATTAATTGATTTCATTGCGAGGTTTTGACCTCTATATGAGACATTTTTCAAAGACTGCATTCATTTTTAAAACAACCATAACCTTTATTTTATCAATAAAGGTTTTAAAAACATTACGTAGATTATCAAATAATGATAATCTAAAATATATTGTTTACACACGACCATTACATAATGGTTTACAATAGAAATATATTACATCGACATATGTTTCTTGAATGCAGTTTTTACACAATATCATACAAACATGGACTCCAAATCTTGTCCTTATTTTAGTATGCAACAGCGGAAGCTCTTAGTATTCACCTGAGAATAAACATGCTTTAAACGTCAACAAAAATGTTGGTGAGTTATAGATTTAACCTATATATATCAAATCGTAACAATAGACCACAAGATTTCATATTTTAATACACATCCCATACATAGAGATAAAAATCATTTATATGGTGAACACCTGGTAACCAACATTAACAAGATGCATATATAAGAATATACCCATTATTCCAGGACACCCTTCAGATATGATATAAATTTCGAAGTACTAAAGCATCCGGTACTTTGGATGGGGTTTGTTAGGCCCAATAGATCTATCTTTAGGATTCGCGTCAATTAGGGTGTCTGTTCCCTAATTCTTAGATTACCAGACCTAATAAAAAGGGGCATATTTGATTTCGATAATTCAACCATAGAATGTAGTTTCACGTACTTGTGTCTATTTTGTAAATCATTTATAAAACCTGCATGTATTCTCATCCCAAAAATATTAGATTTTAAAAGTGGGACTATAACTCACTTTCACATATATTTATTTCCTCGGAAATAAGACTTGGCCACGGATCGATTCACGAACCTATACAAATATGTACATATATATCAAAGTATAATCAAAATATAATTACAACCATTTTTATTATTTTTTTAAAGATTTGAGTGTATTAAGTCAGCTGTCCTCGTTGGTAACCTACAACTAGTTGTCCACAGTTAGATGTACAGAAATAAATCGATATATATTATCTTGAATCAATCCACGACCCAGTGTATACACGTCTCTTGCTAGATCACAACTCAAAGTATATATATTTTTGGAATCAACCTCAACCCTGTATAGCTAACTCCAACATTACTGCATATAGAGTGTCTATGGTTGTTCCAAATAATATATATACATGGGTCGATATGATATGTCAAAAAATTTGCATACGTGTCTATGGTATCCCAAGATTACATAATATATTAGAACACATGTATAATACAATATAAGTTAGCTAGGATATGATTTGTATAGATTTGTTAAACATTTCCCCTAGCTAAAAAGATCAAAAATATCCAATCTTGTTTTACCCATAACTTCTTCATTTTAAATCCGTTTTGAGTGAATCAAATTGCTATGGTTTCATATTGAACTCTAATTTAGCAATCCAAATATAAAAAGTATAGGTTTATAGTCAAAAATTTAAGTGACATGTCAATTACTAAAGAGGTAGTCATTTCCGTCGAAAGAACGACATCTTGATGACCATTTTGAAAAACATACTTTCACTTTGAGTTTAACCAAGATGTTTGGATATAGTTTCATGTTCATATGAAAAATCATTTTCCCAGAAGAACAACTTTTAAATCAAAGTTTATCATAGTTTTTAATTATCCAAACCAAAACAGCCCCCGATTTCACTACGACGGCGTATATCCGATTTTATGGTGTTCATCGTGTTTCAAGGTTTTAAATCATTAAGTTAGCATATCATATAGATATATAACATGTGTTTAGTTGATTTTTAAAAGTCAAGTTAGAAGGATTAACTTTTGTTTGCGCACAAGTTTAGAATTAACTAAACTATGTTCTAGTGATTACAAGTTTAAACCTTTGAATAAGATAGCTTTATATGTATGAATCGAATGATGTTATGAACATCATTACTACCTCATGTTTTCTGGATAAAACTATTGGAAATGAGAAAAATGGATCTAGCTTCAAAGGATCCTTGGATGGCTTGAAAGTTCTTGAAACAGAATTATGACATGAAAAACAGTTCAAGTAAGATTTTCACTCGAATAAGATTGTTATAGTTGTAGAAATTGAATCAAAGTTTGAATATGAATATTACCTTGAATTAGAAATATAACCTACTGTAAATAATAAAGGTTCCTTGATCTTAGATGATTACTTAGAATGGATTAGAAAGCTTGGAAGTAGACTTGCAAACTTGAAAGTATTCTTGATTTTTATGAAACTATACTTATGGAATTTATGAAGAACACTTAGAATTTGAAGATGGAACTTGAGAGAGATCAATTAGATGAATAAAATTGAATAATGAAAGTGTTTTTAGGTTTTTTTGGTCGTTGGTATATGGATTAGATATAAAGGATATGTAATTTTGTTTTCATGTAAATAACTCATGAATGATTACTAATATTTTTGTAATTTTATGAGATATTTCATGCTAGTTTCCAAATGATGGTTCCCACATGTGTTAGATGACTCACATGGGCTGCTAAGAGCTTATAATTGGAGTGTATATACCAATAGTACATACATCTAAAAGTTGTGTATTGTACGAGTACGAATACGGGTGCATACGAGTAGAATTGTTGATGAAACTGAACGAGGATGTAATTGTAAGTATTTTTTTTTAAGTAGAAGTACTTTGATATGTGTCTTGAAATCTTTCAAAAGTGTAAGAATACATATCAAAACACAACATGTATATACATTCTAATGGAGTCGTTAAGTCTTCGTTAGTCGTTACATGTAAGTGTTGTTTTGAAACCTTTAAGTTAATGATCTCACTTAATGTTGTTAACCCAATGTTTATTATATCAAATTAGATGTTAAATTATTATATTATCATGATATTATGATGTATTAATATCTCTTAATATGATATATACATTAAAATATCGTTACAACGATAATCGTTACATATAAGTCTCGTTTCGTAATTCTTGAGTTAGTAGTCTTGTTTTTACATATGTAGTTCATTGTTAACATACTTAATGATATATTTAAATATCATTTTATCATGTTAAAAATAGTGTATCAATATCTTAATATGATACATATGTATTTAGTAGACGTTATCGTAACGATAATCGTTATATATAACATTTCGAGTTTCTTAACTTAGTAAACTCATTTCTTATGTATATCAAACATTGTTAATATAATTAGTGAGATACTTAATCATCATAATCTTATATAAACCATATATATATGTCTATATATACCACAACATGTAGTTTTTACAATTTTGTAACGTTCGTAAATCGCCGGTCAACTTGGGTGATCAATTGTCTATATGAAACTTATTTCATTTAATCAAGTCTTAACAAGTTTGATTGCTCAACACATTGGAAACATTTAGTCATGTAAATATCAATCTCAATTAATATATATAAACAAGGAAAAGTTCGGGTCACTACAGTACCTACCCGATAAATAAATTTCGTCCCGAAATTTTAAGCTGTTGAAGGTGTTGAAGAATCTTCTGGAAATAGATGCGGGTATTTCTTCTTCATTTGATTTTCACACTCCTAGGTGAACTCGGGTCCTCTACGAGCATTCCGTCGAACCTTAACAATCAGTATCTTGTTTTGCTTAAGTCTCTTAACCTCACGATCCATTATTTCGACGGGTTCTTCAATGAATTGAAGTTTTTCGTTGATTTGAATTTCGTCCAACGGAATAGTGAGATCTTCTTTAGCAAAACATTTCTTCAAATTCGAGACGTGGAAAGTGTTATGTACAGCCGCGAGTTGTTGAGGTAGCTCCAGTTGGTAAGCTACTGGTCCGACACGATCTATAATCTTGAATGGTCCAATGTACCTTGGATTTAGTTTCCCCCGTTTACCAAATCGAACAACGCCTTTCCAAGGTGAAACCTTAAGCATGACCATTTCTCCAATTTCAAACTCTATATATTTTCTTTTACTGTCCGCATAGCTCTTTTGTCGACTCTGGGCGGTTTTCAATCATTGTTGAATTTGGATGATTTTCTCAGTAGTTTCTTGTATTATCTCTGGACCCGTAATCTGTCTATCCTGCACTTCATTCCAACAAATCGGAGACCTACACTTTCTACCATAAAGTGCCTTAAATGGCGCCATCTTAATACTAGAATGATAACTGTTGTAGGAAAATTCTGCTAACGGTAGGTGTCGATCCCAACTGTTTCCGAAATCAATAACACATGCTCGTAGCATGTCATCAAGCGTTTGTATCGTCCTTTCACTCTGCCCATCAGTTTGTGGATGATATGCAGTACTCATGTCTAGACGAGTCCCCAATGCTTGTTGCAACGTCTGCCAGAACCTTGGAAAAAATCTACCATCCCTATCAGAGATAATAGAGACGGGCATTTCATGTCTGGAGACAACCTCCTTCAAATACAATCACGCCAACTTCTCCATTTTGTTATCTTCTCTCATTGGCAGGAAGTGTGCTGACTTGGTGAGACGATCAACTATTACCCAAATAGTATCATAACCACTTGCAGTCCTTGGCAATTTAGTAATGAAATCCATGGTAATGTTTTCCCATTTCTATTCCAGGATTTCAGGTTGTTGTAGTAGACCTGATGGTTTCTGATGTTCTGCTTTGACCTTAGAACACGTCAAACATTCTCCTACATATTTAGAAATATCGGCTTTCATACCCGGCCACCAAAAGTTTTTCTTGAGATCTTTATACATCTTCCCCGCTCCGGGATGTATTGAATATCTGGTTTTATGTGCTTCTTTAAGTACCATTTCTCTCACATCTCCAAACCTTGGTACCCAAATTCTATCAGCCTTATATCGGGTTCCGTCTTCTCGAATATTAAGATGTTTCTTTGATCCTTTGGGTATCTCATTCTTCAACTTTCCTTCTTTTACAACCCCTTGTTGCGCCTCCTTTATTTGAGTAGTAAGGTTAGTACGAATAATTATATTAATAGCTTTTACCCGTATAGGTTCTCTGTCCTTTCTACTCAAAGCGTCGGCTACCACAATCGACTTCCCCGGGTGGTATCGAATCTCAAAATCATAATCATTCAACAGTTCAATCCACCTGCGTTGTCTCATATTCAGTTGCTTCTGATTAAATATATGTTGGAGACATTTGTGGTCGGTATATATAAGACTTTTGACTTCATATAAATAATGCCTCCAAGTCTTTAATGCAAAAACAACAGCACCCAATTCCAAATCGTGAGTTGTATAATTTTGCTCGTGAATCTTCAATTGTCTAGACACATAAGCAATCACCTTCGTTCGTTGCATTAATACACAACCGAGACCTTTCTTTGATGCGTCATAATAAATCACAAAATCATCATTCCCTTCAGGCAATGACAATATAGGTGCCGTAGTAAGCTTTTTCTTCAATAACTGAAACGCCTTCTCTTGTTCATCCGTCCATTCAAATTTCTTCCCTTTATGCGTTAATGCAGTCAAGGATTTTGCTATTTTAGAGAAATCTTGGATGAATCTTCAGTAGTAACCAGCCAATCCTAAAAATTGACGTATATGCTTCGGAGTTTTTGGGGTTTCCCACTTTTCAACGGTTTCGATCTTTGACGGGTCCACCTGGATACCTTCTTTGTTCACTATGTGACCGAGGAATTGAACTTCTTCCAACCAAAATGCACACTTTGAAAACTTAGCGTACAGTTTTTCTTTCCTCAATACTTCTAGCACTTTTCTCAAATGTTCTTCGTGCTCTTGATCATTCTTTGAGTAAATAAGTATGTCATCGATGAAAACAATTACAAACTTGTCAAGATATGGCCCACACACTCGGTTCATAAGGTCCATGAACACAACTGGTGCGTTAGTTAATCCAAACGGCATAACCATAAACTCGTAATGACCATAACGCGTCCTAAAAGCAGTTTTTGGAATATCATCCTCCTTTACTCGCATTTGATGATATCCAGAACGTAAATCGATTTTCGAATAAACCAACGAGCCTTGTAGTTGATCAAATAAGTCATCAATTCTCGACAGTGGATAACGGTTTTTGATGGTAAGTTTATTCAACTCTCTGTACTCAATACACAACCTAAATGTACCATCCTTCTTCTTGACAAACAAAACATGAGCTCCCCATGGTGATGTGCTTGGTCGAATGAAAAAACGTTCTAATAGTTCTTGCAGTTAGCTTTGCAGTTCTTTCATCTCGCTGGGTGCGAGTCTGTAAGGAGCACAAGCTATTGGTGTAGCTCCTGGTACAAGATCTATTTGAAATTCAACAGATCGATGTGGAGGTAGTCCCTGTAATTCTTTCGGAAATACATTAGGAAATTCTTTTGCGACGGGAACATCATTGATGCTCTTTTCTTCAGTTTATACTTTCTCGACTTGTGCTATAACAGCATAGCAACCTTTTCTTATTAGTTTTTGTGCCTTCAAATTACTAATAAGATGTAACTTCGTGTTGCCCTTTTCTCCGTACACCATTAAGGGTTCTCCTTCTTCTCGTACAATGCGAATTGCATTTTTATAACATACGATCTCTGCTTTCATCTCCTTCAACCAGTCCATGCCAACTATTACATCAAAACTCCCTAACTCTACTGGTATCAAATCAATCTTAAAAATTTACTATCCAACGGCGTCAATGGACAACTTAATTTAGCACAAAAATCTCTACTCATATAGCTTCTATCCACACCCGAATCAAATAAAATGTAAGCAGATTTATTGTCAATAAGAAATGTACCCGTAACAAGCTCCGGGTCTTCCTGTGCCTCTGCCGCATTAATATTGAAAACTCTTCCGCGGCCTTGTCCATTCGTGTTCTCCTGGTTTGGGTAATTTCTAATAATGTGGCCCGGTTTTCCACATTTATAACCAACTACATTGGCATAACTTGCTCCGACACTACTTGCTCTGCCATTACTCATTCCGACACCATTTGTTCCTTTCATTCTGTTAACCCCTGGTCCGTAGACCTCACACTTCGCCGCGCTATGACCATTTCTTTTACACTTGTAGAAAAATTTGGTGCAAAACCCCGAGTGATACTTTTCACACCTTTGGCATAGCTGCTTCTGATTGTTGTTGTTGTTGTTGTTGTTGTTGTTGTTGTTGTTGTTGTTGTTGTTGTTGTTGTTGTTGTTGTTGTTGTTGTTGTTGTTGTTGTTGTTGTTGTTGTTGTTATTGCGGTTGTTATTGTTGTTGGGATGATTGTTGTAGTAGTAGTTGTTGTTGTTGTTGTTGTTGTGCCGTTTGTTGTAGTTGCGATTGATGTTGCGATTGTTGGGATAGTTGTTGTTGTTTTGGTGACTCTTATCACCGTTTTCCTCCCACTTTCTTTTGACTAACTTCACGTTGGCCTCTTCGGCCGCCTGTTCTTTAATTCTTCCCTCAATCCGTTTCACTAGTTTGTGAGCCATTCTACATGCCTTTTGTTGTAGCGACCCGACAAAATCGTCATTGACGGCGCCATCTACTTAGGTCCCGTTACGTGGTCATAAGTCTTTAAAACAACTTTTGACCAAAAGTATGTCGCATTCATTTCAAAAGTAAAGATGTTTCAAGGTTTACAAGGTAGTTCGACAACTAGTTACATAACAAAGTTTAAAGTACAATTTAAACATATGCGAAGCAAATGAAAGTAGCCAAAAGACGCTCCACGTATGCATGTTTACTCGACATCCAAGCAAGTATCAAAAGTAATGAGCGGAAGCATGTATCACATAAATGTTCAAGGACCTGAGAAAAACATAGAAATCTGTCAATGAAAACGTTAGTGAAATCATAGGTTTGAGTAAGTAAGTACAAGTGAACCACAAGATTTGCAACAATGATATAATAGTAATACATTCCAAAAGTTTGTTTCACGAGCACCCAATTATCAATGCTTAACATTTCTTCCATAGAACCCCATCAGAATAGTGTTAGAACATACACTGTTTCTCGAAAATATATTTCATTCGTAAACGGTAGCGAACCGTTTGAATGAGGGTTTGTCAAACCCATATGGCCATATAACATAAGTTCTCACTTACACCCGGCAAGTGTAACTAATGATAATCAAATTGAGGATTTTTGTTCAAACTCGTATGTAGAATGTTTGTTTTCCTGTACTTGTGTTCGCTTAGTAAAAAGAAACATTTATGTTTTCTCATCCCAAATGTAAGTGCAAAAGAGTAAAAGTGGGACTATGATCTCACCTTGTGTGCACGAGTAATAAGTACTTCGACAAGTAATGTGTGCAAAGAACAATGCTAGTCTTGACCTAAACAAATAGGTTTATATCAATATCGGTAAACACGATAGGTCTGTAGTGACCCGAACTTTTCCATGTTTATATATATTAATTGAGATTGATATTTACATGATTAAATGTTTCCAACATGTTAAGCAATCAAACTTTTTAAGACTTGATTAATTGAAATATGTTTCATATAGACAATTGACCACCCAAGTTGACCGGTGATTCACGAACGTTTAAACTTGTAAAAACTATACAATGACATATATATGGTTATATATATAGTTAACATGTTTTTATTATAAGTATGTATCTCATTAGGTATTTTAACAATGAGTTATATACATAAAAATGAGACTATTAATTTAAGAAACTCGAAAACGATATATATAACGATTATCGTTATAAAAACGACTTACTAGGTACATATGAATCATATTAAGATATTGATACACTTGGTTAATTATGTTAAATGATATGTAAATATATTATTAAGTGTATTAACAATGAAATACATATGTAAAAATAAGACTACTAACTTAATGATTTCGAAACGAGACATATATGTAACGATTATCGTTGTAACGACATTTAACTGTATATACATCATACTAAGATATATTATATATCATAATATCATGATAATATAATAATTTAACATCTCATTTGTTATAATAAACAATGGGTTAACAACATTCAACAAGATCGTTAACCTAAAGGTTTCAAAACAACATTTACATGTAACGACTAACGATGACTTAACGACTCAGTTAAAATGTATATACATGTAGTATTTTAATATGTATTCATACACTTTTGAAAGACTTCAAGACACTTATCAAAATACTTCTACTTAACAAAAATGCTTACAATTACATCCTCGTTCAGTTTCATCAACAATTCTACTCGTATGCACCCGTATTCGTACTCGTACAATACACAGCTTTTAGATGTATGTACTATTGGTATATACACTCCAATGATCAGATCTTAGCAGCCCATGTGAGTAACCTAACACATGTGGGAACCATCATTTGGCAACTAGCATGAAATATCTCATAAAATTACAAAAATATGAGTAATCATTCATGACTTATTTACATGAAAACAAAATTACATATCCTTTATATCTAATCCATACACCAACGACCAAAAACACCTACAAACACTTTCATTATTCAATTTTCTTCATCTAATTGATCTCTCTCAAGTTCTATCTTCAAGTTCTAAGTGTTCTTCATATATTTTACAAGTTCTAGTTACATAAAATCAAGAATACTTTCAAGTTTGCTAGCTCACTTCCAATCTTGTAAGGTGATCATACAACCTCAAGAAATCTTTGTTTCTTACAGTAGGTTATCATTCTAATACAAGGTAATAATCATATTCAAACTTTGGTTCAATTTCTATAACTATAACAATCTTATTTCAAGTGATGATCTTACTTGAACTTGTTTTCGTGTCATGATTCTGCTTCAAGAACTTCGAGCCATCCAAGGATCCGTTGAAGCTAGATCCATTTTTCTCTTTTCCAGTAGGTTTATCCAAGGAACTTAAGGTAGTAACGATGTTCATAACATCATTCGATTCATACATATAAAGCTATCTTATTTGAAGGTTTAAACTTGTAATCACTAGAACATAGTTTAGTTAATTCTAAACTTGTTCGCAAACAAAAGTTAATCCTTCTAACTTGACTTTTAAAATCAACTAAACACATGTTCTATATCTATATGATATGCTAACTTAATGATTTAAAACCTGGAAACACGAAAAACACCGTAAAACCGGATTTACGCCGTCGTAGTAACACCGCGGGCTGTTTTGGGTTAGTTAATTAAAAACTATGATAAACTTTGATTTAAAAGTTGTTATTCTGAGAAGATGATTTTTATTATGAACATGAAACTATATCCAAAAATTATGGTTAAACTCAAAGTGGAAGTATGTTTTCTAAAATGGTCATCTAGACGTCGTTCTTTCGACTGAAATGACTACCTTTACAAAAAAAACTTGTAACTTATTTTTCCGACTATAAACCTATACTTTTTCTGTTTAGATTCATAAAATAGAGTTCAATATGAAACCATAGCAATTTGATTCACTCAAAACGGATTTAAAATGAAGAAGTTATGGGTAAAACAAGATTGGATAATTTTTCTCATTTTAGCTACGTGAAAATTGGTAACAAATCTATTCCAACCATAAATTAATCAACTTGTATTGAATATTATGTAATCTTGAGATACCATAGACACGTATACAATGTTTCGACCTATCATGTCGACACATCTATATATATTTCGGAACAACCATAGACACTCTATATGTGAATGTTGGAGTTAGCTATACAGGGTTGAGGTTGATTCCAAAATATATATAGTTTGAGTTGTGATCAATACTGAGATACGTATACACTGGGTCGTGGATTGATTCAAGATAATATTTATCGATTTATTTCTGTACATCTAACTGTGGACAACTAGTTGTAGGTTACTAACGAGGACAGCTGACTTAATAAACTTAAAACATCAAAATATATTAAAAGTGTTGTAAATATATTTTGAACATACTTTGATATATATGTATATATTGTTATAGGTTCGTGAATCAACCAGTGGCCAAGTCTTACTTCCCGACGAAGTAAAAATCTGTGAAAGTGAGTTATAGTCCCACTTTTAAAATCTAATATTTTTGGGATGAGAATACATGCAGGTTTTATAAATGATTTACAAAATATACACAAGTACGTGAAACTACATTCTATGGTTGAATTATCGAAATCGAATATGCCCCTTTTTATTAAGTCTGGTAATCTAAGAATTAGGGAACAGACACCCTAATTGACGCGAATCCTAAAGATATATCTATCGGGCCCAACAAGCCCCATCCAAAGTACCGGATGCTTTAGTACTTCGAAATTTATATCATATCCGAAGGGTGTCCCGGAATGATGGGGATATTCTTATATATGCATCTTGTTAATGTCGGTTACCAGGTGTTCACCATATGAATGACTTTTATCTCTATGTATGGGATGTGTATTGAAATATGAAATCTTGTGGTCTATTATTATGATTTGATATATATAGGTTAAACCTATAACTCACCAACATTTTTGTTGACGTTTTAAGCATGTTTATTCTCAGGTGATTATTAAGAGCTTCCGCTGTCGCATACTTAAATAAGGACGAGATTTGGAGTCCATGTTTGTATGATATTGTGTAAAAACTGCATTCAAGAAACTTATTTTGTTGTAACATATTTGTATTGTAAACCATTATGTAATGGTCGTGTGTAAACAGGATATTTTAGATTATCATTATTTGATAATCTACGTAAAGTTTTTTAAACCTTTATTGATGAAATAAAGGTTATGGTTTGTTTTAAAATGAATGCAGTCTTTGAAAAACTTCTCATATAGAGGTCAAAACCTCGCAACGAAATCAATTAATATGGAACGTTTTTAATCAATAAGAACGGGACATTTCAGTTGGTATCCGAGCGTTGGTCTTAGAAAACCATAAAATTTGCATTAGTGTGTCTTATCGAGTTTGTTAGGATGCATTAGTGAGTCTGGACTTCGACCGTGTTTTCTTTAAAAATGATTGCTTAACATTTTTGTTGGAAACTATATATTTTTAACATATGAATATTATGTGATATATTAATCTCTTAACGTGTTTGACATTATGTGATAGATGTCTACCTCTAGAACAAGTCCCATTGACTCACCTAATAATAATGAAGAGTCAAATGTAAATTGGAATGATTCGTGGACTGATTCACAAGTTCCCGAAGAGGAACCGGAAGAAGAGTCGGAACCGGAAGAAGAATCGGAACCGGAAGAAGAATCGGAACCGGATGAAGAAATAGAACCGGTGGGGGAAATAATAAAACGGTTAAGTAAAAGAAAATCCTCAACCAACCGACCAAGGTTAATTATGGTCAATGGTGTTTCCGCCAAGGAAGCAAAATATTGGGAGGATTACCAATTCTCCGATGAATCGGATTCCGACTAGAATTCCGATGATGTTATAGAAATTACCCCAACTGAATTTAAAAAGGCAAAAGAAAATAATAAGGGAAAGGGCATAAAAATAGAGAAATCTAATTCCAACCCCGATGAACTTTATATGTATCGTCAACCCCCGAAGTCCTTAAGTTGTAACAATGACCCGGGAACCTCTAAACCACCAGGTTTTTCTAAACCAATGTGGACAACGACAGTTAGTATTAGGGGAACATCATATATCCCTAGAAACTTGGTAAAACGAACCAAAACCGAAGAAGAAGAAACGAGCGAGTCGGAATAAGATAGTTGTATTCGTGTGGTGTAATATATGTAATATAGTGTGCTTATGCTTTATGATATATGTAAAAATTGCTTGTATTAATAAGTATTTTTTTATGAATCTAACTCTTGTCTATTTTACAGTTTAAAAACACAAAATAGATAGACAACCCAATATTTTAAGAGACCTACCCGGAGAGATGATTGATGAAATCTTGTCTAGAGTCGGTCAGAATTCCTC
Source organism: Rutidosis leptorrhynchoides (assembly GCF_046630445.1). NCBI lineage: Eukaryota > Viridiplantae > Streptophyta > Magnoliopsida > Asterales > Asteraceae > Rutidosis > Rutidosis leptorrhynchoides. Next base: position 2,284,471 of record NC_092337.1, read on the forward strand.
GGCACAACTATTTAAGGCGAGATCAGTTTGTAAGACATTCGAAGAACGTTCCAAGAATGTCTTGGTTTATAAGAGACTTTCGTTTGAAAGATGGGGGATATCACATTGGGAAACCCATAAGTTACGATGTGTTTACTTTGACGCATATATTGCGGGGAACCCAAATGCTATTTTACGCAACGGGTTAAGAAATTATTTTGACTCAATATATCCGAATATTGGACTTCGTGATTTAGAAAAAGCGGCTAACATGCAACATAAAGAAGCATGTTATGCTTACGGATTAGTAATGTTCGCTTCTCACCAAAGTGAGAACAAGAACATCGGGCAACAACTATTAAACAAAACATTTCCACAAGTGACGGAGTCGGTAATTGGGGTAAGAAATGAGGTTTTTAGATTGTTACGGGACTGTTGGACATTACGTAACCCTCTTCCTTTTGACGACGTTACAACACGCTGTCTTATCAATGGCCATAACGGTTATGTTCCACAAGACCAAGGATGGGAAGTAATCCTAGTAAAACCAGAATGCATGACTTGTTTCTGGACGTATGAATTACGTGTCTTTATTGCCTTTGCTGAACGACTTGTGTACTAGCTAGAATTATCTTCACAACTATCTTGTATCAAAGTTATTGCGTGCTATATTTCATGCTTTATGTAAAATAAGCGGTATTGTAAGTTTGTAAAATATTGTATAAAAGTTTGAACACGAAATATTATTATAATCAGTTTTTCATATAGAATTGTAGTAGTTGAATTGTATATTAGCTACTAAGTATGAACTTAACGGGTAGGTACTACCCGAATTTAAACTTATAAAACGCTAATATGAAGAAAAAGCTTTTATAAATGAGTTCATATTATGCTACGAAATACTATTAACTACTCTTAATATTCTGTATGATTAACTTGTTCCATTTGAATATTTTGAAGGAAATGGCACCGACTACTCGACACACCGTGAATATGAATGAAGAGGAATTCCGTACTTTTCTAGCTTCAAACATAGCCGCAGTACAGGCTGCGCTACATACCAACAATAACCTTGGATCTAGCAGTACAGGAAATCGTGTAGGATGCACCTACAAAGAATTCACTGCCTGCAAACCTTTGGAATTTGATGGAACCGAAGGACCGATCGGATTGAAACGGTGGACCGAGAAGGTCGAATCGGTGTTTGCCATAAGTAAGTGTACTGAAGAGGACAAAGTGAAGTACGCTACGCATACCTTCACAGGTTCTGCGTTAACATGGTGGAATACCTATCTACAGCAAGTGGGACAAGACGATGCGTACGCACTACCGTGGTCAGCATTCAAGCACTTGATGAACGAGAAGTACCGTCCCAGAACCGAGGTCAATAAGCTCAAGACAGAACTTAGAGGGTTACGAACCCAAGGATTTGATATTACCACGTACGAAAGACGATTCACAGAATTGTGCCTATTGTGTCCGGGAGCATTCGAAGATGAGGAAGAGAAGATCGACGTGTTTGTGAAAGGATTACCGGAAAGAATCCAAGAAGATATAAGTTCACACGAGCCCACCTCTATACAACAGGCATGTAGAATGGCTCACAAACTAGTGAACCAGATTGAAGAAAGAATTAAAGAACAGACTGCTGAAAAGGCCAATGTGAAGCAAGTCAAAAGAAAGTGGGAGGAAAACGGTGATAAGAATCACCAATACAACAACAACAGCAACTACAACAATCATCCCAACAACAATAATAACTGCAACAACAACAACAACAATCAGAAGCAGCTATGCCAAAGGTGTGAAAAGTATCACTCGGGGTTCTGCACCAAATTTTGCAACAAGTGTAAAAGAAATGGTCATAGCGCGGCGAAGTGTGAGGTCTACGGACCAGGGGTTAATAGAACGAAAGGAACAAATGGTGTCGAAATGAGTAATGGCGGAGCAAGTAGTGTCGGAGCAAGTTATGCCAATGTAGTTTGTTATAAATGTGGAAAACCGGGCCACATTATTAGAAATTGCCCGAACCAGGAGAACACGAATGGACAAGGCCGCGGGAGAGTTTTCAATATTAATGCGGCAGAGGCACAGGAAGACCCGGAGCTTGTTACGGGTACGTTTCTTATTGACAATAAATCTGCTTACGTTTTATTTGATTCGGGTGCGGATAGAAGCTATATGAGTAGAGATTTCTGTGCTAAATTAAGTTTTCCATTGACGCCTTTGGATAGTAAATTTTTACTCGAATTAGCAAATGGTAAATTAATTTCAGCAGATAATATATGTCGGAATCGAGAAATTAAACTGGTTAGCGAAACATTTAAGATTGATTTGATACCAGTAGAGTTAGGGAGTTTTGATGTGATAATCGGTATGGACTGGTTGAAAGAAGTGAAAGCAGAGATCGTCTGTTACAAAAATGCAATTCGCATTATACGAGAAAAAGGAAAACCCTTAATGGTGTACGGAGAAAAGGGCAACACGAAGCTACATCTTATTAGTAATTTGAAGGCACAAAAACTAATAAGAAAAGGTTGCTATGCTGTTCTAGCACACGTCGAGAAAGTACAAACTGAAGAAAAGAGCATCAATGATGTTCCCATTGCAAAAGAATTTCCCGATGTATTTCCGAAATAATTACCGGGATTACCCCCACATCGATCTGTTGAATTTCAAATAGATCTTGTACCAGGAGCTGCACCAATAGCTCGTGCTCCTTACAGACTCGCACCCAGCGAGATGAAAGTACTGCAAAGCCAATTACAAGAACTTTTAGAGCGTGGTTTCATTCGACCAAGCACATCACCGTGGGGAGCTCCTGTTTTGTTTGTCAAGAAGAAAGATGGTACATTCAGGTTGTGTATCGACTACCGAGAGTTGAACAAACTTACCATCAAGAACCGCTACCCATTACCGAGAATCGACGACTTATTTGATCAACTACAAGGCTCGTCTGTTTATTCAAAGATTGACTTACGTTCCGGGTATCATCAAATGCGGGTGAAAGAAGATGATATTCTAAAGACTGCTTTCAGAACATGTTACGGTCATTACGAGTTTATGGTCATGCCGTTTGGTTTAACTAATGCACCAGCTGTGTTCATAGACCTTATGAACCGAGTGTGTGGACCATACCTTGACAAGTTTGTCATTGTTTTCATTGATGACATACTTATTTACTCAAAGAATGACCAAGAACACGGTGAACATTTGAGAAAGGTGTTAGAAGTATTGAGGAAGGAAGAATTGTACGCTAAGTTTTCAAAGTGTGCATTTTGGTTGGAAGAAGTTCAATTCCTCGGTCACATAGTGAACAAAGAAGGTATTAAGGTGGATCCGGCAAAGATAGAAACTGTTGAAAAGTGGGAAACCCCGAAAACTCCGAAACACATACGCCAGTTTTTAGGACTAGCTGGTTACTACAGAAGGTTCATCTAAGATTTTTCCAGAATAGCAAAACCCTTGACTGCATTAACGCATAAAGGGAAGAAATTTGAATGGAATGATGAAGAGAAAGCGTTTCAGTTATTGAAGAAAAAGTTAACTACGGCACCTATATTGTCATTGCCTGAAGGGAATGATGATTTTGTGATTTATTGTGATGCATCAAAGCAAGGTCTCGGTTGTGTATTAATGCAACGAACGAAGGTGATTGCTTATGCGTCTAGACAATTGAAGATTCACGAACAAAATTATACGACGCATGATTTGGAATTAGGAGCGGTTGTTTTTGCATTAAAGACTTGGAGGCACTACTTATATGGGGTCAAAAGTATTATATATACCGACCACAAAAGTCTTCAACATATATTTATTCAGAAACAACTGAATATGAGGCAGCGTAGGTGGATTGAATTGTTGAATGATTACGACTTTGAGATTCGTTACCACCCGGGGAAGGCAAATGTGGTAGCCGATGCCTTGAGCAGGAAGGACAGAGAACCCATTCGAGTAAAATCTATGAATATAATGATTCATAATAACCTTATTACTCAAATAAAGGAGGCGCAACAAGGAGTTTTAAAAGAGGGAAATTTAAAGGATGAAATACCCAAAGGATCGGAGAAGCATCTTAATATTCAGGAAGACGGAACCCGGTATAGGGCTGAAAGGATTTGGGTACCAAAATTTGGAGATATGAGAGAAATGGTACTTAGAGAAGCTCATAAAACCAGATACTCAATACATCCTGGAACGGGGAAGATGTACAAGGATCTCAAGAAACATTTTTGGTTGCCGGGTATGAAAGCCGATGTTGCTAAATACGTAGGAGAATGTTTGACGTGTTCTAAGGTCAAAGCTGAGCATCAGAAACCATCAGGTCTACTTCAACAACCCGAAATCCTGGAATGGAAATGGGAAAACATTACCATGGATTTCATCACTAAATTGCCAAGGACTGCAAGTGGTTTTGATACTATTTGGGTAATAGTTGATCGTCTCACCAAATCAGCACACTTCCTGCCAATAAGAGAAGATGACAAGATGGAGAAGTTAGCACGACTGTATTTGAAGGAAGTCGTCTCCAGACATGGAATACCAATCTCTATTATCTCTGATAGGGATGGCAGATTTATTTCAAGATTCTGGCAGACATTACAGCAAGCATTAGGAACTCGTCTAGACATGAGTACTGCCTATCATCCACAAACTGATGGGTAGAGCGAAAGGACGATACAAACGCTTGAAGACATGCTACGAGCATGTGTTATTGATTTCGGAAACAGTTGGGATCGACATCTACCGTTAGCAGAATTTTCCTACAACAACAGCTACCATTCAAGCATTGAGATGGCGCCGTTTGAAGCACTTTATGGTAGAAAGTGCAGGTCTCCGATTTGTTGGAGTGAAGTGGGGGATAGACAGATTACGGGTCCGGAGATTATACAAGAAACTACCGAGAAGATCATCCAAATTCAACAACGGTTGAAAACTGCCCAAAGTCGACAAAAGAGCTACGCTGACATTAAAAGAAAAGATATAGAATTTGAATTTGGAGAGATGGTCATGCTTAAAGTTGCACCTTGGAAAGGCATTGTTCGATTTGGTAAACGAGGTAAATTAAATCCAAGGTATATTGGACCATTCAAGATTATTGATCGTGTCGGACCAGTAGCTTACCGACTTGAGTTACCTCAACAACTCGCGGCTGTACATAACACTTTTCACGTCTCGAATTTGAAGAAATGTTTTGCTAAAGAAGATCTCACTATTCTTTTAGATGAAATCCAAATCAACGAAAAACTTCAATTCATCGAAGAACCCGTCGAAATAATGGATCGTGAGGTTAAAAGACTTAAGCAAAACAAGATACCAATTGTTAAGGTTCGATGGAATGCTCGTAGAGGACCCGAGTTCACCTGGGAGCATGAAGATCAGATGAAGAAGAAATACCCGCATCTATTTCCAGAAGATTCGTCAACACCTTCAACAGCTTAAAATTTCGGGACGAAATTTATTTAACGGGTAGGTACTGTAGTGACCCGAACTTTTCCATGTTTATATATATTAATTGAGATTGATATTTACATGATTAAATGTTTCCAACATGTTAAGAAATCAAACTTGTTAAGACTTGATTAATTGAAATATGTTTCATATAGACAATTGACCACCCAAGTTGACCGGTGATTCACGAACGTTAAAACTTGTAAAAACTATACAATGACATATATATGGTTATATATATAGTTAACATGTTTTTATTATAAGTATGTATCTCATTAGGTATTTTAACAATGAGTTATATACATAAAAATGAGACTATTAATTTAAGAAACTCGAAAATGATATATATAACGATTATCGTTATAAAAATGACTTACTAGGTACATATGAATCATATTAAGATATTGATACACTTGTTTAATTATGTTAAATGATAAGTAAATATATTATTAAGTGTATTAACAATGAAATACATATGTAAAAATAAGACTACTAACTTAATGATTTCGAAACGAGACATATATGTAACGATTATCGTTGTAACGACATTTAACTGTATATACATCATACTAAGATATATTATATATCATAATATCATGATAATATAATAATTTAACATCTCATTTGTTATAATAAACAATGGGTTAACAACATTCAACAAGATCGTTAACCTAAAGGTTTCAAAACAACATTTACATGTAACGACTAACGATGACTTAACGACTCAGTTAAAATGTATATACATGTAGTGTTTTAATATGTATTCATACACTTTTGAAAGACTTCAAGACACTTATCAAAATACTTCTACTTAACAAAAATGCTTACAATTACATCCTCGTTCAGTTTCATCAACAATTCTACTCGTATGCACCCGTATTCGTACTCGTACAATACACAGCTTTTAGATGTATGTACTATTGGTATATACACTCCAATGATCAGCTCTTAGCAGCCCATGTGAGTCACCTAACACATGTGGGAACCATCATTTGGCAACTAGCATGAAATATCTCATAAAATTACAAAAATATGAGTAATCATTCATGACTTATTTACATGAAAACAAAATTACATATCCTTTATATCTAATCCATACACCAACGACCAAAAACACCTACAAACACTTTCATTATTCAATTTTCTTCATCTAATTGATCTCTCTCAAGTTCTATCTTCAAGTTCTAAGTGTTCTTCATATATTTTACAAGTTCTAGTTACATAAAATCAAGAATACTTTCAAGTTTGCTAGCTCACTTCCAATCTTGTAAGGTGATCATCCAACCTCAAGAAATCTTTGTTTCTTACAGTAGGTTATCATTCTAATACAAGGTAATAATCATATTCAAACTTTGGTTCAATTTCTATAACTATAACAATCTTATTTCAAGTGATGATCTTACTTGAACTTGTTTTCGTGTCATGATTCTGCTTCAAGAACTTCGAGCCATCCAAGGATCCGTTGAAGCTAGATCCATTTTTCTCTTTTCCAGTAGGTTTATCCAAGGAACTTAAGGTAGTAATGATGTTCATAACATCATTCGATTCATACATATAAAGCTATCTTATTCGAAGGTTTAAACTTGTAATCACTAGAACATAGTTTAGTTAATTCTAAACTTGTTCACAAACAAAAGTTAATCCTTCTAACTTGACTTTTAAAATCAACTAAACACATGTTCTATATCTATATGATATGCTAACTTAATGATTTAAAACCTGGAAACACGAAAAACACCGTAAAACCGGATTTACGCCGTCGTAGTAACACCGCGGGCTGTTTTGGGTTAGTTAATTAAAAACTATGATAAACTTTGATTTAAAAGTTGTTATTCTGAGAAGATGATTTTTATTATGAACATGAAACTATATCCAAAAATTATGGTTAAACTCAAAGTGGAAGTATGTTTTCTAAAATGGTCATCTAGACGTCGTTCTTTCGACTGAAATGACTACCTTTACAAAAACAACTTGTAACTTATTTTTCCGACAATAAACCTATACTTTTTCTGTTTAGATTCATAAAATAGAGTTCAATATGAAACCATAGCAATTTGATTCACTCAAAACGGATTTAAAATGAAGAAGTTATGGGTAAAACAAGATTGGATAATTTTTCTCATTTTAGCTACATGAAAATTGGTAACAAATCTATTCCAACCATAACTTAATCAACTTGTATTGTATATTATGTAATCTTGAGATACCATAGACGCGTATACAATGTTTCGACCTATCATGTCGACACATCTATATATATTTCGGAACAACCATAGACACTCTATATGTGAATGTTGGAGTTAGCTATACAAGGTTGAGGTTGATTCCAAAATATATATAGTTTGAGTTGTGATCAATACTGAGATACGTATACACTGGGTCGTGGATTGATTCAAGATAATATTTATCGATTTATTTCTGTACATCTAATTGTGGACAACTAGTTGTAGGTTACTAACGAGGACAGCTGACTTAATAAACTTAAAACATCAAAATATATTAAAAGTGTTGTAAATATATTTTGAACATACTTTGATATATATGTATATATTGTTATAGGTTCGTGAATCAACCAGTGGCCAAGTCTTACTTCCCGACGAAGTAAAAATCTGTGAAAGTGAGTTATAGTCCCACTTTTAAAATCTAATATTTTTGGGATGAGAATACATGCAGGTTTTATAAATGATTTACAAAATAGACACAAGTACGTGAAACTACATTCTATGGTTGAATTATCGAAATCGAATATGCCCCTTTTTATTAAGTCTGGTAATCTAAGAATTAGGGAACAGACACCCTAATTGACGCGAATCCTAAAGATAGATCTATCGGGCCCAACAAGCCCCATCCAAAGTACCTGATGCTTTAGTACTTCGAAATTTATATCATATCCGAAGGGTGTCCCGGAATGATGGGGATATTCTTATATATGCATCTTGTTAATGTCGGTTACCAGGTGTTCACCATATGAATGACTTTTATCTCTATGTATGGGATGTGTATTGAAATATGAAATCTTGTGGTCTATTATTATGATTTGATATATATAGGTTAAACCTATAACTCACCAACATTTTTGTTGACGTTTTAAGCATGTTTATTCTCAGGTGATTATTAAGAGCTTCCGCTGTCGCATACTTAAATAAGGACTAGATTTGGAGTCCATGTTTGTATGATATTGTGTAAAAACTGCATTCAAGAAACTTATTTTGTTGTAACATATTTGTATTGTAAACCATTATGTAATGGTCGTGTGTAAACAGGATATTTTAGATTATCATTATTTGATAATCTACGTAAAGCTTTTTAAACCTTTATTGATGAAATAAAGGTTATGGTTTGTTTTAAAATGAATGCAGTCTTTGAAAAACGTCTCATATAGAGGTCAAAACCTCGCAACGAAATCAATTAATATGGAACGTTTTTAATCAATAAGAACGGGACATTTCAAGGTCAAAGTGTTCAATTAGTCCTATGGCTCGTTAAGACTCGATCATAATAGCATGTGAATTAAATTGTCATGTTTCATGCAAGGTACAAGTATAAAAGCATGCTAGAACGATTGCACAAACATTTGGTTAAGTTTGATTAAAAGTCAACTTAGGTCGGGTCAAAGTCAACGAAAAAGTCAACACGTTCGGGTCGGGTCCCGAACTATTTTTCTGAGGTATTTAATCATATATGAGCATGTTAGAACAAGTTACATGTGAATCGGAGGTACATAGTATAGCAAACATTTTCCGTATAATTATTAGCGAAGACAGAAGCCTGCCAGTTTATCTGGACGGCGTCCAGATTGTTTGGACGGCGTCCAGCTTTGAAGGCTGAGACGGCATCCAAAGATCTGGACGACGTCCAACTTTGAAAACTGGGACGGCGTCCAAGGATCTGGACGGCGTCCAGGTCCGTATTCAAGTCTGATGCAGAAAACTCCTAAGTGCACGAACCAAAAACCAAACTAACACATTTTATGATCCGCAAACAACCAAAACATGTATCTTATATCATCGGAAAGGTATTTTGACGAGGAAAACGAATAGACACATTTCAATGAGTAATTCAACACTTACAACAACCCAAAACCGCATTAAACGTTCATAATCAAAGGTTCAAGTTCTAAAAACGCATTTCATGATTCGGGCAACCAATTTACATGTATGATATGCCGTTTCGAAGGTAATCAAACACACATTGCAACAAAACACTTATCAACAATATTTCATAGCATTTGATACATCAAAAGTTCATATAAAGCTTATCAAACCCTAACCAAAATCTCAAAACCAATAATCATGTTAATGTAAGGTTTTCATGTCAATCAACATACCAAAACGAAGCTAATGAAGTAACTAACACTTTGAACACACAACCATTAACATCTAAACACATTTCATCATCCAAAATCAAAGATTTAGCAAGCTCTTTTTCAAGTTCATGCTAGTTATGTCAATTCACAAGATCGAGCATACAAATTACATATACGACATCACAATGAGCCATAGACACTAATTAACACACCTTTAAGTCAAGAACACTAAAATTATGAAATTTAGAGTTTTTAGAAAGTTACCCAATCGAGATGAAATTAGTATCAAAACGTAGAGAATGAAGAGAGGATTCCAAATATATAATTTGTTTTGATGTTAGCCTCCAAAATCGGATTTAGATGATGAATTAAGGATTGAATGTTGAGAGGATTTGAAAGTAGTAAAAGATGAGGATGAAAATGAATGGATGAAAGGGGTTTGACCCTTTGACCTAGTCAAGGGTTTGATCCCTTGTCAAGTTTAGTCCCTCAACTTTCGTTCGGGTGCGTGAATTACCTAAACGAGATAATTTAAAACGCGTATTAACAGGAGATGTTATAGTCATATAACGGACTTTAAATAATTAAACGGAAAAGTAAACGGAAAAAGGCGGGATGTTACATTACCTACTCCTTAAAAGAAATTTCGTCCCGAAATTTAAGTAGGCGTAGTAGTCGTTGTTTCTTCCTCGAAATCTTGCGTTTCCGAGTTTACGAATAGATGAGGATATTTCCTTTGCATTTGATCTTGTCTTTCCCAAGTAAACTCGGGTCCCCTTTTGGCGTTCCAATGGACTTTAACAATCATAATTTGGCTTTGTTTCAATGTCTTGACGGAGGTGTCCACAATTTCAACCGGTTCCTCCACAAAATGGAGTTTGTCATCAATAGTAAGCTCCTCGAGAGGAATGACGATATCGGGTGCAAGACATTTCTTCAAGTTAGATACACGGAAAGTAGGGTGAACGAAGCTCAATTAAGGCGGAAGTTCTAAACGATAAGCAACGGTTCCGACACGCTTCAAGATTTTGAAAGGACCAATATACCGCGGATTTAGCTTCCCGCGTTTCCCGAAACGAATTACACCTTTCCAAGGTGCGACTTTCAACATTACGCGGTCACCGACTTGAAATTCAAGGTCGTTGCGTCGTTTGTTGGTATAGCTCTTTTGACGACTTCGGGCTGTCCTAAGCCTATCTCGGATTTGAACGATCTTCTCGGTTGTTTCATGAATGAGTTCGGGTCCGGTGATTTGTGTGTCACCTACTTCGGCCCAACAAAGAGGTGAACGACATTTTCGGCCATATAAAGCTTCGAATGGTACGGCGTTAATACTCGCGTGATAACTATTGTTGTAGGAGAATTCGGCGAGAGGCAAGTGCTTATGCCAAGCTTTTTCAAAGTCGATGACGTAAGCTCGTAGCATGTCTTCCAAGGTTTGAATTGTACGTTCACTTTGTCCGTCGGTTTGCGGATGATATGCGGTGCTCATGTCTAAACGAGTTCCCAACGCTTCTTGCAAGGTACGCCAAAACCTAGAAACAAAACGGCCATCTCGGTCGAAGATAATCGATAAAGGTACACCATGTCGGGCTATGATCTCCTTGATGTAAAGTTGTGCAAGTTTCTCCATTTTGTCGGTCTCCTTCATGGCGAGAAAGTGTGCGGACTTGGTGAGACGATCAGCAATAACCCAAATAGTGTCATAACCGCCCGTCGTTTTTGGTAGGTTGGTGATAAAATCCATTGTTATTCCTTCCCACTTCCATTGCGGGATTTCAGGTTGTTGAAGTAACCCTGACGGTCTTTGGTGTTCGGCTTTGACTTTGGAACATGTCAAACACTTGGCAACATAAGTAGCTACATCCCTTTTGATGTTCGGCCACCAATATTGTTATTTAAGGTCATGGTACATCTTATTGGCACCGGGGTGAATCGAGTATCGTGACTTATGGGCTTCATCTAAAATAAGGCTTTGTAGGTCCCCATATCTAGGCACCCAAATCCTTCCAGTGAAATATCGAAGTCCGGTCTCCCTAACTTCGAATCGAGAAACGAGAATGTTCAAGAGCTCGTGTGAAACATTTTCATCCTTGAGAGCCTCATCTTGGGCTACCCGAATTTGGCTATTAAGGTTGGTGTGAATGGTGATGTTTAAAGCTCGGACACGAAGAGGCAACGCTCTTTCCTTTCGACTTAAGGTATCGGCTACTACATTTGCCTTTCCCGGATGGTAACGAAGCTCACAATCGTAGTCGTTCAAAGTTTCAATCCACCGTCGTTGTCTCATGTTTAGTTGCTTTTGATCGAAGACGTGTTGGAGGCTTTTGTGATCGGTAAAGATAGTACTCTTGGTTCCATAAAGATAGTGCCTCCACATTTTAAGTGCAAAGACAACAGCTTCGAGTTCGAGATCATGTGTCGTGTAGTTTCGTTCATGAATTTTGAGTTGTCGAGAAGCATAAGAAATGACTTTAGTTCGTTGCATCAACACACACCCAAAACCATGTTTCGAGGCGTCGCAATACACAACAAAATCGTCATTGCCTTCGGGAAGTGACAAGATAGGAGCTGTGGTTAGCTTTGTTTTCAAGATTTGAAATGCGGATTCTTGTTCGGTCGCCCAAATGAATTTCTTTCCCTTGTGAGTTAATGCGGTTAGAGGACGAGCAACCAAAGAGAAATCCTTGATGAATCTATAGTAGTATCTGGCGAGACCCAAGAATTGAAGAATGTGAGTAGGAGTAGTAGGAGTCTCCCATTTACTAATGGCTTCGATTTTTGATGAATCGACTTTAAGACCTTGATCACTTACAACATGACCAAGAAATTGAACTTCCTTTAACCAAAATTCACACTTGGAGAATTTGGCATAGAGTCGTTCTTGTCTCAAGAGTTCAAGCACAAGTCGGAGATGTTGTTCGTGCTCTTCTTCGCTTTTAGAATAGACCAAGATGTCATCGATGAACACAATAACGAATTTATCAAGATACGGTTTGCACAAGCGGTTCATAAGATCCATGAATACAGCCGTTGCGTTAGTGAGACCAAAAGGCATTACTAGAAATTCATAACTACCATAACGAGTTCAGAAAGCGGTTTTGGAGACATCTTCCCTCCTAACCCTTAATTGATGATAACCCGAGCGGAGATCGATTTTCGAATATACAATAGACCCTTGTAGTCGATCAAAGAGGTCATCGATGCGAGGAAGAGGATATCGGTTCTTAATCGTCAACTTGTTTAGTTCACGATAATCAATGCACATTCGTAGGGATCCGTCTTTCTTTTTAACAAACAAAATCGGAGCACCCCATGGTGAATGGCTAGGTTGGATAAAACCACGGTCAAGTAGTTCTTGGATTTGACTTTGCAATTCTTGCATTTCGGATGGAGCAAGTCTATATGGTGCACGAGCTACGGGTGCGGCTCCCGGAATAAGATCGATCTGGAATTCTACCGGTCGATGAGGTGGAAGACCCGGCAATTCGTCGGGAAATACATCGGAATAGTCACTAACAATTGGCACATCATCGATGTGCTTCTCATCGGACTCGACTTTCTTAACATGAGCAAGGATCGCAAAACAACCCTTACGGAGTAGTTTTCTAACTTTAAGGCATGAAACGAGGTTGAGTCCGGTGCAACTCTTATCGCCATAAACAATCAAAGGTTCACCATTCTCGATAGGAATTCGGATTGCATTAAGATCACAAAGGATGTGAGATTTCGTTTTGGCTAGCCAATTCATACCGATTATTACATCGAAGCTTCCTAGTTCCATGGGTATCAAGTCAATTTCAAATTCATTACCCAAAATGTTTAATGTGCACCCCCGGTAATATGTGTCGGCACTTAATAGTTTCCCGTTGGCCACTTCAATGGTATAAGTGGTATCTAGTGGGAGTGGTGGAGTGCTAAAAGAATGAATCAAAGTCTTGGATACAAAGCATTTATCGGCACCCAAATCAAATAAACAAGTAACATAAGTGTTGTTAAGAAGAAACGTACCCGTGACTAATTCATTGTCATCTCGGGCTTCCTCGGTGTTGATGTTGAAAGCTCGGCCACGCGTATTGGGATTATCTTTCCTCTTCGGGCATGCATTTCTATAATGGCCCGTTTGGCCACATTCATAACAAGTGCCCGTTTTTGGTGCATTGGGCCCCTTTCGAGCGATGGGGGCAACACTTTTACACTCATTGGCCTTATGACCAACTCCTTGGCACCGGTGGCAAATTAACTTGCCACATTCACCAAAGTGATGTTTGTTGCATTTGTTGCAAAGAGGTAGGTTCCCGGCATAACCCTTCTTGCCGTCGGAGGTGTAAGGCTTCTTAGCAAAGTTGTTGTTGCTTGATTGGGGGGCTTTAGGTGCCGGCACTACAATTTTGTCCACCATTTCTATCAATTTGAGGGCCATGTTCAAAGCTTCTTGATGATTAGTGGGTTTGGATGACATTACTCCGTGTTTGATGCTCTTTGGAAGACCATCCATGTAAAGTTCTACCCTTAAAGCTTCGGGGTTCACAAGATTTGGGCACATCAAGGCTAGTTCGGAAAATCGTTGATTATAAGCCTTGAGATCATTTCCGACCGCCTTTAAAGTTCTTAGCACTTGTTCGAGCCTCACGGGGGAAATATTCGACAATCATCTTTTCCCTCAAGTCGGCCCAAGAGAGGGCGTGAGCTTCATCGGTACCCACCGATTGTACATAGGTGTTCCACCACGTGAGGGCGATACCATCAAAGGTGTGGGTGGAATATTTGACTTTATCTTGGTCTCTACAACCGCTTATGCTAAAAATGGCTTCCGTTTGATTGAACCATCGAGTGAGTACAACCGGTCCCCCGGTTCCATCAAAAGTGTGAGGTTTGCACCCCATGAAGGCTTTATAGGAGCATCCCTCGCTTGAGTTACCGGCTCCTTGATTGTTGTTGTTGTGGTTGTTGTTATTGTTGGAGGAGTGATCGGCAATGGCCGCTTCCACGGCGGTGGCTATCATTCATTGTAGAGCTTGTTCGGGAGTCTCATGGCGTCGCACACGACGAGGAGGCATTGTTCCTTCTGATGGAATTCATCACATAAACAAAGTCACAAAACCCATTTTGTAGTATATAAATTCGTGTATGTGTGTATGTAACAAGCGGAAGCATTTTAAAGTTTATGCATGTATAGTTTAACCTTTTCAACATGAATTCCATTTATAGATCTAGTCTTGAAAATATACTAAAATGTAAATAGAGCTAGTTAGGAGTTATACCTTCTCCTAAAATGGAGGTAGAAGCAAGATGAAGATGATGAATAGCAAGCTTCTAACTTGAAACCTCAAGAGATAATACCCACAAGCCTTAATCTAACAACACCCTTGTATGTAGTTAGGATTTTTGACACCAAATAAGCTTGAAATCAAACTTGAAGAATCCCTTTTGTTCTCCCTTGAATTCGGCCAAGAAATGGAGGAGGGAGGAGTTTTTGGTTTTTCAAATTTGCAAGTAATGAAGTGTGTGAGAATGTGCAAAAGGTGTAGTATCAAATGGAGAGTTTAAACAACCAAGACAAGGCATGGGGTGGCTTGTCTTGGAGCCTTAAAACCCCCACCCCCACCATTGGTTAGAAAATATTTTATTTTTCCTTTATTATTCAAATTAATAAGATTAATTTGTGGAGGAAAATCCCATTTGATACTTACACATAATTCTTTATAAAACCCATTATAAAGATAAGTAAATATATTTATTTACTTGTAAATTATAAAACTTATAAGCCACTTACAAGTTGTCCATTTGTTACTTGCACATATACTTAATTTTATAACCATTTTATAAAATTATCACACTTACATTTATAATTATCCAAATAATTATTCAAGCATGTTATCTTTAGAAAACCAATTTCTAAAGTCAAAGTGTCTAGTATTTATTTTAAAGATCCATTCATTAAAACAAATACTTTTAAAGTGTTGTCGGCTTGTTATTGGGTATGACCCGACTTGGATCATAACATATTGGCCACATTAATCAATTATGTCTCTTGGGCATATGAAATACCTTCAATCTTCCACTTGCACGAGAAACATAAGGAATTAATGCAAGTCACGGATACCACCTAACGACCGTCCATCACCCCCAATGTGTTATGACTTGGTGCCATTCAATAACATCATCCCTTTCGAGTTCCCATCTCGAATATGATTTAGGTGAATCTTTCAATATATCCTTTCGTCCTAGATGTCATGTCAAATCCAAGAGACATAGAGTGATCACTCTCTTATAGATCTAACTTTATCAGGCCTTAGACATCCGACTCTCACCGAATAAGAGGGACAAATTCCATCTTGACTACATACGTCCTAGATACTACACTTCGTACCATACCTGAAGCCTCCCTTATGTACTACCATGTTTCAGAATAGCGAAGGAAAGAATCAAGGCACAATATTCGGTGAATGTCTGAACCCAATATGTGTCTCAGGTCAGAGGATATAATGATATTCTCCTTTACTCAAGATTACATGTGATCAACCACAAAGGCTCCATATAGTAAATCTTGAGAGCGGGTCTTCCAATATTTGTGTCCCACAAATATCTATGAACCTTGGTTGCAACCTTGTCCCACATTCACCATTTGAATGCTAACCAATCTAAGTTCATAATAGTCTAGACCTCACACTTGTTCCCACAAATGTTATCAACTACGGAATTCAGAATAATAGTTTATTCATGGATAAAATATGCAAAATTGGAACATGACTCATAAATAAATTAATACCATAATTATATTAATGAGTTTGAACTAATTCGTTCCGTTACAATACATAAAATAGATCAATTCCAATCACTAGAATATCGAAGCCCTAATGCACAAACATGTCCCTCATGTTTTGGCCCATGTAAAAGCTTCGTGAGTGGATCCGCAACATTTTGATCTGTGTGAACCTTGTGAATACATATCTTTCCCTTTTTAACCTCATCCCTGATGTAGTTGAATCTCCGCTCAATGTGACGAGTCTTTTGATGAGCACGAGGTTCCTCGATTTGAGCAATCGCACCCTCGTTGTCACAAAAGATCTCAAGAGGGTCCTGAATGGAAGGGACCACTCCTAAGTCGTCGATGAATTTCTTCATCCATGCAGCTTCCTGAGCTACCAATGAGGCGGCAATGTACTCCGACTCTGTAGTGGATAACGCAACAACTTCCTGTTTTGAGCTCTTCCAAGAGACCGCACCACCATTCAACATGAAGACATAACCGGATTGTGATCGAGAGTCATCTCGATCAGTTTGGAAACTCGCGTCCACGTAACCTTTTACAGCGAGTTCCTCCTCACCAGACCCATATATTAGAAACATATCCTTAGTCCTTCTAAGGTATTTCAATATACATTTAACCGCAGTCCAATGACTATTTCCCGGGTTATTCTGGTATCTACTTGTCAAGCTTAGAGCGCATGACACATCCGGTCTAGTACATATCATTGCATACATGATAGACCCAATAGCAGATGCGTATGGGACTTTCTTCATTCTATCTTGTTCATCTTTCGTGGTAGGACACTGAGATGAACTGAGAACGGTTCCCTTTTGAATAGGTACCAAACCTTTCTTAGAGTTTTCCATCTTGAACCTTTTCAAGATTTTATCAATGTATGTACTTTGACTTAAACCTATCAATCTCTTGGATCTATTCCTATAGATCCCAATCCCCAATATGTATTGTGCTTCTCCAAGATCCTTAATGGAGAAGCAACTCTTTAGCCAAGTTTTAACTTCTTGCATTGTGGTAATATCATTCCTAAATAATAATATATCATCCACATATAGCACAAGGAACATTATAGAGCTCCCACTAGCCTTCTTGTACACACAAGCTTCATCACCATTTTTGATGAAGCCAAATTTCTTTGCCTCTTCATTAAAACGATGATTCCACATTCTAGATGCTTGTTTCAATCCGTAGATTGACTTCTTTAACTTGCATACCTTCTTAGGATTTTTCGGATCAACAAAACCTTAGGGCTATACCATATAGACATCTTCCTCAAGATATCCATTTAGGAAAGCGGTTTTGACATCCATTTGCCATATATCATAGTCATAGTGAGCAGCAATGGCAAATAATATCCTAATAGACTTTAGCATTGCCACTGGCGAGAAAGTTTCATCATAATCAACCCCTTGAGTTTGAGTGAAACCTTTTGCTACAAGTCTAGCTTTGTATGTATCCAAGTTTCCATGTATGTCGGTTTTCTTCTTGAAAAGCCATTTGCAATCAACTAGCTTGGAGCTAGGAGGTTGCACTACAAGTTTCCAAACTTGATTTTCATACATGGATTGCATCTCGGCGTTCATGGCTTCCTGCCATTTATCTTTATCAATCCTTGATAAAGCATCTTCGTAGTTTGTCGGTTCATCCATATCAACCGTATAGCAACCATCCACGAGAAACCCATATCTCTCGGGAGGATTACTAATCCTACTAGATCTTCGAACGTCTTATGTACCTTGATCATCCACTTGATCATTTTCAACATCCTCATGTTGAGTACTAGTGCCAACCAATTGTGTATCATCGGCTTGATCTTGTACCTCTACAAGATCTATCTTCCTTTCACCATCACCTTCCATAAGGAACTTGGTTTCTAGGAATTCCGCTTTCCGAGCAACAAATACCGTTTGCTCGGATGGATCATAGAAGTAATATCCCATGTCATCTTTGGGATATCCTATGAAGATACACTTTGTGGATCGAGCATGTAGCTTATTAGCTACATAACGCTTAGGATAAGCTTCACATCCCCATACTTTTAAGTATGAAAGAGAAGGAGGTTTTCCAAACCACATCTCATGAGGAGTTCGTTCCACTTTCTTGGTTGGGGCCATATTTAAAATACGAGCCGCGGAGCTTAGACAATAACCCCAAAATGATAGAGGTAACGAGCTTCTTGCCATCATAGATCGAACCATATCCATTAGGGTTCGGTTCCTCCTTTCGGAAACTCCATTAAGTTGGGGTGTTCCGGGTGGAGTAAGTTGTGAGATAATCCCACAACTCCTAAGATGATCTTAGAAGGCATCGCTTAGGTATTCACCTCCTCTATCGGTACGAAGTACCTTAATTGTCCTATTGAGTTGATTTTGTACTTCGTTTTGATATTCTTTGAATGCTTCAAACGTTTCGTCCTTGTGTCTTAATAAGTAGACATATCCGAAACGACTAAAGTCATCAATGAAAGTAACAAAGTATCTTTCACCATTCCTAGTCATGGGTTTAAAGGGTCCACATACATCCGAATGAATTAATCCCAATAAATCTTTAGCCCTTTCATAAGTCCCTTTGAAAGGTGCTTTAGTCATCTTGCCTTGTAAACAAGATTCACATACATCAAACGAATCCATTTCATTTGATTTCAAAAGTCCATTCTTTTGAAGTGTATGCATTCGGTTCTTGTTTATGTGACCAAGGCGACAATGCCATAAATAGGAATCACTCAAATCCCTTTTGAGTTTCTTGGTGCTAGTATGGTATATAGAGCTCGATGATGCGTCATCATGAACCAATTCATAAATTCCATTTGAAGGCGAAGCCTTGAAATAGAACACATTATCTTTAGAACCATGAATATCATCATCAATAAAATTAACAACGTAACCACATTGTTTTAAGCGAGAAATAGAAATAATGTTTCTACACAAATCCGGGGCATACAAAACATTTTCTAAAATAACTTCCAATCCGCTTGGAAGCTTCAAAACAAAATCTCCTTGAGCTTTAACATGCACCTTTGCACCATTGCCCATATAGAGACTTGATGTTCCCGCCATATGATCACTTCTTTTGAACCCCTGCAAAGAATTGCAAATATGAGTTCCACATCCCGTGTCTAATACCCATGTATTAGAAGAAGTAATATTAAGCTCTATATATACCATATATATATTACCTGAAGTTTGCCCTGCATCCCTCTTGTCCTTCAACTCCTTAAGGTAGACCGGACAGTTTCGTTTCCAATGACCCATCTCACCGCAACCGAAACATGGGTCTTCCTTGGGGTTTGCCTTCTCGGCTACCTTTTGCTTCTTAGCCTTGTTGATGGTTGGGTTAACCATCTTCCCCTTCCCTTTGCCTTGATAGGCGGGTCCTTTTCTCTTAGCCACCTTTGGCTTAGAGGTGTTACCTTTGGATCCACCTTGATCGATTGCTAACACGGGTAAAGCCCTTTTACCCATGCTAGTTTCCGCCGTTCTAAGCATACCGTGAAGCTCACCTATGCTCTTATCCATCCCATTCATATTGTAATTAATTACAAATTGATCAAACCTTTTTGATAGGGAGTTTAGGATAAGATCGGTGGCTAACTCATTAGATATGTTTAGGTTAAGACGGTTAGCACGATCAATAAGGCTTTTCATCTTAAGTACATGAGATGAAACCGATTGGGTATCGTCCATACGACAAGCATGTAGCGCCCGAACCGTTTCGAAGCGCTCGACACAAGCTTGTTGAAGGAACATCTCCTTCAATTGCGTTATCATGTCGTATGCACTATGATGCTCGAAATCCTTTTGGAGTTCGGGTATCATAGTCCCAAGCATTAAGCATGAGACTTGAAGGGAGTCGTGGCAATACTTATCGTAAGAGGCCATTGCCTCCACATCATTCTCATCCGGTTGATCGGGAATGGGGTCCTAAAGTACATACGCTTTATCCTCTTGTTTGAGGACAATCCGAAGATTGCGGAACCAATCCATAAAGTTGGTATGATTGAGTTTATCTTTCTCGAGGAGAGACCGTAACGATAGGTTGTTCATGTTAAGTGGTGCGTTTTGCATGTTGTTATTGTTATTAGCGGCCATCTACAAAATTCAACAAAGTCCTTTTAAGTATCGATTTTAAATTTAATAAACAATACCCTTTTAATTTGTTTTATTAAATATTAGAATCCAACGGTAAATCAAATTACGGTTAGGTGACCTTTATCCCGTCATTTGATTTAGCTAGGTAGTCATAATGACAATTGCAATCCTTTTGCAACTTCTAAGTTATGGGATCATGCAATCCTTTTGCATGGCATATTAATCCCATCAACGCCTATTTGTTCCTCATGCTTCGGTGACCCTAAGTTCATGATTCCCAAATCAAGTCGTCCTACTTGTGTGAACATGTAGACTTAACATACAAGTGGTTAGGTGACCTTTATCCCACATGTATGCGAAGTGTACCTTATTGATATTAGTTCACTCATGACGGTTAGGTGACCTTTATCCCATCAAGAGATTCCTAATATGTCTAAGTGTTTCCACAAAAGGATGACGTTTAACTTGTTTACCTTGTTTTAGTAAAGGGATTTTAGGTTTTCTACATTCTAGTTTAGAAAACAAAGTGCTATACACCAACATGCATTTGGTGTGTAGTATATTTATGAAAAACTCATTTTCATGTCCTTTTTAGTAAACCAATTACTAGTTATAAACCATTTCATTACCTTTTAAATAAACCATTTTATTTGAGTCTAATAACCAATTATTAGTGTCATCTTGTTATGTTTTATTATAACCATTTATAATGTATTATGCAAGTTGTAAACATGTGATAATCTTGTAGCAACCAAACATACAAACATACACAAACATGCATAACAAAGTGTTCACAATCAAGAGCCATTTTGGTGGACATTTGTTTAGCCAAAAACAAATGTCACCTAAGAGGGTTAACCAAAGTAAGAGATTTTTAAACAAATCTCCCACTTAATCTTGTAATCTTCAAATGCTCCATCTTGTAATCTTCATCTTCATTTTACAAAATTATATCCTAATACAATTTTCTAGAAAATGAAATAACAACCTATTCTATTTTTACAAACAAATAGAATAAATTACATGAAAAATTACAAGATTACTTACAACTTATTACAAACCAAAATTACAAAATTATTAAAAATTTATACAAACCAAATGAATGAATATTACAACCATGAATAATAACCAAATCATTCAAACATTCAACCACATGGTCTAGGCTCGATTGTGAACAACAACATAACAACAAACTTGGCCAAACTTGAAGTCCCAAAACCCATTTTTGGGTTCAAAATTTCGGCCAAAACCAAAGACCCACCAAAACTCAAGATTTTTACATTCTACTTTCATGCATGTTGGTAGATTGTAAAATAAATGAGTTTACTAGCCAAAAACAAGAAGCATATTAACAAGACTTTGGCTCTAGATACCATTGATGGAATTCATCACATAAACAAAGTCACAAAACCCATTTTGTAGTATATAAATTCGTGTATGTGTGTATGTAACAAGCGGAAGCATTTTAAAGTTTATGCATGTATAGTTTAACCTTTTCAACATGAATTCCATTTATAGATCTAGTCTTGAAAATATACTAAAATGTAAATAGAGCTAGTTAGGAGTTATACCTTCTCCTAAAATGGAGGTAGAAGCAAGATGAAGATGAAGATGATGAATAGCAAGCTTCTAACTTGAAACCTCAAGAGATAATACCCACAAGCCTTAATCTAACAACACCCTTGTATGTAGTTAGGATTTTTGACACCAAATAAGCTTGAAATCAAACTTGAAGAATCCCTTTTGTTCTCCCTTGAATTCGGCCAAGAAATGGAGGAGGGAGGAGTTTTTGGTTTTTCAAATTTGCAAGTAATGAAGTGTGTGAGAATGTGCAAAAGGTGTAGTATCAAATGGAGAGTTTAAACAACCAAGACAAGGCATGGGGTGGCTTGTCTTGGAGCCATAAAACCCCCACCCCCACCATTGGTTAGAAAATATTTTATTTTTCCTTTATTATTCAAATTAATAAGATTAATTTGTGGAGGAAAATCCCATTTGATACTTACACATAATTCTTTATAAAACCCATTATAAAGATAAGTAAATATATTTATTTACTTGTAAATTATAAAACTTATAAGCCACTTACAAGTTGTCCATTTGTTACTTGCACATATACTTAATTTTATAACCATTTTATAAAATTATCACACTTACATTTATAATTATCCAAATAATTATTCAAGCATGTTATCTTTAGAAAACCAATTTCTAAAGTCAAAGTGTCTAGTATTTATTTTAAAGATCCATTCATTAAAACAAATACTTTTAAAGTGTTGTCGGCTTGTTATTGGGTATGACCCGACTTGGATCATAACATATTGGCCACATTAATCAATTATGTCTCTCAGGCATATGAAATACCTTCACCTTCAAAACACGAGAATACCGTTGATTAGTATTTTCAATAATACTAATCATGATATGGAAATAGGATAGAGAGAAAAATTTTCCTTGACTCGCCTTAAATTCTTTGTGCCATAATGTCGGAACATTTATATGAGTCACCGTAATATAGTCCCGGAAATTATATTACCCAAATTCATATGTGCATTCGACATTACTTCACTAAGTCAAGGTGACGCGCCAATCAAATTAAACAACGTGAGATTAAGATGAAATAAAAGTAGATATGAGTAGAAACGTTCAAGTATAATGCACAAGTAGTCAAGTAATTCCTACTTCAAGTCTATATGCCGGTTATAGTCTAGACTCACTAATGTACCCTATGACTCGGGGTTGACACCAATGAACTCTAAATCCCTACAACCTGGCTCTGATACCATCTGTAGCGACCCGACAAAATTGTCATTGACGGCGCCGTCTACTTAGGTCCCGTTACGTGGTCATAAGTCTTTAAAACAACATTTGACCAAAAGTATGTCGCTTTCATTTCAAATGTAAAGATGTTTCAAGTTTTACAAGGTTGTTCGACAACTAGTTACATAACAAAGTTTAAAGTACAATTTAAACATATACGACACAAATGAAAGTAGCCAAAAGACGCTCCACGTATGCATGTTTACTCGACATCCAAGCAAGTATCAAAAGTAATGAGCGGAAGCATGTATCACACAAATGTTCAAGGACTTGAGAAAAACATAGAAATCTGTCAACGAAAATGTTGGTGAAATCATAGGTTTGAGTAAGTAAGTACAAGTGAACCACAAGATTTGCAACAATGATATAATAGTAATACATTCCAAAAGTTTGTTTCACGAGCACCCAATTATCAATGCTTAACATTTCTTCCATAGAACCCCATCACAATAGTGTTAGAACATACACTGTTTCTCGAAAATATATTTCATTCGTAAACGGTAGCGAACCGTTTGAATGGGGGTTTGTCAAACCCATATGGCCATATAAAATAAGTTCTCGCTTACACCCAGCAAGTGTAACTAATGATAATCGAATTGAGGATTTTTGTTCAAACTCGTATGTAGAATGTTTGTTTTCCTGTACTTGTGTTCGCTTAGTAAAAAGAAACGTTTATGTTTTCTCATCCCAAATGTAAGTGCAAAAGAGTAAAAGTCAGACTATGATCTCACCTTGTGTGCACGAGTAATAAGTACTTCGACAAGTAATGTGTGCAAAGAACAATGCTAGTCTTGACCTAAACAAATAGGTTTATATCAATATCGGTAAACACGATAGGTCAAAGTGTTCAATTAGTCCTATGGCTCGTTAAGACTCGATCATAATAGCATGTGAATCAAATTATCATGTTTCATGCAAGGTACAAGTATAAAATCATGTTAGAACGATTGCACAAACATTTGGTTAAGTTTGATTAAAAGTCAACTTAGGTCGGGTCAAAGTCAACGAAAAAGTCAACACGTTCGGGTCGGGTCCCAAACTATTTTTCTGAGGTTTTTAATCATATATGAGCATGTTAGAACAAGTTACATGTGAATCGGAGGTCCATAGTATAGCAAACATTTTCCGTAAAATGATTAGCGAAGACAGAAGCCTGCCAGTGTATCGGGACGGCGTCCAGATTGTTTGGACGGCGTCCAGATTGTTTGGACGGCGTCCAGCTTTGAAGGCTGAGACGGCGTCCAAAGATCTGGACGGCGTCCAGCTTTGAAAACTGGGACGGCGTCCAAGGATCTGGACGGCGTCCAGGTCCGTATTCAAGTCTGATGCAGAAAACTCCTAAGTGCACGAACCAAAAACCAAACTAACACATTTTATGATCCGCAAACAACCAAAACATGTATCTTATATCATCGGAAAGGTATTTTGACGAGGAAAATGAATAGACACATTTCAACGAGTAATTCAACACTTACAACAACCCAAAACCGCATTAAACATTCATAATCAAAGGTTCAAGTTCTAAAAACGCATTTCATGATTCGGGCAACCAATTTACATGTATGATATGCCGTTTCGAAGGTAATCAAACATACATTGCAACAAAACACTTATCAACAATATTTCATAGCATTTGATACATCAAAAGTTCATATAAAGCTTATCAAACCCTAACCAAAATCTCAAAACCAATAATCATGTTAATGTAAGGTTTTCATGTCAATCAACACACCAAAACGAAGCTAACGAAGTAACTAACACTTTGAACACACAACCATTAACATCTAAACACATTTCATCATCCAAAATCAAAGATTTAGCAAGCTCTTTTTCAAGTTCATGCTAGTTATGTCAATTCACAAGATCGAGCATACAAATTACATATACGATATCACAATGAGCCATAGACACTAATTAACACACCTTTAAGTCAAGAACACTAAAATTATGAAATTTAGAGTTTTTAGAAAGATACCCAATCGAGATGAAATTAGTATCAAAACGTAGAGAATGAAGAGAGGATTCCAAATATGTAATTTATTTTGATGTTAGCCTCCAAAATCGGATTTAGATGATGAATTAAGGATTGAATGTTGAGAGGATTTGGAAGTAGTAAAAGATGAGGATGAAAATGAATGGATGAAAGGGGTTTGACCCTTTGACCTAGTCAAGGGTTTGATCCCTTGTCAAGTTTAGTCCCTCAACTTTCGTTCGGGTGCGTGAATTACCTAAACGGGATAATTTAAAACGCGTATTAACAGGAGATGTTATAGTCATATAACTGACTTTAAATAATTAAACCAAAAAGTAAACGGAAAAAGGCGGGATGTTACATTTGTATGGAGGCAGGCTCGTGTGAACTTATATTTTCTTGGATTCTCTCCTGTAACCCTTTCACAAATGCGGTCGATCTTCTCTTCCTCATCTTTCGAACGCTCTCGGACATAATAGGCACAATTCTGTGAATCGTCTTTCGTACGAAGTAATATCGAATCGCTGTGTTCGTAACCCTCTAAGTTCTGACTTGAGCTTATTGACCTCGGTTCTAGGACGGTACTTCTCGTTCATCAAGTGCTTGAATGCTGACCACGGTAGCGCGTAAGCAGCATCTTGTCCCACTTGCTCTAGATAGGTATTCCACCATGTTAACACAGTACCTGTGAAGGTATGCATAGCGTACTTCACTTTGTCTCCTTCAGCACACTTACTTATGGCAAACACCGATTCAACTTTATCGGTCCACCGTTTCAATCCGATTGGTCCTTCGGTCCCATCAAATTCTGAAGGTTTGCAGGCAGTGAATTCTTTGTAGGAGCATCCTACATGATTTCTTGCGCCGTTAGCTGTATTGCTTGATTCAGAGTTAATGTTGGTATGTAGCGCGGACTGTACCGCGGCTATGTTTGAAGCAAGAAAGGCACGAAATTCCTCTTCGCTCATATTCAAGGTGTGTTGAGTAGTCGGTGCCATTTCCTTCAAAATAGTTAAATGAAACAATTTAATCATACAGAATATTAAGAGTAGTCAATAGTATCTCGTAGCATAATATGAACTCATTTATAAAATCTTTTTCTTCATATTAGCGTTTTATAACTTTAAATTCGGGTACTACCTACCCGTTAGGTTCATAATTAGTAGCTAATATACAATTCAACTACTACAATTCCATATGAAAAACTGATTATAATAATATACCACATACAAATATTCTTCAAACTTACAACTTCGTTATATTACATATAACATGAAATATAGTACACTATGATACAGGTCAGTTTTGAAGATTAATCTAGTTAATACGCAAGTTGTTCAGCAAAGAAAATAAAGACACGTAATTCATAATGTAGTGACCCGAACTTTTCCATGTTTATATATATTAATTGAGATTGATGTTTACATGATTAAATGTTTAAAATATGTTAAGCAATCAAACTTGTTAAGACTTGATTAATTGAAATAGGTTTCATATAGACAATTGACCACCCAAGTTGACCGGTGATTCACGAACGTTAAAACTTGTAAAAAAACTATATGATGACATATATATGGTTATATATATAGTTAAAATGATATTATGATAAGTAAACATATCATTAATTATATTAACAATGAACTACATATGTAAAAACAAGACTACTAACTTAATGATTTTGAAACGAGACATATATGTAACGTTTATCGTTGTAACGACATTTAATGTATATATATCATATTAAGAGATATTCGTACATCATAATATCATGATAATATAATAATTTAAAATCTCTTTTGTTATTATAAACATTGGGTTAACAACATTTAACAAGATCGTTAACCTAAAGGTTTCAAAACAACACTTACATGTAACGACTAACGATGACTTAACGACTCAGTTAAAATGTATATACATGTAGTGTTTTAATATGTATTTATACACTTTTGAAAGACTTCAATACACTTATCAAAATACTTCTACTTAACAAAAATGCTTACAATTACATTCTCGTTCAGTTTCATCAACAATTCTACTCGTATGCACCCGTATTCGTACTCGTACAATACACAGCTTTTAGATGTATGTACTATTGGTATATACACTCCAATGATCAGCTCTTAGCAGCCCATGTGAGTCACCTAACACATGTGGGAACCATCATTTGGCAACTAGCATGAAATATCTCATAAGATTACAAAAATATGAGTAATCATTCATGACTTATTTACATGAAAACAAAATTACATATCCTTTATATCTAATCCATACACCAACGACCAAAAACACCTACAAACACTTTCATTCTTCAATTTTCTTCATCTAATTGAACTCTCTCAAGTTCTATCTTCAAGTTCTAAGTGTTCTTCATAAATTCCAAAAGTTCTAGTTTCATAAAATCAAGAATACTTTCAAGTTTGCTAGCTCACTTCCAATCTTGTAAGGTGATCATCCAACCTCAAGAAATCTTTGTTTCTTACAGTAGGTTATCATTCTAATACCAGGTAATAATCATATTCAAACTTTGGTTCAATTTCTATAACTATAACAATCTTATTTCAAATGATGATCTTACTTGAACTTGTTTTCGTGTCATGATTTTGCTTCAAGAACTTTGAGCCATCCAAGGATCCATTGAAGCTAGATCCATTTTTCTCTTTTCCAGTAGGTTCATCCAAGGAACTTAAGGTAGTAATGATGTTCATAACATCATTCGATTCATACATATAAAGCTATCTTATTCGAAGGTTTAAACTTGTAATCACTAGAACATAGTTTAGTTAATTCTAAACTTGTTCGCAAACAAAAGTTAATCCTTCTAACTTGACTTTTAAAATCAACTAAACACATGTTCTATATCTATATGATATGCTAACTTAATGATTTAAAACCTGGAAACACGAAAAACACCGTAAAACCGGATTTACGCCGTCGTAGTAACACCGCGGGCTGTTTTGGGTTAGTTAATTAAAAACTATGATAAACTTTGATTTAAAAGTTGTTATTCTGAGAAAATGATTTTTATTATGAACATGAAACTATATCCAAAAATTATGGTTAAACTCAAAGTGGAAGTATGTTTTCTAAAATGGTCATCTAGACGTCGTTCTTTCGACTGAAATGACTACCTTTACAAAAACGACTTGTAACTTATTTTTCCGACTAGAAACCTATACTTTTTTTGTTTAGATTCATAAAATAGAGTTCAATATGAAACCATAGCAATTTGATTCACTCAAAACGGATTTAAAATGAAGAAGTTATGGGTAAAACAAGATTGGATAATTTTTCTCATTTTAGCTACGTGAAAATTGGTAACAAATCTATTCCAACCATAACTTAATCAACTTGTATTATATATTATGTAATCTTGAGATACCATAGACACGTATACAATGTTTCGACCTATCATGTCGACACATCTATATATATTTCGGAACAACCATAGACACTCTATATGTGAATGTTGGAGTTAGCTATACAGGGTTGAGGTTGATTCCAAAATATATATAGTTTGAGTTGTGATCAATACTGAGATACGTATACACTGGGTCGTGGATTGATTCAAGATAATATTTATCGATTTATTTCTGTACATCTAACTGTGGACAACTAGTTGTAGGTTACTAACGAGGACAGCTGACTTAATAAACTTAAAACATCAAAATATATTAAAAGTGTTGTAAATATATTTTGAACATACTTTGATATATATGTATATATTGTTATAGGTTCGTGAATCAACCAGTGGCCAAGTCTTACTTCCCGACGAAGTAAAAAATCTGTGAAAGTGAGTTATAGTCCCACTTTTAAAATCTAATATTTTTGGGATGAGAATACATGCAGGTTTTATAAATGATTTACAAAATAGACACAAGTACGTGAAACTACATTCTATGGTTGAATTATCGAAATCGAATATGCCCCTTTTTATTAAGTCTGGTAATCTAAGAATTAGGGAACAGACACCCTAATTGACGCGAATCCTAAAGATAGATCTATTGGGCCTAACAAACCCCATCCAAAGTACCGGATGCTTTAGTACTTCGAAATTTATATCATATCCGAAGGGTGTCCCGGAATGATGGGGATATTCTTATATATGCATCTTGTTATTGTCGGTTACCAGGTGTTCACCATATGAATGATTTTTATCTCTATGTATGGGATGTGTATTGAAATATGAAATCTTGTGGTCTATTGTTACGATTTGATATATATAGGTTAAACCTATAACTCACCAACATTTTTGTTGACGTTTTAAGCATGTTTATTCTCAGGTGATTATTAAGAGCTTCCGCTGTCGCATACTTAAATAAGGACAAGATTTGGAGTCCATGCTTGTATGATATTGTGTAAAAACTGCATTCAAGAAACTTATTTTGTTGTAACATATTTGTATTGTAAACCATTATGTAATGGTCGTGTGTAAACAGGATATATTAGATTATCATTATTTGATAATCTACGTAAAGCTTTTTAAACCTTTATTGATGAAATAAAGGTTATGGTTTGTTTAAAAATGAATGCAGTCTTTGAAAAACGTCTCATATAGAGGTCAAAACCTCGCAACGAAATCAATTAATATGGAACGTTTTTAATCAATAAGAACGGGACATTTCAGTTGGTATCAGAGCGTTGGTCTTAGAGAACCAGAAAATTTGCATTAGTGTGTCTTATCGAGTTTGTTAGGATGCATTAGTGAGTCTGGACTTCGACCGTGTTTTCTTTAAAAATGATTGCTTAACATTTTTGTTGGAAACTATATATTTTTAACATATGAATATTATGTGATATATTAATCTCTTAACGTGTTTGATATTATGTGATAGATGTCTACCTCTAGAACAAGTCCCATTGACTCACCTAATAATAATGAAGAGTCAAATGTAAATTGGAATAATTTGTGGACTGATTCACAAGTTCCCGAAGAGGAACCGGAAGAAGAGTCGGAACCGGAAGAAGAATCGGAACCGGAAGAAGAATCGGAACCGGATGAAGAAATAGAACCGGTGGGGGAAATAATAAAACGGTTAAGTAAAAGAAAATCCTCAACCAACCGACCAAAGTTAATTATGGTCAATGGTGTTTCCGCCAAGGAAGCAAAATATTGGGAGGATTACCAATTCTCCGATGAATCGGATTCCGACGAGAATTCTGATGATGTTATAGAAATTACCCCAACTGAATTTAAAAAGGCAAAAGAAAATAATAAGGGAAAGGGCATAAAAATAGAGAAATCTAATTCCAACCCCGATGAACTTTATATGTATCGTCAACCCCCGAAGTCCTTAAGTTGTAACAATGACCCGGGAACCTCTAAACCACCAGGTTTTTCTAAACCAATGTGGACAACGACGGTTCGTATTAGGGGAACATCATATATCCCTAGAAACTTGGCAAAACGAACCAAAACCGAAGAAGAAGAAACGAGCGAGTCGGAATAAGATAGTTGTATTCGTGTGGTGTAATATATGGAATATAGTGTTCTTATGCTTTATGATATATGTAAAAATTGCTTGTATTAATAAGTATTTTTTTTATGAATCTAACTCTTGTCTATTTTACAGTTTAAAAATACAAAATGGATAGACAACCCAATATTTTAAGAGACCTACCCGGAGACATGATTGATGAAATCTTGTCTAGAGTCGGCCAGAATTCTTCGGCACAACTATTTAAGGCGAGATCAGTTTGTAAGACATTCGAAGAACGTTCCAAGAATGTCTTGGTTTATAAGAGACTTTCGTTTGAAAGATGGGGGATATCACATTGGGAAACCCATAAGTTACGATGTGTTTACTTTGACGCATATATTGCGGGGAACCCAAATGCTATTTTACGCAACGGGTTAAGAAATTATTTTGACTCAATATATCCGAATATTGGACTTCGTGATTTAGAAAAAGCGGCTAACATGCAACATAAAGAAGCATGTTATGCTTACGGATTAGTAATGTTCGCTTCTCACCAAAGTGAGAACAAGAACATCGGGCTACAACTATTAAACAAAACGTTTCCACAAGTGACGGAGTCGGTAATTGGGGTAAGAAATGAGGTTTTTAGATTATTACGGGACTGTTGGACATTACGTAACCCTCGTCCCTTTGATGACGTTACAACACGCTGTCTTATCAACGGCCATAACGGTTATGTTGCACAAGACCAAGGATGGGAAGTAGTCCTAGTAAAACCAGAATGCATGACTTGTTTCTGGACGTATGAATTACGTGTATTTATTGCCTTTGCTGAACGACTTGTGTACTAGCTAGAATTGTCTTCACAACTATCTTGTATCAAAGTTATTGTGTGCTATATTTCATGCTTTATGTAAAATAAGCGGTATTGTAAGTTTGTAAAATATTGTATAAAAGTTTGAACGCGAAATATTATTATAATCAGTTTTTCATATAGAATTGTAGTAGTTGAATTGTATATTAGCTACTAAGTATGAACTTAACGGGTAGGTACTACCCGAATTTAAACTTATAAAACGCTAATATGAAGAAAAAGCTTTTATAAATGAGTTCATATTATGCTACGAAATACTATTAACTACTCTTAATATTCTGTATGATTAACTTGTTCCATTTAACTATTTTGAAGGAAATGGCACCGACTACTCGACACACCGTGAATATGAATGAAGAGGAATTCCGTACTTTTCTAGCTTCAAACATAGCCGCAGTACAGGCTGCGCTACATACCAACAATAACCTTGGATCTAGCAGTACAGGAAATCGTGTAGGATGCACCTACAAAGAATTCACTGCCTGCAAACCTTTGGAATTTGATGGAACCGAAGGACCGATCGGATTGAAACGGTGGACCGAGAAGGTTGAATCGGTGTTTGCCATAAGTAAGTGTACTGAAGAGGACAAAGTGAAGTACGCTACGCATACCTTCACAGGTTCTGCGTTAACATGGTGGAATACCTATCTAGAGCAAGTGGGACAAGATGATGCGTACGCACTACCGTGGTCAGCATTCAAGCACTTGATGAACGAGAAGTACCGTCCCAGAACCGAGGTCAATAAGCTCAAGACAGAACTTAGAGGGTTACGAACCCAAGGATTTGATATTACCACGTACGAAAGACGATTCACAGAATTGTGCCTATTGTGTCCGGGAGCATTCGAAGATGAGGAAGAGAAGATCGACGCGTTTGTGAAAGGATTACCGGAAAGAATCCAAGAAGATATAAGTTCACACGAGCCCGCCTCCATACAACAGGCATGTAGAATGGCTCACAAACTAGTGAACCAGATTGAAGAAAGAATTAAAGAACAGACTGCTGAAGAGGCCAATGTGAAGCAAGTCAAAAGAAAGTGGGAGGAAAACGGTGATAAGAATCACCAATACAACAACAACAGCAATTACAACAATAATCGCAACAATTATCCCAACAATCGCAACATCAATCGCAACTACAACAAACGGCCCAACAACAACAACAACAACAACAACAACAGCAACTACAACAATCATCCCAACAACAATAATAACCGCAACAACAACAACAATCAGAAGCAACTATGCCAAAGGTGTGAAAAGAATCACTCGGGGTTCTGCACCAAATTTTGCAACAAGTGTAAAAGAAATGGTCATAGCGCGGCGAAGTGTGAGGTCTACGGACCAGGGGTTAATAGAACGAAAGGAACAAATGGTGTCGGAACGAGTAATGGCGGAGCAAGTAGTGTCGGAGCAAGTTATGCCAATGTAGTTTGTTATAAATGTGGAAAACCAGGCCACATTATTAGAAATTGCCCGAACCAGGAGAACACGAATGGACAAGGCCGTGGAAGAGTTTTCAATATTAATGCGGTAGAGGCACAGGAAGATCCGGAGCTTGTTACGGGTACGTTTCTTATTGACAATAAATCTGCTTACGTTTTATTTGATTCGGGTGCGGATAGAAGCTATATGAGTAGAGATTTTTGTGCTAAATTAAGTTGTCCATTGACGCCTTTGGATAGTAAATTTTTACTCGAATTAGCAAATGGTAAATTAATTTCAGCAGATAATATATGTCGGAATCGAGAAATTAAACTGGTTAGCGAAACATTTAAGATTGATTTGATACCAGTAGAGTTAGGGAGTTTTGATGTGATAATCGGTATGGACTGGTTGAAAGAAGTGAAAGCAGAGATCGTTTGTTACAAAAATGCAATTCGCATTATACGAGAAAAAGGAAAACCCTTAATGGTGTACGGAGAAAAGGGCAACACGAAGCTACATCTTATTAGTAATTTGAAGGCACAAAAACTAATAAGAAAAGGTTGCTATGCTGTTCTAGCACACGTTGAGAAAGTACAAACTGAAGAAAAGAGCATCAATGATGTTCCCATTGCAAAAGAATTTCCCGATGTATTTCCGAAAGAATTACCGGGATTACCCCCACATCGATCCGTTGAATTTCAAATAGATCTTGTACCAGGAGCTGCACCAATAGCTCGTGCTCCTTACAGACTCGCACCCAGCGAGATGAAAGAACTGCAAAGCCAATTACAAGAACTTTTAGAGCGTGGTTTCATTCGACCAAGCACATCACCGTGGGGAGCTCCTGTTTTGTTTGTCAAGAAGAAAGATGGTACATACAGGTTGTGTATCGACTACCGAGAGTTGAACAAACTTACCATCAAGAACCGCTACCCACTACCGAGAATCGACGACTTATTTGATCAACTACAAGGCTCGTCTGTTTATTCAAAGATTGACTTACGTTCCGGGTATCATCAAATGCGGGTGAAAGAAGATGATATTCCAAAGACTGCTTTCAGAACACGTTACGGTCATTACGAGTTTATGGTCATGCCGTTTGGTTTAACTAATGCACCAGCTGTGTTCATGGACCTTATGAACCGAGTGTGTGGACCATACCTTGACAAGTTTGTCATTGTTTTCATTGATGACATACTTATTTACTCAAAGAATGACCAAGAACATGGTGAACATTTGAGAAAAGTGTTAGAAGTATTGAGGAAGGAAGAATTGTACGCTAAGTTTTCAAAGTGTGCATTTTGGTTGGAAGAAGTTCAATTCCTCGGTCACATAGTGAACAAAGAAGGTATTAAGGTGGATCCGGCAAAGATAGAAACTGTTGAAAAGTGGGAAACCCCGAAAACTCCGAAACACATACGCCAGTTTTTAGGACTAGCTGGTTACTACAGAAGGTTCATCCAAGACTTTTCCAGAATAGCAAAACCCTTGACTGCATTAACGCATAAAGGGAAGAAATTTGAATGGAATGATGAACAAGAGAAAGCGTTTCAGTTATTGAAGAAAAAGCTAACTACGGCACCTATATTGTCATTGCCTGAAGGGAATGATGATTTTGTGATTTATTGTGACGCATCAAAGCAAGGTCTCGGTTGTGTATTAATGCAACGAACGAAGGTGATTGCTTATGCGTCTAGACAATTGAAGATTCACGAACAAAATTATACGACGCATGATTTGGAATTAGGCGCGGTTGTTTTTGCATTAAAGACTTGGAGGCACTACTTATATGGGGTCAAAAGTATTATATATACCGACCACAAAAGTCTTCAACACATATTTAATCAGAAACAACTGAATATGAGGCAGCGTAGGTGGATTGAATTATTGAATGATTACGATTTTGAGATTCGTTACCACCCGGGGAAGGCAAATGTGGTAGCCGATGCCTTGAGCAGGAAGGATAGAGAACCCATTCGAGTAAAATCTATGAATATAATGATTCATAATAACATTACTACTCAAATAAAGGAGGCGCAACAAGGAGTTTTAAAAGAGGGAAATTTAAAGGATGAAATACCCAAAGGATCGGAGAAACATCTTAATATTCGGGAAGACGGAACCCGGTATAGGGCTGAAAGGATTTGGGTACCAAAATTTGGAGATATGAGAGAAATGGTACTTAGAGAAGCTCATAAAACCAGATACTCAATACATCCTGGAACGGGGAAGATGTACAAGGATCTCAAGAAACATTTTTGGTGGCCGGGTATGAAAGCCGATGTTGCTAAATACGTAGGAGAATGTTTGACGTGTTCTAAGGTCAAAGCTGAGCATCAGAAACCATCAGGTCTACTTCAACAACCCGAAATCCCGGAATGGAAATGGGAAAACATTACCATGGATTTCATCACTAAATTGCCAAGGACTGCAAGTGGTTTTGATACTATTTGGGTAATAGTTGATCGTCTCACCAAATCAGCACACTTCCTACCAATAAGAGAAGATGACAAGATGGAGAAGTTAGCACGACTGTATTTGAAGGAAGTCGTCTCCAGACATGGAATACCAATCTCTATTATCTCTGATAGGGATGGCAGATTTATTTCAAGATTCTGGCAGACATTACAGCAAGCATTAGGAACTCGTCTAGACATGAGTACTGCCTATCATCCACAAACTGATGGGCAGAGCGAAAGGACGATACAAACGCTTGAAGACATGCTACGAGCATGTGTTATTGATTTCGGAAACAGTTGGGATCGACATCTACCGTTAGCAGAATTTTCCTACAACAACAGCTACCATTCAAGCATTGAGATGGCGCCGTTTGAAGCACTTTATGGTAGAAAGTGCAGGTCTCCGATTTGTTGGAGTGAGGTGGGGGATAGACAGATTACGGGTCCGGAGATTATACAAGAAACTACCGAGAAGATCATCCAAATTCAACAACGGTTGAAAACCGCCCAAAGTCGACAAAAGAGCTACGCTGACATTAAAAGAAAAGATATAGAATTTGAAATTGGAGAGATGGTCATGCTTAAAGTTTCACCTTGGAAAGGCGTTGTTCGATTTGGTAAACGAGGGAAATTAAATCCAAGGTATATTGGACCATTCAAGATTATTGATCGTGTCGGACCAGTAGCTTACCGACTTGAGTTACCTCAACAACTCGCGGCTGTACATAACACTTTCCACGTCTCGAATTTGAAGAAATGTTTTGCTAAAGAAGATCTCACTATTCCGTTAGATGAAATCCAAATCAACGAAAAACTCCAATTCATCGAAGAACCCGTCGAAATAATGGATCGTGAGGTTAAAAGACTTAAGCAAAACAAGATACCAATTGTTAAGGTTCGATGGAATGCTCGTAGAGGACCCGAGTTCACCTGGGAGCGTGAAGATCAGATGAAGAAGAAATACCCGCATCTATTTCCAGAAGATTCGTCAACACCTTCAACAGCTTAAAATTTCGGGACGAAATTTATTTAACGGGTAGGTACTGTAGTGACCCGAACTTTTCCATGTTTATATATATTAATTGAGATTGATGTTTACATGATTAAATGTTTCCAATATGTTAAGCAATCAAACTTGTTAAGACTTGATTAATTGAAATAGGTTTCATATAGACAATTGACCACCCAAGTTGACCGGTGATTCACGAACGTTAAAAGTTGTAAAAAAACTATATGATGACATATATATGGTTATATATATAGTTAAAATGATATTATGATAAGTAAACATATCATTAATTATATTAACAATGAACTACATATGTAAAAACAAGACTACTAACTTAATGATTTTGAAACGAGACATATATGTAACGTTTATCGTTGTAACGACATTTAATGTATATATATCATATTAAGAGATATTCGTACATCATAATATCATGATAATATAATAATTTAAAATCTATTTTGTTATTATAAACATTGGGTTAACAACATTTAACAAGATCGTTAACCTAAAGGTTTCAAAACAACACTTACATGTAACGACTAACGATGACTTAACGACTCAGTTAAAATGTATATACATGTAGTGTTTTAATATGTATTTATACACTTTTGAAAGACTTCAATACACTTATCAAAATACTTCTACTTAACAAAAATGCTTACAATTACATTCTCGTTCAGTTTCATCAACAATTCTACTCGTATGCACCCGTATTCGTACTCGTACAATACACAGCTTTTAGATGTATGTACTATTGGTATATACACTCCAATGATCAGCTCTTAGCAGCCCATGTGAGTCACCTAACACATGTGGGAACCATCATTTGGCAACTAGCATGAAATATCTCATAAGATTACAAAAATATGAGTAATCATTCATGACTTATTTACATGAAAACAAAATTACATATCCTTTATATCTAATCCATACACCAACGACCAAAAACACCTACAAACACTTTCATTCTTCAATTTTCTTCATCTAATTGAACTCTCTCAAGTTCTATCTTCAAGTTCTAAGTGTTCTTCATAAATTCCAAAAGTTCTAGTTTCATAAAATCAAGAATACTTTCAAGTTTGCTAGCTCACTTCCAATCTTGTAAGGTGATCATCCAACCTCAAGAAATCTTTGTTTCTTACAGTAGGTTATCATTCTAATACCAGGTAATAATCATATTCAAACTTTGGTTCAATTTCTATAACTATAACAATCTTATTTCAAATGATGATCTTACTTGAACTTGTTTTCGTGTCATGATTTTGCTTCAAGAACTTTGAGCCATCCAAGGATCCATTGAAGCTAGATCCATTTTTCTCTTTTCCAGTAGGTTCATCCAAGGAACTTAAGGTAGTAATGATGTTCATAACATCATTCGATTCATACATATAAAGCTATCTTATTCGAAGGTTTAAACTTGTAATCACTAGAACATAGTTTAGTTAATTCTAAACTTGTTCGCAAACAAAAGTTAATCCTTCTAACTTGACTTTTAAAATCAACTAAACACATGTTCTATATCTATATGATATGCTAACTTAATGATTTAAAACCTGGAAACACGAAAAACACCGTAAAACCGGATTTACGCCGTCGTAGTAACACCGCGGGCTGTTTTGGGTTAGTTAATTAAAAACTATGATAAACTTTGATTTAAAAGTTGTTATTCTGAGAAAATGATTTTTATTATGAACATGAAACTATATCCAAAAATTATGGTTAAACTCAAAGTGGAAGTATGTTTTCTAAAATGGTCATCTAGACGTCGTTCTTTCGACTGAAATGACTACCTTTACAAAAACAACTTGTAACTTATTTTTCCGACTAGAAACCTATACTTTTTTTGTTTAGATTCATAAAATAGAGTTCAATATGAAACCATAGCAATTTGATTCACTCAAAACGGATTTAAAATGAAGAAGTTATGGGTAAAACAAGATTGGATAATTTTTCTCATTTTAGCTACGTGAAAATTGGTAACAAATCTATTCCAACCATAACTTAATCAACTTGTATTATATATTATGTAATCTTGAGATACCATAGACACGTATACAATGTTTCGACCTATCATGTCGACACATCTATATATATTTCGGAACAACCATAGACACTCTATATGTGAATGTTGGAGTTAGCTATACAGGGTTGAGGTTGATTCCAAAATATATATAGTTTGAGTTGTGATCAATACTGAGATACGTATACACTGGGTCGTGGATTGATTCAAGATAATATTTATCGATTTATTTCTGTACATCTAACTGTGGACAACTAGTTGTAGGTTACTAACGAGGACAGCTGACTTAATAAACTTAAAACATTAAAATATATTAAAAGTGTTGTAAATATATTTTGAACATACTTTGATATATATGTATATATTGTTATAGGTTCGTGAATCAACCAGTGGCCAAGTCTTACTTCCCGACGAAGTAAAAAATCTGTGAAAGTGAGTTATAGTCCCACTTTTAAAATCTAATATTTTTGGGATGAGAATACATGCAGGTTTTATAAATGATTTACAAAATAGACACAAGTACGTGAAACTACATTCTATGGTTGAATTATCGAAATCGAATATGCCCCTTTTTATTAAGTCTGGTAATCTAAGAATTAGGGAACAGACACCCTAATTGACGCGAATCCTAAAGATAGATCTATTGGGCCTAACAAACCCCATCCAAAGTACCGGATGCTTTAGTACTTCGAAATTTATATCATATCCGAAGGGTGTCCCGGAATGATGGGGATATTCTTATATATGCATCTTGTTATTGTCGGTTACCAGGTGTTCACCATATGAATGATTTTTATCTCTATGTATGGGATGTGTATTGAAATATGAAATCTTGTGGTCTATTGTTACGATTTGATATATATAGGTTAAACCTATAACTCACCAACATTTTTGTTGACGTTTTAATCATGTTTATTCTCAGGTGATTATTAAGAGCTTCCGCTGTCGCATACTTAAATAAGGACAAGATTTGGAGTCCATGCTTGTATGATATTGTGTAAAAACTGCATTCAAGAAACTTATTTTGTTGTAACATATTTGTATTGTAAACCATTATGTAATGGTCGTGTGTAAACATGATATATTAGATTATCATTATTTGATAATCTACGTAAAGCTTTTTAAACCTTTATTGATGAAATAAAGGTTATGGTTTGTTTAAAAATGAATGCAGTCTTTGAAAAACGTCTCATATAGAGGTCAAAACCTCGCAACGAAATCAATTAATATGGAACGTTTTTAATCAATAAGAACGGGACATTTCACATAAGTCCAGAAACAAGTCATGCATTCTGGTTTTACTAAGACGACTTCCCATCCTTGGTCTTGTGGAAAATAACCGTTAGGACCATTAGCTAGGCAGCATGTTGTAATGTCGTCAAAAGGACGAGGGTTTCGTAATGTCCAACAGCCCTGTAATAATCTAAAAACCTTGTTTCTCACCCCAACTACTGAATCCGTCACTTGTGGGAAAGTTTTATTTAAAAGCTGCAATCCGATGTTCTTTTTCTCACTTTGGTAATAAGCGAACATCACTAACTCGTAAGCATAACATGCTTCTTTATGTTGCATGTTAGAAGCTCTTTCTAATTCACGAAATCCTATGTTGGGATATGTTGAGTCAAAATAGGTTCTTAACCCGTAGCGTAAAATTGCATTTGGGTTCCCCGCATTTAACGCTTTAAAGAAAACATGGCGTAACTTAAAGTCTCCCCAATGTGATATACCCCACCTATCAAAGGAAAGCCTTTTATAAACTAAGGCATTTCTGGAAAGTCTTTCAAATGTTTGACAAGTTAATTCCGCCATAACTAAATGTGCCTATGAATTCTGACCGACTCTAGACAAGATTTCCTCAATCCTATCCTCTGGTAGGTCTTCTAAAATATTCGGTTGTCTACCCTTAACGTCCATTTTGTTTTTATACTGTAAAATAGACAAGGATTAGATTCGTAATAACAAACAATACAAGCAATTTTTACATAGAACATAAAAGTACAAGCACACTACAATACATTTATTACACAACATGCTCACACCCCTTTAATCTGAATCACTGGTTTCTTCTTCTTTGGACTTGGTTCTTTTTCCTAATCTTCTAGGGATATATCATGTTCCTCTAATACGAGTCATCATTTTCCACATTCGTTTAGAAAAACCTGGTGGTTTAGAGGTTCCCGGGTTATTGTCACGATATTGAAAATACGGGTGTTGACGGTACATATAAAGTTCATCGGGGTAGGAATCAGATTTCTCTATTTTGATGCCTTTTCCCTTATTATTTTCTTTTGCCTCATTAAATTGGGTCGGGGTAATTTCTATAACATCATTGGAATCCTCATCAGGATCCGATTCATCGGAAAATTGGTAATTTTCCCAATATTTTGCTTCTTTAGCGGAAACACCATTGACCATTATTAACTTTGGTCCATTGGTTGAGGATTTTCTTTTATTTGATCGGTTTTCTGTGGTTCCTACTATTCCCCCCTCCGGAACCTCTTCTTCTCCGGTTCCTCTTCTTCTAGTTCCTCTTCTTCCGGTTCCTCTTCTTCCGGTTCCGTTTCCTCTTCTTCCGGTTCTTCGGGAACTTGTAAATCTTGCCAATATATATTCGACTCTTCATTATTATTAGGTGAGTCAATGGGATTTGTGCTAGAGGTAGACATCTATCACACAATATCAAACATGTTAAGAGATTAATATATCACATAATATTAACATGTTAATAATATATAGTTTCCAACAAAAATGTTAAGCAATTATTTTTAAAGAAAACACGGTCGAAGTCCAGACTCACTAATGCATCCTAACAAACTCGATAAGACACACTAATGCAAATTTTCTGGTTCTCGCTCGGATACCAACTGAAATGTCCCGTTCATATTGATTATAACGTTCCATATTAATTGATTTCGTTGCGAGGTTTTGACCTCTATATGAGATGTTTTTCAAAGACTGCATTCATTTTTAAAACAACCATAACCTTTATTTTATCAATAAAGATTTTAAAAACATTACGTAGATTTTAAAAATATTAGATTTTAAAAGTGGGACTATAACTCACTTTCACAGATATTTCCTTCCTCAGAAATAAGACTTGGCCAGGATCGATTCACGAACCTATACAAATATGTACATATATATCAAAATATGATCAAAATATAATTACAACCATTTTTATTATGTTTTAAAGATTTGAGTGTATTAAGTCAGCTGTCCTCGTTAGTAACCTACAACTAGTTGTCCACAGTTAGATGTACAGAAATAAATCGATATATATTATCTTGAATCAATCCACGAACCAGTGTATACACGTCTCAGGATAGATCACAACTCAAAGTATATATATTTTTGGAATCAACCTCAACCCTGTATAGTTAACTCCAACATTACTGCATATAGAGTGCTTATGGTTGTTCCAAATAATATATATACATGGGTCGATATGATATGTCAAAACATTTGCATACGTATCTATGGTATCCCAGAATTACATAATATATTAGAACACATGTATAATACAATATAAGTTAGCTAGGATATGATTTGTATAGATTTGTTAAACATTTCCCGTAGCTAAAAAGATCAAAAATATCCAATCTTGTTTTACCCATAACTTCTTCATTTTAAATCCGTTTTGAGTGAATCAAATTGCTATGGTTTCATATTGAACTCTAATTTAAGAATCCAAATAGAAAAAGTATAGCTTTATAGGTGGAAATTTAAGTTACATGTCAATTACTAAAGAGGTAGTCATTTCCGTCAAAAGAACGAAATCTTGATGACCATTTTGAAAAACATACTTTTGCTTTGAGTTTAACCAAGATTTTTGGATATAGTTTCATTTTCATATGAAAAATCATTTTCCCAGAAGAACAACTTTTAAATCAAAGTTTATCATAGTTTTTAATTATCCAAACCAAAACAGCCCCCGGTTTCACTACGACGGCGTATATCCGATTTTATGGTGTTCATCGTGTTTCCAGGTTTTAAATTATTAAGTTATCATATCATATAGATATAGAACATGTGTTTAGTTGATTTTTAAAAGTCAAGTTAGAAGGATTAACTTTTGTTTGCGAACAAGTTTAGAATTAACTAAACTATGTTCTAGTGATTACAAGGTTAAACCTTCGAATAAGATAGCTTTATATGTATGAATCGAATGATGTTATGAACATCATTACTACCTCAAGTTTTCTGGATAAAACTACTGTAAATGAGAAAAATGGATCTAGCTTCAAAAGATCCTTGGATGGCTTGAAAGTTCTTGAAACAGAATCATGACACGAAAAATAGTTCAAGTAAGATTTTCACTCGAAATAAGATTGTTATAGTTGTAGAAATTGAATCAAAGTTTGAATATGAATATTACCTTGAATTAGAAAGATAACCTACTGTAAATAACAAAGGTTCCTTGATCTTAGATGATTACTTAGAATGGATTAGAAATCTTGGAAGTAGACTTGCAAACTTGGAAGTATTCTTGATTTTTATGAAATTATACTTATTGAATTTATGAAGAACACTTAGAACTTGAAGATAGAACTTGAGAGAGATCAATTAGATGAAGAAAATTGAAGAATGAAAGTGTTTGTAGGTGTTTTTGGTCGTTGGTATATGGATTAGATATAAAGGATATGTAATTTTATTTTCATGTAAATAAGTCATGAATGATTACTAATATTTTTGTAATTTTATGAGATATTTCATGCTAGTTGCCAAATGATGGTTCCCACATGTGTTAGGTGACTCACATGGGCTGCTAATATCTGATCATTGGAGTGTATATACCAATAGTACATACATCTAAAAGTTGTGTATTGTACGAGTACGAATATGGGTGCATACGAGTAGAATTATTGATGAAACTGAACGAGGATGTAATTGTAAGCATTTTTGTTAAGTAGAAGTACTTTGATATGTGTCTTGAAGTCTTTCAAAAGTGTTATAATACATATCAAAACACAACATGTATATACATTCTAATGGAGTTGTTAAGTCTTCGTTAGTCGTTACATGTAAGTGTTGTTTTGAAACCTTTAAGTTAACGATCTCAATTAATGTTGTTAACCCAAAGTTTATTATATCAAATGAGATGTTAAATTATTATATTATCATGATATTATGATGTATAAATATCTCTTAATATGATATATACATGAAAATATCGTTACAACGATAATCGTTACATATAAGTCTCATTTCGTAATTCTTGAGTTAGTAGTCTTGTTTTTACATATGTAGTTCATTGTTAACACACTTAATGATATATTTAAATATCATTTTATCATGTTAAATATAGTGTATCAATATCTTAATAAGATACATATGTATTTAGTAGACGTTATCATAACGATAATCGTTATATATAACATTTCGAGTTTCTTAACTTAGTAAACTCATTTCTTATGTATATCACACATTGTTAATATACTTAGTGAGATACTTACTCATCATAATCTTATGTCAACCATATATATATGTCTATATATACCACAACATGTAGATTTTACAATTTTGTAACGTTCGTGAATCGCTGGTCAACTTGGGTGATCAATTGTCTATATGAAACTTATTTCATTTAATCAAGTCTTAAAAAGTTTGATTTCTTAACACGTTGGAAACATTTAGTCATATAAATATCAGTCTCAATTAATATATATAAACATGGAAAAGTTCGGGTCACTACAAATTACCCTTTCGATTTTAATCTATTTTTGATCTCAAGTGATTTGGACATTACTTGATCTCAAGTGTGGGGTG
Organism: Rutidosis leptorrhynchoides; assembly: GCF_046630445.1. Lineage (NCBI taxonomy): Eukaryota > Viridiplantae > Streptophyta > Magnoliopsida > Asterales > Asteraceae > Rutidosis > Rutidosis leptorrhynchoides. Next base: position 2,328,832 of record NC_092337.1, read on the forward strand.
GGGGATCTAAAATCTCTCGGGTTGGTTGTTAATTGAGTCATCATCATATTAGTTTTGATCTAAAATACTTGACGTTTCACGGCCAAAACCCTTTTGCTATACAAATTGGCAAGTTGTTACCTATGAATTGAAGCTTACAAAATGTGCAAAATGTCGTTTCCTATTTTCTTTCCGCCCTAGGCCGAAGCCGGGTCTAGTTGGCCCGGAAATTACGCATGCTCTGTGTCATTTCCCTAAAACCAAGGGGAACTGTGGGTGACACTTTCCAATACCCTTAGGTTCCATCCTTTATAGGAAGTAAAGTCTTCCGAGTGTTCGTTCTACTTGGTATAGCACACTTCATAAACTATACCATTTCATACCAATATCATTTCACGATATAAGGTACTGTAGGAAGAGGAAGTCTTGAATTTCCAAACACGTTCATTGTGACGACCCAAAAATTTCTGACCAAATTTAAACTTGATCTTTATATGATTTCGACACGATAGGCAGAGTATGTAATGTTGAGTTTCAAAATCTTGAACTGTTTACATGAAATCATTTGACCTTTTAACTGTACTCGACGATTCACGAACGATTGTTTGTAAATAAATATGTATATATATATATATATATATATATATATATATAAGGATATATAATAATTTGAATTAATAAAAAAATACATTTTAATCAATTAGAATTAAAGAATGCAAAATAATAAATAGGATTATTAAGTTATTATCAAAATGGGTACATATATATATATATATATATATATATATATATATATATATATATATATATATATATATATATATAAATTCCATATTGACTAACAAATATTCAGTATATATAATTTTTTTTTTTGGTAAATAATAAACCTATCAATATAATTACGGGTCATATTTATTTGAATGTAGTATTAATCAGAAACACACGCATCAGTGGAATGGTAAAGGATTAGTTTGGTGAGCAGGAGGTCTCGGGTTCGATTCCAGTTCGGGCCATATCTTTTTAGATAGACTTTTGGAAGGTAGTTTTCATTACAAACATTATTATTATTATTATAAATGTTATTATTATTACTACTATTATTATTATTATCATTATTTTAATTATAATTATTTCATTAGTATTATAATTACTAGTAATATCAATTAACACTTATTATTGCTATCATAATTATAATAAGTAAATTATTACAAACATTATTATTATTAATAATAATATTATCATTAAAGTACATTTCATTAATATTGTTATAATTACTATCACTATTATTATTATTAATATTATTATTATTATTATTATTATTATTATTATTTTTATTATTATTATTATTATTATTATTATTATTATTATTATTATTATTATTATTATTATTATTATTATTACCATTATTATTATTAGCATTTGTATCAAAATGATTAATAAAATTATCGTCAATATAACTAACATTAGAATATGATTATTAGAATAATTAGTATTATTATTATTGTTATCGCTAAGTATTAACATTAAGTTATATTAGTTTTATTATTACTATCATAATACAATTTATTATATATATCACTAATTTCAGTATTATTATCATATTTATAATAATTGAAATCATTATTATTATTAATATACGTATTATTATTAATATTATCAGTATTATAATGATTATCATATTTAGTGTTATTATAATAACTATCTTTTCAAACAACTGATATATATATATATAAAAATATATTTAATACATATAACATAACAAAAATCAATATTTTCATATACAAAATGAATATATAAAACATATATATACTATTAATATAAAAAAAGATGTAACTTATAAATTTATATATATATATGTGTTCAATTACAACTATGAATATTAATAAATATACAAATGATATAGGTTCGTGAATCCGAGGTCAACCCTACACTTGTTCAATGTCGTCATATGTATTTTTACTACAAAATACATTAGGTGAGTTTCATTTGCCTTTTTACCCTTTATATTTTTGGGCTGAGAATACATGCGCAATTTTTTATAAATGTTTTACGAAATAGACACACGTAATTGAAACTACATTATATGGGTGAATGATCGAAGCCGAATATGCCCATTTTGCTTGGTAGCCTAAGAATTAGTAAACCAGTCTACTAATTGACGCGAATCCTAAAGATAGATCTATTGGGCCTAACGAACCCCATCCAAAGTACCGGATGCTTTAGTACTTCGATGTTGTTTTAATCATATCCGAAGGATTTCCCAGAATGATAGGGGATATTCTCATATGCATCTTGTTAATGTCGATTACCAGGTGTTCACCATATGAATGATTATTTTTGTCTCTATGCATGGGACGTATATTTATGAGAATTGGAAATGAAATCCTGTGGTCTATTAAAATATTGAAATGATTGTTATAATAAACTAATGAACTCACCAACCTTTGGTTGACAATTTAAAGCATGTTTATTCTCAGGTATGAAAGAAATTTTCCGCTGTGCATTTGCTCATTATAGAGATATTATTTGGAGTTATTCATGACATATTTCAAAAGACGTTGCATTCGAGTCGTTGAGTTCATCAAGATTAATATTAAGTCAATTATAGTTGGATATATTATGAAATGGTATGCATGATGTCAACTTTTGATGTAATGAAAGGTTGTCTTTTAAAAACAAATGCAACGTTTGTAAAATGTATCATATAGAGGTCAAATACCTCGCGATGTAATCATATGTTATTGTATTCGTCCTTATGGATTAGGACGGGTCTCTACATGTGGTATCAGAACGGTGCTCTTAGTGAACCAGGTCTTGCATTAGTGTGTCTAACTGATAGTTGTTTAGATGCATTAGTGGGTCTGGACTTCGACCGTGTCTGCATGTCAAAAGTTTTGCTTATCATTTCTAGTCAGAAATCATCTGCTTATCATCCTTAGGAAATTACCTTCTTATCATTTTTAGTCTAGACACATCTTAATGCAATGATTGCATGAATAGTATATAGACAAAATTCGTATCTTAGCGTATCTGCTAATTCCATATCTTAGCATATCTGTTACTGTAGACTTTGCCTGACAGCTTCCGTAGATTCCTCCGTAACTTATGGGATTTTAGTATTATATATGCATATGTAAATTAGGTAATGTAGGGTACTAATCTACATCCTATAATCTATTTCTTTTCGAAAATCCTTCATCTGATCGTACGAGGTGAATCCCTCAACCAGTTCGAGTTCCACAGATTCCGATAGCTATTCCGATAATTAATCCGACAGCTATTCTGGCATGGATGTTCACCTAAGCTCCGAAAGCAGTGTCACCAGAATGAATCAACCAATCATCTGAAATGTCCCGTTCTTATTGATTAAAAACGTTCCATATTAATTGATTTCGTTGCGAGGTTTTGACCTCTATATGAGACGTTTTTCAAAGACTGCATTCATTTTAAAACAAACCATAACCTTTATTTCATCAATAAAGGTTTAAAAAGCTTTACGTAGATTATCAAATAATGATAATCTAAAATATCCTGTTTACACACGACCATTACATAATGGTTTACAATACAAATATGTTACAACAAAATAAGTTTCTTGAATGCAGTTTTTACACAATATCATACAAGCATGGACTCCAAATCTCGTCCTTATTTAAGTATGCGACAGCGGAAGCTCTTAATAATCACCTGAGAATAAACATGCTTAAAACGTCAACAAAAATGTTGGTGAGTTATAGGTTTAACCTATATATACCAAATCATAATAATAGACCACAAGATTTCATATTTCAATACACATCCCATACATAGAGATAAAAATCATTCATATGGTGAACACCTGGTAACCGACAATAACAAGATGCATATATAAGAATATCCCCATCATTCCGGGACACCCTTCGGATATGATATAAATTTCGAAGTACTAAAGCATCCGGTACTTTGGATGGGGTTTGTTAGGCCCAATAGATCTATCTTTAGGATTCGCGTCAATTAGGGTGTCTGTTCCCTAATTCTTAGATTACCAGACTTTAATAAAAAGGGGCATATTCGATTTCGATAATTCAACCATAGAATGTAGTTTCACGTACTTGTGTCTATTTTGTAAATCATTTATAAAACCTGCATGTATTCTCATCCCAAAAATATTAGATTTTAAAAGTGGGACTATAACTCACTTTCACAGATTTTTACTTCGTCGGGAAGTAAGACTTGGCCACTGGTTGATTCACGAACCTATAACAATATATACATATATATCAAAGTATGTTCAAAATATATTTACAACACTTTTAATATATTTTGATGTTTTAAGTTTATTAAGTCAGCTGTCCTCGTTAGTAACCTACAACTAGTTGTCCACAGTTAGATGTACAGAAATAAATCGATAAATATTATCTTGAATCAATCCACGACCCAGTGTATACGTATCTCAGTATTGATCACAACTCAAACTATATATATTTTGGAATCAACCTCAACCCTGTATAGCTAACTCCAACATTCACATATAGAGTGTCTATGGTTGTTCCGAAATATATATAGATGTGTCGACATGATAGGTCGAAACATTGTATACGTGTCTATGGTATCTCAAGATTACATAATATATAATACAAGTTGATTAAGTTATGGTTGGAATAGATTTGTTACCAATTTTCACGTAGCTAAAATGAGAAAAATTATCCAATATTGTTTTACCCATAACTTCTTCATTTTAAATCCGTTTTGAGTGAATCAAATTGCTATGGTTTCATATTGAACTCTATTTTATGAATCTAAACAAAAAAAGTATAGGTTTCTAGTCGGAAAAATAAGTTACAAGTCGTTTTTTTAAAGGTAGTCATTTCAGTCGAAAGAACGACGTCTAGATGACCATTTTAGAAAACATACTTCCACTTTGAGTTTAACCATAATTTTTGGATATAGTTTCATGTTCATAATAAAAATCATTTTCTCAGAATAACAACTTCTAAATCAAAGTTTATCATAGTTTTTAATTAACTAACCCAAAACAGCCCGCGGTGTTACTACGACGGCGTAAATCCGGTTTTACGGTGTTTTTCGTGTTTCCAGGTTTTAAATCATTAAGTTAGCATATCATATAGATATAGAACATGTGTTTAGTTGATTTTAAAAGTCAAGTTAGAAGGATTAACTTTTGTTTGCGAACAAGTTTAGAATTAACTAAACTATGTTCTAGTGATTACAAGTTTAAACCTTCGAATAAGATAGCTTTATATGTATGAATCGAATGATGTTATGAACATCATTACTACCTCAAGTTTAGTAGGTAAACCTACTGGAAGTGACAAGAAATGATCTAGCTTCAAAGGATCTTGGATGGCTTGAAAGTTCTTGAAGTAGGATCATGACACAAAAACAAGTTCAAGTAAGATTTTTGCTCGAATTAAGATAGTTTATAGTTATAGAAATTGAATCAAAGTTTGAATATGAATATTACCTTGAATAAGAAAGATAACCTACTGTATATAACAAAGGTTTCTTGATCTTAGATGATTACTTGGAATGGATTAGAAAGCTTGGAAGTAAATTAGTAAACTTGAAGGGATTTTTGAAGTATTCTTGAAGTGTTCTTCCTATGATGATTATAGCTTGATTCTTGAAGTGATTTTTGATGAAGATGATGATTAACTACTGGAAAAATACGTTCATAATAGTGTGGGTGTGTTGAGAGAGAATTAGAAAGAGATTTGGAAGTGAAATGGAGTGAATGATGAGTGTTAATTGGTGAGTGGTGAGTGGGGTTAAAAGGAGTTCTAGTTAGTTGACTAGCTCATGGTAGAAGTTAAAATTGATTAGTCATACATGACATAATCAAGAGTGGAATCCCATGCTAGTTCCTATTGGTATATACCCATAGTAAGTACGTTTTGAAGCTGTGTATAATACGGGTAAGAATACGACTAGAATTCTTGATGAAAGAAAAGAATGGGAAAGTAACTGTAACCATTTTCGTTAAGTATGAGTGTTTCGATATATGTCTTGAAGTCTTACAAAAGTATTTTAATACATCTAAATACACTACATGTATATACATTTTAACGGAGTCGTTAAGTCATCGTTAGTCGTTACATGTAAGTGTTGTTTTGAAACCTTTAAGTTAACGATCTCAATTAATGTTGTTAACCCATTGTTTATTATATCTAATGAGATGTTAAATTATTATATTATCATGATATTATGATATATTAATATATCTTAATATGATATATATACATTTAAATGTCGTTACAACGATAATCGTTACATATATGTCTCGTTTAAAAATCATTAAGTTAGTAGTCTTGTTTTTACATATGTAGTTCATTGTTAATATACTTAATGATATGTTTACTTATCATAATATCATGTTAACTATATATATAACCAAATATATGTCATCATATAGTTTTTACAAGTTTTAACGTTCGTGAATCACCGGTCAACTTGGGTAGTCAATTGTCTATATGAAACCTATTTCAATTAATCAAGTCTTAACAAGTTTGATTGCTTAACATGTTGGAAACATTTAATCATGTAAACATCAATCTCAATTAATATATATAAACATGGAAAAGTTCGGGTCACTACAGTACCTACCCGTTAAATAAATTTCGTCCCGAAATTTTAAGCTGTTGAAGGTGTTGACGAATCTTCTGGAAATAGATGCGGGTATTTCTTCTTCATCTGATCTTCACGCTCCCAGGTGAACTCGGGTCCTCTACGAGCATTCCATCGAACCTTAACAATTGGTATCTTGTTTTGCTTAAGTCTTTTAACCTCACGATCCATTATTTCGACGGGTTCTTCGATGAATTGGAGTTTTTCGTTGATTTGGATTTCATCTAACGGAATAGTGAGATCTTCTTTAGCAAAACATTTCTTCAAATTCGAGACGTGGAAAGTGTTATGTACAGCCGCGAGTTGTTGAGGTAATTCAAGTCGGTAAGCTACTGGTCCGACACGATCAATAATCTTGAATGGTCCAATATACCTTGGATTTAATTTCCCTCGTTTACCAAATCGAACAACGCCTTTCCAAGGTGAAACTTTAAGCATGACCATCTCTCCAATTTCAAATTCTATATCTTTTCTTTTAATGTCAGCGTAGCTCTTTTGTCGACTTTGGGCGGTTTTCAACCGTTGTTGAATTTGGATGATCTTCTCGGTAGTTTCTTGTATAATCTCCGGACCCGTAATCTGTCTATCCCCCACCTCACTCCAACAAATCGGAGACCTGCACTTTCTACCATAAAGTGCTTCAAACGGCGCCATCTCAATGCTTGAATGGTAGCTGTTGTTGTAGGAAAATTCTGCTAACGGTAGATGTCGATCCCAACTGTTTCCGAAATCAATAACACATGCTCGTAGCATGTCTTCAAGCGTTTGTATCGTCCTTTCGCTCTGCCCATCAGTTTGTGGATGATAGGCAGTACTCATGTCTAGACGAGTTCCTAATGCTTGCTGTAATGTCTGCCAGAATCTTGAAATAAATCTGCCATCCCTATCAGAGATAATAGAGATTGGTATTCCATGTCTGGAGACGACTTCCTTCAAATACAGTCGTGCTAACTTCTCCATCTTGTCATCTTCTCTTATTGGTAGGAAGTGTGCTGATTTGGTGAGACGATCAACTATTACCCAAATAGTATCAAAACCACTTGCAGTCCTTGGCAATTTAGTGATGAAATCCATGGTAATGTTTTCCCATTTCCATTCCGGGATTTCGGGTTGTTGAAGTAGACCTGATGGTTTCTGATGCTCAGCTTTGACCTTAGAACACGTCAAACATTCTCCTACATATTTAGCAACATCGGCTTTCATACCCGGCCACCAAAAATGTTTCTTGAGATCCTTGTACATCTTCCCCGTTCCAGGATGTATTGAGTATCTGGTTTTATGAGCTTCTCTAAGTACCATTTCTCTCATATCTCCAAATTTTGGTACCCAAATCCTTTCAGCCCTATACCGGGTTCCGTCTTCCCGAATATTAAGATGCTTCTCCGATCCTTTGGGTATTTCATCCTTTAAATTTCCTTCTTTTAAAACTCCTTGTTGCGCCTCCTTTATTTGAGTAGTAATGTTATTATGAATCATTATATTCATAAATTTTACTCGAATGGGTTCTCTATCCTTCCTGCTCAAGGCATCGGCTACCACATTTGCCTTCCCCGGGTGGTAACGAATCTCAAAATCGTAATCATTCAATAATTCAATCCACCTACGCTGCCTCATATTCAGTTGTTTCTGATTAAATATGTGTTGAAGACTTTTGTGGTCGGTATATATAATACTTTTGACCCCATATAAGTAGTGCCTCCAAGTCTTTAATGCAAAAACAACCGCGCCTAATTCCAAATCATGCGTCGTATAATTTTGTTCGTGAATCTTCAATTGTCTAGACGCATAAGCAATCACCTTCATTCGTTGCATTAATACACAACCGAGACCTTGCTTTGATGCGTCACAATAAATCACAAAATCATCATTCCCTTCAGGCAATGACAATATAGGTGCCGTAGTTAGCTTTTTCTTCAATAACTGAAACGCTTTCTCTTGTTCATCATTCCATTCAAATTTCTTCCCTTTATGCGTTAATGCAGTCAAGGGTTTTGCTATTCTGGAAAAGTCTTGGATGAACCTTCTGTAGTAACCAGCTAGTCCTAAAAACTGGCGTATGTGTTTCGGAGTTTTCGGGGTTTCCCACTTTTCAACAGTTTCTATCTTTGCCGGATCCACCTTAATACCTTCTTTGTTCACTATGTGACCGAGGAATTGAACTTCTTCCAACCAAAATGCACACTTTGAAAACTTAGCGTACAATTCTTCCTTCCTCAATACTTCTAACACCTTTCTCAAATGTTCACCGTGTTCTTGGTCATTCTTTGAGTAAATAAGTATGTCATCAATGAAAACGATGACAAACTTGTCATGGTATGGTCCACACACTCGGTTCATAAGGTCCATGAACACAGCTGGTGCATTAGTTAAACCAAACGGCATGACCATAAACTCGTAATGACCGTAACGTGTTCTGAAAGCAGTCTTTGGAATATCATCTTCTTTCACCCGCATTTGATGATACCCGGAACGTAAGTCAATCTTTGAATAAACAGACGAGCCTTGTAGTTGATCAAATAAGTCGTCGATTCTCGGTAGTGGGTAGCGGTTCTTGATGGTAAGTTTGTTCAACTCTCGGTAGTCGATACACAACCTGAATGTACCATCTTTCTTCTTGACAAACAAAACAGGAGCTCCCCACGGTGATGTGCTTGGTCGAATGAAACCACGCTCTAAAAGTTCTTGTAATTGGCTTTGCAGTTCTTTCATCTCGCTGGGTGCAAGTCTGTAAGGAGCACGAGCTATTGGTGCAGCTCCTGGTACAAGATCTATTTGAAATTCAACGGATCGATGTGGGGGTAATCCCGGTAATTCTTTCGGAAATACATCGGGAAATTCTTTTGCAATGGGAACATCATTGATGCTCTTTTCTTCAGTTTGTACTTTCTCGACGTGTGCTAGAACAGCATAGCAACCTTTTCTTATTAGTTTTTGTGCCTTCAAATTACTAATAAGATGTAGCTTCGTGTTGCCCTTTTCTCCGTACACCATTAAGGGTTTTCCTTTTTCTCGTATAATGCGAATTGCATTTTTGTAACAAACGATCTCCGCTTTCACTTCTTTCAACCAGTCCATACCGATTATCACATCAAAACTCCCTAACTCTACTGGTATCAAATCAATCTTAAATGTTTCGCTAACCAGTTTAATTTCTCGATTCCGACATATATTATCTGCTGAAATTAATTTACCATTTGCTAATTCGAGTAAAAATTTACTATCCAAAGGCGTCAATGGACAACTTAATTTAGCACAAAAATCTCTACTCATATAGCTTCTATCCGCACCCGAATCAAATAAAACGTAAGCAGATTTATTGTCAATAAGAAACGTACCCGTAACAAGCTCCGGGTCTTCCTGTGCCTCTACCGCATTAATATTGAAAACTCTTCCACGACCTTGTCCATTCGTGTTCTCCTGGTTCGGGCAATTTCTAATAATGTGGCCCGGTTTTCCACATTTATAACAAACTACATTGGCATAACTTGCTCCGACACTACTTGCTCCGCCATTACTCGTTCCGACACCATTTGTTCCTTTCGTTCTATTAACCCCTGGTCCGTATACCTCACACTTCGCCGCGCTATGACCATTTCTTTTACACTTGTTGCAAAATTTGGTGCAGAACCCCGAGTGATTCTTTTCACACCTTTGGCATAGCTGCTTCTGATTGTTGTTGTTGTTGCGGTTATTATTGTTGTTAGGATGATTGTTGTAGTTGCTGTTGTTGTTGTTGTTGTTGTTGGGCCGTTTGTTGTAGTTGCGATTGTTGGGATAATTGTTGCGATTATTGTTGTAATTGCTGTTGTTGCTGTATTGGCGATTCTTATCACCGTTTTCCTCCCACTTTCTTTTGACTTGCTTCACATTGGCCTCTTCAGCAGTCTGTTCTTTAATTCTTTCTTCAATCTGGTTCACTAGTTTGTGAGCCATTCTACATGCCTGTTGTATGGAGGCGGGCTCGTGTGAACTTATATCTTCTTGGATTCTTTCCGGTAATCCTTTCACAAACGCGTCGATCTTCTCTTCCTCATCTTCGAACGCTCCCGGACACAATAGGCACAATTCTGTGAATCGTCTTTCGTACGTGGTAATATCAAAGCCTTGGGTTCGTAACCCTCTAAGTTCTGTCTTGAGCTTATTGACCTCGGTTCTGGGACGGTACTTCTCGTTCATCAAGTGCTTGAATGCTGACCACGGTAGTGCGTACGCATCATCTTGTCCCACTTGCTCTAGATAGGTATTCCACCATGTTAACGCAGAACCTGTGAAGGTATGCGTAGCGTACTTCACTTTGTCCTCTTCAGTACACTTACTTATGGCAAACACCGATTCAACCTTCTCGGTCCACCGTTTCAATCCGATCGGTCCTTCGGTTCCATCAAATTCCAAAGGTTTGCAGGCAGTGAATTCTTTGTAGGTGCATCCTACACGATTTCCTGTATTGCTAGATCCAAGGTTATTGTTGGTATATAGCGCAGCCTGTACTGCGGCTATGTTTGAAGCTAGAAAAGTACGGAATTCCTCTTCATTCATATTCACGGTGTGTCGAGTAGTCGGTGCCATTTCCTTCAAAATAGTCAAATGGAACAAGTTAATCATACAGAATATTAAGAGTAGTTAATAGTATTTTGTAGCATAATATGAACTCATTTATAAAAGCTTTTTCTTCATATTAGCGTTTTATAAGTTTAAATTCGGGTAGTACCTACCCGTTAAGTTCATACTTAGTAGCTAATATACAATTCAACTACTACAATTCTATATGAAAAACTGATTATAATAATATTTCGCGTTCAAACTTTTATACAATATTTTACAAACTTACAATACCGCTTATTTTACATAAAGCATGAAATATAGCACACAATAACTTTGATACAAGATAGTTGTGAAGATAATTCTAGCTAGTACACAAGTCGTTCAGCAAAGGCAATAAAGACACGTAATTCATACGTCCAGAAACAAGTCATGCATTCTGGTTTTACTAGGACTACTTCCCATCCTTGGTCTTGTGGAACATAACCGTTATGGCCGTTGATAAGACAGCGTGTTGTAACGTCGTCAAAGGGACGAGGGTTACGTAATGTCCAACAGTCCCGTAATAATCTAAAAACCTCATTTCTTACCCCAATTACCGACTCCGTCACTTGTGGAAACGTTTTGTTTAATAGTTGTAGCCCGATGTTCTTGTTCTCACTTTGGTGAGAAGCGAACATTACTAATCCGTAAGCATAACATGCTTCTTTATGTTGCATGTTAGCCGCTTTTTCTAAATCACGAAGTCCAATATTCGGATATATTGAGTCAAAATAATTTCTTAACCCGTTGCGAAAAATAGCATTTGGGTTCCCCGCAATATATGCGTCAAAGTAAACACATCGTAACTTATGGGTTTCCCAATGTGATATCCCCCATCTTTCAAACGAAAGTCTCTTATAAACCAAGACATTCTTGGAACGTTCTTCGAATGTCTTACAAACTGATCTCGCCTTAAATAGTTGTGCCGAAGAATTCTGGCCGACTCTAGACAAGATTTCATCAATCATGTCTCCGGGTAGGTCTCTTAAAATATTGGGTTGTCTATCCATTTTGTGTTTTTAAACTGTAAAATAGACAAGAGTTAGATTCATAAAAAAAATACTTATTAATACAAGCAATTTTTACATATATCATAAAGCATAAGAACACTATATTCCATATATTACACCACACGAATACAACTATCTTATTCCGACTCGCTCGTTTCTTCTTCTTCGGTTTTGGTTCGTTTGGCAAGTTTCTAGGGATATATGATGTTCCCCTAATACGAGCTGTCGTTGTCCACATTGGTTTAGAAAAACCTGGTGGTTTAGAGGTTCCCGGGTCATTGTTACAACTTAAGGACTTCGGGGGTTGACGATACATATAAAGTTCATCGGGGTTGGAATTAGATTTCTCTATTTTTATGCCATTTCCCTTATTATTTTCTTTTGCCTTTTTAAATTCAGTTGGGGTAATTTCTATAACATCATCGGAATTCTCGTCGGAATCCGATTCATCGGAGAATTGGTAATCCTCCCAATATTTTGCTTCCTTGGCGGAAACACCATTGACCATAATTAACTTTGGTCGGTTGGTTGAGGATTTTCTTTTACTTAACCGTTTTATTATTTCCCCCACCGGTTCTATTTCTTCATCCGGTTCCGATTCTTCTTCCGGTTCCGATTCTTCTTCCGGTTCCGACTCTTCTTCCGGTTCCTCTTCGGGAACTTGTGAATCAGTCCACAAATCATTCCAATTTACATTTGACTCTTCATTATTATTAGGTGAGTCAATGGGACTTGTTCTAGAGGTAGACATCTATCACATAATATCAAACACGTTAAGAGATTAATATATCACATAATATTCATATGTTAAAAATATATAGTTTCCAACAAAAATGTTAAGCAATCATTTTTAAAGAAAACACGGTCGAAGTCCAGACTCACTAATGCATCCTAACAAACTCGATAAGACACACTAATGCAAATTTTCTGGTTCTCTAAGACCAACGCTCGGATACCAACTGAAATGTCCCGTTCTTATTGATTAAAAACGTTCCATATTAATTGATTTCGTTGCGAGGTTTTGACCTCTATATGAGACGTTTTTCAAAGACTGCATTCATTTTAAAACAAACCATAACCTTTATTTCATCAATAAAGGTTTAAAAAGCTTTACGTAGATTATCAAATAATGATAATCTAAAATATCCTGTTTACACACGACCATTACATAATGGTTTACAATACAAATATGTTACAACAAAATAAGTTTCTTGAATGCAGTTTTTACACAATATCATACAAGCATGGACTCCAAATCTCGTCCTTATTTAAGTATGCGACAGCGGAAGCTCTTAATAATCACCTGAGAATAAACATGCTTAAAACGTCAACAAAAATGTTGGTGAGTTATAGGTTTAACCTATATATACCAAATCATAATAATAGACCACAAGATTTCATATTTCAATACACATCCCATACATAGAGATAAAAATCATTCATATGGTGAACACCTGGTAACCGACAATAACAAGATGCATATATAAGAATATCCCCATCATTCCGGGACACCCTTCGGATATGATATAAATTTCGAAGTACTAAAGCATCCGGTACTTTGGATGGGGTTTGTTAGGCCCAATAGATCTATCTTTAGGATTCGCGTCAATTAGGGTGTCTGTTCCCTAATTCTTAGATTACCAGACTTTAATAAAAAGGGGCATATTCGATTTCGATAATTCAACCATAGAATGTAGTTTCACGTACTTGTGTCTATTTTGTAAATCATTTATAAAACCTGCATGTATTCTCATCCCAAAAATATTAGATTTTAAAAGTGGGACTATAACTCACTTTCACAGATTTTTACTTCGTCGGGAAGTAAGACTTGGCCACTGGTTGATTCACGAACCTATAACAATATATACATATATATCAAAGTATGTTCAAAATATATTTACAACACTTTTAATATATTTTGATGTTTTAAGTTTATTAAGTCAGCTGTCCTCGTTAGTAACCTACAACTAGTTGTCCACAGTTAGATGTACAGAAATAAATCGATAAATATTATCTTGAATCAATCCACGACCCAGTGTATACGTATCTCAGTATTGATCACAACTCAAACTATATATATTTTGGAATCAACCTCAACCCTGTATAGCTAACTCCAACATTCACATATAGAGTGTCTATGGTTGTTCCGAAATATATATAGATGTGTCGACATGATAGGTCGAAACATTGTATACGTGTCTATGGTATCTCAAGATTACATAATATATAATACAAGTTGATTAAGTTATGGTTGGAATAGATTTGTTACCAATTTTCACGTAGCTAAAATGAGAAAAATTATCCAATATTGTTTTACCCATAACTTCTTCATTTTAAATCCGTTTTGAGTGAATCAAATTGCTATGGTTTCATATTGAACTCTATTTTATGAATCTAAACAAAAAAAGTATAGGTTTCTAGTCGGAAAAATAAGTTACAAGTCGTTTTTTTAAAGGTAGTCATTTCAGTCGAAAGAACGACGTCTAGATGACCATTTTAGAAAACATACTTCCACTTTGAGTTTAACCATAATTTTTGGATATAGTTTCATGTTCATAATAAAAATCATTTTCTCAGAATAACAACTTCTAAATCAAAGTTTATCATAGTTTTTAATTAACTAACCCAAAACAGCCCGCGGTGTTACTACGACGGCGTAAATCCGGTTTTACGGTGTTTTTCGTGTTTCCAGGTTTTAAATCATTAAGTTAGCATATCATATAGATATAGAACATGTGTTTAGTTGATTTTAAAAGTCAAGTTAGAAGGATTAACTTTTGTTTGCGAACAAGTTTAGAATTAACTAAACTATGTTCTAGTGATTACAAGTTTAAACCTTCGAATAAGATAGCTTTATATGTATGAATCGAATGATGTTATGAACATCATTACTACCTCAAGTTTAGTAGGTAAACCTACTGGAAGTGACAAGAAATGATCTAGCTTCAAAGGATCTTGGATGGCTTGAAAGTTCTTGAAGTAGGATCATGACACAAAAACAAGTTCAAGTAAGATTTTTGCTCGAATTAAGATAGTTTATAGTTATAGAAATTGAATCAAAGTTTGAATATGAATATTACCTTGAATAAGAAAGATAACCTACTGTATATAACAAAGGTTTCTTGATCTTAGATGATTACTTGGAATGGATTAGAAAGCTTGGAAGTAAATTAGTAAACTTGAAGGGATTTTTGAAGTATTCTTGAAGTGTTCTTCCTATGATGATTATAGCTTGATTCTTGAAGTGATTTTTGATGAAGATGATGATTAACTACTGGAAAAATACGTTCATAATAGTGTGGGTGTGTTGAGAGAGAATTAGAAAGAGATTTGGAAGTGAAATGGAGTGAATGATGAGTGTTAATTGGTGAGTGGTGAGTGGGGTTAAAAGGAGTTCTAGTTAGTTGACTAGCTCATGGTAGAAGTTAAAATTGATTAGTCATACATGACATAATCAAGAGTGGAATCCCATGCTAGTTCCTATTGGTATATACCCATAGTAAGTACGTTTTGAAGCTGTGTATAATACGGGTAAGAATACGACTAGAATTCTTGATGAAAGAAAAGAATGGGAAAGTAACTGTAACCATTTTCGTTAAGTATGAGTGTTTCGATATATGTCTTGAAGTCTTACAAAAGTATTTTAATACATCTAAATACACTACATGTATATACATTTTAACGGAGTCGTTAAGTCATCGTTAGTCGTTACATGTAAGTGTTGTTTTGAAACCTTTAAGTTAACGATCTCAATTAATGTTGTTAACCCATTGTTTATTATATCTAATGAGATGTTAAATTATTATATTATCATGATATTATGATATATTAATATATCTTAATATGATATATATACATTTAAATGTCGTTACAACGATAATCGTTACATATATGTCTCGTTTAAAAATCATTAAGTTAGTAGTCTTGTTTTTACATATGTAGTTCATTGTTAATATACTTAATGATATGTTTACTTATCATAATATCATGTTAACTATATATATAACCAAATATATGTCATCATATAGTTTTTACAAGTTTTAACGTTCGTGAATCACCGGTCAACTTGGGTAGTCAATTGTCTATATGAAACCTATTTCAATTAATCAAGTCTTAACAAGTTTGATTGCTTAACATGTTGGAAACATTTAATCATGTAAACATCAATCTCAATTAATATATATAAACATGGAAAAGTTCGGGTCACTACATCATCCATCCCTAATTCAGCTGATGGGTTCGTGTTCTGCCTAATCAATGGAGACAAGAAGAAGGTGATCCCTTCCACCAACCGAATTCACCTCTTGGCGAGGAACCTGATGCACTTACCGGTGAACCTATCCAAAACACCAATTTCACCCTCATTTCCCGAATATATCATCATGATTATATACTATCTCACAAATTCTAAACCTTATTCATCTGCTCGTTCCGACCGACAATCATCCCGAAATAATAGAAGGAGTCAACGAGCTCCGCGCTCGAGTAATCAATTTGGAAGATATGGTGCGAAATGTACCAGCTTCAGCAATATGAACGGCACCAACATCAATACTAGTACCACCATCCATGACATCCGCATCCCACACCTCAACATCACAATCTGTCCCATGAGCATCGACATTATACGCACCATAGATACTAAGGAGTACCAACAACAATGAACGATGAAGTATTAATCCATAACTTCATCGAAGAAATATTCCGTAAAGAAGAAATATTCTGTGAAGAATATGTGGTTTCTAAAAGTTTTAAATATTACTTATTCTAGCTCAAACCAAAAAGTAAATGAGATTAATATCATATTAACTCATTAAATCCATGATTGCATCTGAAGAAAATATATATGCAAGTATATTTTCATAAAGATTGTAATTAAAAATTCTTTTGTACAAACCATTAATGGTGAAAATATTTTAACGGGTAGGTAATACCCGAGGAATATTTAGATTTCACATTAATAAGTTACACAGTACATTCTTCGAATCTGATTCAACAGTCATTTACTATCCTACTTACATTCACAGATACACGTATCCGTTCACCGCAGAATAACCATTTTCATTCAATTTCATATTTAGATTTTGTCCTATCAGAATCCAACAAGTGGCATAATGAAGAAAACATTTGACAAAATAAAATTTGTTAGAAACAAACAAATTAAGCATGAGAAAATTTTGTTAAGAATCCACGCTAACAAAATCCTAGCTAACTGTTCCTAGCTAACTGTTAATTCCTTATTACATTTTATTATCGCAATTTATTTATCGCAGTTTATTTATCTCAATTTATATTCTTGCAATTTTATTTATCGTCATTTAATTTCTGTTATTTATTTTACGCACTTTATTTATCGTCATTTAAATACTGTTATTTACACACTTTAAATATCGGGACACGTATACAAGGTTTTGACATATCATATCGACGCATCTATATATATTATTTAGAATCACCATAGACACTCTATATGCTGTAATGCTAGAGTTTGCTATACAGGGTTGAGGTTGATTCTATAATAATATATATACTTTGAGTTGTGATCGAGTCTGAGACATGTACACGGGTCACAACACGTATTAATTAATTCAAATATTATATATTGCTAACTGTGGACTATCAACTGACGACTACCAACATTGGACAATTAAAATGAATTAAAATATTGATTATAACATATGAAACTAAACAATTCTTCAATTTTGCCACTTGATTTCATCTTAAACCTCATTTGTATCTTGACGATTACAATCTGCGATTCAAACCGTTCATGATTCTTGAAAATACCTCAATCGAGAGGATGAATCAACCGCACTTCATCTACAGAAGAAAAGATTGCTGCATATAGTTATGCACTTTAAAACACACAGAACATGAGTAAACATTTAACACGTCGTTGTGATAATCCCTTAGTGTTATTATTACCCAAAATAACTTGGTAATCCCTTTCAAAGTAGCAAATTTTGTCACAGCTCCAGCAAGTCAACCTCGACTTTTCGTTCGAAACAATCTTATTATAACCTTGATATATATGCGTGCTCTTTTATTGTTACCGGAGAATCTTTTATATTCCACCATATTACCAGCAGATGTACCAGCAACCTCGTCGCTTCTTGGTTTAAATCTCTCTAACAAATCACTATATTTATCTATTGAAGTCTCATCATATACTCATTCGCATCTTGTAACAAGAATTTCCATACCAATTACAGGGAATCAGCAAATCTGTATTGTGAGCCTCGCAACGTTTCCACATCAACAGTTATATGTATCCATATAACATTTATCTCTTAGAACTATGATCTTCCATTCTGAAATTCTGAAAAGCACCCAGTCTGCAAATTAATACTATGAATTTTGAAAAGTTGAATGAAGCAACAAAAATTGTAAACGACCTCAACAGACAAAAGTTGATGATAAAGAATTGTGTGTTGGCAAAGCTCAGAAAAAGTTTGAAACTGAAAAACTGATTGAGCCAACTACGAAGGAGTCTCTGAACAAATCACAAGGACTAAACTTGTACATTAAGAATCCTGATGATTCTGTTTCTGATGAAATCTTTAGCGAATACCTTGCTTCTGACTCCAAACTCTTGCAGACTGATAATGCTAAAAACGAACATATATTTCATAGCATTATTCCTCAAGAAAGACAAGCTTTTAGTTGCAATTGTTCTATTTACAAGTGATATTCGTTTAAATAATAAAAGGTGAAGACAAAAGACAGATTCGACGAATTGAAGACGCAAATGACCAAAAAGCTCAAAAGTTCAAAAGACAATCAAAGAGGTTCCAATTATTGATAAGAAACGTCTCGAAATTACAAGAGTACAAGATTCAAAACGCAAAGTACAAGATATTAAATTGTACGCAAGGACGTTCGAAAATCCGGAACCGGGACCAGAGTCAACTCTCAACGCTCGACGCAACGGACTAAAAATTACAAGTCAACTATGCACATAAATATAATATAATATTTAAATAATTCTTATAATTATTTATATATTATATAAATATATAAAAACTGTCGGCAAGAAAGACTCCAAAATGGAGTGAGCTGTATTTACAAACTCCGCGACTCGCGGAGTTTGAAGGACAAAAATGCCGCGAGTCCCGGAGCACCCCTGAACTCAATTCCCTATAAAGCCAACCGAATTCTGATCATTTTCATCATCCTTTTTCTTCTTCTCTCATAATACGTAAATATTTATATTTATATTTTAATTTTAATTTTAATTTTAATTTTAATTCTAATAATAAGGGTATGTTAGCGAATGTTGTAAGGGTGTAAGTCGAAATTCTGTCCGTGTAACGCTACGCTATTTTTAATCATTGTAAGTTATGTTCAACCTTTTTAATTTAATGTCTCGTAGCTAAGTTATTATTATGCTTATTTAATCCGAAGTAATCATGATGTTGGGCTAATTACTAAAATTGGGTAATTGGGCTTTGTACCATAATTGGGGTTTTGACAAAAGAACGACACTTGTGGAAATTAGACTATGGGCTATTAATGGGCTTTATATTTGTTTAACTAAATGATAGTTTGTTAATGTTAATATAAAGATATACAATTGGGCGTCCCTATAAATTACCATATACACTCGATCGGACACGATGGGCGGGGTATTTATATGTACGAATAATCGTTCATTTAACCGGACACGGGAATGGATTAATAGCCACTAGAATAATTAAAACAGGGGTGAAATTATGTACAAGGACACTTGGTATAATTGATAACAAAATATTAAAACCTTGGGTTACACTCAGTCGACATCCTAGTGTAATTATTAAACAAAGTATTAAAATCTTGTTAAAGTTTAAATCCCCAATTAGTTGGAATATTTAACTTCGGGTATAAGGATAATTTGACGAGGATACTCGCACTTTATATTTATGACTGATGGACTGTTATGGACAAAAACCAGACGAACATATTAAATAATCCAGGACAAAGGACAATTAACCCATGGGCATAAAATTAAAATCAACACGTCAAACATCATGATTACGGAAGTTTAAATAAGCATAATTCTTTTATTTCATATTTAATTTCCTTTATTTTATATTTAATTGCACTTCTAATTATCGCATTTTTATTGTTATTGTATTTAATTGCACTTTTAATTATCGTACTTTTTAATTATCGCAAGTTTAATTTATCGCACTTTTATTATTCGCAATTTCATTATTGTTATTTACTTTACGCTTTAATTTAAGTCTTGTATTTATTTTTAATATTTTACATTTGGTTTTAACTGCGACTAAAGTTTTAAAATCGACAAACCGGTCATTAAACGGTAAAAAACCCCCATTTATAATAATAATATTACCTATATATATATATTTGTATTTTTATAAAAGTAAACTAATTTAGCGTTAAGCTTTGTTTAAAAAGATTCCCTGTAGAATGAACCGGACTTACTAAAAACTACACTACTGTACGATTAGGTACACTGCCTATAAGTGTTGTAGCAAGGTTTAAGTATATCCATTCTCTAAATAAATAAATATCTTGTGTAAAATTGTATCGTATTTAATAGTTTTTCCTATAAAAATATAAGCTATTTTATATACACCTCGCACGACATCAAGTATATTTTTGGCGCTGCTGCCGGGGATCTCTTAAAAGCCGTAGGTGCAAGGCTAATATAAAAAAAAAAAGATTTTTAGTTTACTTTTATTAAAAATTCGTTTTTTATAAAAATACGTTTTAAATATTCGAAAATGTAAAAAGAAAAACAAAAATATAAGTATTTTTAAGATTTTGTTAAATATTTAAGTTTTATAAAGTTTCTTTAGTTTGTAAAAATATAAGTTTTATTTAATTTATTTTATAAATATATTTTATAAATATAAAACCGAAAAATATATATATATATATATATATATATATATATAAATCTAGCTTTAAGATTTTTATTTATAAAATTATAAAGTAGTTCCATTTTTATTCTAGTTTTTAAAATATAAGTTTTTATTATATATAAATTTTAGATTATAAAACAGAAAAATATAAAACAGAAAATAAAAAATAAAAAACGCGTCGAATATTAAATAACCTGTCAGTTGAATTCTGGAACCCCGCGAGTCGAGGGGTTTGATGCTTTGAATACCGCAAGTCGCGGAGCCGTCTGACACGGGCCACACAGAAGCCTAATCTCCATTAAATGCGGAGTATTATTAATTATTATTAATTAATTTGTAATTAGGGTTAAATATTTAATTAATTTAGTATTTAATTTAAGTTTTAATTAATTTATGTATTTAGTTTAATTAAATTGTAAAATTAATAGTTTTAATAAATAAATAATATAAAAATAATATTTTTATAAAAATTGTATTTTTTACAACTTTTTGTATATTTTTATATTTTATCCCTTTTTAATCGTTTTAGCGTAATATTTGTATTTTTTAGCTCATATTTAGTTTTAAACTTAGTTTTTGCCATAGTTATTTTTACTTCTAGATTTTTAGGCTTTGCCGTAGAATTCCTTAAGTGCTTTTTCTTTAGACTAAGATTTAGGTACTCTAGAATTTTGCGACGCCTTTTTAAGTTTTAGTTTCTTTTTAAGTTATTTCCATTTGGGATTTAGTTTTTCCTTTAAGCTTTAATATTTTTAGACGACTTTTACCTATGTATCAATTATCATTTCAATTAGTAATCTCAATTTGCGATTATAATTTTAAGTTAGTTGTAGTAATAAGGTTAGGTTAGTCAAGTGTTTTTAAGTTTTATAAGTTTCTTTTATTTTTCCGTCACCTTTTATTTTTCAACCATTTTTCTTTTTCGATCTTTTTCGACGAACTCTTTTTCTTTCTTATTTCTCGCTATTCTAGTTTTAGGACATAGATTTTTATTCTACTTCTTATCTAAATTTCTTAAAATTACGAAAATTTATTTTAAGTGGTTAAATTGATAGACATCAAAATTTTCTGGTTCGTAGTAATAGTTGGATTTGTACGTGGACCGGGTTATTGGAGCCAAACAGTCCTCAATTATATTGAGACCAAACGAATCCTGCCCCTCTGCTGCATCTTTTGGCTATTCGAAACGTGGGAAAAATCAGAAAAGTCTATTGATTGGATAACTTATTATAATTTTTCTTTCCTTTTAAAAACTAATAGGATATTCAGTGAATGCACCGAGCAAGACGTTCACCACCTTTTGTACGTTCACCACCTGTAACTAGATCAAGACATTTACCAAATATTACCGCCGTTGATTTTTCTTTAGAATCGTCATCCAGTCGACCAAGTACTTCAGTTCAAATTTCCGATAATCCATTTTTTGAACCCGACCTCACAATTGAGAATCCGGAGAATATTCAGGAACGATTCGTAGATCCTGAACCACTAAACTTTCCTCCGGAACCACCAATCATTCAAACAGAGATTGTTGAGGAACGAACCATTAAATCAGAATCCTTTAGTGATTCCGATTCAACAAATTCAATTATGGAGAATCTGGAACTTTTAAGTATGGAAGACCGAATGAGAGCTAAACGCAATGGCCAAGGTCACGCAATTACTCATCCAGACATTAATGCGCCAGATTATGAAATCAAAGGACAAATTCTACACATGGTGACAAATCAATGCCAATTTAGTGGTGCGCCGAAGGAAGATCCAAATGAACATCTACGTACCTTTAATAGGATCTGCACACTATTTAAAATCCGAGAAGTGGAGGATGAACAGATATATCTCATGTTATTTCCCTGGACTTTAAAGGGAGAAGCCAAAGATTGGTTGGAATCGTTACCTGAAGGGGCGATTGATACTTGGGATGTTTTAGTTGACAAATTTCTTAAACAATTCTTTCCTGCATCTAAAGCCGTAAGACTTCAAGCAGAAATTGTTACGTTTACACAGAAGCCAAATGAAACTCTATATGAGGCGTGGACAAGATTTGGAAAGTTATTAAGAGGATGTCCGCAACATGGTTTAGACACCTGTCAAATAGTACAAATATTCTACCAAGGATGCGACATCACTACAAGGAAAGACATAGATATAGCAGCTGGTGGTTCTATTATGAAGAAAACCGAAACTGATGCTTACAAAATTATTGATAACACTGCTTCCCACTCACATGAGTGGCACCAAGAAAAAGATATCGTTAGATCATCTAAAGCAGCTAGAGCCGATTCTAGCCATGACTTAGATTCCATTTCTGCAAAGATAGATGCTGTCGAGAGACGAATGGAAAAGATGACTAAAGATATTCACTCAATACGAATTAGTTGTGAGCAGTGTGGAGGACCACATTTGACAAAAGATTGTCTCAGTATTGAATTAACAATGGAACAAAGAGAGAATATTTCATACATAAACCAAAGGCCTGGAAATAATTATCAGAATAATTATCAACCGCCAAGACCGATTTACAATCAAAACCAGAATTATAACCAAAATATTCCATACAACAACCAACAAGGTCCTAGCAATCAACAAGTATCCAATAATAATTACAATCAGCAAAGACCTAATTTTCAAAATAAACCACCACAACAAACCGATGATAAAAAGCCGAATTTAGAAGATATGATGACGAAGCTAGTTGAAACTCAAACGCAGTTTTTCACATCTCAAAAACAATCTAATGAACAAAATGCTCAAGCATTTAGAAATCAACAAGCTTCTATTCAAAATCTGGAACAAGAAGTAAGTAACCTAGCAAGGTTAATAGGTGAAAGAAAACCGGGAAGTCTACCTAGTGATACAAATGCTAACCCCCGGAATGAAACAGCTAAAGCCATTACCACAAGAAGTGGTACAACACTTAAACCACCTGAAATACCTGTAACTTCTGATGAAGCTATTCCTACTCCACAAGAACCACAACCTGATCAAGATAAGGAAAAAGAACCGGTAGTTAAAAAGGTTAATGAAGATAACACATTTAAGGCTAAACCTTATGTTAAACCATACCAACCACCACTTCCTTACCCGAGTAAAATGAAAAAAGAGAAACTTGAAGCCGAGCAATCCAAATTCTTGGATATGTTTAAACAGATAAATGTAAATCTTCCTTTCATTGATGTGATTTTAGGAATGCCTAGATGCTAAATTCTTGAAAGATCTAATCTCAAATAGAAAGAAAATGGAAGAACTCTCGGCTGTTACTATGAATGCTAATTGTTCAGCAGTGCTGTTGAATAAGATACCAGAAAAACTATCTGATCCAGGAAGTTTCACAATTCCATGTTTTCTGGGTAGTCTTAGTTCAATAGAAGCATTGGCAGACTTAGGTGCTAGTATAAATCTAATGCCGTATTTACTATACGCTAAACTAGATATTGGAGAATTAAAACCAACCAGAATAAGCATACAACTAGCCGATAGATCAATAAAATATCCTAGAGGGATAATGGAGAACATGCTAGTTAAAGTTGGTACTTTAGTATTTCCAGTAGATTTTGTTGTTCTGGACATGGAAGAAGATTCTCAAGTTCCTCTCATAATAGGAAGACCATTCTTAAACACGGCTAAAGCAATGATAGACGTGTTCGGTAAGAAATTGACCCTAAGTATAGAGGATGAGAGTGTTACCTTTTCAGTTGATAGAGCAATGCAACAACCGCAATCTGCAGATGATACATGTTATTATATTCAAACTATAGATGCACATGCAGAATTATTAGAAGAATTTCCAGAATTACAAGGAACAGGAGAATGTTCTTTAGGAGAAGGTAATGAACCAATTGATGAAGCTGAAATGTTAGCTACACTTATAGCTAATGGATATGAACCAACAACAGAAGAAATCCAAATGCTAAAAGAAGAAGACAGATATCGATACAAATCATCGATAGAAGAACCTCCGAAATTAGAGTTAAAGCCACTTCCAAACCATTTGGAATACGCTTATTTACATGGTGAATCTGAATTACCTATAATAATATCGTCTTCTCTTACTGAAAATGAGAAATCACAACTCATTTCTGTGTTGAAAGCTCATAAACCAGCCATTGCATGGAAGATTCATGATATTAAAGGAATAAGTCCTTCGTATTGCACACATAAAATCCTTATGGAAGAAGGTCATAAAACGTATGTGCAACGCCAACGAAGACTAAATCCTAATATGCAAGATGTAGTTAAGAAAGAGATTATTAAACTGCTAGACGCAGGTCTAATTTATCCAATCTCTGATAGTCCATGGGTAAGCCCAGTTCAATGCGTGCCTAAGAAGGGTGGCATGACTGTCATTACAAATGAGAAAAATGAGCTTATTCCTACTAGGACTGTAACAAGATGGCGTGTATGTATTGATTGTAGAAAATTAAATGATGCCACCAGAAAAGATCACTTTCCCTTACCTTTCATAGATCAAATGTTGGAAAGATTTGCCGGAAATAGTTACTATTGTTTTCTAGATGGATTTTCCGGATATTTTCAAATTCAAATAGCACCCGAAGATCAAGAGAAAACCACATTCACGTGCCCTTATGGTACTTTTGCTTACAAACGCATGCCATTTGGACTTTGCAACGCCCCTGCAACCTTTCAAAGGTGTATGATGGCGATTTTTCATGACATGATAGAAGAATGCATGGAAGTTTTCATGGATGACTTTTCAGTCTTCGGTGATACATTTGAATCATGTCTAGTTAATCTAGAACGAATGCTTATTAGATGCGAACAATCAAATCTAGTACTTAATTGGGAGAAATGCCATTTCATGGTTAAAGAAGGCATCGTTCTTGGTCATAAAATTTCAAAAGAAAGAATTGAAGTGGATAGAGCTAAAGTAGATGTAATTGCTAAACTTCCACATCCCACCAATGTTAGAGGAGTTAGGAGTTTTCTAGGGCATGTCGGTTTTTACCGACATTTCATAAAAGATTTTTCTAAAATTGCCACTCCTATGAATAAACTCCTAGAAAAGGATGCTCCATTCATCTTTTCAGATGAGTGTATCAAATCTTTTAATATTCTTAAAGAAAAACTAACTAATGCGCCGATCATGATAACACCAAATTGGAATCTACCATTTGAACTAATGTGCGATGCAAGTGATTTTGCAATGGGAGCCGTTTTAGGACAAAGGATTGAAAAATGATTTCTACCTATATATTATGCTAGTAAGACGTTACAAGGAGCACAAACGAACTATACAACTACTGAAAAAGAACTCCTTGCTATTGTCTTTGCTTTTGACAAATTTCGATCATATCTCGTTCTAGCAAAAACGGTGGTCTATACCGACCATTCTACTCTTAGATACCTATTTTCAAAACAAGATGCTAAACCAAGATTTATCCGTTGGATCTTACTCTTACAAGAGTTTGATATTGAAATCCGGGAAAAAAGAGGAGCAGAAAATCTCGCCGCTGATCATCTTTCTCGTCTTGAAAATCCCGAATTAGAAGTTCTAAATGAATCGGCCATACAAGACAACTTTCCTGATGAATATCTATTGAAGATAGATTATAAAGAAATTCCATGGTTTGCAGACTATGCAAACTACTTAGTTTGTGGATTCCTTGAAAAAGGATTATCGTACCAAAGACGAAAGAAATTCTTCAGTGATATAAAACACTATTTTTGGGAAGATCCACATCTGTTTAAAAGTTGTCCCGATGGAATAATACGCCGATGTGTATTTGGGGATGAAGCTAGTAAAATATTAAACCATTATCACACAGGACCAACAGGAGGGCATTATGGGCCTCAACTAACAGCAAGAAAAGTTTATGATGTTGGACTCTATTGGCCTACAATTACAAAGACGCACACCTTCTTTGCAAATCCTGTGATGCATGTCAAAGGGCCGGAAAATAAGTGAACGTGATAAAATGCCACAAAATGTCATCCAAGTATGTGAAGTATTTGACATTTGGGGTATTGACTTTATGGGTCCATTTTCAAAATCTCATAATAATCTATATATACTCGTAGCCATTGATTATGTATCTAAATGGGCGAAAGCACAACCTCTCCCAACTAACGATGCACGAGTTGTAGTCAACTTTTTAAAACGTCTTTTTGCAAGGTTTGGAACACCGAAAGCTTTAATAAGTGATCGAGGTACTCATTTCTGTAATAATCAACTTGAGAAAGTTCTTAAAAGATATGGAGTAACTCATAAAATCTCCACCGCATATCATCCACAAACAAGTGGACAAGTTAAAAATACCAACCGAGCTTTAAAACGTATTCTAGAGAAAACCGTAGGATCAAATCCGAAGGAATGGTCCATTAAATTGGAGGATGCACTCTGGGCTTTTAGAACAGCATACAAAACTCCAATTGGAACCATACCTTTTAGACTTGTTTATGGAAAAGCATGTCATCTTCCAGTAGAAATTGAACACAAAGCATTTTGGGCTTTGAAGACATGTAATCTTGATTTACATGAAGCTGGACGTCTACGATTAAGTCAACTAAACGAATTAGAAGAATTAAGACATGAAGCATACGATAATTCATTAATCTATAAAGAAAGAACGAAGAAATGGCATGATAAAAGAATCAGAAGTTTAAAAGAATTTAAAGAAGGAGACAGAGTTCTTCTTTTCAATTCACGATTCAAGCTATTTCCTGGAAAATTGAAATCAAGATGGTCTGAACCATTCATAGTCAAAAGAGTTTTCCCATACAGAACGATAGAATTGATAAATTCAAATGGGATTGAATTTAAAGTTAATGGTCACAGAGTTAAACACTACATAGATAGTCCGATGGAAGTCGACAACGAAGTTAATCACAATTTCGACACCACAGCTAACTAAGTGTGGGGAGAATCAAGTCTTTAAAGGATAATATGTATTTCTGTTCGAGTTAGATTGTCTGTTTTCGTGTAGTTCTCGAAAATGGAACCCGAATGGTCTTTCCCTAGCAGACCCTAAAGAACTAGTCTTCTCCCCCCATTCTGAATTTTTATTTTTTTAGGAAATGAAGACTGCCTGTGAACTAAACCATGGTCTAATGCTACACGCTTTGATCACTAAACGTAATAATGACACACTACCGAGTGAAATAGTATCAGTAATCAGAGAAAGAATGGACGGAGTTAGAAAAGAATCCAGATGCGAAGATAATAAGTTATAATTTGGTAAAGGAAAATCAAAATCCGCAGCAAAAAGAAGAGCACGACACCTAGAAAGATGTCACAAATGCGGAAAATGGTCACATGGAGGTAAATGTTCAAATAATCAAACCTATTCAAATACCGAATTTGTTACTTTATGCAGAGACGGACCGTTCATATGTTTAGAAAAAAAGACACTGAATGCTCGAGGTTACGCCTATGTATCCATGGAAAACCAATTAAACCGACTATCTTATGAATGGGATAGATCATATAACTAAGAAATCTATTTCACAGGTATGTTTGTACAGTTTTTATTTTTTATTTTTAACCTTTTGATAATAAACGCTAATTTGTTCGCTATAAAGTATTAAATTGGTATTGAATAAAATTAGGTTTGGCGACCGAAATTATTGATATCATTCAAAAATTTATTACATCACTGCGAAATTTAACGTTTATTCTTAAGGTATAAATATCTTTAATCAACCAACCCAAAATATTTCAAAAATTCGTCATGAGTTAAATTAGGGCTTGGAACCGAAATTACTTTACCGAAAAGAGTGGCGCATATTTTTGATAATATTTGATTGATTAAAGTGGGATAAAAAGCCAAAAAGATTTTTAATTTTATTTTTACCATGTTTTTAAAATTAATATATAAATCTTAAATTAATATTGTAAACTTTGTAAAAACAATATATTTAAAATTATAAATATTTGAAAAAAAAAATTTAATATAAGTTTGGTGTGAATTTATAATATAAATTTTTAAAATTAAGTTTGGTGTGAATTTTTAATTTTTTTTAAATATGAATTTTATTTTTATGCATTTTAAATTTTAAGTTTGGTGTGAATTTTTAATATTAATTTTGAATTTTATATTTAAATTGTGTGAATTTAAAAATAAAAATTTACTTTATCTCATTAAGTTAAAAATATGATTTTTAAAATTCGTCGTAAGTTGAAGACTAGGTCTTTGAACCGAAATTGCTTTACCCGAGGGAGGGACGAGAACTTTTATTATCATTATTTTTAATCTTATTGAATTAAAGTATGCCAAAAACATTAAAAAACCCAAAAACCTTAGCTTTTAAAATAATCGCTACAAAAAGACAAATTTTAAAATTTTGTCGAAGGACGGACTAGGACATCGATTCGAAACGACCTCGTCCTAAATAACAAGGGAAACAAAATTTTAAAATTAATTACTTAATTGTTTTAATTAATATAAGATATAAAAATAAAAATAAAATAAAAATAAAATAAAAAAAAATACAAACTCCGCGAGTCACGGAGTTTGAAAGGTAAATCCACCGCGACTCGCGGAGGATGAAAAAACCAGAAAAAAATATATACTGATCGATTTGATCAGTCCCAACATAGAAAAAAAAAACACTGCGAAAACCCTCGAAAAAACACGCAAAAACACCCCTAAAATCACAATTTTTAACCGTTAATCATCAAATCTTTTACTAAAATCATGTTGAGAAGGATGCTATCAAGGAATTACTCAAGAAAAACGGTAAATTTCTACACCTAAACACCTAATCCGAAAATTAGTGTTCTTGAGCAATTTTTTCCCCAATTTGATTTTGATGCTTTTTAGTGTAATTAGGCTTAAATTGTTTATGTATTATACTTGTATAACCTAGATTGATGTTGTTTAACATGATTAGAAGCCTTAAACTTCAAATTTTGAGTAATCTAGGGTTTGTGTTCTTGAGCAAATTTGGGGCTTTTTGATATAAACAGGTTATGGCCGATTTTTGTCATGAATTGTTGCTAAATTAAGTAGTGTAACATGTTTAGGTAGTTAAATGATCCAAACTTTGAGCCTAAACATGATTTTGAGAATTAAAGTGGACTTTTTCAAGTCTAAAATTCATGAACTTGATTTTTGAAAGATAATGCCATTTGAAACTTGTTTAATTGCTAGTAATGATTATTTTGACATGTTATTTGAGTTGAATGCTTATGAACTTGGCGAACATTTTCGTATATGCTTATTTGAAAAAGTGTAGATTTGATGAAAATATGAAAATGAGCTTAAGTTTGATATAAATTGATCATGTCATTGTAATTATTTTGATTGATGATTTTGCTGACACTAATGCATATTTGGATGCACAAAAATTGTGTTTGATGTGTTTTGCAGACTGAAAGGGGTGAATCTTCATCCCAAGCTCGCAATGCTCCTGCTGAGAATGCGGAACAACAGGAGGTGGATAACTACTACAAGCAAGATATACCTCATCCAGTCATGACCTTTTCTGATATGCACTTGGAAGATTTGCACCCGAACCTGAGATTTGACAGACTTTGGATAGATTATCCAAAATACCAAAGGGGTTTGCATACTCTTCATTCTAAGGTTGTTGAGGTACCTAGGGTCATAGAATGGGGACCATTAGAAGCTGTAGAATTGGCCGGGCCAATTAGGGAATTACTTGCACAGAGGTATGGTAATTCTACTTTTAACGACTGGGTACGTTTATTCACCATGCGTAGACCTGTATATAAAGTATGTTGTGAAGAATTGTTGTGTAGTATAGAATTAAATGATCGGGTAGCTAGTTTAACCGATCGATCTTTTATTAGATTTTTGTTAGGAGGTTCTATGCGCCACATGTCTTTACTAGACATGGCTCAGGCTTTACGTATATATACGCCTGAGGAGTTAGCATCTGCCGATTGTAGAGGGTTGATACTAAATGGTAGAAAGATAGATGAAAATTTTGATACACACGGTGTATGGAGTCAAATGACAAGCCATCACCGATTCAAAGGGGGAAATTACTCTTATTTGGATATAGATAGAGCTGAATTAAGAGTAATTCATAGGTTTTTAGCTAATTCGATTACACAAAGAGGTAAGAACAAGGAAAAGGTAAATGAACAGGATTTGTTTTACCATATGTGTATTCGAGACCCACAAAGCGCTGTAAGTATACCTTATTGTGTGGGTTATTATTTATCAGCTATGGTTAGGGGGATGAGACCGCATAGCATAATAGGAGGTGGTATTTTTATTACTTTGATTGCTGAATATCTCGGTGTGGATATAAGTCGGGGGGATTATTAGTCGAAGAACCAGAACCCCGCGATACTATAGGTTTAAATGTATACCATGGTGCGAAAGTTTTGAAGAGGCGAAATAACGCCGCAGTACAATACCATGGTAGACATCCACAGGTTGAGAGAAACCAACAGCAAGGTAATGTAGGAGGGGGAAATGAAATGCAAGAAATGCAAAGGTTTATAGCTTCACAGGAGTACGAAAATGCTAGACAGAGAGCATTTGAAGATTGGCAAGTTCATCAAAACCAAATCATAGCTCATTGCCAACATATAGGTAGAAACTATATTCCTACGCCAAAACCCATATTCCCTCCCTGGTCTATAGAGATGCAACCACCGTATCCTACGTATAACCCTGCCGAAGCATTTTATAGCACCTATGGTTATGCTTGGAACCCCTATTGGTACCAGTATCATCCCTAGTCTATTTAGTTTTATTTATTTTGTAATTTGTAATATTGATACGTTTAATACTTATGTTAATATTGTAATAGTTTTTATAATTTTCTAACTTTTATTCTTAAATTTTAATAATTTTTGAAAGTGGGGTAATATACCAAACTTCAAAAATATGTATATATGTTTGCAGTTTATCTTATGTACACAACAGAGTAAAACAACGCATTTTCAAAGACTGGCATTAAGTTCAGGAAAAGCAACTAATTTTGACGACAAGATGCAAAATATATGTGAAATAACAACAAGACAGAATGAACAAATGATGTGCACCATTTATCATTCAGCAAACAAACGCCAATATATTTGGAAACTTTAGTAAAATTTAATCATTTTCACACAAATCACCCTCAATAATTTAAATTGTTACTGATTTCTTGCAAATGAGGGCATTGCAAGATCTTAAGTGTGGGAAGGGGTTAAATTCTTTCGGATTTTAAAATTTTTATCTTAAACACTTGGTTACCATTAAAAATACTAGTAAAGCAGTAGTTGTATTAGAATCTAGTGCTCTCTGATAATAAAGAACAGCCCTAGTCTTATATACTGACTACCCAATTCTAGTAAAATTTTTCAAAATTTTCAATTAAATGAACTCAAAATCATGTTTATACATATTTATGAACGATAAAACTAGGTTTTAACACCGAAATTATTGTAACCTCGGAAAGGACATAAATTGAGAAACAAACCAAAATGTTAAAATTCATTTAAAATGGAATAGAGGACGATAAAAAGGAAAATAAAAGCCAAGTGTGAGAAAATTTATCAAGTTATCTTAAACATATGTCCCATATATCTGTAACAAATAACTGAAAATACTTTTGCTTTGGACTAAACTAAACTGTTTTACCCGATGAAAGAAAAGAAGAGATGGATCTACACGATGAATCAATTCCATCATTAAAAGGAAGTAAAGTCTTCCGAAAAAGAAACGCGCTTCTTGATTTAGGTCATGAAGTTGTCGTCCAGAACAGCTGTAGGTTGACGAAAAATCTAGAAAAGTCATCACTAAAATCAGCAGGAAATCCACGGACCTCAGCCTTAAACAGGGTCCCCAAGTGGTCAGATTTATCCTAACCATGAGAAGGATTTATCTCGTACAATGGGGGGGCACCATGCAAATTAGCTTGATAAGACTAATGAATCAGATCCCCAGAAAGGATAATCTTCTTAAAAGATCAAAAATCAGCTTTTAAGCCTGATATTACTCAATCCTTGAGATTGACCTTAAAGATTGAGAATTACAAACTCATGGAATTCAATGATATCTAAACTCGAGCTTGAACGAGAAAATATTTTGATCAAAATTACAAACCGATTTGTTTTCTAAAAACCTATTTTCAATGCGTTCATTACCATTGAGCGTAAAATCCTAGGAATTCACCTGGAATTCATTAGGTCACCTGAACCAAATCGGGTGTCAACCGTAAGAACGGTGGTTGCATAGTGGTCAAAGACAGGACCTTGTGCCAGACCGAAAAATCATAAGGGTGAGCTTTACTATTGCTCCTACCAAGGATAGTAATTGTAACACCCCAGCTTAACATGACCACAATATTGTCCGCTTTGCCCGCAGGCGCACGGCTTTTTCTTGGCGACCACACATGATAAGCACTTTCCCAGGAGGTCACCCATCCTGGTAGTGCTCTCGCCCGAGCACGCTTAACCATAACGTACTCGCACTTTTACTCAGCCTGTGATCCCAAAACGCGTTGTGTCATTTAAGCGTGGGTATTACCTTATAATCCCATGATCACTCATGTATGTGGGCGATGTGGGATTTGCCTAGGGTGTTACATTCACCCCCCTCAGGGACTCATCGTCCTCGATGAGGTTTGCCCCACCACCTCCAACATCACATGAGTGGCTCTGATACCATTCTGTAACACCCCAGCTTAACATGACCACAATATTGTCCGCTTTGCCCGCAGGCGCACGTCTTTTTCTTGGCGACCACACATGATAAGCACTTTCCCAGGAGGTCACCCATCCTGGTAGTGCTCTCACCCGAGCACGCTTAACCATAACGTACTCGCACTTTTACTCAGCTTGTGATCCCAAAACGCGTTGTGTCATTTAAGCGTGGGTATTACCTTATAATCCCATGATCACTCATGTATGTGGGCGATGTGGGATTTGCCTAGGGTGTTACAGTAATTGCGTCCGACACGTTATAGACCATAATTATAAGCAAGTCACGGGACATTGCCTTAACAGTTGCTTGTTCAACGCTTTCCTTTACAACCGGACGGTAGTTTACCGAAAGGTAATATACGGGACAAGTAAACTGGATGTGTTGCTTTCCAAATACAAGGTTAGCAAGTGGGTGACACAAAACCGCAAGTTTTGAGCTAAAATTTTCAAATCTGAAACCCACCAAACCCACAAAAATATTTTGCAAACACCGGTAAAGGGTTATTCTGGAAAACTTATCTAGGGTAAAAACTAGATTTAATTTTCAAAAGATCAAATGTTTTCATAAAGATCCAATTTCCTTAATGGATCTAAATTTTTATAGTCATGTGGGATTGTAAACCATATCGTTATTACCATTGTTTATACCGCCGTATAGAAATCACTGATGTACAAAGTGTGAAGAATAAAGAAGTGATTCTAGTATTACAAGACGATATTGCTTGAGGACAAGCAACGCTTAAGTGTGGGAATATTTGATAATGCTAAAAACGAACATATATTTCATAGCATTATTCCTCAAGAAAGACAAGCTTTTAGTTGCAATTGTTCTATTTACAAGTGATATTCGTTTAAATAATAAAAGGTGAAGACAAAAGACAGATTCGACGAATTGAAGACGTAAACGACCAAAAAGCTCAAAAGTACAAAAGACAATCAAAGAGGTTCCAATTATTGATAAGAAACGTCTCGAAATTACAAGAGTACAAGATTCAAAATGCAAAGTACAAGATATTAAATTGTACGCAAGGACGTTCGAAAATCCGGAACCGGGACCAGAGTCAACTCTCAACGCTCGACGCAACGGACTAAAAATTACAAGTCAACTATGCACATAAATATAATATAATATTTAAATAATTCTTATAATTATTTATATATTATATAAATATATAAAAACCTTCGGCAAGAAAGACTCCAAAATGGAGTGAGCTGTATTTACAAACTCCGCGACTCGCGGAGTTTGAAGGCAAAAAATGCCGCGAGTCGCGGAGCACCCCTGAACTCAATTCCCTATAAAGCCAACTGAATTCTGATCATTTTCATCATCCTTTTTCTTCTTCTCTCATAATACGTAAATATTTATATTTATATTTTAATTTTAATTTTAATTTTAATTATAATTCTAATAATAAGGGTATGTTAGCGAATGTTGTAAGGGTGTAAGTCGAAATTCTGTCCGTGTAACGCTACGCTATTTTTAATCATTGTAAGTTATGTTCAACCTTTTTAATTTAATGTCTCGTAGCTAAGTTATTATTATGCTTATTTAATCCGAAGTAATCATGATGTTGGGCTAATTACTAAAATTGGGTAATTGGGCTTTGTACCATAATTGGGGTTTGGACAAAAGAACGACACTTGTGGAAATTAGACTATGGGCTATTAATGGGCTTTATATTTGTTTAACTAAATGATAGTTTGTTAATGTTAATATAAAGATTTACAATTGGGCGTCCCTATAAATTACCATATACACTCGATCGGACACGATGGGCGGGGTATTTATATGTACGAATAATCGTTCATTTAACCGGACACGGGAATGGATTAATAGCCACTAGAATAATTAAAACAGGGGTGAAATTATGTACAAGGACACTTGGTATAATTGATAACAAAATATTAAAACCTTGGGTTACACTCAGTCGACATCCTGGTGTAATTATTAAACAAAGTATTAAAATCTTGTTACAGTTTAAGTCCCCAATTAGTTGGAATATTTAACTTCGGGTATAAGGATAATTTGACGAGGATACTCGCACTTTATATTTATGACTGATGGACTGTTATGGACAAAAACCAGACGGACATATTAAATAATCCAGGACAAAGGACAATTAACCCATGGGCATAAAACTAAAATCAACACGTCAAACATCATGATTACGAAAGTTTAAATAAGCATAATTCTTTTATTTCATATTTAATTTCCTTTATTTTATATTTAATTGCACTTCTAATTATCGCATTTTTATTGTTATTGTATTTAATTGCACTTTTAATTATCGTACTTTTTAATTATCGCAAGTTTAATTTATCGCACTTTTATTATTCGCAATTTCATTATTGTTATTTACTTTACGCTTTAATTTAAGTCTTGTATTTATTTTTAATATTTTACATTTGGTTTTAACTGCGACTAAAGTTTTAAAATCGACAAACCGGTCATTAAACGGTAAAAAACCCCCCTTTATAATAATAATATTACTTATATATATATATATATATATATATATATATATATATATATATATATATATATATATATATATATATATATATATTTGTATTTTTATAAAAGTAAACTAATTTAGCGTTAAGCTTTGTTTAAAAAGATTCCCTGTGGAATGAACCGGACTTACTAAAAACTACACTACTGTACGATTAGGTACACTGCCTATAAGTGTTGTAGCAAGGTTTAAGTATATCCATTCTCTAAATAAATAAATATCTTGTGTAAAATTGTATCGTATTTAATAGTTTTTCCTGTAAAAATATAAGCTATTTTATATACACCTCGCACGACATCACAGACAAATTTTCTTCACCATCTTTCGATATTAGAAATTTCAAGATATCATCGTATCTTTCATCATAAATATCCTCCATATTTCTAAAAATATTTTTATAACTATTCTTATCTGAAATCATTAATCTCTTCGTGCTATCAGTGTTACATCATATAGAAACTGTTAGTTTCTATATTCTGTATACTTTTGAGCTTAAAATATGAATGTTATTAAAGTAATATTGGGAACTGATGCATGAGTTAGTATAATATAATGACACTTGATCAACGTGATTATATTACAGTAAGTCATGCTGAGTTTCTAAATGGAACATGATGATTCACAGATTATAACTTCATCATGTGTCATGATACATAACTCTTTCATTCTGATTAACTTCTGAACATATCAAGAAAATATATTCTTGATAGTTCTATTCTCAGTGATTCTAGTAATTTAACAAATCAAATCGTGCTATTACGTTCTTTCTCGTTTAGAACATTAAGTACATTCGAAACTCCATACTTACGAACTCTGGATCATTACTCTCTTTACTAGAGGTCGAGAAGAGAATAAAAAGGCAAGAGAGCTCTAAAATATAAGAGAAAATATAAAGCCCAATAACAATACGGAGATTACAAACCGTGG
This sequence comes from Rutidosis leptorrhynchoides, assembly GCF_046630445.1. NCBI lineage: Eukaryota > Viridiplantae > Streptophyta > Magnoliopsida > Asterales > Asteraceae > Rutidosis > Rutidosis leptorrhynchoides. Next base: position 2,365,961 of record NC_092337.1, read on the forward strand.
ATATTAATACGAATATCAATATAAAGACACGGGAGAATTAAGAATAGTATCACCCCAAGGTAATAGTAAAAGTAAACAGATTTTTCTGGTGGAAGACTGTAAAGAAGGACGACAGAAATGTTAATTAGGAAAATATCAGGGATTAGAACGGGATTAAGCATTTTCACGATCTTTTGGATGTATGAACTAAGAAAGAAAATATAGGAATGGTGAGAATAATGGAACGGAAGAGTTTAATTTATAGTGCAAAATATCAGACAGAGTAATCAAGGCAGATTATCGTATTTAATTATAGAGATCTTGATTTCCTTACTCACCGAAGAATCAAATCTTTTAGATTTCGAAGATTTTCTTTAAATCCCTTGAATTCAGGAATTCAACCCTGACTACGTCAAAAATTAAGACGAATCTTTATCTCTCATTTCATTATTTTGGGATAGCTTCACTCTCCGAGTAATCGAATGATGTTATCTATATTACTCAATAATGATAAAACTATATTTATCAACTCATTTTCGTCATAAAAACATTTTTATTGTTCACCATGACAACCTCACTCAAATTTCGGGACGAAATTTCTTTAACGGGTAGGTACTGTGACGACCCGGAAATTTCTGACCAAATTTAAATTTGATCTTCATATGATTTCGACACGATAGGCAGAGTCTGTAATGTTGAGTTTCAAAATCTTGAACTGTTTACATGAAATCATTTGTCCTTTTGACTGTACTCAACGATTCACGAATATATACATATTTATATATATATATATATATATATATATATATATATATATATATATATATATATATATATATATATATATATATATATATATATATATATATATATATATATATATATATATATATATATATATAAGGATATATAATAATTTGAATTAATAAAAAAATTACATTTTAATCAATTAGAATTAAAGAATGCAAAATAATAAATAGGATTATTAAGTTATTATCAAAATGGGTATATATATATATATATATATATATATATATAAATTCCATATTGTCTAACAAATATTCAGTATATATATATATATATATATATATTACATAAATAATAATATGTAATAATAAAATTTAACATAATAAGTATAGTTATAAAATATATTTGTTATAACAATATATTTGTTACCTTTTATATTAAAATCTATATTAGTTAGACTAATATGAAAAATATATAGATATAAATGAATTATTGTGTTATTACTAATATTATTATGATTTGTATTATTAACATTATCATCATTAATATTACTATTATCATTTTATGACTTCCTTTATTATTATTATTATTTTATGTATATATATATATATATACATATATATATATATATATATACATATATATATATATATATATATACGTATATATATACATATATATATACGTATATGTAACACCCTAGGCAAATCCCACATCGCCCACGAACATGAGTGATCATGGGATTATAAGGTAATACTCACGCTTAAATGACACAACGCGTTTTGGGATCACATGCTGAGCAGATGTGCGAGTACGTTGCTGTTAAGCGTGCTCGGGCGAGAGCACTACCAGGATGGGTGACCTCCTGGGAAAGTGCTTCTCGTGTGTGATCGCCAAGAAAAAGCCGTGCGCCTGCGGGCAAAGCGGACAATATTGTGGTCATGTTAAGCTGGGGTGTTACAGAATGGTATCAGAGCCACTCATGTGCCGTTGGGGGTGGTGGGGCAAACCTCATCGAGGACGATGAGTCCCTAAGGGGGGGTGAATGTAACACCCTAGGCAAATCCCACATCGCCCACGAACATGAGTGATCATGGGATTATAAGGTAATACTCACGCTTAAATGACACAACGCGTTTTGGGATCACATGCTGAGCAGATGTGCGAGTACGTTGCTGTTAAGCGTGCTCGGGCGAGAGCACTACCAGGATGGGTGACCTCCTGGGAAAGTGCTTCTCGTGTGTGATCGCCAAGAAAAAGCCGTGCGCCTGCGGGCAAAGCGGACAATATTGTGGTCATGTTAAGCTGGGGTGTTACAGTATATATATACATATATATATATACGTATATATATACATATATATATATACGTATATATATACATATATATATATATATATATAATATATATATATATATATATATATATATATATATATATATATATATATATATATATATATATATATATATATATATATATATATATATATATATATATATATATATATATATATATAAGGATATATAATAATTTGAATTAATAAAAAAATACATTTTAATCAATTAGAATTAAAGAATGCAAAATAATAAATAGGATTATTAAGTTATTATCAAAATGGGTATATATATATATATATAAATTCCATATTGTCTAACAAATATTCAGTATATATATATATATATATATATATATATATATATATTACATAAATAATAATATGTAATAATTAAATTTAACATAATAATTATAGTTATAAAATATATTTGTTATAACAATATATTTGTTACCTTCCATATTAAAATCTATATTAGTTAGACTAATATGAAAAATATATAGATATAAATGAATTATTGTGTTATTACTAATATTATTGTGATTAGTATTATTAACATTATCATCATTAATATTACTATTATCATTTTATGATTTCCTTTATTATTATTATTTTGTGTATAAACTTTACTAAAATTATTATTAATATTATTATTATTATTAGAATTAGTATTCTTAATAAAATTAAAAACATTCTTAAATTTATTAGTAGATTTATATTATTAAGTAATATTATAAAAGTTAAAATAATATATACATATGTATTTATATAAATATAAAACAAGTATATAAATAAAAATGAATATATATATATATATATATATATATATATATATATATATATATATATATATATATATATATATATATATATATATATATATATATATATATATATATATATGATACCGTTAAATATATATAGACTCATATATAGATATATGTATATTTATAAATACGATTATAACGCAGTTATATATACAAAATACGTACAGATAGATAGATATATATATATATATACATATACATATATATACATATATATATATATATATATATATATATATATATATATATATATATATACATATATATATATATATATACAGATATATAACAGTATTTAAATACGGATAAATACATATATATACATAAAAATTCGCATACTGATTTCTATCCCTTTCTGCGTTCGTTTTTTTCCTCAGAGCGATATTCTTGTCGATGGCTCATCACTACACTACAATATCAATCAATTTTTGTAACAGGATTCAATCAATCACTTGTTTATCTAATTTCTGCTGTAATCATTCATCAATTAAAAACATAAAGACTCATGAAAATATATCTAACTTTCTCTGTTCTTCAACTTTTTGACAAAAACCCGATTTTGAATCAATTTCAAAAATGTAAAAATGCAGTTGTATTTGGAATCTAACACTCAAATTACCTGCAAAATTTGGAGTTCCAATTCTTCCTATCGAGTATTAATTTTGAAGTCCAAGATTATTTTCAAAAAGTCAACCAAATTGTTCAAGGTAAAATTCGAATTTGTTTTCATGTTTTAAGTTTAATTGATGATTCAAATAGTTTCTAGTAATCATTTACAACTTATTTCATGTTCCAATCGAGAGCTATAACAGTCTTAAATTCGAACTCAATATTTGAGTTCATGTTCTTGAAATATGAAAAAGCAATTGCTAATATTCAAATGAAACTTAAAAATCTAAAAATGTAAGAGTGTTAAGAATCAAATGGTTAAACTTTCTGCAAAATACCAAATTTCAATTCATCTTAACGAACTCGAATTTCTAATTCAAAGTTTGTAAATTCAAAAGTCAAACATTTGTTCATCAACGAATTTGAAGTTTACGTTATGATTTAAGTTAAATAAATGATTTTAATAGTTTCTATAGATGATTTAAAATGTGTTTCATGTTATAGCAATTGTCCAAATCTTTGTAGAATTAGAAATAAATTTTTTTTAGGATACCTGCGTCGAACAGCATACAGCAAGGCTGTTATATAATTTTTTTTTCTTTGTCTTCTTTTAATACAAACACTGGATACTTAATTGTTATTATTACTTCGATGTATTTAAATTTTTTTTTTTGGTAAATAATAAACCTATCAATATAATTACGGGTCATATTTATTTGAATGTAGTATTAATCAGAAACACACGCATCAGTGGAATGGTTAAGGATTAGTTTAGTGAGCGGGAGGTCTCGGGTTCGATTCCAGTTCGGGCCATATCTTTTTAGATAGACTTTTGGAAGGTAGCTTTCATTTCAAACATTATTATTATTATTATTATAAATGTTATTATTATTACTACTATAATTATGATTATCATTATTATCATTATTTTAATTGTTATTATGTCATTAGTATTATAATTACTAGTAATATCAATTAACACTTATTATTGCTATCATAATTATAATAAGTAAATTATTACAAACATTATTATTATTAATAATATTATTATCATTAAAGTACATTTCATTAATATTATTATAATTACTATCACTGTTATTATTATTATTATTATTATTAGCATTACCATTATTATTATTAGCATTAGTATCAAAATGATTAATAAAATTATCGTCAATATAACTAACATTAGAATATGATTATTAGAATAATTAGTATTATTATTATTGTTATTGTTAAGTATTAACATTAAGTATTATTAGTTTTATTATTACTATCATAATACAATTTATTATATATATCACTAATTTCAGTATTATTATCATATTTATAATAATTGAAATCATTATTATTATTAATATAAGTATTATTATTAATATTATCAGTATTATAATGATTATGTGTTATTATAATAACTATCTTTCCAAACAACTGATATATATAAAAATATATTTAATACATATAACATAACAAAAATCAATATTTTCATATACAAAATGAATATATAAAACATATATATACTATTAACATAAAAAAAGATGTAACTTATAAATTTATATATATATATATATATATATATATATATATATATATATATATATATATATATATATATATATATATATATATATATATGTGTGTGTGTGTGTTCAATTACAACTATGAATATTAATAAATATACAAATGATATAGGTTCATGAATCCGAGGTCAACCCTACACTTGTTCAATGTTGTCATATGTATTTTTACTACAAAATACATTAGGTGAGTTTCATTTGCCTTTTTACCCTTTATATTTTTGGGCAGAGAATACATGCGCAATTTTTTATAAATGTTTTACGAAATAGACACAAGTAATTGAAACTACATTATATGGGTGAATGACCGAAGCCGAATATGCCCCTTTTGCTTGGTAGCCTAAGAATTAGTAAACCAGTCTACTAATTGACGCGAATCCTAAAGATAGATCTATTGGGCCTAACGAACCCCATCCAAAGTACCGGATGCTTTAGTACTTTGATGTTGTTTTTATCATGTCCGAAGGATTTTCCGAAATGATAGGGGATGTTCTTATATGCATCTTGTTAATGTCGGTTACCAGGTGTTCACCATATGAATGATTATTTTTGTCTCTATGGATGGGACGTATATTTATGAGAATTGGAAATGAAATCTTGTGGTCTATTAAAATATTGAAATGATTGTTATGATAAACTAATGAACTCACCAACCTTTTGGTTGACACTTTAAAGCATGTTTATTCTCAAGAATGAAAGAAATCTTCCACTGTGCATTTGCTCATTATAGAGATATTACTTGGAGTCATTCATGACATATTTCAAAAGACATTGCATTCGATTCGTTGAGTTCATCAATATTAATATTATGTCAATTATAGTTAGATATATTATGAAATGGTATGCATGATGTCAACTTTTGATGTAATAAAAGGTTGTCTTTTAAAAACAAATGCAACGTTTGTAAAATGTATCATATAGAGGTCAAATACCTCGTAATGTAATCATATGTTATTGTATTCGTCCTTATGGATTAGGACGGGTCTCTACATTCATTACCATTGAATGTGAAATCCTACGAATTCTTAAAGAATTCAATCGTAGGTCACCTGTACCAAAACGGGTGTCAACCGTAAGAGCGGTGATTGGATCACGTGGTTAAAACTGGGCCATGCGCTAGGTCGAAAACTTGAATAGGGCGATCCTCATTGTTTCTCCTAACAAGGACAATGTTGCGTCCAACCACTATTTAGACCACATAGGATATATCTATTCCATCCTTAAGGGAGTCAAGTCTCCCGATCGACACACTTGATGACTTTTGTCATAAGTTGTAGTCCAGACCAGCTGTAGGTTGATGAACAATCTTGAAAAGTCTTCTCTAACATCGGCTAGAAATCCACTAGGCCTCAGCATCAAACAGGGAGCTAGTGGTCAGACTTATCTCAATGAGGGAGATCTATCTCGTAAAATGGGGGGCACCATGCATACACAAAATGTCAGTGATTTATCAGATCCCCAGAAGGATAATCTTGTTAGTGCACTAAATGGAGTTGTCCATCGCTGTCGAACAACCTGAGAATAGGTTTAGGTCTACGTTGTACACCTAGGATAGGTTTGAACTAGAAAACTCATGTCGCAGGAGCATATGTGACCAAACATGTAATATAGGTCCGTCATACGAGTGACTGATGTCACTCGTACGGGTGGAAACTATCATCTATATGGTTGAAAGCTCAACTATGTGTGTGAACTGATAGTGGACAGACACTATAAATAGATTTTTCCTTGTTCATGTTCATTTGAGGCTTATGCACCAAGAACATTGAGTGTGTGTGAGTTGTGTGCTCCTCCTCTTCACCTTGATGGTGAGGAGGATCCATGGTGGATTGATGCTTCAACCACCATGGAAATGACAAAGTTGATAGCTAGATTAGTGTAATCTCTTATTATAATCATTTATCATGTTTATTACAATTAATCTTGGCTTGAATCAGCTGTGTTTATTGTGTTCATCTCATTATTCATCATGTTCATCTTATTTTTATGCTTATTTGATCTCAAATTGTCAATCGATTTTTGTTTCTTGATCTAAAGAACCTAGCAACTGATGTAAGGGATCCAACAAATGGTATCAGAGCCTAAGATCAAACAAGATTAGATAAAACAGCTGCAATTTGATGAAATTGAGTTTTGAAGTTCGGTTTGACTTTTGTTGACTATTTTTGGGTTTTGAAGTTTTAGCACGAATCTGGAAAAACTAAGAATTAGGAATTGTTGGTAATCATCTTGAGAATGATTCCTCAAAATTACAGCTCCTGATTCGATGTATTGAGCAAGTTATAAGAAATTTTTGTTTTCAACTTTTTGAAACTGAAATCGAATGATTCTGTGATTTTGGATATTTGTTTAGATGATTTGTTAATGGGTTTATGTTTGCCGGGTTCCAAGGATCATCCTGCAAAATTTCAAGCGTTTTCATGAAGGTTTGAGCTAGTTGCCATGAAAACCGCCACCTGCCACCATGAGAACCACCATTGTTCACCGGAATCTGGAAATTGGGGAAGAACATGAAGAACAGAGTGGATCGTGCATGTGATAGCCCAAATGTGCGATTAAACATTCAAGTATACGAGTGGAGACACTTGTTCGTACGGTTTACACTTAAAGAATTCATATTTATGTGTTTGATGGTGACGCGTACGGTTGTGGAAGAAGACAACAGATACAGACACGTTTGAACTTGGTACGTACGAGTGTCTGTGTGAAACATACGAGTGATCTGAAAATTTTAAAGTTCTGAAGATGTTTAAGTCATGCGCACGTGTGGTTGGATAGGGTTTTGGTTTTGAAGAAGAAAGAGGAACAGTAGCTGCGATGGCATTAGCGGTAATTTTTGTGGAACATTTTTTCGCGGGTCCCACCTGGAAACCCTTCACATGTCGGCTGCTTATGTAAATGAAAAAGGAAGATATTTCAGCGGACCACACCTGTGCACTTGTCTTTGTCGGCTGTGGGAATGAAAGAGAAAAGCAGCCTGGGTCCTACGTAGACTTAGTAAAGGAGAAAAGCGTGTGGACCCCACTGTATAAGGTTGTCCCATTTATCTCCTAACCCTAAACCCTTGAATCTGGTCACCTTTCTTAACCAAGTTCAACCTTGAAACCCATTTACCTAATCAGCTTACCAGATCCATGGATCCAGAACCCGGATCCGACACAGATCCGAACCAACAGCAAACAATTAAATATTTAACGTTGTTAGTCCTTCAGTTAACTGTTCCAGTTAAATAGTACACCTTGTTAAACCCCAGGGACTTCCTATGCAAAATTTTGCAAACATTTTTTAGAATTTTCATTTTTAGTCCCTTAACTTTCTGAAAAATTTATTTTCAGACACTAAATTTTGGAAAATTTACACTTTTGATCCCTAAAGTTTCAAACTTTACACTTCTGGTCCCTCAAGTTTTGTGAATTTTTCAACTATGGTCCTTGAAGCTTGTAATTGAGTATATCTTTCATCCATGGTCCTTTATGCTTAAAGATTCAACAAAATTGCCATGAGATAAGAGGAAGTTCATGATTAACTTTTCGAATTTGGTTCTCAACTCGAGTTAACCCATGTGCTTATGTGTTTAACTTCCAACAAAGTCAGTTATACCGATTGATGTGTGTTTAAGACACGATTGAGATGTGATCGAGATATGATCAAGAGATGATTTGAGATGTGATCGTATCGAGAAGCATAAGAGAGGTGATTTGTGCAGGAAATATGTATTAAGCTTACACGTTTGAGAATTTAGTGACTCACTAGGTCTTACATCATGATAACTCTGACCTGACCTTGGTTTGCACGCGAGAAGTACCAACGAGACATCATGTGCCCGTGAACCTTTTTTGTTATGCGTTAAGTGATGTCACACGTATCTTAAATTCAGTCATATATGTTCGATTGATCTGTACGAATGAAGATTTGAACTCGTGCGAAGCTACTTTGGATTTTTAATCGTGGGAGTTATTATAAAACGCACAATCGACAATCGACATGCTCAAGCGTTATTGATATTGAAAGAATGTTTACTATTCACTGAAGTATTGATGTATAAAGTTTAGTAGACAACCTCCTTAGTCCATTGAACTTATTTAGTAAGTGTTTATGTAAAACACTTGTGTTATGCGAAGATTAGTGGGGCATCCAGGATCATCTGACTGTTTATGGGCCAACAACGTGTTTAATTCCGTATCGTCCGTGTAAGATGAGTACACGAGACATGAGTGTTATGAAGAGTTTATGTGGGGTAATCAGAACCATCTGATTATTTATGGGCCGAAACGTTTTAAATTCCCAATTTCAAGAGTTCCATTGTGTGATGGAAGCTGGTTGTGGAAATTCCGCTGGATATAGAGCATGTGTTTGAGAAGATTTCACTCTGTCATGGGAATTGATGAGAGTGATGCGCAATCATGAGATACCAGATTGACGACGTGTGATGAATCAGATAAACTGTGGATCGGATTTCTCTAATATTTTTCCCATTACAGTAGGCAAGTCGTGTTGAAGACGTTTATGCTTGAGAAAAGTGTTAAGAGAATGGGATACATTGAACGCTGAGAAAGAAGATTCTACAGTCAAGATACTTTGAGAGTGTCTTTTACCAGAGGAGTTCGTTGGAGATTTGAAATGACCCATTCATATACATTATAAACGATTCACAATAGTTGATTACATCACGAGGTACTTGACCTCTATATGATACATTTTACAACCATTGCATTCGTTTTTAAAAGACAAACTTTCTTTACATCAAAAATTGACGGCATGCATACCATTTCATATTACATCCAACTATAATTGACTTAATATTAATCTTGATGAACTCAACGACTCGAATGCAATGTTTTTCAAAGTATGTCATAAATGACTCCAAGTAATATCCTTAAAATGAGCTAATGCACAGCGGAAGATTTCTTTAATACCTGAGAATAAAAATGCATTAAAGTGTCAACCAAAAGGTTGGTGAGTTCATTATTTATCATAATCAATCATTTCCGTAATAGTAATATACCACAAGATTTCAGTTTCCATAAATATCCGTACACTCGCAAGTGTATAAAAGTATTCTACAAGTTATTGAACGCTTCGGTAACCATACTTAACAATTAATGTGGCATATTCCCTTTATTATGAAATCTCCCTACATTGTACCAAGTGTAGTAAAAACGAAGTACTATGCAACCGTTTATGATACTAGAGCGACTAGCCCGGTTGGGGTTGTCAAACCCGATAGATCTATCAATAGGATTCGCGCTTACATGCTCTTACAACATGTAAATATTAGTTACCAAGATATTAGGGAAAAATATGCAAAGTGGTACAACTCAACGTAGAATATGTTTCTAGTACTTGTGTCCATTTCATAAAATAGTTATAAAACAGTGCATGTATTCTCAGCCCAAAAATATATATAAAAAGGGAGTAATGAAACTCACAATACTGTATTTCGTAGCAATTATGTATATGACGGCACTGAACAAGTGCAGGGTTTGTCTCGGATTCACAAACCTATATCAATTATATATATTTATTAACATATAATATTGATAAAACAAGCTATATATTAATTATATAATATTTTTACTTGTTTAAGTTAGTAATTAGTTGTTAGTCTTAATTTAAATCTTATATAGATTTCCTGATTTTAAATAGTCAACTCCTGATAGGTATATCTCATAGTGTGTTCGACTTCTATAGGTGTAAGAGCCATCATTGGAAAGGTATTTGAGTCCTATAACCATCCATAATCGGTATATGTTCTGAATCAGAGTATAGATTAGTTAAAATTTCATTTTGTCACAGGTGCGTAAATCTGTCCGCACAGTTCAATAATTCATCATAGGAACAGTCCGTAGGCTATGAAAAATAGCTAAACTCAATATTTTTAATTTTACTTCTATATTTTAGTTGTTAACATATACACTAACATGTGTTATCAAGGAAAATAGCCCAGGTCTTAGTTAGTTTAGTTTTCTAGTTAGATTGATTAAGCATACAACATTAATCTTAGCCAAATCTTTCGGTTCATAAATTATTTGTTACTACATGGTTTTTAATGAATCAAGTTGGTGGAGACTCCTTAATATGTTTTGTTTTCAAAACATAATCGAAAAGTTTTGGTTTCATAGTCGAAGTTAGGATTATGCCCTTAACTTGTAACGGTGGACAGATTTGGATAAAATCTGTCATCAATCAACTAATGAATTTTTGAAAAATACTTTCACTTCGTCTAAAATCATGAAAAAATTACAAAATTCTTGATTTATATATATTAACATATATCCAGAGTTTTATGCGCTAAAACAAAGTTTAAGATAGCTTTTAAATTCGTGTGTCAAAACAGTTTTCAAGAACCAAAAGAGACCAATTGTTGTATATTAAGTTCTAAGGTGTTATACATATATAAAAGTTATAAATTCTTATAATAACTTAATATAATGTCATAATACATATAAATAAGTATTTTTAAAGTCAAATTAGTAAGGTTACATTAGTTTATAAACATGCTTGGTTTCCACCAAAACAAGTTTTAGTTTTTACAAGTTTTATAAACTTATTAAGATAGCAATAGAGTAGGAATTTAATAAGAGTTTTAAGAAGTGTTCTACCTTGATTTTGAAGCTAGATGATGAGGAAAATGCTTGGTGATAATCTAGTATGAAGATAGAAGTATTTTGAGAGATTAATTTGGAGTAAAGAATGAGAAAATGGAATGGAAAAATGGGGTGGTACATATGGACGAATTTTAAGTTAATAATGGAGTCATATGTTGCCAAAATGGTTAGTAAACTTGTGAGTTTTTGTCTCATGACTCATTAACAAGACAAAAGATGCTAGGATCCAAAAATAGGGCTGCTAAGGAGTGTATTTTTCAATAGTTATACATCTATAAACTGCGTATTAGATGGGTAAAAATACCGTAAAAATACGAATAGAATTCATGAGGAAATAGAATGCGAATACGAGTATAGCTATATTTGTTGAATATACTTATGTTAATACATGTATTTAAGTCTTTCAAAAGTGTATTAATACATTTTAATACAATACATATATATTCATTTTAACATAAGGGTTATTACGTCGTTAAATGTTACATATATATATTGTTTTCGAAACCCTTAAGTTAGTAGTCTCAATTTATATATATAAAACCCATTATTAATATACTTAATGAGATACTTAACTATCATATATTCAAGTTAGATATAATCCATCTATCCATATATATATATATACATAAGTATATATTTAATACAAGTTATGACGTTCGTGAATCGTCGAACAAATGGTTGGTCAATTGTTTGTATGAAACTCATTTCAAAAGTTTTAAAACTTGTCAAAATTTATTGCTTATCAAGTCGGAATAATGTTATCATATAAAGATTAAGTTTAAATTTTGGTCGAAAATTTCCGGGTCGTCACAGTACCTACTCGTTAAAGAAATTTCGTCCCGAAATTTGATTGGGATCGTCATGGCTGACAATAAGTATGTTTTTATGACGCATAAGAGCTGAAAATTAGAGTTTTATCATCATTGAGTAATATAGATAAATCAATTTGATTTTGTGAAGGGTACGAGTGAAGCTATCGCAAAAGAGTGAAAATGAGTAAATACATGTTCGTCTTATCCGGTGACGTAGCCACGGTTGATTTTTGGAATTCAAGGAATTTTAGAAGAAAATCTTCGAAATCTAAATAAGATTTGATTCTTCGGAAATTAAGGAAATTAGGATCCTCTTTGGTTAAATGCGATAATCTGTTTTGATTGCCCTGTCGGATGTTTCAGTATAAATCTACCCTCTTCATTTCCTTATTTCCACAGCTCATACCTTCTATTCTTCCTCCCTCAATTCATACTTTAAAGCATTCGTCAATATACTCCATCCAGTTCTGATTCTTGATATACTCCTAACTTTTATATCTGTCATTCTTCTTTTTCATCTGCCGCCGGAAGAATCTATTTACTTCTACTATACTCTTGGTTTTCTAGTGTTTTTAGTTCTTCCGTGTCTTTATATTGCTATATGCATCGATGTACACGGTCTGTAATTTTTGAGTTGTTGTTGGGCTTTATTTCTTCCCTTATATTTCGGAATCCCTGCTTCTTTCTTTCTATAATCATTGACATCCACAGTTAATATTTTCTCATATTTGCTGCAATTTATACTCCCATTTCTATTTCGGAGCTTCATGCTTTTGTTTTCTGTTCGCAAGTAATGGTCTAGAATTTGTAGGTATGGAGTTTCGAATGAACAATGACTAATGTTCTAAGAGAGAAATTGAAATGGCACGATCTTGATTTGTCAAATTACCAGAATATCCTGGTAAAGACTGAATTATCAAGAAAATATTTTCTTGATATTTTTAGAGGTTTAATAGAATACCAGAGTCATGTAACATGGCACATGATGACGGTATGATCTGTGAATCGTCATGCCCCATTAAAACTCAGCATGACTTACTGTAATATAATCACATTGATTAAGTGTCATTATATTATACTAACTCATGCTTCAGTTCCCAACACTACTTCAAAAACATTCATATTTTACACTCGAAGGTTTCAGAATTTAGAAACTAAAACAGTTTCCTTTCTGATGTAATACTGATATCGCGAAAAGATAAAAGATTTCAGTTAAGAATAGTTATGAAAATATCTTCAGAAATATGGAGGATATTTATAATGAAAGATACGATGATATCTTAGAATATTTAAGATAAGAGGATGATGAAGAATATCGTCCGCAAGGGTTTTAGAGTAAAGAGCAAGGTAATTTCTAAGGATTTCAGCAGAGACTGAATCATTTGGATTCTTTGAAGGTAGATTTCATCTTTGTAATTTGTCCATAGTCTCCTTCATAGTTTGCTCAATCCGTTTTCCAGTTCCAAATCTTCTCTTTTTCTGAGCTTTGCCAACACACTATTCTTTATCATCAAACTTTTGACTGTTAAGGTCGTTTATAGTTTTTGCTGCTTCATCAGCATTTTTTCAAAATTCAGAGAACTGGTTCGCGATTTAGGGTATTTTTCAGAAACTTCACATTCGAAGTATGTAAGTCTTGGAGATAGACGTTATATGTACACATATAACTGTTGGTGTATACATGCTGCGAGATTTCAAAATACTGATTTCTGGTTCCCAGTAATTGGTATGAAAATTCTTGTTACAAGATGCTGATGAGTAAATGATGGGGTTTCGATAAATGTAATGACTTTTCGAAAAGTCAAAGATCAGTGAATTTGTTGGTAAGTTGATTGCTAATGTGGTGGGACATAAACGGTTCCCCGGTAATGATGGCGAAAGGGCAACGTATATATCAAGGTTATAATAAGGCTGTTTCGACTGAAAAGTTGAAGTTGACTTGCTGGAGCTGTGACAAAACTGTCTATTTTGAAAAGGAATTGAAAAATTATTTTAGCTAATAAATGCCAAAGGGTCTGAAACGGATACGTTTTAAACTATGACTTTGGTTTCGAGTTTTTTTTTTCAGGTACAAAACTGTGGGTAACATGTGGTTGGATCATCATCTCGATTGTTCATTATTTGAAGTGTCTTCAGGAATTTCGAAGGGTTTGAATACAGATTGTAATCGTTAATATACATATGATATTCTAGCACAGTTTTGAAGTCAAAGTATAGTTTTGAAAGATATAAGAATTCTAAGAGTGATGATAACGGTTATGTCTCGAATTGAATACTGTAATTTTAAAATCAGGATATGTATTTGAACTTGAATGAGTATGGTTGTTTTGATTTCTATGAAAGTATGTATATTGTTGTGAAAGTAGTGAGTATAGTTGCTGATTTGCTAAACCAGAATCGAAGATTGTATAGTGTAAGATGTTAATTGTGAATTTATGAAATAACCCAGCCCGTATTCCATACGATAAAATTTTTTTTTTTAAATAATACACATTTACGCGCCAATTAAATATGTAAACCATTCCACACGTTTCGTTAAAACATACAACAAGTTTAGTGTTCACAAAAGACACAAATGCCATTAACGAATGTGATACAAGTTTGACCAATACAAAAATGATAGTTTTAAACCAAACAACACATCGAGCATGGTTTGGGACTAAACTACCCAAAACGCTAAACCAACTTCCAAAAGCTCCAATATAACATCATCAAGGGACATCTAGTGCCCAACAACCCCCTTGCCCTTGTCCACGCCTGCATCTAAAAAGATAAACAACGAGAGGGGTAAGCTAATGCTTAGTGAGTGCAACAATTATACGTTTACATATACAACCTACTTACTTGCAATCACTTACGCATTTACCGCATACATGTTAGTATTTTAAGTAATCATACCATCATAAGTATAACACTAAACCTTCCACCAAATGAGCTAGCATAACAATAGCATATAGTTTAAATAATATAATATGCTACAAACCACACACACACAACCATGGTTAACCAAACGAACGAGGGAACGGTGTTTAAAGACCGTCGGATTTCATAACAACCATTAGTGCACTTAACACTTCGTATACTAACCCCACGGGTGGCATCTTAACACGTCGATACTTCACCCCGGGTGGTGCCTTAACACTTCGACACTTCACCCCGAGTGGTGTCTTAGCACATCGACACTTCACTCGTTACATCTCTCGTAGTGGCATCTTAACACATCGATACTTCACTCCCGAGTGGTGTCTTAACACATCGACACTTCACTCGCCACGTGAGGAGTGGTGTCTTAACACGTCGACACTTCACAACTCAACTACACAAATAAATACATCATATATGCACGCATATAATTTTTCCACTCACCTTAACACTTCGGTGATGATTATGCACTTCCGAGCTTCAAAGCAAAGTACCTAATACATTAAGTACAATTTCAATACACAACTAGTGGAATTAACCACATTACACCTACTTGAGCATTTAATGACCCAACTCGCATTAAATGACACAAACACACCACCACCGCCCCTTTAATGGCCAAGACTCGACTTTAATCACTAAAGCTAGTGAATTAAAGTCTAGTAACTTCAACTAGCACCAACTTAGGGTAATCCATACCCAATTCACCCAAACTAGGTCAATATTACTCTTTTGACCCATTTTAACTCTTACACTACCAAACTTGTCAAACATGACCCATTTACCATTTCAACAACATTTAAACAAGTGTTTAATGCTTAATAACACCATTAATACTTACAAATCCTATTTTCATTAGATCAAACCCTAGCTTGGGGCTATTAGGGTTTCATTACAACCACATAACCAAAATTCGCCCATTTTACCCTCAAATGGGTCAAACAAGTCTCTAGTAACCAAAACCCTAGCCATTAACCAATTAAAACTCAAAACTTAGAGTTAGCACTTACCGAGACTTTCAACGCGTAGCTAGAGATACAGGGAACAACTTTAATTCTTGCTCCAAAGATCAACCCTCAATCCTTCACTCTCAAATCTCACTTTTAATTCAAATGGGTTTTAAGTTTTGGGAGAGATAATGAAAGAAAATAGAAAAAGGAAATGAATTATATGAACTAGTGGATGAGATTTAATGCTCCTATTAGATTTATACGCCAATTTACCAATTTGCCCCTTAAAGTCATTTAATTTGAGCTAAAACCGGAGTCTGTCCAGCAGCATTGCGGCGGCCCGGCTTAACTCGTCGCGGCGCGACATACAACGGGAAAATCAACCCTCCTTAACTCACTTTGTGATCCTGGTTTGCTTGCTATGCCGCGGCGCGGACCCATTTGCCGCGACGGGGCCTAAGGCTGCATCTAAACAGTTCGACCATCTTAAACAAGTTTCGACTTAATTTAATTTGTACATTCCAAACCCGCTTCCTATTTTCACCTAGCCTTCAACAATAGTCTCACAAGACTTAACGCTATCAAAAACCACATATAGACTTGCATATGCACACATTATCAAGTATACACATACATATATATATATATATATATATATATATATATATATATATATATATATATATATATATATATATATATATATATATATATATCTATACATATATTCATACATTTATGCGTAAGCTAACGAGTTATACACGTACAAATGATTAAGTATGTACCTTTCAATACGTATGGGAAAAACGGGATGTTACAACTCTCCCCCACTTGAATCGGAGCGCGTCCTCGCGATCCACGCCGCATGACAAGCCGCAAGATAGACCAAGAAAAACTCTTCGGATTCCCATGTAAACTCGGAACCCTTTCGATGTCACCATTGCACCTTGAAAGTTCTAACTTCCTTGTTCCGCAACATCTTAACCTTCTCATCAAGGATTGCAACCAGTTCTTCCGCATACTCTAACTTGTTATTCAACGTAATCTCATCTAAAGGCACCCAAGTCGAGTCATCCGCAAGACACTTACGAAGATGGGAAACATGAAACGTGTTATGGATTCCCGCAACTCTAGTCGATAAGCAACCTCACCAACACGTGCCAAAACCTTGAAAGAACCAATAAACCGAGGAGCTAACTTTCCTCTCTTTCGAAATCGAATAACACCCTTCCATGGAGAAACCTTAAGCATCACCATGTCACCTTCTTGAAACTCTATCGTTCTCCTACCTTTATCGGCATAAGACTTCTGTCTATCTTGTGCCGCTTTAAGTCGAGCCCGAATCATCTCAATTTTACTATTTGTCTCCAAAACCAAATCGGAACTTCCGATTTCTCGTTGACCTACTTCTCCCCAACAAATGGGAGTTCGACACCTACGCCCATAGAGCATCTCATAAGGTGGCATTCCAATACTAGTGTGGTAACTATTGTTGTATGAGAATTCCACCAATGGTAAGTGCTCATCCCAACTTCCACCAAAATCAATAATACACGCCCTTAACATATCCTCTAACGTTTGGTTCGTACGCTCGGTTTGACCGTCCGTTTGAGGATGATACGCCGTGCTCATTTTCAATTGAGTACCCATATCTTCATGAAACTTGTTCCAAACCCGGGACGTAAAACGAGTATCTCGATCCGAAATAATAAATATAGGAACCCCATGTCTAGATATCACTTCCTTGATAAACAACTTGGATAAAGCGTCCGATGATATCGTTTCCCGAATGGGAAAAAACAAAGCACTTTTCGTCAATCGATCAACTATCACCCAAATCGTATCACATTGGGTTCTCGCCGTCTTCGGTAACTTAGTAATGAAGTCCATGGTAATGTGCTCCCATTTCCATTTCGGGACTTCCAAGGGTTGTAACTTACCGTACGGCTTTTGGTGTTCGGCCTTGACTTGCAAACACGTGACGCATTGCTCAACATACTTAACCACATCACGCTTCATACCAGGCCACCAATAATCTTTCTTCAAATCATAGTACATCTTTGTTGCACCCGGATGAATGGAATACTTTGACTTATGTGCTTCATATAGTAGCACTTGTCGGTTACCACCCATCTTAGGTGTAGTGACCCGAACTTTTCCATGTTTATATATATTAATTGAGATTGATATTTACATGATTAAATGTTTCCAACATGTTAAGCATCCAAACTTGTTAAGACTTTATTAATTGAAATATGTTTCATATAGACAATTGACCATCCAAGTTGACCGGTGATTCACGAACGTTAAAACTTGTAAAAACTATATGATGACATATATATGGATATATATATATATAGTTAACATGATACTATGATAAGTAAACATATCATTAAGTATATTAACAATGAACTACATATGTAAAAACAAGACTACTAACTTAATGATTTTTAAACGAGACATATATGTAACGATTATCGTTGTAAAGACATTTAATGTATATATATCATATTAAGAGATATTCATACATGATAATATCATGATAATATAATAATTTAAAATCTCATTTGATATTATAAACATTGGGTTAACAACATTTAACAAGATCGTTAACCTAAAGGTTTCAAAACAACACTTACATGTAACGACTAACGATGACTTAACGACTCAGTTAAAATGTATATACATGTAGTGTTTTAATATGTATTTATACACTTTTGAAAGACTTCAATACACTTATCAAAATACTTCTACTTAACAATATGCTTACAATTACATCCTCGTTCAGTTTCATTAACAATTCTACTCGTATGCACCCGTATTCGTACTCGTACAATACACAGCTTTTAGATGTATGTACTATTGGTATATACACTCCAATGATCAGCTCTTAGCAGCCCATGTGAGTCACCTAACACATGTGGGAATCATCATTTGGCAACTAGCATGAAATATCTCATAAAATTACAAATATATGAGTAATCATTCATGACTTATTTACATGAAAACAAAATTACATATCCTTTATATCTAATCCATACACCAACGACCAAAAACACCTACAAACACTTTCATCCTTCAATTTTATTCATCTAATTGATCTCTCTCAAGTTCTATATTCAAGTTCTAAGTGTTCTTCATATATTCTACAAGTTCTAGTTACATAAAATCAAGAATACTTTCAAGTTTGCTAGCTCACTTCCAATCTTGTAAGGTGATCATCCAACCTCAAGAAATCTTTGTTTCTTACAGTAGGTTATCATTCTAATACAAGGTAATAATCATATTCAAACTTTGGTTCAATTTCTATAACTATAACAATCTTATTTCAAGTGATGATCTTACTTGAACTTGTTTTCGTGTCATGATTCTGCTTCAAGAACTTCGAGCCATCCAAGGATCCGTTGAAGCTAGATCCATTTTTCTCTTTTTCAGTAGGTTTATCCAAGGAACTTAAGGTAGTAATGATGTTCATAACATCATTCGATTCATACATATAAAGCTATCTTATTCGGAGGTTTAAACTTGTAATCACTAGAACATAGTTTAGTTAATTCTAAACTTGTTCGCAAACAAAAGTTAATCCTTCTAACTTGACTTTTAAAATCAACTAAACACATGTTCTATATCTATAAGATATGCTAACTTAATGATTTAAAACCTGGAAACACGAAAAACACCGTAAAACCGGATTTACGCCGTCGTAGTAACACCGCGGGCTGTTTTGGGTTAGTTAATTAAAAACTATGATAAACTTTGATTTAAAAGTTGTTATTCTGAGAAAATGATTTTTATTATGAACATGAAACTATATCCAAAAATTATGGTTAAACTCAAAGTGGAAGTATGTTTTCTAAAATGGTCATCTAGACGTCGTTCTTTCGACTGAAATGACTACCTTTACAAAAACGACTTGTAACTTATTTTTCTGACAATAAACCTATACATTTTCTATTTAGATTCATAAAATAGAGTTCAATATGAAACCATAGCAATTTGATTCACTCAAAACGGATTTAAAATGAAGAAGTTATGGGTAAAACAAGATTGGATAATTTTTCTCATTCTAGCTACGTGAAAATTGGTAACAAATCTATTCCAACCATAACTTAATCAACTTGTATTGTATATTATGTAATCTTGAGATACCATAGACACGTATACTGAGACGGCCCGACCCAATCCATGGGGACGAATACAATAACATATGATTACATCGCGAGGTACTTGACCTCTAAATGATACATTTTACAAACGTTGCAATTGTTTTTTTTTAAAAAAAACCTTTCATTACATCAAAAGTTGACAGGTATGTATACCATTTCAGAATATCCAAACTATAAATGACCTAATCCGTCCATTACTTAATAATAATCTTTAATGAACTTCAACGACTCGAATGCAACGTTCTTCGAAATATGCTATGAAAGACTCCAAGTAATATCTTTAAAATGAGCAAATGCACAGCGAAAGATTTCTTTAACACCTGAGAATAAACATGCTTTAAAGTGTCAGCCAAAAGGTTGGTGAGTTCATTAGTTTATCATAATCATTTATTTCCATCATTTTAATAGACCACAAGAATTTCATTTCCAGTTCTCATAAATATACGTCCCATGCATAGAGACAAAAATAATCATTCATATGGTGAACACCTGGTAACCGACATTAACTAGATACATATAAGAATATCCCCTATCATTCCGGGATCCTCCTTCGGACATGATATAAATTTCGAAGTACTAAAGCATCCGGTACTTTGGATGGGGTTTGTTAGGCCCAATAGATCTATCTTTAGGATTCGCGTCAATTAGGGTGTCTGTTCCCTAATTCTTAGATTACCAGACTTTAATAAAAAGGGGCATATTCGATTTCGATAATTCAACCATAGAATGTAGTTTCAATTACTTGTGTCTATTTCGTCAAACATTTATAAAAGCGCATGTATTCTCAGTCCCAAAAATATATATTGCGAAAGCATTTAAAAAAGGAACAAATGAAACTCACGCATATAAATATTGTAAAACAGTTAATAAAACATTTGCATGTATTCTCAGCCCAAAAATGTAAAGAGTAAAAGGGATCAAATGAAACTCACGCATATAGATATTGTAAAATAGTTAATAAAGCATTTGCATGTATTCTCAGCCCAAAAATGTAAAGAGTAAAAGGGATCAAATGAAACTCACGCATTTAAATATTGTAAAACAGTTAATAAAACATTTGCATGTATTCTCAGCCCAAAAATGTAAAGAGTAAAAGGGATCAAATGAAACTCACGCATATAGATATTGTAAAATAGTTAATAAAGCATTTGCATGTATTCTCAGCCCAAAAATGTAAAGAGTAAAAGGGATCAAATGAAACTCACCATACTGTATTTCGTAGTAAAAATACATATAACGTCATTGAACAAGTGTAGGGTTGGCCTCGGATTCACGAACCTATATTAATTATATATAATTATATGACGGTCAATATTTGTCTAACAATTTAGGCCAAGTCATAGTGTACCACAATCCTAATGCTCGAGTCAGACTCAACAGTATAGTAACATGTTATATTACCCATGCTCAGTTAAAATTCTAGTAAAAGGTGACGTGTGAAACAACGTATCACAATTGGTTTCATAATCATAAAATAGTATTTTAGTTTTTATAAAAAGTCAATACAAAATATTAACTGAAAAGTTAACGGAAAAGTCAAAATTCAAGGTCAAAAGTCAAAGGTTAAAGTAAAAACGAGGTCGCATGCAAAAATACAATAACTTATACAAAAAAAATGATTTTTCGGTCAAACATGCCTAAACGGCCACTTCAGCGATTTTTAGAAAAATTATCGGAACTCCGATTGATAAACGGCCAAAGATAAAAGTTACACATTACCAAAAAGATTAAGCATAAATTTTACAGAAGTTAACTAAACCTAGACAACTCGTAGTTGCCAACGTGGTTTCGGCGTTTCAAAGTTAATTTTTCAGCTTTAATAAATTTACAAAAGTGACCGAGTAGCCTACTTTGGAGATTTTTAGAAAATTCCTCTAAACTCGGATTGACAAACGGTCAAAGTCTGCAAATTCTAGTTACCACAAACATATAACAAGATTTTTGGCAAAAGTAAACACACATCAGGCCGACCATGACAACTGATACAAAACTGACATTTTTAATAAAAAGTTTCAGCTCTTTTCAGAATTTTAAAATGTGACCAAACAGTCAACTTTGACGATTTTTAGAAAAATCGTCGAGACTCAAATTGACAAACGGCCAGAGTCGTTTGCTAGACCTTACATCAAAGAATTCAGTGGTATTTTTTCTTAAATCTGAAACAACGCAGATCAGCGAGAATTTCAGTTCCCTTTTCGACATTTTTTCAAAATTTGCAAAACTTCTTTTGTCCATAACTTGACAACCGTTCAACGAAACGAGACGTGCTTTAAATGAAAATTCATCTACTCGACGAGTAGAATCTAAATAACCACTTTTTATTACCCAGAAAATTAGTTCACTAATTATCATTAGCAATCTTAATTACGAAATTAATTGTTTAATTCATAACTTTCTAACCGTTCATCGAATTCATTCGATATCTAAATGAAAAGTTCTTAATTTTTCGCTAGCTTTCCAATGACATGCATATCTTATACCTTATTTCATCCCTAGTATAACAACCTTTAAGATTCAACATAACCTATCTAAGGGCAATATCAAATGTACAAATAAGCATAATCCTATTTTCTCGAGCACTAGTCAGGGATACACTTATTAGTATGTAAAAAATTAAATTATGAGTACTCACGTATCAATATTGAGATTCAATATTGCAGGAAGGTACGTAGACGCAACGGATATGATAACCACTAGTTTGACTCCACGAGCTATACTCCTGATCCATACCCATAACCTCCTTAGCCATAACCCATAATTTCCTTAGCCCTATCCCACTCGAGAAACTTATTTTGAAATGACTTGCTCATGACCTCGTCGTAATATTTTATGTATAATAATAATATTAATAATACTAATACTAATAATAATAATAATAATAAGATTTATAATAATTTTTAATAACTAAAATAAATATCACGTATTACATGTAATATGAGAGAGATAGATTGTAATTGGAATGGTGAATTGAATCAAATCGCGTTCGAGATTTATAGTACATCGCTGGGACCCATTAACATCAAAATTTCAAAATGATGAAAAATAAAGATCCGCAAATTGCGGCCCCTATACCTGGACGTAAACTAACACATATATATATATAGATTTTATAATATATTATATTTATATAATTAATTAAATATTATATTATATTTACGCTCATGGTAAAAATATAATTTTTACAAAAATGACACGGTCGTGGTCTCACGACGCATGTACCACTTTCGGTTTTTCGGGCGCACTTTCGTACATTTAGAAAACTAGCCTTTTACGTTACGTGACGTGTACCTTTTACAAAAATTAGACTTACTCAACAATAAATTACCTTTATAAAAATATAACTTATAAAATTGACCGTTGTGGTCATTTACTTCTATAAATCAGTGACTCGTTGTTTATCAAAATGTATTATTTTAAATCAGGACGTTTTATGACTCGTACCTTTATCAAAATATAGACTTAAATTAATTAAAAACTAACCCACTCAGAGTGTAACTTAATCCTTTGAGTGTTTTGGTCATTTACTTTTATAATTCATACCCTCGTTAGTTATCGAGGTATATTTAATAACATTAACTTAAACCAAAACGTCTTTTGACTAAATTAAAATATATTTATAATATATAGGTTTGAAATACTTTAATAAAATATTTAGATTTTAATTATATTTCAAAGTATATTTGAAGATCGTTTATGATATTATATCCCATAACGTTTATACTTTAAAAAAATATAATTTCCTTATGCGTCAACGTTTAGTTTGTTTTCCTTAAACTTTCTAAATAATATAACTATATTCCCAAAGTTTCTCTTTCATTCTAAATAATAGGAAGGTTAACTAGTTAACGTTTATGTAGAAAGTCGAACAGAAAACTCCACTAACATTTGGCTAGTTCCCGTTAATTGACACCTTTGTCTTCTTTTATAACTCACTTTACCATTTTCCCAATACGGTTAATAATAAGGGTTACCTAATTCAAAGTGGACCTCATAACAGATACCCTTAATCATAATTCAATGTATCTGATAATTCAATCATTTGATATTATCTTTTAATCTCGTCGATAAACTTACATCGAACAAATATATTCATGTAAAGTATTATCTATTCAATACCTTGATAGTATTTCCAGGTTCATAAAATAGATCTCATAGCTTATAATCATATCCACTAATTCGTTCGATGTTTTATATAATATATCTCAATTTAATAATCACACATATGTATATGTATATATAATTGTTCGTGAATCGCTAGGCATGGTCAAAGGGTAATTGATTATATGAATATAGTTTTCAAAACTTTCGAGACTCAACATTACATATTTTTGCTCATCGTGTCGGGAACATATAAAGATTAAAGTTTAAATTTGATCGGAAATTTCCGGGTCATCACATATACAATGTTTCGACCTATCATGTCGACACATCTATATATATTTCGGAACAACCATAGACACTCTATATGTGAATGTTGGAGTTAGCTATACAGGGTTGAGGTTGATTCCAAAATATATATAGTTTGAGTTGTGATCAATACTGAGATACGTATACACTGGGTCGTGGATTGATTCAAGATAATATTTATCGATTTATTTCTGTACATCTAATTGTGGACAACTAGTTGTAGGTTACTAACGAGGACAGCTGACTTAATAAACTTAAAACATCAAAATATATTAAAAGTGTTGTAAATATATTTTGAACATACTTTGATATATATGTATATATTGTTATAGGTTCGTGAATCAACAAGTGGCCAAGTCTTACTTCCCGACGAAGTAAAAAAAATCTGTGAAAGTGAGTTATAGTCCCACTTTTAAAATCTAATATTTTTGGGATGTGAATACATGCAGGTTTTATAAATGATTTACAAAATAGACACAAGTACGTGAAACTACATTATATGGATGAATTATCGAAATCGAATATGCCCATTTTTATTAAGTCTGGTAATCTAAGAATTAGGGAACAGATACCCTAATTGACGCGAATCCTAAAGATAGATCTATTGGGCCTAACAAACCCTATCCAAAGTACCGGATGCTTTAGTACTTCGAAATTTATATCATATCCGAAGGGTGTCCCGGAAAGATGGGGATATTCTTATATATGCATCTTGTTAATGTCGGTTACCAGGTGTTCACCATATGAATAATTTTTATCTCTATGTATGGGATGTGTATTGAAATATGAAATCTTGTGGTCTATTATTATGATTTGATATATATAGGTTAAACCTATAACTCACCAACATTTTTGTTGACGTTTTAAGCATGTTTATTCTCAGGTGATTATTAAGAGCTTCCGCTGTCGCATACTTAAATAAGGACGACATTTGGAGTCCATGCTTGTATGATATTGTGTAAAAACTGCATTCAAGAAACTTATTTTGTTGTAACATATTTGTATTGTAAACCATTATGTAATGGTCGTGTGTAAACAGGATATTTTAGATTATCATTATTTGATAATCTACGTAAAACTTTTTAAACCTTTATTGATGAAATAAAGGTTATGGTTTGTTTTAAAATGAATGCAGTCTTTGAAAAACGTCTCATATAGAGGTCAAAACCTCGCAACGAAATCAATTAATATGGAACGTTTTTAATCAATAAGAACGGGACATTTCAGTTGGTATCAGAGCGTTGGTCTTAGAGAACCAGAATTTTGCATTAGTGTGTCTTATCGAGTTTGTTAGGATGCATTAGTGAGTCTGGACTTCGACCTTGTGTACTTGAAAAATGATTGCTTAACAAATTTTGTTGGAAACTATATATTTTTAACATGTGAATATTATGTGATATATTAATCTCTTAACGCGTTTGATATTATGTGATAGATGTCTACCTCTAGAACAAGTCCCATTGACTCATCTAATAATAATGAAGAGTCAAATGTAAATTGGAATGATTCGTGGACTGATTCACAAGTTCCCGAAGAGGAACCGGAAGAAGAGTCGGAACTGGAAGAAGAATCGGAACCGGAAGAAGAATTCGAACCGGATGAAGAAATAGAACCGGTGGGGGGAAATAATAAAATGGTTAAGTAAAAGAAAATCCTCAACCAACCGACCAAGGTTAATTATGGTCAATGGTGTTTCCGCCAAGGAAGCAAAATATTGGGAGGATTACCAATTCTCCGATGAATCGGATTCCGACGAGAATTCCGATGATGTTATAGAAATTACCCCAACTGAATTTAAAAAGGCAAAAGAAAATAATAAGGGAAAGGGCATAAAAATAGAGAAATCTAATTCCAACCCCGATAAACTTTATATGTATCGTCAACCCCCGAAGTCCTTAAGTTGTAACAATGACCCGGGAACCTCTAAACCACCAGGTTTTTCTAAACCAATGTGGAAAACGACGGCTCGTATTAGGGGAACATCATATATCCCTAGAAACTTGGCAAAACGAACCAAAACCGAAGAAGAAGAAACAAGCGAGTCGGAATAAGATAGTTGTATTCGTGTGGTGTAATATATGTAATATAGTGTGCTTATGCTTTATGATATATGTAAAAATTGCATGTATTAATAAGTATTTTTTTATGAATCTAACTCTTGTCTATTTTACAGTATAAAAACACAAAATGGATAGACAACCCAATATTTTAAGAGACCTACCCGGAGACATGATTGATGAAATCTTGTCTAGAGTCGGTCAGAATTCTTCGGCACAACTATTTAAGGCGAGATCAGTTTGTAAGACATTCGAAGAATGTTCCAAGAATGCCTTGGTTTATAAAAGGCTTTCGTTCGAAAGATGGGGGATATCACATTGGGAAATCCATAAGTTACGATGTGTTTACTTTGACGCATATATTTCGGGGAACCCAAATGCTATTTTACGCAATGGGTTAAGAAAATATTTTGACTCAATATATCCGAATATTGGACTTCGTGATTTAGAAAAAGCGGCTAACATGTAACATAAAGAAGCATGTTATGCTTACGGATTAGTAATGTTCGCTTCTCACCAAAGTGAGAACAAGAATATCGGGCTACAACTATTATACAAAACGTTCCCACAAGTGACGGAGTCGGTAATTGGGGTAAGAAACGAGGTTTTTAGATTGTTACGGGACTGTTGGACATTACGTAACCCTCATCCCTTTGACGACGTTACAACACGCTGTCTTATCAACGGCCATAACGGTTATGTTCCACAAGACCAAGGATGGGAAGTAATCCTAGTAACACCAGAATGCATGACTTGTTTCTGGACGTATGAATTACGTGTCTTTATTGCCTTTGCTGAACGACTTGTGTACTAGCTAGAATTATCTTCACAACCATCTTGTATCAAATTTATTGTGTGCTATATTTCATGCTATATGTAAAATAAACGGTATTGTAAGTTTGTAAAATATTGTGTAAAAGTTTGAACGCGAAATATTATTATAATCAGTTTTTCATATAGAATTGTAGTAGTTGAATTGTATATTAGCTACTAAGTATAAACTTAACGGGTAGGTACTACCCGAATTTAAACTTATAAAACGTTAATATGAAGAAAAAGCTTTTATAAATGAGTTCATATTATGCTACGAAATACTATTAACTACTCTTAATATTCTGTATGATTAACTTGTTCCATTTGACTATTTTGAAGGAAATGGCACCGACTACTCAACACACCGTGAATATGAATGAAGAGGAATTCCGTACTTTTCTAGCTTCAAACATAGCCGCAGTACAGGCTGCGCTACATACCAACAATAACCTTGGATCTAGCAGTACATGAAATCGTGTAGGATGCACCTACAAAGAATTCACTGCCTGCAAACCTTTGGAATTTGATGGAACTGAAGGACCGATTGGATTGAAACGGTGGACCGAGAAGGTCGAATCGGTGTTTGCCATAAGTAAGTGTACTTAAGAGGACAAAGTGAAGTACGCTACGCATACCTTCACAGGTTCTGCGTTAACATGGTGGAATACCTATCTAGAGCAAGTGGGACAAGACGATGCGTACGCACTACCGTGGTCAGAATTCAAGCACTTGATGAACTAGAAGTACCGTCCCAGAACCGAGGTCAATAAGCTCAAGACAGAACTTAGAGGGTTACGAACCCAAGGATTTGATATTACCACGTACGAAAGACGATTCACAGAATTGTGCCTATTGTGTCCGGGAGCATTCGAAGATGAGGAAGAGAAGATCGACGCATTTGTGAAAGGATTACCGGAAAGAATCCAAGAAGATATAAGTTCACACGAGCCTGCCTCCATACAACAGGCATGTAGAATGGCTCACAAACTAGTGAACCAGATTGAAGAAAGAATTAAAGAACAGACTGCTGAAGAGGCCAATGTGAAGCAAGTCAAAAGAAAGTGGGAGGAAAACGGTGATAAGAATCACCAATACAACAACAACAACAATTACAACAATAATCGCAACAATTATCCCAACAATCGCAACTACAACAAACGGCCCAACAACAACAACAACAACAACAACAACAACAACAACAACAACATCAACTACAACAATCATCCCAACAACAATAATAACTGCAACAACAACAACAATCAGAAGCAGCTATGCCATAGGTGTGAAAAGTATCACTCGGGGTTCTGCACCAAATTTTGCAACAAGTGTAAAAGAAATGGTCATAGTGCGGCGAAGTGTGAGGTCTACGGACCAGGGGTTAATAGAACGAAAGGAAAAAAAGGTGTCAGAACGAGTAATGGCGGAGCAAGTAGTGTCGGAGCAAGTTATGCCAATGTAGTTTGTTATAAATGTGGAAAACCGGGCCACATTATTAGAAATTGCCCGAACCAGGAGAACACGAATGGACAAGGTCGCGGAAGAGTTTTCAATATTAATGCGGCAGAGGCACAGGAAGACCCGGAGCTTGTTACGGGTACGTTTCTTATTGACAATAAATCTGCTTATATTTTATTTGATTCGGGTGCGGATAGAAGCTATATGAGTAGAGATTTTTGGGCTAAATTAAGTTGTCCATTGACACCTTTGGATAGTAAATTTTTACTCGAACTAGCAAATGGTAAATTAATTTCAGCAGATAATATATGTCGGAATCGAGAAATTAAACTAGTTAGTGAAACATTTAAGATTGATTTGATACCAGTAGAGTTAGGGGGTTTTGATGTGATAATCGGTATGGACTGGTTGAAAGAAGTGAAAGCAGAGATCGTTTGTTACAAAAACGCAATTCGCATTATACGAGAAAAAGGAAAACCCTTAATAGTGTACGGAGAAAAGGGCAACACGAAGCTACGTCTTATTAGTAATTTGAAGGCACAAAAACTAATAAGAAAAGGTTGCTATGCTGTTCTAGCACACGTCGAGAAAGTACAAACTGAAGAAAAGAGCATCAATGATGTTCCCGTTGTAAAAGAATTTCCCGATGTATTTCCGAAAGAATTACCGGGATTACCCCCACATCGATCCGTTGAATTTCAAATAGATCTTGTACCAGGAGCTGCACCAATAGCTCGTGCTCCTTACAGACTCACACCCAGCGAGATGAAAGAACTGCAAAGCCAATTACAAGAACTTTTAGAGCGTGGTTTCATTCGACCAAGCACATCACCGTGGGGAGCTCCTGTTTTGTTTGTCAAGAAGAAAGATGGTACATTCAGGTTGTGTATCGACTACCAAGAGTTGAACAAACTTACCATCAAGAACCGTTACCCACTACCGAGAATCGACGACTTATTTGATGAACTACAAGGCTCGTCTGTTTATTCAAAGATTGACTTACGTTCCGGGTATCATCAAATGCGGGTGAAAGAAGATGATATTCCAAAGACTGCTTTCAAAACACGTTACGGTCATTACGAGTTTATGGTCATGCCGTTTGGTTTAACTAATGCACCAGCTGTGTTCATGGACCTTATGAACCGAGTGTGTGGACCATACCTTGACAAGTTTGTCATTGTTTTCATTGATGACATACTTATTTACTCAAAGAATGACCAAGAACACGGTGAACATTTGAGAAAGGTGTTAGAAGTATTGAGGAAGGAAGAATTGTACGCTAAGTTTTCAAAGTGTGCATTTTGGTTGGAAGAAGTTCAATTCCTCGGTCACATAGTGAACAAAGAAGGTATTAAGGTGGATCCGGCAAAGATAGAAACTGTTGAAAAATGGGAAACCCCGAAAACTCCGAAACACATACGCCAGTTTTTAGGACTAGCTGGTTACTACAGAAGGTTCATCCAAGACTTTTCTAGAATAGCAAAACCCTTGACTGCATTAACGTATAAAGGGAAGAAATTTGAATGGAATGATGAACAAGAGAAAGCGTTTCAGTTATTGAAGAAAAAGCTAACTACGGCACCTATATTGTCATTGCCTGAAGGGAATGATGATTTTGTGATTTATTGTGACGCATCAAAGAAAGGTCTCGGTTGTGTATTAATGCAACGAACGAAGGTGATTGCTTATGCGTCTAGACAATTGAAGATTCACGGACAAAATTATAGGACGCATGATTTGGAATTAGGCGCTGTTGTTTTTGCATTAAAGACTTGGAGGCACTACTTATATGGGGTCAAAAGTATTATATATACCGACCACAAAAGTCTTCAACACATATTTAATCAGAAACAACTGAATATGAGGCAGCGTAGGTGGATTGAATTATTGAATGATTACGACTTTGAGATTCGTTACCACCCGGGGAAGGCAAATGTGGTAGCCAATGCCTTGAGCAGGAAGGACAGAGAACCCATTCGAGTAAAATCTATGAATATAATGATTCATAATAACCTTACTACTCAAATAAAGGAGGCGCAACAAGGAGTTTTAAAAGAGGGAAATTTAAAGGATGAAATACCCAAAGGATCGGAGAAGCATCTTAATATTCGGGAAGACGGAACCCGGTATAGGGCTAAAAGGATTTGGGTACCAAAATTTGGAGATATGAGAGAAATGGTACTTAGAGAAGCTCATAAAACCAGATACTCAATACATCCTGGAACGGGGAAGATGTACAAGGATCTCAAGAAACATTTTTGGTGGCCAGGTATGAAAGCCGATGTTGCTAAATACATAGGAGAATGTTTGACGTGTTCTAAGGTCAAAGCTGAGCATCAGAAACCATCAGGTCTACTTCAACAACCCGAAATCCCGGAATGGAAATGGGAAAACATTACCATGGATTTCATTACTAAATTGCCAAGGACTGCAAGTGGTTTTGATACTATTTGGGTAATAGTTGATCGTCTCACCAAATCAGTACACTTCCTGCCAATAAGAGAAGATGACAAGATGGAGAAGTTAGTACGACTGTATTTGAAGGAAGTCATCTCCAGACATGGAATACCAATCTCTATTATCTCTGATAGGGATGGCAGATTTATTTCAAGATTCTGGCAGACATTACAGCAAGCATTAGGAACTCGTCTAGACATGAGTACTGCCTATCATCCACAAACTGATGGGCAGAGCGAAAAGACGATACAAACGCTTGAAGACATGCTACGAGCATGTGTTATTGATTTCGGAAACAGTTGGGATCGACATCTACCGTTAGCAGAATTTTCCTACAACAACAGCTACCATTCAAGCATTGAGATGGTGCCGTTTGAAGCACTTTATGGTAGAAAGTGTAGGTCTCCGATTTGTTGGAGTGAAGTGGGGGATAGACAGATTACGGGTCCGGAGATTATACAAGAAACTACCAAGAAGATCATCCAAATTCAACAACGGTTGAAAACCGCCCAAAGTCGACAAAAGAGCTACGCTGACATTAAAAGAAAAGATATAGAATTTGAAATTGGAGAGATGGTCATGCTTAAAGTTGCACCTTGAAAAGGTGTTGTTCGATTTGGTAAACGAGGGAAATTAAATCCAAGGTATATTGGACCATTCAAGATTATTGATCGTGTCGGACCAGTAGCTTACCGACTTGAGTTACCTCAACAACTCGCGGCTGTACATAACACTTTCCACGTCTCGAATTTGAAGAAATGTTTTTCTAAAGAAGATCTCACTATTTCGTTTGATGAAATCCAAATCAACGAAAAACTTCAATTCATCGAAGAACCCGTCGAAATAATGGATCGTGAGGTTAAAAGACTTAAGCAAAACAAGATACCAATTGTTAAGGTTTGATGGAATGCTCGTAGAGGACCCGAGTTCACCTGGGAGCATGAAGATCAGATGAAGAAGAAATACCCTCATCTATTTCCAGAAGATTCGTCAACACCTTCAACAGCTTAAAATTTCGGGACGAAATTTATTTAACGGGTAGGTACTGTAGTGACGCGAACTTTTCCATGTTTATATATATTAATTGAGATTGATATTTACATGATTAAATGTTTCCAACATGTTAAGCAATCAAACTTGTTAAGACTTGATTAATTGAAATATGTTTCATATAGACAATTAACCATCCAAGTTGACCGGTGATTCACGAACGTTAAAACTTGTAAAAACTATATGATGACATATATATGGATATATATATAGTTAACATGATACTACGATAAGTAAACATATCATTAAGTATATTAACAATGAACTACATATGTAAAAACAAGACTACTAACTTAATGATTTTTAAACGAGACATATATGTAACGATTATCGTTGTAAAGACATTTAATGTATATATATCATATTAAGAGATATTCATACATGATAATATCATGATAATATAATAATCTAAAATCTCATTTGATATTATAAATATTGGGTTAACAACATTTAACAAGATCGTTAACCTAAAGGTTTCAAAACAACACTTACATGTGACGACTAACGATGACTTAACGACTCAGTTAAAATGTATATACATGTAGTCTTTTAATATGTATTTATACACTTTTTAAAGACTTCAATACACTTATCAAAATACTTCTACTTAATAAATATGCTTACAATTACATCCTCGTTCAGTTTCATTAACAATTCTACTCGTATGCACCCGTATTCGTACTCGTACAATACACAGCTTTTAGATGTATGTACTATTGGTATATACACTCCAATGATCAGCTCTTAGCAGCCCATGTGAGTCACCTAACACATGTGGGAACCATCATTTGGCAACTAGCATGAAATATCTCATAAAATTACAAAAATATGAGTAATCATTCATGACTTATTTACATGAAAACAAAATTACATATCCTTTATATCTAATCCATACACCAACGACCAAAAACACCTACAAACACTTTTATTCTTCAATTTTCTTCATCTAATTGATCTCTCTCAAGTTCTATCTTCAAGTTCTAAGTGTTCTTCATATATTCTACAAGTTCTAGTTACATAAAATCAAGAATACTTTCAAGTTTGCTAGCTCACTTCCAATCTTGTAAGGTGATCATCCAACCTCAAGAAATCTTTTTTTCTTACAGTAGGTTATCATTATAATACAAGGTAATAATCATATTCAAACTTTGGTTCAATTTCTATAACTATAACAATCTTATTTCAAGTGATGATCTTACTTGAACTTGTTTTCGTGTCATGATTCTGCTTCAAGAACTTCGAGCCATCCAAGGATCCATTGAAGCTAGATCCATTTTTCTCTTTTCCAGTAGGTTTATCCAAGGAACTTAAGGTAGTAATGATGTTCATAACATTATTCGATTCATACATATAAAGTTATCTTATTCGGAGGTTTAAACTTGTAATCACTAGAACATAGTTTAGTTAATTCTAAACTTGTTAGCAAACAAAAGTTAATCCTTCTAACTTGACTTTTAAAATCAACTAAACACGTGTTATATATCTATATGATATGCTAACTTAATGATTTAAAACCTGGAAACACGAAAAATACCGTAAAACCGGATTTACGCCGTCGTAGTAACACCGCGGGCTGTTTTGGGTTAGTTAATTAAAAACTATGATAAACTTTGATTTAAAAGTTGTTATTCTGAGAAAATGATTTTTATTATGAACATGAAACTATATCCAAAACTTATGGTTAAACTCAAAGTGGAAGTATGTTTTCTAAAATGGTCATCTAGACGTCGTTCTTTCGACTGAAATGACTACCTTTACAAAAACGACTTGTAACTTATTTTTCCGACTATAAACCTATACTTTTTCTGTTTAGATTCATAAAATAGAGTTCAATATGAAACCATAGTAATTTGATTCACTCAAAACGGATTTAAAATGACGAAGTTATGGGTAAAACAAGATTGGATAATTTTTCTCATTCTAGCTACGTGAAAATTGGTAACAAATCTATTCCAACCATAACTTAATCAACTTGTATTGTATATTATGTAATCTTGAGATACCATAGACACGTATACAATGTTTCGACCTATCATGTCGACACATCTATATATATTTCGGAACAACCATAGACACTCTATATGTGAATGTTGGAGTTAGCTATACAGGGTTGAGGTTGATTCCAAAATATATATAGTTTGAGTTGTGATGAATACTGAGATACGTATACACTGGGTCGTGGATTGATTCAAGATAATATTTATCGATTTATTTCTGTACATCTAACTGTGGACAACTAGTTGTAGGTTACTAACGAGGACAGCTGACTTAATAAACTTAAAACATCAAAATATATTAAAAGTGTTGTAAATATATTTTGAACATACTTTGATATATATGTATATATTGTTATAGGTTCGTGAATCAACCAGTGGCCAAGTCTTACTTCCCGACGAAGTAAAAAAAATCTGTGAAAGTGAGTTATAGTCCCACTTTTAAAATCTAATATTTTTGGGATGTGAATACATGCAGGTTTTATAAATGATTTACAAAATAGACACAAGTACGTGAAACTACATTCTATGGTTGAATTATCGAAATCGAATATGCCCATTTTTATTACGTCTGGTAATCTAAGAATTAGGGAACAGACACCCTAATTGACACGAATCCTAAAGATAGATCTATTGGGCCTAACAAACCCCATCCAAAGTACCGGATGCTTTAGTACTTCGAAATTTATATCATATCCGAAGGGTGTCCCGGAATGATGGGGATATTCTTATATATGCATCTTGTTAATGTCGGTTACCAGGTGTTCACCATATGAATGATTTTTATCTCTATGTATGGATGTGTATTGAAATATGAAATCTTGTGGTCTATTATTATGATTTGATATATAGGTTAAACCTATAACTCACCAACATTTTTGTTGACGTTTTAAGCATGTTTATTCTCAGGTGATTATTAAGAGCTTCCGCTGTCGCATACTTAAATAAGGACGACATTTGGAGTCCATGCTTGTATGATATTGTGTAAAAACTGCATTCAAGAAACTTATTTTTTTGTAACATATTTGTATTGTAAACCATTATGTAATGGTCGTGTGTAAACAGGATATTTTAGATTATCATTATTTGATAATCTACGTAAAGCTTTTTAAACCTTTATTGATGAAATAAAGGTTATGGTTTGTTTTAAAATGAATGCAGTCTTTGAAAAACGTCTCATATAGAGGTCAAAACCTCGCAACGAAATCAATTAATATGGAACGTTTTTAATCAATAAGAACGGGACATTTCATTAGGTACCCACACTCTTCCTTGAAAAGACAACAAACCACGCGAGCCCATAGTATTGAACTCCGTTTGCCCCACAATCCGCTCTTCATGCTTGTTGTGAACATACGCTTCTATTTGAATCTCACCAAGCTTTACAAGGAAATCGTTAGTAATAATCATGCGTAACGATCCTACTCGTATCGCCGAATGTTGACTCTTTCGACTCAACGCATCCGCGACCACGTTCGCCTTTCCCGGATGGTAGAGTATCTCACAATCATAATCCTTTACCACATCCATCCACCTACGTTGACGATAATTCAAATCTCGTTGAGTAAAGAGATGTTTCAAAATCTTATGGTCTGAATAAATCGTACACTTGACACCATACAAATAGTGGCGCCAAATTTTCAACGCATGAACCACCGCCGCCAATTCAAGATCGTGAGTCGGGTATCTCTTTTCGTGTTCCTTTAATGGTCGAGAGGCGTAACCGATGACTTTGCCTCTTTGCATCAAAACACACCCGGGCCCATTTAAAGAAGCATCACAATAAACCGTCATGTCTTCTACCCCTTCCGGAAACACTAACACCGGAGCTTGACACAACTTCTCTTTCAACAATTGAAAAGCAATTTCTTGCTCGTTTTCCCAATTGAACCTTACATTCTTCCTTGTTAACTTCGTCAAAGGAGAAGCAATCTTAGAAAAGTCTTGGATAAACCGACGATAATAACCAGCCAATCCGAGAAAATTTCGGATTTCCGTAGGCATATTCGGTTGTCCCCAACTCTTCACCGTTTCTATCTTCCCCGAATCTACTTGAATACCTTCTTGATTCACAATATGGCCAAGGAATTGAACTTCCCTTAGCCAAAATTCACATTTGGAGAATTTTGCATACAACTTCTCCTTCCGCAATGTCTTCAACACTTCACGCAAATGGTGCTCATGTTCCTTCATACTCTTAGAATAATCAAGTATGTCGTCAATGAACACAATTACCGACTTGTCCAACATAGGTTGGCACACTCGGTTCATAAGATCCATGAATGCCGCCGGTGCATTCGTAAGACCAAAAGGCATAACTACAAACTCAAAATGCCCATAACGCGTTCGAAAAGCCGTTTTCCCTATGTCTTACTCATGGACCCGCACTTGATGATAGCCGGACCGTAAGTCAATCTTAGAAAAATATGTTGCACCTTGGTGTTGGTCAAACAAATAGTCAATCCTAGGTAATGGATAGCGATTCTTGATCGTCACTTTGTTCAACTCCCGATAATCGATGCACATCCGCATACTTCCATCTTTCCTTTTCACAAACAAGACCGGAGCACCCCATGGCGAGGAGCTCGGTCGAATGAAACCCTTTTCAAGAAACTCTTGGGTTTGATTTAACAATTCTTGCATTTCCATCGGCGCTAAATGATAAGGAGTTTTAGCAATGGGAGTAGCTCCTGGAACCAACTCAATGCGAAATTCTACTTGTCTTTCCGCCGGAACACCCGGTAACTCATCTGGAAAAACGTCTTCAAACTCATTAACCACAGGAATTTTACGAATGGGTGGTGGCTCATCACGAGTATCAACTACATGAGCGAGATAACATACACCACCACTCTTGAGAAAACGTCGTGCCCGTGCATAAGTGCATAATGGTACGAGTCTTCTTCGTTTATCACCATGAATAATCAACTCTCCCCCACTTGGGGTTCTCACACGAATGAACTTATCATGGCATGCAATATCGGCTCTATAACGATCGAGCCAATCCATGCCAACAACAATATCAAACTCACCCAAAGTCATCGGAATGAGATCGATTTTAAATGTTTTGGTACCAAACACAACATTACAATCTTTACACACATCAACCCCTAGCACCGTCTTACCATCCGCTATTTCAACTTCTACCGGATGACTTAACTTAGCTAGTGGTTTGTTAAGATTAGGCACAAATCGAGGCGATACAAAAGACAAATTAGCACCGCTATCAAATAATATCTTTGCCGGGTTAGAGTTAACCATGAAAGTACCTGAGATAACTTCATTGGAATGTCTGGCCTCATCATTGGTCATCAAATAATTCCGCCCCTTAGCCGTGCCCGCCGCCTTCTCTAACCTCTTAACATGATCACCCCGCAAGTCGGGACACTCCGGCCTCTTATGCCCTTCTTTACCGCAATTAAAACAAGTGAGCTTGGTTGTGGTTGATTGTTTCGGGCACTCACGAGCCATGTGGCCCCTTTGCCCACAATTGTAGCAAGCATAAGTAAAATCACCGGAAGCACCCTTCTTAACACTACCAACACTCTCGGAGCCCTTCTTGTGCTTCTTGTTAGAAAAGTTCGAATGACTAATAGCTTCAAACTTCTTTTTGCCGAAGGTAAAGCCACTCTTTCTCAAGATGAGCGATGCAAACCCTTTGGCCATATCAAACAACTCATCAAAACTCTTCACCACGTTCACACTAATCTTTTCTTGATAATTGTCATTCAAGATTCGGTAAAAGTCTTCCTTCAACATCTTATCATTCCCGACATACTCCGGGCAAAATTGAGTTTTTGACAAGTAAACAGATTTAAGAGTATTCAAATCCATTGACCCTTGCCTCAAGGAACGCAACTCGTCCTTAAGCCTAATATGATCGGCCGAAGTTTGGTACTCTTGGAAGAACTCTATTTTGAACTCGTCCCAAGTAAAATCCATGCATTGTTCTTCGCCATAAACTTGGATTTTAGCATCCCACCATAGCTTAGCATCACCTCTTAACATGCTACTACCATACCTCGCCTTTTTATCAAGAGGGCATTCACAAGTTCGAAAAGCCCCCTCCATATCAGAGATCCACCGGGCACTCTTTAACGGGTCTCTTTCGCCCTCAAAAGTAGGAGGTTGAGCATCTTTAAAATTCTTATAGAAAAAGTCTGGTCTCCCGACATTGTCCCCTTGAAGGACAACTTTAATTTGCTCCTTTACTACGTTGACTAATTTCTCGTCAATCGTATCTAGAAACATTTTCTTAACATCTTCAAGAAAGACGCATGATGACTTTTCAAAATGGCCTCGACTTTAGCCGTGAATTCGGGGTCCTCACTAGTGCCCCCATTTTCGGTGTCGTGTCCGTTTCTCATCTTCATTCTATAAAACGGAAAAGATTAAACAACGTACGAAACAAAAGGACGTAACACGTATGCACATACGTATACCCCACACTACCCCATCTTACTCAACAATCATCGTACATTACTTGTTTGACACGATTTGCACCCGTAACAATGGTAGCTAATGATTGTTACGCGAGCACATCGCATTAACTTGCTAGTACAACGTCCATCTCGCTTGATTATTGCTAAACACAACACAAATCAATTAGCACGAGGTTAGTTCACATAACCAAAGCACTAACAATTCCCAATTAGACCCAAAGTCCTACAAGTCCCGCATAAAAGTGCATGCACAATAAAGTCTAAGTCGAGGCACCTATCTCAAGTTGCCTAAATCCCTTAGACCATGCTCTGATACCACTTGAAACAACCCAACCCGTATTCGATACGATAAATTTTTTATTTTTTTTAAATAATACACATTTACGCGCCAATTTAATATGTAGACCATTCCACACGTTTCGTTAAAACATACAACAAGTTTAGTGTTCACAAAAGGCACAAAGACCATTAACGAATGTGATGCAAGTTTGACCAATACAAAAATGATAGTTTTAAACCAAACAACACATCGAGCATGGTTTGGGACTAAACTACCCAAAACGCTAGGCCAATTTCCAAAAGCTCCAACATAACATCATCAAGGGACACCTAGTTGTAACAACCCAACCAGCATTCCATACGATAATTTTTTTTTTATACGACACAATTGCACGCCAATTAAATATGTAGCCCATTTCACGAGTTCTATTTAAAGCGCACAACAGTTAATTGTTTACAAAAGGCACGAGGGCCACGAATAAAGTGTAGTACAAGTTTGACCATCTACAAATGATAGTTTATAAACCAAACGACGTTCCGAGCATGGTTTGGGACTAAACTACCCAAAACTAGGCCAATTTCCAAAAGCACCAACAAAGCATCAGCACGGGACACCTAATGTCCGATAACCCCCTTGCCCTTAACTGCGCCTGCATCTAAAAAGATAAACAACGAGAGGGTAAGCTAACGCTTAGTGAATGCAATAATTATACATATACATATATAATCTACTCACATGCAATCACATACACAAACACCTCATACACGCTAGCAATTTAAAAGGCGTACCAACGCAAGGCATAACGCTAAATCCCCAAGACCACAAGCTAGCACAACGAAAGCATATATAACTCGAACAATATAATATGCTACACTAAAACACATAAAAATGGTTAACCAATAGTACAAGAGAATGGTACTTCGGATTTCCCATTGGTGTTCCCAACAACCATTAGTGCACAACAAATTATAACACTAACCCCGAAGTGGTATCGTGTAATGACCCGGAATTTTCTGACCAAATTATACTTATGAGATTAATATTTACATAGATTAAACCATACCAACATGATAAGCAATCTAAATTGTTGAGACTTTTGTTTTTGAAAAGAGTTTTACACAACGTTTGACCGTCCAATATGACCGATGATATCACGAACTATATAACATACGATAATTATATGTTTGTGTATATATATGTATTTATATATATTTAACATGATCTAAGGATGGTTTAACATCTCATTGTGTATTAATGACAATGAGTTATAAGTATATTTTGAAACTACTAACTTAAGTTTTCAAAACGATAACTATACGTAACATTCTTTGATATATATACTTATAATCTATAATGCTTATACATGTATCGTATATATAATGTATTTAATCACTTTTTAAGGACTTAAATACATAAAACAATATAAGTATATTCACAAAAGATAGCTATATTTGAATTCTCGTTCCGTTTCCTCAAGATTTCTATACATATATCTAGGGTATATGTACCCGTATCATACCCAGCTTCTATACGTATTTACTATTGGTATATACACATCAAATCAACATCCTAATCAACATTATTACTGCCCTAGATATGAGGTAACTAGAATTTGTTAAGTAGTATGAATTATTAGTAAGAAAACAAAATTAGGAATCCTTTTCTTTCTTTATAAACTAAAAACGTTTTTATAAATGAACACCATTTCTTCACTCCATTTTCTCATACCTACACCCTCATTTCTCCCTCAAAATACTCCAAACTTCATACTTGATCATCTCCAAGAATTTTCCCCATCATTTAGCTTCAATTACAAGCCTTAAACACCATAAGAAAACTCTTTCAAGAACATATCAAAATAACCACCCATTTGAAGAAGTTTACTTCCAACCTTTTGATCTAACTCCACAACTCTTTGATTCCAAGATTATTTCTTATCTTTTGCAGTAACTTTGTCCAAGTAACTTGAGGTAGTAACCTTGTTCATAATCTTATTCAATTCATATTCATATAGCTATCTTATTTTGTGGTATAAAATTTTAACAACAAGAACATAGTTTGAATGATTTCAAACTTGTTCGCAAACTAAATAGATCCTTCTAACTTAACTTTTAAAACACTTCAAGACCTGTAATATATCATAATGATATGCTAACCTAACAAGATATAACTTGGTTTTACAAAGAACATCTTAAAAACTGAATCTACGTCGTCGGAGTGCAACCGGGGCTGTTTTGGGTTGGATAATTAAAAACCATCTTGAACTTTGAATTGGAAGTTCATGTTCTGGAAAAATAATATTTCTTATGAATATGTTAACACATAAAAATTTCATGGTTTAACTCAAAGTGTAAGTATTTTTAGTTCATGACCTATAACCTATGATTTCGAATACAAACTAAGGTATTTTCAGTTCATATTCTTAAAATTTGACTCGATCCAAGGAAGTGGAAAGTTGAACCAACAAAAATGGAGTTGTAATGAAGAAACTACGAATAAAACAAGATTGGGTATCCGAAGCTAGTTTAGCTACGAAAATATTTGGAGAAAAAGTAAATTAATCATATCTTTTCTAATTAATATGATATTTTATATATAATTACTTATGATTTGATTTTATATATTTCAGGACCACCCGTAAACAACACGAGAAGATTAATCATAAGACCTCATGATTGTACGCAACACGTCATTTGACAACACGGTACTTTATGTACGCAACACGTCATTTGACAACATGGTACCATGGGTCGAGATTAATTCTGATCAATACGAATACGATGGGGTCTTTAATTATTTTATTTAAGCAACTAATTGTGGACCACTAACATCGGACTGCTAACTACGGACTAAGAAAATATTAAAAGTATTAAAAGTATATATATATATATATATATGTAACGATTACTTAAAAAGAAAATATGTTGATATATTATATATATGGTTAGGTTCGTGATATCTATCGGAGACCAAGTCGAATTAAATACCTTCAAGGCAAAAGTGAGTTTCATTTGCTCCCTTTTTAATTGCTTTTGCAATATATATTTTTGGGCTGAGAATACATGCGCTGCTTTTATAAATGTTTACAAAATAGACACAAGTACTTAAAAATATATTCTACATTGAGTTGTAC
Source organism: Rutidosis leptorrhynchoides (assembly GCF_046630445.1). Lineage (NCBI taxonomy): Eukaryota > Viridiplantae > Streptophyta > Magnoliopsida > Asterales > Asteraceae > Rutidosis > Rutidosis leptorrhynchoides. Next base: position 2,408,583 of record NC_092337.1, read on the forward strand.
CACTGGCATATTTCCTTGTAGCTTGGTAACTATTATTTACATGGGTATTGTAAACGCGAATCCTGTTGATAGATCTATCGGGCCTGACAACCCCAACCGGACTGGACGACCAGTATTCAACGGTTGCACAGTACTTCATTTTGGTAACTACACTTGGTACGGTGTAGTGAGATTTCATAATAAAGGGAATATGCGACGTTGATTAAATGTTAAGTATGGTTACCAAGTGCTCAACCACTTAGAATGCTTTACATACACTTGCGAGTGTATTATGTTTATGATTATGAAATCTTGTGGTCTATTAACATATTGAAATGATTGTTATGATAAACCTGTGAACTCACCAACCTTTTGGTTGACACTTTAAAGCATGTTTATTCTCAGGTACGAATTAAGTCTTCAGCTGTGCATTTGCTCAATATAAGGACATTACTTGGAGGCGATCATCGCAATGGGACCAAATGTTGATGACTTCGTCTAGGTGGATTAGGACGGGTCCTTTCATATCGATCGCCCGAACTTTAAACCCACCCGTCACGTGTAATGTGGTATCGAACGCCCGAACTTTAAACCCACACTTCACGCCCACACACATATATGACATGATATCGAACGCCCGAACTTTAAACCCACATCATATAATGACTCGATGTGGTATCGATCGCCCGAACTTAAAACCCACATCGAACCTCGTACAAGTAAATACATTATATACACACATGTATAATCATTCCATTCACCTCAAGTCTCTTGTGAAAGATAACCGAGCTTGCAACCCTTCAATGTAACGTACCTATTACATTATGCATTTATTAACAAACAAACTAGTTGAATTAAATGCCAACCACAACCCTTGAGCATTTAATGACCCGTTTGCTTTAAATGACTCAACTACACCAAAACCGCCCATTAATTGAAATGTCCCGTTCTTATTGATTAAAAACGTTCCATATTAATTGATTTCGTTGCGAGGTTTTGACCTCTATATGAGACGTTTTTCAAAGACTGCATTCATTTTTAAAACAAACCATAACCTTTATTTCATAAATAAAGGTTTAAAAAGCTTTACGTAGATTATCAAATAATGATAATCTAAAATATCCTGTTTACACACGACCATTACATAATGGTTTACAATAAATATGTTACATCGAAATCAGTTTCTTGAATGCAGTTTTTACACAATATCATACAAACATGGACTCCAAATCTTGTCCTTATTTTAGTATGCAACAGCGGAAGCTCTTAATATTCACCTGAGAATAAACATGCTTTAAACGTCAACAAAAATGTTGGTGAGTTATAGGTTTAACCTATATATATCAAATTGTAACAATAGACCACAAGATTTCATATTTCAATACACATCCCATACATAGAGATAAAAATCATTCATATGGTGAACACCTGGTAATCGACATTAACAAGATGCATATATAAGAATATCCCCATCATTCCGGGACACCCTTCGGATATGATATAAATTTTGAAGTACTAAAGCATCCGGTACTTTGGATGGGGTTTGTTAGGCCCAATAGATCTATCTTTAGGATTCGCATCAATTAGGGTGTCTGTTCCCTAATTCTTAGATTACCAGACTTAATAAAAAGGGGCATATTCGATTTCGATAATTCAACCATAGAATGTAGTTTCACGTACTTGTGTCTATTTTGTAAATCATTTATAAAACCTGCATGTGTTCTCATCCCAAAAATATTAGATTTTAAAAGTGGGACTATAACTCACTTTCACAGATTTTTACTTCGTCGAGAAGTAAGACTTGGCCACTGTTGATTCACGAACCTATAACAATATATACATATATATTAAAGTATGTTCAAAATATATTTACAACACTTTTAATATATTTTGATGTTTTAAGTTTATTAAGTCAGCTGTCCTCGTTAGTAACCTACAACTAGTTGTCCACAGTTAGATGTACAGAAATAAATCGATAAATATTATCTTGAATCAATCCACGACCCAGTGTATACGTATCTCAGTATTGATCACAACTCAAACTATATATATTTTAGAATCAACCTCAACCCTGTATAGCTAACTCCAACATTCACATATAGAGTGTCTATGGTTGTTTCGAAATATATATAGATGTGTCGACATGATAGGTCGAAACATTGTATACGTGTCTATGGTATCTCAAGATTACATAATATACAATACAAGTTGATTAAGTTATGGTTGGAATAGATTTGTTACCAATTTTCACGTAGCTAAAATGAGAAAAATTATCCAATCTTGTTTTACCCATAACTTCTTCATTTTAAATCCGTTTTGAGTGAATCAAATTACTATGGTTTCATATTGAACTCTATTTTATGAATCTAAACAGAAAAAGTATAGGTTTATAGTCGGAAAAATAAGTTACAAGTCATTTTTGTAAAGGTAGTCATTTCAGTCGAAAGAACGACGTCTAGATGACCATTTCAGAAAACATACTTCCACTTTGAGTTTAACCATAATTTTTGGATATAGTTTCATGTTCATAATAAAAATCATTTTCTCAGAATAACAACTTTTAAATCAAAGTTTATCATAGTTTTTAATTAACTAACCCAAAACAGCCCGCGGTGTTACTACGACGGCGTAAATCCGATTTTACGGTGTTTTTCGTGTTTCCAGGTTTTAAATCATTAAGTTAGCATATCATATAGATATAGAACATGTGTTTAGTTAATTTTAAAAGTCAAGTTAGAAGGATTAACTTTTGTTTGCGAACAAGTTTAGAATTAACTAAACTATGTTCTAGTGATTACGAGTTTAAACCTTCGAATAAGATAGTTTTATATATATGAATCGAATGATGTTATGAACATCATTACTACCTCAAGTTTAGTAGGTAAACCTACTGGAAGTGACAAGAAATGATCTAGCTTCAAAGGATCTTGGATGGCTTGAAAGTTCTTGAAGTAGGATCATACACAAAAACAAGTTCAAGTAAGATTTTTACTCGAATTAAGATAGTTTATAGTTATAGAAATTGAATCAAAGTTTGAATATGAATATTACCTTGAATAAGAAAGATAACCTACTGTATATAACAAAGGTTTCTTGATCTTAGATGATTACTTGGAATGGATTAGAAAGCTTGGAAGTAAATTAGTAAACTTGAAGGGATTTTTGAAGTGTTCTTGAAGTGTTCTTCCTATGATGATTATAGCTTGATTCTTGAAGTGATTTTTGATGAAGATGATGATTAACTACTGGAAAAATACGTTCATAATAGTGTGTGTATGTTGAGAGAGAATTAGAAAGAGAATTGAAAGTGAAATGGAGTGAATGATGAGTGGTAATTGGTGAGTGGTGAGTGGGGTTAAAAGGAGTTCTAGTTAGTTGACTAGCTCATGGTAGAAGTTAAAATTGATTAGTCATACATGACATAATCAAGAGTGGAATCCCATGCTAGTTCCTATTGGTATATACCCATAGTAAGTACGTTTTGAAGCTGTGTATAATACGGGTAAGAATACGACTAGAATTCTTGATGAAAGAAAAGAATGGGAAAGTAACTCTAACCATTTTTGTTAAGTATGAGTGTTTTGATATATGTCTTGAAGTCTTCCAAAAGTATTTTAATACATCTAAATACACTACATGTATATACATTTTAACTGAGTCGTTAAGTCATCGTTAGTCGTTACATGTAAGTGTTGTTTTGAAACCTTTAAGTTAACTATCTCAATTAATGTTGTTAACCCATTGTTTATTATATCGAATGAGATATTAAATTATTATATTATCATGATATTATGATATATTAATATATCTTAATATGATATATATACATTTAAATGTCGTTACAACGATAATCGTTACATATATGTCTCGTTTCGAAATCCTTAAGTTAGTAGTCTTGTTTATATGTATATAACTCATTGTTAATATACTTATGGAGATACTTACTTATCATAATCTCATGTTAACCATATGTATATCCATATATATATCGTCATGTCATTTTTACAAGTTTTAACGTTCGTGAATCGCCGGTCAACTTGGGTGGTCAATTGTCTATATGAAACATATTTCAATTAATCAAGTCTTAACAAGTTTGATTGCTTAACATGTTGGAAACATTTAATCATGTAAATATCAATCTCAATTAATATATATAAACATGGAAAAGTTCGGGTCACTACAGTACCTACCCGTTAAATAAATTTCGTCCCGAAATTTTAAGCTGTTGAAGGTGTTGACGAATCTTCTGGAAATAGATGCGGGTATTTCTTCTTCATCTGATCTTCACGCTCCCAGGTGAACTCAGGTCCTCTACGAGCATTCCATCGAACCTTAACAATTGGTATCTTGTTTTGCTTAAGTCTTTTCACCTCACGATCCATTATTTCGACGGGTTCTTCGATGAATTGAAGTTTTTCGTTGATTTGGATTTCATCTAACGGAATAGTGAGATCTTCTTTAGCAAAACATTTCTTCAAATTCGAGACGTGGAAAGTGTTATGTACAGCCGCGAGTTGTTGAGGTAACTTAAGTTGGTAAGCTATTGGTCCGACACGATCAATAATCTTGAATGGTCCAATATACCTTGGATTTAATTTTCCTCATTTACCAAATCGAACAACGCCTTTCCAAGGTGCAACTTTAAGCATGACCATCTCTCCAATTTCAAATTCTATATCTTTTCTTTTAATGTCAGCGTAGCTCTTTTGTCGACTTTGGGCGGTTTTCAACCGTTGTTGAATTTGGATGATCTTCTCGGTAGTTTCTTGTATAATCTCCGGACCCGTAATCTGTCTATCCCCCACTTCACTCCAACAAATAGGAGACCTGCACTTTCTACCATAAAGTGCTTCAAACGGCGCCATCTCAATGCTTGAATGGTAGGTGTTGTTGTAGAAAAATTTTGCTAACGGTAGATGTCGATCCCAACTGTTTCCGAAATCAATAACACATGCTCGTAGCATGTCTTCAAGCGTTTGTATCGTCATTTCGCTCTGCCCATCAGTTTGTGGATGATAGGCAGTACTCATGTCTAGACGAGTTCCTAATGCTTGCTGTAATGTCTGCCAGAATCTTGAAATAAATCTGCCATCCCTATCAGAGATAATAGAGATTGGTATTCCATGTCTGGAGACGACTTCCTTCAAATACAGTCGTGCTAACTTCTCCATCTTGTCATCTTCTCTTATTGGTAGGAAGTGTGCTGATTTGGTGAGACGATCAACTATTACCCAAATAGTATCAAAACCACTTGCAGTCCTTGGCAATTTAGTGATGAAATCCATGGTAATGTTTTCCCATTTCTATTCCGGGATTTCGGGTTGTTGAAGTAGACCTGATGGTTTCTGATGCTTAGCTTTGACCTTAGAACACGTCAAACATTCTTCTACATATTTAGCAACATCGGCTTTCATACCCGGCCACCAAAAATGTTTCTTGAGATCCTTGTACATCTTCCCCGTTCCAGGATGTATTGAGTATCTGGTTTTATGAGCTTCTCTAAGTACCATTTCTCTCATATCTCCAAATTTTGGTACCCAAATCCTTTCAGCCCTATACCGGGTTCCGTCTTCCCGAATATTAAGATGCTTCTCTGATCCCTTGGGTATTTCATCCTTTAAATTTCCCTCTTTTAAAACTCCTTGTTGCGCCTCCTTTATTTGAGTAGTAAGGTTATTATGAATCATTATATTCATAGATTTTACTCGAATGGGTTCTCTGTCCTTCCTGCTCAAGGCATCGGCTACCACATTTGCCTTTCCCGGGTGGTAACGAATCTCGAAGTCGTAATCATTCAACAATTCAATCCACCTACGCTGCCTCATATTCAGTTGTTTCTGATTAAATATGTGTTGAAGACTTTTGTGGTCGGTATATATAATACTTTTGACCCCATATAAGTAGTGCCTCCAAGTCTTTAATGCAAAAACAACCGCGCCTAATTCCAAATCATGCGTCGTATAATTTTGTTCGTGAATCTTCAATTGTCTAGACGCATAAGCAATCACCTTCGTTCGTTGCATTAATACACAACCGAGACCTTGCTTTGATGCATCACAATAAATCACAAAATCATCATTCCCTTCAGGCAATGACAATATAGGTGCCGTAGTTAGCTTTTTCTTCAATAACTGAAACGCTTTCTCTTGTTCATCATTCCATTCAAATTTCTTCCCTTTAAGCGTTAATGCAGTCAAGGGTTTTGCTATTCTGGAAAAGTCTTGGATGAACCTTCTGTAGTAACCAGCTAGTCCTAAAAACTGGCGTATGTGTTTCAGAGTTTTCGGGGTTTCCCACTTTTCAACAATTTCTATCTTTGCCGGATCCACCTTAATACCTTTTTTGTTCACTATGTGACCGAGGAATTGAACTTTTTCCAACCAAAATGCACACTTTGAAAATTTAGCGTACAATTCTTCCTTCCTCAATACTTCTAACACCTTTCTCAAATGTTCACCGTGTTCTTGGTCATTCTTTGAGTATATAAGTATGTCATTGAAGGTATTTCGTATGCCCGAGAGACATATTAAATTAATGTGGCTAATGTGTTATGATCCAAGTCGGGTCATACCCAATAACAAACTTACCGACACCTTACGTATTTGATCTTAACGATTGGATCATTAAACAAATACGCAACACTTGAATTTTAGAAACTCAGGTTTCTAAAATATTATCACTTGAGATAAATTATTTGGATAATTTATATATATAATTATTTATGGGTTTAAATGATTATATTGTGTTATATTTTATAAAAGGTTTTATAAAATGTATAAGTAACAAAATAATACATAAGTTTATAAAAGGTTTATAAACTTTTAAAAAAAAAACCTACAAGTATTATTATAAAACATTATGTGGTGCAGAATTTGGGACTCCAAGGAAGGGCACACATGCTTGTTTTGTTACTTTTAATACTACACAACACCACATGAGCATAACTAACACTTCTACCAAGTATTTGACTCATTCTTTCAAGTGATACATGCAACATACTCCAAAAAAACTGCACAAAAACCCTCTAAAAGGGCTGTCCAGGCCGTGGGCTGTTTAGGGAGAAAAGAGGGTTCTAAATTTGGTTTTTGGAAGTTTAATTCAAGTGTTGATAAATCCTAACCAAAGTACAAGGTGTTGGTGCAAAGTTTGGGGTATAACTACTTGAGGTTTCATAGTTTTGGAGCTCCATTCATCATCATCTTCATCATCATCTATCAACAAGCTAGGAGAAGGTATAAACTCCTTTCTTACTTGTAGTTTGTAAGTATGTTTCACAACTTGATCCTAATTGGGATTTAACTTTAAAAGGTTAAAGATTAACAAGTTTAATTGGTAATATTTTCATGCTTCCGCTTTAATTTGATTCTTAAAATGGTTTAAGTTTATTTTGAACTTGTTAAATCCCAACAATGGTATCTAGAGCCGAAGTTGTTGAAATATACTTCGAGATGGTTATTAAACCCACTATAATTTTGCATTCTATGAACATGCATGAAGTAGAATGTAAAATTTTCGGTTTTGGGTGGTTGTCATTTTGGCCAAAATCACTTGTGATTCTGCATTCTGTACTGCCAATCACTTGTGATTCTGTACTGCCAATCACTTGTGATTCTGTACTGCCAATCACTTGTGATTCTGTGTTGCCGATCACTTGTGATTCTGTGTTGTAAATCACTTGTGATTCTGTGTTGCCGATCACTTGTGATTCTGTATTGCCAATCACTTGTGATTCTGTGTTGCAGATCACTTGTGATTCTGTGTTTCCAATCACTTGTGATTCTGTATTGCCTATCACTTATGTTGATGATGTTCACAATCTAAGCCTTGACCTTGTGTTTGGTTGCATGCATGGTTGATTGATATTTATTCAATTGGTTTGTAATAATATTTATTCATTTGGCATGTAATAATTCATTTGGTTATGTAATTTATTTTATATTTGGTATGTAAAATAGATTAGGTTGTAATTTCATTTTTTAGACAAAATGTATTAGGATATATTTTGTAAAATGATGAAGAATGATGAAGACTTGAAGAACACATGAAGAAGCATTTGGATGCAAGGTTAAGTGGGAGATTTGAAATCTCCTACTTTGTGTTATAACCCCTTATCCGGTGGCATTTGTTTTCGGCTAAACAAATGTCTACCAAAAATGGCTTGATTGTGAACATATTTGTTTTGCATGCATGGTTGTTTATTGTATGATTGTGGATTGTATGGTTGTATGCTACAAGTTAATCACACAAATTAACAACAAGCAAAATGGCAATTTAATTGGTTAAATTATACATTAATTAACGACATGCAAAACGTCAAATTTAAATGGTTAAATTAAAAATGGCTAAAAGGACATTAATAAACGGTTATTAAGATCATGATTAGGATCATATATATAAAATGGTTTATAGACATGAAATTGGCTTTTCATAATGAACTATACACCAAATGCATGTTGGTGTATGGCAAATGTTTTCTTAAACTAGAATTTATGAAAACTTAAAATCCCTTAACTAAAACAAGGTAAACAAGTTAAACGCCATCCTTTTGTGCAAACACTTAGACATATTAGGAATCTCTTGATGGGATAAAGGTCACCTAACCGTCATGAGTGAACTAATATGAATAAGGTACACTTCGCATACATGTGGGATAAAGGTCACCTAACCACTTGTATGTTAAGTCTACATGTTTACACAAGTAGGACGACTTGATTTAGGAATCATGAACTTAGGGTCACCGAAGCATGAGGAACAAATAGGCGTTGATGGGATAAATATGCCATGCAAAAGGATTGCATGATCCCATAACTTAGAAGTTGCAAAAGGATTGCAATTGTCACATAAATGACTACCTAGCTAAATTAAATAACGGGATAAAGGTCACCTAACCGAAATTTGATTTACCGTTGGATTCTAAGATTTAATAAAACAATTAAAAATAAAAGGGTATTGTTTATTAAATTTAAAATCGATACTTAAAAGGACTTTGTTAAATTTTGTAGATGGCCGCAAATAACAACAACATGCAAAATACACCACTTAACCTAAACAACCTATCATTAAGGTCTCTCCTCGAGAAAGACAAACTCAACCATACGAACTTTATGGATTGGTTCCGTAATCTTAGGATTGTCCTCAAACTTGAGGACAAAGCGTATGTGTTGGAGGACCCTATTCCCGACCAACCGGATGAGGAAGATATAGAGGGCATGGCTTATTATGACAAATATTGCGCCGATTCGGTGCAAGTCGCTTGTCTAATGCTTGGGACTATGATACCCGAACTCCAAAAGGATTTCGAACATCATAGTGCATATGACATGATTACGCAATTGAAGGAGATGTTCCTTCAACAAGCACGTGTCGAGCGCTTCGAAACGGTTCGAGCGCTACATGCATGTCGTATGGATGACACCCAATCCGTCTCCTCTTATGTCCTCAAAATGAAGAGCCTTATTGATTGTGCTAACCGTCTTAACCTAAACATATCAAATGAGTTAGCCACCGATCTTATCCTTAATTCCCTATCAAAAAGGTTTGATCAATTTGTAATTAATTACAATATGAATGGGATGGATAAGAGCATAGGTGAGCTTCACGGTATGCTTAGAACGGCGGAAACTAGCATGGGTAAAAGGGCTTTACCCGTGTTAGCAATTGATCAAGGTGGGTCCAAAGGTAACACCTCTAAGCCAAAGGTGGCTAAGAGAAAAGGACCCGCCTATCAAGGCAAAGGGAAGGGGAAGATGGTTACCCCAACCATCAACAAGGCCAAGAAGCAAAAGGTCACCGAGAAGGCAAACCCCAAGGAAGACCCATGTTTCGGTTGCGGTGAGATGGGTCATTGGAAATGAAACTGTCCGGTCTACCTTAAGGAGTTGAAGGACAAGAGGGATGCAGGGCAAACCTCAGGTAATATATATATGGTATATATAGAGCTAAGTATTACTTCTTCTAATACATGGGTATTAGACACTGGATGTGGAACTCATATTTGCAATTCTTTGCAGGGGTTCAAAAGAAGTGATCATAAGGCGGGAACATCAAGTCTCTATATGGGCAATGGTGCAAAGGTGCATGTTAAAGCTCAAGGAGATTTTATTTTGAAGCTTCCAAGCGGATTGGAACTTATTTTAGAAAATGTTTTGTATGCTCCGGATTTGTGTAGAAACATTATTTCTATTTCTCGCTTAAAACAATGTGGTTACGTTGTTAATTTTATTGATGATGATATTCATGTTTCTAAAGATAATGTATTCTATTTCAAGGCTTCGCCTTCAAATGGAATTTATGAATTGGTTCATGATGATACATCATCTAGTAGCTCAATGTACCATACAAGCACCAAGAAACTCAAAAGGGATTTGAGTGATTCCTACTTATGGCATTGTCGCCTTGGTCACATAAACAAGAACCGAATACATACACTTCAAAAGAATGGACTTTTGAAATCAAATGAAATGGATTCGTTTGAAGTATGTGAATCTTGTTTACAAGGCAAGATGACTAAAGCACCTTTCAAAGGGACCTATGAAAGGGCTAAAGATTTATTGGGATTAATACATTCGGATGTATGTGGACCCTTTAAACCCATGACTAGGAAAGGTGAAAGATACTTTGTTACTTTTATTGATGACTTTAGTTGTTTCGGATATGTCTACTTATTAAGACACAAGGACGAAACGTTTGAAGCATTCAAAGAATATCAAAACGAAGTACAAAATCAACTCAATAAGACAATTAAGGTACTACGTACCGATAGAGGAGGTGAATACCTAAGCGATGCCTTCCAAGATCATCTTAGGAGTTGTGGGATTATCTCACAACTTACTCCACCCGGAACACCCCAACTCAATGGAGTTTCCGAAAGGAGGAACCGAACCCTAATGGATATGGTTCGATCTATGATGGCAAGAAGCTCGTTGCCTCTATCATTTTGGGGTTATTGTCTAAGCTCCGCGGCTCGTATTTTAAATATGGCCCCAACCAAGAAGGTGGAACGAACTCCTCATGAGATGTGGTTTGGAAAACCTCCATCTCTATCATACTTAAAAGTATGGGGATGTGAAGCTTATCCAAAGCGCTATAATGCTAATAAGTTGCATGCTCGATCCACGAAGTGTATCTTCATAGGATATCCCAAGGATGATATGGGATACTATTTCTATGATCCGACCGAGCAAAATGTATTTGTTGCTCGGAAAGCGGAATTCCTTGAAACCAAGTTCCTTATGGAAGGTGATAGTGAAAGGAAGATAGATTTTGAAGAGGTTCAAGATCAAATAGATGATACACAATTGGTTGATACTAGCACTCAACATGAAAATGTTGAAAATGATCAAGTGGATGATCAAGGTACACAAGACGTTCGAAGATCTAGTAGGATTAGTAATCCTCCCGAGAGATATGGGTTTCTCGTGGATGGTTGCTATACGGTTGATTTGGATGAACCGACAAACTACAAAGATGCTTTATCAAGGATTGATAAAGATAAATGGCAGGAAGCCATGAACGCCGAGATGCAATCCATGTATGAAAACCAAGTTTGGGAACTTGTTGAGCAGCCTCCTAGCTTTAAGCTAGTTGATTGCAAGTGGCTTTTCAAGAAGAAAACCGACATACATGGAAACTTGGATACATACAAAGCTAGACTTGTAGCAAAGGGTTTCACTCAAACTCAAGGGGTTGACTATGATGAAACTTTCTCGCCAGTGGCAATGCTAAAGTCTATTAGGATATTATTTGCCATTGCTGCTCACTATGACTATGAAATATGGCAAATGGATGTCAAAACCGCTTTCCTAAATGGATATCTTGAGGAAGATGTCTATATGGTACAGCCCGAAGGTTTTGTTGATCCGAAAAATCCTAAGAAGGTATGCAAGTTAAAGAAGTCAATCTACGGATTGAAGCAAGCATCGAGAATGTGGAATCATCGCTTTAATGAAGAGGCAAAGAAATTTGGCTTCATTAAAAATGGTGATGAAGCTTGTGTGTACAAGAAGGCTAGTGGGAGCTCTATAATGTTCCTTGTGCTATATGTGGATGATATATTGTTATTTGGGAATGATATTACCACAATGCAAGGAGTCAAAACTTGGCTAAAGAGTTGCTTCTCCATTAAGGATCTTGGAGACGCACAATACATATTGGGGATAGGGATCTATAGGAATAGATCCAAGAGATTGATAGGTTTAAGTCAAAGTACATACATTGATAAAATCTTGAAAAGGTTCAAGATGGAAAACTCTAAGAAAGGTTTGGTACCTATTCAAAGAGGAACCGTTCTCAATTCATCTCAGTGTCCTACCACGAAAGATGAACAAGAGAGAATGAAGAAAGTCCCATACGCATCTGCTATTGGGTCTATCATGTATGCAATGATATGTACTAGACCGGATGTGTCATGCGCTCTAAGCTTGACAAGTAGATACCAGAATAACCCAGGAAACAGTCATTGGATTGCTGTTAAAAGTATATTAAAATACCTTAGGAGGACTAAGGATATGTTTCTAATATATGGGTCTGGTGAGGAGGAACTCGCTGTAAAAGGTTACGTGGACGCGAGTTTCCAAACTGATCGAGATGACTCTCGATCACAATCCGGTTATGTCTTCATGTTAAATGGTGGTGCGGTCTCTTGGAAGAGTTCGAAACAGGAGGTTGTTGCGTTATCCACTACAGAGTCAGAGTACATTGCCGCCTCACTGGCAGCTCAGGAAGCTGCATGGATGAAGAAATTCATAGACGACTTAGGAGTGGTCCCTTCCATTCAGGACCCTCTTGAGATCTTTTGTGACAACGAGGGTGCGATTGCTCAAATCAAGGAACCTCGTGCCCATCAAAAGACTCGTCACATTGAGCGGAGATTCAACTACATAAGGGATGAAGTTGAAAAAGGAAAGATATGTATTCGCAAAGTTCACACAGATCATAATGTTGCGGATCCACTCACGAAGCTTTTACATGGGCCAAAACATGAGGGACATGTTTGTGCATTAGGGCTTCGATATTCTAGTGATTGGATATGATCTATTTTATGTATTGTACCGGAACGAAATTATTCAAACTCATTAATATAACTATGGTGTTAATTTATCTGAGTTATGTTCCTATTTTGCATATTTCATCCATGAATAAGCAATTATTCTAAATTTCCGTAGTCGATCACATTTGTGGGAACAAGTGTGAGGTCTAGACTATTATGAACTCGGATTGGTATACATTCATAGGTTGAATGTGGGGCAAGGTTGCAACCAAGGTTCATAGATATTTGTGGGAAACAAATATTGGAAGACCCGCTCTCAAGAATTACTGTATAGAGCCTTTGTGGTTGATCACATGTAATTTTGAGTAAAGGAGAATATCATTGTATCCTCTGACCTGAGATACATATTGGGTTCGGATATTCACCAAGTACTGTGCCTTGATTCTTTCCTTCGCTATTCTGAAACATGATAGTATATAAGGAATAACTCAGGTATATTACAATGTGTATATCTAGGACGTATTTAGTCAAGATGGAATTTGTCCCTCTTATTCGTTGAGAGTCAGATGTCTAAGGCCTGAAAAGTTAAATCTATAAGAGAGTGATCACTCTGTATCTCTTGGATTTAACATGACATCTAGGACGAAAGGATATAATGAAAGATTCACCTATATATATCAGTTCGAATAGGGAACTCGAAAGGGATGATGTTATTGAATGGCACAAAGTCATAACATATTGGGGGTGATGGACGGTCGTTAGGTGGTATCCGTCACTTGCATTAATTTCTTATGTTTCTCGTGCAAGTGGGAGATTGAAGGTATTTCGTATGCCCGAGAGACATATTAAATTAATGTGGCTAATGTGTTATGATCCAAGTCGGGTCATACCCAATAACAAACTTACCGACACCTTACGTATTTGATCTTAACGATTGGATCATTAAACAAATACGCAACACTTGAATTTTAGAAAATCAGGTTTCTAAAATATTATCACTTGAGATAAATTATTTGGATAATTTATATATATAATTATTTATGGGTTTAAATGATTATATTGTGTTATATTTTATAAAAGGTTTTATAAAATGTATAAGTAACAAAATAATACATAAGTTTATAAAAGGTTTATAAACTTTAAAAAAAAAAACCTACAAGTATTATTATAAAACATTATGTGGTGCAGAATTTGGGACTCCAAGGAAGGGCACACATGCTTGTTTTGTTACTTTTAATACTACACAACACCACATGAGCATAACTAACACTTCTACCAAGTATTTGACTCATTCTTTCAAGTGATACATGCAACATACTCCAAAAAAACTGCACAAAAACCCTCTAAAAGGGCTGTCCAGGCCGTGGGCTGTTTAGGGAGAAAAGAGGGTTCTAAATTTGGGTTTTGGAAGTTTAATTCAAGTGTTGATAAATCCTAACCAAAGTACAAGGTGTTGGTGCAAAGTTTGGGGTATAACTACTTGAGGTTTCATAGTTTTGGAGCTCCATTCATCATCATCTTCATCATCATCTATCAACAAGCTAGGAGAAGGTATAAACTCCTTTCTTACTTGTAGTTTGTAAGTATGTTTCACAACTTGATCCTAATTGGGATTTAACTTTAAAAGGTTAAAGATTAACAAGTTTAATTGGTAATATTTTCATGCTTCCGCTTTAATTTGATTCTTAAAATGGTTTAAGTTTATTTTGAACTTGTTAAATCCCAACAGTCATCAATGAAAACAATGACAAACTTGTCAAGGTATGGTCCACACACTCAGTTCATAAGGTCCATGAACACAGCTGGTGCATTAGTTAAACCAAATGGCATGACCATAAACTCGTGATGACCGTAACGTGTTCTGAAAGCAGTCTTTGGAATATCATCTTCTTTCACCCGCATTTGATGATACCCGGAACGTAAGTCAATCTTTGAATAAACAGACGAGCCTTGTAGTTGATCAAATAAGTCGTCGATTCTCGGTAGTGGGTAGCGGTTCTTGATGGTAAGTTTGTTCAACTCTCGGTAGTCGATACACACCCTGAATGTACCATCTTTCTTCTTGACAAACAAAACAGGAGCTCCCCACGGTGATGTGCTTGGTCGAATGAAACCATGCTCTAAAAGTTCTTGTAATTGGCTTTGCAGTTCTTTCATCTTGCTGGGTGCGAGTCTGTAAGGAGCATGAGCTATTGGTGCAGCTCCTGGTACAAGATCTATTTGAAATTCAACGGATCGATGTGGGGGTAATCCCGGTAATTCTTTCGGAAATACATCGGGAAATTCTTTTGTGACGGGAACATCATTGATGCTCTTTTCTTCAGTTTGTACTTTCTCGACGTGTGCTAGAACAGCATAGCAACCTTTTCTTATTAGTTTTTGTGCCTTCAAATTACTAATAAGATGTAGCTTCGTGTTGCCCTTTTCTCCGTACACCATTAAGGGTTTTCCTTTTTCTCGTATAATGCGAATTGCATTTTTGTAACAAACGATCTCTGCTTTCACTTCTTTCAACTAGTCCATACCGATTATCACATCAAAACTCCCTAACTCTACTGGTATCAAATCAATCTTAAATGTTTCGCTAACCAGTTTAATTTCTCGATTCCGACATATATTATCTGCTGAAATTAATTTACCATTTGCTAATTTGAGTAAAAATTTACTATCCAAAGGCGTCAATGGACAACTTAATTTAGCACAAAAATCTCTACTCATATAGCTTCTATCCGCACCCGAATCAAATAAAACGTAAGAAGATTTATTGTCAATAAGAAACGTACCCGTAACAAGCTCTGGGTCTTCTTGTGCCTCTGCCGCATTAATATTGAAAACTCTTCCGCGGCCTTATCCATTCGTGTTCTCCTGGTTCGGGCAATTTCTAATAATGTGGCCCGGTTTTCCACATTTATAACAAACTACATTGGCATAACTTGCTCTGACACTACTTGCTCCGCCATTACTCGTTCCGACACCATTTGTTCCTTTCGTTCTATTAACCCCTGGTCCGTAGACCTCACACTTCGCCGCGCTATGACCGTTTCTTTTACACTTGTTGCAAAATTTGGTGCAGAACCCCGAGTGATACTTTTCACACCTTTGGCATAGCTGCTTCTAATTGTTGTTGTTGTTGCGGTTATTATTGTTGTTGGGATGATTATTGTAGTTGTTGTTGTTGTTGTTGTTGTTGTTGTTGTTGGGCCATTTGTTGTAGTTGCGATTGATGTTGCGATTGTTGGGATAATTGTTGCGATTATTGTTGTAATTGCTGTTGTTGTTGTATTGGTGATTCTTATCACCGTTTTCCTCCCACTTTCTTTTGACTTGCTTCACATTGGCCTCTTCAGCAGTCTGTTCTTTAATTCTTTCTTCAATCTGGTTCACTAGTTTGTGAGCCATTCTACATGCCTGTTGTATGGAGGCGGGCTCGTGTGAACTTATATCTTCTTGGATTCTTTCCGGTAATCCTTTCACAAACGCGTCGATCTTCTCTTCCTCATCTTCGAATGCTCCCGGACACAATAGGCACAATTCTGTGAATCGTCTTTCGTACGTGGTAATATCAAATCTTTGGGTTCGTAACCCTCTAAGTTCTGTCTTGAGCTTATTGACCTCGGTTCTGGGACGGTACTTCTCGTTCATCAAGTGCTTGAATGCTGACCACGGTAGTGCGTACGCATCGTCTTATCCCACTTGCTCTAGATAGGTATTCCACCATGTTAACACAGAACCTGTGAAGGTATGCGTAGCGTACTTTACTTTGTCCTCTTCAGTACACTTACTTATGGCAAACACCGATTCGACCTTCTCGGTCCACCGTTTCAATCCGATCGGTCCTTCGGTTCCATCAAATTCCAAAGGTTTGCAGGCAGTGAATTCTTTGTAGGTGCATCCTACACGATTTCATGTACTGCTAGATCCAAGGTTATTGTTGGTATGTAGCGCAGCCTGTACTGCGGCTATGTTTGAAGCTAGAAAAGTACGGAATTCCTCTTCATTCATATTCACGGTGTGTCGAGTAGTCGGTGCCATTTCCTTTAAAATAGTCAAATGGAACAAGTTAATCATACAGAATATTAAGAGTAGTTAATAGTATTTTCGTAGCCTAATATGAACTCATTTATAAAAGCTTTTTCTTCATATTAGCGTTTTATAAGTTTAAATTCGGGTAGTACCTACCCGTTAAGTTCATACTTAGTAGCTAATATACAATTCAACTACTACAATTCTATATGAAAAACTGATTATAATAATATTTCGCGTTCAAACTTTTATACAATATTTTACAAACTTACAATACCGCTTATTTTACATAAAGCATGAAATATAGCACACAATAACTTTGATACAAGATAGTTGTGAAGATAATTCTAGCTAGTACACAAGTCGTTCAGCAAAGGCAATAAAGACGCGTAATTCATACGTCCAGAAACAAGTCATGCATTCTGGTTTTACTAGGACTACTTCCCATCCTTGGTCTTGTGGAACATAACCGTTATGGCCGTTGATAAGACAGTGTGTTGTAATGTCGTCAAAGGGACGAGGGTTACGTAATGTCCAACAGTCCCGTAACAATCTAAAAACCTCATTTCTTACCCCAATTACCGACTCCGTCACTTGTGGGAACGTTTTGTTTAATAGTTGTAGGCCGATGTTCTTGTTCTCACTTTGGTGAGAAGCGAACATTACTAATCCGTAAGCATAACATGCTTCTTTATGTTGCATGTTAGCCGCTTTTTCTAAATCACGAAGTCCAATATTCGGATATATTGAGTCAAAATAATTTCTTAACCCATTGCGTAAAATAGCATTTGGGTTCCCCGCAATATATGCGTCAAAGTAAACACATCGTAACTTATGGATTTCCCAATGTGATATCCCCCATCTTTCGAACGAAAGCCTTTTATAAACCAAGGCATTCTTGGAACGTTCTTCGAATGTCTTACAAACTGATCTCGCCTTAAATAGTTGTGCCGAAGAATTCTGACCGACTCTAGACAAGATTTCATCAATCATGTCTCCGGGTAGGTCTCTTAAAATATTGGGTTGTCTATCCATTTTGTATTTTTATACTGTAAAATAGACAAGAGTTAGATTCATAAAAAAAAATACTTATTAATACAAGCAATTTTTACATATATCATAAAGCATAAGCACACTATATTACATATATTACACCACACGAATACAACTATCTTATTCCGACTCGCTTGTTTCTTCTTCTTCGGTTTTGGTTCGTTTTGCCAAGTTTCTAGGGATATATGATGTTCCCCTAATACGAGCCATCGTTTTCCACATTGGTTTAGAAAAACCTGGTGGTTTAGAGGTTCCCGGGTCATTGTTACAACTTAAGGACTTCGGGGGTTGACGATACATATAAAGTTCATCGGGGTTGGAATTAGATTTCTCTATTTTTATGCCCTTTCCCTTATTATTTTCTTTTGCCTTTTTAAATTCAGTTGGGGTAATTTCTATAACATCATCGGAATTCTCGTCAGAATCCGATTCATCGGAGAATTGGTAATCCTCCTAATATTTTGCTTCCTTAGCGGAAACACCATTGACCATAATTAACCTTGGTCGGTTGGTTGAGGATTTTCTTTTACTTAACCGTTTTATTATTTCCCCCACCGGTTCTATTTCTTCATCCGGTTCTGATTCTTCTTCTGGTTCCGATTCTTCTTCTGGTTCCGACTCTTCTTCCGGTTCCTCTTCGGGAACTTGTGAATCAGTCTACGAATCATTCCAATTTACATTTGACTCTTCATTATTATTAGGTGAGTCAATGGGACTTGTTCTAGAGGTAGACATCTATCACATAATATCAAACGCGTTAAGAGATTAATATATCACATAATATTCACATGTTAAAAATATATAGTTTCCAACAAAATTTGTTAAGCAATCATTTTTCAAGTAAACACGGTCGAAGTCCAGACTCACTAATGCATCCTAACAAACTAGATAAGACACACTAATGCAAAATTCTGGTTCTCTAAGACCAACGCTCGGATACCAACTGAAATGTCCCGTTCTTATTGATTAAAAACGTTCCATATTAATTGATTTCGTTGCGAGGTTTTGACCTCTATATGAGACATTTTTCAAAGACTGCATTCATTTTTAAAACAAAACATAACCTTTATTTCATAAATAAAGGTTTAAAAAGCTTTACGTAGATTATCAAATAATGATAATCTAAAATATCCTGTTTACACACGACCATTACATAATGGTTTACAATAAATATGTTACATCGAAATCAGTTTCTTGAATGTAGTTTTTACACAATATCATACAAACATGGACTCCAAATCTTGTCCTTATTTTAGTATGCAACAGCGGAAGCTCTTAATATTCACCTGAGAATAAACATGCTTTAAACGTCAACAAAAATGTTGGTGAGTTATAGGTTTAACCTATATATATCAAATCGTAATAATAGACCACAAGATTTCATATTTCAATACACATCCCATACATAGAGATAAAAATCATTCATATGGTGAACACCTGGTAACCGACATTAACAAGATGCATATATAAGAATATCCCCATCATTCCGGGACACCCTTCGGATATGATATAAATTTCGAAGTACTAAAGCATCCGGTACTTTGGATGGGGTTTGTTAGGCCCAATAGATCTATCTTTAGGATTCGCGTCAATTAGGGTGTCTGTTCCCTAATTCTTAGATTACCAGACTTAATAAAAAGGGACATATTCGATTTTGATAATTCAACCATAGAATGTAGTTTCACGTACTTGTGTCTATTTTGTAAATCATTTATAAAACCTGCATGTGTTCTCATCCCAAAAATATTAGATTTTAAAAGTGGGACTATAACTCACTTTCACATATTTTTACTTCGTCGAGAAGTAAGACTTGGCCACTGTTGATTCACGAACCTATAACAATATATACATATATATTAAAGTATGTTCAAAATATATTTACAACACTTTTAATATATTTTGATGTTTTAAGTTTATTAAGTCAGCTGTCCTCGTTAGTAACCTACAACTAGTTGTCCACAGTTAGATGTACAGAAATAAATCGATAAATATTATCTTGAATCAATCCACGACCCAGTGTATACGTATCTCAGCATTGATCACAACTCAAACTATATATATTTTGAAATCAACCTCAACCCTATATAGCTAACTCCAACATTCACATATAGAGTGTCTATGGTTGTTCCGAAATATATAAAGATGTGTCGACATGATAGGTCGAAACATTGTATACGTGTCTATGGTATCTCAAGATTACATAATATATAATACAAGTTGATTAAGTTATGGTTGGAATAGATTTGTTACCAATTTTCACGTAGCTAAAATGAGAAAAATTATCCAATCTTGTTTTACCCATAACTTCTTCATTTTAAATCCGTTTTGAGTGAATCAAATTGCTATGGTTTTATATTGAACTCTATTTTATGAATCTAAACAGAAAAAGTATAGGTTTATAGTCGGAAAAATAAGTTACAAGTCATTTTTGTAAAGGTAGTCATTTCAGTCGAAAGAACGACGTCTAGATGACCATTTTAGAAAACATACTTCCACTTTGAGTTTAACCATAATTTTTGGATATAGTTTCATGTTCATAATAAAAATCATTTTCTCAGAATAACAACTTTTAAATCAAAGTTTATCATAGTTTTTAATTAACTAACCCAAAACAGCCCGCGGTGTTACTACGACGGCGTAAATCCGGTTTTACGGTGTTTTTCGTGTTTCCAGGTTTTAAATCACTAAGTTAGCATATCATATAGATATAGAACATGTGTTTAGTTAATTATAAAAGTCAAGTTAGAAGGATTAACTTTTGTTTGCGAACAAGTTTAGAATTAACTAAACTATGTTCTAGTGATTACGAGTTTAAACCTTCGAATAAGATAGTTTTATATATATATGAATCGAATGATGTTATGAAAATCATTACTACCTCAAGTTTAGTAGGTAAACCTACTGGAAGTGACAAGAAATGATCTAGCTTCAAAGGATCTTGGATGGCTTGAAAGTTCTTGAAGTAGGATCATGACACAAAAACAAGTTCAAGTAAGATTTTTACTCGAATTAAGATAGTTTATAGTTATAGAAATTGAATCAAAGTTTGAATATGAATATTACCTTGAATAAGAAAGATAACCTACTGTATATAACAAAGGTTTCTTGATCTTAGATGATTACTTGGAATGGATTAGAAAGCTTGGAAGTAAATTAGTAAACTTGAAGGGATTTTTGAAGTGTTCTTGAAGTGTTCTTCCTATGATGATTATAGCTTGATTCTTGAAGTGATTTTTGATGAAGATGATGATTAACTACTGGAAAAATACGTTCATAATAGTGTGTGTGTTGAGAGAGAATTAGAAAGAGAATTGGAAGTGAAATGGAGTGAATGATGAGTGGTAATTGGTGAGTGGTGAGTGGGGTTAAAAGGAGTTCTAGTTAGTTGACTAGCTCATGGTAGAAGTTAAAATTGATTAGTCATACATGACATAATCAAGATTGGAATCTCATGCTAGTTCCTATTGGTATATACCCATAGTAAGTACGTTTTGAAGCTGTGTATAATACGGGTAAGAATACGACTAGAATTCTTGATGAAAGAAAAGAATGGGAAAGTAACTGTAACCATTTTCGTTAAGTATGAGTGTTTTGATATATGTCTTGAAGTCTTCCAAAATTATTTTAATACATCTAAATACACTACATGTATATACATTTTAACTGAGTCGTTAAGTCATCGTTAGTCGTTACATGTAAGTGTTGTTTTGAAACCTTTAGGTTAACGATCTCAATTAATGTTGTTAACCCATTGTTTATTATATCTAATGAGATATTAAATTATTATATTATCATGATATTATGATATATTAATATATCTTAATATGATATAAATACATTTAAATGTCGTTACAACGATAATCGTTACATATATGTCTCGTTTCGAAATCCTTAAGTTAGTAGTCTTGTTTATATGTATATAACTCATTGTTAATATACTTATGGAGATACTTACTTATCATAATCTCATGTTAACCATATGTATATCCATATATATATCGTCATGTCATTTTTACAAGTTTTAACGTTCGTGAATCGCCGGTCAACTTGGGTGGTCAATTGTCTATATGAAACATATTTCAATTAATCAAGTCTTAACAAGTTTGATTGCTTAACATGTTGGAAACATTTAATCATGTAAATATCAATCTCAATTAATATATATAAACATGGAAAAGTTCGGGTCACTACATTAATGGCCATGCCTCGTCATAAATCACTAAATGCTAGTGATTAGGGTTTAATAACATCGACTAACATAAACTTGGTGTATTTCATGACCATTTCACCCGATTGGGTCAACTAGTGCTCTTTTGACTCTTTGACTTACAAATCAAGTCAAACTTATACAACAACAACTCTTTCATCATTTTAAAAGTGCATTAATGACTAACATCATCATTTAGCACTTACAATCTCAAATCACAAGACCAAACCCTAGATAATAGCTTTTTAGGGTTTCCTTTCAACAATCCAACCCAAGACCCACCCATTTAACCCTCAAATGGGTCACACTAGTTCCATAAGAACCAAACCCTAGCCATAAACCAATTAAAACTCAAATCATAGAGTTAAGACTTACCAAGACTATGAACGTGTAGCTAGAGATACGATGAACGACTTTAATTCTCGCTTCTAGGATCGATTCACAAAACTTCACCTTCAAATCTCAAGATTAATCTTAGTGGGTTTTATGTTTTGGGAGGAAAATGTGAAAGAAAAAGGAAAAGAATATAAGAAATGAAGATAAGTGGTGGATATTAATGACTCTATCTAGATCTACACGCGAAAAGACCAATTTGCCCCTAAACCCTATTAAATTTGAGCTGAATTCAGAGTCTGAACTGCAGACTTGCAGCGGCGCGGCTCATTTGTCGCGGTGCGACATAAAGAAGGAAAAACTACCCTTCTTAACTCAATTTCTGATCTGGATTTGCTTTGTTCGTCGCGGCGCGGACCAGTTTGTTGCGGCGCGGCGTTAGCCTAGGTCTGGTCACTTCGACAATGAATCATGAATCAAGGTTTCAAACACAAACACAACAACTTCCACCCTTCCTATGCACGTCCAAACCTCAACCTTAAGTCTCGCACGACTTGACGCCAGTCACGACACATTCATATAAACGTACACGCACGCATTCGAATATACCCATATATATATATATATATATATATATATATATATATATATATATATATATATATACACACACACACACACACACATATACATATATGCACTCACACCTAACTAACACTTTAGTTCATTTAATCACATAACGAGTAAGTTATAAGCGTACTATTAATTAAGTACGTACCTTTAGACGTGCACGGGAAAATAGGGTGTTACAACTCTCCCCCACTTAAATCAGACCGCGTCCTCGCGATCCAAGCCGCATGACACGAGGGAAGATAAACCAACACAAATTCTTCGGGCTCCCAAGTAAACTCGGAACCTTTACTACGACGCCATTGGACTTTAAAGGTCCTCACCTCTTTGTTACGCAACATTTTCACCTTTTCATCAAGTATAGCAATTGGCTCTTCGACATACTCCAACTTGTTGTTTAACTCGATCTCATCTAGTGGTATCCATGAAGAATCATCCGCAAGACACTTACAGAGATCAGAAACATGAAATGTATTATGGATCCCCGCAAGCTCTTCGGGTAATTCCAACCGATAAGCAACTTCACCAACACGAGCTAAAATCTTAAACGGCCCAATAAACCGAGGAGCTAACTTTCCCCATTTTCGAAACCGAATAATACCCTTCCATGGTGAAACCTTAAGCATCACCGTATCACCTTCTTCAAATTCGATTGGTCGCCTACGTTTATCGACGTAAGACTTTTGTCTATCTTGAGCCGCCTTTAAACGAGCCCGAATCATATCGATTTTACTATTTGTCTCCAATACCAAGTCGGTACTCCCGACTTCCCTTTGACCCACTTCACCCCAACAAATCGGGGTTCGACACCTTCTTCCATACAACATCTCATACAGTGGCATTCCAATACTAGAGTGAAAACTATTATTGTACGAGAATTCCACCAATGGTAAATGTTCGTCCCAACTACCGCCAAAATCAATAATACACGCACGTAACATATCCTCCAATGTTTGATTCGTACGTTCAGTTTGACCATCCGTTTGAGGATGATACGCCGTACTCATATTCACCCTCGTACCCATGTCTTAATGAAACTTTTTCCAAAATCGAGAAGTGAAACGCGTGTCCTGATCCGAAACAATAGACGCGGGAACGCCATGTCTCGATATCACCTCTTTAATGAACATCTTCGCGAGTGCCTCTGACGATATTGCTTCTTTAAAAGGAAGAAACAACGCACTCTTCATCAATCTATCGACAATCACCCAAATAGTGTCAAATTGGGTTCTTGCCATTTTCGGCAACTTGGTAATAAAATCCATAGTAATATGCTCCCACTTCCACATCGGAATTTCTAGCGGTTGCAACTTACCATACGGCTTTTGGTGCTCGGCTTTAACTTGCAAACACGTGACGCATTGCTCCACATACTTAACAACGTCGCGTTTCATGCCCGGCCACCAATAATCTTTCTTCAGATCGAGGTACATCTTTGTCGCACCCGGATGAATAGAATATTTAGACTTATGCGCTTCATCAAGAAGCACTTTTCGGAAGTCACCCATCTTTGGCACCCATACTCTTTCTTGAAAAGACAACAACCGCGCGAACCCATAGTAATGGATTCCGATTGCCCCATGATTCGTTCCGCATGCTTGTTGTGACCGTAAGCCTCTATTTGAACTTCACCAAGCTTTTTGAGAAAATCGTTAGTAATAATCATACGTAACAATCCCAATCGTAATGCCGGGTGGTGACTCTTTCGGCTTAACGCATCCGCGACCACATTCGCTTTGCCCGGATGATAGAGTATCTCACAATCATAATCCTTCACCACATCCATCCATCTACGTTGATGATAATTCAAATCCCGTTGATCAAAAAGATATTTCAAACTCTTGTGATCCGAATAAATCGTACACTTGACACCATACAAGTAATGGAGCTAAATTTTCAAAGCATGGACCACCACCGCTAATTCGAGATCATGAGTCGGGTATCTCTTTTCATGTTCCTTTAATTGGCGAGAGGCGTAAGCGATGACTTTACCTCGTTGCATTAGAACACACCTGAGCCCATTCAAAGAAGCATCACAATAGACCGTCATGTCATCTACACCTTCCGGCAATACTAAGACCGGAGCTTGACACAATTTCTCTTTCAATAATTGAAAAGCGATTTCTTGCTCATTTTCCCAATTAAAACTCGCGTTCTTCCTCGTCAATTTCGTCAATGGAGAAGCAATTTTAGAAAAGTCTTGGATAAACCGACGATAATAACCGGCCAATCCGAGAAAACTTCGGATTTTTGTAGGCGTAGTCGGTCGTCCCCAATCCTTTACCGTCTCTATCTTCCCCGGATCCACTTGAATACCATTCTTGTTCACAATATGGCCAACTAATTGAACCTCCCTTAGCCAAAATTCACATTTTGAGAATTTAGCATACAATTTCTCTTTCTCAACGTCTTCAATACTTCACGCAAGTGGTGTTCATGCTCCGTCATGCTCTTAGAATAGACACGAATATCGTCAATGAACACGATTACCGACTTATCCAACATAGGTTGGCACACTCGGTTCATAAGATCCATGAACGCCGCCGGTGCATTCGTAAGACCAAAAGGCATAACCACAAATTCAAAATGCCCATAACGTGTACGAAAGGCCGTTTTCTCGATATCTTCCTCACAGACCCGCATTTGATGATAGCCGGACCGTAGGTCAATTTTAGAGAAGTACGTAGCGCCTTGAAGTTGGTCGAATAAATCGTCAATCCTAGGCAACGGATAACGATTTTTGATCGTCACTTTATTTAACTCCCGATAGTCGTTGCACATACGCATACTACCATCTTTCTTCTTCACGAACAAGACCGGAGCACCCCATGGCGAAGCACTCGGTCGAATAAAACCCTTCTCAAATAACTCTTGAATTTGATTCAACAATTCTTGCATTTCCGTCGGTGCTAAACGATACAGAGTATTAGCAATGGGAGTAGCTCCCGGAACCAACTCAATGTGAAATTCGACTTGTCTTTTCGCCGGAACACCCGGCAACTCATTCGGAAAAACATCTTCAAACTCACTTGCCACCGGAATTTCACGAATGGGTGGTGGCTCATCACGAGTATCAACAACATGGGCAAGAAAAGCCATGCCGCCACTATCAAGGAAACGACGTGCCCGTGCAAAAGTGCATATCGGCACCGGTCTCCTTCGTTTATCACCATGAATAATTAACTCTCCCCCACTAGGGGTCTTCACACGAATAGATTTCTCATGGCACGCAATATCGGCTCTATTATGATCAAGCTAGTCCATACCAACCATGATATCAAAATCACCCAACGTCATCGGAATGAGATCAATATTAAAGTTCTCGGAACCAAACACAACATTACAATTCTTACACACATCGACCACTAGCACCGTCTTGCCATCCGCTATTTCGACTTCTACCGGATGACTTAACTTAGCTAACGGCTTATTAAGTTTAGGCACAAATTTTGGAGACACAAACGATAAATTTTCACCGCTATCAAATAGAATCCTTGCCAGATTAGAGTTAACCATGAAAGTACCTGAAACGACTTCATTGGATTGCTTGGCTTCGTCATTAGTCATCAAATAGTTACGTCCCCTAGCCGATCCCGCTGCCTTCTCCATTCTTTTAACTTGATCATTTCGGAGTTCGGGACACTCCGACTTTCGGTGCCCTTCTTTTTGACAATTAAAACACGTGATTGTATTAGTAGACGGTTTTGGGCAATCACGGGAGTAGTGACCCTTTTGCCCAAAATTGAAACATGTGACCATGTGACCGCTAGAAACACCCCTCTTCACGCTACCGACACTTACGGATGCTCCCCTACTCTTCTTGTTCGAAAAATTAGAATCTTCAAACTTTCGTTTACTCGGCGCATAACTAACCGGACTCGGAGCTTGTGCTTCAAACCCCTTTGCCACCGCCAAAAGCTTAGCAAAGGTCTCAACATGACCAATACTAATTTTACCCTTCAAATCATCTCTAAGGGTCGCATGAAAGTCTTCCATTAACAATTGATCATTCCCCACATACTCGGGGCAAAAACGCGCCTTAGCGAGAAAGTTGGTTTTAAGATTGTTTAGGTCCAAAGACCCTTGGCGCATGTTCCTTAACTCGTTTCGCAATTTGAAAAGATCCGCTTGCGTACGATATTCAAGGAAAAACTCCTTCTTGAACACCGCCCAAGACAACCCCACAAAGGCCGCATCACCCACCATATCAATTTTACCATCGAGCCAATCTTTAGCATGGCCCCTCAACAAACTAGTAGCAAGTCTAGTCTTCTTCTCGGGTGGGCACTCGGTCGTGCGAAAACAACCTTCAACATCGGAGATCCAAGCCGCACTCTTCATGGGGTCGGGATCCCCGTGAAAGTGAGGAGGCTTAGTCGCCAAGAAGTTCTTATAGCTAAACTCTAACTCTCCCACATTTTGAGGTCTAGGAAACCTCCTTTCAACTTCTTCTTTAACGGCATTAGTCATCCGTTCTTGAATCATATCAACAATTTGTTCCGAAACCGACTCTTCGAATATTTGTTTAACCCTTCGTGAGAAAATCGAAACATAGTTTTCTAAAGCGGTCTCGATCTTGGTAGTCATCTCATCTTCCTCTACATGAGAGGGACCACCATTGTCATTCGTATTCGTTCCCTTTCTCGTCTTCATTCTAAAGGTTAAAAATGGATTAGACATCGTCAACAATTTCATACACATATATATACCTATGCATATGACCGCACGCACACCACATCTAGCTCTATACTTGTCGCACATCCTTGCTTGACTTGACTTGCAACCGTAATAGTGGTCGCGACTCACTATTACGCTCACATGCCATGCCATGCTCAAACGTATCACAACCATCTTGCTCGATGTTCAAAACAATATCACATGATTAGTAACATCATAATATAGCATAGTTAGTCCACCTATCCATCAAAGGACTAATCAAACCCCGCACTGACCCGTAGTCCTACAAGTCCCGCATAAAATTCTACAACACAAAAGTCTAAGTCTAGGCGCCTATCTCAAGTCACCTAAATCTCTCAGACCATGCTCTGATACTACTTGTAACAACCCAACCCGCATTCCATATGATAAATTTTTTTTTTATACGACACAATTGCACGCCAATTAAATATGTACCCCATTTCATGAGTTCTATTTAAAGCGCACAACAGTTAATTGTTTACAAAAGGCTCGAGGGCCACGAATAAAGTGTAGTACAACTTTGACCATCTACAAATGATAGTTTATAAACCAAACGACGTTCCGAGCATGGTTTGGGACTAAACTACCCAAAACTAGGCCAACTACCAAAAGCACCAACAAAGCATCAACACGGGACACCTAATGTCCGATAACCCCCTTGCCCTTAACTGCGCCTGCATCTAAAAAGATAAACAACGTGAGGGTAAGCTAACGCTTAGTGAATGCAATAATTATACATATACATATATAATCTACTCACATGCAATCACATACACAAATACCTCATACACGCTAGCAATTTAAAAGGCGTACCAACGCAAGGCATAACGCTAAATCCCCAAGACCACAAGCTAGCACAACGAAAGCATGTATAACTCGAACAATATAATATGCTACACTAAAACACATAACCATGGTTAACCAATAGTACAAGGGAATGGTACTTGGGATTTCCCATCGGTGTTCCCAACAACCATTAGTGCACAACAAATTATAACACTAACCCCGGAGTGGTATCGATCGCCCGAACTTTAAACCCACCCGTCACGTGTAATGTGGTATCGAACGCCCGAACTTTAAACCCACACTTCATGCCCACACACATATATGACATGGTATCGAACGCCCGAACTTTAAACCACATCATATAATGACTCGATGTGGTATCGATCGCCCGAACTTAAAACCCACATCGAACCTCGTACAAGTAAATACATTATATACACACATGTATAATCATTCCACTCACCTCAAGCCTCTTGTGAAAGATAACCGAGCTTGCAACCCTTCAATGTAACGTACCTATTACATTATGCATTTATTAAGATACAAACTAGTTGAGTTAAATGCCAACCACAACCCTTGAGCATTTAATGACCCGTTTGCATTAAATGACTCAACTACACCAAAACCGCCCATTAATGGCCATGCCTCGTCATAAATCACTAAATGCTAGTGATTAGGGTTTAATAACATCAACTAACATAAACTTGGTGTATTTCAAAACCATTTCACCCGATTGGGTCAACTAGTGCTCTTTTGACTCTTTGACTTACAAATCAAGTCAAACTTACACAACAACAACTCTTTCATCATTTTAAAAGTGCATTAATGACTAACATCATCATTTAGCACTTACAATCTCAAATCACAAGACCAAACCCTAGATAATAGCTTTTTAGGGTTTCCTTTCAATAATCCAACCCAAGACCCACCCATTTAACCCTCAAATGGGTCACACTAGTTCCATAAGAACCAAACCCTAGCCATAAACCAATTAAAACTCAAATCATAGAGTTAAGACTTACCAAGACTATGAACGTGTAGCTAGAGATACGATGAACAACTTTAATTCTCACTTCTAGGATCGATTCACAAAACTTCACCTTCAAATCTCAAGATTAATCTTAGTGGGTTTTATGTTTTGGGAGGAAAATGTGAAAGAAAAAGGAAAAGAATATAAGAAATGAAGATAAGTGGTGGATATTAAAGAATCTATCCAGATCTACACGTGAAAAGACCAATTTGCCCCTAAATCCTATTAAATTTGAGCTGAATTCGGAGTCTGAACTGTAGACTTGCCGCGGTGCGGCTCATTTGTCGCGGCGCGACATAAAGAAGGAAAAACTACCCTTCTTAACTCAATTTCTGATCTGGATTTTCTTTGTTCGTCGTGGCGCGGACCAGTTTGTCGCAGCGCGGCGTTAGCCTAGGTCTGGTCACTTCGACAATGAATCATGAAACAAGGTTTCAAACACAAACACAACAACTTCCACCCATCCTATGCACGTCCAAACCTCAACCTAAAGTCTCGCACGACTTGACGCCAGTCACGACACATTCATATACACGTACACGCGTGCATTCGAATATATATATATATATATATATATATATATATATATATATATATATATATATATATATATATATATATATATATATATACACACACACATATACATATATGCACTCACACCTAACTAACACTTTAGTTCATTTAATCACATAACGAGTAAGTTATAAGCGTACTATTGATTAAGTACGTACCTTTAGACGTGCACGGGAAAATAGGGTGTTACACTAGTACCCAACAACCCCCTTGCCCTTGTCCACGCCTGCATCTAAAAAGATAAACAACGAGAGGGGTAAGCTAATGCTTAGTGAGTGCAACAATTATACGTTTACATATACAACCTACTTACTTGCAATCACTTACGCATTTACCGCATACATGCTAGTATTTTAAGTAATCATACCATCATAAGTATAACACTAAACCTTCCACCATATGAGCTAGCATAACAATAGCATATAGTTTAAACAATATAATATGCTACAAACCACACACACACAACCATGGTTAACCAAACGAACGAGGGAACGATGTTTAAAGACCGTCGGAGTTCATAACAACCATTAGTGCACTTAACACTTCGTACACTAACCCCACGGGTGGCATCTTAACACGTCGATACTTCACCCCGGGTGGTGCCTTAACACTTCAACACTTCACCCCGAGTAGTGTCTTAGCACATCAACACTTCACTCGTTACATCTCTCGGAGTGGCATCTTAACACATCGATACTTCACTCTCGAGTGGTGTCTTAACACATCGACACTTCACTCGCCACACGAGGAGTGGGTCTTAACACGTCGACACTTCACAAGTCAACTACACAAATAAATACATCATATATGCACGCATATAATTATTCCACTCACCTTAACACTTCGGAGATGATTATGCACTTCCGAGCTTCAAAGCAAAGTACCTAATACATTAAGTACAATTTCAATACACAACTAGTGGAATTAACCACATTACACCTACTTGAGCATTTAATGACCCAACTCGCATTAAATGACTCAAACACACCACCACCGCCCCTTTAATGGCCAAGACTCGACTTTAATCACTAAAGCTAGTGAATTAAAGTCTAGTAACTTCAACTAGCACCAACTTAGGGTAATCCATACCCAATTCACCCAAACTAGGTCAATATTACTCTTTTGACCCATTTTAACTCTTACACTACCAAACTTGTCAAACATGACCCATTTACCATTTCAACAACATTTAAACAAGTGTTTAATGCTTAATAACACCATTAACACTTACAAATCCTATTTTCATTAGATCAAACCCTAGCTTGGGGCTATTAGGGTTTCATTACAACCACATAACCCAAATTCGCCCATTTTACCCTCAAATGGGTCAAACAAGTCTCTAGTAACCAAAACCCTAGCCATTAACCAATTAAAACTCAAAACTTAGAGTTAGAACTTACCGAGACTTTCAACGCGTAGCTAGAGATACAGGGAACAACTTTAATTCTTGCTCCAAAGATCAACCCTCAATCCTTCACTCTCAAATCTCACTTTTAATTCAAATGGGTTTTAAGTTTTGCGAGAGAAAATGAAAGAAAATAGAAAAAGGAAATGAATTAAATGAATTAGTGGATGAGATTTAATGCTCCCATCAGATTTATACGCCAATTTACCAATTTGCCCCTTAAAGTCATTTAATTTGAGCTAAAACTGGAGTCTGTCCAGCAGCATTGCCGCGGCGCGGCTTAACTCGTCGCGGCGCGACATACAACGGGAAAATCAACCCTCCTTAACTCACTTTCTGATCTTGGTTTGCTTGCTATGCCGCGGCGCGGACCCATTTGAAGCGGCGCGGCCTAAGGCTGCATCTGAACAGTTCGACCATCTTAAACAAGTTTCGACTTAATTTAATTTGTACATTCCAAACCCGCTTCCTATTTTCACCTAGCCTTCAACAATAGTCTCACAAGACTTAACGCTATCAAAACCCACATATAGACTTGCATATGCACACATTATCAAGTATACACATACATACATACATACATATATATATATATATATATATATATATATATATATATATATATATATATATATATATATATATATATATATATATATATCTATACATATATTCATACATTTACGCGTAAGCTAACGAGTTAAACACGTACAAATGATTAAGTATGTAGCTTTCAATACGTACGGGAAAAATGGGATGTTACAATTTATATATTTCTCGGGTATTACCTACCCGTTAAAAAAAATTTCACAAATAATGTTTTGTACCAGAGAATTTTATTACAGTCTTTATGAAAATATATATATATTTTCTTCAGATGTAATACAGGTTTGATGAGTTAATACTAAATTAAGCTCATTTGATCTTAGGCTAGAATTAGAAATGAATAATCTCTAACATTAGAGATTTCATAATCTTCACAGAGTATTTCACTACTGTAATAAATACTTCATTATACGCGTTGTTGATTAGTAATAATGTCCACGGTGATTCTTAAATTGTCGGAGCTTGTGATGTTATAGGTGCTGCTAGTGCTGATGATGCTGACGGTACTGATGGTGCTGATGATGCTAATGGTACTGTTAATGCTGCTGATAGAACAAGTCTAGCTTGTAAATCATGCACCATTCTTGTCAGGGTTTCTATTTTGGTTTATTCATCTGATTTATGGTTAGGGCTAGAATAGATAATCTCTAAGACTTTGGAGATTACATAATCGCCGCGGAGTATTTCTCCAATGAAGTTATGAATCAACACTTCATCGTTTATTGTTGTTGGTATTCCTTGGTATCTACAGAGCGTATGACATTGGTGCTCGTGGGACAGATTGTAAAGTTGAGATTTACGATGCGGTTTTGTTTGGGGGTGCTAATGGTACTATTGGCGATGATGATGGTGGTACTGGTTATGCTGCTGGTGCAGCTGCTGGTGTTTGTAACCTTTGCACCATATTCTCCAAAGCCACTACCCGAGCGCGAAGCTCGTTGACTTCTTCTATTACACCGGGGTGATTGTCGGTTCGGACGAGTGGATAAATAAAATCTAGAATTTGGTATAGTATATAATCGTGACGAGATACTCTGGAAATGAGAGAGAAAATGGTGTTTCGGACAGGTTCGTCGGTAAGTGCTTCAGGTTCTTTGCCAAGAGAGCAATGTGGTGGATGGAAAGGATCGCCTTCTTCTTGTCTCCAATGATTAAGTAGGCTACGAACCCATCCCCAATTCATCCAGAATAGATGATGGCTGATTGGTTGATCCATTCCAGTCACACTGCTTTCGAAGCTTGAGTGGGATTCCATTTCGGAATCCGAGGGACTTGAACTAATGACGAATTCCATTTCGTACGATTGAATAAAGGATTTTTCGATATGAAATGATTTTCCGGCTATCAGGTGGTATTCTAATTACATAGAATATCTATATATATATATATATATATATATATATATATATATATATATATATATATATATATATATATATATATATATATATATATATATATATATATATATATATATATATATATATATATATAGAGCAAAAGGTTTCATAGATTACGGAGGAATTTACATATTATGTCAGGCAAAGTTTACAGTAACAGATACGCTAAAATATGAATTAGCAGATACGCTAAGATATGAATTTTTTCTATACATTATTCATGCAATCAATGCAATAAGATGTGTCTAGACTAAAAATGATAAGCCGGTAATTTTTGACAAAAATGATGAGCAAAACTTTTGACATGCAGACACGGTCGAAGTCCAGACTCACTAATGCATCCTAACGACTATAAGTTAGACACACTAATTCAGACCTGGTATGCTAAGACCACCGCTCTGATACCAACTGAAATGACCCGTTCATATACATTATAAATGATTCATAAAATAGTTGATTACATCACGAGGTATTTGACCTCTATATGATACATTTTACAAACATTGCATTCGTTTTTAAAAGACAAACTTTCTTTACATCAAAAATTGACGGCATGCATACCATTTCATATTACATCCAACTATAATTGACTTAATATTAATCTTGATGAACTCAACGACTCAAATGCAACGTTTTTCAAAGTATGTCATAAATGACTCCAAGTAATATCCTTAAAATGAGCTAATGCACAGCGAAATATTTCTTTAATACCTGAGAATAAAAATGCATTAAAGTGTCAACCAAAAGGTTGGTGAGTTCATTAGTTTATCATAATCAATCATTTCTGTAATAGTAATAGAACACAAGATTTCAGTTTCCATAAATATCCGTACACTCACAAGTGTATAAAAGTATTCTATAAATTGTTGAGCGCTTCGGTAATCATACTTAACAATTAATGTGGCATATTCCCTTTATTATGAAATCTCCCTACACTGTACCAAGTGTAGTAAAAATGAAGTACTATGCAACCGTTTACGATACTATAGCGACTATCCCGGTTGGGGTTGTCAAACCTGATAGATCTATCAATAGGATTCGCGCTTACATGCTCTTACAACATGTAAATATTAGTTACCAAGCTATTAGGGAAAAATATGCAAAGTGGTACAACTCAACGTAGAATATGTTTCTAGTACTTGTGTCCATTTCGTAAAACAGTTATAAAACAGTGCATGTATTCTCAGCCCAAAAAATATATAAAAAGGGAGTAATGAAACTCATAATACTGTATTTCGTAGCAATTATGTATATTACGGCACTGAACAATTGCAGGGTTTGTGTCGAATTCACGAACCTATATCAATTATATATTTATTAACATATAATATTGATAAAACAAGTTTATATATTAATTATATAATATTTTTACTTGTTTAAGTTAGTAATTAGTTGTTAGTCTTATTTTAAATCTTATATAGATTTCCTGATTTTAAATAGTCAACTCCCGATAGGTATATCTCATAGTGTGTTCGACTTCTATAGGTGTAACAGCCATCATTGGAAAGGTATTTGAGTCCTATAATCAACCATAATTGGCATATGTTCTGAATATGAGTATAGGTTAGTTAAAATTTCATTTTGTCACAGGTGCGTAAATCTGTCCGCACAGTTCAATAATTCGTCATAGGAACAGTCCGTAGGCTATGAAAAATATCTAATCTCAATATTTTTAATTTTCCTTCTATGTTTTAGTTATTAACATATACACTAACAGGTGTTATCAAGGAAAATATCCCAGGTCTTAGTTAGCATAGTTTTCTAGTTAGATTGATTAAGCATACAACATTAATCTTAGCCAAATCTTTTGGTTCATAAATTATTTGTTACTACATGGTTTTTAATGAATCAAGTTGCTGGAAACTCCTTAATATGTTGTGTTTTCAAAACATAATCTAAAATTTTTGGTTTCATAGTCGAAGTTAGGATTATGCCCTTAACTTGTAACGGTGGACAGATTCGGATAAAATCTGTCATCAGTCAACTAATGAATTTTTGAAAAATACTTTCACTTCGTCTAAAATCATGAAAAAATTACAGAAATCTTGATTCATATATATTAACATATATCCAGAGTTATATTCTCTAAAACAAAGTTTAAGATAGCTTTTAAATTCGTGTGTCAAAACAGTTTTTAAGAACCGAAAGAGACCAATTGTTGTATATTAAGTTCTAAGGTGTTATACATATATACAAGTTATAAATTCTTATAATAACTTAATATAATGTCATAATACATATAAATAAGTGTTTTTAAAGTCAAGTTAGTAAGGTTACATTAGTTTATAAACATGCTTGGTTTCCACCAAAACAAGTTCTAGTTTTTACAAGTTTTATAAACTTATTAAGATAGCAATAGAGTAGGAATTTAATAAGAGTTTTAAGAAGTGTTATACCTTGATTTTGAAGCTAGATGATGAGAAAAATTCTTGGTGATAATATAGTATGAAGATAGAAGTATTTTGAGAGAGTAATTTGGAGTAAAGAATGAGAAAATGGAATGGAAAAATGGGGTGGTACATATGGACGAATTTTAAGTTAATAATGGAGTCATATGTTTCCAAAATGGTTAGTAAACTTGTGAGTTTTTGTCTCATGACTCATTAATAAGACAAAAGATGCTAGGATCTAAAAATGGGGCTGCTAAGGAGTGTATTTTTCAATAGTTATACATCTATAAGCTGCGTATTAGACGGGTAAAAATGTCTTAAAAATACGAATAGAATCATGTGGAAATAGAATGCGAATACGAGTATTGCTATCTTTGTTGAATATACTTATGTTAATACATGTATTTAAGTCTTTCAAAAGTGTATTAATACATCTTAATACAATACATATATATTCATTTTAACATAAGGGTTATTACGTCATTAAATGTTACATATATATATTGTTTTCGAAACCCTTTAGTTAGTAGTCTCAATTTATATATATAAAACTCATTATTAATATACTTAATGAGATACTTAACTATCATATATTCAAGTTAGATATAATCCATATATCCATATATATACATAAGTATATATTTAATACAAGTTATAACGTTCGTGAATCGTCGAACAAATGGTTGGTCAATTGTTTGTATGAAACTCATTTCAAAAGTTTTAAAACTTGTCAAGATTTAATGCTTATCATGTAGGAATAATGTTATCATATAAAGATTAAGTTTAAATTTTGGTTGAAAATTTCTGAGTCGTCACAAGATTGATCTCATTTTAATCTTAGGGGGAGTACTACTGCAATTGGTTTTGTGGGTAACTGCAAGTGGATTTGAATTCTCTTCAAGAATATCAAATGACAATTCATAATGGTGGATCTCATTGACCTAAAAAACACTGAGGTGCGAAGTTCTGTATTACATGCATTCAAGAAGACCTTTAATGAAGCCCGACGATTTAGAAGACCCGGTACCACTGCAAAGACTAACTGAAGATTGCAAGAGGTGTTGTCAACGAATTATCGACAGCAAGATTCACCAGCAATGTCTAAGGGGGAGTTGTTAGTGCACTAAATGGAGTTGTCCATCGCTGTCGAACAACCTGAGAATAGGTTTAGGTCTACGTTGTACACCTAGGATAGGTTTGAACTAGAAAACTCATGTCGTAGGAGCATATGTGACCAAACGTGTAATATAGGTATGTCATACGAGTGACTGATGTCACTCGTACGGGTGGAAACTGCCATCCATACGGTTGAAAGCTCAATTGTACGTGTGAGCTGACAGTGGACAGAAACTATAAATAGATTTTTCCTTGTTCATGTTCATTTGAGGCTTATGCACCAAGAACATTGAGTGTGTGTGAGTTGTGTGCTCCTCCTCTTCACCTTGATGGTGAGGAAGATCCATGGTGGATTGATGCTCCAACCACCATGGAAATGACAAAGTTGATAGCTAGATTAGTGTAATCTCTTATTGTAATCATTTTTCATGTTTATTGCAATTAATCTTGGCTTGAATCAGCTGTGTTTATTGTGTTCATCTCTTTATTCATCATGTTCATCTTATTTTTATGCTTATTTGATCTCAAATTGTCAATCGATTCTTGTTTCTTGATCTAAAGATCCTAGCAACTGATGCAAGGGATCCAATAAATCTCCTTAAAGATTAATCAGCTTTGAAGCCTGATGAACTTCAATCTTTATGATTGACTTAACGGATTAGATGTTCACCTCTTGATTATCGATGATATCCGGACGTAATGTATATCCTATAAGCACATTATTTTCTTACCGACATCTCGCGATGTTAAGTACTGTGGGAGGCATTGGCTTGACCAATTACGGGGTAGCCCGTATGGTTCGCTGTTTCATCTTCTCGGCTCATGGCTCCACTTGCTTCCTAGTTCATTTTGAAGACTATATTATGAGGTTCAAGATTTTATTGCTTTAAGATATGATATATATTATCCGAGATGTTACTTTTTCTTTAATGTTCAAGTTATATTGGTTCGTTCATTGTTAAGAAGATCATTTGGTTACTTGTTCATTTATTTGCTCGAGGAATGTGTGAAATTGTTTGAGGAATGCAAGGTGGAGCCACGGTTAGTATTTACTCCATATTCGTACCCACGCTAGTTGATATTTAGTTTTTGGTCCGTTGTTTCTATACCTATTTTGAAGACAATATCATTTTGTTTCGAGTTGAGTTGCTTGAGGACAAGCAAAACTCTAGTGTGGGGTGATTTGATATTGCTTAATTTACACATGTTTATTCGCGCAATATCGGTCACATTTTGGCCCATTGGATACGAATTGGAGTCATTTTGAAAGACATTTGAGAGATTTGGGATTCGAGAGCCGAGAAGATCATTTGTACGATTTTTAGATCATTTTGAGGTATATTTTGTGATATTCTATCATCGGTGCCTTATTCTATCATCGATGCCTTAATATGATGCATAAAGTTGGTTTTGGGCATTTATGGTTAAGTTTAAAGACGGAATCAACCAAAGAACTGAGCCGCGGCGTGGCTATGAAGCCCGCGGCGCGGGTTATCACTATATTTGAGAGTCGAGAGGTGAGACATTTGGTGGAAGTTTGGCTAGAGTTAAGCCGCGGCGTGGCTGAAGGGGCCACGGCGCGGGTCGTTACTTGTGTCGGTTTATGGGCTATAAATAGGGAATTAAAACCCTAACTCACTTACACTTTTTAATGGACGAATTGCAGCAGCTCTAAGGCAATTTTAGGTGATTTTTGGGGTATCCCAACATCATCTAATCAATCCAATCATTTTGGAAACACTTGTCAATTCGTTCATCATTCAAGATCATTATTTTCATTAGGTTTAATTCTTATCAACATAATGAATTCTCCTATTTGTTTATCTTTGATTTTGTTTTCAGCCATGGTTGTTGGCAAAGTTTTTAATGCTAGTCTAGATTAATAACCGAGGTTTTGGATGTTATGATTTTTGATTTATGAACTCATGCATGTTTATTTCAATAGTTTAAATAAAAGATCGATTCTATTGAAGTTTAACTTTATAAACTTGATTGATTAGTATATTTGTTTGATAAAGAGAATTCTTGTTGATTTAATACACTAGTTTACAATTGATTTGTCTTAATTGATTGTTTGCTAAACCGGACCAAGGGGTAAATTAAGTTTAAACGGTTAGACGATATAGGGGTGAATTGTATAGAGCGAACGCAAAGGCAATTGTTATTCAAATCTTTGATCTAGTTAATTAATTAGTCACAAACAAAAAGGTCTTAGGTGCCAGGGAACCCTACATCTAGTAATTCTAGTTTAAGAACTTGCTAAAGAGAACTCTTGGCGGGTCGACTGAGTAATTTGCATGTATTGAGTCGTAAATCGGACTAAAGTATAAAAACATCCGAGGGTAAAAGGTCTAGACGGGCATTTTCATTTCATTTGATATCAAAACTATCTTAATTGCTTTCTTGTTTTAATTTTTATAAATCAAAAATCCAAAAATATTGTTTTTACTTTCGATCAAATCTTGATTTGGCTAATCGTTAAATAGCCACAAAACCCATTATCTCGTACTTTCAATTTTAATAGATTAACTTAGTTTATTTCTATTAGTTGCAATCTTAATTCTCACTTTTAAACTGTCCTTGGAACGATTTCAGATTTACCAACTTTATACTATTGCACAATCGGGTACACTGCCAAAAATAATTTATATACGCGATTTTACACATCACAATTCGTTCTCCATCTCGCAGCTCGTTCTCCATCTCGCGGCTCGTTCTCCGTCTCGCGGATCCTTCTCCATCTCGCGGCTTGTATGACTCTCGATGCTCGTTCTCCATCTCGCGGCTCTTTCTCCATCTCGTGGCTTGTATGACTCTCGCGGCTTGTTCTCCATCTCGCGGCTTGTATCACTCTCACAGCTCATTCTCCATCTTGCAGCTCGTTCTTCTTCTCGCGACTCGTTCTCCATCTCGCGGCTTGTTCTCCATCTCGCGGTTCGTTCTCCTTCTCGTGGCTTTTTCTCCATCTCGTGGCTCGTTCTCCATCGCGCAGCTTGTATGACTCTCATGAGACTCGTTCCCCATCTCCCCGTTCGTTCTCCATCTAACGGCTTGTATGACTCTCGCGAATCGTTCTCCATCTCGCGGCTCGTTCTCCATCTCGCGGCTCGTTCTCCATCTCGTGGCTTATTCTCCATCTCACGGCTCATTCTCCGTCTCGCGGCTTGTTTAAATCTCGCGACTCGTTCTCCATCTCACGGCTTATAAGGCTCTCCCAGCTCGTTCTCCATCTCGCGGCTCATTCTCGATCTCGCAGCTCGTTCTCCATCTTGCGACTCGTCTCTATCTCGCGGCTTGTATGACTCTCGCCGATTGTTCTCCATCTCGCGGCTCGTTCTCGATCTCGCGGCTTGTATGACTCTCACGGATCGTTCTCTATCTCGCGGCTCGTTCTCCATCTCGCAGCTCGTTCTCCATCTCGTGGCCCGTTCTCGATCTCGCGGCTTGTATGACTCTCGCGGATCGTTCTCTATCTCGCGGATCGTTCTCCATCTCGCGGCTCGTTTTCCATCTCGTGGCTCGTTCTCCATCTCGCAGCTTGTATGACTCTCGCGGCTCGTTCTCCATCTCGCGGCTCATTCTCCATCTCGCGACTCTTTCTCCATCTCGCGGATTGTATGACTCTTGCAGCTCGTTCTCCATCTCGCGGCTCGTTCTCCATCTCGCAGCTCATTCTCCATCTCATGGCTCATTCTTCATCTCGCAGCTTGTTCTCCATCTCGCAGCTCGTTCTCCATCTCGCGGCTTGTATGACTCTCACGAGACTCGTTCTCCATCTCGCGGCTAGTATGACTCTCGCGGATCATTCTCCATCTCGCTGCACATTCTCAATCTTGCAGTTTGTTCTCCATCTCGCGACTTGTATGACTCTCGTGGCTCGTACTCCATCTCGCGGCTCGTTTTACTCTCGTGGCTCGTTCTCCATCTCGCGGCACGTTCTCCATCTCGCGACTCATTCTCCATCTCGCGGCTCATTCTCCATCTTGTGACTCGTTTTCCATCTCGCGACTTGTATGACTCTCACGGCTCATTCTCCATGTCACGGATCGTTCTCGATCTCGCAGCTCGTTCTAAATCTCGTGGCTTGTATGACTCTCGTGGCTTGTTCTCTATCTCGCAGCTTATTCTCCATCTCGTGACTCCTTCTCCATCTTGCAGCTCGTTCTCCATCTCGCGTCTCGTTCTCCATCTCGCGGCTTGTATGACTCTCGTGAATCGTTCTATATCTCGCAGCTTATTCTCCATTTCACAGCTTGTCCTCCATC
Organism: Rutidosis leptorrhynchoides; assembly: GCF_046630445.1. Taxonomy (NCBI): domain Eukaryota; kingdom Viridiplantae; phylum Streptophyta; class Magnoliopsida; order Asterales; family Asteraceae; genus Rutidosis; species Rutidosis leptorrhynchoides. The sequence continues at coordinate 2,450,068 of NC_092337.1, forward strand.
TCGCGGCTCGTTCTCCAACTCACGGCTTGTATGACTCTCGCGGATCGTTCTCCATCTCGCGACTCATTCTACATCTCGCGGCTCTTTCTCCATCTCGTGGCTTGTTTGACTCTCGCGGCGCATTCTCCATTCCTCGGTTCGTTCTCCATCTCGCAGCTTGTATGACTCCCGCGACTCGTTCTCTATCCCGCGGCTTGTATGACTCTCGCTGTTCGTTCTCCATCTCGCGGCTTGTTCTCTATCTCGCGGCTCGTATTTTATCTCGTGGCTCGTTCTCCATCTCGCGGCTTGTATGACTCTCGCGGCTCGTTCTCCATCTTGCGGCGCATTCTCCATCTCGGGGCTTATATGACTCTCGCGACTCGTTCTCCATCTCGCGGCGTATATGACTCTCGCGGCTCGTTCTCCATCGCGCGGCTCGTTCTCCATCTCGCGGCTGATATGACTCTCGTGGCTCCTTCTTCATCTCGCTGCTCATTCTCCATCTCGCAGCTCGTTCTCTATCTCGTGGCTTGTATAACTCTCGTGGCTGATTCTCCATCTCGCGGCTCATTCTCCATCCCGCGGCTTGCATGACTCTCGCGACTTATTCTCCATCTCATGGATCGTTCTGCATCTCGCTGCTCGTTCTCCGTCTCGCGGCTTGTTTGACTCTCGGGGCTCGTCATCCATCTCGCGGCTCGTTCTCCATCTTTCAGCTTATATGACTCTCGCAACTCGTTCTTCATCTCGCGGCTCGTTCTCCATCTCGCGGCTTGTATGACTCTCGCGGCTCATTTTCCATCTCCTGGTTCGTTCTCCATCTCGTGACTCGTTCTCCATCTCGCGGCTTGTATGACTCTCGTGGCTCATTCTCTATCTCGCGGCTTGTATGACTCTCGCGGCTCGTTCTCCATCTCGCGGCTCGTTCTCCATCTTGCGGCTCGTTCTCCATCTCGCGGCTCATTCTTCATCTCGTGGATCGTTCTCCTTCTCGCAACTTTTTCTCCATCTCGCGGCTCGTTCTCCATCTCGCGGCTCGTTCTCCATCTCGCAGCTTGTATCACTCTCGCGAGACTCTTTCTCCATCTCGTGGCTTGTATGACTCTCGCGGATCGTTCTCCATCTGGCGGTTCGTTCTCCATCTCGCGGCTCGTTCTCCATCTTGCGGCTTGTATGACTCTCGTGGCTCGTTCTCCATCTCGCGGCTTGTTCTTCATCTTGCGGATTGTTCTGCATCTCGCGGCTTGTTTGACTCTCGCGGCTCTTTCTCTATCTCGCGGCTTGTATGACTCTTACGGCTCGTTTTCCATCTCGCGGCTCGTTCTCGATCTCGCGGCTCGTTCTTCATCTCGCGGCTCGTTCTCTATCTCGCGACTTGTATGACTCTCGTGGCTCGTTCTCCATCTCGCGGCTCGTTCTCCATCTCGCGGCTCGTTCTCCATCTCGCGGCTTGTATGACTCTCGCGGATCGTTCTCTATCTCGCAGCTGGTTCTCCATATCGCGGCTCATTCGCGATCTCGCAACTTGTATGACTCTCGCGGATCGTTCTCTATCTCGCGGCTCATTCTCCATCTCGCGGTTCGTTCTTCATCTCGCGGCTTGTATGCCTCTCGCGGCTCGTTCTCCATCTCGCGGCTCTTTCTCCATCTCGCGGCTTGTATGACCCTCGCGGCTCGTTCTTCATCTCGCTGCTTGTATCACTCTCGCGGCTCGTTCTCCATCTCGTGGCTTGTTCTTCATCTCGCGGTACGTTCTCTATCTCGCAGCTCGTTCTCCTTCTGGCGGTTTTTTCTCCATCTCGCAGCTCGTTCTCCATCTCGCGGCTCGTTCTCCATCTCGTGGCTTGTATGACTCTCGCAGATCGTTCTCCATCTCATGGTTCGTTCTCCATCTCGCGGCTCGTTCTCCATCTCGCGGCTTGTATGACTCTCATGGCTCGTTCTCCATCTCGCGGCTCGTTCTCCATCTTGCGGCTCGCTCTCCATCGCACGCCTTGTTTGACTCTCGGACCTCATTCTCCATCTCGAGTCTCATTCTCCATCTCGCGGCTCATTCTCCATCTCGCGGCTTGTATGACTCTCACGGCTCGTTCTCCATCTCGTGGCTCGTTCTCCATCTCGCGGCTCGTTCTCCATCTCGCGGATCGTTCTCCATCTCCCTACTCATTCTCCATCTTGCGGCTTGTTCTCCATCTCTCAGCTCGTTCTCATACTCGCGGCTTGTATGAATCTCGCGGATCGTTCTCTATCTCGTGGCTCGTTCTCCATCTCGTGGCTCGTTCTCCATCTCACGGCTTGTATGACTCTCGCGGCTCGTTCTCCATCTCGCGGCTCCTTCTCCATCTCACGGCTTGTATGACTCTCGCGGATCGTTCTTTATCTCGCGGCTCGTTCTCCATCTCGCTGCTCGTTCTCCATCTCGCGGCTCTCTCTCCATCTCGCGTCTTGTTTTACTCACGTGGCGCGTTCTCCATTCCGCGGCTCGTTCTCCATCTCACGGCTTGTATGACGCTCGCGACTCGTTCTCCATCTCCTGGCTTGTATGACTCTCGCAGCTCGTTCTCCATCTTGCGACTCGTTCTTTATCTCGTGACTCGTTATCCATCTCGCGGCTAGTTTGACTCTCGTGGCTCTTTCTCCATCTCGCGGCTCGTTCTCCATCTCATGGCGCGTTCTCCATCCCGCGGCTTATATGACTCTCGCGACTCGTTCTCCATCTCGCGGCTCGTTCTCCTTCTCACTGCTTGTATGAATCTCGCGGCTCGTTCTCCATCTCGCGGCTCGTTCTCCATCTCGCGGCTTGTATGACTCTCGCGACTCATTCTCCATCTTGCGGATTATTCTCCATATTGCTGCTCGTTCTCTATCTCGTGGCTTGTTTGACTCTCGCAGCTCATTCTCCTTCTCGCGGCTCGTTCTCCATCTCGCGGCTTATTCTCCATCCCGCGGTTCGTTCTCCATCTTGCGGCTTGTATGATTCTCGCGTCTGGTTCTCCATTTCGCGGGTTGTTCTCCATCTCGCAGCTTGTTCTCCATCTCGCAGCTTGTATGACTCTCGCGGCTCGTTCTCCATCTCGCGGCTCGTTCTCCATCTCGCAGCTCCTTCTCCATCTCGCGACACGTTCTCCATCTCACAGCTCGTTCTCCATCTCGCGGCTTGTATGACTCTCGCGGCTCAGTCTCCATCTTGCGGCTCTTTCTCCATCTTGCGGCTCGTTCTCCATCTCGCGACTTATATCGCAGCTCGTTCTCCATCTCGCTTTTTGAGCAATTTTCGTTTGCCATATAATCTGGCCGATTTATGTGGTGAGCGTGCTAAAAACACTTCGGTTTAAAATTGGACCCACTTTCGCACGATGAATAGATAACGACGCTATGATCAAGACTTCCCAAAGGCTTGCTTCCATTCGAAATAGTTTTGACGCCGAAAAAGTCGTTTTGCTATTTCTAAAGGTGATTTTTGAACTTTTAGATTTACGATAACTATTACCTTTCATTTGAACTCTTATGTATATTTAAATACCACTTTATACTTGTTTTTTATGTAACTGTAAGACCCGAATTTAGAATGTACAAAATTTTATATGTATTAATTGCTGGTGACCATCCGTTCCAGTGTTGGGCCGTGGCGCGGCCAATTGGTCCGCGGCGCGGCTGGGGCCTGACGAAAATTCTTTGTTTTAAATTAATTAAATGAGGGGCATTTTGGTACTTTTGCGAGAGGGATGAATTTAAAGAACAAGATCAGATCTAGGATTGTCATTACTCCATTTTCAACCACCTTATCTCTTCCACTTTAATCCTAGAGAGAAAGTTAGAGTTTTAGAGTGAGAGAGCTCACCTTGGAGAAGAAGAAGAACAAATCTCGCCCGAGCCCAAGTTTTAAAGTTATTGCCTACGTCTCTAGCAACGTTGTGATATGTTGGGAAGTCTTAACTCCGTGTTTTGAGTTTTAATTGATTTATGGCTAGTGTTTGTTCGTTTGAGACTTGTAAGACCCATTTGGGGGTTAAATGGGTGAATTTGGGTTAAATTGACGTAAGAAAACCCTAAGGCTTGTAATCTAGGGTTTGGTCTTGTGGTTTGGTATTTGCAAGTGTTAGTGGTGGTGTTAAATCACTAATACACTTGTGTAATGTTGAAACATTGTAAATGTGTTCAAATTTGACCAATTTGTGAGTCTAAGTGTTAAAATGATGCAAATGGGTAATGATCAAACTAGTTGGGCAAGGTGGGTATGAAATACCCTAAGTTCGTGTTGAATGGTGTTGTTAGACCTTAATCACTAGCTTTTACTGATTTAGGGTGGTCTTGACCTTAAATGGGCAGTTTTCATATAAGTGAATCATTTAATGCTTGTAAGCCATTAAATGTACATGAGTAAATTGTTGGTGTTTAGTCCAACGAGTTGTATGTTAATTATATGCATAATTTAATAGGTACATTACATTGAAGGTTGCAAGCTTAATATCTATTTCACCAAAGGCGTTAAGGTGAGTGGAAAAATTATGCATGTACGTATATAATGTATTTATTTGTATGGCATGAAATGTGGGATAGTCGCGGTGATAAGACACCACATAATACGTAACGAGTGGGTTAATCGCGGTGTTAAGACACCACTCTGGAAATTAATGAAATGTGGGGTAGTCACGGTGTTAAGATACCAAATAACACGTAACGAGTGGGTTAGTCACAGTGTTAAGACGCCACTCCGGGATGTAATGGCATGTGGGTTAGTCGCGGTGTTAAGACACCACATTGTCAAAGAGGGTGGGTTAGTCGCGGTGTTAAGACACCACCCGAGGGTTAGTGATACGTGGTGTTAAGTACACTAATGGATGTTATGAACGCCGATGGTCGCTTGCGAGCACCATTCCTTTGTACGATTGGATAACCATGGTCAGGCGTTGTAGTGTAGCATATTCTATTGTTTGAGTTATATATGCTATTGTTGTGCTAGCTTATGGTCTTGGAGAATTAGCATTTTACTTTGCGATGGTATGCTATTTTAGTTGCTAGCGTGTATGAGGTATTTTATGTAAGTGATTGCAAGTAAGTAGGTTATATATGTATATGTATAATTATTGCATTCACTAAGCGTTTTGCTTACCCCTCTCGTTGTTTACATTTTTAGGCTCCGGCGTGGATAGAGGCAAGGGTATTTGCTTGGACTAGCGGGCTCCTTAATGTTTATGCTAGTGTTTTGCTTTTGAAGTTAGACCTAGGTTTGGGTAGTTTAACCCCAAACGCCATGCTCGGATTTTTGTTTGGTAATTAAACTTGTCGGTCGAAACTTATATTTGATGTGTAAGTGAGCGTATCGAGCTCGGTGGTCAAATACTCGATTTGTGGTTATTAAAGCATGTAAACTTCATTTACTTATATGACGAAAAGCCTTGAGTTGATAATTGTCGTTTACCGCGGAATTTGGTGTTGTGTAAATTTTGTATAAGTCATAATCAGGACCAGCCAAGTGCCGCGCCGTGACCCCTTTGGGGCGCGCCGCGATCGTGAACGCATTTGGTAACAGCTTTTTGATGGGTTCTGACCTCCAGTTTCTATTGTGGGTCGTGTCGCGGCCAGACTCACTGCGCCGCAGTAATTTCCTGGCAGGCTTGGCCTGACCACTTTTAAAAAAAAATTGTGACGTTTAACGGGTTGGGTCGTTACAAGTGGTATCAGAGCATAGTCTATGGGATTTAGGCGACTTGAGATAGGTGCCTAGACTTAGACTTTATTGTGTATGCGTTGTATGCGGGATTTGTAGGAGACGGGTCTGACCGGGATTGGTTAAGCGCCTAGGTTTATGTGAACTAACCTTGTGCTAATTGTTTCATGTTGTAATTGCAATCATCAAGCGAGATCGCCGTTGTACTAGAAAGTTAATGTGATGTGCTCGTGTAATAATGACTAGCTACCATTGTTACGGGTGCAAATCGTGTCAAACAAGTAATGTACTACGATTGTTGAGCAAGATGGGGCGGTGAGGTGTATGCGTATATATGTCATGTCTTTTCGTTTCGTTGTTTAACCTATTCCATTTTATAAAATGAAGATGAGAAACGGACACGACACTAATGATGGAGGGACGAGCGAGGATGCCCAGTTCACGGCCAAAGTTGAGGCCATTATGCAAAGGTGTTACACGGCCTTTCTAGAGGATGTTAGGAAGATTTTTCTAGATTCGATTGACGAGCAAGTAGTTAATCTAGTCAAGGAACAAGTAAAGATTGTCCTTCATGAAGATAATGTGGGAAGACGAGACTTTTTCTACAAGAATTTCAAGGATGCTCAACCTCCTACTTTTGAGGGCGAACGGGATCCTCTAAAGAGCAATCGTTGGATCTCCGATATGGAGGGGGCTTTTCGTACTTGTGAATTGAAATGTCCCGTTCATATTGATTATAAACGTTCCATATTAATTGATTTCGTCGCGAGATTTTGACCTCTATATGAGACGTTTCTCAAAGACTGCATTCATTTTTAAAACAACCATAACCTTTATTTTATCTATAAAGGTTTAAAAAGCATTACGTAGATTATCAAATAATGATAATCTAAAATATACCGTTTACACACGACCATTACATAATGGTTTACAATAAGAATATATTACATCAAAAATAAGTTTCTTGAATGCAGTTTTTACATAATATCATACAAGCATAGACTCCAAATCTTGTCCTTATTTTAGTATGCAACAGCGGAAGCTCTTAATAATCACCTGAGAATAAACATGATTAAAACGTCAACAAAAATGTTGGTGAGTTATAGGTTTAACCTATATATTATCAAATCATAATAGTAGAAAACAAGATTTCATATTTCAATATACATCCCATATATAGAGATAAAAATCATTCATATGGTGAACACCTGGTAACCGACAATAACAAGATGCATATAAGAATATCCCCTATCATTCCGGGAAATCCTTCAGACATGATAAAAACGAATTCGAAGTACTAAAGCATCCGGTACTTTGGATGGGGTTCGTTAGGCCCAATAGATCTATCTTTAGGATTCACGTCAATTAGTAGATCGGTTTACTAATTCTTAGGTTACCAAGTAAAAGGGGCATATTTGGCTTCGATCATTCACCCATATAATGTAGTTTCATTTACTTGTGTCTATTTCGTAAAACATTTATAAAACTGCATGTATTCTCATCCCAAGATATTAGATTTTTAAAGTGGGACTATAACTCACTTTCACAGATTTTTACTTCGTCGGGAAGTAAGACTTGGCCACTGGCCGATTCACGAACCTATAACGAATATGTATATATATATATATATTAAAGTATGTTCAAAATATATTTACAACATTTTTAATACGTTTTACTATTTTAAGTTTATTAAGTCAGCTGTCCTTGTTAGTAACCTACAACTAGTTGTCCATAATTAGATGTACAGAAATAAATCGATATATATTATCTTGAATCAATCCACGACCCAGTGTATAAACGTCTCAAGCTAGCTCACAACTCAAAGTATATATATTTTTGGAATCAACCTCAACCATGTATAGCTAACTCCAACATTACTGCATATAGAGTGTCTATGGTTGTTCCAAATAACATATATACATGGGTCGATATGATATGTCAAAACATTTGCATACGTGTCTATGATATCCCAAGATTACATAATATATTATAATACATGTATAAAACAATATGAGTTAGCTAGGATAAGATTAATATAGATTTGTTACCAATTTTCACGTAGCTACAATAAGCAAAAATAACCAATCTTGTTTTACCCATAACTTCTTCGTTTTAAATCCGTTTTGAGTGAATCCAATTGCTATGGTTTCATATTGAACTTAAGTTTATGAATCTATACAGAAAAGGTATAAGTTTATAGTCGGAATTACAGGTTACAAGTCGTTTTTGTAAAGGTAGTCATTTCAGTCGAAAGAACGACGTCTAGATGACCATTTTGGAAAACATACTTCCACTTTGAGTTTAACCATGATTTTTGGATATAGTTTTATGTTCATAAGAAAAATAATTTTCCCAGAAGAACAACTTTTAAATCAAAGTTTAGCATAGTTTTTAATTAACTAACCCAAAACAGCCCGCGGTGTTACTACGACGGCGTATATCCGGTTTTACGGTGTTTTTCGTGTTTTCTGGTTTTAAATCATTAAGTTAGCATATCATATAGATATAGAACATGTGTTTAGTTGATTTTAAAAGTCAAGTAAGAAGGATTAACTTTTGTTTGCGAACAAGTTTAGAATTAACTAAACTATGTTCTAGAGATTTCAAGTTTAAATCTTCGAATAAGGTAGTTTTATATATATGAATCGAATGATGTTATGAACATCATTACTACCTCAGGTTTTGTGGATAAACCTACTGGAAATGAGAAAAATAGATCTAGCTTCAAAGAATCCTTGGATGGCTTGAAAGTTTTTGAAGCAGAATCATGACACGAAAACAAGTTCAAGTAAGATTTCCACTCGAAATAAGATTGTTATAGTTAGCAAAACATTTCTTCAAATTCGAGACGTGGAAAGTGTTATGTACAGCCGCGAGTTGTTGACGTAACTCAAGTCGGTAAGCTACTGGTACGACACGATCAATAATCTTGAATGGTCCAATATACCTTGAATTTAATTTCCCCCGTTTACCAAATTGAACAACGCCTTTCCAAGGTGAAACCTTAAGCATGACCATCTCTCTAATTTCAAATTCTATATCTTTTCTTTTAATATTGGCGTAGCTCTTTTGTCGACTTTGGGCGGTTTTCAACCGTTGTTGAATTTGGATGATCTTCTCGGTAGTTTCTTGTATTATCTCCAGAACCGTAATCTGTCTATCTCCCACTTCACTCCAACAAATTGGAGACCTGCACTTTCTACCATAAAGTGCTTTAAACAGCGCCATCTCAATGCTTGAATGGTAGCTATTGTTGTAGGAAAATTCTGCTAACGGTAGATGTCGATCCCAACTGTTTCCGAAATCAATAACACATGCTCGTAGCATGTCTTCAAGCGTTTGTATCATCCTTTCGCTCTACCCATCAGTTTGTGGATGATAGGCAGTAGTCATGTCTAGACGAGTTCCTAATGCTTGCTATAATGTCTGCCAGAATCTTGAAATAAATCTGCCATCCCTATCAGAGATAATAGAGATTGGTATTCCATGTCTGGAGACGACTTCCTTCAAATACAGTCGTGCTAACTTCTCCATCTTGTCATCTTCTCTTATTGGCAGGAAGTGTGCTGATTTGGTGAGACGATCAACTATTACCCAAATAGTATAAAAACCACATGCAGTCCTTGGCAATTTAGTGATGAAATCCATGGTAATATTTTCCCATTTCCATTCCGAGATTTCAGGTTGTTGAAGTAGACCTGATGGTTTCTGATGCTGCGCTTTGACCTTAGAACACGTCAAACATTCTCCTATGTATTTAGCAACATCGGCTTTCATTCCCGGCCACCAAAAATGTTTCTTGAGATCCTTGTACATCTTCCCCATTCCAGGATGTATTGAGTATCGGGTTTTATGAGCTTCTCTAAGTACCATTTCTCTCATATCTCCAAATTTTGGTACCCAAATTCATTCAGTCCTATACTGGGTTCCGTCTTCCCGAATATTAAGATCCTTCTCCGATCCTTTGGGTATTTCGTCCTTTAAGTTTCCCTCTTTTAAAACTCCTTGTTGTGCCTCCTTTATTTGAGTAGTAAGGTTAGTGTGAATCATTATATTCATAGCTTTTACTCGAATGGGTTCTCTGTCCTTTCTGCTCAAGGCGTCAGCTACCACATTTGTCTTCCCCGGGTGGTAACGAATCTCAAAGTCGTAATCATTCAACAATTCAATCCACCTACGCTGCCTCATATTCAGTTGTTTTTGATTAAATATGTGTTGAAGACTTTTGTGGTCAGTATATGTAATACTTTTGACCCCATATAAGTAGTGCCTCCAAGTCTTTAATGCAAAAACAACCGCGCCTAATTCCAAATCATGCGTCGTATAATTCTGTTCGTGAATCTTCAATTGTCTAGACGCATAAGCAATTACTTTCGTTCGTTGCATTAATACACAACCGAGACCTTGCTTTGAGGCGTCACAATATATCACAAAATCATCATTCCCTTCAGGTAATGAAAATATAGGTGCCGTAGTTAACTTTCTTTAACAATTGAAACGCTTTCTATTTTTCATCTTTCCATTCAAATTTCTTCCCTTTATGCGTTAATGCAGTCAAGGGTTTTGCTATTCTGGAAAAGTCTTGGATGAACCTTCTGTAGTAACCAGCTAGTCCTAAAAACTAGCGTATGTGTTTTGGAGTTTTTGCGGTTTCCCACTTTTCAACGGTTTCAATCTTTGCTAGATCCACCTGAATACCTTCTTTTTTCACTATGTGACCGAGGAATTGAACTTCTTCCAACCAAAATGCACACTTTGAAAACTTAGCATACAGTTTTTCTTTTCTCAGCAACTCTAGCACTTTTCTCAAATGTTCTTCATGCTCTTGATTATTCTTCGAGTAAATAAGTATGTCATCGATGAAAACAATGTCAAACTTGTCAAGATATGGCCCACACACTCAGTTCATGAGGTCCATGAACACAGCTGGTGCGTTAGTCAATCCAAACGGCATAACCATAAACTCGTAATGACCGTAACGCGTCTTAAAAGCAGTCTTTGGAATATCATCCTCCTTCACCCGCATTTGATGATATCCAGAATGTAAATCGATCTTCGAATAAACAGACGAGCCTTGTAGTTGATCAAATAAGTCGTCGATTCTCGGTAGTGGATAGCGGTTCTTGATAGTAAGTTTGTCCAACTCTCGGTAGTCGATACATAACCTGAATGTACCATCTTTCTTCTTGACAAACAAAACAGGAGCTCCCCATGGTGATGTGCTTGGTCGAATAAAACCACGCTCTAAATGTTCCTGTACCTAACTTTGTAATTCTTTCATTTCGCTGGGTGCGAGTCTGTACGGAGCACAAGCTATTGGTGCAGCTCCTGGTACAAGGTCTATTTGAAATTCAACGGATCGATGTGGAGGTAATCACGGTAATTCTTTCGGAAATACATCGGGAAATTCTTTTGCGACGGGAACATCACTGATGTTCTTTTCTTCAAGTTTAACTTCCTCGATGTGTGCTAGAATGACGTAACAACCTTTTCTTATTAGTTTTTGCGCCTTCACTACTAATAAGATTTAATTTCGCGTTGTTCTTTTCTCCGTACACCATTAAAGGTTTTCCTTTTTCACGCATAATGCGAATCGCATTTTTGTAACAAACGACCTCTGCTCTCACCTTTTTCAACTAGTCCATGCCAATTATTACATCAAAACTCCCTAACTCGACTGGTATTAAATCAATTTTAAGCGTTTCATCCCCCAGTTAAATTTCTCTCTCCCGACATATATTATCTGCTGAAATTAATTTACCGTTTGCTAATTTGAGTAAGAATTTACTATCCAAAGGCGTCAATGGGCAACTTAATTTATCACGAAATTCTCTACTCATATAGCTTCTATCCGCACCCGAATCAAATAAAACATAAGCAGATTTATCGTCAATAAGAAACGTACCCGTAACAAGCCCCAGGTCTACCTATGCTTCTGCCGCATTAATATTGAAAACTCTTCCACGGCCCTACCCATTAGTATTCCCCTGATTCGGGCAATTTCTAATAATGTGGCCCAGTTTTCCACATTTGTAACAAACAGCGTTGGTATTACTTGCTCCGACACTATTCGTTTCGGCATTACTTGTTTCGACATTATTTGTTCCTTTAGTTCTGTTAAACTTTGGTCCGTAGACCTCACACTTTGTCACGCTATGACCATTTCTTTTACACCTGTTGCAAAATGTCGTGCAAAACCCCTGATGATTTTCTTCACACCTATGACATGGCTGTTTTTGGTTTTTGTTACCGTTGTTGTTATTGAGGTTGTTGTTGGGATTGTTATTGTTGTTGAAATGGTTGTTGTAGTTGTTGTTGTTGTTGGGATGTTTGTTGTAGTTATAGTTAGGATTGCAGTTATTGTTGCGATTGTTGTTGCGATTGTGGTTGTAATTGTTGTTGTTGTTGTACTGGTGACTCTTGTCACCGTTTTCCTCCTACTTCCTCTTGAGTTGTTTCGTGTTGGCTTCTTCGGCCACCTGTTCTTTAATTCTTCCCTCAATCTGATTTATGAGTTTATGAGCCATTTGACTTGCCTTCTGTATAGAAGCGGGCTCGTGTGAACTCACATCTTCTTGAATCCTTACTGGTAACCCTTTTACAAACACGTCGATCTTCTCTTCTTCATCTTCGAATGCTCCTGGACACAATAGGCACAACTATGTGAATCGTCGTTCATATGTGGTAACGTCGAACCCTTGTGTTCGTAACTCTCTAAGTTATGCCTTGAGTTTATTGACTTCGTTTCTAGGACGGTACTGCTCGTTCGTCAATTGCTTGAATGCCGACCACGGTAGTGCGGAAGCAGCATTTTGTCCTACCTGTTCAAGATAGGTGTTCCACCACGTTAACGCAGTACCTGTGAAGGTATGCGTAGCGTACTTAACTTTGTCCTCTTCAGTACACTTACTTATGGCAAACACCGATTCGACTTTCTCGGTCCACAATTTCAATCTAATTGGTCCTTCGTTTCCATTAAATTCTAAAGGTTTGCAGGCAGTGAATTCTTTGTAGGAGCATCCTACATGATTTCTTGCGCCGTTAGTTGCATTGCTAGATTCAGAGTTATTGTTGGTATGTAGTGCAACCTGTACTGCGGCTATGTTTGCAGCAAGAAAGGTACGAAATTCCTCTTCGCTCATATTCATGGTGTGTCGAGTAGTCGGTGCCATTTCCTTCAAAATAGCCAACTGAATCGAGTTAATCATACAGAATATTAAGAGTAGTCAATAGTATTTCATAGCATAATATGAACTCATTTATAAAAGCTTTTTCTTCATATTAGCGTTTTATAAGTTTAAATTCGGGTACTACCTACCCGTTAAGTTCATACTTAGTAGCTAATATACAATTCAACTACTACAATTCCATATGAAAATCTGATTATAATAATATATCACATATAAATATTCTTCAAACTTACAACATCGCTATATTACATATAACATGAAATATAGTACACTTTGATACAGGACAGTTTTGAAGATAAATCTAGTTAATACGCAAGTTATTCAGCAAAGGAAATAAAGACACGTAATTCATAAGTCCAGAAACAAGTCATTCATTCTGGTTTTACTAAGACAACTTCCCATCCTTGGTCTGGTGAAAAATAACCGTTATGACAATTGGCTAGGCAGCATGTTGTAATGTCATCAAAAGGACGAGGGATTCATAATGTCAAACAGCCCCATAATTGTAACGACCCTACTTTTTCCGTTATCTTTTACCGTTAACTATTTAACGACCGTTAATTGTTATTCGTGCCACGTCATTTCTATGACCTATATTATTATTTTTGTAATAATATATTAATTATTATATGTTATATGAATATTTGTATTCATATTTTAAATTATACGTTCCTACGAGTCGCGGATTTCTATCCGGTGAATCTTTTCGGTTTTTAAACCAACGGTCGAGTTTTCTGGATTTTTAAATCCTAAATATTTTAAATATGATATTTTAAGGTCATATTATTAATAGGTGTATTTATATTTATTTTTCGTCGCGCGTTTGTTATCTTTCCGGATTTTTAATCGCGTAAGCGTGTTTTCGCGTTTCGGGTTTCGTTCGGGCTTTCGGGCCATCAGGAAATTACATTTAAGTGAGATGGACCAAGTGGGGCCCACCCTACTAAAGAATTCGGCTGAATTAGGGAGGGGGAGCACTCCCTTGCTTTTCCATTTTTCTTGTTTTATTTTTATTTCACAAATTAAGAAGCCTAAACCTAAAATCCAATTTTTGCTCTCACCCTCTCCTCTCCCCTCTCCTTTGTGCCGCCACCATCACCACCATAAACCACCATCTTCATCAAAAAGCTAGCTTGGATCATTAAATCGTTTGCATAATCGTGTTCCTCTCTCCGTTCTCTACGCGATCATCTACTTTGTTTCTCGATTAGGGTATAAACCCTAACCCTAGCTATTTGATTTTTCAATTATATTACTGATTTTATATGTTATATGATTAGTATGATATGTATAGGTTGTTGTAATGTTGTTGGAATGCGTAGAATTACTCGTTTGTTCATGTTTTCGGTTTGTAAATTTTGGACAGCAGTTTGATTCGTATATTCTGACTATATAACTGATATGAATGTTAAAATAAAGTACATAAATGAGTTCCTCTCATCAAGACATTAATTTTAGACTCCGGATTCATGTCGTTTCGATTCCCGGAGCCCTAGATACGCTTAATTTGGTTTTTGTTAAAGATTGAAAGGTGTTCTTGGCATGAACAAGGTTGGGTCCGACTTTGTGACCATCCTTGGTGTCTTTAGGGTGTCTCATTTGGTTAGGACTGATGGTGGGACGAATATTCATGTTCGGGTCACCTAAATCCGAGCCACGGTTCACCCGTTGTGCCCGAATTACCGTTTTGAGTAAAATGATTTTCCCAATTGAAGTCATGGCTGATATGCACGACTTAGGGACTGTTCTTGGAGTGTTCTTGAGTTCATAAATGTGTCGGGTGGTTTGAGTAGGTGAAGTTACATATGTGGCTTGCCCGAAACTGACACCCGGGGCTCAAGATACGACCCGGCGAACTTTTAAATTTATACTTATGGTTAATGATTTAACTTATGATAAAAATTTATGGATTTCATTATTAAATAAATTACTTATGTTAAAGAAGTAATTATTTTATTTTAAGACTTTTAATATAATTATTTATTATATTATTTAATTATTAATTATAATTTAATTAACATTTTAATTAAACTTATGATTAGTAATACTTTTTTTATTAAAGGAAAATACTTATGATAAGTATTAAATTTAATTATGAGAAATTATTATAAGACTTATAATAAAGATTAAATAATTATTTAATTATTATAAGACTTAATTATTATTTAATTATGATTTAATTATTAAATACTTATGATTTAATAATTTTAATTAGAAACTTATGATATGATTAATAATTCATTATTAATTAATAATACTTATGATATGATTTAAAATTTATTATAAATTAATAATATTTATATTATGATTGATATTTAATTAATTAATTAAATACTTATGTTATACTAATTATAACATTTCAACTTATATTAACTTTAATAATTCATTTTATTTAATTAAACTTATGTTAAGACAGTATTATACACTTTTGACTTTAAATAACATTATAACCTATGTTATTATTATAACTTACACTTTTAAAATTAATGTTGACTATGTTTGACCAAGGTTGACTTTTGAGTTGACTTTCGGTTGACTTTGACTTTCAGTTGACTTCTGTTGACTTTCTAAATAAGGAAACTTTCCTAACTTCAAAACTTTCTAAAAATAGAACTTTCTAAATTTGGAAACTTTCCAAAAATAGAAACTTTCCTAAAATAGAAAACTTTCCAAAAATGGAAACCTGCTAAAAATAGAAACTTTCTAAAAATAGAAAGTGTGTGTCCTTATGCTGTTCCAATCAAACCGATGCTTGCTGAGTAATGTTCTATGCCTACTTGCAACATGTACAATAGCTATCATACTAAGACTTGGCCTAAGTTAGTTATTTATTTCGACCTGCTTTATTTATAGGTCGGCGTTGTGATCTTTCTTGATCACTTTACTTTACGTGCTGTTCGCTTGTTTGTGAGATTTCTTCAGTTGCTATTTAAGGTGAGTTATAGTCCCATTTTCTATTTTAAATCTTTTGGGATGAGAATACATGCAATTTATTTTATATTTTGGACACAAGTGGAAGTTGGTTTAAATTATTCATTGTGAGTTGAACAAAAATATTCCCTAGTCTGGTAACTGTAATCACTGGTTTCTACTGGTGAACGCGAATCCTATGGATAGATCTATCGGGTTTGACAACCCCATTTCGAGCTAGTCGCGCTAGCAATTTATAATCGGAATGTTTAGTACTTCGTATTTAGTTGAAGATACACTTGTTCGGTGTATATTATTTATTGTGTTTGGCAAGGGTAAATAAAGGGTTAAGTGGTTACCAGGTGGCTCACGAAAAATGGAATAATGTTTTATTATATGTTTTCTAGCATATAATTTGGTGGTTTAAAAAGGACTTTTATGTTTTCAAACATAAATTTTTATTGTTTAAATTAAATATTGTTTGCAATATTAAACCTATAATTCACTCAACATTTTTGTTGACAGTTACTCGCATGTTTTATTCTCAGGTTCATGATTGATTGCTTCCGCTGTGCTTAGAGAGTCTGCATATTTATGATGGCAGCTTTTGTTAAACATTAACTTGCATTCTATTTTGTTACATTAAAAAGTGGTTGTTTGTTGACTTTATTTTGGTCAACTTTTGGTTAAAGTATTATTGTATAGTTTTTCTAAACTTATACATTTTAGTAGATTTCCTTTATAGGAAATCATTTTTAAATAAAGAATGCAAGGTTGTTTTATTAAATTCATATAGAGTTTCGATCAAGCTGTGGGACCAAGTGACGGAGCCGTTAAGTGTTTTGACGGAGTCGTCACAGTTGGTATCAGAGCTCTGGTTGTAGGGAATTAGGCTGCATTGATGTCGTTACCCGAGTCAATAGGGTGCATTAGTGAGTCTAGTCTACAGCCCGGCCTATTATATATTACTATATGTGATTATTTGTATCGTATTGGTATGTATATTGTTATCATACATACATTTCTATTATGTTCTGAATCCGGGAGGAACTCCCATTCCGATTTAAACGTATTCTCCGACTCATGCGAGTTCATCTTTTAAAGGAACACCTCGGTTAGTGAAACCGAGGGGGTGTCATTCTTGACTTCTGGAATTCTCGACATTTCTATGTCATAATTAGTGTTTATTGATATAACGTTTAAGTTACATTACGTGTTCTAGAATTCTCGGCATTTCTATGTCATCTATTATGGTTATGTATATAACGTTTGAGTTATATTACGCGAGATGTCATTCTTGACTTCTAAATGCTCGGCATTTCAATGTCAGCTATTATGTTTAGGTATATAACATTTTTGTTATATTACGTGCATTTGTGCCGTTGTGCCTATGTGCTTTGGTTGTTGAAACGGAAAACGTCATTCTTACTTTTAGAGATTCTTGGTACTTCGAAGACATTTTTATGTCATCGTTACTCCTATTCATTACTTTCGATGTCTTTGTCTCTTGTGCTATCCTTAGCACATTGTTAAGAAATTGTTTTAGGGAAATTGTGTTGAAATTCGAGGTTGACCACGTGTCCTGACCTTATGTAGTGATATTGGAATGGAACTATGAGTTAGTGAAATATAATGGCGTCAGGCCAACGTGATTATATTACGTTAATTCATAAAAAGTCCCAATATTGTGACATGAGGAATAGAAAGCGAGTCAAAGAAAATTTATACACCACTCATTCGGAAATTCTAACGTTGTTACATGAGTGAGGAAGATACTCATTATCTTATTTATTGATATACGAGAGACTCGTCTTTACCGAACTACTTACCCCATGTTTTATCATTTATAACTCGCTTGTTAGTGACAGCTTCGCACGTGAATAGTTTTGACCCAAGGACTTGTGTTCTGATAAAAGTCAAAACAATATTTAACTCGTTGTTTTCATGACCTCGTAGCATTTATTGATTAGATGTCGCAAGACGATTCAAGTCCTTCACCCGAACTACAACGATCTTACTTCAACTCGTAACCTCTGTAATGCGGATACCCTGCTTTTCATAAAAAAAAATTTACACATTTGTGTAATTGGGCGGTTCTCACGAGATTTATGGGCGAATAGAAGTAATGAAATATTTTGTCATGTATACAATTTATAAAATCATATATGTACGTATGAATTCAAATGGACTAATTTACCCTTACCTATTTTGGCTATTATACACTAAATTATACCTTCAAAATTATTTTAAAAACCACTCTTGTTGAGTTGTTTAGTTAACTCAAATTGATTTACGTAAAATGGTACACGTTGTACATACTTCTAAATTTACTAAGAGCTTCGTTCCATTTATGGGGTTACATCAGACGTTTCAAGCTTTTTCAAAACTCCTTTGATTGATTACATTAGAATTTTCGCATTACTCTACCGAGTGTTTGGATCACAGTTCTCCTCATCCTCCGTTTAAGGATGAAACTTACCATTAAGTTCATTGATAGAAACTCATACACCACTTTGGGGGCCGGCTTTGTAAATTTGTTGGAGAGTCTTTGCGCTCATTAGATTTTATCTCTTATGGTTGGACATGGCCGAAACGCGGACCGATAAATCAATTTTCTGGGGTACCCTCGATGGTCACCTTATTGTAGAAAAGGCGCTAGGTGGTTTTCTACCCCAACTGTTGTTATAATGGGTATCATGGATATATATTACTCTAGACCGTTTGAGGAGTTTCTACTCTCAATTTTCGCTGTCAACTGCAACACCCTCGTAAACATCAATCCTAGGATTCAATACTTTGAGGTGCACGAAATTATTTTTGGAGATTCATCCCACCTGGAGTCGGCCATTCTTTATAACCCATGATTCGCGTTCTTTTCATCCGCACATAAATTTAAGAATATGGATGAATCCTAGATTGCCTCGCTCATTGTACAGGAAGCTCACTCTCTTTGAAATATCACACCTAACGTACCTCTTCCTTTCGGAAATATAATGAAAATTTACTTTGGAGTCCATGATCCTCGGTTAACTCCTTTGAGAGAATTGCCTTAAATATCTATGCTACCGATGTGACTACTCCATATTTATTTCTTCCTTCATTATTGCAACTTTATTTCATCCGTCCCAGTTCGTCCCCTTGGGGAGCTCCCATTTTGTTTGTTGAGAAGAAAGATGGTTCGTTTCGTTTGTGTATTGATTATCGTGAATTGAACGAGCTTACTGTTAAAAACCGTTACCCTCTTCCGAGAATTGATGATCTGTTCGATCAACTTCAAGGTTCGTCCGTTTACTCTAAGATTGATCTTCGTTCCGGTTATCACCAATTGCGCGTTAAAGAAACTGATATTCTGAAAACCGCTTTCTGTACCCGTTATAGTCACTTTGAATTTTTTGTTATGCCGTTCAGATTGACAAATGCACCTGTTGTGTTCATGGACCTCATGAACCGTGTGTGTAGACCCTATCTGGACAAATTCGTTACTGTTTTCATCGACCACATCCTTATTTATTCTAAGAGTGATGAAGAACACGAAGAATATTTGAAGTTGGTGCTTGATTTATTGAGAAAAGAAGAGTTGTACGCTAAGTTCTCTAAGTGTAATTTCTGATTAAGAGAAGTTCAATTCCTTGGATATATTGTTAGTAAACAAGGAATACTAGTTGATCCCGCCAAGATTGAGGCAATTGAAAAGTGGGAAATTCCGAAAACTCCTACGCAGATTCGCCAGTTTCTAGGATTAGCAGGCTATTATAGAAGGTTCATTCAAGATTTTTCACGAGTAGCGAAACCTCTGACTGCTTTAACGCATAAGGGGAAGAAGTACGAGTGGAAGAGTGAACAAGAGTCTGCTTTCCAAACTCTGAAGAAGAAGTTAACATCTGCACCGATATTATCACTACCTGAGGGTAATGATGATTTTGTTATCTATTGTGATGCTTCGTGTCAAGACTTTAGTTGTGTTTTGATGCAACGAAAGAAAGTTATTGCGTACGCGTCACGTCAGTTGAAGATTCACGAGCAGAATTACGTAACCCGTGATTTAGAGTTGAGAGCTGTTGTGTTTGCGCTTAAGATTTGCAGACATTATCTATATGGGGTCAAAGGTACATTGTACACTGATCACAAAAGTCTTCAACATATTCTTGATCAGAAACAGTTAAATATGAGGCAACGAAGATGGGTTGAGACGTTAAATGATTATGATTGCGAACTTTTATATCATCCGGGAAAGGCCAATGATGTGGCTGATGCATTAAGTCGTAAAGAAAGGGCTGAACCTCGCAGGTTTAGGGCCTTGAATATGACAATTCAAACAAACCTCGCTAGGCAGATCCTTGAGGCACAATAAGAAGCCTTGAAGGAGGAAAATTTTGTAACGGGAAGGTCCGAGGCTTGAGTAAACAGTTAGAGGTACAAACCGATGGTACTCGGTATTTTGCGGGATGCCTTTGGGTTCCGAAGTTTGGTGATCTACGAAAACTTGTTTTAGATGAGGCTCATAAGTCTAGGTACTCTATTCATCCTGGTTCAGGAAAGATGTATCATGATCTTAAGGAGCTGTATTGGTGGCCTAATTTGAAAGCTGATGTGGCTACGTATGTGGCTAAGTGTTTGACCTGCGCTAAGGTTAAAGCTGAACATCAGAAACCGTCTGGACTTTTGGTGCAACCTGAAATTCCCGAGTGGAAGTGGGAAGGTATTAAGATGGAATTTATTACGAAGTTACCAGGAGTTGTGGGTGGTTATGATACTATTTGGGTGATTGTTACCGACTCGCTAAGTCAACTCTTTTCTTGCCAATTAAGGAAACATATTCAATGAAGAAGTTTACTCGTTTGTATTTGAAGGAGATTATTTCGAGACATGGTGTTCCCGTATCGATTATGTTGGACTGAGGCAGTCCTAACAAGGTGCTCTAGGAACTAAATTGGATATGAGCACCGCTTATCATCCACAGACGGATGGTCAGAGTGAAAGGACCATTCAAACATAGAAAACATGTTAAGAGCGTGTGTTATTGATTTTGGAAATGGGTGGGATAAATATTTGTCGCTGGATGAGTTTTCTTATAACAGCAGTTATCATGCAAGTATTAAAGCCGCACCATTTGAAGCTCTGTATGGTAGAAAGTGTAGGTCTCCTGTCTGTTGGAATGAGGTTGGGGATGCTCAACTCACATGACCAGAGATCATTCACGAGACTACCTAGAAGATTGCACAGATTAAGGAAAGATTGAGAATCGCCAGAAGTTGGCAAAAGAGCTATGCCAATAAAAGAAGAAACGATATTGAATTTCAGGTCGGTGATCGTGTTATGTTGAAAGTTTCACCTTGGAAGGGTGTGGTACGTTTTGGTAAAAGGGGAAAGTTGAATCCTCATTTTGTTGAACCTTTTGGGATTATTGAGAGAGTTGGACCAGTGGCTTATCGTTTGAAATTGCCACAAGAACTCAGTGCTATTCGTGACGTTTTTCATGTATCGAATTTAAAGAAGTGTTTGGCCGAGGCCAATGAAACTATTCTTTTTGATGAACTTCATGTTGATAAGCAACTTTATTTTATTGAAGAACCTGTTGAAATTATGGACCGAGAGGTAAAGACTCTTAAGCAGAGTAAAATTCCTATTGTTCGAGTTAGATGGAACACCGGACGCGGTCCCGAGTTCACTTGGGAGCGTGAAGGTCAGATGAAGCAGAAGTAACCGCATTTGTTCCCAGATGCCGAGGAAACCCCTGCACCTGCTTAAATTTCGGGACGAAATTTCCGTAACGGGAAGGTACTGTAACGACCCTACTTTTTCCGTTATCTTTTACCGTTAACTATTTAACGACCGTTAATTGTTATTCGTGCCACGTCATTTCTATGACCTATATTATTATTTTTGTAATAATATATTAATTATTATGTGTTATATGAATATTTGTATTCATATTTTAAATTATACGTTCCTACGAGTCGCGGATTTCTATCCGGTGAATCTTTTCGGTTTTTAAACCAACGGTCGAGTTTTCTGGATTTTTAAATCCTAAATATTTTAAATATGATATTTTAAGGTCATATTATTAATAGGTGTATTTATATTTATTTTTCGTCGCGCGTTTGTTATCTTTCCGGATTTTTAATCGCGTAAGCGTGTTTTCGCGTTTCGGGTTTCGTTCGGGCTTTCGGGCCATCAGGAAATTACATTTAAGTGAGATGGACCAAGTGGGGCCCACCCCACTAAAGAATTCGGCTGAATTAGGGAGGGGGAGCACTCCCTTGCTTTTCCATTTTTCTTGTTTTATTTTTATTTCACAAATTAAGAAGCCTAAACCTAAAATCCAATTTTTGCTCTCACCCTCTCCTCTCCCCTCTCCTTTGTGCCGCCACCATCACCACCATAAACCACCATCTTCATCAAAAAGCTAGCTTGGATCATTAAATCGTTTGCATAATCGTGTTCCTCTCTCCGTTCTCTACGCGATCATCTACTTTGTTTCTCGATTAGGGTATAAACCCTAACCCTAGCTATTTGATTTTTCAATTATATTACTGATTTTATATGTTATATGATTAGTATGATATGTATAGGTTGTTGTAATGTTGTTGGAATGCGTAGAATTACTCGTTTGTTCATGTTTTCGGTTTGTAAATTTTGGACAGCAGTTTGATTCGTATATTCTGACTATATAACTGATATGAATGTTAAAATAAAGTACATAAATGAGTTCCTCTCATCAAGACATTAATTTTAGACTCCGGATTCATGTCGTTTCGATTCCCGGAGCCCTAGATACGCTTAATTTGGTTTTTGTTAAAGATTGAAAGGTGTTCTTGGCATGAACAAGGTTGGGTCCGACTTTGTGACCATCCTTGGTGTCTTTAGGGTGTCTCATTTGGTTAGGACTGATGGTGGGACGAATATTCATGTTCGGGTCACCTAAATCCGAGCCACGGTTCACCCGTTGTGCCCGAATTACCGTTTTGAGTAAAATGATTTTCCCAATTGAAGTCATGGCTGATATGCACGACTTAGGGACTGTTCTTGGAGTGTTCTTGAGTTCATAAATGTGTCGGGTGGTTTGAGTAGGTGAAGTTACATATGTGGCTTGCCCGAAACTGACACCCGGGGCTCAAGATACGACCCGGCGAACTTTTAAATTTATACTTATGGTTAATGATTTAACTTATGATAAAAATTTATGGATTTCATTATTAAATAAATTACTTATGTTAAAGAAGTAATTATTTTATTTTAAGACTTTTAATATAATTATTTATTATATTATTTAATTATTAATTATAATTTAATTAACATTTTAATTAAACTTATGATTAGTAATACTTTTTTTATTAAAGGAAAATACTTATGATAAGTATTAAATTTAATTATGAGAAATTATTATAAGACTTATAATAAAGATTAAATAATTATTTAATTATTATAAGACTTAATTATTATTTAATTATGATTTAATTATTAAATACTTATGATTTAATAATTTTAATTAGAAACTTATGATATGATTAATAATTCATTATTAATTAATAATACTTATGATATGATTTAAAATTTATTATAAATTAATAATATTTATATTATGATTGATATTTAATTAATTAATTAAATACTTATGTTATACTAATTATAACATTTCAACTTATATTAACTTTAATAATTCATTTTATTTAATTAAACTTATGTTAAGACAGTATTATACACTTTTGACTTTAAATAACATTATAACCTATGTTATTATTATAACTTACACTTTTAAAATTAATGTTGACTATGTTTGACCAAGGTTGACTTTTGAGTTGACTTTCGGTTGACTTTGACTTTCAGTTGACTTCTGTTGACTTTCTAAATAAGGAAACTTTCCTAACTTCAAAACTTTCTAAAAATAGAACTTTCTAAATTTGGAAACTTTCCAAAAATAGAAACTTTCCTAAAATAGAAAACTTTCCAAAAATGGAAACCTGCTAAAAATAGAAACTTTCTAAAAATAGAAAGTGTGTGTCCTTATGCTGTTCCAATCAAACCGATGCTTGCTGAGTAATGTTCTATGCCTACTTGCAACATGTACAATAGCTATCATACTAAGACTTGGCCTAAGTTAGTTATTTATTTCGACCTGCTTTATTTATAGGTCGGCGTTGTGATCTTTCTTGATCACTTTACTTTACGTGCTGTTCGCTTGTTTGTGAGATTTCTTCAGTTGCTATTTAAGGTGAGTTATAGTCCCATTTTCTATTTTAAATCTTTTGGGATGAGAATACATGCAATTTATTTTATATTTTGGACACAAGTGGAAGTTGGTTTAAATTATTCATTGTGAGTTGAACAAAAATATTCCCTAGTCTGGTAACTGTAATCACTGGTTTCTACTGGTGAACGCGAATCCTATGGATAGATCTATCGGGTTTGACAACCCCATTTCGAGCTAGTCGCGCTAGCAATTTATAATCGGAATGTTTAGTACTTCGTATTTAGTTGAAGATACACTTGTTCGGTGTATATTATTTATTGTGTTTGGCAAGGGTAAATAAAGGGTTAAGTGGTTACCAGGTGGCTCACGAAAAATGGAATAATGTTTTATTATATGTTTTCTAGCATATAATTTGGTGGTTTAAAAAGGACTTTTATGTTTTCAAACATAAATTTTTATTGTTTAAATTAAATATTGTTTGCAATATTAAACCTATAATTCACTCAACATTTTTGTTGACAGTTACTCGCATGTTTTATTCTCAGGTTCATGATTGATTGCTTCCGCTGTGCTTAGAGAGTCTGCATATTTATGATGGCAGCTTTTGTTAAACATTAACTTGCATTCTATTTTGTTACATTAAAAAGTGGTTGTTTGTTGACTTTATTTTGGTCAACTTTTGGTTAAAGTATTATTGTATAGTTTTTCTAAACTTATACATTTTAGTAGATTTCCTTTATAGGAAATCATTTTTAAATAAAGAATGCAAGGTTGTTTTATTAAATTCATATAGAGTTTCGATCAAGCTGTGGGACCAAGTGACGGAGCCGTTAAGTGTTTTGACGGAGTCGTCACAATAATAATCTAAAAACCTTGTTTTTCGCCCCAACTACTGAATCCGTCACTTGCGGGAAGGTTTTATTTAAAAGTTGCAATGTGATGTTCTTTTTCTCACTTTGGTAAGAAGCGAACATCACTAACCCGTAAGCATAACATGCTTCTTTATGTTGCATGTTAGAAGCTCTTTCTAATTCACGAAATCCTATGTTGGGATATGCTGAGTCAAAATAGGTTCTTAACCCGTGGCGTAAAATTGCATTTGGGTTCCCCGCATTGAACGCTTTAAAGAAAACATGGCGTAACTTACGGTCTCCCCAATGTGATATACCCCACCTATCAAAGGAAAGCCTTTTATAAACTAAGGCATTTCTGGAAAGTCTTTCAAATGTTTGACAAGTTAATTTCACCATAACTAAATGTGCTGATGAATTCTGACCGACTCTAGACAAGATTTCCTCAATCATATCTGCTGGTAGGTCTTCTAAAATATTCAGTTGTCTACCCTTAACGTCCATTTTGTTTTTATACTGTAAAATAGACAAGGATTAGATTCGTAAAAGATAATTAACAAACAATACAAGCAATTTTTACATAGAACATAAAAGTATAAGCACACTACAATACATATAATACACAACATGATTACAACCTTCTAATCTGAATCACTGGTTTCTTCTTCTTCGGACTTGGTTCGTTTTCCTAATTTTCTAGGAATACATGGTTTCCTCTAATACGAGCCGTCATTTACCATAATGGTTTAGAAAAACCTGGTAGTTTAGAGGTTCCCGGGTCATTGTTACATTTTAGGAAATACGGATGTTGTCGATACATATAAAGTTCATCGGGGTTGGAATCGGGTTTCTCTATTTTTATACCTTTTCCCTTTTTATTTTCTTTCGGTTTATTAAATTGGGTCGAGGTAATTTCTATAACATCATCGTAATCCTCATCGGGATCCGATTCATCGAAAAATTGGTAATTTTCCCAATATTTTGCTTCCTCGGCGGAAACACCATTGACCATTATTAACTTTGGTTTGTTGGTTGAGAATTTTCTTTTATTTAATTGATTTACTATAGGTATCAATATTTCTTCCTCCGGAATCTCTTCTTCTTCTGGTTCCTCCTCTTCCGAATCATCCTCTTCTGGTTCCTCTTCTTCCGGTTCCTCCTCTTCCGGTTCCTCCTCTTCCGGTTCCTCTTCGGGAATTTGTGAATCTTCCCAAAATATATTCGACTCTTCATTATTATTAGGTGAATCAATGGGATTTGTACTAGAGGTAGACATCTATCACACAATATCAAACACGTTAAGAGATTAATATATCACATAATATTTACATGTTAATAATATATAGTTTCCAACAAAAAAATGTTAAGCAATCGTTTTTGAAGAAAAACACGGTCGAAGTCCAGACTCACTAATGCATCCTAACAAACTCGGTAAGACACACTAATGCAATTTTCTGGTTCTCTAAGACCAACGCTCAGATACCAACTGAAATGTCCCGTTCATATTGATTATAAACGTTCCATATTAATTGATTTCGTCGCGAGGTTTTGACCTCTATATGAGACATTTTTCAAAGACGGCATTCATTTTTAGAACTACCATAATCTTTATTTTATCTATAAAGGTTTAAAAAGCATTACGTAGATTATCAAATAATGATAATCTAAAATATACCGTTTACACACGACCATTACATAATGGTTTACAATAAGAATATATTACATCAAAAATAAGTTTCTTGAATGCAGTTTTTACATAATATCATACAAGCATGGACTCCAAATCTTGTCCTTATTTTAGTATGCAACAGTGGAAGCTCTTAATAATCACCTGAGAATAAACATGCTTAAAACGTCAACAAAAATGTTGGTGATTTATAGGTTTAACCTATATATTATCAAATCATAATAATAGACCACACGATTTCATATTTCAATATACATCCCATACATAGAGAAAAAAATCATTCATATGGTGAACACCTGGTAAGCGACATTAACAAGATGCATATAAGAATATCCCCTATCATTCCGGGAAATCCTTCAGACATGATAAAAATGAATTCAAAGTACTAAAGCATCCGGTACTTTGGATGGGGTTCGTTAGGCCCAATAGATCTATCTTTAGGATTCGCATCAATTAGTAGATCGGTTTACTAATTCTTAGGTTACCAAGAAAAAGGGGCATATTCGGCTTCGACCATTCACCCATATAATGTAGTTTAATTTACTTGCGTCTATTTCGTAAAACATTTATAAAACTGCATGTATTCTCATCCCAAAATATTAGATTTTAAAAGTGGGACTATGACTCACTTTCACAGATTTTTACTTCGCCGGGAAGTAAGACTTGGCCACCGGTCGATTCACGAACCTATAACAAATATGTACATATATATCAAAGTATGTTCAAAATATATTTACAACATTTTTAATACGTTTTACTGTTTTAAGTTTATTAAGTCAGCTGTCCTTGTTAATAACCTACAACTAGTTGTCCATAATTAGATGTACAGAAATAAATTGATATATATTATCTTGAATCAATCCACAACCCAGTGTATACACATATCAGGCTAGATCACAACTCAAAGTATATATATTTTTGGAATCAACCTCAACCCTGTATAGCTAACTCCAACATTACTGCATATAGAGTGTCTATGGTTGTTCCAAATAACATATATACATGGGTCGATATGATATGTCAAAACATTTGCATACGTGTCTATGGTATCCCAAGATTACATAATATATTAGAATACATGTATAAAACAATACGCGTTAGCTAGGATAAGATTAATATAGATTTGTTACCAATTTTCACGTAGCTACAACAAGCAAAAATAACCAATCTTGTTTTACCCATAACTTCTTCGTTTTAAATCCGTTTTGAGTGAATCCAATTGGTATGGTTTCATATTGAACTTAAGTTTATGAATATATACATAAAAATTATAAGTTTATAGTCAGAATTACAGGTTACAAGTCATTTTTGTAAAGGTAGTCATTTCAGTCGAAAGAACGACGTCTAGATGACCATTTTGGAAAACATACTTCCACTTTGATTTTAACCAGGATTTTTGGATATAGTTTCATGTTCATAAGAAAAATCATTTTCCCAGAAGAACAACTTTTAAATCAAAGTTTATCATAGTTTTTAATTAACTAACCCAAAACAGCCCGCGGTGTTACTACGACGGCGTATATCCGGTTTTACGGTATTTTTTGTGTTTTTCGGTTTTAAATCATTAAGTTAGCATATCATATAGATATAGACCATGTATCATATAGATATAGACCATGTGTTTAGTTGATTTTAAAAGTCAAGTAAGAAGGATTAACTTTTGTTTGCGAACAAGTTTAAAATTAACTAAACTTTGTTCTAGTGATTTCAAGTTTAAACCTTCGAATAAGGTAGTTTTATATATATGAATCGAATGATGTTATAAACCTACTGGAAATGAGAAAAATAGATCTAGCTTCAAAGGATCCTTAGATGGCTTGAAAGTTCTTGAAGCAGAATCATGACACGAAAACAAGTTCAAGTAAGATTTCCACTCAAAATAAGATTGTTATAGTTATAGAAATTGAATCAAAGTTTGAATATGAGTATTACCTTGTATTAGAAAGATATTTTACTGTAAATAAGAAATATTTCTTGAGGTTGGATGATCACTTTACAAGATTGGAAGTAAGCTAGCAAACTAGGAAGTTTTCTTGATTTTATGAAACTAGAACTTATAGAATTTATGAAGAACACTTAGAACTTGAAGATAGAACTTGAGAGAGATCAATTAGATGAAGAAAATTGAAGAATGAAAGTGTTTGTAGGTGTTTTTGGTCTTTGGTATATGGATTAGATATAAAGGATGTGTAATTTTGTTTACATGTAAATAAGTCATGAATGATTACTCATATTTTTGTAATCTTATGAGATATTTCATGATAGTTGCCAAATGATGGTTCCCACATGTGTTAGGTGACTCACATGGGCTGCTAAGAGCTGATCATTAAAGTGTATATACCAATAGTGAAATGTCCCGTTCATATTTATTATAAATGTTCCATATTAATTGATTTCGTTGCGAGGTTTTAACCTCTATATGAGACATTTTTCAAAGACTGCATTCATTTTTAAAACAACCATAACCTTTATTTTATCAATAAAGGTTTCAAAAGCATTACGTAGATTATCAAATAATGATAATCTAAAATATAATGTTTACACACGACCATTACATAATGGTTTACAATAGAAATATATTACATCGACATATGTTTCTTGAATGCAGTTTTTACACAATATCATACAAACATGGACTCCAAATCTTATCCTTATTTTAGTATGCAACAGCGGAAGCTCTTAGTATTCACCTGAGAATAAACATGCTTTAAACGTCAACAAAAATGTTGGTGAGTTATAGGTTTAACCTATATATATCAAATCGTAACAATAGACCACAATATTTCATATTTCAATACACATCCCATACATACAGATAAAAATCATTCATATGGTGACACCTGGTAACTGACATTAACAAGATGCATATATATGAATATCCCCATCATTGCGGGACACCCTTCGGATATGATATAAATTTTGAAGTACTAAAGCATCCGGTACTTTGGATGGGGTTTGTTCGGCCCAATAGATCTATCTTTAGGATTCGCGTCAATTAGGGTGTCTGTTCCCTAATTCTTAGATTACCAGACTTAATAAAAAGGGGCATATTCAATTTCGATAATTCAACCATAGAATGTAGTTTCACGTACTTGTGTCTATTTTGTAAATCATTTATAAAACCTGCATGTATTCTCATCCCAAAAATATTAGATTTTAAAAGTGGGACTATAACTCACTTTCACAGATATTTCCTTCCTCGGAAATAAGACTTGACCACGGATCGATTCACGAACCTATAAAAATATGTACATATATCTCAAAGTATGGTCAAAATATAATTACAACCATTTTTATTATATTTTAAAGATTTGAGTGTATTAAGTCAGCTGTCCTCGTTAGTAACCTACAACTAGTTGTCCACAGTTAGATGTACAGAAATAAATCAATATATATTATCTTGAATCAATCCATGACCCAGTATATACACGTCTCAGGCTAGATCACAACTCAAAGTATATATATTTTTGGAATCAACCTCAACCCTGTATAGCTAACTCCCACATTACTGAATATAGAGTGTCTATGGTTGTTCCAAATAATATATACACATGGGTCGATATGATATGTCAAAACATTTGCATACGTGTCTATGGTATCCCAAGATTACATAATATATTAGAATACATGTATAATATAATATAAGTTAGCTAGGATATGATTAATATAGATTTGTTACCAATTTTCACGTAGCTACAACAAGAAAAATTATCCAATATTGTTTTACCCATAACTTCTTCATTTTAAATCTGTTTTGAGTGAATCAAATTGATATGGTTTCATATTGAACTCTAATTGAAGAATATAACCAGAAAAGGTATAGGTTTATTGTCGGAAATTTAAGTTACATGTCAATTACTAAAGAGGTAGTAATTTCCGTCGAAAAACGACATCTTGATGACCATTTTGGAAAACATACTTTCACTTTGAGTTTAACCATGATTTTTGGATATAGTTTCATGTTCATAAGAAAAATCATTTTCCGAGAAGAACAACTTTTAAATTAAAGTTTATCATAGTTTTTAATTGACTAACCCAAAACAGCCCGCGGTGTTACTACGACGGCGTATGTCCGGTTTTACGGTGTTCTTCGTGTTTCCAGATTTTAAATCATTAAGTTAGCATATCATATAGATATAGAACATGTCTTTAGTTGATTTTAAAGGTCATGTTAGAAGGATTAACTTTTGTTTGTGAACAAGTTTAGAATTAACTAAACTATGTTCTAGTGATTACAAGTTTAAACCTTCGAATAAGATAGCTTTATATGTATGAATCGAATGATGTTATGAACATCATTACTACCTCAAGTTTTCTGGATAAAGCTACTGGAAATGAAAAAAATAGATCTAGCTTTAAAGGATCCTTGGATGGCTTGAAAGTTCTTGAAGCAGAATCATGACACGAAAACAGTTCAAGTAAGATTTTCACTCGAAATAAGATTGTTATAGTTGTAGAAATTGAATCAAAATTTGTATATGAGTATTACCTTGATTTAGAATGATATCTTACTATAAAAAACAAGGATTTCTTGAGGTTGGATGATCACCTTACAAGATTGGAAGTGAGCTAGTAAACTTGGAAGTATTCTTAATTTTATGAAACTAGAACTTGTAGAATTTATGAAGAACACTTGGAACTTGAAGATTGAACTTGAGAGAGATCAATTAGATGAAGAAAATTGAAGAATGAAAGTGTTTTTAGGTGTTTTTGGTCGTTGGTATATGCATTAGATATAAAGGATATGTAATTTTGTTTTCATGTAAATAAGTCATGAATGATTACTCATATTTTTGTAATTTTATGAGATATTTCATGCTAGTTGCCAAATGATGGTTCCCACATGTGTTAGGTGACTCACATGGGCTGCTAAGAGCTGATCATTGGAGTGTATATACGAATAGTACATACATCTAAAAGCTATGTATTGTACGAGTACGAATACGGGTGCATACGAGTAGAATTGTTGATGAAACTGAACGAGGATGTAATTGTAAGCATTTTTGTTAAGTAGAAGTATTTTGATAAGTTTTTTGAAGTCTTTCAAAAGTGTATGAATACATATTAAAACACTACGTGTATATACATTTTAACTAAGTCGTTAAGTCATCGTTAGTCGTTATATGTTAGTGTTGTTTTGAAACCTTTAGGTTAACGGTCTTGTTAAATGTTGTTAGCCCATTGTTTATTAAATCAAATGAGATGTTAAATTATTATATTATCATGATATTATGATGTATGAATATCTCTTAATATGATATATACATTAAAATATCGTTACAACGATAATCGTCACATATAAGTCTCGTTTCGTAATTCTTGAGTTAGTAGTCTTGTTTTTACATAACACACTTAATGATATATTTAAATATCATTTTATCATGTTAAATATAGTGTATCAATATCTTAATATGATACATATGTATTTAGTAGACGTTATCATAACGATAATCGTTATATATATCATTTCGAGTTTCTTAACTTAGTAATCTCATTTCTTATGTATATCACACATTGTTAATATACTTAGTGAGATACTTACTCATCATAATATCATGTCAACCATATATATATGTCTATATATACCACAACATGTAGTTTTTACAAATTTGTAACGTTCGTGAATCGCCGGTCAACTTGGGTGATCAATTGTCTATATGAAACTTATTTCATTTAATCAAGTCTTAACAAGTTTGATTGTTTAACACGTTGGAAACATTTAGTCATGTAAATATCAATCTCAATTAATATATATAAACATGGAAAAGTTCGGGTCACTACAAATAGTACATACATTTAGAAGCTGTGTATTGTACGAGTACGAATACGGGTGCATACGAGTAGAATTGTTGATGAAACTGAACGAGGATGTAATTGTAAGCATTTTTGTTAAGTAGAAGTATTTTGATAAGTGTCTTGAAGTCTTTCAAAAGTGTATGAATACATATTAAAACACTACATGTATATACATTTTAACTGAGTCGTTAAGTCATCGTTAGTCGTTACATGTAAATGTTGATTTGAAACCTTTAAGTTAACGATCTTGTTAAATGTTGTTAACCCAATGTTTATTATATCTAATGAGATGTTAAATTATTATATTATCATGATATTATGATATATTAATATATCTTAATATGATATATATACATTTAAATGTCGTTACAACGATAATCGTTACATATATATCTCGTTTCTAAATCCTTAAGTTAGTAGTCTTATTTTTACAAATGTAGTTCATTGTTAATATACATAATGACATATTTACTTATCATTTAACATAATTAACCAAGTGTATAAATATCTTAATATGATTCATATGTACTTAGTAAGACTTTGTTATAACGATAATCGTTATATATATCGTTTTCGAGTTTCTTAATTTAATAGTCTCATTTTTATGTATATAACTCATTGTTAAAATACCTAATGAGATACTTAATTATCATAAAATCATGTTAACTATATATATATAACCATATATATGTCATCATATAGTTTTTACAAGTTTTAACGTTCGTGAATCACCGGTCAACTTGGGTGGTCAAATGTCTATATGAAACCTATTTCAATTAATCAAGTCTTAACAAGTTTGATTACTTAACATGTTGGAAACACTTAATCATGTAAATATCAATTTCATTTAATATATATAAACATGAAAAAGTTCGGGTCACTACATGAATGCCCTCTCGATAAGAAGACGAGGTACGGAAGTAGCATGTTAAGGGTGATGCCAAAATGTGGTGGGATGAAAAGATTCGGCTTTATGGTGAAGAACAATGTATGGAATTCACGTGGGATGAATTCAAAACGGAATTTTTCAAGGAGTACCGAACTTCGGCCGATCTTTCTAGGCTTAAGGATGAGTTACGTGCTCTAAGGCAAGGGTCGATGGATTTGAACACTCTCAAATCCGTTATCTTACCGAAGACCCAATTTTGCCCGTAGTATGTCGAGAACAATCATATGTTGAAAGAAGATTTCTATCGAACCTAAAACGACAAATATCAAGAAAAGATTAGTGTAAACTCGGTGAAATCTTTTGATGAGTTGTTCGATATGGCCAAGGGTTTTGAGTCGCTCGTTTTGAGAAAGAGTGGGTTTATTTTTGGCAAAAGGAAGTTTGAAGCTACTAGTCAATCCAACAAGAAAAGTAAGGGTGCGAGTGAGAGTGTTGGTAGTGTGAAGAAGGGTGCTTCAGGAGTTTTTCCTTATTCTTGTCACAATTGTGGACGAAAGGGGCATATGGCTCGTGATTTCCCGAAACCATCTTTAACAACCAAACTCACTTGTTTTAATTGTAATAAAGAAGGGCACCGAAAGTCGGATTATCCCGAGTTGCGAGGTGATCATGTTAAGAAGTTGGAGAAAGCGGCGGGTACGGCTAGGGGACGAAATTATTTGATGACCAATGATGAGGCCAAGTAATCCAATGAAGTTTTCTCAGGTACTTTCATAGTTAACTCTAATCTGGCAAGGGTATTATTTGATAGCGGTGCTAATTTGTCATTTGTGTCACCTCGATTTGTGCCTAAACTTAATAAACTGTTAGCTAAGTTAAGTCATCCGGTAGAAGTCGAAATAGCGGATGGCAAGACGGTGCTAGGGGTTGATGTTTGTAAGGATTGTAATGTTGTGTTTGGTACCGAAACATTTAAAATTGATCTCATTCCGATGACCTTGGGTGAATTTGATATTGTTGTTGGTATGGATTGGCTCAATCGTTATAGGGCCGATATTGCATGTCATGAAAAGTCTATTTGTGTAAAGACCCCAAGTGGGGGAGGGTTAATCATTTATGGTCATAAGCGGAGGAGACTCGTACCATTATGCACTTATGCACATGCGCAACGTTTTCTTAATGGTGGTGGTATGGTTTTTCTTGCCCATGTAGTTGATACTCATGATGAGCCACCATCCATTCGTGAAATTCCGGTAGTTAATGAATTCGAAGACATTTTTCCGGATGAATTACCGGGTGTACCGGCGGAAAGACAAGTCGAATTTCGCATTGAGTTGGTTCTGGGGGCTACTCCCATTACTAAGACTCCTTATCATTTAGCGCCAACGGAAATGCAAGATGTAAGGACCCGTCCTAATCCATCTGGACGAATACATTACATTTGGTTACATCGCGAGGTAATTGACCTCTATATGATACATTTTACAAACATTGCATTCGTTTTTAAAAGACAAACTTTCATTACATCGAAAGTTGACAGGCATGCATACCCTTTCATAATATATCCAAACTATAAATGAATTAATAGTAATCTTGTTGAACTCAATGACTCGAATGCAATGTCTTTTGAAATATGTCATGAATGACTCAAAGTAATATCTCTAAAGGAGCAAATGCACAGTGGAAGATTTCTTTCAAACCTGAGAATAAACATGCTTTCAAGTGTCAACCAAAAGGTTGGTGAGTTCATTAGTTTATCATAAACATTCATTTTCATCATTTTAATTGAAATGTCCCGTTCATATTGATTACAAATATTCCATATTAATTGATTTCGTTGCAAGGTTTTGACCTCTATATGAAACGTTTTTCAAAGACTGCATTCGTTTTTAAAACAACCATAACCTTTATTTTATCAACAAGATTAAAAGGACACCACCTAGATTATCAGAAATGATAATCTAAAAATATCACACTTACACACTACCAATACATATTGGTTTACAATATTAATATGTTACTACAAAATAAATCTCGAATGCAGTTTTAAACAATATTATACAAGCATGCTGACACCAAATCTTATCCATATATTAGCATGCAACAGCAGAAGCTCTTAATAATCACCTGAAAATAAACATGCTTTAAAGGTCAACAAAAATGTTGGTGAGTTATAGGTTTAACCTATATATCAAATTGTAATAATAGACCACAAGATTTCATTTTTCAATAACATGCAATCTACATAAATATCATTCGTATGGTTGAACACCTGGTAACCGACATTAACAAATGCATCTAGAATATCCCCATATATAAATATCGAAGTACTAAAGCAGTTCAAATTCTCTGACTGGGGCTTGTCAATGGTCCATAGATCTATCTTTAGGATTCGCGTCAATTGGTGGCAATTATAATAAACACCAATTCTTAGGTTACCAAGTTCAACAAGGGCGATATCCGGTATAACTATTCAACATAGAATGTAGTTTCAATAATTGTGTCTATTTTGTAAATCATTTTTAAAACTGCATGTATTCTCATCCCAAAATATTAGATTTTCAAAAGTGGGAATATAACTCACTTTCACAGATTTTTACTTCGTCGGGAAGTAAGACTTGGCCACTGGTCGATTCACTAACCTATAACAAATATATACATATATATCAAAGTATGTTCAAAATATATTTACAATATTTTTAATACGTTTTTCTTGTTTTAAGTTTATTAAGTCAGCTGTCCTCGTTTGTAACCTACAACTAGTTGTCCACTGTTAGATGTACAGAAAATAAAGCAATATATATTATCTCGAATCAATCCACGACCTCGTGTATACAAGCCTCAGGCTAGATCACAACTCAAAGTATATATAATATTTTGGAATCAACCTCAACCCTGTATAGCTAACTCCAACATTACTGCATATAGAGTGTCTATGGCTGTTCCGAAATATATATATAGATGGGTCGATATGATATGTCAAAACATTGTATTCGTGTCTATGGTATCCCAAGATTACATAATATATTAGAATACATGTATAATACAATATGAGTTAGCTAGGATATGATTAATATAGCTTTGTTACCAATTTTCACGTAGCTACAACAAGAAAAAATTATCCAATCTTGTTTTACCCATAACTTCTTCGTTTAAAATCCGTTTTGAGTGATTCAAGTTGCTATGGTTTCATATTGAACTTAAGTTTATGAATATAAATAGAAAAAGTATAAGTTTATAGTCATAAATACAGATTACAAGTATTTTTTGTAAAGGTAGTCATTTCAGTCGAAAGAACGACGTCTAGATGACCATTTTGGAAAATATACTTCCACTTTGATTTTAACCATGATTTTTGGATATAGTTTCATGTTCATAAGAAAAATCATTTTCCCAGAAGAACAACTTTTAAATCAAAGTTTATCATAGTTTTTAATTAACTAACCCAAAACAGCCCACGGTGTTACTACGACGGCGTATATCCGATTTTACGGTGTTTTTCGTATTTTCAGGTTTTAAATCATTAAGTTAGCATATCATATAGATATATAACATGTGTTTAGTTGATTTTAAAAGTCAATTTAGAAGGATTAACTTTTGTTTGCGAACAAGTTTAGAATTAACTAAACTATGTTCTAGTGATTACAAGTTTAAACCTTCGAATTAGGTAGTTTTATATATATGAATCGAATGATGTTATGAACATCATTACTACCTCAAGTTTTGTGGATAAACCTACTGAAAATGAGAAAAATAGATCTAGCTTCAAAGGATCCTTGGATGGCTTGAAAGTTCTTGAAGCAAAATCATGACACGAAAACAAGTTCAAGTAAGATTTTCACTCGAAATAAGATTGTTAAAGTTATAGAAATTGAATCAAAGTTTGAATATGAGTGTTACCTTTTATTAGAAAGATATCTTACTATAAATAAGAGAGATTTCTTAAGGTTGGATGATCACTCAAAGTGGATTTGCAAGATTGGAAGTAAGCTAGCAAACTTGGAAGTGTTGTTGGTGTGTTCTTGAGTAGTTATTTTATAACTTGGTTTATGTATGGATTTATGAACTAGATTGAGCTAGATTTTGTAGAAGATGATGAAGAACACTTAAAACAAAGGAAGAACACTTGAGAGAGAGAGAGAGAGAGTAATTTGATTCAAGAAAATTTCAAAGTGAAAGTGTTTGTGAGCTCCCTCATTCACGTGAACTTAGCCTCTCCATATACGCTCCATTAGTTTGTAATTTTGTGAGATATTTCATGCTAGATGTTAAATGATGGTTCCCACATGATTAGGTGACTCACATGGACTGCTAAGAGCTGATCATTGGAGTGTATACCAATAGTAAATACATTTAGAAGTTAGGTATTGTACGAGTACAAATACGGGTGCATACGAGTAGAATTGTTGATGAAAAAGAATGAGGATGTAATTGTAAGCATTTTTGTTAAATAGAAGTACTTTGATAAGTGTCTTGAAGTCTTTCAAAAGTGTATGAATACATATTAAAACAAAACATGTATATACATTTTAACTGAGTCATTAAGTCATCGTTAGTCATTATATGTAAGTGTTGTTTTGAAACCTTTAGGTTAACGATCTTGTTAAATGTTGTTAACCCATTGTTTATGTCTTGTTTCGAAATCATTAAGTTAGTAGTCTTGTTTTTACATATGTAGTTCATTGTTAATACACTTAATGACATGTTTACTTATCATTTATCATGATTAAACATAGTGTATCAATATCTTAATACGATTCATATGTATTTAGTAAGAAGTTGTTATAATGATAATCGTTATATATATCATTTTTGAGTTTATTAATTCAATAGTCTCATTTTTATGTATATAACTCATTGTTAAAATACCTAATGAGATACTTACTTATTATAATATCATGTTAACTATATATATAACCATATATATGTCATCATATAGTTTTTACAAGTTTTAACGTTCGTGAATCACCGGTCAACTTGGGTGGTCAATTGTCTATATAAAACATATTTCAATTAATCAAGTCTTAACAAGTTGATTGCTTAACATGTTGGAAACACTTAATCATATAAATATCAAATTCATTAAATATATATAAACATGGAAAAGTTCGGGTCACTACAGTACCTACCCGTTAAATAAATTTCATCCCGAAATTTTAAGCAGTTGGAGGTGTTGACGTATCTTCTAGAAATAAGTGCGGGTATTTCTTCTTCATCTGATCTTCTCGTTCCCATGTGAACTCAGGTCCTCTACGAGCATTCCATCGAACCTTAACAATTGGTATCTTGTTTTGATTAAGTCTTTTAACCTCACGATCCATTATTTTGACGGGCTCTTTGATGAATTCAAGTTTTTCATTGATTTGGATTTCTTCGAATAGTGAGATCTTCTTTAGCAAAACATTTCTTCAAATTTGAGACGTGAAAAGTGTTATGTACAGCCGCGAGTTGTTGAGGTAATTCAAGTCGGTAAGCAACTGATCTGACACGATCAATAATCTTGAATGGTCCAATATACCTTGAATTTAATTTCCCCCGTTTACCAAATCGAACAACGCCTTTCCAAGGTGCAACTTTAAGCATGACCATATCTCCAATTTCAAATTCTATATCTTTTCTTTTAATATCAGCGTAGCTCTTTTATCAACTTTGGGCGGTTTTCAATCGTTGTTGAATTTGGATGATCTTCTCGGTAGTTTCTTGTATTATCTCCGGACCCGTAATCTGTCTATCCCCCACTTCACTTCAACAAATCGGAGACCTGCACTTTCTACCATAAAGTGCTTCAAACGGCGCCATCTCAATGCTTGAATGGTAGCTGTTGTTGTAGGAAAATTCTGCTAACGGAAGGTGTCGATCCCAACTGTTTCCGAAATCAATAACACATGCTCTTAGCATGTCTTCAAGCGTTTGTATCGTCCTTTTGCTCTGCCCATCAGTTTGTGGATGATAAGCAGTACTCATGTCTAGACGAGTTCCTAATGCCTACTGTAACGTCTGCAATAATCTTGAAATAAATCTACCATCCCTATCAGAGATAATAGAGATTGGTATTCCATGTCTGGAGATGACTTCCTTCAAATACAGTCTTGCTAAGTTCTCCATTTTATCATCTTCTCTTATTGGCAGGAAGTGTGCTGATTTGGTGAGATGATCAACTATTACCCAAATAGTATCAAAACCACTTGCAGTCCTTGGCAATTTAGTGATGAAATCCATGGTAATGTTTTTCCATTTCCATTCCGGGATTTCGGGTTGTTGAAGTAGACCTGATGGTTTCTGATGCTCCGCTTTGACCTTAGAACACGTCAAACATTCCCCTACGTATTTAGCAACATCGGCTTTCATACCTGGCCACCAAAAATATTTCATGAGATCCTTGTACATCTTCCCCGTTCCAGGATGTATTGAGTATCTGGTTTTATGAGCTTCTCTAAGTACCATTTCTCTCATATCTCCAAATTTTGGTACCCAAATTCTTTCAGCCCTATACCGGGTTCCATCTTACTGAATATTAAGATGCTTCTCTGATCCTTTGGGTATTTCATTCTTTAAATTTCCCTCTTTTAAAACTCCTTGTTGCGCCTCCTTTATTTGAGTTGTAAGGTTATTATGAATCATTATGTTCATAGCTTTTACTCGAATGGGTTCTCTGTCCTTTCTGCTCAAGGCATCAGCTACCACACTTTCCTTCCCGGGTGGTAACGAATCTCAAAGTCATAATCATTCAACAATTTAATCCACCTGCGCTGCCTCATGTTCAGTTGTTTCTGATTAAATATGTGTTGAAGACTTTTGTAGTCGGTATATATAACACTTTTGACCCCATATAAATAGTGCCTCCAAGTCTTTAATTCAAAAACAACCGCGCCTAATTCCAAATCATGCGTCGTATAATTCTGCTCGTGAATCTTCAATTGTCTAGACGCATAAGCATTTACCTTCGTTTGTTAAATTAATACACAACTGAGACCTTACTTTGAGGCGTCACAATATATCACAAAATCATCATTCCCTTTAGGTAATGACAATATAGGTGTCGTAGTTAACTTTTTCTTCAACAATTGAAATGCTTTCTCTTGTTCATCCTTCCATTCAAATTTCTTCCTTTTATGCGTTAATGCAGTCAAGGGTTTACCTATTGTGAAAAAATCTTGGATGAATCTCCTGTAATAACCAGCCAGCCCTAAAAATTGGCGTATGTGCTTCGGAGTTTTTGGGGTTTCCCACTTTTCAACAGTTTCAATCTTTGCTGGATCCACCTGAATACCTTTTTTGTTCACTATATGACCTAGGAATTGAACTTCTTCTAACCAAAATGCACACTTTGAAAACTTAGCGTATAGTTTTTCTTTCCTTAACAGCTCTAGCACTTTTCTCAAATGTTCTTCATGCTCTTGATCATTCTTCGAGTAAATAAGTATGTCATCGATGAAAACAATGACAAACTTGTCAAGATATGGCCCACACACTCGGTTCATGAGGTCCATGAACACAGCTGGTGCGTTAGTCAATCCAAATGGCATAACCATAAAATCGTAATGACCGTAACGCATCCTAAATGCAGTCTTTGGAATATCATCCTCCTTCACCCGCATTTGATGATACCCAGAACGTAAATCAATCTTCGAATAAACCGATGAGCCTTGTAGTTGATCAAATAAATCGTCGATTCTCGGTAGTGGGTAGCGGTTCTTGATGGTAAGTTTGTGCAACTCTCGATAGTCGATACACAACCTAAATGTACCATCCTTTTTCTTGACAAATAAAACAGGAGCTCCCCACGGTGATATACTTGGTCGAATGAAACCACGCTCTAAAAGTTCTTGTAACTGACTTTGTAATTCTTTCATTTCACTGGGTGCGAGTCTGTATGGAGCACGAGCTATTGGTGTAGCTCCTGGTACAAGGTCTATTTGAAATTCAACGGATCGATGTGGGGATAATCTGAAGGTATTTCATATGCCCGAGAGACATAGTAAATTAATGTGGCCAATATGTTATGATCCAAGTCGGGTCATACCCAATAACAAGCCAATAACACCTTTTATATGTATTTGTTTTAACGAGTGGATCTTTAAAATAAATACTTGACACTTAGATTTTAGAAATTGGTTTTCTAAAGATAAAATGCAAGAAATAATTATTTGGATAATTATAAGTGCAAGTTTAATTAATTATATGATTAAACTTATATGTGTGTTATAATTTTATAAAGTGGTTTATAAAATTATATAAATATATATGTTAGTAACATATATATAACTTATAAATGGTTTATAAGATCAAAGATGTGCAAGTATTAAAAGTCTAGCAAGTGGATTAACATGTAATTAAAAGGAAAAGCAAAAAAAAAAAAAAAAAAAAAGGGTGATGCATGGTGGCGGTTTTGGGACTCCAAGAAAACCCACCCCATGCTCACTTGATTAAATGTATCTCACACTCTTTTTTTGCATGCTTGCACATTCTCACATACACATTTTTACTTGCATTTTGAATTAGCTAAAAAATTCTCTCCCTTTTCTTTGTTTTTGGCCGAAATATTGGGGAAGAACAAGGAGTTCTTGGTTGTTTTTTTTGCTAGTTAACTTGTGTCTAAAATCCTAACCAAGTTCAAGTGGTGTTGTTTGATAAAGGCTTGTGGGTATTTCAAGTTTGAGGCTTCAAGTAAGAAGCTTGTTCATCATCATCTTCTTCATCATCTTGTAGTAACCCTCAACTAGCTTGAGGAGGTAAAACTCTAAACCCACTTGTTGTATGTAAGCATATTATTCAAGACTTGATATATTTATGGAATTTGTCTTTTAAAATGGTTGTTATATAACATGAACTTTACATGCTTCCGCTTACTTTAATCGTCATAAAATGGGTTTTATGAACTTTGTTAATGTGTAGAACATGTTCGATTAAAAGATTATCAAATTCCATCAATGGTATCTAGAGCCAAGGTCTTTGAAATATGCTTCTTGTTTATGACTTTTAAATCCACTAATCTTACAATCTAGTAACATTCATGAAACTAGAATGTAAAAATTTTGGATTTTGGGTGGGGTTGAATTTTGGCCGAATTTTAGGGGTTCCAAAATGGGTTTGGAACTTCAAGTTTGGTCAAGTTTTGTTGTTAGTTGTTGTTCACAATCAAGCCTTGGCCTTGTGGTTGCATGTGTGTATGATGTGGTTGTTTTATTCATTCTTATGGTTTGTAATATTAATTCATTCATTTGGTTTGTAATAATTTGTAATATTTATTCATTTGTAATTTATTTTATATTTGGTATGTAAAATAGATTAGGTTGTAATTTCATTTTCTAGAAAAATGTATTATGATATATTTTTTGTAAAGAGAATGAAGAATGAAGATTCAAGATGAATGAAGAACACAAGTTGGATGCAAGAGCTAGTGGGAGATTTGTAAATCTCCTACTTTGTCATAACCCTTAGAAGGTGACATTTATTTTGGCTAAACAAATGTCTACCAAATTGGCTTGATTGTGAACTTGGTTGTTTTGCATGTTTTTTGTGTTTGTATGTTTGGTTGCAACAATTTATCACATATTTACAACTTGCAAAATGACATTATAATTGGTTATAATTAAAACAACAAAGGACACTAATAAATGGTTATTAAGGACATGATGTTAATGTATATAAAATGGTTTATATCATGTAATTGGCTTTACTAATATGACATGAAAATTGGTTTTTCATAATGTACTATACACCAAATGCATGTTGGTGTATGGAAAATGTTTTCTTAAACTAGAATTTATGAAAACTTAAAATCCCTTAACTAAAACAAGGTAAACAAGTTAAACGCCATTCTTTTGTGGGAACACTTGAACATAGTAGGGAACTCATAATGGGATAAAGGTCACCTAACCATTAAGAACTAACTAATATGGTTAAGGTAAAATTCGCATGCTTGTGGGATAAAGATCACCTAACCACTTGTATGTTGATTTTAAATGTTTACACAAGTAGGACAACTTGATTTGGGAATCATGAACTTAGGGTCACCGAAGCATGAGGAACAAATAGGCGTTGATGGGATAAATATGCCATGCAAAAGGATTGCATGATCCCATAATTTAGAAGTTGCAAAAGGATTGCAATTGTCATGTAAATGACTACCTAGCTAAATAAAATAACGGGATAAAGGTCAGCTAACCAAAATTTGATTTACCGTTGGATTCTAATATTTAATAAGACAATTAATTATAAAAGGGTGTTGTGTATTAAATTTAAAATCGATACTTAAATGAACTTTGTTAATTTTGTAGATGGCCGCAAATAACAACAACATGCAAAATGCACCACTTAACCTAAACAACCTATCATTAAGGTCTCTCCTCGAGAAAGACAAACTCAACCATACGAACTTTATAGATTGGTTCCGTAATCTTAGGATTGTCCTCAATCTTGAGGATAAAGCGTATGTGTTGGAGGACCCTATTCCCGACCAACCGGATGAGGAAGATCTAG
This sequence comes from Rutidosis leptorrhynchoides, assembly GCF_046630445.1. Lineage (NCBI taxonomy): Eukaryota > Viridiplantae > Streptophyta > Magnoliopsida > Asterales > Asteraceae > Rutidosis > Rutidosis leptorrhynchoides. The sequence goes on from NC_092337.1 coordinate 2,493,717, forward strand.
AGGGCATGGCTTATTATGACAAGTATTGCGCCGATTCGGTGCAAGTCGCTTGCCTAATGCTTGGGACTATGATACCCGAACTCCAAAAGGATTTCGAACATCATAGTGCATATGACATGATTTTGTAATTGAAGGAGATGTTCCTTCAACAAGCACGTGTCGAGCGCTTCGAAAAGGTTCGAGCGCTACATGCATGTCGTATGGATGACACCCAATATGTATCCTCTTATGTCCTCAAAATGAAAAGCCTCATTGATCGCGCAAACCGTCTTAACCTCAACATATCTAATGAGCTAGCCACCGATCTTATCCTAAACTCCTTGTCAAAGAGGTTTGACCAATTTGTAATTAATTACAATATGAATGGGATGGATAAGACCATTGGTGAACTTCATGGCATGTTAAGGACAGCCGAAACTAGCATGGGTAAAAGGGCTTCACCCGTGCTAATGATCAATGATGGTGGGTCTAAAGGTAACAACACCTCTAAGCCTAAGGCGGTTAAGAGGAAAGGACCCGCTCATCAAGGCAAGGGAAAGGGGAAGATGGTTACCCCAACCAAAAACAAGAACAAGAAGCAAAAGGTTATCGGACAAGCAAATCCCAAGGAAGACCCATGTTTCGGTTGCGGTGAAATGGGTCACTGGAAACGAAACTGCCCGGTCTACCTTAAGGAATTGAAGGAGAAGAGGGATGCGGGGCAATCCTCAGGTAATATATATATGGTATATATAGAGCTTAGTATTACTTCTTCTAATACATGGGTATTAGACACTTGATGTGGAACTCACATTTGCAATTCATTGCAGGGGTTCAAAAGAAGTAGCAAGCAAGCGGGAACATCAAGTCTCTTTATGGGTAATGGAGCCAAAGTGCAAGTGAAGGCTCAAGGAGACTTTGTGTTAAAGCTTCCAAGTGGTTTGGAACTTATATTGAATGATGTTTTGTATGCACCCGATTTATGTCGAAACATTATTTCCGTTTCCCGTTTGAAACAATGTGGTTTTAATCTTAATTTTGTTAATGATGATATCTGTTGGGATTTAACAAGTTCATATATCTTAAAACCTTTTAAGAATCATCATAAACGGAAGCGTGTAATTATCAATTTTAACTTGTTAATCTTTAAACCATTTAAAGCCAAATCCCATCAAGGATCAAGTTGTGAAAATATATGCTTACAATTAACAAGAAAAGAAGTGATTCAATACCTCCTCAAAACCAAGTTTGAGGGCTGTTATGAAGGCCTTAGATGATGATGAAGATGATAGAACAATACACCAAACCACCCTTGAGTTGGTTAAACCTTTATCACCTTGAAACCAAGCTTGAAACCCACTTTTCTACCCTTGAGAAAACCGAACAGCAGCAGCAGTATTTGAGCTGAAATGTGTGATGAAAATGATGATTTAAAAGCTTCTAACTTGAAGCCTCAAGTGTAGTATACCCCAAGCTTTGATCACCAACACACCCTTTATATTTAGTTAGGATTTAGAACACTTGAATGTGATCAAATAGCAAGCAAAGGAACCTCCTTTTTCTCCAAAACAGTTCGGCAAAGGGGCTGCAGAACCAGAATTTTGAAGTCACTTTTATGTGTGTTATCCTCTCACTCTTGAGTCAAGGCCTTGGTTAATACATAAGCATGCACCTTGGCACTTGTGTGTTATTAAAAGTAAACATAAACAAGGCATGCTTGTGAGTCTTGGAGTCACAAATTCTGCACTATATATATTATATAACAATGTATTTATACATATATATAAACTAGATATATATATAAAACATGTATATATTTTTATGTTACTTTTATATTTTATAAACCCTTTTATAAAATATAACACAATATAATCATTTAAACTTATAAACAATTATATATAAATTATCCAAATAATTTATCTCAAGTGATAACATTTTGAAAAACTGATTTTCTAAAATCCAAGTGTCGCGTATTTATTTAATGATCCATTCATTAAGATTAAATACGATTAAGGTGTCGGCAAGCTTGTTATTGGGTATGACCCGACTTGGATCATAACATATTAGCCACATTAATTCAATATGTCTCTTGGGCATACAAAAAACCTTCAATCTCCCACTTGCACGAGAAACATATGAATTAATGCAACTGATGGATACCACCTAACGACCGTCCATCACCCCCAATATGTTATGACTTTGTGCCATTCAATAACATCATCCCTTTCGAGTTCCCATCTCGAATATGAATAGGTAAATCTTTCATAGTATCCTTTCGTCCTAGATGTCGTGTTAAATCCAAGAGAGACAGAGTGATCACTCTCTTATAGATTTAACTTTATCAGGCCTTAAACATCTGACTCTCAACGAATAAGAGGGACAAATTCCATCTTGACTACATATGTCCTAAATACATACCATGCATTATACCTGAGCTCTTCCTTATGAACTACCATATTTCAGAATAGCGAAGGAAAGAATCAAGGCACAATACTTGGTAAATATCCGAACCCAATACGTATCTCAGGTCAGAGGATACAATGATATTCGCCTTTACTCAAGATTACATGTGATCAACCACAAAGGCTCCATTTAGTAAATCTTGAGAGCGGGTCTTCCAATATTTGTATCCAACAAATATCTATGAACCTTGGTTGCAACCTTGCCCCACATTCATCCCGTGAATGTATACCAATCCAAGTTCATAATAGTTTAAACCTCACATTTGCTCCCACAAATGTGATCGACTACGGAATTTAGAATAATTACTTATTCATGGATAAAATATGCAAAATAGGAACATAACTCAAAATAAATTAATACCATAATTATATTAATGAGTTTGAACAATTTCGTTCCATTACAATACTTAAAATAGATCATGACCAATCACTAGAATATCGAAGCCCTAATTCACAAACATGTCCTGCATGTTTTGATCCATGTAAGAGCTTCGTGAGAGGATCCGCTATATTAAGATCTGTGTGAACTTTGCGAATACATATCTTTCCTTTTTCAACTTCATCCCTTATGTAGTTGAATCTCCGCTCAATGTGACGGGTCTTTTGGTGAGCACGAGGTTCCTTGATTTGAGCAATCGCACCCTCGTTGTCACAAAAGATCTCAAGAGGGTCCTGAATGGAAGGGACAATGTTGGGATTTAACAAGTTCATAAACATACTTGAAACATTTAAAGATTCAAATTAAAGCGGAAGCATGTTGTTATTACCATTTAAACTTGTTAATATTTAACCAATTAAAGTTAAATCCCAATTAGGATCAAGTTATGAAGTATGCTTACAAACTACAAGCAAGTAAAGAGTTTATACCTACTCCAAGCTTGTAAGTGATGATGAAGATGTTAAAGAATGGAGCTTTAAAATGAACCCTCAAGTGTGCAATACCCTAATCCTTTGATGAACCAACACCACCCTTTAAGTTAGTTAAGATTTAGACACTTAACTAGCTAATTAACCAAGCTTAAAACCCTTTTATTTGCACCCAAAATTCTGATCAGCAGCAACTAGAAAGATGATGGTGAATGGAGCCTCAAAACTATGAAACCTCAAGAGATAATACCCCAAACTTTTACCCAACACCTAATACTATGGTTAGGATTTATTGACACTTGAAGATAAGCTTCCAAACAAGCTCAAGGACTCTCTATTCTAGCTCCAAAATTCGGCCAGAATGCAGCAAGTTTGAAAAAGAGAGTGTTTTTGCATGTATGGATGTATTATGTATTCTCTCTTGAGTCAAGGACTTGATACCCATGTACCTTAATACTTGTGTTATGTTAAAAGTAACAAAACAAGCATGGGATGCTTGTCTTGGAGTCCCAAAATCTGCATTCCACTTCACATGGGTTTTATATAAAATAACCCTTTTATTTTTATAAAACTTGTATAAAAAAAAAATATGACTTGTTAAGTTACATACATATTTATTTTATAAACCTTTTATAAAATATAACACAATGTATTGTTTATCCTTATAAACAATTAAGTCCTTAATTTACAAATTATCCAAATAATTTATCTCAAGTAATAATATTTTAGAAAACCGATTTTCAAAAATCCAAGTGTCGCGTATTGATTTAATGATCCATTCATTAAGATCAAATACGATTAAGGTGTCGGTAAGCTTGTTATTGGGTATGACCCGACTTGGATCATAACATATTAGCCACATTAATTAAATATGTCTCTCGGGCATACGAAAACCTTCAATCTCCCACTTGCACGAGAAACATAAGAAACTAATGCAAGTGATGGATACCACCTAACGACCGTCCATCACCCCCAATATGTTATGACTTTGTGCCATTCAATAACATCATCCCTTTCGAGTTCCCATATCGAATATGAATAGGTGAATCTTTCATCACATCCTTTCGTCCTAGATGTCATGTTAAATCCAAGAGATACAGAGTGATCACTCTCTTTTAGATTTAACTTTATTAGGCCTTAGACATCTGACTCTCAACGAATAAGAGGGACAAATTCCATCTTGACTACATACGTCCTAAATATATACCTTGCATTATACCTGAGCTCTTCCTTATGAACTACCATAATTCAGAATAGCGAAGGAAAGAATCAAGGCACAATACTCGATAAATATCCGAACCCAATATGTATCTCAGGTCAGAGGATACAATGATATTCGCCTTTACTCAAGATTACACGTGATCAACCACAAAGGCTCCATTCAGTAAATCTTGAGGGCGGGTCTTCCAATATTTGTATCCCACAAATATCTATGAACCTTGGTTGCAACCTTGCCCCACATTCATTCTGTGAATGTATGCCAATCCAAGTTCATAATAGTCTAAACCTCACACTTGCTCCCACAAATGTGATCGACTACGGAATTTAGAATAATAGCTTATTCATGGATAAAATATGCAAAATAGGAACCTGACTCATGATTAATAAATTAACACCATAATTATATTAATGAGTTTGAACAAATTTCGTTCCGTTACAATACTTAAAACAGATCATGACAAATCACTAGAATATCGAAGCCCTAATGCACAAACATGTCCTGCATGTTTTGCTCCATGTAAGAGCTTCGTGAGAGGATCCGCTATATTAAGATCTGTGTAAACTTTGCGAATACATATCAATCCCTTTTCAACTTCATCCCTTCTGTAGTTGGATCTCCGCTCAATGTGACGGGTCTTTTGGTGAGCACGAGGTTCCTTGATTTGAGCAATCGCACCCTCGTTGTCACAAAAGATCTCAAGAGGGTCCTGAATGGAAGGGACTACTCCTAAGTCGTCGATGAATTTCTTCATCCATGCAGCTTCCTGAGCTGCCAATGAGGTGGCAATGTACTCCGACTCTGTAGTGGATAATGCAACAACATCCTGTTTTGAACTCTTCCAAGAGACCGCACCTCCATTTAATGTGAAGACATAACCGGATTGTGATCGAGAATCATCACGATCAGTTTGGAAACTCGCGTCCACGTAACCTTTCACAGTGAGCTCCTCCTCACCAGACCCATATATTAGAAACATATCCTTAGTCCTCCTAAGGTATTTCAATATACTTTTAACAGCAATCCAATGACTGTTTCCTGGGTTATTCTGGTATCTACTTGTCAGGCTAAGAGCGCATGACACATCCGGTCTAGTGCATATCATTGCATACATGATTGACCCAATAGCATACGCATATGGGACTTTCTTCATTCTTTCCTGTTCATCTTTTGTGGTGGGACACTGAGATGAACTAAGGAGCGTTCCTCTTTGAATAGGTACCAAACCTTTCTTAGAGTTCTCCATCTTGAACCTTTTCAAGATCTTTTCAATGTATGCACTTTGATTCAAACCTATCAATTTCTTGGATCTATCCCTGTAGATCCTAATCCCCAAAATGTATTGTGCTTCTTCAAGATCCTTAATGGAGAAGCAGCTTTTCAGCCAAGTCTTAACACCTTGCATTGTCGGAATATTGTTTCCAAATAACAATATATCATCCACATATAATACAAGGAACATTATAGTGCTCCCACTAGCTTTCTTGTATACACAAGCTTCATCACCATTTTTAATGAAGCCAAATTTCTTGGCTTCCTCATTAAAACGATGATTCCACATTCTAGATGCTTGTTTTAATCCGTAGATTGATTTCTTTAACTTAAATACTTTGTTAGGATGTTTCGGATTGACAAAACCCTCAGACTGAACCATATAGACATCTTCCTCAAGATATCCATTTAGGAAAGCGGTTTTGACATCCATTTACCAAATTTCATAATCATAATGAGCAGCAATGGCAAATAATATCCTAATAGACTTTAGCATTACCACAGGCGAAAAGGTTTCATCATAGTCAACCCCTTGAGTTTGAGTGAAACCTTTTGCTACAAGTCTGGCTTTATATGTATTTAAGTTTCCATGCATGTCGGTTTTCATCTTGAAAATCCATTTACAATCAACTAACTTGGAGCTAGCAGGTTGTACAACTAGTTCCCAAACTTGGTTGTCATACATGGATTGCATCTCAGCGTTCATGGCTTCCTGCCATTTATCTTTATCAATCCTTGATAAAGCATCTTGGTAGTTAGTTGGTTTATCCAAATCAACCACATAGCAATCATCCAAGAGAAACCCATATCTCTCAGGAGGATTACTAATCCTACCAGATTTGCGAACGTCTTGTATACTTTGATCATCCATTTGATCATTCTCAACATTTTCATGTTGAGTGCTAGTGTCAACCAATTGTGTATCATCTACTTGATCTTGAACCTCTTCAAGATCTATCTTCCTTTCACTATTGCCTTCCATTAGGAACTTAGTTTCAAGGAATTCCGCCTTCCGAGCAACAAATACATTCTGCTCGGATGGATCATAGAAATAATATCCCATAACATTCTTGGGATATCCTATGAAGATACACTTCGTGGATCGAGCATTCAACTTATTAGGGACGTAACGCTTAGGGTAAGCTTCGCATCCCCATACCTTTAAGTATGATAGAGATGGAGGTTTTCCAAACCACATCTCATGAGGTGTTCGTTCCACTTTCTTGGTTGGGGCCATATTTAAAATAAGAGCCGCGGAGCATAGACAATAACCCCAAAATGATAGAGGTAACGAGCTTCTAGCCATCATAGATCGAACCATATCCATTAGGGTTCGGTTCCTCCTTTCGGAAACTCCATTCAGTTGGGGTGTTCCAGGAGGAGTAAGTTGCGAGATAATCCCACAACTTCTAAGATGATCTTGGAAGGCATCGCTTAGGTATTCACCTCCTCTATCGGTTCGAAGTACCTTAATTGTCTTATTGAGTTGATTTTGTACTTCGTTTTGATACTCTTTGAATGCTTCAAAAGTTTCGTCCTTATGTCTTAACAAGTAGACATATCCGAAACGACTGAAGTCATCAATGAAAGTAACGAAGTATCTTTCACCATTCCTAGCTATGGGCTTAAAGGGTCCACATACATCTTAATGTATTAATCCCAATAAGTCCTTAGCCCTTTCGTAGGTCCCTTTGAAAGGTGCTTTAGTCATTTTGCCTTGTAAACCAGATTCACATACATCAAACGAGTCTAGTTCATTTGATTTCAAAAGGCCATTCTTTTGGAGTGTATGCATTCGATTCTTGTTTATGTGACCAAGGCGACAATGCCATAAGTAGGAATCACTCAAATCCCTTTTGAGTTTCTTGGTGCTAGTATGGTATATTGAGCTACTAGATGATGTGTCATCATGAACCAATTCATAAATTCCATTTGAAGGCGAAGCCTTAAAATAAAATACATTATCTAAATAAACGTGGATATCATCATTAACAAAATTAAGATAAAAACCACATTGTTTTAAACGGGAAACAGAAATAATGTTTCGAGATAAATCGGGTGCATACAAAACACTTTTCAAAATAAGCTCCAAACCACTTGGTAGCTTCAAAACAAAGTCTCCTTGAGCTTTCACTTGCACCCTTGCTCCATTTCCCATGAAGAGACTTGTTGTTCCCGCTTCTTGATCACTTCTTTTGAACCCCTGCAAAGAATTGCAAATATGAGTTCCACATCCTGTGTCTAATACCCATGTATTAGAAGAAGTAATACTAAGCTCAATGTATACCATATATACATTACCTGAGGTTTGCCCTGCATCCCTCTTTTCTTTCAACTCTTTTAGGTAGACCGGGCAATTGCGTTTCCAGTGACCCATTTCACCGCAACCAAAGCACGGATCTTCCTTGGGGTTAGCCTTTCCGGAAACCTTTTGCTTCTTGTTGTTATTGGTTGGGGTAACCATCTTCCCCTTTCCCTTGCCCTTGATGGGCGGGTCCTTTCCTCTTAGCCGCCTTTGGCTTAGAGGTGTTGTTACCTTTGGACCCACCATCATTGATCATTAGCACGGGTGAAGCCCTCTTACCCATGCTAGTTTCCGCCGTCCTTAACATGCCATGAAGTTCACCAATGGTCTTATCCATCCCATTCATATTGTAATTAATTACAAATTGGTCAAACCTCTTTGACAGGGAGTTTAGGATAAGATCAGTGGCTAGCTCATTAGATATGTTGAGATTAAGACGGTTTGCGTGATCAATAAGGCTTTTCATTTTGAGGACATAAGAGGATATGGATTGGGTGTCATCCATACGACATGCATGTAACGCTCGAACCGTTTCGAAGCGCTCGACACGTGCTTGTTGAAGGAACATCTCCTTCAATTGCGTAATCATGTCATATGCACTATGATGTTCGAAATCCTTTTGGAGTTCGGGTATCATAGTCCCAAGCATTAGACAAGCGACTTGCACCGAATCGGCGCAATACTTATCCCAATAAGCCATGCCTTCCGTATCATCCTCGTCGGGTTGATCGGGAATGGGGTCTTCCAACACATACGCCTTATCCTCAAGTTTGAGGACAATCCTAAGATTGCGGAACCAATCCATAAAGTTCGTATGGTTGAGTTTGTCTTTCTCGAGGAGAGACCTTAATGATAGGTTGTTCAAGTTAATAGGTGCGTTCGGAATGTTGTTGTTATTTGCGGCCATCTACAAAATTTAACAAAGTCGTTTAAGTATTAATTTTAATTTAACAATCAATACCCTTTAAATCCAATTGATATTTATTAAATTTTAGAATCTAACGGTAAACCAAATTTCAGTTAGGTGACCTTTATCCCGTCATTTGATTTAGCTAGGTAGTCATTATATGACAATTGCAATCCTTTTGCAACTTCCAAGTTATGGGATCATGCAATCCTTTTGCATGGCATATTATCCCATCAATGCCTATTTGTTCATCATGCTTCGGTGACCCTAAGTTCATGATTTCCAAATCAAGTCGTCCTACTTGTGTAAACGTGTAAACTTAACATGCAAGTGGTTAGGTGACCTTTATCCCACAAGCATGCGAAATTCACCTTAATCATATTAGTTTGTTCATGACGGTTAGGTGACCTTTATCCCATCATGAGTTCCCTAATATGTCTAAGTGTCACATAAAAGGATGGCGTTTAACTTGTTTGCCTTGTTAATAAGGGATTTTAAGTTTTCATTAATTCTAGTTTGAGAAAACTTTTACACCATACACCAACATGCATTTAGTGTATGGTTTGTCTGAAAATCCATTTTCATGTCTTGTAATTAAGCCAATTACATGATTTGATATAAACCATTTTATATGTGTTTTAATAACCATTTATTATGTATTCTTATTAACCGTTTATTAATGTCCTTTTGCCATTTCAATTTAACCATTTAAATTGTCGTTTTGCATGTTGTTAATAATGTTTAATTTAACCAATTAAATTGTCATTTTGCTTGTTGTTTTACTTGTGTGATTAACTTGTAGCACACAAACATGCAATTCACAATCATACAAAAAATAACCATGCATGCAAAACAAATATGTTCACAATCAAGCCAATTTGGTAGACATTTGTTTAGCCGAAAACAAATGCCACCGGTAAGGGTTATAACATAAAGTAGGAGATTTCAAATCTCCCACTTAATCTTGCATCCAAATGCATGTGTTCTTCAAGTCTTCATTATCTTCATTTTACAAAATATATCCTAATACATTTTTGTCTAAAAAAAAGAAATTACAACCTAATCTATTTTACATACCAAATATAAAATAAATTACATAACCAAATGAATTATTACATGCCAAATGAATAAATATTATTACAAACCAATTGAATAAATATAAATCAACCATGCATGCAACCAAACACAAGGTCAAGGCTTAGATTGTGAACTTTAACATACAACCAAGTATGAACCAAATGGAAGAACCAAAACCCACTTTTGGAACTCCATAAATTCGGCCATATTTTAAACCCACCCAAAACTATAAATTTTTGCATTTTACAATCATGCATGTACATAAAATGCAAAATATATAGTGAGTTTAATAATCATCTCGAAGCATATTTCAACAACTTCGGCTCTAGATACCATTGTTGGGATTTAACAAGTTCATAAACATACTTGAAACATTTAAAGATTCAAATTAAAGCGGAAGCATGTTGTTATTACCATTTAAACTTGTTAATATTTAACCAATTAAAGTTAAATCCCAATTAGGATCAAGTTATGAAGTATGCTTACAAACTACAAGCAAGTAAAGAGTTTATACCTACTCCAAGCTTGTAAGTGATGATGAAGATGTTGATGAATGGAGCTTTAAAATGAACCCTCAAGTGTGCAATACCCTAATCCTTTGATGAACCAACACCACCCTTTAATTTAGTTAAGATTTAGACACTTAACTAGCTAATTAACCAAGCTTAAAACCCTTTTATTTGCACCCAAAATTCTGATCAGCAGCAACTAGAAAGATGATGGTGAATGGAGCCTCAAAACTATGAAACCTCAAGAGATAATACCCCAAACTTTTACCCAACACCTAATACTATGGTTAGGATTTATTGACACTTGAAGATAAGCTTCCAAACAAGCTCAAGGACTCTCTATTCTAGCTCCAAAATTCGGCCAGAATGCAGCAAGTTTGAAAAAGAGAGTGTTTTTGCATGTATGGATGTATTATGTATTCTCTCTTGAGTCAAGGACTTGATACCCATGTACCTTAATACTTGTGTTATGTTAAAAGTAACAAAACAAGCATGGGATGCTTGTCTTGGAGTCCCAAAATCTGCATTCCACTTCACATGGGTTTTATATAAAATAACCCTTTTATTTTTATAAAACTTGTATAAAAAAATATGACTTGTTAAGTTACATACATATTTATTTTATAAACCTTTTATAAAATATAACACAATGTATTGTTTATCCTTATAAACAATTAAGTTCTTAATTTACAAATTTTCCAAATAATTTATCTCAAGTAATAATATTTTAGAAAACCGATTTTCAAAAATCCAAGTGTCGCGTATTGATTTAATGATCCATTCATTAAGATCAAATACGATTAAGGTGTCGGTAAGCTTGTTATTGGGTATGACCCGACTTGGATCATAACATATTAGCCACATTAATTAAATATGTCTCTCGGGCATACGAAAACCTTCAGACAACTCCTAAGTCGTCGATGAATTTCTTCATCCATGCAGCTTCCTGAGCTGCCAATGAGGCGGCAATGTACTCCGACTCTGTAGTGGATAATGCAACAACATCCTGTTTTGAACTCTTCCAAGAGACTGCACCTCCATTTAATGTGAAGACATAACCGGATTGTGATCGAGAATCATCACGATCAGTTTGGAAACTCGCGTCCACGTAACCTTTTACAGCGAGTTCCTCCTCACCAGACCCATATATCAGAAACATATCCTTGGTCCTCCTAAGGTATTTCAATATACTTTTGACAGCAATCCAATGACTATTTCCTGGGTTATTCTGGTATCTACTTGTCAGGCTAAAAGCATGACACATCCGGTCTAGTGCATATCATTGCATACATGATAGACCCAATGGCAGACGCATATGGGATTTTCTTCATCCTCTCCTGTTCATCTTTCGTGGTGGGGCACTGAGACGAACTGAGAAGTGTTCCCTTTTGAATAGGTACCAAACCTTTCTTAGAGTTCTCCATCTTGAACCTTTTCAAGATTTTTTCAATGTATGCACTTTGATTTAAACCTATCAGTTTCTTGGATCTATCCCTGTAGATCCCAATCCCCAAAACGTATTGTGCTTCTCCAAGATCCTTAATGGAGAAGCATTTGCTTAACCAAGTTTTAACACCTTGCATTGCCGGAATATCATTTCCAAATAACAATATATCATCCACATATAGTACAAGGAACATGATAGTGCTCCCACTAGCTTTCTTGTATACACAAGCTTCATCACCATTTTTAATGAAGCCAAATTTCTTGGCCTCCTCATTAAAACGATGATTCCACATTCTAGATGCTTGTTTCAATCCGTAGATTGACTTCTTTAACTTGCATACCTTTTTAGGATATTTCGGATCAACAAAACCCTCAGGCTGAACCATATAGACATCTTCCTCAAGATGTCCATTTAGGAAAGCGGTCTTGACATCCATTTTCCATATTTCATAATCATAATGAGCAGCAATGGCAAGTAATATCCTAATAGACTTTAGCATCGCCACAGGCGAAAAAGTTTCATCATAGTCAACCCCTTGAGTTTGAGTGAAACCTTTTGCTACATGTCTAGCTTTATATGTATCCAAGTTTCCATGTATGTCGGTTTTCATTTTGAAAAGCCATTTACAATCAACTAGCCTTGAGCCAGTAGGTTGTGTAACAAGTTCCCAAACTTGGTTGTCATACATGGATTGCATCTCAGCGTTCATGGCTTCCTGCCATTTATCTTTATCAATCCTTGATAAAGCATCTTGGTAGTTTATTGGTTCATCCAAATCAACCACATAGCAACCATCCATGAGAAACCCATATCTCTCAGGAGGATTACTAATCCTACCAGATCTGCGAACATCTTGTGTATTTTGATCATCCATCTGATCACTCTCAACATTTTCATGTTGAGTGCTAGTGTCAGCCAATTGTGTATCATCTACTTGATCTTGAACCTCTTCAAGATCTATCTTCCTTTCACTATTTCCTTCCATTAGGAACTTAGTTTCAAGGAATTCAGCCTTTAGAGCAACAAATACATTTTGCTCGGTTGGATCATAGAAATAGTATCCCATATCATCCTTGGGATATCCTATGAAGATACACTTCGTGGATCAAGCATTCAACTTATTAGGGACGTAACGCTTAGGATAAGCTTCACATCCCCATACTTTCAAGTATGAAAGAGAAGGAGGTTTTCCAAACCACATCTCATGAGGAGTTCGTTCCACTTTCTTGGTTGGGGCCATATTTAAAATACGAGCCGCGGAGCTTAGACAATAACCCCAAAATGATAGAGGTAACGAGCTTCTTGCCATCATAGATCGAACCATATCTATTAGGGTTCGGTTCCTCCTTTCGGACACACCATTAAGCTGTGGTGTCCCGGGTGGAGTAAGTTGCGAGATAATCCCACAACTTCTAAGATGATCTTGGAAGGCATCGCTTAGGTATTCACCTCCTCTATCGGTTCGAAGTACCTTAATTGTCTTATTGAGTTGATTTTGTACTTCGTTTTGATACTCTTTGAATGCTTCAAAAGTTTCGTCCTTATGTCTTAACAAGTAGACATATCCGAAACGACTGAAGTCATCAATGAAAGTAACGAAGTATCTTTCACCATTCCTAGCTATGGGCTTAAAGGGTCCACATACATTCGAATGTATTAATCCCAATAAGTCTTTAGCCCTTTCATTGGTCCCTTGGAAAGGTGCTTTTGTCATTTTGCCTTGTAAACAAGATTCACATACATCAAATGAGTCTAGTTCATTTGATTTCAAAAGTCCATTCTTTTGAAGTGTATGCATTCGGTTCTTGTTTATATGGCCAAGGCGACAATGCCATAAATAGGAATCACTCAAATCCCTTTTGAGTTTCTTGGTGCTTGTATGGTATATAGAGCTCGATGATGCGTCATCATGAACCAATTCATAAATTCCATTTGAAGGTGAAGCCTTGAAATAGAATACATTGTCTTTAGAAACATGAATATCATCATCAATAAAATTAACAACGTAACCACATTGTTTTAAGCGAGAAATAGAAATAATGTTTCTACACAAATCCGGAGCATACAAAACATTTTCTAAAATAAGTTCCAATCCGCTTGGAAGCTTCAAAATAAAATCTCCTTGAGCTTTAACATGCACCTTTGCACCATTGCCCATATAGAGACTTGATGTTCCCGCCTTATGATCACTTCTTTTGAACCCCTGCAAAGAATTGCAAATATGAGTTCCACATTCCGTGTCTAATACCCATGTATTAGAAGAAGTAATACTAAGCTCTATATATACCATATATATATTACCTGAGGTTTGCCCTGCATCCCTCTTGTCCTTCAACTCCTTAAGATATACCGGACAGTTTCGTTTCCAATGACCCATCTCACCGCAACCGAAACATGGGTCTTCTTTGGGGTTTGCCTTCTCAGCTACCTTTTGCTTCTTGTTCTTGTTTTTGGTTGGGGTAACCATCCTCCCCTTTCCCTTGCCTTGATTGGCGGGTCCTTTCCTCTTAGCTGCCTTTGGCTTAGAGGTGTTATTACCCTTGGACCCACCATCATTGATCATTAGCACGGGTGAAGCCCTCTTACCCATGCTAGTTTCGGCCGTCCTTAACATGCCATGAAGTTCACCAATGGTCTTATCCATCCCATTCATATTGTAATTAATTACAAATTGGTCAAACCTCTTTGACAGGGAGTTTAGGATAAGATCAGTGGCTAGCTCATTAGATATGTTGAGATTAAGACGGTTTGCGCGATCAATAAGGCTTTTCATTTTGAGGACATAAGAGGATACGGATTGGGTGTCATCCATACGACATGCATGTAACGCTCGAACCGTTTCGAAGCGCTCGACACGTGCTTGTTGAAGGAACATCTCCTTCAATTGCGTAATCATGTCATATGCACTATGATGTTCGAAATCCTTTTGGAGTTCGGGTATCATAGTCCCAAGCATTAGGCAAGCGACTTGCACCGAATCGGCGCAATACTTATCCCAATAAGCCATGCCTTCCGTATCATCCTCGTCGGGTTGATCGGGAATGGGGTCTTCCAACACATACGCCTTATCCTCAAGTTTGAGGACAATTCTAAGATTGCGGAACCAATCCATAAAGTTCGTATGGTTGAGTTTTTCTTTCTCGAGGAGAGACCTTAATGATAGGTTTATTAGGTTAAGTGGTGCATTTTGCATGTTGTTGTTATTTGCGGCCATCTACAAAATTAACAAAGTTCATTTAAGTATCGATTTTAAATTTAATAAATAATACCCTTTTATATATAATTGTTTTATTAAATATTAGAATCCAACGGTAAATCAAATTTCGGTTAGGTGACCTTTATCCCGTTATTTGATTTAGCTAGGTAGTCATTTATATGACAATTGCAATCCCTTTGCAACTTCTAAATTATGGGATCATGCAATCCTTTTGCATGGCATATTTATCTCATCAACGCCTATTTGTTCCTCATGCTTCGGTGACCCTAAGTTCATGATTCCCAAATCAAGTCGTCCTACTTGTGTAAACATGTAAAATTAACATACAAGTGGTTAGGTGACCTTTATCCCACAAGCATGCGAATTTTACCTTAACCATATTAGTTAGCTCATAACGGTTAGGTGACCTTTATCCCATTATGAGTTCCCTACTATGTTTAAGTGTCCCACAAAAGGATGCCGTTAAACTTGTTTACCTTGTCGATTAAGGGATTTTATGTTTTCGTTAATTCTAGTTTAAGAAAACATTTATGCCATACACCAACATGCATTTAGTGTATGGTTCATTTGAAATCCATTTTCAAGTCTTGTAATTTGCCAATTACTTGATATAAACCATTTTATATATATGTGATCCTTTTCTTGTTCTTAATAACCATTTATTTAGGTCTTTAGTTGCTTTTAATTTAACCAATTAAATTGTCGTCTTGCATGTTATTAATACGTCTAATTTAACCAATTAAATTGTCGTTTTGCTTGTTGTTATCTTGTGATTAATTGTATCAACCAAACATACAATACAATAAACAAACAAACAACCACACATGCAAAACAAGTATGTTCACAATCTAGCCATTTTGGTGGACATTTGTTTAGACGAAAACAAATGTCACCGGGTTAAGGGGTAATAATACAAAGTAGGAGATTACAATCTCCCACTTAACCTTGCATCCATATGCTCCTTGTGTTCTTCAAGTCTTCATCATCTTGTATCTTCATTTTTACAAAATATGTATCCTAATACATTTTATCTAGAAAATGAAAATACAACCTAATCTATTTTACATACCAAATATAAAATAAATTACATAGCCTTATGAATGAATTATTACATGCCAAATGAATAATATTACAAGCCATATGAATGAATAATATTACAAACCATATGAATCATACAATTCATTCAAACATTCAACCAAACACAAGGTTAAGGCATAGATTGTGAACTTCAACATGCAACCAAGTATGACCAAATTAGAGAGTCCAAAACCCACTTTTGAAGCCCTCTTGAATTTGGCCATTTCCTAATACCCACCCAAACCCATTTGTTTTTTCAATCTACATTCATGCATGTTAGTAGATTGCAAATATAGTGGGTTTTAAACAACAATTCGAAGCATATTTCAACAACTTCGGCTCTAGATACCATTGTTGGGATTTAACAAGTTCATATATCTTAAAACCTTTTAAGAATCATCATAAACGGAAGCGTGTAATTATCAATTTTAACTTGTTAATCTTTAAACCATTTAAAGCCAAATCCCATCAAGGATCAAGTTGTGAAAATATATGCTTACAATTAACAAGAAAAGAAGTGATTCAATACCTCCTCAAAACCAAGTTTGAGGGCTGTTATGAAGGCTTTAGATGATGATGAAGATGATAGAACAATACACCAAACCACCCTTGAGTTGGTTAAACCTTTATCACCTTGAAACCTAGCTTGAAACCCACTATTCTGCCCTTGAGAAAACCGAACAGCAGCAGCAGTATTTGAGCTGAAATGTGTGATGAAAATGATGATTTAAAAGCTTCTAACTTGAAGCCTCAAGTGTAGTATACCCCAAGCTTTGATCACCAACACACCCTTTATATTTAGTTAGGATTTAGAACACTTGAATGTGATCAAATAGCAAGCAAAGGAACCTCCTTTTTCTCCAAAACAGTTCGGCAAAGGGGGCTGCAGAACCAGAATTTTGAAGTCACTTTTATGTGTGTTATCCTCTCACTCTTGAGTCAAGGCCTTGGTTAATACATAAGCATGCACCTTGGCACTTGTGTGTTATTAAAAGTAAACATAAACAAGGCATGCTTGTGAGTCTTGGAGTCACAAATTCTGCACTATATATATTATATAACAATGTATTTATACATATATATAAACTAGATATATATATAAAACATGTATATATTTTTATGTTACTTTTATATTTTATAAACCCTTTTATAAAATATAACACAATATAATCATTTAAACTTATAAACAATTATATATAAATTATCCAAATAATTTATCTCAAGTGATAACATTTTGAAAAACTGATTTTCTAAAATCCAAGTGTCGCGTATTTATTTAATGATCCATTCATTAAGATTAAATACGATTAAGGTGTCGGCAAGCTTGTTATTGGGTATGACCCGACTTGGATCATAACATATTAGCCACATTAATTCAATATGTCTCTTGGGCATACGAAAAACCTTCAATATCCACATTTATTTAGATAATGTATTCTATTTTAAGGCTTCGCCTTCAAATGGAATTTATGAATTGGTTCATGATGACACATCATCTAGTAGCTCAATATACCATACAAGCACCAAGAAACTCAAAAGGGATTTGAGTGATTCCTACTTATGGCATTGTCGCCTTGGTCACATAAACAAGAACCGAATGCATACACTTAAAAAGAATGGACTTTTGAAATCAAATGAAATGGATTCGTTTGAAGTATGTGAATCTTATTTACAAGGCAAGATGACTAAAGCACCTTTCAAAGGGACCTATGAAAGGGCTAAAGACTTATTGGGATTAATACATTCGGATGTGTGTGGACCCTTTAAGCCCATGACAAGGAATGGTGAAAGATACTTTGTTACCTTCATTGATGACTTTAGTCGTTTCGGATATGTCTACTTATTAAGACACAAGGATGAAACTTTTGAAGCATTCAAAGAATATCAAAACGAAGTACAAAATCAACTCAATAAGACAATTAAGGTACTTCATACCGATAGAGGAGGTGAATACCTAAGCGATGCTTTTCAAGATCATCTTAGGAGTTGTGGGATTATCTCACAACTTACTCCACCCGGAACACCCCAACTTAATGGAGTTTCCTAAAGGAGGAACCGAACCCTAATGGATATGGTTCGATCTATGATGGCAAGAAGCTCGTTACTTCTATCATTTTGGGGTTATTGCCTAAGCTCCGCGGCCCGTATCTTAAATATGGCCCCAACCAAGAAAGTGGAACGAACTCCTCATGAGATGTGGTTTGGAAAACCTCCTTCTCTATCATACTTGAAAGTATGGGGATGTGAAGCTTATCCTAAGTGCCATGTTGCTAATAAGTTACATGCTCGATCCACAAAGTGCATCTTCATAGGATATCCCAAGGATGATATGGGATACTATTTCTATGATCCGACCGAGCAAAATGTATTTGTTGCTCGAAAGGCGGAATTCCTTGAAACCAAATTCCTTATGGAAGGTGATGGTAAAAGGAAAATAGATCTTGTAGAGGTTCAAGATCAAGTCAATGATACACAAATGGTTGACAATAGCACTCAACATGAAGATGTTGAAAATGATCATGTGGATGATCAAAGTATACAGAGCGTTCGTAGATCTAGTAGGATTAGTAATCCTCCTGAGAGATATGGTTTTCTCGTGGATGGTTGCTATACGGTTGATTTGGATGAACCGACAAACTACGAAGATGCTTTATCAAGGATTGATAAAGACAAATGGCAGGAAGCCATGAACGCCGAGATGCAATCCATGTATGAAAACCAAGTTTGGGAACTAGTTGTGCAACCTCCTAGCTCCAAGCTAGTTGATTGCAAAAGGCTTTTCAAGAAGAAAACCAACATACATGGAAACTTGGATACATACAAAGCTAGACTTGTAGCAAAAGGTTTCACTCAAACTCAAGGGGTTGACTATGATGAAACTTTCTCTCCTGTGGCAATGCTAAAGTCTATTAGGATATTATTTGCCATTGATGCTCATTATGATTATGAAATATGGCAAATGGATGTCAAAACCGCTTTCCTAAATGGATATCTTGAGGAAGATGTCTATATGGTACAGCCCGAAGGTTTTGTTGATCCGAAAAATCCTAAAAAGGTATGCAAGTTAAAGAAATCAATCTACGGATTGAAACAAGCATCTAGAATGTGGAATCATCGTTTTAATGAAGAGGCAAAGAAATTTGGCTTCATTAAAAATGGTGATGAAGCTTGTGTATACAAGAAAGCTAGTGGGAGCTCTATTATGTTCTTTGTGCTATATGTGGATGATATATTATTATTTGGGAATGATATTACCACAATGCAAGAAGTCAAAACTTGGCTAAAGAGTTGCTTCTCCATTAAGGATCTTGGAGAAGCACAATTTATATATATTGGGGATAGGGATCTATAGGAATAGATCCAAAAGATTGATAGGTTTAAGTCAAAGTACATACATTGATAAGGTCTTGAAAAGGTTTAAGATGGAAAACTCTAAGAAAGGTTTGGTACCTATTCAAAGAGGAACCGTTCTCAGTTCATCTCAGTGTCCCACCACAAAAGATGAACAAGAGAGGATGAAAAATGTCCCATACGCATCTGCTGTTGGGTCTATCATGTATGCAATGATATGTACTAGACCGAATGTGTCATACGCTCTAAGCTTGACAAGTAGATACCAGAATAACCCAACAGTCATTGGGTTGATGTTAAAAGTATATTGAAATACCTTAGGAGAACTAAGGATGTGTTTCTAATATATGGGTCTGGTGAGGAGGAACTCGCTGTAAAGGGTTACGTGGACACGAGTTTCCAAACTGATCGATATGAGTCTCGATCACAATCCAGTTATGTCTTCATGTTAAATGGTGGTGCGGTCTCTTGGAAGAGTTCAAAACAGGATGTTGTTGCGTTATCCACTACAGAGTCGGAGTACATTGCCGCCTCACTGGCAGCTCAGGAAGCTGCATGGATGAAGAAATTCATCGACGACTTAGGAGTGGTCCCTTCCATACAGGACCCTCTTGAGATCTTTTGTGACAACGAGGGTGCGATTGCTCAAATCAAGGAACCTCGCGCTCATCAAAAGAATCGTCACATTGAGCGGAGATTCAACTACATCAGGGATGAAGTTGAAAAGGGAAAGATATGTATTCACAAAGTTCACACAGATCATAATGTTGCGGATCCACTCACGAAGCTTTTACATGGGCCAAAACATGAGGGACATGTTTGTGCATTAGGGCTTCGATATTCTAGTGATTGGAAATGATCTATTTTATGTATTGTAATGGAACGAATTAGTTCAAACTCATTAATATAATTATGGTATTAATTTAATTATGAGTCATGTTCCAATTTTGCATATTTTACCCATGAATAAATAATTATTCTAAATTCCGTAGTTGATCACATTTGTGGGAACAAGTGTGAGGTCTAGACTATTATGAACTTGGATTGGTTAACATTCAAATGGTGAATGTGGGGCAAGGTTGCAACCAAGGTTCATAGATATTTGTGGGACACAAATATTGGAAGACCCGCTCTCAAGATTTACTGTATGGAGCCTTTGTGGTTGATCACATGTAGTCTGGAGTAAAGGAGAATATCATTGTATCCTCTGACCTGAGATACATATTGGGTTCAGATATTCACCGAAAATCGTGCCTTGATTCTTTCCTTCGCTATTCTGAAAATGTAGCTCATAAGGGAGGCTTCAGGTATGGTACGAAGTGTAGTGTCTAGGACGTATGTATCCAAGATGGAATTTGTCCCTCTTATTCGTTGAGAGTCAGATGTCTAAGGCCTGATAAAGTTTAATCTATAAGAGAGTGATCATTCTATGTCTCTTGGATTTAACATGACATCTAGGATAAAAGGATATATTGAAAGATTCACCTAATCATATTTGAGATGGGAACTCGAAAGGGATGATGTTATTGAATGGCACCAAGTCATAACACATTGGGGGTGATGGACGGTCGTTAGGTAGTATCCGTCACTTGCATTAATTACTTATGTTTCTCGTGCAAGTAGGAGATTGAAGGTATTTCATATGCCCGAGAGACATAGTAAATTAATGTGGCCAATATGTTATGATCCAAGTCGGGTCATACCCAATAACAAGCCAACAACACCTTTTATATGTATTTGTTTTAACGAGTGGATCTTTAAAATAAATACTTGACACTTAGATTTTAGAAATTGGTTTTCTAAAGATAAAATGCAAGAAATAATTATTTGGATAATTATAAGTGCAAGTTTAATTAATTATATGATTAAACTTATATGTGTGTTATAATTTTATAAAGTGGTTTATAAAATTATATAAATATATATGTTAGTAACATATATATAACTTATAAATGGTTTATAAGATCAAAGATGTGCAAGTATTAAAAGTCTAGCAAGTGGATTAACATGTAATTAAAAGGAAAAGCAAAAAAAAAAAAAAAAGGGTGATGCATGGTGGCGGTTTTGGGACTCCAAGAAAACCCACCCCATGCTCACTTGATTAAATGTATCTCACACTCTTTTTTGCATGCTTGCACATTCTCACATACACATTTTTACTTGCATTTTGAATTAGCTAAAAAATTCTCTCCCTTTTCTTTGTTTTTGGCCGAAATATTGGGGAAGAACAAGGAGTTCTTGGTTGTTTTTTTGCTAGTTAACTTGTGTCTAAAATCCTAACCAAGTTCAAGTGGTGTTGTTTGATAAAGGCTTGTGGGTATTTCTAGCTTGAGGATTCAAGTAAGAAGCTTGTTCATCATCATCTTCTTCATCATCTTGTAGTAACCCTCAACTAGCTTGAGGAGGTAAAACTCTAAACCCACTTGTTGTATGTAAGCATATTATTCAAGACTTGATATATTTATGGAATTTGTCTTTTAAAATGGTTGTTATATAACATGAACTTTACATGCTTCCGCTTACTTTAATCTTCATAAAATGGGTTTTATGAACTTTGTTAATGTGTAGAACATGTTTGATTAAAAGATTATCAAATTCCATCATAATTTCGGTAATTCTTTCAGAAATAAATCGGGAAATTCTTTTGCGATGGGAACATCACTGATGTTCTTTTCTTCAGGTTTAACTTCCTCTATGTGTGCTAGAATGACGAAACAACCTTTTCTTATTAGTTTTTGCGCCTTCATACTACTAATAAGATTTAATTTCGCGTTATTCTTTTCTCCGTACACCATTAAAGGTGTTCCTTTTTCACGCACAATGCGAATCGCATTTTTGTAACAAATGACTTCTGCTCTCACCTTTTTCAACCAGTCCATGCCAATTATTACATCAAAACTCCCTAACTCGACTGGTATTAAATCAATTTTAAATGTTTCGTCAACCAGTTTAATTTCTCTATCCCGACATACTTTATCTGCTGTAACTAGTTTACTGTTTGCTAATTCGAGTAAAAATTTACTATCCAAAGGCATCAATGGGCAACTTAATTTAGCACAAAAATCTCTACTCATATAGCTTCTATCCGCACCTGAATCAAATAAAACATAAGCAGATTTATCGTCAATAAGAAACGTACCCGTAACAAGCTTCGGGTCTTCCTGCGCTTCTGTTGAATTAAAGTCGAAGACTCGTCCACGGACTTGCCCATTATTATTCCCTTGATTAGGGCATGCTTTGCTGAAATGGCCCGGCTTTCCGCATCTGTAACAAATAATGGAATTATTTGTTCTGTTATTTTTATATGCCTTTGGTCCATAGACATCACACTTCGTTACACTATGGCCGGTTCTATTACACTTGGTACACACTACTACACAGAACTTATCTGGATGAAACCCTCCACACCTTAGACATTTATTGTTCTGATTGTTGTTGCCATTGTTGTTATTGATTTGGTTGTTGTTGGGATTGTTATTGTTATTGGAACGGTTGTTGTAGTTGTTGTTATTGTTGGGACATTTGTTGTAGTTATTGTTAGGATTGTGGTTATTATTGCGATTGTTGTTGCGGTTGTTGCGGTTGTTGGGATAGTTGTTGCGGTTGTTATTGTTGTTGTACTGGTGATTCTTGTCACCGTTTTCCTCCCACTTCCTTTTGAGTTGTTTCGTGTTGGCTTCTTCGGCCACCTGTTCTTTAATTCTTCCCTCAATCTGATTTATGAGTTTATGAGCCATTCGACTTGCCTTTTGTATAGAAGCGGGCTCGAGTGAACTCACATCTTCTTGAATCCTTACTGGTAACCCTTTTATAAACGCGTCGATCTTCTCCTCTTCATCTTCGAACGTTCCTGAACATAATAGGCACAACTCTGTGAATCATCGTTCATATGTAGTAATGTCGAACCCTTGTGTTCATAACTCTCTAAGCTCTACCTTGAGCTTATTGACTTCATTTCTAGGACAGTACTGCTCTTTCATCAGTTGCTTGAATGCCGACCACAGTAGTGCGTAAGCAGCATTTTGTCCTACATGTTCAAGATAGGTTTTCCACCACGTTAACGCAGTACCTGTGAAGGTATGCGTAGCGTACTTAAATTTGTCCTCTTCAGTACACTTACTTATGGCAAACACCGATTCGACTTTCTCGGTCCACCGTTTCAATCTAATTGGTCCTTCGGTTCTATCGAATTCTAAAGGTTTGCAGGCAGTGAATTCTTTGTAGGAGCATCCTACACGATTTCTTGTGGGATTAGTTTCACTACTAGAACCAGAGTTATTGTTGTTATTTTGCATTGCAGCCTGCACTGCGGCTATGTTCGCAGCACGGAAAACACGAAAGTCTTCCTCGCTCATGTTTAAATTCTGACTAGTCGTCGGTGCCATTTCCTTCAAAAATAGCCCAAAAGAATTAAGTTAATCATATAGAATTTTAAGAGTAGTTAATAGTATTTCGTAGCATAGTATGAACTCATTTATAAAAGTTTTTTATTCATATTAGCGTTTTATAGTTTTAATTCGGGTAGTACATACCCGTTAAGTTCATACTTAGTAGCTAATATACAATTCAACTACTACAATTCTATATAAAAAACTGATTATAATAAAATTTCGCGTTCAAATTTTATACAATATTTTACAAACTTACAATACCACTATTATACATATAGGATGAAATATAGCACATAATAACTTTGCTACTCGGCAACTATAAAGGCAATTCTAGTTAATACGCAAGTTGTTCAGCAAAAGAAATAAAGAGACGTAATTCATAAGTCCAGAAACAAGTCATGCATTCAGGTTTTACTAAGACGACTACCCATCCATGATCTTGTGGAAAGTAACCATTATGACCATTGGCTAGGAAGCATGTTGTCATGTCGTCAAAAGGACGAGGGTTTCGTAATGCCCAACAGCCTTGTAGCAATCTAAAAACCTTGTTTCTTACCCCAACTACTAAGTCCGTCACTTGTGGGAAGGTTTTATTTAAAAGTTGTAATCCGATGTTCTTTTTCTCATTTTGGTAAGAAGCGAACATCACTAACCCGCAAGTATAACATGCTTCTTTATGTTGCATGTTAGAAGCTCTTTCTTATTCACTAAATCCTATGTTGGGATATGTTGAGTCAAAATAGGTTCTGAACCCATAGCGTAAAATTGCATTTGGGTTCCCTGCATTTAACGCTTTAAAGAAAACACCGCGTAACTTACGGTCTCCCCAATGTGATATACCCCACCTATCAAAGGAAAGCCTTTTATAAAATATGGCATTTCTGGAAAGTCTTTCAAATGTTTGACAAGTTAATTTTGCCATAACTAATTGTGCTGATGAATTCTGACCGACTCTAGTCAAGATTTCCTCAATCATATCCTCTGGTAGGTCTTCTAAAATATTCGGTTGTCTACCCTTAACGTCCATTTTGTTTTTATACTGTAAAATAGAAAAGGATTAGATTCGTAAAAAAAAATTATCAAATAATACAAGCAATTTTTACATAGAACATAAAAGTACAAGCACACTACAATACATACAATACATAACATGATTACAACCCTCTAATCTGAATCATTGGGTTCTTCTTTTTCGGACTTGGTTCATTTTCCTAATTTTCTAGGGATATATGGTGTTCCTCTAATACGAGCAGTCGTTTTCCACAATGGTTTAGAAAAACCTGGTGGTTTAGAGGTTCCCGGGTTATTGTTACATTTTAGGAAATATGGACGTTGCCGATACATATAAAGTTCATCGGGGTTGGAATCAGGTTTCTCTATTTTTATACCTTTTCCCTTATTATTTTCTTTTGCTATATTTGTGACGACCCGAAAAATTCCGACCAAATTTAAACTTAATCTTTGTATGAGTTCGACATGATAAGCAAAGTCTGTTAGGTTGAGTTTCGAAAATTTGAACTGTTCAATTGACCATCGACCGTTCTCGACAATTCACGAACAACTATTTATAAATAGGTATGTATATATTTAAATAAATATATATATGATTTGAAATATAATTTATGATGTAATTGTTAGAAATTAATTATGTAAAAATAATAATTATTATTTAAAATATATTTCTATATATAAATAAAGTATATTAAAAATAAATATATTAAATAATTGTAATACCCATTTGATGTTTCGATTAATATTAAACAAGTTAAATTCAAACTATTGTAATTTTAAAATAAAAGGAGATACGAAAATGAGTTCTATAGATTTTAGGCTTACTAAAATTATAATTAGGACCTAGTTAATTAATTTCAACACTTTTTATTTTTTACCCATAAATGAGAGGGACAGTTGAGAAAATTTTTATTTAATAGTTAATGACTAAATTTTATACCATAATGACCAAAATAAATAAATATAATTAATTTAAAAATATGGAATTTTCCTGAACACTGTTATCCGCCACTTATTAACAACGGAGTACGATACATTACCCTATTAACTGTCGGCAACATAAAGTGAGGCTGCTGATTTATTAAAACACGTTTAATTAACTCTATGATTATTTAATATATTATTATTAGGATCAATGATTATATTATAAATACATATACATACTGGGTTCTTTCTAAATAGATAATCATCAACCTCATATCTCTCTATGTTAGCCGAGAACCACCATAATCATCACCACTAGGTGATCATAACCTACAACTTCTACAATTTGATCCCTTGTTCACTACTTCCATTCGATAACTACAACAACTACATATACACACATGCTCGACTCCAACATCCGCAACAAACCACCTATAACTGTCACTTACATCACCTCCTTCCTTCTTGTGACAACCAACACCATAAACCCGCTACCATCACGTCCCTCTCTCATGATCTCTCCTTCCCTCCCCTACATCTAGTCGAAGGAACCATCACACCACTGCCAAAATATTTTTTTTGTGTTGTAAATCGAACAATCAAGCACTATTATTATTTTTCTTCCTTCTTTTTCTGTGAACCCGACAACCCATGCCACCACCATTTCTTTGTAGAGCCAATAATCACCATTACACATTTTAATTAGTTTCCTGTTTTCAGTCGAGGACTACGCTAACCACCATCGACTACTTAAATCCACTACAAACCGTCACCACAACCACCACGACCACCCTATATTTCTCCCGCGTTAACAACCCATCATCACCTTCTTTCGCTACCATTAATCACCACTTCACAATCACCTCCATGAACACCACCTTGAGATAACCACTACCGAATTTTGGTTTCTCCGGTTACTGTTGTCTGGTTTCAGTTCCAACCGCTAACAAACACCCACACCTATCGAATGTATATATAATTTTTTTTTTTGAAAAAGGTTAACATGGAAGTTTATAATAATAAGATGATGGAACAAGTGGGGGACATATTGGCCGACAAAAGAAAAAGAGTAACCAATTGAAGTATCTAACGTCATACTGCAAATTTTTTTTAATATATATGATTTCATTTTTAAACCCCACTTGCGAATAAACTATACTGCAGCTAAAGTTTATCATATTTCTTAATATGTCCCATGCATGTACTTGTATGGTTGGACCGGAGATCACAAAATTTGTTTACTGACGGGCTTGAGTTAATTGTTGGGCCGATTGAAGAATATAATTGGGCCATGAACCGAAGGCCCGTTTAGGTTCCTTTTTTGGCCGAGAGTCTTGTTCAGGTAGAGCCATGTACGTATATTTTTTTTGTTGATGATGGTGTTAGCGAGATCGTGATAATGGTTAGGATCATAGAAGCATGTGATTATCATGAAGTGTTAGACCGAGTTCCAATGATTGTTTCCTAATGAACCGAAACCCATCACATGCCCATTTCAAAATTTAGATGAGGAAGATTAGATTATGAGTATGATTATGATAATCGGGTACGATATGACGATAATGAAGTTAGGATAATAAAATTGTTAACCGTAAGGATGATGATGAATGAGATTAAATGGGTTAGTTTTTGAAGAAGGAGGAGAAACAAAAACAATACGGGTTAAAGATACTTAAATCGGGATATTGATCAGGAAAAGCAAAGATAGAAGGACGGTTCAAGGTGTTTGTGTTATACGAGAGGTCGGGGGTTCGAACCTAGACTTTGACAATTTTTTTGGAAAAGAAGGAGAAGGGGAAATAGTGTTATACAGGTTAAAATAAAATAATCTAAGAAGCTAAAACAGAAAAACGAGTTAGATTGAATGGTTTGGTTATATATTTGGGGAATTAGAGGTCAAGGGTTCGAGACTTGGGAGCAACATTTTTTTTAGAGATATAGTTAAGGCTAGAAAGATGGGTTAAATAAAATAAATATGGGGTTTAAACCAAGATTGAGCTAGTAGTTAAATGGTTAAGGATATTAGCGGGATGTCGCGGGTTCAAACCCGGACTTGGGCATCATCTTTAAGGACTACTTATTTGAGGTAGTTATTTATTATTTATTTATTTTTATTATTATTATTTTATTATTATTATCCTTATTATCATTATTATCATTATCATTATCATTATCATTATCATTATTATTATTATTATTATTATTATTATTATTATTATTATAAATAAATAATACCTATATAAAAAGATATATATTTATTTCATATATCATAACTAAATTAATATTACATACTAATTTTTAAATAAAATGTTATTATCTATAAAAATATGAAATAGTTATAATTAATCTAGTTATTACAATAACATATAAATTATCAAGATAACAAGTATATTAATATTAATAAATAAATTTGTGTGAATATTACATACTAAATTTATATAACTAATATAGGTTCGTGAATCCGAGGCCAACCCTGCATTGCTCAGTTGTTCAATATAGTCATATGTATTTTTACTACAAAATACATTAGGTGAGTTCATTTGATTCCCTTTTACTCTTTACATTTTTGGGACTGAGAATACATGCGCTGTTTTTACAACTGCTTTATTACATGCTTTTGAAGTATATTTTGAACTGCGAATACATGAAATGCTTTTATGAATGTTTGACGGGATAGACACAAGCAAAACATTCCTCGAATGAATTATTATGCAGACAGAAGTTCTGCGGATTATTGTTGAATTATGTGGACATGATAATTGCCACCGTTGAATTATGTGGACATGATAATTGCCACCGTTGAATTATGTGGACATGATAATTGCCACCATTGAATTATGTGGACATGATAATTGCCACCAATTGATATGAATGTTATGTATCGAGAGAATGATTTTATACACAGGTTATGTGTATGTTATTTTTGTGCACGAGATATGTGTACGGTTACTAAGATTTATGAAAGATGATTTCGTACACGAGAAATGTGTACTGTATTTAAAAGATATCGCATGTACATTACAGGTGGGTATAGGATTCGGGCCCATTTGTACCATGCAGGATTTAAATCTTGTGGTCTATCAAAATGATGAATTTTATTGTTTACAATAAACCTATGAACTCACCAACCTTTTGGTTGACACTTTAAAGCATGTTTATCCTCAGGTATGAAAGAAACCTTCCGCTGTGCAATTGCTCATTTACATGGAGTCATTTATAGCATATAGAAGTCTGTTCATCGCGATGGTACCAGATGTTATTGTATTCGTTCAGGAAGATTTTGGACGGGGTATGACATGTGGTATCAGAGCGGTGGTCTTAGCGAACCAAGTCTTGCATTAGTGTGTCCAACAGGTAGTTGTTAGGATGCATTAGTGAGTCTGGACTTCGACCTAGTAGTTGTTGAGTTATATTAAAGAGTCTGGACTTGAATCTGGTCGGCATGTTAAAAGTTTTGCTTATCATTTTTGTCGAAAAATATCTACCTATCATTTTTAGTCTCGGCACGTCTTATTGCAATTATTGCATAGATGGTGTACAGACAAAATTCATATCCCATCACATTAAACCTCGTCTGACACGTTTCCTAAATTCTCTCCGTAAACTACGGGAGCTTCTGTACTATATACAGGTATTCTATGTAATTAGAATATCATTCGATATCCAAAAATCATTACATATCAAAGACCCTTTATCTAACCGTACCAAATGAACTCACCACTAGTTCAAATTCCTCAGATTCCGACATGAATTTCCACTCGAGCTTCGAAAGCAGTGTCACCAGAATGAATAAACCAATCATCCATCCCCAATTCATCTGATGGGTTCGTAGTCGACTTAATCAAGGGAGACGCGAAGAAGTCGATCCTTTCCACAAACCGAATTCACCTCTTGGCGAAGAACCGAAAGCACTTACCGGCGAACCAGCCCAAAACACCATTTTCATTCTCATTTCCCGAATATCTGGCCATGATTAGATACTATTTCAAAAATTAAAACCTTACTCACTCGCTCGTTCCTACCGACAATCATCCCGGAATAATATAAGAAGTCGACGAACTTCGCGCTCGATTAATAAATTTGGAAAATATGGTGCAAAACGTACCAGCTTCAGCAACATCACCGGCATCAACAGTACCACCAACAACACAAGTTTCAACATCACAAGCCCCAATATCTCAGTCTGTACCTCCAGCATAATCATCATAGTATATGATGTCCTACATCGATTATCTTCGTTCTACATGATGTTCTACATCATTTATCTTCGTTTGACATGGCAATTATGTAATCTCTAATGTTTTAGAGATTATATATTCTTGTTCTAACGGTAAATCAAATGAGATTAATATCATATTGACTCATCAAATCCATGATTACATCTGAGAAAAATATATATGTAAGTATATTTTCATAAAGATTGTAATTAAAAATTCTTTTGTACAAACTGTTAATGGTGAAAATATTTTAACGGGTAGGTAACACCCTAGAAATATTTAGATTTCACATTAATAAGTTACACTGTACATTCTTCGAATTTGGTTCAACAGTCATTTACTATCCTACTTACATCCACAAGATATACGAATCCGTTCACCACAAATAACCATTTTTTTTATTCGATTTCATATTTGGATTTTTACCTATCAGGATTTAACAAGGGGCATAATGAAGAAAACATTGGACAATTAAAATGAATTAAAATATTGATTATAACATATGAAACTAAACAATTCTTCAAGCCTGCCACTTGATTTCATCTTAAACCTCATTTGTATCTTGACGATTACAATCTGCGTTCAAACCTTTCATGATTCTCGAAAACACCTCGATAGAGAGGATGAATCAACCGCACTTCATCTACGTAAGAAAAGATTTATGCATATAGTTTTGCATCTGAAAAACCCTCGAAAACTGAGTAAACGTTTAACACGTAGCTGTGCAAATTCCTTTAGTGTTATTATTACCCAAAATAACTTTGCAACTCTTCTTCAAAATAGTTAATTTTGTCACAGCTCCAGCAAGACAACTTCAACTTTTTGTTCGAAACAATCTTATTATAACCTTAATATATATGTGTGCTCATTTATTGTCACCAGAGAACCTTTTTATAATCCATCATATTACCATCAGCGTTTAATCATCTAAAAACACAATTCTCTTGAAACTACCTCAGATTAATACCGACGATTCAGATATGGTTGCATTAAATGCAGAGAAAACAGTAAAATTGTAAATGGCCTAAATGACCAAGGGTTTGATGATAAAGAATGAAGTGTTGGGAACGCACGATTAAAAATTTGTTACCAAAAAAAAAAAAAAAAAAAAAAACAGATTGAGCTAACTATGAAGGAGACCAAGGACAAATACAAGGACCAAACCCTATATTCAAAGAATCCAGGTAATTCTGGATCCGATGAAATCTTTAGAGATTATCTTGCTCCGAAGTCAGGTTAAAATCTTGTGGAAAATTTTTCTTCATCAACCTTCGAACTTAGAAATTCCAAAATATCATCATCTTCGATATTTCTGAAGATATTTTCATAAATATTCTTGTCCAAAATTATCTACCTCTTCGTGTTTTCTGTATTTCATTATATTGGAAACTTCTATAAAATCTAAGTATAAACTATGAATGAATTGTGGAGAAGTGTTGGGAATTGAAGCATGAGTTAGTATAATATAATGGCGCTCGGCCAACGTGATTATATTACAGTAAGTCATGCTGAGTTTCTAATGGAATGTGATGATTCACAGGTTATATCGTCATCATGTGCCATATTACACGACTCTTTCATTCTACTTAATCTCTAAGCATATCATGGAAATATTTTCCTTGATATTTCTATTCTTTCGCAATTCTGACAGTTTGCTAATAAATCGTATGATTACATTTCCTTTCTGATTAGAAGACGTCTTTAAATTCTTGGAATCCCGGAATTCAACCGAGACAACTACGAACCTGATTTTTTTTAAATTCAAACGTGACTACGTCAAAAGTTAAGACATCATTGCATCATTTCGTTCTTTTATGCTAGCTTCAGGAGTACGCTTCGAGTATCGAGTTATTTTATCCATGATACTCAATGTTGATAAAAATCTTATTTTCAACTTATATTCGTCATGAAAACAATTCTATTGTTATCCATGACAATCCCACTCAAATTTCGGGACGAAATTTCTTTAACGGGTAGGTACTGTGACGACCCGAAAAATTCCGACCAAATTTAAACTTAATCTTTGTATGAGTTCGACACGATAAGCAAAGTCTGTTAGGTTGAGTTTCGAAATTTTGAACTGTTCAATTGACCATCGACCGTTCTCGACAATTCACGAACAACTATTTATAAATAGGTATGTATATATTTAAATAAACATATATATGATTTGAAATATAATTTATGATGTAATTGTTAGAAATTAATTATGTAAAAATAATAATTATTATTTAAAATATATTTCTATATATAAATAAAGTATATTAAAAATAAATATATTAAATAATTGTAATACCCATTTGATGTTTCGATTGATATTAAACAAGTTAAATTCAAACTATTGTAATTTTAAAATAAAAGGAGATACGAAAATGAGTTCTATAGATTTTAGGCTTACTAAAATTATAATTAGGACCTAGTTAATTAATTTCAACACTTTTTATTTTTTATCCATAAATGAGAGGGACAGTTGAGGAAATTTTTATTTAATAGTTAATGACTAAATTTTATACCATAATGACCAAAATAAATAAATATAATTAATTTAAAAATATGGAATTTTCCTGAACACTGTTATCCGCCACTTATTAACAACGGAGTACGATACATTACCCTATTAACTGTCGGCAACATAAAGTGAGGCTGCTAATTTATTAAAACACGTTTAATTAACTCTATGATTATTTAATATATTATTATTAGGATCAATGATTATATTATAAATACATATACATACTGGGTTCTTTCTAAATAGATAATCATCAACCTCATATCTCTCTATGTTAGCCGAGAACCACCATAATCATCACCACTAGGTGATCATAACCTACAACTTCTACAATTTGATCCCTTGTTCACTACTTCCATTCGATAACTACAACAACTACATATAGACACATGCTCGACTCCAACATCTGCAACAAACCACCTATAACTGTCGCTTACATCACCTCCTTCCTTCTCGTGACAACCAACACCATAAACCCGCTACCATCACGTCCCTCTCTCATGATCTCTCCTTCCCTCCCCTACATCTAGTCGAAGGAACCATCACACCACTGCAAAAATATTTTTTTTGTGTTGTAAATCGAACAATCAAGCACTATTATTATTTTTCTTCCTTCTTTTTCTGTGAACCCGACAACCCATGCCACCACCATTTCTTTGTCGAGCCAATAATCACCATTACACATTTTAATTATTTCCTGTTTTCAGTTGAGGACTACGCTAACCACCATCGACTACTTAAATCCACTACAAACCGTCACCACAACCAGCACGACCACCCTATATTTCTCCCTCGTTAACAACCCATCATCACCTTCTTTCGCTACCATTAATCACCACTTCACAATCACCTCCATGAACACCACCTTGAGATAACCACTACCGAATTTTGGTTGCTCCGGTTACTGTTGTCTGGTTTCAGTTCCAACCGCTAACAAATACCCACACCTATCGAATGTATATATTTTTTTTTTTTTTGAAAAAGGTTAACATGGAAGGTTATAATAATAAGATGATGGAACAAGTGGGGGACATATTGGCCGAAAAAAGAAAAAGGGTAACCAATTGAAGTATCTAACGCCATACTGCAAATTTTTTTTAATATATATGATTTCATTTTTAAACCCCACTTGCAGCTAAAGTTTATCATATTTCTTAATATGTCCCATGCATGTACTTGTATGGTTGGACCGGAGATCACAAAATTTGTTTACTGACGGGCTTGAGTTAATTGTTGGGCCGATTGAAGAATATAATTGGGCCATGAACCGAAGGCCCGTTTAGGTTCCTGTTTTGGCCGAGAGTCTTGTTCAGGTAGAGCCATGTACGTATATTTTTTTTTGTTGATGATGGTGTTAGCGAGATCGTGATAATGGTTAGGATCATAGAAGCATGTGATTATCATGAAGTGTTAGGCCGAGTTCCAATGATTGTTTCCTAATGAACTGAAACCCATCACATGCCCATTTCCAAATTTAGATGAGGAAGATTAGATTATGAGTATGATTATGATAATCGGGTACGATATGACGATAATGAAGTTAGGATAATAAAATTGTTAACCGTAAGGATGATGATGAATGAGATTAAATGGGTTAGTTTTTGAAGAAGGAGGAGAAACAAAAACAATACGGGTTAAAGATACTTAAATCGGGATATTGATCAGGAAAAGCAAAGATAGAAGGACGGTTCAAGGTGTTTGTGTTATACGAGAGGTCGGGGGTTCGAACCTATACTTTGACAATTTTTTTGGAAAAGAAGGAGAAGGGGAAATAGTGTTATACAGGTTAAAATAAAATAATCTAAGAAGCTAAAACAGAAAAACGAGTTAGATTGAATGGTTTGGTTATATATTTGGGGAATTAGAGGTCAAGGGTTCGAGACTTGGGAGCAACATTTTTTTTAGAGATATAGTTAAGGCTAGAAAGATGGGTTAAATAAAATAAATATGGGGTTTAAACCAAGATTGAGCTAGTAGTTAAATGGTTAAGGATATTAGCGGGATGTCGCGGGTTCAAACCCGGACTTGGGCATCATCTTTAAGGACTACTTATTTGAGGTAGTTATTTATTATTTATTTATTTTTATTATTATTATTTTATTATTATTATCCTTATTATCATTATTATCATTATCATTATCATTATCATTATTATTATTATTATTATTATTATTATTATTATTATTATTATTATTATTATTATTATTATTATAAATAAATAATACCTATATAAAAAGATATATATTTATTTCATATATCATAACTAAATTAATATTACATACTAATTTTTAAATAAAATGTTATTATCTATAAAAATATGAAATAGTTATAATTAATCTAGTTATTACAATAACATATAAATTATCAAGATAACAAGTATATTAATATTAATAAATAAATTTGTGTGAATATTACATACTAAATTTATATAACTAATATAGGTTCGTGAATCCGAGGCCAACCCTGCATTGCTCAGTTGTTCAATATAGTCATATGTATTTTCACTACAAAATACATTAGGTGAGTTCATTTGATTCCCTTTTACTCTTTACATTTTTGGGACTGAGAATACATGCGCTGTTTTTACAACTACTTTATTACATGCTTTTGAAGTATATTTTGAACTGCGAATACATGAAATGCTTTTATGAATGTTTGACGGGATAGACACAAGCAAAACATTCCTCGAATGAATTATTATGCAGACAGAAGTTCTGCGGATTATTGTTGAATTATGTGGACATGATAATTGCCACCGTTGAATTATGTGGACATGATAATTGCCACCGTTGAATTATGTGGACATGATAATTGCCACCATTGAATTATGTGGACATGATAATTGCCACCAATTGATATGAATGTTATGTATCGAGAGAATGATTTTATACACAGGTTATGTGTATGTTATTTTTGTGCACGAGATATGTGTACGGTTACTAAGATTTATGAAAGATGATTTCGTACACGAGAAATGTGTACTGTATTTAAAAGATATCGCATGTACATTACAGGTGGGTATAGGATTCGGGCCCATTTGTACCATGCAGGATTTAAATCTTGTGGTCTATCAAAATGATGAATTTTATTGTTTACAATAAACCTATGAACTCACCAACCTTTTGGTTGACACTTTAAAGCATGTTTATCCTCAGGTATGAAAGAAACCTTCCGCTGTGCAATTGCTCATTTACATGGAGTCATTTATAGCATATAGAAGTATGTTCATCGCGATGGTACCAGATGTTATTGTATTCGTTCAGGAAGATTTTGGACGGGGTATGACAATATTAATTTGGGTCGAGGTAATTTCTATAACATCATATGAATCCTCATCGGGATCCTATTCATCGGAAAATTGATAATCTTCCCAATATTTTGCTTCCTTAGTGGAAATACCATTGACCATTTTTGACTTTGGTCCGTTGGTTGAGGATTTTCTTTTATTTAAACGATTTACTGTAGGTATCAATATTTCTTCCTCCGGAACCTCTTCTTCTTCCGGTTCCTCCTCTTTCGATTCCTCTTCTTCCGGTTCCTCCTCTTTCGGTTCCTCCTCTTCCGGTTCCTCTTCGGAAATTTGTGAATCTTCCCAAAGAATATTCGACTCTTCATTATTATTAGGTGAGTCGATGGGATTTGTACTAGAGGTAGACATCTATCACACAATATCAAACACGTTAAGAGATTAATATATCACATAATATATACATGTTAATAATATATAGTTTTCAACAAAAAATGTTAAGCAATCATTTTTGATGAAAAAAACGGTCGAAGTCCAGACTCACTAATGCATCCTAACAAACTCGGTAAGACACACTAATGCAAAAATTCTGGTTCTCTAAGACCAACGCTCGGATACCAACTGAAATGTCCCGTTCATATTGATTATAAACGTTCCATATTAATTGATTTCGTTGCGAGGTTTTGACCTCTATATGAGACGTTTTTCAAAGACTGTATTCGTTTTTAAAACAACCATAACCTTTATTTTATCGACAAGGTTAAAAGGACACCACCTAGATTATCAGAAATGATAATCTAAAAATATCACACTTACACACTACCAATACATATTGGTTTACAATATTAATATGTTACAACAAAGTAAATCTCGAATGCAGTTTTAAACAATATTATACAAGCATGCTGACACCAAATCTTGTCCATATATTAGCATGCAACAGCAGAAGCTCTTAATAATCACCTGAGAATAAACATGCTTTAAACGTCAACAAAAATGTTGGTGAGTTATAGGTTTAACCTATATATCAAATTGTAATAACAGGCCACAAGATTTCATTTTTCAATAACATGCAATCTGTATAAAAATCATTCGTATGGTTGAACACCTGGTAACCGACATTAATAAATGCATCTAGAATATCCCCATATATAAATATCGAAGTACTAAAGCAGTTCAAATTCTCTGACTGGGGCTTGTCAATGGCCCATAGATCTATCTTTAGGATTCGCGTCAATTGGTGGCAATTATAATAAACACCAATTCTTATGTTACCAAGTTCAACAAGGGCGATATCCGGTATAACGATTCAACATAGAATGTAGTTTCAATACTTGTGTCTATTTTGTAAATCATTTTCAAAACTGCATGTATTCTCATCACAAAATATTAGATTTTTAAAAGTGGGACTATAACTCACTTTCACATATTTTTACTTCGTCGGGAAGTAAGACTTGGCCACTGGTCGATTCACGATCCTATAACAAATATGTACATATATATCAAAGTATGTTCAAAATATATTTACAACATTTTTAATACGTTTTGCTTGTTTTAAGTTTATTAAGTCAGCTGTCCTCTAACCATCCAAGCATAGCCTGGGTGGCCACCAGGTCTTCCAATGAAGCAAGAGGTCACGAGTTCGATTCCCTTCAAGGCAAATACCTTGGGGCGAGCTCCATTTAGTGACTGATTGACTAGAGGATGACTTGCCTGGTAGCGGTGGAGGACTGGCTTGCCTTTTAGCTGGGGTTTACCAACTAGAGGGGAGTCATTATGGCTCGTCGCTAAGGGGGTTCCTCGTAAAAAAAAAAGTCAGCTGTCCTCATTGGTAACCTACAACTAGTTGTCCACAGTTAGATGTATAGAAAATAAAGCAATATATATTATCTCGAATCAATCCACGACCTCGTGTATACAAGCCTCAGGCTAGATCACAACTCAAAGTATATATAATATTTTGGAATCAACCTCAACCTTGTATAGCTAACTCCAACATTACTGCATATAGAGTGTCTAAGGTTGTTCCGAAATATATATATATAGATGGGTCGATATGATATGTCAAAATATTGTATTCGTGTCTACGGTATCCCAAGATTACATAATATATTAGAATACATGTATAATACAATATGAGTTAGCTAGGATATGATTAATATAGCTTTGTTACCAATTTTCACGTAGCTACAACAAGAAAAAATTATCCAATCTTGTTTTACCCATAACTTCTTCGTTTTAAATCAAATTTTGAGTGATTCGAGTTGCTATGATTTCATATTGAACTTTAGTTTATGAATCTAAATAGAAAAATTATAAGTTTATAGTCGGAAATACAGATTACAAGTCGTTTTTGTAAAGGTAGTCATTTCAGTTGAAAGAACGACGTCTAGATGACCATTTTGGAAAACATACTTTCACTTTGAGTTTAACCATGATTTTTGGATATAGTTTCATGTTCATAAGAAAAATCATTTTCCCAGAAGAATAACTTTTATATCAAAGTTTATCATAGTTTTTAATTAACTAACCCAAAACATCCCGCGGTGTTACTACGACGGTGTATATCCGGTTTTACGGTGTTTTTCGTATTTTCAGGTTTTAAATCATTAAGTTAGCATATCATATAGATATAGAACATGTTTTTAGTTGATTTTAAATGTCAAGTTAGAAGGATTAACTTTTGTTTGCGAACAAGTTTAGAATTAACTAAACTATGTTCTAGTGATTACAAGTTTAAACCTTCGAATAAGGTAGTTTTATATATATGAATTGAATGATGTTATGAACATCATTATTACCTCAGGTTTTGTAGATAAACCTACTGGAAATAAAAAAAATAGATCTAGCTTCAAAGGATCCTTGGATGGCTTGAAAGTTCTTGAAGCAAAATCATGACACGAAAACAAGTTCAAGTAAGATTTCCACTCGAAATAAGATTGTTAAAGTTATAGAAATTGAATCAAAGTTTGAATATGAGTATTACCTTATATTAGAAAGATATCTTACTATAAATAAGAAAGATTTCTTAAGGTTGGATGATCACTCAAAGTGGATTTGCAAGATTGGAAGTAAGCTAGCAAACTTAGAAGTGTTGTTGGTGTGTTCTTGAGTAGTTGTTTTATAACTTGATTTATGTATGGATTTATGAACTAGATTGAACTAGATTTTATTGAATATGATGAAGAACACTTAGAACAAAGGAAGAACACTTGAGAGAGAGTAATTTGATTCAAGAAAATTGCAAAGTGAAAGTGTTTGTGAGCTCCCTCATTCACGTGAACTTAGCCTCTCCATATAGGCTCCATTAGTTTGTAATTTTGTGAGATATTTCATGCTAGATGTTAAATGATGGTTCCCACATGGTTAGGTGACTCACATGGGCTGCTAAGAGCTGATCATTGGTGCGTATATACCAATAGTAAATACATTTAGAAGTTAGGTATTGTACGAGTACGAATACGGGTTCATACGAGTAGACTTGTTGATGAAAAAGAATGAGGATGTAATTGTAAGCATTTTTGTTAAATAGAAGTACTTTGATAAGTGTCTTAAAGTCTTTTAAATGTGTATGAATACATATTAAAACACTACATGTATATACATTTTAACTGAGTCGTTAAGTCATCATTAGTCGTTACATGTAAGTGTTGTTTTGAAACCTTTTGGTTAACGATCTTGTTAAATGTTGTTAACCCATTGTTTATTATATCAAAAGAGATGTTAAATTATTATATTATCATGATAATATGATGTATTAATATATCTTAATTTGATATATACAGTTAAATATTGTTACAACGATAATCGTTACATATATGTCTCGTTTCGAAATCATTAAGTTAGTAGTCTTGTTTTTACATATGTAGTTCATTGTTAATACACTTAATGACATGTTTACTTATCATTTATCATGATTAAACATAGTGTATCAATATCTTAATATGATTCATATGTATTTAGTAAGAAGTTGTTATAACGATAATCGTTATATATATATCGTTTTCGAGTTTCTTAATTAAATAGTCTCATTTTTATGTATATAACTCATTGTTAAAACACTTAATGAGATACTTACTTATTATAATATCATGTTAACTATATATATAACCATATATATGTCATCATATAATTTTTACAAGTTTTAACATTCGTGAATCACCGGTCAACTTGGGTGGGCAATTGTCTATATAAAACCTATTTCAATTGTCTATATAAAACCTATTTCAATTAATCAAGTCTTAACAAGTTTGATTGCTTAACATGTTAGAAATAATTAATCATGTAAATATCAAATTCATTAAATATATATAAACATGGAAAAGTTCGGGTCACTACATTAATAGACCACAAGATTCTCATTTTTCATAAATATCACTACACTCGCAAGTGTATAAAATCCATTCGTATGATGAACACCTGGTAACCGATATTAACATAATGCATATAGAATATCCCCCGCATACTCGCAAGTATGCCATAAATATTGGCAATCGCAATCATCATTTAAATCGAAGTACTAAAGCATTCCAATTTCCAGAATGGGGTTTGTTAGGCCCATAGATCTATCTTTAGGATTCGCGTCAATTAGGCGTCATTTCCCTAATTCTTAGGTTACCAGACTTGAAGGGGAGATATTCGGTTTAAGAATCTAACCATACAATGTAGTTTTAAGTACTTATGTCTATTTCGTAAAACAGTTATAAAAGCAGCGCATGTATTCTCAGTCTCAAAAATATATATTGCAAAAGCATTTAAAAAGGGAGCAAATGAAACTCACTATTCAATATTTTGTAGTAAAAATATTCATACGACGATACTGAACAAAGCAGGGTTGGCCTCGGATTCACGAACCTATATCATTCATATATGTATTAATACACAAATCGGAATCGAATAAGTGTTTATTTTATTATTA
Organism: Rutidosis leptorrhynchoides; assembly: GCF_046630445.1. Lineage (NCBI taxonomy): Eukaryota > Viridiplantae > Streptophyta > Magnoliopsida > Asterales > Asteraceae > Rutidosis > Rutidosis leptorrhynchoides. The sequence goes on from NC_092337.1 coordinate 2,534,623, forward strand.
GTGATATAAATTCTCTTATTAATAACTTATATATATATATATATATATATATATATATATATATATATATATATATATATATATATATATATATATGTATATATATATATATATATATGTATATATATATATATATATATATATATATATATATATATATATATATATATATATATATATATATATATATATATATATTTCATTATCTATTCATTTTGTATAAAAATTTAATATAGTTAGCTTATGTATATTAAATAAAATTTTGTATATATATCATTTGTTTGTTGTAACTAGTAATTATAATAATACTTAAATAATATTTGTCATGTAAAAATGTTAATATTGATAATACTTAATATTACTAATAAAGGTAATAATGTTAATAATAACTCTATTAATCATAATAATGATGATAATTATAATATTCATAAAATTAATAGTAATACTTATAACATCATTTTTACATTATTTTCCATTATAATATAATTTTAATCATAGCTATGCCTTACTGTTCATTTATCTTTTACTCGTTCCTCTCGTTAACAATAATGTATAGTCTTTTCCAAGTTCTAGTTCATAATATTAACCATAATTAGTTATATTTATTAAAATAACTTTTACCTTATATTATCGTTAACTTTATGATCATAATTTTTTATATTAACTTTTTATCATAATAATCTTCATGATATATAACCATAATACTTTTATATTTAACTTTTAATAATCATAAGAATCTTATAATACTATATCTTTATTAAAATCGTCTAATTATTTACATCATCTTAAAATGATCATATTGTTACTATCTTATTCGGGTTCATATAATAATGTGGTTATTATAATTATAGTGTAATCATATTTATATTCATAAGTTACTAATAATAATAATAATGATGATGATGATGATAATAATAATAATAATAATAATAATAATAATAATAATAATAATAATAATAATAATAATAATAATAATAACAATAACAATAATAATAATAATAATAATAATAATAATAATAATAATAATAATAATAATAATAATAATAATAATAATAATAATAATAATAATAATAATAATAATAATAATGGAAATTTTTTATAGAAAGAACTACCTCAAACAAGCTTTAAAAAAAACGCCATAGCCAGGGCTCGAACCCGCGACCTCTCATTCCCTAACCACACGCCCAACCATTCCTCTATTTCGTATTAACTGAAGTAATTCGCGTTTTAATTAATAAAACCCGTATTTTCCGTTTTTCCCATTTCCTTCCAAAACTAAACCCCTTTATTTTGATCAATTGCATCTCATCCCAACAATACCATCATGTTCCAGGCCCAACAACAAAAAGTATTTACTGGTCGAGTAGAAGGTACAGCCCAAAACCTAATTTAGGTGTTCTCGACTCCAGCTATAGCCGGAAACAGGAAAGGAACAAAAAGAAAAAGGAAAAAAAAACAAAAAAAAATAGGTTATTCATCATAATCAACAATCATCATCATTCTCATCGTGTTGTCCATAATACCACCATCAACATAACGATATCCTCCACTATCATCATGATTTTATGTATAAACGTCATCTTCTGCTTAGTTTTATCAAAATCAAATCACAATCATCGTAATATTTATTCGCTGCAATAGGAAGACAAAAGCAGTCGCGAGTAGCAGCAGTGTACGAGTAGCAGGAGCTGTTAATCATCAACGTTAACTTCTTCACATAATCGTCATCATGCTTTATCACTGCTACTGTTCATCATCATGGTTATCGAACATCAACAGAACACGCAGATGCAGCAGTTTTTGGGTTGTTGTTCATCACAGTGGAACAAGAGAGAGGGAAGAGAGAAGTGAGTATAGTGGTGTTGTCGTGGTTTAATGGTTGTGGAATTTGTTTTTATGCTGACGGAATAGTAACAGAATAGTAGCAGTAAACGGTAGTGAGGGTGAGTTCTTATGGTGTTGAGTCGGGTTGGTACAAGAATGAAACGGAAAGAAAAATATGAGAACAAGTGCCATTCATAATTGGGTTTGTCCTCGTCCTACATAAACAAAAGCAAAAGTGCAGTAACACGTGATGGTGGGTAGTTTCCCAAATTGGTGGTGTTTTGTATTCGATTCTTGGCTATCAAAACAACCTAACAGTAGTGGTTAGCAAACGTAACATTGTAACTCGGACAACATCCATAGCTCAAGTTCGTGTGATGTTTTGGTGGTGAAGGTGTCGAAACATGAGCATAAAAATAAAGGAAGGTTGTGTTTTAATGGAGGTGGTGATGGTATGGGTTTAATGTGGTGATCGTTTGAAGATCCAAGCTGTGATGACGATGAGGGTGATGGTGTGCCAAGGTAGTGGTGGAGGTTTGATGGTTGGTGTTCTTTTATCTACATACCCTCGGTGTATATATATGTAAAGATATAAAAGATATGTTATGATATTAATAATTAATAATAGTTATATAATAATAATAATAATAATAATAATAATAATAATAATAATAATAATAATAATAATAATAATAATAATAATAATAATAATAATAATAATAATACAGTCAATATAAATTGACATTAAACAGAAAAAGGAGAGTGATGTTGGAATAAGGATAAACATTTGGACCCAAGTTTGTTATATTGATCACAAGGGAAACAGTAGCACATGGTAAACAACTAGTGGACATGAATGGTATTGAAAAGAATGCAGTGAAGCCGTCGAAATATTTGGTTTAATACTGCCGACAGTTCTCACGGAGTGTGTATCGTGTTCCATTGTTAATCAGTAGCGGATAAAAGTATTTGGAAAAATCCCATATTTTTAAATTAACTATATTTATTTATTTTGGTCATTATGGTATAAAATTTGATCATTATTTTATTAAATAAAAATTACATCAACTGTCCCTCTCAATTCTGGGTAAAATATAAAAAGTTCTAAAATTTAACAAACAGCTCCTAAATACATTTTTAATAAGTCTATAATTTATAGAACTCATTTTCGAATCAACATTTATTTTAAAATCTTATAAGTTTGAATCTAATTTGCTTAATATCAATCGGAACATCAAACGAGTATTACAATCATTTAATATTTATTTTTAATATACTTTATTTATATATATAGATATATTTTAAATAATAATTATTATAATATCCTATTTTTATTTTTACTTTACAAAAATTAATTTTTAATATCAACAACCTATAATACTTCAAATTATATTTCAAATTATTATTTATATACACACATATCTATTTACAATTAATTATTCGTGAATCGTCGAGCCCGGTCAAAGGGTAATTGATTTCATGAATATAATTTCAAAATTTTTGAGACTCAACATGACAGACTTTTCTTATCGTGTCGAAATCATATAAAGATCAAGTTTAAATTTAGTCGGAAATTTTCGGGTCGTCACAGTACCTACCCGTTAAAGAAATTTCGTCCCGAAATTTGAGTGAGGTCGTCATGGCTAAAAATAAGAATGTTTTCATGACGAATATGAGTTGATAAATATAGTTTTATCACTATCGAGTAATATAGATAAAACAATTCGATTACTCGAAGAGTACGAGTGAAGTTATCACAAAATAGTGAACTGGGAAAATAAGGTTCTTCTTGACTTTTGACATAATCAAGGTTGAATTTAGAAAACTAGGTGTGTCTTAGCTTTTGACGTTGTCTTGGTTGAATTCCGGAATTCAAGAGATATAAAGAAAATCTTCGAAATCTAAAAGATTTGATTCTTCGGCGAATAAGGAATTTAAGATCTCTATAATCAAATACGGTGATCTGCCTCGATTACTCTGTCTGATATTTCCATTATAAATTAAACTTTTCTCTTTCATTATTCTCACCATTCTTATACCTTCTTTCTTAGTTCATACATCCAAAAGATTGTGAAAATGCTTAATCCCGTTCTAATCCTTGATATCTTCCTAATTATCATTTCTGTCGTCCTTCTTTTTAATCTTCCCCCAGAAAAATCTATTTACTTTTACTATTACCTTGGGGTGATACTATTCTTAATTCTACCGTGTCTTTATATTGCTATTCGTATTAATATCTACGGTTTGTAACCTCCGTGTTGTTATTGGGCTTTATATTTTGTCTTATATTTTGGAGCTCTTTGCCTTTTTATTCTCCTCTCGACCTCTAGTAAAGCGAGTAATGGTCCAGAATTTGTAAATATGGAGTTTTTGAATTATCATAATATACAAGGTAGAAAGGAAAGGTAGTAGCACGATTTGATTTGTCAAATTACAAGAATATCCGGAAAAGACCGAATCATCAAGATAATATTTTCTTGATATTTTTTAGGTTAGATAGAATACAATAGTCGTGTAACATGGCACATGATGACGGTATGATCTGTGAATCATCACGTTCCATTAGAAACTCAACATGACTTACTGTAATATAATCACATTGATCAAGTGTCATTATATTATATTAATTCATGCATCAATTTCTTTACATTTCTTCAGAATTCATTCATAAATTAAACTTAAATTTTACAGAAGTTTCCAATATAATGAAACACAGGAAGCACGAAGAGGTATATAATTTCGGACGAGAATATTTATGAAAATTATCCTCAGAAATATCGAAGATATTTATGATGATATTTTGGAATTTCCAAGTTCGAAGGTTGATGAAGAAAAATTTTCCGCAAGATTTTAACATGACTTCGGAGCAAGATATTCTCTAAAGATTTCAACGGATCCAAAATTACATGGATTCTTTGGATATAGGGTATGGTCCTTGTATTTGTCCTTGGTCTCCTTCGTGGTTAGCTTAATCCGTTTTCTAGTTCCAACTTTTCTGAGCTTTTCCAACATACTATTCTTTATCATCAAACTTCCGACGATTAAGGTCGTTTACGGTTGCCTACAGTTTCTGCTGCTTCATTCAGCTTTTTTCAAAGTTCAATGTATTGATTAGTAGGCTGGGTGCTTTTCAAAATTTTAGAATTGAAGATCGTAATTCTAGGAGATAATTGTTATATGTATACATATAACTATTGATGTAGAAAGGCTACGAGATTCTAAATACTGATTGCTGATTCTCGATAATTGGTATGACAATTATTGTTACAGGGTATAGATGAATACATGATGGGGTTTCAAATGAATATAATGATTTTTCGGAAAGTCCAAATTCATTGATGTTGCTGGTAAATTTACTGCTAATGTGCTGAAATTTAACAGTTCCCCGGTAACGATGACGCCAGGAAATCTTATATATCGAGGTTATAATAAGGCTAATTCGAATGGAAGTCAAAGTTGATTTACTGAAGTTGTGACAAAATTGGCTAATTTGAAAAAGAGTTGAAATGTTATTTTCGGTAATAACAATGCCAAAGGAGCTAGTACAGACAGGTGTTAAACGTTTACACAGGTTCTGAGTGTTTTCAGGTGCATAACTATATGCATCAATCTATTCTTCCGTAGATGAAGTGTGGTTGGTTCATCCTATCGATTGAAGTGTTTTCAAGAATTATGAAATGTTTGAATCGCAGATTGTAATCGTCAAGATACAAATGAGGTTTAAGATGAAATCAAGTGGCAAACTTGAAGAATTGTTTAGTTTCATATGTTATAATCAATATTTTAATTCATTTTAATTGTCCAATGTTGGCAGTCCACAGTTAGCAGTCCACAATTAGTAATCCAATAATTCATATATGGTTTAATATATAATATTCGAATTAATTAATATGTGTCGTGACCCGTTATATACATGTCTCAGACTCGATCACAACTCAAAGTATATATATTATTTGAGAATCAACCTCAACCCTATATAGCTAACTCAAGCATTACTGCATATAGAGTGTCTATGGTTATTCCAAATAATATATATTGATGCGTCGATATGATATGTCAAAACCTTGTATACGTGTCCCGATATTTAAAGTGCGTAAAATAAATAACAGAAATTAAATGACGATAAATAAAATTGCGAGAATTAAAATTGCGAAAATTAAATTGCGATAAATAAAGGTAATAAGGAGTTAACAGCCAGCTAGGAACAGTTAGCTAGGAATAGTTAGCGTGGATTCTTAACAAAATTTCTCATAGTTAATTTGTGTGTTTCTAACAAATTTTATTTTGTCCAATGTTTTCTTCATTATGCTACTTGTTGGATTCTGCTAATTCAAAATCCAAATATGAAATTGATGGAAAATGGTTATTCTGCGGTGAACGGATTCGTATATCTATGGATGTAAGTAGGATAGTAAATGACTGTTGAATTAGATTCAAAGAATGTACAACGTAACTTATTAATGTGAAATCTAAATATCTCTCGGGTATTACCTACCCGTTAAAATATCTTCACGATTAACAGTTTGTACAAAAGAATTTTTAATTACGATCTTTATGAAAATATACTTACATATATATTTTCTTCAGATGTAATCATGAATTTATAGATATCGATTGTTAAATTGTTGATGAAAGATGTGAATGATAACATATGTGAATTAACTATGATGGAAGCTCTTTAAAGCTTCTTTTATCTTTCTCGGGTATTACCTACCCGTTAAAAATTCACACGTCATAGTTAATATGAAAAGAATTTTTATTACGATCTCGAGATATACATAAATATATATACATATATCTTTCAATTGTGAACAGAAAGTAATGAATTAATATTTCATAATTTATCATTCTCGGTACTCTTCGGTGTCTGTGGTGCTTACGGAGCTCGTGGTGATGGAAATGATGATGGTGCTGGTGGTGTTGCTGGTGGTGTTGGTACTGCTTGTGGTACCTGTGTAGTAGATGCGAGCCTAGCTTCCAAATCGAATACCGTCACCTCCAAGGTTTCTACTTTACGCTCGAGTCTATGAATTAGTTCTACCCATTCTTCCGTAATGTTTGTCAATTCTTGATATTTAGTTCAAAGTCTTCTAACTTCTTCTAATAATCCTATCTGATTAGAATTCGGGAGTAGAGGACGAATACTATCTTTAACGACATCGAGTCGACCTTCGAGGCAGAAAATCCATGCGAAAAGAGTGAAAACGGTATTGCGAACAGGTTCGTCGGTAAGCGGATCGAGCACTCCGACGTTAGGTGGTAAGTTCAGCTCGTGATATGGAGTACCTTCTTCATTTCTCCATAGGGTAAGTATTTCGCGAACCATCCCCATTTTCTAAAGAAATCACGGTAGTTGATTGGTTGGCGCGCTCCCGTCACGCTGTCTTCGGAGTCAGAGGAACTTGGTCGATTCGTAGAGGTCATCTTACGTGATCACAGAAAAGATTTTTGGTATGAAAAGTTTAGTGACAGCAAATGATAGTTGGATGGTATTCTCAATGCATAATATGTATAGATATATATAGTACCAGGATCCCTTAAATTACGGAGAAATTTACGGAAGATATCAGGCAAAGTTTACTGTAATAGATACGCTAAGATGTGAACTTTGTCTATACACTATTCATGCAATCCAGGCAGTAAGATATGTCTAGATTAAAAATGATAAGCAAGAGATTTCCTGAGAATGATAAGCAGGTAATTTTCAACATGAAATGATAAGAAACACTTTTGACATGCAGACACGGTCGAAGTCCAGACTCACTAATGCATCTAAACAACTATCAGTTAGACACACTAATGCAAGACCTGGTTCGCTAAGACCACCGCTCTGATACCAACTGAAAGGATCCGTCCTAATCCATCTGTATGAATACATTACATTTGGTTACATCGCGACGTACTTGACCTCTATATGATACATTTTACAAACACTGCATTCATTTGTAAAAGACAAACTTTCATTACATCGAAAGTTGACAGGCATGCATACCCTTTCATAATATATCCAAACTATAAATGAATTAATAGTAATCTTGTTGAACTCAATGACTCGAATGCAACGTCTTTTGAAATATGTCATGAATGTCTCCAAGTAATATCTCTAAAGGAGCAAATGCATAGCGAAAGATTTCTTTCAAACCTGAGAATAAACATGCTTTCAAGTGTCAACCAAAAGGTTGGTGAGTTCATTAGTTTATCATAAACATTCGTTTTCATCATTTTAATAGACTACAAGATTCTCATATTTCATAAATATCATTACACTCGCAAGTGTATAAAATCCATTCGTATGATGAACACCTGGTAACCGACATTAACATAATACATATAGAATATCCCCCGCATACTCGCAAGTATGTCATAAATATTGGCAATCGCAATCACCATTTAAATCAAAGTATTAAAGCATTCCAATTACCAGAATGGGGTTTGTTAGGCCCATAGATCTATCTTTAGGATTCGCGTCAATTAGGGGCCATTTCCCTAATTCTTAGGTTACCAGACTTGAAGGGGTGATATTCAGTTTAATAATCCAACCATACAATGTAGTTTTAAGTACTTGTGTCTATTTCGTAAAACAGTTATAAAAGCAGCGCATGTATTCTCAGTCTCAAAAATATATATTGCAAAAGCATTTAAAAGGGGAGCAAATGAAACTCACTATTCAATATTTTGTAGTAAAAATATTCATACGACGATACTGAACAAAGCAGGGTTGGCCTCGGATTCACGAACCTATATCATTCATGTATGTATTAATACACATAATCGGAATCGAATAAGTGTTTATTTTATTATTAGTGATATAATTTCTCATATTAATAACTTATTATATATATTTCATTATCTATTCATATTGTATAAAAATTTAATATAGTTAGGTTATGTATATTAAATAAAATTTTGTATATATAACATTTGTTTGTTGTAACTAGTAATTATAATAATACTTAAATAATATTTGTCATGTAAAAATGTTAATATTGATAATACTTAATATTACTAATAAAGTTAATAATGTTAATAATAACTCTATTAATGATAATAATGATGATAATTATAATATTCATAAAATTAATAGTAATACTTATAACATCATTTTATATTATTTTCCATTACAATATAATTTTAATCATAGCTATGCCTTACTGTTCGTTTATCTTTTACTCGTTCCTCTCGTTATCAATAATGTATAGTCTTTTCCAAGTTCTAGTTCATAATATTAACCATAATTAGTTATATTTATTAAAATAACTTGTACCTTATATTATCGTTAAGTTTATGATCATAATTTTTATATTAACTTTTTATCATAATAATCTTCATGATATATAACCATAATACTTTTATATTTAACTTTTAATAATCATAAGCATCTTATAATACTATATCTTTATTAAAATCGTCTAATTATTTACATCATCTTAAAATGATCATATTGTTACTATCTTATTCGGGTTCATATAATAATGTGATTATTATAATTATAGTGTAATCATATTTATATTCATAAGTTACTAATAATAATAATAATGATGATGATGATGATAATAATAATAATAATAATAATAATAATAATAATAATAATAATAATAATAATAATAATAATAATAATAATAATAATAATAATAATAATGATGGAAATTTTTGATAGAAAGAACTACCTCAAACAAGCTTTAAAAAAACGCCATAGCTAGGGCTCGAACCCGCGATCTCTCGTTCCCTAACCACACGCCCAACCATTCCTCTATTTTGTATTAACTGAAGTAATTCGCGTTTTAATTAATAAAACCCGTATTTTCCGTTTTTCCCATTTCCTTCCAAAACTAAACCCATTTATTTTGATCAATTACATCTCAGCCCAACAATACCATCATGTTCCAGGCCCAACAACAAAAAGTATTTACTGGCCCAGTAGAAGTTCAGCCCAAAACCTAATTAAGGTGTTCTCGACTCCAGCTATAACTGGAAACAGGAAAGGAACGAAAAGAAAAAGAAAAAAAAACAAAAAAAAACAGGTTATTCATCATAATCGTCAATCATCATCATTCTCATCGTGGTGTCCATAATACCACCATCAACATCACGATATCCTCCACTATCATCATGATTTTATGTATAAACATCATCTTCTGCTAAGTTTTATCAAAATCAAATCACAATCATCGTCATATTTATTCGCTGTAATAGGAAGACAAAAGCAGTCGCGAGTAGCAGCAGTGTACGAGCAGCAGGAGCTTTTAATCATCAACGTTAACTTCTTCACATAATCATCATCATGCTTTATCACCGCTACTGTTCATCATCATGGTTATCGAACATCAATAGAACATGCAGATGCAGCAATTTTTCGGTTGTTGTTCATCACAGTGGAACAAGAGAGAGGGAAGAGAGAAGTGAGTATAGTGGTGTTGTTGTGGTTTAATGGTTGTGGAATTTGTTTTTATGCTGACAGAATAGTAACATAATAGTAGCAGTAAACGGTAGTGAGGGTGAGTTGCTATGGTGTTGAGTCGGGTTCGTACAAGAATGAAACAGAAAGAAAAATATGAGAACAAGTGCCATTCGCAATTGGGTTTGTCCTCGTCCTACATAAACAGAAGCAAAAGTGCAGTAACACGTGATGGTGGGTGGTTTCCCAAATTGGTGGTGTTTTGTCTTCGATTCTTGGCTATCAAAACAACCTAACAGTAGTGGTTAGCAAACATAACAGTGAAACTCGAACAACATCCATAGCTCAAGTTCGTGTGATGTTTTGGTGGTGAAGGTGTAGAAACATGAGCATAAAAATAAAGGAAGGTTGTGTTTTAATGGAGGTGGTGATGGTACGGGTTTAATTTGGTGATCGTTTGAAGATCCAAGCTGTGATGACGATGAGGGTGATGGTGTGCCATGGTAGTGGTGGAGGTTTGATGGTTGGTGTTCTTTTATCTACATACTCTCGGTGTATATATATGTAAAGATATAAAAGATATGTTATGATATTAATAATTAATAATAGTTATATAATAATAACAATACAGTCAATATAAATTGACATTAAACAGAAAAAGGAGAGTGATGTTGGAATAAGGATAAACATTTGGCCCCAAGTTTGTTATATTGATCACAAGGGAAACAGTAGCACACGGTAAACAACTAGTGGACATGAATGGTATTGAAAAGAAAGCAGTGAAGCCATCGAAATATTTGGTTTAATACTGCCGACAGTTCTCACGGAGTGTGTATCGTGTTCCATTGTTAATCAGTAGCGGATAAAAGTATTCGGAAAAATCCCATATTTTTAAATTAACTATATTTATTTATTTTGGTCATTATGGTGTAAAATTTGATCATTAATTTATTAAATAATAATTACATCAACTGTCCCTCTCAATTCTGGGTAAAATATAAAAAGTTCTAAAATTTAACAAACAACTCCTAAATGCATTTTTAATAAGTCTATAATTTATAGAACTCATTTTCGGATCACCGTTTATTTTAAAATCATATAAGTTTGAATTTTGTTTGCTTAATATCAATCGGAACATCAAACGAGTATTATAATCATTTAATATTTATTTTTAATATACTTTATTTCTATATATATAGAGATATATTTTAAATAATAATTATTATAATATCCTATTTTTATTTTTACTTTATAAAAATTAATTTTTAATATCAACAACCTATAATACTTCAAATTATATTTCAAATTATTATTTATATATTTAAATACACACATATCTATTTACAATTAATTGTTCGTGAATCGTCGAGCACAGTCAAAGGGTAATTGATTTCATGAATATAGTTTCAAAATTTTCGAGACTCAACATGACAGACTTTGCTTATCGTGTTGAAATCATATAAAGATCAAGTTTAAATTTAGTCGGAAATTTTCGGGTCGTCACACTAGAGTTGTTAAATCAAACCCAAGAGTTGCTTTAAAAGGGTTTCATTCGATCGAGTCCCTCGCCATGGGGTGCTCCGATTTTATTTGTGAAAAAGAAAGATGGTAGTATGCGGATGTGCATCAATTATCAGGAGTTGAACAAAGTGACGATCAAGAATCGTTATCCATTGCCTCGGATTGACGATTTGTTTGACCAACTCCAAGGTGCGACGTATTTTTCCAAGATTGACGTACGGTCTGGCTATCACCAAGTGCGGGTCCGTGAGGAAGATATAGAGAAAATGGCCTTTCGAACTTGTTACAGGCATTTTGAGTTTGTTGTTATGCCTTTTGGTCTTACAAATACACCGGCGGCATTCATGAAACTTATGAACCGAGTGTGCCCACCTATGTTGGACAAGTCGGTAATTGTGTTCATTGACGACATACTTGTTTATTGTAAGAGTATGAAAGAACATGAACGCCATTTGCGTAAAGTGTTAAAGACGTTGCGGAATGAGATGTTGTATGCTAAACTTTCCAAATGTGAAATTTGGCTAAGGGATGTGCAATTCCTTGGCCATATTGTGAATAGAGAAGGTATACAAGTAGATCCGGGGAAGATAGAGACGGTGAAGAGTTGGGGACAACCGACTACGCCTACGGAAATTCGAAGTTTTCTCGGATTGGCCGGTTACTATCGTCGGTTTATCCAAGACTTTTCTAAAATCGCCTCTCCACTAACAAAGTTGACAAGGAATAACGTGAGGTTTAGTTGGGAAAATGAACAAGATATCACTATCCAATTGTTAAAAAAGAAGTTGTGTCAAGCTCCAGTTTGGTATTACCGGAAGGAATTGAAGATATGATGGTATATTGTGATGCCTCATTAAATGGAATCAGGTCTGTTCTAATGCAAAGAGGTAAAGTCATCGCTTATGCCTCTTGACAATTAAAGGAGCACGAAAAGAGATATCTGACTCATGATCTTGAATTGGTGGCGGTGGTTCATGCGTTAAAAATTTGGCGCCACTACTTGTATGGTGTCAAATGTACGATTTATTCGGATCATAAGAGTTTGAAACATCTCTTTAACCAACGAGATTTGAATTATCGTCAACGTAGGTGGATGGATGTGGTAAAATATTACGATTGTGAAATACTTTACCATCCGGGTAAGGCGAATGTGGTCGCGGATGCGTTAAGTTGAAAGAGTCAACATCCGGCGATACGAGTAGGATCGTTACGCATGATTATCACTAACGATTTTCTTGTAAAGGTTGGTGAGATTCAAATTGAAGCTTTTGTTAACAACAAACATGAGGAACAAATCATGGGGCAAACAGAGTCTATTACCTTAGGCCCGCATGGTTTGTTGTCCTTCCAAAGAAGGGTGTGGGTGCCTAGAATGGGGGATTTCCGATGTAGTGACCCGAACTTTTCCATGTTTATATATATATTAAATGAAATTGTTATTTACATGATTAAGTGTTTCCAACATGTTAAGTAATCAAACTTGTTAAGACTTGATTAATTGAAATAGGTTTCATATAGACAATTGACCACCCAAGTTGACCGGTGATTCACGAATGTTAAAACTTGTAAAAACTATACGATGCCATATATATGGTTATATATATAGTTAACATGATTTTATTATAAGTATGTATCTCATTAGATATTTTAACAATGAGTTATATACATAAAAATGAGACTATTAATTTAAGAAACTTGAAAACGATATATATAACGATTATCGTTATAACAACGTCTTACTAGGTACATATGAATCATATTAAGATATTGATACACTTGGTTAATTATGTTAAATGATAAGTAAATATATTATTAAGTGTATTAACAATGAAATACATATGAAAAATAAGACTACTAACTTAATGATTTCGAAAAGAGACATATATGTAACGATTATCGTTGTAACGACATTTAACTGTATATATATCATACTAAGATATATTATATATCATAATATCATGATAATATAACAATTTAACATCTCATTTGTTATAATAAACAATGGGTTAACAACATTCAACAAGATCGTTAACCTAAAGGTTTCAAAACAACATTTACATGTAACGACTAACGATGACTTAACGACTCAGTTAAAATGTATATACATGTAGTGTTTTAATATGTATTCATACACTTTTGAAAGACTTCAAGACACTTATCAAAATACTTCTACTTAACAAAAATGCTTACAATTACATCCTCGTTCAGTTTCATCAACAATTCTACTCGTATGCACCCGTATTCGTACGCGTACAATGTAGTGACCCGAACTTTTCCATGTTTATATATATTAATTGAGATTGATATTTACATGATTAAATGTTTCCAACATGTTAAGCAATCAAACTTGTTAAGACTTGATTAATTGAAATATGTTTCATATAGACAATTGACCACCCAAGTTGACCGGTGATTCACGAACGTTAAAACTTGTAAAAACTATATGATGACATATATATGGATATATATATATAGTTAACATGATACTATGATAAGTAAACATATCATTAAGTATATTAACAATGAACTACATATGTAAAAACAAGACTACTAACTTAATGATTTTTAAACGAGACATATATGTAACGATTATCGTTGTAAAGACATTTAATGTATATATATCATATTAAGAGATATTCATACATGATAATATCATGATAATATAATAATTTAAAATCTCATTTGATATTATAAACATTGGGTTAACAACATTTAACAAGATCGTTAACCTAAAGGTTTCAAAACAACACTTACATGTAACGACTAACGATGACTTAACGACTCAGTTAAAATGTATATACATGTAGTGTTTTAATATGTATTTATACACTTTTGAAAGACTTAAATACACTTATCAAAACACTTCTACTTAACAAAAATGCTTACAATTACATCCTCGTTCAGTTTCATCAACAATTCTACTCGTCTGCACCCGTATTCGTACTCGTACAATACACAGCTTTTAGATGTATGTACTATTGGTATATACATTCTAATGATCAGCTCTTAGCAGCCCATGTGAGTCACCTAACACATGTAGGAACCATCATTTGGCAACTAGCATGAAATATCTCATAAAATTACAAAAATATGAGTAATCATTCATGACTTATTTACATGAAAACAAAATTACATATCCTTTATATCTAATCCATACACCAACGACCAAAAACACCTACAAACACTTTCATTCTTCAATTTTCTTCATCTAATTGATCTCTCTCAAGTTCTATCTTCATGTTCTAAGTGTTCTTCATATATTCTACAAGTTCTAGTTACATAAAATCAAGAATACTTTCAAGTTTGCTAGCTCACTTCCAATCTTGTAAGGTGATCATCCAACCTCAAGAAATCTTTGTTTCTTACAGTAGGTTATCATTCTAATACAAGGTAATAATCATATTCAAACTTTGGTTCAATTTCTATAACTATAACAATCTTATTTCAAGTGATGATCTTACTTGAACTTGTTTTCGTGTCATGATTCTGCTTCAAGAACTTCGAGCCATCCAAGGATCCGTTGAAGCTAGATCCATTTTTATCTTTTCCAGTAGGTTTATCCAAGGAACTTAAGTTAGTAATGATGTTCATAAAATCATTCGATTCATATATATAAAGCTATCTTATTCGAAGGTTTAAACTTGTAATCACTAGAACATAGTTTAGTTAATTCTAAACTTGTTCGCAAACAAAAGTTAATCCTTCTAACTTGACTTTTAAAATCAACTAAACATATGTTATATATCTATATGATATGCTAACTTAATGATTTAAAACCTGGAGACACGAAAAACACCGTAAAACCGGATTTACGCCGTCGTAGTAACACCGCGGGCTGTTTTGGGTTAGTTAATTAAAAACTATGATAAACTTTGATTTAAAAGTTGTTATTCTGAGAAAATGATTTTTATTATGAACATGAAACTATATCCAAAAATTATGGTTAAACTCAAAGTGGAAGTATGTTTTCTAAAATGGTCATCTAGACGTCGTTCTTTCGACTGAAATGACTACCTTTACAAAAACGACTTGTAACTTATTTTCCGACTATAAACCTGTACTTTTTCTGTTTAGATTCATAAAATAGAGTTCAATATGAAACCATAGCAATTTTATTCACTCAAAACGGATTTAAAATGAAGAAGTTATGGGTAAAACAAGATTGGATAATTTTTCTCATTTTAGCTACGTGAAAATTTGTAACAAATCTATTCCAACCATAACTTAATCAACTTGTATTGTATATTATGTAATCTTGAGATACCATAGACACGTATACAATGTTTCGACCTATCATGTCGACACATCTATATATATTTCGGAACAACCATAGACACTCTATATGTGAATGTTGGAGTTAGCTATACAGGGTTGAGGTTGATTCCAAAATATATATAGTTTGAGTTGTGATCAATACTGAGATACGTATACACTGGGTCGTGGATTGATTCAAGATAATATTTATCGATTTATTTCTGTACATCTAACTGTGGACAACTAGTTGTAGGTTACTAACGAGGACAGCTGACTTAATAAACTTAAAACATCAAAATATATTAAAAGTGTTGTAAATATATTTTGAACATACTTTGATATATATGTATATATTGTTATAGGTTCGTGAATCAACCAGTGGCCAAGTCTTACTTCCCGACGAAGTAAAAAATCTGTGAAAGTGAGTTATAGTCCCACTTGTAAAATCAAATATTTTTGGGATGAGAATACATGCAGGTTTTATAAATGATTTACAAAATAGACACAAGTACGTGAAACTACATTCTATGGTTGAATTATCGAAATCGAATATGCCCCTTTTTATTAAGTCTGGTAATCTAAGAATTAGGGAACAGACACCCTAATTGACGCGAATCCTAAAGATAGATCTATTGGGCCTAACAAACCCCATCCAAAGTACCGGATGCTTTAGTACTTCGAAATTTATATCATATCCGAAGGGTGTCCCGGAATGATGGGGATATTCTTATATATGCATCTTGTTAATGTCGGTTACCAGGTGTTCACCATATGAATGCTTTTTATCTCTATGTATGGGATGTGTATTGAAATATGAAATCTTGTGGTCTATTGTTACGATTTGATATATATAGGTTAAACCTATAACTCACTAACATTTTTGTTGACGTTTTAAGCATGTTTATTCTCAGGTGATTATTAAGAGCTTCCGCTGTCGCATACTTAAATAAGGACGAGATTTGGAGTCCATGCTTGTATGATATTGTGTAAAAACTGCATTCAAGAAACTTATTTTGTTGTAACATATTTGTATTGTAAACCATTATGTAATGGTCGTGTGTAAACAGGATATTTAGATTATCATTATTTGATAATCTACGTAAAGCTTTTTAAACCTTTATTGATGAAATAAAGGTTATGGTTTGTTTTAAAATGAATGCAGTCTTTGAAAAACTTCTCATATAGAGGTCAAAACCTCGCAACGAAATCAATTAATATGGAACGTTTTTAATCAATAAGAACGGGACATTTCAGTTGGTATCCGAGCGTTGGTCTTAGAGAACCAGAATTTTGCATTAGTGTGTCTTATCGAGTTTGTTAGGATGCATTAGTGAGTCTGGACTTCGACCGTGTTTACTTGAAAAATGATTGCTTAACAAATTTTGTTGGAAACTATATATTTTTAACATGTGAATATTATGTGATATATTAATCTCTTAACGCGTTTGATATTATGTGATAGATGTCTACCTCTAGAACAAGTCCCATTGACTCAGCTAATAATAATGAAGAGTCAAATGTAAATTGGAATGATTCGTGGACTGATTCACAAGTTCTCGAAGAGGAACCGGAAGAAGAGTCAGAACCGGAAGAAGAATCAGAACCGGAAGAAGAATCGGAACCGGATGAAGAAATAGAACCGGTGGGGGAAATAATAAAACGATTAAGTAAAAGAAAATCCTCAACCAACCGACCAAGGTTAATTATGGTCAATGGTGTTTCCGCCAAAGAAGCAAAATATTGGGAGGATTACCAATTCTCCGATGAATCGGATTCCGACGAGAATTCCGATGATGTTATAGAAATTACCCCAACTGAATTTAAAAAGGCAAAAGAAAATAATAAGGGAAAGGGCATAAAAATAGAGAAATCTAATTCCAACCTCGATGAACTTTATATGTATCGTCAACCCCCGAAGTCCTTAAGTTGTAACAATGACCCGGGAACCTCTAAACCACCAGGTTTTTCTAAACCAATGTGGATAACGACGGCTCGTATTAGGGGAACATCATATATCCCTAGAAACTTGGCAAAACGAACCAAAACCGAAGAAGAAAAAACAAGCGAGTCGGAATAAGATAGTTGTATTCGTGTGGTGTAATATATGTAATATAGTGTGCTTATGCTTTATGATATATGTAAAAATTGCTTGTATTAATAAGTATTTTTTTTTATGAATCTAACTCTTGTCTATTTTACAGTATAAAAACACAAAATGGATAGACAACTCAATATTTTAAGAGACCTACCCGGAGACATGATTGATGAGATCTTGTCTAGAGTCGGTCAGAATTCCTCGGCACAACTATTTAAGGCGAGATCAGTTTGTAAGACATTCGAAGAACGTTCCAAGAATGCCTTGGTTTATAAAAGGCTTTCGTTCGAAAGATGGGGGATATCACATTGGGAAATCCATAAGTTACGATGTGTTTACTTTGACGCATATATTGCGGGGAACCCAAATGCTATTTTACGCAATGGGTTAAGAAATTATTTTGACTCAATATATCCGAATATTGGACTTCTTGATTTAGAAAAAGCGGCTAACATGCAACATAAAGAAGCATGTTATGCTTACGGATTAGTAATGTTCGCTTCTCACCAAAGTGAGAACAAGAACATCGGGCTACAAATATTAAACAAAACGTTCCCACAAGTGACGGAGTCGGTAATTGGGGTAAGAAATGAGGTTTTTAGATTGTTACGGGACTGTTGGACACTACGTAACCCTCGTCCCTTTGACGACGTTACAACACACTGTCTTATCAACGGCCATAACGGTTATGTTCCACAAGACCAAGGATGGGAAGTAATCCTAGTAAAACCAGAATGCATGACTTGTTTCTGGACGTATGAATTACGTGTCTTTATTGCCTTTGCTGAACGACTTGTGTACTAGCTAGAATTATCTTCACAACCATCTTGTATCTAATTTAGTGTGTGCTATATTTCATGCAATATGTAAAATAAGCGGTATTGTAAGTTTGTAAAATATTGTGTAAAAGTTTGAACGCGAAATATTATTATAATCAGTTTTTCATATAGAATTGTAGTAGTTGAATTGTATATTAGCTACTAAGTATGAACTTAACGGGTAGGTACTACCCGAATTTAAACTTATAAAACGCTAATATGAAGAAAAAGCTTTTATAAATGAGTTCATATTATGCTACGAAATACTATTAACTACTCTTAATATTCTGTATGATTAACTTGTTCCATTTGACTATTTTGAAGGAAATGGCACCGACTACTCGACACACCGTGAATATGAATGAAGACGAATTCCGTACTTTTCTAGCTTCAAACATAGCCGCAGTACAGGCTGTGCTACATACCAACAATAACCTTGGATCTAGCAGTACAGGAAATCGTGTAGGATGCACCTACAAAGAATTCACTGCCTGCAAACCTTTGGAATTTGATGGAACCGAAGGACCGATCGGATTGAAACGGTGGACCGAGAAGGTCGAATCGGTGTTTGCCATAAGTAAGTGTACTGAAAAGGACAAAGTGAAGTACGCTACGCATACCTTCACAGGTTCTGCGTTAACATGGTGGAATACCTATCTAGAGCAAGTGGGACAAGATGATGCTTACGCACTACCGTGGTCAGCATTCAAGCACTTGATGAACGAGAAGTACCGTCCCAGAACCGAGGTCAATAAGCTCAAGACAGAACTTAGAGGGTTACGAACCCAAGGATTTGATATTACCACGTACGAAAGACGATTCACAGAATTGTGCCTATTATGTCCGGGAGCATTCGAAGATGAGGAAGAGAAGATCGACGCGTTTGTGAAAGGATTACCGGAAAGAATCCAAGAAGATATAAGTTCACACGAGCCCGCCTCCATACAACAGGCATGTAGAATGGCTCACAAACTAGTGAACCAGATTGAAGAAAGAATTAAAGAACAGACTGCTGAAGAGGCCAATGTGAAGCAAGTCAAAAGAAAGTGGGAGGAAAACGGTGATAAGAATCACCAATATAACAACAACAGCAATTACAACAATAATCGCAACAATTATCCCAACAATCGCAACATCAATCGCAACTACAACAAACGGCCCAACAACAACAACAACAACAACAGCAACTACAACAATCATCCCAACAACAATAATAACCGCAACAACAACAACAATCAGAAGCAGCTATGCCAAAGGTGTGAAAAGTATCACTCGGGGTTCTGCACCAAATTTTGCAATAAGTGTAAAAGAAATGGTCATAGCGCGGCGAAGTGTGAGGTCTACGGACCAGGGGCTAATAGAACGAAAGGAACAAATGGTGTCGGAATGAGTAATGGTGGAGCAAGTAGTGTCGGAGCAAGTTATGCCAATGTAGTTTGTTATAAATGTGGAAAACCGGGCCACATTATTAGAAATTTCCCGAACCAGGAGAACACGAATGGACAAGGCCGCGGAAGAGTTTTCAATATTAATGCGGCAGAGGCACAGGAAGACCCGGAGCTTGTTACGGGTACGTTTCTTATTGACAATAAACCTGCTTACGTTTTATTTGATTCGGGTGCGGATAGAAGCTATATGAGTAGAGATTTTTGTGCTAAATTAAGTTGTCCATTGACGCCTTTGGATAGTAAATTTTTACTCGAATTAGCAAATGGTAAATTAATTTCAGCAGATAATATATGTCGGAATCGAGAAATTAAACTGGTTAGCGAAACATTTAAGATTGATTTGATACCAGTAGAGTTAGGGAGTTTTGATGTGATAATTGGTATGGACTGGTTGAAAGGAGTGAAAGCAGAGATCGTTTGTTACAAAAATGCAATTCGTATTATACGAGAAAAAGGAAAACCCTTAATGGTGTACGGAGAAAAGGGCAACGCGAAGCTACATCTTATTAGTAATTTGAAGGCACAAAAACTAATAAGAAAAGGTTGCTATGCTGTTCTAGCACACGTCGAGAAAGTACAAACTGAAGAAAAGAGCATCAATGATGTTCCCATTGCAAAAGAATTTCCCGATGTATTTTCGAAAGAATTACCGGGATTACCCCCACATCGATCCGTTGAATTTCAAATAGATCTTGTACCAGGAGCTGCACCAATAGCTCGTGCTCCTTACAGACTCGCACCCAGCGAGATGAAAGAACTACAAAGCCAATTACAAGAACTTTTAGAGCGTGGTTTCATTCGATCAAGCACATCACCGTGGGGAGCTCCTGTTTTGTTTGTCAAGAAGAAAGATGGTACATTCAGGTTGTGTATCGACTACCGAGAGTTGAACAAACTTACCATCAAGAACCGCTACCCACTACCGAGAATCGATGACTTATTTGATCAACTACAAGGCTCGTCTGTTTATTCAAAGATTGACTTACGTTCCGGGTATCATCAAATGCGGGTGAAAGAAGATGATATTTCAAAGACTGCTTTCAGAACACGTTACGGTCATTACGAGTTTATGGTCATGCCATTTGGTTTAACTAATGCACCAGCTGTGTTCATGGACCTTATGAACCGAGTGTGTGGACCATACCTTGACAAGTTTGTCATTGTTTTCATTGATGACATACTTATTTACTCAAAGAATGACCAAGAA
This sequence comes from Rutidosis leptorrhynchoides, assembly GCF_046630445.1. Classification (NCBI taxonomy): domain Eukaryota; kingdom Viridiplantae; phylum Streptophyta; class Magnoliopsida; order Asterales; family Asteraceae; genus Rutidosis; species Rutidosis leptorrhynchoides. Next base: position 2,556,185 of record NC_092337.1, read on the forward strand.
CACGGTGAACATTTGAGAAAGGTGTTAGAAGTATTGAGGAAGGAAGAATTGTACGCTAAGTTTTCAAAGTGTGCATTTTGGTTGGAAGAAGTTCAATTCCTCGGTCACATAGTGAACAAAAAGGTATTAAGGTGGATCCGGCAAAGATAGAAACTGTTGAAAAGTGGGAACCCCGAAAACTCCGAAACACATACGCCAGTTTTTAGGACTAGCTGGTAACTACAGAAGGTTCATCCAAGACTTTTCCAGAATAGCAAAACCCTTGACTGCATTAACGCATAAAGGGAAGAAATTTGAATGGAATGATGAACAAGAGAAAGCGTTTCAGTTATTGAAGAAAAAGCTAACTACGGCACCTATATTGTCATTGCCCGAAGGGAATGATGATTTTGTGATTTATTGTGACGCATCAAAGCAAGGTCTCGATTGTGTATTAATGCAACGAACGAAGATGATTGCTTATGCGTCTAGACAATTGAAGATTCACGAACAAAATTATACGACGCATGATTTGGAATTAGGCGCTGTTGTTTTTGCATTAAAGACTTGGAGGCACTACTTATATGGGGTCAAAAGTATTATATATACCGACCACAAAAGTCTTCAACACATATTTAATCAGAAACAACTGAATATGAGGCAGCGTAGGTGGATTGAATTATTGAATGATTATGACTTTGAGATTCGTTACCACCCGGGGAAGGCAAATGTGGTAGCCGATGCCTTGAGCAGGAAGGACAGAGAACCCATTCGAGTAAAATCTATGAATATAATGATTCATAATAACCTTACTACTCAAATAAAGGAGGCGCAACAAGGAGTTTTAAAAGAGGGAAATTTAAAAGATGAAATACCCAAAGGATCGGAGAAGCATCTTAATATTCGGGAAGACGGAACCCGGTATAGGGCTGAAAGGATTTGGGTACCAAAATTTGGAGATATGAGAGAAATGGTACTTAGAGAAGCTCATAAAACCAGATACTCAATACATCCTGGAACGGGGAAGATGTACAAGGATCTCAAGAAACATTTTTGGTGGCCGGGTATGAAAGCTGATGTTGCTAAATACGTAGGAGAATGTTTGACGTGTTCTAAGGTCAAAGCTGAGCATCAGAAACCATCAGGTCTACTTCAACAACCCGAAATCCCGGAATGGAAATGGGAAAACATTACCATGGATTTCATCACTAAATTGCCAAGGACTGCAAGTGGTTATGATACTATTTGGGTAATAGTTGATCGTCTCACCAAGTCAGCACACTTCCTGCCTATAAGAGAAGATGACAATATGGAGAAGTTAGCACGACTGTATTTGAAGGAAGTCGTCTCCAGACATGGAATACCAATCTCTATTATCTCTGATAGGGATGGCAGATTTATTTCAAGATTCTGGCAGACATTACAGCAAGCATTAGGAACTCGTCTAGACATGAGTACTGCCTATCATCCATAAACTGATGGGAAGAGCGAAAGGACGATACAAATGCTTGAAGACATGCTACGAGCATGTGTTATTGATTTCGGAAACAGTTGGGATCGACATCTACCGTTAGCAGAATTTTCCTACAACAACAGCTACCATTCAAGCATTGAGATGGCGCCGTTTGAAGCACTTTATGGTAGAAAGTGCAGGTCTCCGATTTGTTGGAGTGAAGTGGGGGATAGACAGATTACGGGTCCGGAGATTATACAAGAAACTACCGAGAAGATCATCCAAATTCAACAACGGTTGAAAACCGCCCAAAGTCGACAAAAGAGCTACGCTGACATTAAAAGAAAAGATATAGAATTTGAAATTGGAAAGATGGTCATGCTTAAAGTTGCACCTTGGAAAGGCGTTGTTCGATTTGGTAAACGAGGGAAATTAAATCCAAGGTATATTGGACCATTCAAGATTATTGATCGTGTCGGACCAGTAGCTTACCGACTTGAGTTACCTCAACAACTCGCGGCTGTACATAACACTTTCCACGTCTCGAATTTGAAGAAATGTTTTGCTAAAGAAGATCTCACTATTCCGTTAGATGAAATCCAAATCAACGAAAAACTTCAATTCATCGAAGAACCCGTTGAAATAATGGATCGTGAGGTTAAAAGACTTAAGCAAAACAAGATACCAATTGTTAAGGTTCGATGGAATGCTCGTAGAGGACCCGAGTTCACCTGGGAGCGTGAAGATCAGATGAAGAAGAAATACCCGCATCTATTTCTAAAAGATTCGTCAACACCTTCAACTGTTTAAAATTTCGGGACGAAATTTATTTAACGGGTAGGTACTGTAGTGACCCGAACTTTTCCATGTTTATATATATTAATTGAGATTGATATTTACATGATTAAATGTTTCCAACATGTTAAGCAATCAAACTTGTTAAGACTTGATTAATTGAAATATGTTTCATATAGACAATTGACCACCCAAGTTGACCGGTGATTCACGAACGTTAAAACTTGTAAAAACTATATGATGACATATATATGGATATATATATAGTTAACATGATACTATGATAAGTAAACATATCATTAAGTATATTAACAATGAACTACATATGTAAAAACAAGACTACTAACTTAATGATTTTTAAACGAGACATATATGTAACGATTATCGTTGTAAAGACATTTAATGTATATATATCATATTAAGAGATATTCATACATGACAATATCATGATAATATAATAATTTAAAATCTCATTTGATATTATAAACATTGGGTTAACAACATTTAACAAGATCGTTAACCTAAAGGTTTCAAAACAACACTTACATGTAACGACTAACGATGACTTAACGACTCAGTTAAAATGTATATACATGTAGTGTTTTATTATGTATTTATACACTTTTGAAAGACTTCAATAAACTTATCAAAACACTTCTACTTAACAAAAATGCTTACAATTACATCCTCGTTCAGTTTCATCAACAATTCTACTCGTACGCACCCGTATTCGTACTCGTACAATACACAGCTTTTAGATGTATGTACTATTGGTATATACACTCTAATGATCAGCTCTTAGCAGCCCATGTGAGTCACCTAACACATGTAGGAACCATCATTTGGCAACTAGCATGAAATATCTCATAAAATTACAAAAATATGAGTAATCATTCATGACTTATTTACATGAAAACAAAATTACATATCCTTTATATCTAATCCATACACCAACGACCAAAAACACCTACAAACACTTTCATTCTTCAATTTTCTTCATCTAATTGATCTCTCTCAAGTTCTATCTTCAAGTTCTAAGTGTTCTTCATATATTCTACAAGTTCTGGTTACATAAAATCAAGAATACTTTCAAGTTTGCTAGCTCACTTCCAATCTTGTAAGGTGATCATCCAACCTCAAGAAATCTTTATTTCTTACAGTAGTTTATCATTCTAATACAAGGTAATAATCATATTCAAACTTTGGTTCAATTTCTATAACTATAACAATCGTATTTCAAGTGATGATCTTACTTGAACTTGTTTTCGTGTCATGATTCTGCTTCAAGAACTTCGAGCCATCCAAGGATCCGTTGAAGCTAGATCTATTTTTCTCTTTTCCAGTAGGTTTATCCAAGGAACTTAAGGTAGTAATGATGTTCATAACATCATTCGATTCATATATATAAAGCTATCTTATTCGAAGGTTTAAACTTGTAATCACTAGAACATAGTTTAGTTAATTCTAAACTTGTTCGCAAACAAAAGTTAATCCTTCTAACTTGACTTTTAAAATCAACTAAACACATGTTCTATATCTATATGATATGCTAACTTAATGATTTAAAACCTGGAGACACGAAAAACACCGTAAAACCGGATTTACGCCGTCGTAGTAACACCGCGGGCTGTTTTGGGTTAGTTAATTAAAAACTATGATAAACTTTGATTTAAAAGTTGTTATTCTGAGAAAATGATTTTTATTATGAACATGAAACTATATCCAAAAATTATGGTTAAACTCAAAGTGGAAGTATGTTTTCTAAAATGGTCATCTAGACGTCGTTCTTTCGACTGAAATGACTACCTTTACAAAAATGACTTGTAACTTATTTTTCCGACTATAAACCTATACTTTTTCTATTTAGATTCATAAAATAGAGTTCAATATGAAACCATAGCAATTTGATTCACTCAAAACGGATTTAAAATGAAGAAGTTATGGGTAAAACAAGATTGGGTAATTTTTCTCATTTTAGCTACGTGAAAATTTGTAACAAATCTATTCCAACCATAACTTAATCAACTTGTATTGTATATTATGTAATCTTGAGATACCATAGACACGTATACAATGTTTTGACCTATCATGTCGACACATCTATATATATTTCGAAACAACCATAGACACTCTATATGTGAATGTTGGAGTTAGCTATACAGGGTTGAGGTTGATTCCAAAATATATATAGTTTGAGTTGTGATCAATACTGAGATACGTATACACTGGGTCGTGGATTGATTCAAGATAATATTTATCGATTTATTTCTGTACATCTAACTGTGGACAACTAGTTGTAGGTTACTAACGAGGACAGCTGACTTAATAAACTTAAAACATCAAAATATATTAAAAGTGTTGTAAATATATTTTGAACATACTTTGATATATATGTATATATTGTTATAGGTTCGTGAATCAACCAGTGGCTAAGTCTTAGTTCCCGACGAAGTAAAAAATCTGTGAAAGTGAGTTATAGTCCCACTTTTAAAATCTAATATTTTTGGGATGAGAATACATGCAGGTTTTATAAATGATTTACAAAATAGACACAAGTACGTGAAACTACATTCTATGGTTGAATTATCGAAATCGAATATGCCCCTTTTTATTAAGTCTGGTAATCTAAGAATTAGGGAACAGACACCCTAATTGACGCGAATCCTAAAGATAGATCTATTGGGCCTAACAAACCCCATCCAAAGTACCGGATGCTTTAGTACTTCGAAATTTATATCATATCCGAAGGGTGTCCCGGAATGATGGGGATATTCTTATATATGCATCTTGTTAATGTCGGTTACCAGGTGTTCACCATATGAATGATTTTTATCTCTATGTATGGGATGTGTATTGAAATATGAAATCTTGTGGTCTATTGTTACGATTTGATATATATAGGTTAAACCTATAACTCACCAACATTTTTGTTGACGTTTTAAGCATGTTTATTCTCAGGTGATTATTAAGAGCTTCCGCTGTCGCATACTTAAATAAGGACGAGATTTGGAGTCCATGCTTGTATGATATTGTGTAAAAACTGCATTCAAGAAACTTATTTTGTTGTAACATATTTGTATTGTAAACCATTATGTAATGGTCGTGTGTAAACAGGATATTTAGATTATCATTATTTGATAATCCACGTAAAGCTTTTTAAACCTTTATTGATGAAATAAAGGTTATGGTTTGTTTTAAAATGAATGCAGTCTTTGAAAAACACCTCATATAGAGGTCAAAACCTCGCAACGAAATCAATTAATATGGAACGTTTTTAATCAATAAGAACGGGACATTTCATACAATACACATCTTTTAGATGTATGTACTATTGGTATATACACTCCAATGATCAGCTCTTAGCAGCTCATGTGAGTCACCTAACACATGTGGGAACCATCATTTGGCATCTAGCATAAAATATCTCATAAAATTACAAAAATATGAGTAATCATTCATGACTTATTTACATGAAAACAAAATTACATATCCTTTATATCTAATCCATACACCAACGAACAAAAACACCTACAAACACTTTCATTCTTCAATTTTCTTCATTTAATTGATCTCTCTCAAGTTCTATCTTCAAGTTCTAAGTGTTCTTCATAAATTCCAAAAGTTCTAGTTTCATAAAATAAAGAATACTTCCAAGATTGCAAGTTTACTTCCAAGTTTTCTAAATCCATTCCAAGTAATCATCCAAGATCAAGAAACCTTTGTTACTTACAGTTGGTTATCTTTCTAATACAAGGTAATAATCATATTCAAACTTTAATTCAATTTCTATAACTATAACAATCTTATTTCGAGTGGAAATCTTACTTGAAATTGTTTTCGTGTCATGATTCTGCTTCAAGAACTTTCAAGCCATCCAAGGATCCTTTGAAGCTAGATCTATTTTTCTCATTTCCAGTAGGTTTATCCAAGGAACTTGAGGTAGTAATGATGTTCATAACATCATTCGATCCATACATATAAAGCTATCTTATTCGAAGGTTTAAACTTGTAATCACTAGAACATAGTTTAGTTAATTCTAAACTTGTTAGCAAATAAAAGTTAATCCTTCTAACTTGACTTTTAAAATCAACTAAACACATATCTATATCTATATGATATGCTAACTTAATGATTAAAAACCTGAAAACATGAAAAACACCGTAAAATCGGATTTACGCCGTCGTAGTAACACTGCGGGCTGTTTTGGGTTAGTTAATTAAAAACTATGATAAACTTTGATTTAAAAGTTGTTATTCTGGGAAAATGATTTTTATTATGAACATGAAACTATATCCAAAAATTATGGTTAAACTCAAAGTGGAAGTATGTTTTCTAAAATGGTCATCTAGACGTCGTTCTTTCGACTGAAATGACTACCTTTACAAAAATGACTTGTAACTTATTTTTACGACTATAAACCTATACTTTTTCTATTTAGATTCATAAAATAGAGTGCAATATGAAACCATAGCAATTTGATTCACTCAAAACGGATTTAAAATGAAGAAGTTATGGGTAAAACAAGATTGGATAATTTTTCTCATTTTAGCTACGTGAAAATTGGTAACAAATCTATTCCAACCATAACTTAATCAACTTGTATTGTATATTATGTAATCTTGAGATACCATAGACACGTATACAATGTTTCGACCTATCATGTCGACACATCTATATATATTTCAGAACAACCATAGACACTCTATATGTGAATGTTGGAGTTAGCTATACAGGGTTGAGGTTGATTCCAAAATATATATAGTTTGAGTTGTGATCAATACTGAGATACGTATACACTGGGTCGTGGATTTATTCAAGATAATATTTATCAATTTATTTCTGTACATCTAACTGTGGACAACTAGTTGTAGGTTACTAACGAGGACAGCTGACTTAATAAACTTAAAACATCAAAATATATTAAAAGTGTTGTAAATATATTTTGAACATACTTTGATATATATGTATATATTGTTATAGGTTCATGAATCAACCAGTGGCCAAGTCTTACTTCCCGACGAAGTAAAAATCTGTGAAAGTGAGTTATAGTCCCACTTTTAAAATCTAATATCTTTGGGATGAGAATACATGTAGGTTTTATAAATGATTTACAAAATAGACACAAGTACGTGAAACTACATTCTATGGTTGAATTATCGAAATCGAATATGCCCCTTTTTATTAAGTCTGGTAATCTAAGAATTAGGGAACAGACACCCTAATTGACGCGAATCCTAAAGATAGATCTGTTGGGCCTAACAAACCCCATCCAAAGTACCGGATGCTTTAGTACTTCGAAATTTATATCATATCCGAAGGGTGTCCCGGAATGATGGGGATATTCTTATATATGCATCTTGTTAATGTCGGTTACCAGGTGTTCACCATATGAATGATTTTTATTTCTATGTATGGGATGTGTATTGAAATATGAAATCTTGTGGTCTATTGTTACGATTTGATATATATAGGTTAAACCAATAACTCACCAACATTTTTGTTGACGTTTAAAGCATGTTTATTCTCAGGTGAATATTAAGAGCTTCCGCTGTTGCATACTAAAATAAGGACAAGATTTGAAGTCCATGTTTGTATGATATTATGTAAAAACTGCATTCAAGAAACATATGTCGATGTAATATATTTCTATTGTAAACCATTATGTAATGGTCGTGTGTAAATAATATATTTTAGATTATCATTATTTGATAATATACGTAATGCTTTTGAAACCTTTATTGATAAAATAAAGGTTATGGTTGTTTTAAAAATGAATGCAGTCTTTGAAAAATGTCTCATATAGAGGTCAAAACCTCGCAACGAAATCAATTAATATGGAACGTTTATAATCAATATGAACGGGACATTTCAGTTGGTATCCGAGCGTTGGTCTTAGAGAACCAGAAAATTTGCATTAGTGTGTCTTATCGTGTTTGTTAGGATGCATTAGTGAGTCTGGACTTCGACCGTGTTTTCTTTAAAAATGATTGCTTAACATTTTTATTGAAAACTATATATTATTAACATGTATATAATATGTGATATATTAATCTCTTACCATGTTTCATATTGTGTGATAGATGTCTACCTCTAGCACAAATCCCATTGACTCACCTAATAATAACGAAGAGTCGAATATATATTGGACTGATTCACAAGTTCCCGAAGAAGAACCGGAAGAAGAATCAGAACCGGAAGAAGAATCAGAACCGAAAGAGGAGGAACCGGAGGAGGAAATAGAACCGGTGGGGGAAATAATAAAACGGTTAAGTAAAAGAAAATCCTCAACCAACCGACCAAGGTTAATTATGGTCAATGGTGTTTCCGCTAACGAAGCAAAATATTGGGAGGATTACCAATTCTCCGATGAATCGGATTCCGACGAGAATTCCGATGATGTTATAGAAATTACCCCAACTGAATTCAAAAAGGCAAAAGAAAATAATAAGGGAAAGGGCATAAAAATAGAGAAATCTAATTCCAACCCCGATGAACTTTATATGTATCGTCAACCCCCGAAGCCCTTAAGTTGTAACAATGACCCGGGAACCTCTAAACCACCAGGTTTTTCTAAACCGTTGTGGAAAACGACAGCTCGTATTAGGGGATCATCATATATCCCTAGAAACTTGGCAAAGCGAACCAAAACCGAAGAAGAAACGAGCGAGTCGGAATAAGATAGTTGTATTCGTGTGGTGTAATATATGTAATATAGTGTGCTTATGCTTTATGATATATGTAAAAATTGCTTGTATTAATAAGTATTTTTTTTTATGAATCTAACTCTTGTCTATTTTACAGTATAAAAACACAAAATGGATAGACAACCCAATATTTTAAGAGACCTACCCGGAGACATGATTGATGAAATCTTGTCTAGAGTCGGTCAGAATTCTTCGGCACAACTATTTACGGCGAAATCAGTTTGTAAGACATTCGAAGAACTTCCAATAATGTCTTGGTTTATAAGAGACTTTCGTTTGAAAGATGGGGGATATCACATTGGGAAACCCATAAGTTACGATGTGTTTACTTTGACGCATATATTGCGGGGAACCCAAATGCTATTTTACGCAACGGGTTAAGAAATTATTTTGACTCAATGTATCCGAATATAGGACTTCATGATTTAGAAAAAGCGGCTAACATGCAACATAAAGAAGCATGCTATGCTTACGGGTTAGTAATGTTCGCTTCTCACCAAAGTGAGAAAAAGAACATCGGGCTACAACTATTAAACAAAACGTTCCCACAAGTGACGGAGTCGGTAATTGGGGTAAGAAATGAGATTTTTAGGTTATTACGAGACTGTTGGTCATTACATAACCCTCGTCCCTTTGACGACGTTACAACACGCTGTCTTATCAACGGCCATAACGGTTATGTTCCACAAGACCAAGGATGGGAAGTAGTCCTAGTAAAACCAGAATGCATGACTTGTTTATGGACGTATGAATTACGTGTCTTTATTGCCTTTGCTGAACGACTTGTGTACTAGCTAGAATTATCTTCACAACTATCTTGTATCGAAGTTATTGTGTGCTGTATTTCATGCTTTATGTAAAATAAGCGGTATTGTAAGTTTGTAAAATATTGTATAAAAGTTTGAACGCGAAATATTATTATAATCAGTTTTTCATATAGAATTGTAGTAGTTGAATTGTATATTAGCTACTAAGTATGAACTTAACGGGTAGGTACTACCCGAATTTAAACTTATAAAACGCTAATATGAAGAAAAAGCTTTTATAAATGAGTTCATATTATGCTACGAAATACTATTAACTACTCTTAATATTATGTATGATTAACTTGTTTCATTTGACTATTTTGAAGGAAATGGCACCGACTACTCGACACACCGTGAATATGAATGAAGAGGAATTCCGCACTTTTCTAGCTTCAAATATAGCCGCAGTACAGGATGCGCTACATACCAACAATAACCTTGGATCTAGCAGTACAGGAAATCGTGTAGGATGCACCTACAAATAATTCACTGCCTGCAAACCTTTGGAATTTGATGGAACCGAAGGACCGATCGAATTGAAACGGTGGACCGAGAAGGTCGAATCGGTGTTTGCCATAAGTAAGTGTACTGAAGAGGACAAAGTGAAGTACGCTACGCATACCTTCACAGGTTCTGCGTTAACATGGTGGAATACCTATCTAGAGCAAGTGGGACAAGATGATGCGTACGCACTACCGTGGTCAGCATTCAAGCACTTGATGAACGAGAAGTACCGCCCCAGAACCGAGTTCAATAAGCTCAAGACAGAACTTAGAGGGTTACGAACCCAAGGATTTGATATTACCACGTACGAAAGACGATTCACAGAATTATGCCTATTGTGTCAGGGAGTGTTCGAAGATGAAGAAGAGAAGATCGACGCATTTGTGAAAGGATTACCGGAAAGAATCCAAGAAGATATAAGTTCACACGAGCCCGCCTCCATACAACAGGCATGTAGAATGGCTCACAAACTAGTGAACCAGATTGAGGAAAGAATTAAAGAACAGACTGCTGAAGAGGCCAATGTGAAGCAAGTCAAAAGAAAGTGGGAGGAAAACGATGATAAGAATCACCAATACAACAACAACAGCAATTACAACAATAATCGCAACAACTATCCCAACAATTGCAACATCAATCGCAACTACAACAAACGGCCCAACAACAACAACAACAGCAACTACAACAATCAACCCAACAATAATAACAACCGCAACAACAACAACAACAACAATTAGAAGCAGCTATGCCAAAGGTGTGAAAAGTATCACTCGGGGTTCTGCACCAAATTTTGCAACAATTGTAAAAGAAATGGTCATAGCGCTGTGAAGTATGAGGTCTACAGACCAGGGGTTAACAGAACGAAAGGAACAAATGGTGTCGGAACGAGTAATGGCGGAGCAAGTAGTGTCGGAGCAAGTTATGCCAATGTAGTTTGTTATAAATGTGGAATACCGGGCCACATTATTAGAAATTGCCCGAACCAGGAGAACACGAATGGACAAGGCCGCGGAAGAGTTTTCAATATTAATGCGGCAGAGGCACAGGAAGACTCGGAGCTTGTTACGGGTACGTTTCTTATTGACAATAAATCTGCTTTCGTTTTATTTGATTCGGGTGCGGATAGAAGCTATATGAGTAGAGATTTTTGTGCTAAATTAAGTTGTCCATTGACACCGTTGGATAGTAAATTTTTACTCGAATTAGCAAACGGTAAATTAATTTCAGCAGATAATATATGCCTGCATCGAGAAATTAAACTGGGTAGCGAAATATTTAAGATTGATTTGATACCAGTAGAGTTAGGGAGTTTTGATGTAATAGTTGGCATGGACTGGCTGAAGAAGGTGAAAGCAGAGATTGTATGTTATAAAAATGCAATTCGCATTGTACGAGAAGAAGGAGAACCCTTAATGGTGTACGGAGAAAAGGGCAACATGAAGCTACATCTTATTAGTAATTTGAAAGCACAAAAACTAATAAGAAAAGGTTGCTATGCTGTTCTAGCACACGTCGAGAAAGTACAAACTGAAGAAAAGAGCATCAATGATGTTCCCGTCGTAAAAGAATTTCCCGATGTATTTCCGAAAGAATTACCGGGACTACCTCCACATCGATCTGTTGAATTTCAAATAGATCTTGTACCAGGAGCTGCACCAATAGCTCGTGCTCCTTATAGACTCGCACCCAGCGAGATGAAAGAACTGCAAAGCTAACTGCAAGAACTATTAGAACGTGGTTTCATTCGACTAAGCACATAACCATGGTGAGCTCCTGTTTTGTTTGTCAAGAAGAAGGATGGTACATTTAGGTTGTGTATTGACTACAGAGAGTTGAACAAACTTACCATCAAAAACCGTTATCCACTGCCGAGAATTGACGACTTATTTGATCAACTACAAGGCTCGTCGGTTTATTCGAAGATCGATTTACGTTCTGGATATCATCAAATGCGAGTAAAGGAGGATGATATTCCAAAAACTGCTTTTAGGACACGTTATGGTCATTACGAGTTTATGGTTATGCCGTTTGGATTGACTAACGCACCAGCTGTGTTCATGGACCTTATGAACCGAGTGTGTGGGCCATATCTTGACAAGTTTGTCATTGTTTTCATCGATGACATACTTATTTACTCAAAGAATGATCAAGAGCACGAAGAACATTTGAGAAAAGTGCTAGAAGTATTGAGGAAAGAAAAACTGTACGCTAAGTTTTCAAAGTGTGCATTTTGGTTGGAAGAAGTTCAATTCCTCGGTCACATAGTGAACAAAGAAGGTATCCAGGTGGACCGGCAAAGATTGAAACCGTTGAAAAGTGGGAAACCCCAAAAACTCCGAAGCATATACGTCAATTTTTAGGATTGGCTGGTTACTACAGAAGATTCATCCAAGATTTCTCCAAAATAGCAAAACCCTTGACTGCATTAACGCATAAAGGGAAGAAATTTGAATGGAAGGATGAACAAGAGAAGGCGTTTCAATTATTGAAGAAAAAGCTAACTACGGCACCTATATTGTCATTGCCTGAAGGGAATGATGATTTTGTGATTTATTGTGACGCATCAAAGCAAGGTCTCGGTTGTGTATTAATGCAACGGACGAAGGTGATTGCTTATGCGTCTAGACAATTGAAGATTCATGAGCAAAATTATACGACGCATGATTTGGAATTAGGCGCGGTTGTTTTTGCATTAAAGACTTGGAGGCACTACTTATATGGGGTCAAAAGTATTATATATACCGACCACAAAAGTCTTCAACACATATTTAATCAGAAACAACTGAATATGAGGCAGCGTAGGTGGATTGAATTGTTGAATGATTACGACTTTGAGATTCATTACCACACGAGGAAGGAAAATGTGGTAGCCGACGCCTTGAGCAGAAAGGACAGAGAACCCATTTGAGTAAAATCTATGAATATAATGATTCGCACTAACCTTACTACTCAAATAAAGGAGGCGCAACAAGGAGTTTTAAAAGAGGGAAATTTAAAGGATGAAATACCCAAAGGATCGGAGAAGCATCTTAATATTTGGGAAGACGGAACCCGGTATAGGGCTGAAAGAATTTGGGTACCAAAATTTGGAGATATGAGAGAAATGGTACTTAGAGAAGCTCATAAAACCAGATACTCAATACATTCTGGAACGGGGAAGATGTACAAGGATCTTAAGAAATATTTTTGGTGGCCAGGTATGAAAGTCGATATTTCTAAATATGTAGGAGAATGTTTGACGTGTTCTAAGGTCAAAGCTGAACATCAAAAACCATCAGGTCTACTACAACAGCCTGAAATCCCGGAGTGGAAATGGGAAAACATTACCATGAATTTCATTACTAAATTGCCAAAGACTGCAAGTGGTTATGATACTATTTGGGTAATAGTTGATCATCTCACCAAGTCAGCACACTTCCTGCCAATAAGAGAAGATGACAAGATGGAGAAGTTAGCACGACTGTATTTGAAGGAAGTCGTCTCCAGACATGGAATACCAATCACTATTATCTCTGATAGGGATGGCAGATTTATTTCAAGATTCTGGCAAACATTACAGCAAGCATTGGGAACTCGTCTAGACATGAGTACTGCCTATCATCCACAAACTGATGGGCAGAGCGAGAGGACGATACAAACACTTGAAGACATGCTACGAGCTTGTGTTATTGATTTCGGAAACAGTTGGGATCGACATCTACCGTTAGCAGAATTTTCCTACAACAACAGCTACCATTCAAGCATTGAGATGGCGCTGTTTGAAGCATTTTATGGTAGAAAGTGCAGGTCTTTGATTTGTTAGAGTGAAGTGGGGGATAGATAGATTACGGGTCCGGAGATAATACAAGAAACTACCGAGAAAATCATCCAAATTCAACAAAGATTGAAAACCGCCCAGAGTCGACAAAAGAGCTACGCGGACAGTAAAAGAAAAGATATAGAGTTTGAAATTGGAGAAATGGTCATGCTTAAGGTTTCACCTTGGAAAGGCGTTGTTCGATTCGGTAAACGGGGGAAACTAAATCCAAGGTACATTGGACCATTCAAGATTATAGATCGTGTCGGACCAGTAGCTTACCAACTGGAGCTACCTTAACAACTCGCGGCTGTACATAACACTTTCCACGTCTCAAATTTGAATAAATGTTTTGCTAAAGAAGATCTCACTATTCCGTTGGACGAAATCCAAATCAATGAAAAACTTCAATTCATTGAAGAACCCGTCGAAATAATGGATCGTGAGGTTAAGAGACTTAAACAAAACAAGATACCGATTGTTAAGGTTCGATGGAATACTCGTAAGGACCCGAGTTCACCTGGGAGCGTGAAGATCAGATGAAGAAAAAATACCCGCATTTATTTCCAGAAGATACGTCAACACCTCCAACTGCTTAAAATTTCGGGACGAAATTTATTTAACTGGTAGGTACTGTAGTGACCCGAACTTTTCCATGTTTATATATATATTAAATTAAATTGTTATTTACATGATTAAGTGTTTCCAACATGTTAAGCAATCAAACTTGTTAAGACTTGATTAATTGAAATAGGTTTCATATAGACAATTGACCACCCAAGTTGACCGGTGATTCACGAACGTTAAAACTTGTAAAAACTATACGATGACATATATATGGTTATATATATAGTTAACATGATTTTATTATAAGTATGTATCTCATTAGATATTTTAACAATGAGTTATATACATAAAAATGAGACTATTAATTTAAGAAACTCGAAAACGATATATATAACGATTATCGTTATAACAATGTCTTACTAGGTACATATGAATCATATTAAGATATTGATACACTTGGTTAATTATGTTAAATGATAATTAAATATATTATTAAGTGTATTAACAATGAAATACATATGAAAAATAAGACTACTAACTTAATGATTTCGAAACGAGACATATATGTAACGATTATCGTTGTAACGACATTTAACTGTATATATATCATACTAAGATATATTATATATCACAATATCATGATAATATAACAATTTAACATCTCATTTGTTATAATAAACAATGGGTTAACAACATTCAACAAGATCGTTAACCTAAAGGTTTCAAAACAACATTTACATGTAACGACTAACGATGACTTAACGACTCAGTTAAAATGTATATACATGTAGTGTTTTAATATGTATTCATACACTTTTGAAAGACTTCAAGACACTTATCAAAATACTTCTACTTAACAAAAATGCTTACAATTACATCCTCGTTCAGTTTCATCAACAATTCTACTCGTATGCACCCGTATTCGCACTCGTACAATACACAGCTTTTAGATGTATGTACTATTGGTATATACACTCCAATGATCAGCTCTTAGCAGTCCATGTGAGTCACCTAATACATGTGGGAACCATCATTTGGCAACTAGCATAAAATATCTCATAAAATTACAAAAATATGAGTAATCATTCATGACTTATTTACATGAAAACAAAATTACATATCCTTTATATCTAATCCATACACCAACGACCAAAAACACCTACAAACACTTTCATTCTTCAATTTTCTTTATCTAATTGATCTCTCTCAAGTTCTATCTTCAAGTTCTAAGTGTTCTTCATAAATTTCAAAAGTTCTAGTTTCATAAAATCAAGAATACTTTCAAGATTGCAAGTTTACTTCCAAGTTTTATAAATCCATTCCAAGTAATCATTCAAGATCAAGAAACCTTTTTTAATTACAGTAGGTTATCTTTCTAATACAAGGTAATAATCATATTCAAACTTTAATTCAATTTCTATAACTATAACAATCTTATTTCGAGTGGAAATCTTACTTGAAATTGTTTTCGTGTCATGATTCTGCTTCAAGAACTTTCAAGCCATCCAAGGATACTTTGAAGCTAGATCTATTTTTCTCATTTCCAGTAGGTTTATCCAAGGAACTTGAGGTAGTAATGATGTTCATAACATCATTCGATTCATACATATAAAGCTATCTTATTCGAAGATTTAAACTTGTAATCAGTAGAACATAGTTTAGTTAATTCTAAACTTGTTCGCAAATAAAAGTTAATCCTTCTAACTTGACTTTTAAAATCAACTAAACACATTTTCTATATCTATATTATATGCTAACTTAATGATTTAAAACCTGGAAACACGAAAAACACCGTAAAATCGGATTTACGCCGTCGTAGTAACACCGCGGGCTGTTTTGGGTTAGTTAATTAAAAACTATGATAAACTTTGATTTAAAAGTTGTTATTCTGGGAAAATGATTTTTATTATGAACATGAAAGTATATCCAAAAATTATGGTTAAACTCAAAGTGGAAGTATGTTTTCTAAAATGGTTATCTAGACGTCGTTCTTTCCACTGAAATGACTACCTTTACAAAAATGACTTGTAACTTATTTTTCCGACTATAAACCTATTCTTTTTCTGTTTAGATTCATAAAATAGAGTTCGATATGAAACCATAGCAATTTGATTCACTCAAAACGGATTTAAAATGAAGAAGTTATAGGTAAAACAAGATTGGATAATTTTTCTCATTTTAGCTACGTGAAAATTGGTAACAAATCTATTCCAACCATAACTTAATCAACTTGTATTATATATTATGTAATCTTGAGATACCATAGACACGTATACAATGTTTCGACCTATCATGTCGACACATCTATATATATTTCGGAACAACCATAGACACTCTATATGTGAATGTTGGAGTTAGCTATATAGGGTTGAGGTTGATTCCAAAATATATATAGCTTGAGTTGTGATCAATACTGAGATACGTATACACTGGGTCGTGGATTGATTCAAGATAATATTTATCAATTTATTTTTGTACATCTAACTGTGGACAACTAGTTGTAGGTTACTAACGAGGACAGCTGACTTAATAAACTTAAAACATCAAAATATATTAAAAGTGTTGTAAATATATTTTGAACGTACTTTGATATATATGTATATATTGTTATAGGTTCGTGAATCAACCAGTGGCCAAGTCTTACTTCCCGACGAAGTAAAAATCTGTGAAAATGAGTTATAATCCCACTTTTAAAATCTAATATTTTTGGGATGAGAATACATGCAGGTTTTATAAATGATTTACAAAATAGACACAAGTACGTGAAACTACATTCTATGGTTGAATTATCGAAATTGAATATGCCCCTTTTTATTAAGTCTGGTAATCTAAGAATTAGGGAACAGACACCCTAATTGACGCGAATCCTAAAGATAGATCTATTGGGCCTAACAAACCCCATCCAAAGTACCGGATGCTTTAGTACTTCGAAATTTATATCATATCCGAAGGGTGTCCCGGAATGATGGGGATATTCTTATATATGCTTCTTGTTAATGTCGGTTACCAGGTGTTCACCATATGAATGATTTTTATCTCTATGTATGGGATGTGTATTGAAATATGAAATCTTGTGGTCTATTGTTACGATTTGATATATATAGGTTAAACCTATAACTCACCAACATTTTTGTTGACGTATAAAGCATGTTTATTCTCAGGTGAATATTAAGAGCTTCTGCTGTTACATACTAAAATAAGGACAAGATTTGGAGTCCATGTTTGTATGATATTATGTAAAAACTGCATTCAAGAAACATATGTCGATGTAATATATTTCTATTGTAAACCATTATGTAATGGTCATGTGTAAACAGTATATTTTAGATTATCATTATTTGATAATCTACGTAATGCTTTTGAAACCTTTATTGATAAAATAAAGGTTATGATTGTTTTAAAAATGAATGCAGTCTTTGAAAAACGTCTCATATAGAGGTCAAAACCTCGCAACGAAATCAATTAATATGGAACGTTTATAATCAATATGAACGGGACATTTCATCCGACAAGTGCTACTTGATGAAGCACATAAGTCAAAGTATTCCGTTCATCCGGGTACGACAAAGATGTATCTTGATTTGAAGAAAGAGAATTTGGTGGCCCGGCATGAAACTTAATGATACGCATATCCGCAGGACTATGCAGATTACGCATCCAAAGCCCTAAACCGCGCGTAAATTGTCATGTCAGAGATATGGCACGAGTATAGCTGCACTATATGCACCTATACCATCTGATGCGAGTTTCGTATACTTGCATAAGGGTCTAGTACATTCTAGAAGAATGTACGGTATAATCAATTCGGATTCTTTTCCTTAAATAATGAAAGCTAGTTAGGATAAGATTGCATTTAATTAGGGAAGATATTCTACCAAAACCCTAATTCGTGAGCCTATAAATACATAGCTCATAAACCCTAAAAAAATATACACACATTCATTCGTTTACTCATACGTAAACCACAGCATACAAATCTTCGTCGTACGAACAAAGCTTCATACGATCTCTAAGACTTTCAGGTATGTCTCAAACTATAAAACCTTCATGTCTTTTGGGCCACTCAACCTCGTATGCTAGGTTGTTGGTGGACTCTCAAATCGGCCACAATGTCGAAATCGAAATGATACCGATGTGGGTTAACCACGACTAAGTGTCGGAGGTTCGAATGTTGTTAGTCCTTAAACCCTACTATGCACTCAAGCGTAAGTTCACCTTCACCCCGTGAAAATATGCTTGATCATTTGGCGCCATCCGTGAAACCGGTTACATGAACAAAAAGGAAATTCATATTAAATATATAATTCGTTTTTATGTTTTCCATAAAATGTTTTTTGTTCACACTAATCGGTCAATTTCAGGTTATTCACCTAATCAGATCAATGGCGGGCAACAAAGGTTCGAACCGACTTTTCAGACATTTACAGGTCAACGAACACCTGCACAAACATCAAAACAGACATCTGTGGTAGAAAGGAAAAAGGTGTCAAAACCTCCTTCGACAGAAGCTATCCTAACGGGGCCGACAAGCGCCGAGACGAAAAAAACGGTTCCTCCGACCACGGCAGGGAGAGAAAGTAAATGGTTGCAGAGTGGTGGGGAAGATACGCCCCCAGCAGTAGAAACTAGGTATGTACGTTTCAAAGAAACAGAAACGGGGCGCATGAAGTCTCCGAAAAAAATAAGTTTCGGATCTCCAGCCAACACTGACTATATACGCTCTAAAGAAACAGAGGACGGGTATGAATCTCCGCCAAGTGGTGTCAAGCTAATAGCAAAAACTACGTATGTAGGAACAATCCCAATTATCACAACGGTGGAACCAGAAACTCAAACTTTGAGGGTTACCCCGGCAAGTACGCAGGAAGAAGTTAGAAGATTGGGTTTGAGAAACCTAGATGGTTCGTATATTACAATAGCGCCACTACAAGCAAAGATGACCTACGCAACACCCCAACCAAATGTGGGTGGGTTAACTCAAATTCAACATCAGGGTGACCAGGGGAGTGCGCCTTATAATCCGCTGGAACCAAGCAGCCCGAATAATTTTATTTCACAATTGCAGCAAGTTGCACCCCCGCACCTAGCGCAAGCACTCAATGAGCCAGCGCGATTCTAGGAGTTTATGCAAAACTGGTTTGCAGTAATGCAAGGGCATAAAGCAAGGCAATCTCTAGAGGTGGCTCCCACTACAGAAAAATTCGCCGCACATATAGCGAATCACTCGTTTTCTCAAGCACCTGTAATACCGCTAACATTAGGAAGTTACGAGGGGTTGTCTGACCCTGATGATTTCCTACAAAGGTTTGAGGGAACGGCAAGAACCCACAATTGGGGAGACGCGGTAGCATGTCACATGCTACCAATTGTGCTGCAAGGAGTGGCGCAAGAGTGGTTCAACAATTTAACTCCCAGAAGCATAAGAGGTTATACAGACTTAAGATCCCGGTTCCTACTTAATTTTCATAGTCTGGGTGCACGAAGAAGAACGCATGTGGAATGCCACGACATAAAGCAAAAACCCAAAGAATCCTTGGGCAAGATTATTGATAGGTACACAAAGGAAGTGGCTAAAATACCAGATCTACTAAAAAGCCAAAAGGTGTCAGGATTTATACACTGCCTTGATACAGAAAAGCACATGTCTTTGTGGCAGAGGTTGTGAAGGAAGGTTCCATAAACATTTGCGGAAGCAATAAAGGAATGATTACATGCGGGCGCAAGAAGATTTAATGCAAAATTGCGGAAAAAGCTACTTGGGCGGAAATAATGATGATGATCACCATCGCGATCAGGGCAAGAGCTCTGGATCCGCAAAGAGGTACAATAATAATAGCCCTCACAAAGGCGGAAGTTACAATAATAACAATAAGTACCGTCGGTACAACAACAGCAGAGGAGGTGGCAATTACAGAAGCAAGAGCGTCCACGACGATAATTATGCAATCATAAAAGACCCCAGCAAAACACCAAAGGAGATATTGGCAACTGAGTCAGTGTGTAAAACATTCGAAGCTCCAACACCACTACCCGATTATGCAAAAAAGGACAAAACCAAATTTTGTGACTTTCATGACGATTTTGGTCACGAAATTAAATAAGTGCAGGCAGTTAATCGAGAAGGTTGTTGCAGAACTGAAAAGGGGGAAGTTGCAGCATTTAAAGAAATCAGCTAAAGCAGAGGGCAATAAGTCAAGACAGGAGAAAGAATACCCGTGGTAAAAAAAAGCGAATCAAAAGCAGGAGAAGCAGAAAAACTATAAATATGGTCATAGGTGATAGCGTAATGACAGAAATGAGAGAAGTCAAAGATTGGAAAAAAGTAAAAATCTCATTTGAAGCAAGTGAAAGGCAATGGTTCAACAAACCTGTGATAGTTAAAGGATACATCAAAAGTTGTAATCAGGAACTCAAGGGGTTGTGTGTAGACACTGGCTGCGACATAGATATCATGTATGAACACTGCTATGTGTCGCTACCTAGATCAGTCAAGTCGCAGCTAAAAAAGAAAGCAGTTACTTTGTTTGATTTTGCTGGTGGACTGGTCCCGTCATTAGGGACGGTTAGAGTTGGGTTAGAATTACAAGACGACAACAATGGTAAAAAGAGAAGGGATGTTGAGATTGAATTTGTTATAGTCAAGTCGAAAGCTGAGCAAAACGTGCTATTAAGCAGGAACACCTTGCAAAATCTAGGTGCCATACCATCCACAATACATGGCCTATTAAGATTCCCAACAAAGTGGGGAGTCGCAACCATAAAATCAGAAGTGGATAGGAAAGAAAGAGCGATAGAAAAAGGCATAAGGTGGGGATGCAAAGATGCAAAGTCAATTAAACAGCGAATGGCTCAGATAATCGAAGAAACGTTATGCTCACAGGTACGCAAATATTTTAATTCGATATTTGATGTTGCAAGGTTTTAGAAAAAACAAAAGCACCAATTTGCTTTTCAATAAAAGTTACTTACTTTAAAAAGTGTAAACAATTAAGATAGGTGCTTAATTACGTAATACGGGGGCATAAAACTGCGTTGTAATTACCTGTTTTAAAGATATTACACACTATTATAAGATGCAGGGCTTGGAAAATCTTAGAAAAAGTGTTAAAATGAACAAGGAAATCAAAAGATAACATGGGAAAAAGATCCGTACCCGCATCATGGGTTTAGCAAAACACCGCAATCCAAGGCAAAAGAAAGAAGCAGCACTTGCAGTGGTAGAAAGATTACCTAATGCCAAAGAAGGACTGCTTATGATGCACAAGCAAAATGCAGGGGTGCGCGCACATATAAAGCCAAAAAACTGCTTGCGCACAGCGTCAAAAATCAGTACAGCTGTAAAGAATGATGCGCCCAAAGAGCATGCTATAAAGAAAAGCGTGCGCACCCGAACATCTACTGACATCATTCAAACATGGTTGTCAGGAAGAGGTAAATTGCGTACATAAAATAACAGCAAAGTTAAATATTTTACTCTAAGCCAAATTAAAATTTATTTTCGGACATTATATCGACAGGAGGTTCATAGCGTTTAAAGCAACGACAATCGAGTGATTGGTGGGATAAACACCATACCAACGAAAAACCTCTGAAGATTGTTCTTGAAAAGATTGAGGCAAGTGAAATAGAGTCAAAAGGAAAAAGGCCACGAAAGCAACATTGGGTTAAAATATAAAGAAACGATGGCACTGCCAGGTTAATAGCGGTAAAGAAAAAGAATAATAAAAATCCAAGAAATAATTACGTAATGAATGACCCAGATAATATGGTTACTGGGAAATGCAACAAAAAGGGGCACAAGGGCTTGAAAGTAAACTGACAGGATGCGGCTTGCATGCGTAAAAATAAACGGCGCAAAAAAGCAAAAGATAGCAACAGTAGGATTGATCACCCAGACATCTGTTGAAATTTTGTTATGTTTCTATTTCTATCATTTGAATTATTTTTCATAATAAATTGAATCATGCAATTTAAGCCCATAATTTGTGCACTTTTACATTTTGATTGATTGCATGCCCCTTAAGCTGCACAGGGACACACTCCGAGTCTCAAGTGGCATAGTTTAGCATGGTTACTAATACTATTTTTAATGGTAACAGTAGTAAAACATTGGTTTGTTTCAAACGCTTGTATACCGCGCAAGACGGAGACTTGCAAAGTCATGACTATAAAATACAAGTTTGGTTACTTGTTAGTATTACGGACATTGGATTGTCCAGAAGACTCTTGAAATAAGCATTGGGTTGCTTATATAGATGGATTTGATATTGGTTTATCAATGCGTACAAATAATTTTAAACTCAAGAGTATAATATGTATAATCATTGGTTTGCTTTGATAAGATGTAAGAATAAAAGGATCATGCGTATATAGAAGGGTCGCTCCCGTCATATACGAATGACATTTATTCATATGCTATAATACTTATGTTTTTAGATCACAATTTCTATATGAAACCTGCTTCAAAGCATCATACTAATACTCGACAGGCATCATTACAATCAGAAAATAACTCGAGCTCATTAATATGATGATCTTTGACTTTTCTCAAAAGTCAACATGATATGATTCAGCAATTACTTGATGTTGTTGATTCAAATTAGGTGTTCACGAAGCTCGAGTAAGCAGCCAGGAACTCAAATCACTCAGCAATTTTATGTGATAACTTCTAGATCAATTCAGAGACCTTAACTTCATGTTTGAAGGTGTCGTGTACAACTATGACTGAATCTGATCGAATGAGTAACAATCATGTGAAGCTGATGATAGATGAGTCTTAGGATTCATGTGAGGATCATAAAACTGTATTCAATTGATGTGGATCTTCATCATAGAAGAAAGTCATAATTTGAGCAAGATGAAGAACTCTCGATCACTGTAGCAGCAAGGGAAAAAAAATTATTGTAGAAGTTTATTTTTTAATTTTAAGAGACATGATGTTGATGAAATGTTGTGATGTAATCAGATAAATGATATGGATTGAATCTCAGAAGTATTTTTGTTTGTTTTTTGATTTAAAATAAGTTTCGGTGTAGATTCGGTAAAATGAGATTCGGTTCGGTTGAATCTCATTTGAATGTGTTTGTATTTTGGTGAGTTTCAGTAAATTGTTTTGATTGATTTGGTGTTTTCGGAAATTTTTTTGGTTGAAGGTATGAAGATCTTCATGAAGATATGAAGATCTTCATGATGAAGGTTCGAAGATATGAATATCTTCAAGTTGAAGTTATGAAGGTGTAAGGTGTCGGATATGAACATTCATCGATATTCATGCGGATCATCTTCATTTCGTTGAAGATCCCGCTCTGATACCACATGTTGGATCCTAAGATCAACATGAACACGATAAATGGAACGAATAATCACAAAGTAATCAAGGAAGTTGAGAGAAAATGAGATTTTATATTCCACGGCTTCCTTGATCTCATTACATAACATTGGCTATTGTTAACTTCTATGGAGTTCCTAGATCCTTTATATAGCCCTCATCTAAAGGATCTCTTGGGAGTATGATTGACTCATTCTCAGGTACCTAACAAATCAGTCGAATATTATGAAATCCTATTTTCCACTAACCTTTGTCTAACGTTCGTCAATTGACACATTTGTTCTTACATGTAAATTACTTTACCAAATATTCCGAATACCGTTAAAAAGGAAAGATTTCTCAAATCAATGTGGACCTCTCAACAGAGACTCGTAATCATAATTCAATGTTTCTGGTAATTCAATCATTTGATCTTATCTTTTAATTTCGTCGATAATCATATTGAAACAAATACGTTCATGTAAAGCATTATACGTTTAATACTTTGTTAATATTCTCAAGTTATAATATATATACATATATATACATATTCATATCCAATTATATAATGGTTCAAGAATCGTCGGAATTTGGTCGAGGCTAAATGAATGTATGAACATAGTTTTAAATTCTTGAGATTTAACATTGCAGACTTTGCTTATCGTGTCGGAAACATATAAAGATTAAAGTTTAAATTTGGTCGAAAATTTCTGGGTTGTCACAGAAAGTGCCGCGCCGCGACCCATTTGGGGCGCGCCGCGACCGTGAACGCATTTGGTAACAGCTTTTTGATGGGTTCTGACCTCCAGTTTATATTGTAGGCCGCGCCGCGGCCAGATTCACCGTGCCACGGTAATTGCCTGGCAGGCTTGGCCTATCCACTTTTAAAAAAAAATTGCGACGTTTAACGGGTTGGGTCGTTACAATAACACTTTATGTACGTACATTGAGAATATTTTTGGGTTAATATATCCCCACTAGCCATAAGTTTTTACACGTTTAGTGACATCCTTGTTTAATGGTTCGATTATTTTGTGACACTTTTTGATATCTTTTAATTCATAACTCTATAATTGTTTTTGTTTTAAAATTTCATATTGAATGCAAATATATTTGAATATAGTTTCGTTTCGATAATAATTCATGGTCGTAAAACACATTATTGAGCACATTACGTCTGCCATATTATCTGGCCGAATTATGTGGCAAGCGTGCTAATAAAACTTCGGTTGAAAATTGAACCAATTTTCGCACGATGAATAGATAACGACACTATGAGCAAAACTTCCTGAAGGCTTGCTTCCATTCGAAATAGTTTTGATGCCGAAAAAGTCGTTTTACTATTTCTAAAGGTGAATTTCGAACTTTCAGATTTTACGATAATTATTACCTTTGCATTTGAACTCTTATGCATATTTAAATACCATTTTGATACTTGTTTTTTATATAACACGTTATTTAGGTACATTGAAAATATTTTTGGGGTAAATATATCCCTACTAGCTATAAATTCTTACACGTTTAGTGACATCTTCGTTTGATGGTTAGATTATTTTGTGACACTTTTTGATATCACTCATTTCATAACTCCATAATTGTTTATATTTTAAAATTTTATATTAAATATAAAATATATTTGGCTATAGTTTCGTTTCGATAATAATTCATGGTCGCAAGATACATTTTTGAGCACATTAGGTTTGCCATAAAATCGTGCCGAATTAGGTGGCAAGTGTGCTAAAAAAACTTCGGTTGAAAATTGGATCCACTTTGGCACGATAAATAGATAATGACGCTATGAGCAAGACTTCCTGAAGGCTTGGTTCCATTCGAAATGGTTTTGAAGCCGAAAAAGTCGTTTTGCTATTTTTAAAGGTGAGTTTTGAACTTTCAGATTTTACGATACGTATTACCTTTGCATTTGAGCTCTTATGCATATTATTTTTATAACACTTTATTTAGGTACAAAGAGAATATATTTTGGGTTAATATATCCCCACTAGCCGCAAATCCTTACACGTTTAGTGACATCTTGGTTTAATGGTTCGATTATTTTGTGACACTTTTTGATATCTCACAATTCATAACTCTATAATTATTTCTATCTTAAAATTTCACATTGAATGCAAATATATTTGACTATAATTACTTTCGATAATAATTCAGGGCCGCAAAACAAATTTTTGAGCACATTAGGTTTGCCACATAGTCGGGCCGAATTACGTGGCAAGCATGCTAAAAAAAACTTCGGTTAAAAATTTGACCCACTTTCGCACGATGAATAGATAATGACGCTATAAGGAAGACTTCTTAAATGCTTGCTTCCATTTGAAATAGTTTTGTCGCCGAAAAAGTCGTTTTGCTATTTCTAAAGGTGAATTTTGAACTTTCAGATTTTACGATAATCATTACCTTTGCATTTAAACTCTTATGCATATTTAAATACCATTTTGATACTTGTTTTTGTATGTAACACTTTATTTAGATACATTGAGAATATTTTTGGCGTTAATATATCGCCATTACCAAAAAATCCTTACACGTTTAGTGACATCTTGGTTTGATGGTTATATTATTTTGTGATGCTTTTTGATATCTCTTTATTCATAACTCTATAATTTTTTCTATTTTAAAATTTCAAATTGAATGCAAATATATTTTACTATAGTTCCGATTCGATAATAATTCATTGTCGCAAAACATATTTTTGAGCATATTACGTTTGCCACATATTTTACTATGTACATTGAGCATATTTTTAGGGTTAATATATCCCTACTAGCCACAAATCCTTACACGTTTAATGACATTTTGGTTTGATGGTTCGATTATTTTGTGACACTTTTTGATATCTCTCAATTCATAACTCTATAATTGTTTCTATAGCAAAATTTCATATTGAATGCAAATATGTATGACTATAGTTTCGTTTCGATAATAATTCAGGGCCGCAAAATAAATTTTTGAGCACATTACGTTTGCCACATAATCGGGCCGATTTATGTGGCAAGCGTGCTAAAAAAATTTCGGTTGAAAATTGGATCCACTTTCGCACGATGAATACATAACAACGCTATGAGCAAGACTTGCTGAAGGCTTAGTTCCATCCAAAATGGTTTTGATACCGAAAAAGTCGTTTTGCTATTTTAAAGGTAAATTTTGAACTTTCAGATTTTATGATAATTATTACATTTGCATTTGAACTCTTATGCATATGAAATACTATTTTTATACTTATTTTTTATATAACACTTTATTTAGGTACCCTGAGAATACTTTTGGGGTTAATGTATCCCCATTAGCCACAAATCCATACACGTTTAATGACATCTTGGTTTAATGCTTCGATTATTTTGTGACACTTTTTGATATCTCTTAATTCATAACTCTATAATTGTTTCTACTTTAAAATTTCATTTTGAATGAAAATATATTTGACTATAGTTTCGTTTCGATAATTATTCATGGTCGTAAAACACATTTTTGAGCACATTACGTTTGCCACATAATCGGGCCGAATTATGTGGTAAGCGTTCTAAAAAAAATTCGGTTGAAAGTTGGACCCATTTTCGCACGATGAATAGATAACGACGCTATGAGCAAAACTTCCTGAAGGCTTGCTTCCATTCGAAAGAATTTTGACGCTGAAAAAGTCGTTTTGCTGTTTCTAATGCTGAATTTTGAACTTTCATATTTTACGATAATTATTAACATTGCATTTGAACTCTTATGCATATTTAAATACCATTTTGATACTTGTTTTTTATGAAACACTTTATTTAGGTACATTGAGAATATTTTTGTGGTTAATATATCCCCACTAACCATAAATCTTTACACGTTTAGAGACATCTTGATTTAATAGTTCGATTATTTTGTGACACTTTTTGATATCTCTCAATTCATAAGTCTATAATTGTTTCTATTTTAAAATTTCATATTGAATACAAATATATTTGAGTATAGTTTCGTTTCGATAATAATTCATGGCCATAAAACACATTTTTGAGCACATTACGTTTGCCACATAATCGGATCGAATTATGTGGCAAGCGTAATAAAAAACCTTCGGTTGAAAATTGGACCCATTTTCGCTCGATAAATAGATAACGACGCTATAAGCAAAACTTCCTGAAGGCTTGCTTCCATTCTAAAGAGTTTTGACGCCGAAACAATGGTTTTGCTATTTCTAATATTTTTTATGTAACACTTAATTGGAAATATGCTTCTCCTATAATAAATTAAAAGCAGTGTACAATGGATGAGGTGATTAGTAATCCTAAAAATTGTTGTCGCTGGAATTATTATTATTTTTTTTTTTTTTTTTTTTTTTTTTGCATTTGTTAGATCTTGAACTGTAATTGAATGTAGAAGGTGCAAGTTTGGTGGATGATGGAATGATTGTCACCGGCACATGTATTTAATTAACAGAAGACATTAAATGACGTTAAATAGGATCAACGTCGTGCATTTTTAAATCAACAGGGACTACGAATATAATTTTTAAAAGTAAAGAACGGCCAGCACGGGCGGTTTTATTTAGGGGCAAGCAAGGGCAGCCACTCCCAGTGGATTTACAATTTTCAGTATAAAAATTTTGGATTTTTCGACTTTGCCCGTGGTGGATTTTTTTTCGCCCTAAAACCTTCAGATTTTGTCCAAAAATTTCCAAATTTTACCTCAAAATCTTCAAATTTTGCCCATAAACCTTCAAATTTTGCCCCAAAACCTCCATAATTTGCCTAAAAACCTCCATTTTTTTGCCCCAAAACCTTCATTTTTTGCCCAAAAAATTGCTACGTTTTAAATTTTTTTTTTGCCCACAATGAAAAAAAATTCTCCGTAAAATTTTGGGTAATCCACAAAGACCAATGGTATAATTAACTGAATAAATAATACTCCGTAAAAGCTAAAATGTACTTAACATTTTATTGTATCCGGGATGCGAGAGCTACAATATACATACTTAATGTTACCAATGTGTTTATGTCTTTCAAAATTGGCATTCTCATTATGATTTCATCCATGGTGTTTAGTGATGATGATGTTTAGCAATTTACATGGTTGGGCTTCCTCCAACATCTTAACAACGGATCTCATGGTGGGTCTGAGGGAGGGGAGCCTAGACGTGCACATAATTGCAATCTTCAATACTTTAATTGTTTCTTCTTTGTACGGTTCAGGAATACTGGAATCAACAAGGCTTAACACACTTTCTTTGTTCTTCAATTTACTGCATACCCAGTAAACCATGTCTTTATTTTCACCGTATTCAGCTTCTATTGGTTTTTTACCTGTCACAAGTTCCATCAACACCACTCCAAAACTATACACATCGCTCTTTTCGTTCACTTTGTATGTGTATCCGTATTCTGTTCAATTCAAATCCATATATAATATCAATGGAAAAATAAAAAGAAATTATTAAAAAAAAAAACACTGGAGTAGCTACAATATAGCTAGGTTTAATTAAATAATTACCAGGGGCGATATAACCATGTGTACCAGCAATGAGCTGAGTTGAAGAAGTGTCGGTAGTAGTAACGATCATCTTTGCAAGCCCAAAATCAGCAATTCGTGGCTTCAAATACTCATCCAATAGTATGTTACTAGACTTAACATCTCTATGTATCACAGGTCTTTCGCATCCATGATGTAAATATTCTAAGCCTTTTGCAGCTCCAAGTGCTATTTCATATCTTGTATCCCAATCAAGGCCCAGTTTCTTACTTGCAGTTGTTGTATGTAACCGTTCCCAAAGACTCCCGTTTGGCAAATACTCGTATACCAACAGGCTTGACTCTTTGCTTGTGATACTGCAATACAATTTTACAACATTTACATGTCTTATAGAGCTCAATGTCTCCACTTCTGCCTCAAACTCAAATGACTTCAAATGCTGCTGCTTCGACGACTTTTTATTATTATTATTATTATTGTTCCATATGTGTTTCACAGCTAGATCTACTCCGTTTTTTAGGGAGACACTATAGACTTGTCCAGACCCCCCTTTTCCGATCAAATTCTCCTCTTTAATTGAATCAAGAATGTCCCCCTCCATGAAGCTTAATACATGGAATGATGTCACATTCCATGAATCATAATCTTTAAAAGAATGGTGGGGGGCATCAACATCATCATCTTCTTCTCCTTGTCTCCTTTGGTTCTTCAAGTAACACAAGTATGCAAGCAATACAAGCACAGCTGCTGACACTACTGATAAGCATGTGATGATTGTCCGGATGATCCCAGCCCCCCCTCGAATATCTGAAGAAGAACAAGCCCGGATATATTTTTTCACCTTATTATTATTATTATTATTATTATTATTATTATTATTATTATTATTATTATTATTATTATTATTATTATTATTATTATTATTTTGTTTGATGCATAGCCCTGGATTTCCAGAAAAGCTGCTTCCATTGTAAGCCTCTATATGATCAACAAGAGATTCTGGGATTGGACCCTCCAATCTGTTGTCCGATAAATCTAAAAGACTCAACCGCAGTGATGACAAGCTGCTTGGAATTTGACCCCGCAGTTGATTCGAGGACAAATTCAACGTATTAAGCGTGGGTAGCCATCCTAGATCTACTGGGATTTGGCCTGAAAATGTATTATACGCCATGTTTATGTCACTCAGAGAATCACACGTGCGTAATGTTCTGGGTATTTCACCTGTGAAGTTGTTGTTATTTAAATGAAGGCTTCCCAGTTGCCTTAGTTCTCCAATTGAATCGGGGAGTTTTCCAGAAAACTGATTGTGACTTATATCGATCATGTTCAAGGATGCCGGTAGCTTTGAAATGTAAGGTGATAATTCACCAGATAATTGATTGTGAGCAGCAAATATCTGGCCCAATGTTTTAGCATTCTGTATCTGGGAAGTAATGGTCCCTTCAAAATGGTTTCTCTCGATATCAATGATCTCAACTTTAGGTAGCCCCCAAATTCCAGCAGGTACAACACCAGAGAGCATGTTGTTGCTCAAACGAAAGCGTGTCAACGTGTCGCAGTTAGCATAAGCGGGTGGGATTTCCCCGGTTAAATTGTTGTCAAGAATGAGGAGTGCAGTCATCTTACGGTTGTTGCACATGTTAGGAGGAATTTGACCGGTGAGAAAATTTTCAGAGACGTCAATGAAATTGAAGTCAGAAAAGGAGCCAAGTTGGTGAGGAAGTGTACCGGTGATTTGGTTACGATACAAAGACAAGTTGACAAGATGCTTGAAATCTCCAATCTGTTGGGGAAAGTCACCAGTGAAGAGATTCTCAAAGAGTTGCAAGCTCTTAAGGTTTGTTAGGGAGTTGATGGGGGAGAGATCACCTTCAAGGTAGTTGGTTGAAGCATCAAAGCACTGGAGGTTGGTTGTTAAGTTAGGTGGAAGTTTACCAGTTAGATTGTTTTGGAAAAGCTCAAGCTGCTTGAGGTTAATTAAGTTGGAGATTTCATTTGGAATGATTCCGGTGATGTGATTGGTGGAAAGCTCCAAATTAATGAGGTTGGTTAGTTTACCGATGGATGCAGGGATGTGGCCTTGGATGCTACAGTTGGACATGTATAGCCATCTCAAATGAACAAGCTCTGTTACTTGTTCTGGAAATACCCCCCCACTACTTTTATCAAATGGATTGTCTCCGATGCTCAGAACCAACAACTCACTCATGTTTCCCAGTGAACCCCAAGGGAACGATCCTGTTGATCCGTACATACATACGTTAATTATTCATTTCAAGTTATTCACAAATTAATTATTTAATGAATACTGTAATTACGTGATAGAATAGAATACATTTACAATTACAATACAATTATAAATAATATGTAGGAGGAAATTAACAGTGCGTACGTATGACGTACCTGAAAATCCCGAGTTATTAAGATACAGATACAAAAGTTGGTTCATGGACGATATGTGAGGCATGGAACCGGAGAAAAAGTTGTTTCCGAGATCCAAGTAAGTCAAGTGGGAGCATTTGTTGAGGTCTTTTGTGACGATTCCGTTGAGATGATTATAACCCAATGAAAGTTTCTGTAATGATTGAAGCTGGCATATAGAATCGAAAGGAATATTCAGACCATCATTATTCATCCTAAGATGCTGATTCGAGAGCTCGATTTCTTTTACCAAACCCCAAGAATCACAAGTGATTCCTGTAAAGTTACAAATCCAATTATTCCGTATCCACGAATCAAATACTTTAGTGTTTGCTGTTAACACGCTTTTTAGATTCAATAGAATATCAACTTCATCCGAGCGGCAGCTCTCACCAGAGATTAATACTATCATCACCGCCAAATAGTAATACAAATAATTAGCAGACATATTATTATTTATAATAATTATAATTGAATTTGATAATTATTTATTGGTAGTTGTTGATCTGAAGTATGGCAGTTGGATAGATACTAAACATACAGTAGTAGTGGTGGTGGTGGTGGTGGTGGTGGTGTGATATATGTATGATGTATGATATGATATGCTATGCTATGTATTCATATATATGTGCAAACACTCGATCTACTTAACTTCATGGATCCATGTTATATAATGTAAGTTGGTTACAAACGGCCAGTTCACAAGAGCTTGTATCCAATTCGTATATTACGGACCCATTAACTACATACATATGATATGATTGGTTGCTTTGGCATTATCAATATCGTGATATCGTGATATTATTATTATTAATATTTCCCATTCCCATATTATTATTACTATTACTATTATACTATATTTAATCTAAATTTAATTTAATTTAATGCTTGTTTTTCCTTTAGAAATAGGTGAACATATGTGCAACTTCACTTTAAGCCCATATTACTATTACTATTACTATTATACTATATTTAATCTAAATTTAATTTAATGCTTGTTTTTCCTTTAGAAATAGGTGAACATATATGATTGTGCAACTTCACTTTAAGACCATTTTTAATGGTAACTCATGTTGTGAGTTCGTGTTGTGTATTTTTTACACTTTTTTATGACTAGGACGTGCTGAGTTATTGAGTTGAGTAGTGGTGGTGTTGTGAGTTGGTGTTGTTTGTTAATAGAATGCTAATGTGGCAAAATATAATTAAGTATTAAAAAGGAGATAAAAATAATATTTTTATAATAATAAAAAATTAATAAAATGGCCAAAACGTACGTTGCCTATTACGTTGAATCTTCTCAAATGCCGGCCAAAATCAACCGGAAAACGCCTTGCTACAGCAGCTGCCGGCATTTTCCATCCTCCACGTCTGCAACAACGAGGTTGTAGCCCCTCTGATACAAATGGTCTAAGCCTTTAACTGCATCACCACCTTGCTTGATTGACTGTTGACTGTCAAACGTTTACTTGCAAACCAATTCCATAAACTTCTAATATTTCTTTTTTTATTTGCTCTATTTTAGCTTCTCAATCACCATCTTTTTTCCTTTTCCATAAAATTATTAATTAGTAATTATTAATTTAATTACCTATTAAGTATAAAAATAAACATTTATAAAAAAAAAAAGAGCCGTGAAACAGAAAGAGCCACGAAGGTCATACCACTTTTACATACTTTGTATCTATGTATCTATAACAAATAAAACAAAGCAATATATTTTTCTAGTGCATCCGACAACAGCGACATACACATCATCCTTCCATTTCCAGTCACTTTGAATTAATAAAATCAAAACTTTATAAAAGAAAAAGAAAAAAAAAAGTTGCTTAATTAACTAGCTCATGGATTAGCTGTTTATGGATACCAATGAAAGCCGCCTTCATTGACTTTCTTCGATTACTAAACACGAGGGTGCGCAAGTACATACTCTGTTTCGTCACCCATTTGGCAGTCAACCCAGAGAGAGATTGAGAATTACTCTGTATAAAGAGTGTTTGAATTTACGTTTTAAAATTTTATAATGCGTTTTAATTAATTACTCCATATAATATAATATACAGTAATAAATATAAAATACTACATAAGTTAATGGCGTGTGAATTTGATTTTATTGTTTGATAATGCATAATCTAATATTTGATATCTCCCTCTCCCTACTTATTAAAATAAAAGCAAAAATAAAAAATAATTTTTTAAATTCAACATTCAAACTAAATCATATCCATTAAATCAAGATTCTACAATCAAATCTAATCATTCATTTAATACACGAAATTTAAGACAATTATTAAGGGACGGAAGGAGTATTATATACTAATTATTTTATTATTAGTGATCGTAATATATTACATATTATTATTATTAATATTAATATTATTATTATTATTACTTAAATTCACTGTTGCAAAAGATCCCGTCTCGAGCTGTTGTGACGCCCGTTTCAACGATTTGGTGACCATCTCGTCCCGTCTCAAAGAAAATTGTCTAATATGAAAGTCAACGGTCAAAATTCGGGTCAAAGTTGAAAAAATCGGTTCAAAGTCGGTCAAAATTCAGAAAAGCCAGAAAGTCAATAAAATCGATCAAATTTGTCGTATTTTAGTTTGATTTTTTTGTATTAAATTATAGGTGATAGCGATTATGGGTACAAATTAATTAATTAAAGTTTTTAGCTTTATAATATGTATACATATATACATTTATATACTTATATATTTAAAAGTCAACTTTGATCAACGTCTGTCTCGACCCCCGTCTTGAACGTCTCGACCTTTTTAGGACCCGACTGTCTTGACCCCGTGTCACGTATTTTGTAACCTTGCTTAAATTACTTAATTAGTTATTATTTTTAGTGACCCGAACTTTTCCATGTTTATATATATATTAAATGAAATTGTTATTTACATGATTAAGTGTTTCCAACATGTTAAGCAATCAAACTTGTTAAGACTTGATTAATTGAAATAAGTTTCATATAGACATTTGACCACCCAAGTTGACCGGTAATTCACGAACGTTAAAACTTGTAAAAACTATATGATGACATATATATGGTTATATATGTAGTTAACATGATTTTATGATAACTAAGTATCTCATTAGGTATTTTAACAATGAGTTATATACATAAAAATGAGACTATTAAATTAAGAAACTCGAAAATGATATATATAACGATTATCGTTATGATAACGTCTACTAAATACATATGTATCATATTAAGATATTGATACACTATATTTAACATAATAAAATGATATTTAAATATATCATTAAGTGTGTTAACAATGAACTACATAGGTAAAAACAAGACTACTAACTCAAGAATTACGAAACGAGACTTATATGTAACGATTATCGTTGTAATGATATTTTAATGTATATATCATATTAAGAGATATTCATACATCATAATATCATGATAATATAATAATTTAACATCTCATTTGATATAAAAAACATTGAGTCAACAACATTAATTGAGATCGTTAACTTAAAGGTTTCAAAACAACACTTACATGTAACGACTAACGAAGACTTAACGACTCCATTAGAATGTATATACATGTTGTGTTTTGATATGTATTCTTACACTTTTGAAAGACTTCAAGACACATATTAAAGTACTTCTACTTAACAAAAATGCTTACAATTACATCCTCGTTCAGTTTCATCAATAATTCTACTCGTATGCACCCATATTCGTACTCGTACAATACACAGCTTTTAGATGTATGTACTATTGGTATATACACTCCAATGATCAACTCTTAGCAGTCCATGTGAGTCACCTAATACATGTGCGAACCATCATTTGGCAACTAGCATGAAATATCTCATAAAATTACAAAAATATTAGTAATCATTCATGACTTATTAACATGAAAACAAAATTACATATCCTTTATATCTAATCCATATACCAACGACCAAAAACACCTACAAACACTTTCATTCTTCAATTTTCTTCATCTAATTGATCTCTCTCAAGTTCCATCTTCAAGTTCTAAGTGTTCTTCATAAATTCCATAAGTATAGTTTCATAAAAATCAAGAATACTTCCAAGTTTGCAAGTCTACTTCCAAGCTTTCTAATCCATTTCAAGTAATCATCTAAGATCAAGGAACCTTTGTTATTTACAGTAGGTTATCTTTATAATTCAAAGTAATATTCATATTCAAACTTTGATTCAATTTCTACAACTATAACAATCTTATTTCGATGTGAAAATCTTACTTGAACTGTTTTCGTGTCATGATTCTGTTTCAAGAACTTTCAAACCATCCAAGGATCCTTTGAAGCTAGATCCATTTTTCTCATTTCCACTAGTTTTATCCAGAAAACTTGAGGTAGTAATGATGTTCATAACATCATTCGATTCATACATATAAAGCTATCTTATTCGAAGGTTTAAACTTGTAATCACTAGAACATAGTTTAGTTAATTCTAGACTTGTTCACAAACAAAAGTTAATCCTTATAACTTGACTTTTAAAATCAACTAAACACATGTTCTATATCTATATGATATGCTAACTTAATAATTTAAAACCTGGAAACACGATGAACACCATAAAATCGGATATACGCCGTCGTAGTGAAACCGGGAGCTGTTTTGGTTTGGATAATTAAAAACTATGATAAAATTTGATTTAAAAGTTGTTCTTCTGGGAAAATGATTTTTCATATGAACATGAAACTATATCCAAAAATCTTGGTTAAACTCAAAGTGAAAGTATGTTTTTTAAAATGGTCATCAAGATGTCGTTCTTTCGACGGAAATGACTACCTCTTTAGTAATTGACATGAAACTTAAATTTCCGACTATAAACCTATACTTTTTATATTTGGATTCTTAAATTAGAGTTCAATATGAAACCATAGCAATTTGAGTCACTCAAAATGGATTTAAAATGAAGAAGTTATGGGTAAAACAAGATTGGATATTTTTGATCTTTTTAGCTACGGAAAATGTTTAACAAATCTATACAAATCATATCCTAGCTAACTTATATTGTATTATACATGTATTCTAATATATTATGTAATCTTGGGATACCATACACACGTATGCAAATGTTTTGACATATCATATCGACCCATGTATATATATTATTTGGAACAACCATAGACACTCTATATGCAGTAATGTTGGAGCTAGCTATACAGGGTTGAGGTTGATTCCAAAAATATATATACTTTGAGTTGTAATCTAGCCTGAGACGTGTATACACTGGGTCGTGGATTGATTCAAGATAATATATATCGATTTATTTCTGTACATCTAACTGTGGACAACTAGTTGTAGGTTACTAACGAGGACAGCTGACTTAATACACTCAAATCTTTAAAACATAATAAAAAATGGTTGTAATTATATTTTGATCATACTTTGATATATATGTACATATTTGTATAGGTTCGTGAATCGATCCGTGGCCAAGTCTTATTTCCGAGGAAGGAAATATCTGTGAAAGTGAGTTATAGTCCCACTTTTAAAATCTAATATTTTTGGGATGAGAATACATGCAGGTTTTATAAATGATTTACAAAATAGACACAAGTACATGAAACTACATTCAATGGTTGAATTATCGAAATCGAATATGCCCCTTTTTATTAAGTCTGGTAATCTAAGAATTAGGGAACAGACACCCTAATTGACGTGAATCCTAAAGATAGATCTATTGGGCCTAACAAACCCCATCCAAAGTACCGGATGCTTTAGTACTTTGAAATTTATATCATATCCGAAGGGTATCCCGGAATGAAGGGGATATTCTTATATATGCATCTTGTTAATGTCGGTTACCAGGTGTTCACCATATGAATGATTTTTATCTCTATGTATGGGATGTGTATTGAAATATGAAATCTTGTGGTCTATTGTTACGATTTGATATATATAGGTTAAACCTATAACTCACCAACATTTTTGTTGACGTTTAAAGCATGTTTATTCTCAGGTGAATACTAAGAGCTTCTGCTGTTGCATACTAAAATAAGGACAAGATTTGGAGTCCATGTTTGTATGATATTGTGTAAAAACTGCATTCAAGAAACATATGTCGATGTAATATATTTCTATTGTAAACCATTATGTAATGGTCGTGTGTAAACAGTATATTTTAGATTATCATTATTTGATAATCTACGTAATGTTTTTAAAACCTTTATTGATAAAATAAAGGTTATGGTTGTTTTAAAAATGAATGCAGTCTTTGAAAAACGTCTCATATAGAGGTCAAAACCTCGCAACGAAATCAATTAATATGGAACGTTTATAATCAATATGAACGGGACATTTCAGTTGGTATCCGAGCGTTGGTCTTAGAGAACCAGAAAATTTGCATTAGTGTGTCTTATTGAGTTTGTTAGGATGCATTAGTGAGTCTGGACTTCGACCGTGTTTTCTTTAAAAATGATTGCTTAACATTTTTGGTGGAAACTATATATTATTAACATGTAAATATTATTGAAACAACTCAACCCGTATTAAGACCGGCCCATAAAAATTTTTCCTTTTAATACGCGTTAAATAATACTTTAGGTCCCATTACACTAATTCCAAAACATATTTGTTACCAAAGTAAGTTCAATGAACTTAAAACATACATCAATAATTTAAACTCCCTAATACAATGGTTCATTAATTAAATCGTAATCCGGTTGTAATCATTATGACCCGACTAGTTACGTTTACACAAAACCGAGCATGGTGATTTGGTACTACGCTACCCAAATCCTAATCGAGTCCAAAAGCAAGATCTTCTAAAGCAACCTAGCCAAGATCTCTAATCCCCAAGCTTACCCGAGCCGCCAAGCATGCGAACCTATAAAAATATCAACAACGAGAGGGTAAGCTAACGCTTAGTGAGTGATAATATACTACATACATATATATGTATAAAATGGACACGCCACACAAAAGTCAAATATCGCATACCGAAGCATCCAAGTATAAGGCAACTACACTAAGCATACCGTACGATCTCTAAGCACAAGCTAAAGATATCAACAAAGTATAAGTTAGTTCACCAACGACAAGGTGAACAACTCCAATGAGCTACACCCGGAGGGTTAGCTACATCACAACAATACAACAATATACGTATACAATATTTAACATGCTAAATAATATCCAACAACATAATATGGTTAACCATAACGCTATGGTGCTACCGGTACGTGGTTCACACCATACGCATTTGAGTCTCACTCTTTTATAGTGCTACCGGCACGTGGTTCACACTTCGACGCTACCGGCACGTGGTTCACGCTCATTTTATAGTGCTATTGGCACGTGGTTCACACTCGATGCTACCGGCACGTGGTTCACATCATTATATTTATAGTGCTACCGGCACGTGGTTCACACTCGATGCTACCGGCACGTGGTTCACATCTTATCGCACACATGTTATGGCACTACCGGCTCGATGGTTCATGCCATAACACCCACAAATAGATACGCCATATACACGTACGTATAAATACTTCACTCACAATATTAACCCTTCGCCATTGGGGTTATATAATCCACATCACACGCCCATGTGATAACGTACACACAAAGTGTGCACCTCGCCATAGGTGGTCAACCAAAACGCACAACCGTGCCAATTGGACCTATACACAAGTCCATCAATCCACCTATATGTGAAGTGAGCTCTATAACCGAGAACCACTTCACCTGACCCGCACCCATCCTACACATACATATGTACATAGGATATTAACACTCACCTTAAGCCTTGATGAATGCAACCAAGTAATCCACAACATGCCAATGGAAAGTACATATTCCATTAACACAAATACAACAACACAATTAAGGTGGAATTACAAATCGACCCAAATTGTTAAATAGTGCAATTTCGACCCAAATGCACTTCCAAGCTCAAACCGCGCCAAAACTAGCCAATGATCACTAACACAAGTGACAATGGTCCTAATATACCAATTAAACCCAAGCATAGGCGTTAAATACTAATCTTGCCCAATATGACACCTTAACCCTAATTTGACCCATTTCAAAATTAGTTAACCAAAATACACCCAAAGTGGTTCCAACACTTCTATAATCACTAATACTAGTGATTACAAGCTACATACAAGCCTTAAACATGGTTAATGTGACAACCCGGAAATTTCCAATCAAATTTAAACTTTATCTTTATATTATTCCGACACGATAAGCAAAGTTTGTTAAGATAAATCTCAAGAATTTTAAATTGTGTTCATACATTCATTATAACCTCGACCAAATTCAGACGATTCACGAACCGTTATATATAAATAAATATGTATATATATATATGTATATATATATATTATAACTTGAGAATATTAATAAAGTATTAAACGTATAATACTTTACATGATCGTATTTGTTTCAATATGTTTATCGATGGAATTAGAAGATAATATCAAATTGTTGATTTATCAGATACATTATGATATGATTACGGGTCTATGTTATGAGGTCCACTGTAATTTAAGAAATCTATTCTTTTTGACAACATTCGGAAAATGGTAAAGTGATTTATAAGTAAGAACGTGAAGTGTAAATAACTTAGATGTTGGATATCGACAAGTTAAGTAACTCGATATTTTTCATTAAGATGATTTCATACGTTTATTTAACCTTTGAACTTTATCTCATGCTTCACCAACAAACTGTAATTTAAAAACTTGAAACCTATTATGAATATATATGATTCTACTTTTTTAAAACATTTTATGATATAACGATTTCCATTATTTTAACCTTTAAACAAAATGATTCTTAAAAATATATTTGGTTTTGGAAAACAAAATTATTATATTTATTTGATTTAGTTTCAAACGTACAAAAACGTTTTCAGTTTAAAAAGAACTTTATTATTAAAACGTATATAACTTTTATAAATATCTAGAACCACTTTTGACAACTCATTACTTAACCAGTATGATAAAGATAACGATATTTATATTTATATTTTATTAAATATATATAACGATTTAAATTAATATTATATATATTTATACGCGTATTATACGTACATAGTTTTATACTTTTACTATACTTAAACTTTACCTTTACTTTATTTTTACTTTACTTTAACTTTAATAATTCATACTTTAATAATTCAATTTAATAATTCATACTTTAATAATTCACTTTAATAATTCATACTTTAATAATTCACTTTAATAATTCAAAAATCTATTATAAATAGAATTCAATAGGTTTCATTATTTCATAGAAACTTGAAAATATTTTTCTCTAAACTCTCTCAATCGATTTACATATATATATTTACTCCGTATTATTTCAAGATATTATTAGTATACATAAAATATTACGTCAGAGTGCTGTCCGAGTGATTTCGAAATTGTTTTTCGAGTGGGATTGGATTAAGGAAATTATGGGTTATAGCTATGGAGGTGATTGGAATGGTTCATGGGTATTCTCGTGAGGTCAATATATTGTTTATCATCTCCGTTGCGTCTACGTACCTTTCCTGCAATATTGAATCTCAATATTGATACGTGAGTACTCATAATTCAACTTTTACATACTAATAGTGTATCCCTGACTAGTGCTCGAGTATATAGGATTATGTATGTTTGTACTTTTGATATTGCCTTTAGTTAGGTTATGTTGAATCCTGAATTAGTTATATATGCGACTGAGATAAGGTATAAGATATGCATGTCGTTGGAAAGCTAGCGAAAAATTAAGAACTTTTCATTTAGATATCGAATGATTTCGATGAACGGATTTGAAGTTATAGTCCATCGAATTTTTGTATTATTATTAAAAATGATTATTATTATCCTCGTTATTATCGTCGTTCTAGTTTTATCTTATTATTATTATTATTATTATCTTTATCAATAAAAGGATTTATCATTAAAAATTGTTATTTTTTTATTATTACTATCGTTATTATCGTTAAAGTTATAATTAGTATTATTATTATTATCCAATTATTATTATTATTATTATTATTATTATTATTATTATTATTATTATTATTATTATTATTATTATTATTATTATTATTGGTATTATTATTATTATTATCATTATTGATATATATATCATTATTTAAAAATTGTTATTGTTATTGTTATTATTATTATTACTATATTATCATTAAGATAATTATTAGTATTATCGTTAATAATGTTATAGTAACTATCATTATTAATATTAGTGTAATTAAAACAAATATTTGTAACACCTAATTATTTTGATTACTATTATTATCATTATTACGAACACGATATAAAAGACGATTAAAAGCTATTAAATGAAACGATTAGGAAATAATGGGTAAGAGTATCATGATGAAATTAAAATATTATAAGATATTGATTTAGATAAAATTATCGTTCTTATTATTTTTATCATTACTATTATTATTAAAATTATCGTTAGTATTAAAACTATCATTTTAACAAAAATTATCATTTTAATAGAAATGTCATTGTTACTATAAATATCATTATTATTATTATTTTAAATAGAATTATTATTTTAAAGATAATATTAAAAATTATCGTAAATATTAAAGTTATCATAATTAGAATTATCGTTTTATCATAATGTCATCTTAGTAATTATAAATATTGATATTTTTATAATAATAATTATTATTATAAAATAATACAACTTTTACTTACTATCATTATAGATATTATTTTATCAAATAAATATTTGATACAAACATATTTTACTACGTGTAATAACTTACTTTAATAATACGTATCATATTATCTTTATAATATTAAATGAACCCTATAAATTTTATTATTTAATATATATAAAAGTATATTTTATTATATAAATATAATATAAAATTTTATTTATTAATAAATAAATTATATTATTTACTCTAATAAATCTTTTAAAAATATTTAAAAATATAAAACGACGATATTTAAACTATATATTAATCATGTATAAATTTTTGGAAATTATTTTGAGTCAAATTTACTTTTGTTGACTTTTGCATATTAGTCTCGAGCATTAGGATTGTGGTACACTATGACTTGACCTAATTTGTTAGACAAATATTGACCAACACATAAATATATATAATTAATTTAGGTTCGTGAATCCGAGGCCAACCTTGCACTTGTTCAATGACGTTATATGTATTTTTACTACGAAATACAGTATGGTGAGTTTCATTTACTCCCTTTTACTCTTTACGTTTTTGGGCTGAGAATACATGCAAATGCTTTATTAACTATTTTACAATATTTATATGCGTGAGTTTCATTATTTCCTTTTTATATATATTTTTGGGCTGAGAATACATGCAATGTTTTAATAACTATTTTACAATATTTATAAGCGTGAGTTTCATTTACCTTTTTACCCTTTATATTTTTGGGACTGAGAATACATGCGCTTTTATAAATGTTTGACGAAATAGACACAAGTAATTGAAACTACATTCTATGGTTGAATTATCGAAATCGAATATGCCCCTTTTTAATAAAGTCTGGTAATCTAAGAATTAGAGAACAGACACCCTAATTGACGCGAATCCTA
This sequence comes from Rutidosis leptorrhynchoides, assembly GCF_046630445.1. NCBI lineage: Eukaryota > Viridiplantae > Streptophyta > Magnoliopsida > Asterales > Asteraceae > Rutidosis > Rutidosis leptorrhynchoides. Next base: position 2,599,532 of record NC_092337.1, read on the forward strand.
AAGATAGATCTATTGGGCCTAACAAACCCCATCCAAAGTACTGGATGCTTTAGTACTTCGAAATTATATCATGTCCGAAGGAGGATCCCGGAATGATAGGGGATATTCTTATATGTATCTAGTTAATGTCGGTTACCAGGTGTTCACCATATGAATGATTATTTTTTTGTCTCTATGCATGGGACGTATATTTATGAAAACTGGAAATGAAATTCTTGTGGTCTATTAAAATGATGGAAATAAATGATTATGATAAACTAATGAACTCACCAACCTTTTGGTTGACACTTTAAAGCATGTTTATTCTCAGGTGTTAAAGAAATCTTCCGCTGTGCATTTGCTCATTTTAAAGATATTACTTGGAATCTTTCATAGCATATTTCGAAGAACGTTGCATTCGAGTCATTGAGTTCATCAAAGATTATTATTAAATCAATTTATAGTTGGATAGTGGATATTATGAAATGGTATGCATGCCTGTCAATTTTTGATGTAAAGAAAGATTGTCTTTTAAAAACGAATGCAATGTTTGTAAAATGTATCATATATAGTTCAAATACCTCGCAATGTAATCAACTATTGTGAATCGTTTATAATGTATATGAACGGGTCCTTTCAGTTGGTATCAGAGTGGTGGTCTTAGCGAACCAGGTCTGCATTAGTGTGTCTAACTGATAAGTCGTTAGGATGCATTAGTTGATGGAATTTAACAAGTTCATAAAACATGTTCTTCTAGTTAACAAAATTACAAAACCAATTTGTAGTAGTGTTAAAGCAAGCGGAAGCAAAAGTTAGGTTCATGTTTATATGTTTAACCATTTAGTTAAATTCCATGTTAATATCAAGTCTTGAATCATATGCTTACAAATAAAAGGAGAGGATAAGAAATGTATTTACCTCCTCAAGCTAGTTGAGGGTTGTTTAACACAAGGAGATGATGAACAAGTGTGTTAAAACTCCAAGCTTTTGATGCACCAACACCACCCTTGAACTTAGTTATGTATTAGACACTTAATCACCTTTAAACTTAGCTTGGAACCCACTTCTCTTGCACCCTAAAAACTGGAAAGCAGCTTAAGAAAAGATGAAGGTGAATGGAGTCTCAAAACAATGAAACCTCAAGAGGTGATACCCCAAACTTGTACCCAACACTTAATACTATGGTTAGGATTTAATTATACTTGATTATCACTTGAAAAACCAAGCTTTTGAACCCTTTATTTCTGCTCAAACTCACGACAGCAGTAGCTGTATTTCAGGCAAATTTTTGCTTGGTTTTCTATATGGATTATGTGTAATTGCATCTAGATTTAAGTCTCCAACAAGTCCTACCTATCTTACCCATGCTCATGAGAAGTTGTGCTACTTAAAAGCAACAAAAGACTAAGCATGAATGGACTTCTTGGAGTCCCAAAATCTGCCCACCATGGGAGTATTATAACATTATATTGTAATTTTATAAAACTTGTAAATACAATTACAAAACTTGTTAATTAAATCCATGTATTATTTATGTTACTTACATTTTATAAACCTTTTATAAAATATAACATAATATAATCATTTAAACCTATAAACAATTATATATAAATTATCCAAATAATTTATCTCAAGTGATAATAGTTTAGAAAACTGATTTTCTAAATTTCAAGTGTCGCGTATTTATTTAACGATCCAACCGTTAAGATTAAATACTTGTAAAGTGTTGGTAAGCTTGTTATTGGGTATGACCCGACTTGGATCATAACACATTAGCCACATTAGTTTAATATGTCTCTCGGGCATACGAAATACCTTCAATCTCCCACTTGCACGAGAAACATAAGAAATTAATGAAAGTGATGGATACCACCTAACGACCGTCCATCACCCCCAATATGTTATGACTTTGTGCCATTCAATAACATCATCCCTTTCAAGTTCCCATCTCGAATATGAATGGGTGAATGTTTCATTATATATCCTTTTGTCCTAGATGTCATGTTAAATCCAAGAGACATAGAATGATCACTCTCTTATAGATTTAACTTTATCAGGCCTTAGACATCCGACTCTCACAAATAAGAGGGACAAATTCCATCTTGACTGCATACGTCCTAGACACTACACCTTGTACCATACCTGAGGCCTCCCTTATGTACTACCATATTTCAGAATAGCGAAGGAAAGAATCAAGGCACAATATTTGGTGAATATATGAACCCAATATGTGTCTCAGGTCAGAGGATATAATGATATTCTCCTTTACTCAAGATTACATGTGATCAACCACAAAGGCTCCATATAGTTAATCTTGAGAGCGGGTCTTCCAATATTTGTGTCCCACAAATATCTATGAACCTTGGTTGCAACCTTGCCCCACATTCACCATTTGAATGTTAACCAATCCAAGTTCATAATAGTCTAGACCTCACACTTGTTCCCACAAATGTGATCAACTACGGAATTTAGAATAATAGTTTATTCATGGATAAAATATGCAATATTGGAACATGACACATAATTAAATTAATACCATAATTATATTAATGAGCTTGAATAATTTCGTTCTGGTACAATACTTAAAACAGATCATGACCAATCACTAGAATATCGAAGCCCTAATGCACAAACATGTCCCTCATGTTTTGGCCCATGTAAGAGCTTCGTGAGTGGATCCGCTATATTATGATCTGTGTGAACTTTGTGAATACATATCTTTCCTTTTTCAACTTCATCCCTTATGTAGTTGAATCTCCGCTCAATGTGACGGGTCTTTTGATGAGCACGAGGTTCCTTGATTTGAGCAATCGCACCCTCGTTGTCACAAAAGATCTCAAGAGGGTCCTGAATGGAAGGGACCACTCCTAAGTCGTTGATGAATTTCTTCATCCATGCAGCTTCCTGAGCTGCCAATGAGGCGGCAATGTACTCCGACTCTGTAGTGGATAACGCAACAACTTCTTGTTTTGAGCTCTTCCAAGAGACTGCACCACCATTTAACATGAAGACATAACCGGATTGTGATCGAGAGTCATCTCGATCAGTTTGGAAACTCGCGTCCACGTAACCTTTTACAGCGAGTTCCTCCTCACCAGACCCATATATTAGAAACATATCCTTAGTTCTCCTGAGGTATTTGAATATACTTTTAACAGCAATCCAATGACTATTTCCTGGGTTGTTCTGGTATCTACTTGTCAAGCTTAGAGCGCATGACACATCCGGTCTAGTACATATCATTGCATACATGATAGACCCAATAGCATATGCGTATGGGACTTTCTTCATTCTCTCTTGTTCATCTTTCGTGGTAGGACACTGAGATGAACTGAGAACGGTTCCTCTTTGAATAGGTACCAAACCTTTCTTAGAGTTTTCCATCTTGAACCTTTTCAAGATTTTATCAATGTATGTACTTTGACTTAAACCTATCAATCTCTTGGATCTATTCCTATAGATCCCTATCCCCAATATGTATTGTGCTTCTCCAAGATCCTTAATGGAGAAGCAACTCTTTAGTCAAGTTTTGACTTCTTGCATTGTGGTAATATCATTCCCAAATAATAATATATCATCCACATATAGCACAAGAAATATTATGGAGCTCCCACTAGCCTTCTTGTATACACAAGCTTCATCACCATTTTTAATGAAGCCAAATTTCTTTGCCTCTTCATTAAAATGATGATTCCACATTCTAGATGCTTGTTTCAATCCGTAGATTGACTTCTTTAACTTGCATACCTTCTTAGGATTTTTCGGATCAACAAAACCTTCGGGCTGTACCATATAGACATCTTCCTCAAGATATCCATTCAGGAAAGCGGTTTTGACATCCATTTGCCATATTTCATAGTCATAGTGAGCAGCAATGGCAAATAATATCCTAATAGACTTTAGCATTGCCACAGGCGAGAAAGTTTCATCATAATCAACCCCTTGAGTTTGAGTGAAACCTTTTGCTACAAGTCTAGCTTTGTATGTATCCAAGTTTCCATGTATGTCGGTTTTCTTCTTGAAAAGCCATTTGCAATCAACTAGCTTGGAGCTAGGAGGTTGCAAAACAAGTTCCCAAACTTGATTTTCATACATGGATTGCATCTCGGCGTTCATGGCTTCCTGCCATTTATCTTTATCAATCCTTGATAAAGCATCTTCGTAGTTTGTCGGTTCATCCAAATCAACCGTATAGCAACCATCCACGAGAAACCCATATCTCTCGGGAGGATTACTAATCCTACTAGATCTTCGAACGTCTTGTGTACCTTGATCATCCACTTGATCATTTTCAACATCCTCATGTTGAGTACTAGTGCCAACCAATTGTGTATCATTGGTTTGATCTTGTACCTCTACAAGATCTATCTTCCTTTCACCATCACCTTCCATAAGGAACTTGGTTTCAAGGAATTCCGCTTTCCGAGCAATAAATACCGTTTGCTCAGATGGATCATAGAAGTAATACCCCATGTCATCTTTGGGATATCCTATGAAGATACACTTTGTGGATCGAGCATGTAGCTTATTAGCTACATATTGCTTAGGATAAGCTTCACATCCCCATACTTTCAAGTATGAAAGAGAAGGAGGTTTTCCAAACCACATCTCATGAGGAGTTCGTTCCACTTTCTTGGTTGGGGCCATATTTAAAATACAAACCGCGGAGCTTAGACAATAACCCCAAAATGATAGAGGTAACGAGCTTCTTGCCATCATAGATCGAACCATATCCATTAGGGTTCGGTTCCTCCTTTCGGAAACTCCATTAAGTTGGGGTGTTCCGGGTGGAGTAAGTTGTGAGATAATCCCACAACTCCTAAGATGATCTTGGAAGGCATCGCTTAGGTATTCACCTCCTCTATCGGTACGAAGTACCTTAATTGTCCTATTGAGTTGATTTTGTACTTCGTTTTGATATTCTTTGAATGCTTCAAACGTTTCGTCCTTGTGTCTTAATAAGTAGACATATCCGAAACGACTGAAGTCATCAATGAAAGTAACGAAGTATCTTTCACCATTCCTAGTCATGGGCTTAAAAGGTCCACATACATCCGAATGTATTAATCCTAATAAGTCTTTAGCCCTTTCATAGGTCCCTTTGAAAGGTGCTTTAGTCATTTTGCTTTGTAAACAAGATTCGAACACATCAAACGAGTCCAGTTCATTTGATTTCAAAAGGCCATTCTTTTGAAGTGTATGCATTCGATTCTTGTTTATGTGACCAAGGCGACAATGCCATAAGTAGGAATCACTCAAATCCATTTTGAGCTTCTTGGTGCTTGCTTGGTATATTGAGCTATCGAATGATGTGCTATCATGAACCAATTCATAAATACCATTCAAAGGCGAGGCCTTAAAATAGAACATATCATTCAAAAAGACATGGATATCATCATTAATAAAATTAAGATTAAAACCACAATGTCTTAAACGGGAAACAGAAATAATGTTTCGTGTTAAATCAGGTGCATACAAAACATTTTCTAAATTAAGTTCCAATCCGCTTGGAAGTTTCAAAATAAAATCTCCTTGAGCTTTAACATGCACCTTTGCACCATTGCCCATATAGAGACTTGATGTTCCCGCCTTGTGATCACTTCTTTTGAACCCCTGCAAAGAATTGCAAATATGAGTTCCACATCCAGTGTCTAATACCCATGTATTAGAAGAAGTAATACTAAGCTCTATATATACCATATATATATATTACCTGAGGTTTGCCCTGCATCCCTCTTGTCCTTTAACTCCTTAAGATAGACCGGACAGTTTCATTTCCAATGACCCATCTCACCACAACCGAAACATGGGTCTTCCTTGGGGTTTGTCTTCTCGGCTACCTTTTGCTTCTTAGCCTTGTTGATGGTTGGGGTAACCATCTTCCCCTTCCCTTTGCCTTGATAGGCGGGTCCTTTTCTCTTAGCCACCTTTGGCTTAGAGGTGTTACCTTTGGATCCACCTTGATCGATTGCTAACACGGGTAAAGCCCTTTTACCCATGCTAGTTTCCGCCGTTCTAAGCATACCGTGAAGCTCACCTATGCTCTTATCCATCCCATTCATATTGTAATTAATTACAAATTGATCAAACCTTTTTGATAGGGAGTTAAGGATAAGATCGGTGGTTAACTCATTTGATATGTTTAGGTTAAGGCGGTTAGCACGATCAATAAGGCTCTTCATCTTAAGCACATAAGATGAAACCGATTGGGTATCGTCCATACGACAAGCATGTAGTGCCCGAACGGTCTCGAAACGCTCGACACGTGCTTGTTGAAGGAACATCTCCTTCAATTGCGTTATCATGTCGTATGCACTATGATGCTCAAAATCCTTTTGGAGTTCAGGAATCATAGTCCCAAGCATTAGGCATGAGACTTGAAGGGAGTCGTGGCAATACTTATCGTAAGAGGCCATTGCTTCCACATCATTCTCATCCGGTTGATCGGGAATGGGGTCCTCAAGTACATACGATTTATCCTCTTGTTTGAGGACAATCCGAAGATTGCGGAACCAATCCATAAAGTTTGTATGGTTGAGTTTGTCTTTCTCTAAGAGAGACCTTAATGATAGGTTATTCATGTTAAGTGGTGCGTTTTGAATGTTGTTGTTGTTATTGGCGGCCATCTACAAAATTAACAAAGTTCGTTTAAGTATCGATTTTTAATGTAACATTCAATACCCTTTTAATCCAATTGATATATTAAATTTTAGAATCCAACGGTAAACCAAATTTCGGTTAGGTGACCTTTATCTCGTTATTTGATTTAGCTAGGTAGTCATTATATGACAATTGCAATCCTTTTGCAACTTCTAATGTATGGGATCATGCAATCCTTTTGCATGGCATATTTATCCCATCAACGCCTATTTGTTCCTCATGCTTCGGTGACCCTAAGTTCATGATTCCCAAATCAAGTCGTCCTACTTGTGTAAACGTGTAAACTTAACATACAAGTGGTTAGGTGACCTTTATCCCACAAGCATGCGAAATTCACCTTAATTGTATTAGTTTGTTCATGATGGTTAGGTGACCTTTATCCCATCATGAGTTCCCTAACATGCTTAAGTGTCACACAAAAGGATGGCGTTAAACTTGTTATCCTTGTTTGTAAAAGGGATTTTAAGTTTTCGTTTATTCTAGTTTGAGAAAACTTTTATGCCATACACCAACATGCATTTAGTGTATGGTACTTATGAAAAACCATTTTCATGTCTTGTAATTAGCCAATTACTTGATATAAACCATTTTATATGTATGATCCTTATCATGCTCTTAATAACCGATTATTAATGTCCTTTTAGCCATTTTTAATTTAACCATTTAAATTGACGTTTTGCATGTCATTAATATGTCTAATTTAACCAATTAAATTGTCGTTTTCTAGTTGTTGACTTGTGTGATTAACTTGTAGCATACAAACATACAATCCACATAATCATACAAAACAACCACGCATGCAAAATCATATGTTCACAATCAAGCCATTTTGGTGGACATTTGTTTAGCCGAAAACAAATGCCACCGATGAAGGGGTTATAACACAAAGTAGGAGATTTTAAATCTCCCACTTAATCTTGCATCCAAATGCTTCTTCATGTGTTCTTCAAGTCTTCATCATCTTCATTATTTTACAAAATATATCCTAATACATTTTGTCTAAAAAAAAATGAAAATACAACCTAATCTATTTTACATACCAAATATAAAATAAATTACATAACCAAATGAATAATTATTACAAACCAAATTTGAATAAATTATTACAAACTTAATGAATAATACAAATCATTCAACCAAGCAACCAAACAACCACAAGGTCTAGGCATTGATTGTGAACATTAATGTATCAACAAAATGACCAAAATGGAGCAACCCAAAACCCATTTTGGGTGTCCAAAATTCGGCCTACATCACCAACCCTCCCAAACCTGAAAATTTTTGTATTCCATTTTCATGCATGTATATGGAATGCAAATATAGTGGGTTTAAAGACAATATACGAAGCATAATCCATAGACTTCGGCTCTAGATACCATTGATGGAATTTAACAAGTTCATAAAACATGTTCTTCTAGTTAACAAAATTACAAAACCAATTTGTAGTAGTGTTAAAGCAAGCGGAAGCAAAAGTTAGGTTCATGTTTATATGTTTAACCATTTAGTTAAATTCCATGTTAATATCAAGTCTTGAATCATATGCTTACAAATAAAAGGAGAGGATAAGAAATGTATTTACCTCCTCAAGCTAGTTGAGGGTTGTTTAACACAAGGAGATGATGAACAAGTGTGTTAAAACTCCAAGCTTTTGATGCACCAACACCACCCTTGAACTTAGTTATGTATTAGACACTTAATCACCTTTAAACTTAGCTTGGAACCCACTTCTCTTGCACCCTAAAAACTGGACAGCAGCTTAAGAAAAGATGAAGGTGAATGGAGTCTCAAAATAATGAAACCTCAAGAGGTGATACCCCAAACTTGTACCCAACACTTAATACTATGGTTAGGATTTAATTATACTTGATTATCACTTGAAAAACCAAGCTTTTAAACCCTTTATTTCTGCTCAAACTCACGACAGCAGTAGCTGTATTTCAGGCAGATTTTTGCTTGGTTTTCTATATGGATTATGTGTAATTGCATCTAGATTTAAGTCTCCAACAAGTCCTACCTATATTACCCATGCTCATGAGAAGTTGTGCTACTTAAAAGCAACAAAAGACTAAGCATGAATGGACTTCTTGGAGTCCCAAAATCTGCCCACCATGGGAGTATTATAACATTATATTGTAATTTTATAAAACTTGTAAATACAATTACAAAACTTGTTAATTAAATCCATGTATTATTTATGTTACTTACATTTTATAAACCTTTTATAAAATATAACATAATATAATCATTTAAACCTATAAACAATTATATATAAATTATCCAAATAATTTATCTCAAGTGATAATAGTTTAGAAAACTGATTTTCTAAATTTCAAGTGTCGCGTATTTATTTAACGATCCAACCGTTAAGATTAAATACTTGTAAAGTGTTGGTAAGCTTGTTATTGGGTATGACCCGACTTGGATCATAACACATTAGCCACATTAGTTTAATATGTCTCTCGGGCATACGAAATACCTTCATTAGTGAGTCTGGACTTCGACCGTGTCTACATGTCAAAAGTTTTGCTTATCATTTCTAGTCGGAAATCATCTGCTTATCATCCATAGGAAATTACCTGCTTATCATTATTAGTCTAGACACGTCTTGCTACATTAATTGCATGAGTAGTGTATAGACAAACTTCATATCTTAGCGTATCTGCTAAATCATATCTTATCGTATCTGTTACTTTAAACTTTACCTGAAATACCCCGCAAATTCCTCCGTAATCTATGAAATCTTTTGATCTCTATATATAGATATCCTATGTAAATAGAATACCACCCGATAGCCGAAAAATCATTTTTATATCGAAAATCCTTTATCCAATCGTACGAAATGGAATTTGTCATCAGTTCAAGTCACTCGGATTCCGAAATGGAATCTCACTCAAGCTCCGAAAGCAGTGTGACCGGAATGGATCAACCAATCAGTCATCACCTATTCTGGATGAATTGGGGATGGGTTCGTAGCCACCTCAATCATTGGAAACAAGAAGAAGGCGATCCTTTCCATCCACCACATTGCCCTCTTGGCGAAGAACCTGAAGCACTTACCGGCGAACCTGTTCGAGACACCATTTTCTCTCTCATTTCCAGGGTATCTCGTCACGATTATATACTACATCAAATTCTAGATTTTATTTATCCGCTCGTTTCGACCGACAATCATCCTGGAATAATAGAAGAAGTCAACGAACTTCGCACTCGGGTAGTGGCTTTGGAGAATATGGTGCAGAGATTACAAACACCAGCAGCAGCACCAGCAGCATAACCAGTACCACCATCATCAACGCCAACAGTACCATTAACACCTCCAACCACAACCGCGTTGTAAACCTCAACTTCACAATCTGTCCCACGAGCATCAACGTCATACGCACCATAGATACCAAGGAGTACCAACGACAATAACTGATAAAGTATTAATTCATAACTTCATTGGAGAAACATTCCGCGGTGATTATATAATCTCTAAAGTCTTAGAGATTATCTAATCTAGCCCTAACCATAAATCAGTTAACTGAACCAAAATGATAGAAAGAAGAGTAGAAACCCTGACAAAAATGGTGCGTGATTAACAAGTTAAACTTGTTTTACCAACAGCATCAACAGTACCGTCAACGTCACCAGCATCGTCAGTACAGTCAACATCAGAATCAACAACACCTATAACATCACACACTCCGTCAGTTCAAGAATCACTGTGGACATCATTACGAATCAATAACGTGTATATTGTATCAACAAGTTATGAAGAATTAACTCATTCCCTCTGAAGAAATTATATATATATTTTATATATATATATATATTTTTTGAAATAAAAAATAAATCTTTCCGTGCTAAGCTATTGTGTGTGAATCTTAACTACTCAGGTAATTCATATTACAAATATGCAATAATGTACGTCCCTCACCCGCGACTTAACCATCGTTAACTACAATCTCTGTCTCAATTCAACAAATTCCAATTCCTAATAAATCAAGTATATATTTGATTTTACACTTCATCATTGATGTAACCGAAACTTTTCAGATAACATCATTCGTACTTTGCGAAGTTCACAAGAATTTAACGAAAACCAACATCACATCTCAACAAATAACGAAGTATTGATTCATAATTTCAATATTATTGAAGAAATACTTATGTAACCTCTAAACCTTCAAGGAATTATTCAATTCTAGTTCCAACCGTAAATCGAATGAGTTTAATTTAGTATTAACTCATTAAAATCTATGTTACATCTGAGGAGAATATATACATATATATTTTCATAAAGACTGTAATAAAATTCTTATGTACAAAATATTAATTGTGAAAATTTTTTAAAGGGTAGGTAATACCCGAGAGATATATATAAATTCATAATTAATATGTTACATTCTTCGAATTAGATTAAGCAAATTATCAATTATACTTCCTACTTTCACAATAATATACATTCTTTCATAGAAATCAAAACAACCATACTCATTCAAACCCAATTACGTATTCTGATTTTAAAATCTCAGAATTCAATTCGAGATATAACCGGTACCATTACTTTTAGATTCCTACATCTTTCAAAGCTATACTTTGACTTCAAAAGTGTGTTAGAACATCAAATGTATACAAACGATTACAATCTATGTTCAAACCCTTCGAAAATCTCTGAAGACACTTCAAATAATGAGCAATCGAGATGATGATCCAACCACATATTACCCACAGTTATGTACTTAAAAAGCTCTCGAAACCAAAGTCATAATTCAACACATATCTGTGTCAGATCTTTTGGCATTTATTAGCAAAAATAACCTTGCAATTCCTTTGCAAAGTAGCAAATTATATCACAGCTCCAGCAAGACAACTTCGATTTTTTCATTCGGAGTAGCCTTATCATAATTTTGATATATGTGATTACCCTTTTGTTACTGGAGAACCTTTCATATTCTACCACATTAGCAATAAACTTACCAACAACTTCACTGATCTTGGGCATTCCGAAGAATCTTTATATTTATCGAAACCTCATCATTTACTCATCTGCCTCTTGTAACGAGAATTGTCATACGAATCATTGGGAGTTAGCAATCAGTATTTTGAAATCTCACAGCATGTTGACGCCAACAGTTATACATAACGTCTATTTCCAAGGCTTACATACTTCGAATGTGAAGTTTCTGAAAAACACTCTGAACCGCGAACTAGTTCTCGAAATGCTAATGAAGCAACAAAAACTGTAAACGACCTTAGCAGTAAAAAGTTTGATGATAAAGATTAGTGTATTAACAAAGCTCAGAAATAGAGAAGTTTTGGAACTGGAAAACGGATTGAGCAAAGTATGAAGGAGGCTGTGGACAAATCACAAAGACTGAACCTGCCTTCAAAGAATCCAAATGATTCAGTATCTACTGAAGTCATTAACGAATACCTTGCTCCTGACACTAAACCCTTACATACAATATTCTTCATCATCCTCTGATATTAGAAATTCTAAGATATCATCGTATCTTTCATTATAAATATCCTCCATATTTCTGAAGATATTTCCATAACTATTCTTATCTGAAATCATTTATCTCTTTGCGCTATCTGTATTACATCAAAAAGGAAACTGTTTAGTTCCTATACTCTGTAAACCTTTGAGTTTAAAATATGAATGTTTTTGAAGTAGTGTTGGAAACTGAAGCATGAGTTAGTATAATATAATGACACTTGATCAACGTGATTATATTACAGTAATTCATGCTGAGTTTCTAAATGGAACGTGATGATTCATAGATCATAACATCATCATGTGCCATGTTATACGACTCTTGTATTCTATTTAACCTCTAAAATATCAAGAAAATATTTCTTGATTATTCGGCCTTTTCCAAGGTATTCTAGTAATTTGACAAGTCAAGATCGTGCCATCACAATTTCCTTCTTAGAACATTAACAATGTTCATTCCGAAAATCATATTTGTGAATTCTGGACCATTACAAGCGGTGCTTAAACGCAAGAAGAAGAAACGAAAGGACAAAACTCCGAAATAGAAATTAGGGTATAAATTGCAGCAAATAAAAGAGAGCATTAACTGTGGATGACAATGATTATAGAAGATAGAAACAGAGACTTTGAAATATAAGGGAAGATATAAAGCCCAACGACAAACCAAAAATTATAAACCATATATATCGATGCATATAGCAATATAAAGACATGGGAGAACTAGAAACACTATAAACCCAAGAGTATAGTAGAAGTAAATAGATTCTTCCGGCGGTAGATGAAAAAGAAGAATGACCGATATGAAAGTTATAAGTATATCGAGAATCAGAACTGGATGGAGCATATTGATGAATACTTTAAAATATGAGTTGAGGGGGAAAGAATAGAAGGTGATGAAACATGACTAGGAACTTAGAAATCAACAGATTTAACTCACATAATGACGGAATAAGTGAATCAAACCCTCTAGTGAATAGGTTAAGCTTTTTGTGATTAATTTAGTCATACCACAACTAAATCAAGTGTGATTAGATCAATACCTAGAGCTATTATTTGATGGAATACCACATGTAAACAAGTCACAAAACCCATTTATGTATGTATATGAATTCGTGTATATGTATATAACAAGCGGAAGCAATTTTCATCTTAAGAACATGTGTATTTTAACCTTTTAAAATGTATTCCATTTCATAGATCTAGTCTTGTACAATATACTAAAATGTAAATAGAAGCTAGTTTAAAGGATGTACCTACTCCAAATTAGGAGGTTATGAAGATGAAGAAGATGATGATGATGAAAGCAACTTCTAATTTGAAGTCTCAAGTTTGAAATACCCACAAGCCTTTTGCAAATCAACACCCTATAACTTGGTTAGGATTTAGACACCAAATAACTAGCAAAATCAAGCTTGAAGAACCCTTTCTTCCTCCCTTAAAAATCGGCCAAGATGGATAGATGGAGAGAGTTTTTGATTTTGAAAAATGCAAGTAAATGATGTGTGTTGTGAAGTGTGTATTGCATGCATCTACTTTAAGTGCATTTACAAGAATCAAGCAAGCATGGGGTGGGTTTCTTGGAACCACAATACCGCCACCCCACCCCTCCTTTTTTTTATTTTTTTTTTTAAATACTTGCTAGTTCACTTAATACTTGCACAAAGTTATATCTTTTATAAAATAAGTCTTGCATTATTTTATATGATACATGCACATCTTAACTTTATAAACCACTTATAAAGATATATTTGTTACTTGCACATTTATTTAATTTTATAAACCATTTTATAAAATTATAACACACATATAAGTTTAATCATATAAATAATTAAACTTGTACTTATAATTATCCAAATAATTATTTCAAGCATATTATCTTTAGAAAAAAAAAACAATTTCTAAAGTCTAAGTGTCTAGTATTTATTTTAAAGATCCACTCATCAAAACAAATACTCAAAAGGTGTTGTTGGCTTGTTATTGGGTATGACCCGACTTGGATCATAACATATTGGCCACATTAATTTATTATGTCTCTCGAGCATATGAAATACCTTCAATCTCCCACTTGCACGAGAAACATAAGGAATTAATGCAAGTGACGGATACCACCTAACGACCGTCCATCACCCCCAATGTGTTATGACTTGGTTCCATTCAATAACATCATCCCTTTCGAGTTCCCATCTCGAATATGATTAGGTGAATCTTTCAATATATCCTTTCGTCCTAGATGTCATGTTGAATCCAAGAGACATAGAGTGATCACTCTCTTATAGATTTAACTTTATCAGGCCTTAGACATCTAACTCTCAACGAATAAGAGGGACAAATCCCATCTCGGCTACATACGTCCTAGACACTACACTTTGTACCATACCTGAAGCCTCCCTTATGAGCTACCTTTTCAGAATAGCGAAGGAAAGAATCAAGGCACGATATTCGGTGAATATCTGAATCCAATATGTATCTCAGGTCAGAGGATACAATGATATTCTCCTTTACTCAAGATTATATGTGATCAACCACAAAGGCTCCATACAGTAAATCTTGAGAGCGGGTCTTCCAATATCTGTGTCCCACAAATATCTACGAACCTTGGTTGCAACCTTGCCCCACATTCACCATTTGAATGTTAACCAATCCAAGTTCATAATAGTCTAGACCTCACACTTGTTCCCACAAATGTGATCAACTACGGAATTTAGAATAATTATTTATTCATGGATAAAATATGCAAAATTGGAACATGACTCAAAATAAATTAATACCATAATTATATTAATGAGTTTGAACAATTTCGTTCCGTTACAATACTTAAAACAGATCATGACCAATCACTAGAATATCGAAGCCCTACTGCACAAACATGTCCGGCATGTTTTGATCCATGTAAGAGCTTCGTGAGAGGATCCACTATATTAAGATCTGTGTGAACTTTGTGAATACATATCTTTCCCTTTTCAACTTCATCCCTTATGTAGTTGAATCTCCGCTCAATGTGACGGGTCTTTTGATGAGCACGAGGTTCTTTGATTTGAGCAATCGCACCCTCGTTGTCACAAAAGATCTCAAGAGGGTCCTGTATGGAAGGGACTACTCCTAAGTCGTCGATGAATTTCTTCATCCATGCAGCTTCCTGAGCTGCCAATGAGGCGGCAATGTACTCAGACTCTGTAGTGGATAATGCAACAACATCCTATTTTGAACTCTTCCAAGAGACCGCACCACCATTTAATGTGAAGACATAACCGGACTGTGATCGAGAATCATCTCGATCAGTTTGGAAACTCGCGTCCACGTAACCTTTTACAGCGAGTTCCTCCTCACCAGACCCATATATTAGAAACATATCCTTAGTTCTCCTAAGGTATTTCAATATACTTTTGACAGCAATCCAATGACTGTTGCCTGGGTTATTCTGGTATCTACTTGTCAGGCTTAGAGCGCATGACACATCCGGTCTCGTGCATATCATTGCATACATGATTGACCCAATAGCAGATGCATATGGGACTTTCTTCATTCTCTCCTATTCATCTTTCGTGGTGGGGCACTGAGATGAACTAAGGAGCGTTCCTCTTTGAATAGGTTCCAAACCTTTCTTAGAGTTCTCCATCTTGAACCTTTTCAAGATTTTTTCAATGTATGCACTTTGATTCAAACCTATCAGTTTCTTGGATCTATTCCTGTAGATCCCAATCCCCAAACGTATTGTGCTTCTCCAAGATCCTTAATGGAGAAACATTCACTTAGCCAAGTTTTAACTCCTTGCATTGCCGGAATATCATCTCCAAATAACAATATATCATCCACATATAGTACAAGGAACATGATAGTGCTCCCATTAGCTTTCTTGTATACACAAGCTTCATCACCATTTTTAATGAAGCCAAACTTCTTGGCCTCCTCATTAAAACGATGATTCCACATTCTAGATGCTTGTTTCAATCCGTAGATTGACTTCTTTAACTTGCATACCTTTTTAGGATATTTCGGATCAACAAAACCTTCAGGCTGAACCATATAGACATCTTCCTCAAGATGTCCATTTAGGAAAGCGGTCTTGACATCCATTTGCCATATTTCATAATCATAATGAGCAGCAATGGCAAGTAATATCCTAATAGACTTTAGCATTGCCACAGGCGAAAAAGTTTCATCATAGTCAACCCCTTGAGTTTGAGTGAAACCTTTTGCTACAAGTCTAGCTTTATATGTATCCAAGTTCCCATGTATGTCGGTTTTCATTTTGAAAAGCCATTTACAATCAACTAGCCTCGAGCCAGCAGGTTCTGCAACAAGTTCCCAAACTTGGTTGTCATACATGGATTGCATCTCAGCGTTCATGGCTTCCTGCCATTTATCTTTATCAGTCCTTGATAAAGCATCTTGGTAGTTTGTTGGTTCATCCAAATCAACCACATAGCAACCATCCATGAGAAACCCATATCTCTCAGGAGGATTACTAATCCTACCAGATCTGCGAACTTCTCGTGTATTTTGATCATCCATTTGATCATTCTCAACATTTTCATGTTGAGTGCTAGTGTCAACCAATTGTGTATCATCTACTTGATCTTGAACCTCTTCAAGATCTATCTTCCTTTCACTATTTTCTTCCATTAGGAACTTAGTTTCAAGGAATTCAGCCTTTCGAGCAACAAATACATTTTGCTCGGTTGGATCATAGAAATAGTATCCCATATCATCCTTGGGATATCCTATGAAGATACACTTTGTGGATCGAGCATTCAACTTATTAGGGACGTAACGCTTAGGATAAGCTTCACATCCCCAAACCTTTAAGTATGATAGAGATGGAGGTTTTCCAAGCCACATCTCATGAGGTGTTCGTTCCACTTTCTTGGTTGGGGCCATATTTAAAATACGAGCCGCAGAGCATAGACAATAACCCCAAAATGATAGAGGTAACGAGCTTCTAGCCATCATAGATCGAACCATATCCATTAGGGTTCGGTTCCTCCTTTCGGACACACCATTAAGTTGTGGTGTCCCGGGTGGAGTAAGTTGCGAGATAATCCCACAACTTCTAAGATGATCTTGGAAAGCATCGCTTAGGTATTCACCTCCTCTATCGGTACGAAGTACCTTGATTGTCTTATTGAGTTGATTTTGTACTTCGCTTTGATATTCTTTGAATG
The DNA here is from genome assembly GCF_046630445.1 of Rutidosis leptorrhynchoides. Lineage (NCBI taxonomy): Eukaryota > Viridiplantae > Streptophyta > Magnoliopsida > Asterales > Asteraceae > Rutidosis > Rutidosis leptorrhynchoides. Next base: position 2,616,815 of record NC_092337.1, read on the forward strand.
CTTCAAAAGTTTCTTCCTTATGTCTTAACAAGTAGACATATCCAAAACGACTGAAGTCATCAATGAAAGTAACGAAGTATCTTTCACCATTCCTAGCTATGGGCTTAAAGGGTCCACATACATCCGAATGTATTAATCCCAATAAGTCCTTAGCCCTTTCATAGGTCCCTTTGAAAGGTGCTTTAGTCATCTTGCCTTGTAAACAAGATTCACATACATCAAACGATTCCATCTCATTTGATTTCAAAAGTCCATTCTTTTGAAGTGTATGCATTCGGTTCTTGTTTATGTGACCAAGGCGACAATGCCATAAATAGGAATCACTCAAATCCCTTTTGAGTTTCTTGGTGCTAGTATGGTATATAGAGCTCGATGATGCGTCATCATGAACCAATTCATAAATTCCATTTGAAGGCGAAGCCTTGAAATAGAATACATTATCTTTAGAAACATGAATATCATCATCAATAAAATTAACAATGTAACCACATTGTTTTAAGCGAGAAATAGAAATAATGTTTCTACACAAATTCGGAGCATACAAAACATTTTCTAAAATAAGTTCCAATCCGCTTGGAAGCTTCAAAATAAAATCTCCTTGAGCTTTAACATGCACCTTTGCACCATTGCCCATATAGAGACTTGATGTTCCCGCCTTATGATCACTTCTTTTGAACCCCTGCAAAGAATTGCAAATATGAGTTCCACATCCCGTGACTAATACCCATGTATTAGAAGAAGTAATATTAAGCTCAATATATACCATATATATATTACCTGAGGTTTGCCCCGCATCCCTCTTGTCCTTCAACTCCTTAAGATAGACCGGACAGTTTCGTTTCCAATGACCCATCTCACCGCAATCGAAACATGGGTCTTCTTTGGGGTTTGCCTTCTCGGCTACCTTTTGCTTCTTAGCCTTGTTGATGGTTGGAGTAACCATCTTCCCCTTCCCTTTGCCTTGATAGGCAGGTCCTTTTCTCTTAGCCACCTTTGGCTTAGAGGTGTTACCTTTGGTCCCACCTTGATCGATTGCTAACACGGGTAAAGCCCTTTTACCTATGCTAGTTTCCGCCGTTCTAAGCATACCGTGAAGCTCACCTATGCTCTTATCCATCCCATTCATATTGTAATTAATTACAAATTGATCAAACCTTTTTGATAGGGAGTTAAGGATAAGATCGGTGGCTAACTCATTTGATATGTTTAGGTTAAGGCGGTTAGCACGATCAATAAGGCTCTTCATCTTAAGCACATAAGATAAAACCGATTGGGTATCGTCCATACGACAAGCATGTAGCGCCCGAACGGTCTCGAAGCGCTCGACACGCGCTTGTTGAAGGAACATCTCCTTCAATTGCGTTATCATGTCGTATGCACTATGATGCTCGAAATCCTTTTGGAGTTCGGGAATCATAGTCCCAAGCATTAGGCATGAGACTTGAAGGGAGTCGTGGCAATACTTATCGTAAGAGGCCATTGCCTCCACATCATTCTCATCCGGTTGATCGAGAATGGGGTCCTCAAGTACATACGCTTTATCCTCTTGTTTGAGGACAATCCGAAGATTGCGGAACCAATCCATAAAGTTGGTATGGTTGAGTTTGTCTTTCTCTAAGAGAGACCTTAATGATAGGTTGTTCATGTTAAGTGGTGCGTTTTGCATGTTGTTGTTGTTGTTATTAGCGGCCATCTACAAAATTCAACAAAGTCCTTTTAAGTATCGATTTTAAATTCAATAAACAATACCCTTTTAATTTGTTTTATTAAACATTAGAATCCAACGGTAAATCAAATTTCTGTTAGGTGACCTTTATCCCGTCATTTGATTTAGCTAGGTAGTCATAATGACAATTGCAATCCTTTTGCAACTTCTAAGTTATGGGATCATGCAATCCTTTTGCATGGCATATTAATCCCATCAACGCCTATTTGTTCCTCATGCTTCGGTGACCCTAAGTTCATGATTCCCAAATCAAGTCGTCCTACTTGTGTAGACATGTAAATTTAACAAACAAGTGGTTAGGTGACCTTTATCCCACTAGTGTGTGAAATTTACCTTATTCATATTAGTCCGCTCATGACGGTTAGGTGACCTTTATCCCGTCAAGAGTTTCTTAATATGTCTAAGTGTTTTCACAAAAGGATGGCGTTTAACTTGTTTACCTTGTTTTAGATAAAGGGATTTAAGTTTTCTACATTCTAGTTTTAGAAAACAAAATGCTATACACCAACATGCATTTGGTGTGTAGTAAATTTTGAAAAACCCATTTTCATGTCCTTTTAGTAAAACCAATTACTAGTTATGAACCAATTTAATACCTTTTAAATAAACCATTTTATTTAGGTCTAATAACCAATTATTAGTGTCGTTATGTTATGTTTAAGCAAGTTGTTAACATGTGATAATCTTGTAGTAACCAATCATACAAACATACACAAACATGCATAACAAAATATGTTCACAATCGGGAGCCATTTTGGTGGGCATTTGTTTAGCCAAAAAACAAATGTCACCGGTAAGGGTTAACAAAAGAAAGTAAGAGATTTTTAAACAAAATCTCCCACTTAATCTTGTAATCTTCAAAGCTCCATCTTGTAATCTTCATCTTGAATCTTCATTTTTCTTTTACAAAATTATATCCTAATACAATTTTTCTAGAAAATGAAATAACAACCTATTCTATTTTTACAAACAAATAGAATAAATTACATGAAAAATTACAAGATTACTTACAACTTATTACACACCAAAATTACAAAATTATTACAAATTAATACAAACCAAATGAATGAATATTACAACCATGAATAATAACCAAATCATTCAAACATTCAACCACACGGTCTAGGCTCGATTGTGAACAATAACATAACATCAAATCTTGGCCAAACTTGAAGTCCCAAACCCACTTTTGGGGTCCAAAATTCGGTCAAACCAACAAACCCACCAAAACTCATGATTTTTACATTCTACTTTCATGCATGTTGGTAGATTGTAAAATAAATGAGTTTACTAGCCAAAACAAGAAGCATATTAACAAGACTTTGGCTCTAGATACCATTGATGGAATACCACATGTAAACAAGTCACAAAACCCATTTATGTATGTATATGAATTCGTGTATATGTATATAGCAAGCGAAAGCAATTTTCATCTTAAGAACATGTGTATTTTAACCTTTTAAAATGTATTCCATTTCATAGATCTAGTCTTGTACAATATACTAAAATGTAAATAGAAGCTAGTTTAAAGGATGTACCTACTCCAAATTAGGAGGTTATGAAGATGAAGAAGATGATGATGAAAGCAACTTCTAATTTGAAGTCTCAAGTTTGAAATACCCACAAGCCTTTTGCAAATCAACACCCTATAACTTGGTTAGGATTTAGACACCAAATAACTAGCAAAATCAAGCTTGAAGAACCCTTTCTTCCTCCCTTAAAAATCGGCCAAGATGGATAGATGGAGAGAGTTTTTGATTTTGAAAAATGCAAGTAAATGATGTGTGTTGTGAAGTGTGTATTGCATGCATCTACTTTAAGTGCATTTACAAGAATCAAGCAAGCATGGGGTGGGTTTCTTGGAACCACAAAACCGCCACCCCACCCCTCCTTTTTTTTATTTTTTTTTAAATACTTGCTAGTTCACTTAATACTTGCACAAAGTTATATCTTTTATAAAATAAGTCTTGCATTATTTTATATGATACATGCACATCTTAACTTTATAAACCACTTATAAAGATATATTTGTTACTTGCACATTTATTTAATTTTATAAACCATTTTATAAAATTATAACACACATATAAGTTTAATCATATAAATAATTAAACTTGTACTTATAATTATCCAAATAATTATTTCAAGCATATTATCTTTAGAAAAAAAAACAATTTCTAAAGTCTAAGTGTCTAGTATTTATTTTAAAGATCCACTCATCAAAACAAATACTCAAAAGGTGTTGTTGGCTTGTTATTGGGTATGACCCGACCTGGATCATAACATATTGGCCACATTAATTTATTATGTCTCTCGGGCATATGAAATACCTTCATTATTCACCACCTGGGTGATTTGAGTTGAGAGAGAATCGGAGGAGCTCACCAGATCTGAGTGTGTGTAACAAATGAGAGGCTTAACCTAAAAATGAAGAACATAAGACTTTATATACCCCTGCTGTTGACTCACCCGTACGATTCATCCATCACACATACGAGTTGGCTTCATCAGCTGTACAGGTGATCACTCACTCGTCTCTTCTCATTTAGGTTGTAATTGTGACTTAGCTCAGCATCAACTGTGCGTATGAGCCTGTCAGCCGTACGAGTGAGGCTTCACTCGGACGTCTGACTAAGTCTAACATAGTCAAACATCCACATCTCGTTCCTGCAGTTGCTGTAACCACATACAAACACGGATAGGATAATAACGAACGATCATGGTGGCCTGTAAACTGTTGTACCTGCAATGGACGTGGGTAGATGTCTAGGGACTTGCATAAAATGCATCAACAGAAGGTGTGAGTTGTAAGAAAAGGAAGGAGGTGAATTTATAAGAAAATCTCCGACAGAACAATTAAAATGGACGATCGCATTTAAAGCGGATCCTAATTCCTTTTGTTACCGGAGAATCAAATCTTATTACAAAGATTTTCTTCAAATTCCTTGAAATCTGGAAATCAATCATATCTACGTCAAATGATAAGATGAATCTACACTTACTCATTTCACTCTTCTATGTTAGCTTCATTCGTACTCTTCATATAAATGGATTGTTTATCCAAATTATTCGCTGATGATAAAACTCTAATTTTCAGCCTGTATGCATCATGAAAACATACTTATTATCATTCACGACCTTTCCACTCAAATTTCGGGATGAAATTTCTTTAACAGTAGGTACTGTGACAACCCGGAAATTTCCAATCAAATTTAAACTTTATCTTTATATTATTCCGACACGATAAGCAAAGTTTGTTAAGATAAATCTCAAGAATTATAAATTGTGTTCATACATTCATTATAACCTCGACCAAATTCAGACGATTCACGAACCGTTATATATAAATAAATATGTATATATATGTATATATATATATTATAACTTGAGAATATTAATAAAGTATTAAACGTATAATACTTTACATGATCGTATTTGTTTCAATATGTTTATCGATGGAATTAGAAGATAATATCAAATTGTTGATTTATCAGATACATTATGATATGATTACGGGTCTATGTTATGAGGTCCACTGTAATTTAAGAAATCTATTCTTTTTGACAACATTCGGAAAATGGTAAAGTGATTTATAAGTAAGAACGTGAAGTGTAAATAACTTAGATGTTGGATATCGACAAGTTAAGTAACTCGATATTTTTCATTAAGATGATTTCATACGTTTATTTAACCTTTGAACTTTATCCCATACTTCACCAACAAACTGTAATTTAAAAACTTGAAACCTATTATGAATATATATGATTCTACTTTTTTAAAACATTTTATGATATAACGATTTCCATTATTTTAACCTTTAAACAAAATAATTCTTAAAAATATATTTGTTTTGGAAAACAAAATTATTATATTTATTTGATTTAGTTTCAAACGTACAAAAACGTTTTCAGTTTAAAAAGAACTTTATTATTAAAACGTATATAACTTTTATAAATATCTAGAACCACTTTTGACAACTCATTACTTAACCAGTATGATAAAGATAACGATATTTATATTTATATTTTATTAAATATATATAACGATTTAAATTAATATTATATATATTTATACGCCTATTATACGTACATAGTTTTATACTTTTACTATACTTAAACTTTACCTTTACTTTATTTTTACTTTACTTTAACTTTAAAAATTCATACTTTAATAATTCACTTTAATAATTTATACTTTAATAATTCACTTTAATAATTCATACTTTAATAATTCATTTTAATAATTCATACTTTAATAATTCACTTTAATAATTCAAAAATCTATTATAAATAGAATTCAATAGGTTTCATTATTTCATAGAAACTTGAAAATATTTTTCTCTAAACTCTCTCAATCGATTTACATATATATATTTACTCCGTATTATTTCAAGATATTATTAGTATACATAAAATATTACGTCAGAGTGCTGTCCGAGTGATTTCGAAATTGTTTTTCGAGTGGGATTGGATTAAGGAAATTATGGGTTATAGCTATGGAGGTGATTGGTATGGTTCATGGGTATGCTCGTGAGGTCAATATAGTGTTTATCATCTCCGTTGCGTCTACGTACCTTTCCTGCAATATTGAATCTCAATATTGATACGTGAGTACTCATAATTCAACTTTTACATACTAATAGTGTATCCCTGACTAGTGCTCGAGTATATAGGATTATGTATGTTTGTACTTTTGATATTGCCTTTAGTTAGGTTATGTTGAATCTTGAATTAGTTATATATGCGACTGAGATAAGGTATAAGATATGCATGTCGTTGGAAAGCTAGCGAAAAATTAAGAACTTTTCATTTAGATATCGAATGATTTCGATGAACGGATTTGAAGTTATAGTCCATCGAATTTTTGTATTATTATTAAAAATGATTATTATTATCGTCGTTATTATCGTCGTTCTAGTTTTATCTTATTATTATTATTATTATTATTATTATCTTTATCAATAAAAGGATTTATCATTAAAAATTGTTATTTTTTTATTATTACTATCGTTATTATCGTTAAAGTTATAATTAGTATTATTATTATCCAATTATTATTATTATTATTATTATTATTATTATTATTATTATTATTATTATTATTATTATTATTATTATTATTATTATTATTATTATTATTATTATTATTATTATTGGTATTATTATTATTATTATCATTATTGATATATATATCATTATTTAAAAATGGTTATTGTTATTGTTATTATTATTATTACTATATTATCATTAAGATAATTATTAGTATTATCGTTAATAATGTTATAGTAACTATCATTATTAATATTAGTGTAATTAAAACAAATATTTGTAACACCTAATTATTCTGATTGCTATTATTATCATTATTACGAACACGATATAAAAGACGATTAAAAGCTATTAAATGAAACGATTAGGAAATAATGGGTAAGAGTATCATGATGAAATTAAAATATTATAAGATATTGATTTAGATAAAATTATCGTTCTTATTATTTTTATCATTACTATTATTATTAAAATTATCGTTAGTATTAAAACTATCATTTTAACAAAAATTATCATTTTAATAGAAATGTCATTGTTACTATAAATATCATTATTATTATTATTTTAAATAGAATTATTATTTTAAAGATAATATTAAAAATTATCGTAAATATTAAAGTTATCATAATTAGAATTATCGTTTTATCATAATGTCATCTTAGTAATTATAAATATTGATATTTTTATAATAATAATTATTATTATAAAATAATACAACTTTTACTTACTATCATTATAGATATTATTTTATCAAATAAATATTTGATACAAACATATTTTACTACGTGTAATAACTTACTTTAATAATACGTATCATATTATCTTTATAATATTAAATGAACCCTATAAATTTTATTACTTAATATATATAAAAGTATATTTTATTATATAAATATAATATAAAATTTTATTTATTAATAAATAAATTATATTATTTACTCTAATAAATCTTTTAAAAATATTTAAAAATATAAAACGACGATATTTAAACTATATATTAATCATGTATAAATTTTTGGAAATTATTTTGAGTCAAATTTACTTTTGTTGACTTTTGCATATTAGTCTCGAGCATTAGGATTGTGGTACACTATGACTTGACCTAATTTGTTAGACAAATATTGACCAACACATAAATATATATAATTAATTTAGGTTCGTGAATCCGAGGCCAACCTTGCACTTGTTCAATGACGTTATATGTATTTTTACTACGAAATACAGTATGGTGAGTTTCATTTACTCCCTTTTACTCTTTACGTTTTTGGGCTGAGAATACATGCAAATGCTTTATTAACTATTTTACAATATTTATATGCGTGAGTTTCATTATTCCCTTTTTATATATATTTTTGGGCTTAGAATACATGCAATGTTTTAATAACTATTTTACAATATTTATAAGCGTGAGTTTCATTTACCTTTTTACCCTTTATATTTTTGGGACTGAGAATACATGCGCTTTTATAAATGTTTGAAGAAATAGACACAAGTAATTGAAACTACATTCTATGGTTGAATTATCGAAATCGAATATGCCCCTTTTTATTAAAGTTTGGTAATCTAAGAATTAGAGAACAGACACCCTAATTGACGCGAATCCTAAAGATAGATCTATTGGGCCTAACAAACCCCATCCAAAGTACCGGATGCTTTAGTACTTCGAAATTATATCATGTCCGAAGGAGGATCCCGGAATGATAGGGGATATTCTTATATGTATCTAGTTAATGTCGGTTACCAGGTGTTCACCATATGAATGATTATTTTATTGTCTCTATGCATGGGACGTATATTTATGAGAACTGGAAATGAAATTTTTGTGGTCTATTAAAATGATGGAAATAAATGATTATGATAAACTAATGAACTCACCAACCTTTTGGTTGACACTTTAAAGCATGTTTATTCTCAGGTGTTAAAGAAATCTTCCACTGTGCATTTGCTCATTTTAAAGATATTACTTGGAGTCTTTCATAGCATATTTCGAAGAACGTTGCATTCGAGTCATTGAGTTCATCAAAGATTATTATTAAATCAATTTATAGTTGGATAGTGGATATTATGAAATGGTATGCATGCCTGTCAATTTTTGATGTAAAGAAAGATTGTCTTTTAAAAACGAATGCAATGTTTGTAAAATGTATCATATATAGGTCAAATACCTCGCAATGTAATCAACTATTGTAAATCGTTTATAATGTATATGAACGGGTCCTTTCAGTTAAATCATTAACCAACCCAAAACCCACCAACATCAACAATAACTAGTTACAATTACCCATTTCAACTCCTAAATGGGTTTTACAACTAACTAGCTCAAAACCCTAAACTTGAATATCAAATTACAAAGATGAAATTCGGAGTTGAGACTTACCAATACCACCAAAATGATGCCGTTGACGAGATGAACAACTTTAACACTTGAGGTTTGACCCGAAACAACCTCCTTCTTCTCTAAATGGAGTTCTCTCTCTCTAAAACTCTCCTCTCTCTCTCTAGGGTTTGAAGGTGAAAATGTTTTTGAGTGAAAATGAGGATAATATGCGCCTTGAATCAGTCTTATGGCTCTAGAACCGGCCATAAGTGAATTTACCAAAACACCCTCAAAAGATTCCATTAAAATGGGTTAATAATGTCATTACAGCGACATTTGTCGCGTTTCGCGACACCTTGTCGCGTTTCGCGACACCAATATGCGACACACAACACTCAAACGCGACAAAGTGGACAGAAATCACCATCAGAAGTTGTCTCGTTTCAAGCATGTTTGTCACAGAACACGACGCACCAGAACGCGATAAACTGCACTCAAACTCGACAGTTTACCTGATGTACTCCAATTTCACTTTTAAAACATCCCAAATTCAATCGTGGTCAATGCATTACATCCAAACTATTAAATAATCATTCTTAGACTTCAAATGATACCCCGAGCGTCATGTTTAGAAAAAAGGGGTGTTACAACTCTCCCCCACTTAGATTCGATCACGCCCTCGTGATCCTAATCACTTAATCAATCCAAACCGACACACTAAGGTTCTCAACAAACGTTTCAATCTGACTTTCATCACATTATTCATTAACCCAAGGACTAATCCATTAACTAAGACACACACTTGCATGCATTCTGAGCCGTGCAATACACGCAACAACCGAAGGTTACAACAATCACTTAGAATACGCGAAATCGCCACGTATTCTTCTAATTCTGTCGGGCAATTCTTCTCAAAGAGTTACCCTTAGCAACTAAATCGTCATCCGCGATTTATCAAATCACAATCCGAGCACTAAAACCTTACTGATTCCCTCACATCGGGAAAACTCAACCAATCTCGAACCGAGATATCAATCCCTTAGCGTACCCTTACCGAGTACAATGCTAAAAGCAACCAAGTCTCAACCTAAGGTCAAACAACCCGAAACGATGAAGACTGAACCAAACGAATCCTTACGGATAACACTTACCACTTAACATCCCTTGTAGTGTGCAATACAACCAATACGCCACTATCTTAACATCATAAGCAATGGCTAAAACCAAAAGCGCCCAAAATGACTATGGCAACGCTAATCCTAAGGTGTACAAAATCGACTATTGTCACACCCGTAACAACATGTGAGCGAAACATGGCTATCGTATCACTAATCACACAACATGGTCCTCACGATCCCACCATCGGTGTATAAAACAACCGATAGATCACACCACACGGTCCTTACAACCCCACCATCGGTGTATAAAACAACTGATAGATCACTCAACATCGGATGAAGTCAGCGGACCCTGTCAACGGTCATGCTTCACCGATATGTCACTACTCCCATGATGAAGTCAGCGGACCCCGAAGGTCATGCTTCACCAATCAACAATACCATGATGAAGTCAGCGGACCCCGAAGGTCATGCTTCACCAATCAACAATACCATGATGAAGTCAGCGGACCCCGTGTAGCGACCCCGACAAATCGTCAAGTGACGGCGTCGGCTACGTGGGTCCCATTACCTGATTATAAGTCTTTAAGATAACGTTTGACCAAAATATGTCGCCTTCATTTCAAAATAAAGATTATTTCAAAGTTTACAAGAATTGTTCAACCAAAAGTTAAGTTACAACGTTATAGATACGATTGAAATCTAGGCGACACGGTTTAAAGTAAAGTCAAAAGACGCTCCATGAAATGCATGTATACTCGACATCGGATGCAAGTATCAAATAGTAAGCGGAAGCATGTTTCACATATCGTGCAAGACCTGAGAAAAACATAGAAATCTGTCAACGAAAACGTTGGTGAAATCATAGGTTTAAGTAAGTAAGTACAAGTGAACCACAAGATTTGCATCAATGAAATAATAGTAATACATTCCAAAAGTTTGTTTCACGAGCACCCAATTATCAAAGCTTAACATTCCTTCCATTGTATACCCCATCACTTAGTGCTAGAACAAACACTGATTCTCGAAAATATATTTCATCCGTAGACGGTAGCGAACCGTCAAAGATGAGGGTTGTCAACCCATATGGCCATATAACATAAGTTCTCGCTTACACCCGGCAAGTGTAACTAATGATAATCGAATTGAGGATTTTGTTCTAAACTCGTATGTAGAATGTTTGTTTTCCCGTTCTTGTGTTCACTTAGTTCAAAAGAATCGTTTATGTTTTCTCATCCCAATATAAGTTCAAAAAGAGTAAAAGTGGGACTATGATCTCACCTTGAGTGCAAGAGTTAATAAAGTACTTCAACAAGTAGACGCGTGCAAAGACAAAGCTAGTCTTAACCTAAACATATAGGTTGTATCAATAACGGTAAACACGATAGGTCAAAGATGTTCAATTAGTCCTATGGCTCGTTAAGACTCGATCATAATAGCATGTGAATCAAATTGTCATGTTTCATGCAAGGTACAAGTATAAAAACATGTTAGAACGATTGCACAAATATTTGGTTAAGTTTGATTAAAAGTCAAACTTTGGTCGGTCAAAGTCAACGAAAGTCAACACGTTCGGGTCGGGTCTCGGACAAATTTTCTATGCTAGTTATTCATATATAAGCATGTTAAAACAAGTTGCATGTGAATTGGAGGTCTAGAACATGGCAAACATTTTTGATAAAATGGAAAAGTTGGACAGAATCTGGACAAGGCAAATGTCGCGCCGCGGCAAGGGGTGTCGCGCCGCGACATAACACATGGTCTGGTGTCAGGTCGTTTTCAAGGTTCAAGTCTTGGTCAAAACTTCAAACAAACGCAAAACGCAAACCGCAAACAATTAGAAGACGTATCTTATACCGTTGGAAAGCTCTTTTGACAAGGAACACAACTAAACACAAATCCTCAAACAAAAACATCATTTACAACAATCGAATTCTCGTCATGTGATCAATAAACGCTCATTTCAAAGCCTCAAGTTCATCAATATGCATTTTAAGTTCCGGGAATCCAATTTACACATATGATATGCCGTTTTGAAGGTAATGAAGCATACATTACAACTAATCACTAACAATTAACATTCCATGGCATTCAAGCATCCAAAAATTCATTTCAAGAACTAGCAAACCCTAGTCAAGCAACACCAAAATCAATAATCACGTTTTTGAAGTTTCTTTGATCAATCTATATATCAACATGAAGCTAATGATACTAGTAACACAATTAAAACATGCACTTTAACAATCTAACAACATTAACTCATCCAAAATCAAGGATTAAGCACACCCATTTCAAGTTCATGCTAGTTACTCCAAAAACAACAAATCGAGCAAACCAAACATATATTCATGTTAGACTCGAGCCATAGACACTAATTAACACCATTTCAAATCAAAAACACGAATTTAGAGAAATCTAGAGTTTTAGAAATGTTACCCAAACGAGATGAAGTTGGTATCAAATTGTAGAGGATGAAGAGAGGATTCCAAATATGTAATCGGATTTGTTGTGAGCTTCCAAGATTGAATTTAGATGATGAATGAATGGAATGGGTTTGTGTGTGTGTTCTTGAGATGGAGAGAAAAGGGATGAGGGAGATGATGGAATGGATGAAATGGGTTGACTAGTTGACCTAGTCAACTAGTTTGCCCATTTGGCAACTCCGGTCCCTCGAGTTTCAAAGCGGGTGCGGGATTTAACCGATCGAATATTTTTAAAACGCAAGTTAACGAGAGATGTTATAATTAAATGACGGAATTATTATGAACGTTAGTCAACGGAAACTACGAATTTAAATAACGAAAGGTATTATTTAAAAGAAAAAGACGGTGTTAAAAATAAATTTAACGGAAAAACGCGGGATGTTACATTATCCACAACTCAAAAGAAATTTCGTCCCGAAATTTAGTTGGAAGTAGTAGTCGATATCTCTTACTCGAGACTTTACGTTGTCAATGCTATGAATAAGTGAAAGTACGTTCTTGAGGGTTCTCATGAATTTGGATAGTCAGGGTTTTACGTTGCATTAAGGTTCGGTTTTTACGATCCCCAGTTTCAACTGGTTTTCCTATGAAGAGAAGTTTGTCATCGATAGTTGATGTATCCAGCAGGATTGCACGTTCCTGTTCCGCAGGACACGTTTCTAAGTTTGTTACACGAAATGTAGGGTAAACGGAAACTTAATTGAGTCGGAAGTTCTAAACGGTAGGGAGCGGTTCCAATACGCCCCAAGGTTTCAAAAGGGTTAACATGTCGCGGGTTTAACTTTCCCTGATTCCCGAAACGGATTACACCCTTCCAAGGTGCGGGTTCTCAATATTACGCGGTTACACACTGGGATTTGTGAGGTTCTCCTCTAAGTTTGGTATAACTCTTCTGGCGACAATGGGTTGTCTCGAGCCCTTCTCGGACTTGAACGATCTCAATTGTTGTTTCTTGATGGAGTTCAGATTTCGGTGGTTGATGCTTTGGTTAAATGAACAGGGGTATGACATTAGCGGTCATATAAGATTTCGAAAAGTGCGCGTGAACACACGAGTGGTAACTACTGTTGTAAGAGTGATCTACTATAGGTGACAATACGAGTTTGTGAGATGTCTTTCCAAGACGTAAATCGTTCGTTTGCTCGGTTCGTCAGTTTGTGGGTGGTACGCGGTACTCATGTCTAAGCAGGTTCCCAAGGTTTCTTGTAAAACTAGAAGTGAAACGAGTATTTCGATACAGAATAATTGACAAAGATACACCGTGTTGGAATAGAATCTCTTAAGATACGTTTGAACAAGTTAGTTAGGGTTCGAGAAATGTTCGTTAGGACTATTCACCCTCGTGGCGAATACTTATGTAATATGAGGAGTTTCTCTATCCATGGAGAAATGTTACAAGGAGTTTCTTTAAACGGAAATGCGAACGGTAAAGATAGTAGTGAAATGAGGACTTAGAATAGGATGAGTTTACATCTCGAGGTTGCTATAACGTGCCTCTAGTTGTCAAAAGTTGAAGTCTGAAAGAGAAACGAGGTAGTACACGTAGTTGTATAGTTCGGGGTTGAATAATAGTTGACCGATTATCAGAAACACAAGGGCGTTAAGTCAAAGAAGAGTGAAGTATCGTTGGATTGTGTGTTATCTTAATTTCCAGTAATATCAGACGGTAACGGTGAAATAGCAGAGCTATGTATCGTGGTACGCGATAACGAGAAGATTGATCGGATCCATAATTAAGTATTCAAATTCTCCGTGTAAAATAACGAATTTCAGCTTCCTTGATTTCGAGTCGAGAGGGGTTGCCTTTCAGGCGTTCACGTAGAAGTATTTCTATATTTGAGTTCCATTTTGTGCCACACGAATTTATCTAGTAAGGTTGGTGTAAAAAAAAAAAAATTAAATCACGTTCAAAGTCCGGACACGAAAAATGTTTAATTCTTTCCCTTAGTACGTTAACGAGGTTAAAGGACGAGCGATACGGGAAAAATTGGAAATTAATCTTTGGTAATAATCGCGAGATCCAAAATTTTATGAATACAAGTCGGAGTCGTGAGGGTTTCTCCAAAATTAATTAATTAATTAATTAAATTTTTTTTTTTTTTTTTTTTTTTTTTTTTTTTTTTTTTTTTTTACCTTGACCACTAATAACATGGTTTAGAATTTGGACTTCGTTTAACCAAAATTCTCACTTGGAGAATTCGGCATAGAGTTGCTCTTTTCTCAAGAGTTCGAGCGTAAGACGGAGACGTTGTCCGTTTTTCCTTTCCGCTTGAATAGCTTAAAACATCAATTATAAGTACGGTAACGGATTTGTCTAGATAAGTTTGCATACGCGGTTCCGGAGGTCTATGAATACGGGCGGAGCCTTAGTTAAACTGAACGGCACTAAAAGAAATTTATAACTATCGTAGCGAGTTCGGAAAGCGGTTTAGGAGACATCTTCTCCCTTAACCCTCAATTGATGATAACCAGAATGAAGGTCGATTTTAGAATATACGCGAGATCCGTGTAACAGTTCAAGAGGTTGTTGATACGGGAAAGAGGATATCGGTTCTTAAACGGAAATCATTTAGTTCACTAGAATCACATATATGTGGGGAAAACATTCCCTTCCTAACGTATAGGTTTTGGGCTCCCTAGTTCTATAGATGTCAAATCAAAGTTCAAATTACCTACCCAATAAGTCTAACGTACTCCCTCCGATAAAATTTATCGATACGCAATGGTTTCCCGTTGGTCACTTGAATGGCGTAAGTAATATCTAGGGGGAGGGGTGGAGTGCAAAGAGTAGGCTCCAAAGCCTTGGATACAAAACATTTATCGATACCCGAATCGGATAAACATGAAACATAAGAGTCGTTGAGAAGGAACGTACCCGTAACTAATTGTCGTTCCGGGAATCCTATGTGTTAAGGTTGAAAGCTCATTCGCGTACATTAGGGTGGGCGTTCTTCTTGGGACATGCATTCTTAAAATGACCCAGTTGTCCACATTCAAAACAAGCACCCCTTCTGCGTGCACTGGGCACCTTTTTAGCGACGGGGGCGGCACCCTTACAACTATGGGCCACATGGCCACTTCTTTGACACTTGATGCAAAATGGTCCGCCACATTTTCCATAATGATGTTTGTGGCACGTGTTGCAAAAAGGTCGTGTTCCAGCATAATTTTTCCTGCCGCCGGGGGTGAAAGGCTTCTTGGTGGAGTCGTTGTGGTTGTGGTTGCTTGATGGAGAGGCTTCCTGTTTTCTTTTGTTGTTAATTGGTTGGGCCTCGGCCGTTGGTGTCAGCGCTTCAATTTCATCCACCGTTTTTATAAATCGGCGGGCTATCATCACAGCCTCTTGTAGGTCGGCGGGTCTTAATGGCATTACCCCGTGTGGAATGCTCTTAGGGAGGCCATCCATGTAAAACTCAACTCCTTGGGGCCCGGGAGCCCGGAGGTTTGGACAAATGGAGGTTAGTTCGGCAAACCGTTGATTATAAGCTTCGAGGTCATCTCGGGCTATTTTTAAATTTCTTGGCCCCTGTTCGAGCCTTCGAGTCTCTTCGCGCGGGAAGTATTCGGTGGTCATTCTTTCTCTTAATTCGGTCCAAGAGAGTGTAAGGGCTTCATCGATACCCACCGATTGTACATACGTGTTCCACCATGAGAGAGCAATACCGGTGAGAGTGAGGGTGGAAAACTTGACCTTATCTTGGTCCCGACAACCGCTTATACTAAAAACGACTTCTGTTTGTTCGAACCATCGGGTGAGAGCAACCGGTCCTTCGGTTCCATTGAAAGTGGGAGGATTGTACTTCATGAAGTTTTTGTAGGAGCACCCCCCGTTTGAATTACCGACCCCATGATTGTTGTTGTTGTTGGAGAAGTGACCGGCCACTGCCTCTCCCACAGCGGTGGCTATCATTCGTTGAAGAGCTTGTTCGAGAGTTTCGGGAGGGGTATTGTGTTGACCTTGGTGAGCCATTGTTCCTTCATGACACAAGAATACCGTTGTTTAGTATTATCAATAATACTAATCGTGATGTGGAAATCAAGATAAAGAGGAAATTTTTCCTTGACTCGCCTTAAATTCTTTATGTCATAATGTCGGAACGTCCATGTGAATCACCGTAATATAATCCCGGAAATTATATTACCCTGATTTACATGTGCATTTAACATTACTTTATAAAGTCAAGATGGCGCGTCAACAAAATTTATCAACGTAAGATCAAGATCGAATACGAGTTAGATATGATAGAAGAGTTCGAGTATAAATGCACAAATAGTCAAGTAATTCCTACTTCAATCTATATGCCGGTTGTAGTCTAGATTCACCTATGTACCCTATGACTCGGGGTGAACACAAATGAACTCTAAATCCCTACAACCAAGGCTCTGATACCACCTGTAGCGACCCCGACAAATCGTCAAGTGACGGCGTCGGCTACGTGGGTCCCATTACCTGATTATAAGTCTTTAAGATAACGTTTGACCAAAATATGTCGCCTTCATTTCAAAATAAAGATTATTTCAAAGTTTACAAGAATTGTTCAACCAAAAGTTAAGTTACAACGTTATAGATACGATTGAAATCTAGGCGACACGGTTTAAAGTAAAGTCAAAAGACGCTCCATGAAATGCATGTATACTCGACATCGGATGCAAGTATCAAATAGTAAGCGGAAGCATGTTTCACATATCGTGCAAGACCTGAGAAAAACATAGAAATCTGTCAACGAAAACGTTGGTGAAATCATAGGTTTAAGTAAGTAAGTACAAGTGAACCACAAGATTTGCATCAATGAAATAATAGTAATACATTCCAAAAGTTTGTTTCACGAGCACCCAATTATCAAAGCTTAACATTCCTTCCATTGTATACCCCATCACTTAGTGCTAGAACAAACACTGATTCTCGAAAATATATTTCATCCGTAGACGGTAGCGAACCGTCAAAGATGAGGGTTGTCAACCCATATGGCCATATAACATAAGTTCTCGCTTACACCCGGCAAGTGTAACTAATGATAATCGAATTGAGGATTTTGTTCTAAACTCGTATGTAGAATGTTTGTTTTCCCGTTCTTGTGTTCACTTAGTTCAAAAGAATCGTTTATGTTTTCTCATCCCAATATAAGTTCAAAAAGAGTAAAAGTGGGACTATGATCTCACCTTGAGTGCAAGAGTTAATAAAGTACTTCAACAAGTAGACGCGTGCAAAGACAAAGCTAGTCTTGACCTAAACATATAGGTTGTATCAATAACGGTAAACACGATAGGTCAAAGATGTTCAATTAGTCCTATGGCTCGTTAAGACTCGATCATAATAGCATGTGAATCAAATTGTCATGTTTCATGCAAGGTACAAGTATAAAAACATGTTAGAACGATTGCACAAATATTTGGTTAAGTTTGATTAAAAGTCAAACTTTGGTCGGTCAAAGTCAACGAAAGTCAACACGTTCGGGTCGGGTCTCGGACAAATTTTCTATGCTAGTTATTCATATATAAGCATGTTAAAACAAGTTGCATGTGAATTGGAGGTCTAGAACATGGCAAACATTTTTGATAAAATGGAAAAGTTGGACAGAATCTGGACAAGGCAAATGTCGCGCCGCGGCAAGGGGTGTCGCGCCGCGACATAACACATGGTCTGGTGTCAGGTCGTTTTCAAGGTTCAAGTCTTGGTCAAAACTTCAAACAAACGCAAAACGCAAACCGCAAACAATTAGAAGACGTATCTTATACCGTTGGAAAGCTCTTTTGACAAGGAACACAACTAAACACAAATCCTCAAACAAAAACATCATTTACAACAATCGAATTCTCGTCATGTGATCAATAAACGCTCATTTCAAAGCCTCAAGTTCATCAATATGCATTTTAAGTTCCGGGAATCCAATTTACACATATGATATGCCGTTTTGAAGGTAATGAAGCATACATTACAACTAATCACTAACAATTAACATTCCATGGCATTCAAGCATCCAAAAATTCATTTCAAGAACTAGCAAACCCTAGTCAAGCAACACCAAAATCAATAATCACGTTTTTGAAGTTTCTTTGATCAATCTATATATCAACATGAAGCTAATGATACTAGTAACACAATTAAAACATGCACTTTAACAATCTAACAACATTAACTCATCCAAAATCAAGGATTAAGCACACCCATTTCAAGTTCATGCTAGTTACTCCAAAAACAACAAATCGAGCAAACCAAACATATATTCATGTTAGACTCGAGCCATAGACACTAATTAACACCATTTCAAATCAAAAACACGAATTTAGAGAAATCTAGAGTTTTAGAAATGTTACCCAAACGAGATGAAGTTGGTATCAAATTGTAGAGGATGAAGAGAGGATTCCAAATATGTAATCGGATTTGTTGTGAGCTTCCAAGATTGAATTTAGATGATGAATGAATGGAATGGGTTTGTGTGTGTGTTCTTGAGATGGAGAGAAAAGGGATGAGGGAGATGATGGAATGGATGAAATGGGTTGACTAGTTGACCTAGTCAACTAGTTTGCCCATTTGGCAACTCCGGTCCCTCGAGTTTCAAAGCGGGTGCGGGATTTAACCGATCGAATATTTTTAAAACGCAAGTTAACGAGAGATGTTATAATTAAATGACGGAATTATTATGAACGTTAGTCAACGGAAACTACGAATTTAAATAACGAAAGGTATTATTTAAAAGAAAAAGACGGTGTTAAAAATAAATTTAACGGAAAAACGCGGGATGTTACACCCCGAAGGTCATGTTTCACCAATCAACAATACCATGATGAAGTCAGCGGACCCCGAAGGTCATGCTTCACCAATCAACGCCCTTTTTGGCCTCGAACAACGAGTAACGTAACATCGCGCTCTGCTACGCCATAGTGAATCCTAACGGATACCACTAACCATTCACACAATCGAGCAAGAACCACCTGTATCAAACATAGGCACAAAACAATAATTCTCTTAGAAGAGAATCCGATACGCACATCCCTTAACCGAGGGATTTCACCTTGCTCATCAAACACGTCCATTAACTCTCGACGAGATTTACCACATTACCACCTCGGTGATAATTTAAATCCAAACCATAAGTACAATTTAACCGAATTTGTACTCTACCACAAATCGACCAAAACTAGGTCCCAACACAAGTTTCGGATCTACTAAAACGTCATTCGAAATCTCACACTAGAACTTCCTCGTGTGGGAGTGTAACTCCCCCACTTGGAACTACGTCCCATATCCACAACTCGTACAACCGTACAATGCTACCAAAGGTAGACTTTACCAAATAATTGGGTTCGCTCGACCCATCACCATAACTTGTTCCAACCTTGAGCATACTAAGGATCTTAACCTATCCCTAAACACTTCGAACGAAAAGTGTACCACAAATTGCACAAACCATACCCTCACAATCATCCAACTGCTATAGTTTGTCAACTTTCACCCAGTCACTCATGTACCTAAGGGTTTCACTTCGGTACCCTAAGTACAATGTAACCGCAACACAATCGGAGTCAAGCACTACACTAGTAGGTATAAAAGAGGCACCTAATGTCGCGTCACGTAGACTCTTTTACCAACATACATCGAGATCAAGCACTCGATTTCTCGGGTTTCATCCCACCCGTCGAACCTCATGGTTCATCAACTTCAACACGAAAGCGAACACGTGCTTAACAACCGAACACCAAAGCCCATTTCCATGGCTTGGTAGAAACATTTTCCAAATATTAAGGAATGCTTGGTTGCACCAAGTCTTACGCCCTTCACCCGACAATCAAACGTCACCATAGGGTACTTCCATTAGGAACGTCACCCATAACAACAATATGCACAACTCAATGCATTTAACAACTCAAACTCAACGGCACTTAATAAATAATCAAAGACATATTTATTAAAATGAAACGTACCTTAACGTCTCCTTACCGCACCCGTCCCCGCTAACTTAGGACATTCCGACTTATGATGTCCTTCTTTTTGGCAAATGAAGCACACCATGCCATCACCCTTTGGTACCGAACATTCCTAAGACTTGTGACCCCTCACGCCACAATTGTAACACCTAGACGCACTAGAATCCAATATACTCGTCCGCGTACCACCCGTGCTCACGCTCGGACCCTTAGTCCTCTTACTCGGAGCACCATACGAAACTACCCTTCTCTCACTTGAAGGTTCACCCTTCTTGGATCGCGAATACGACTCGAAACCTCTAGCCAAGTCAAATAATTCCGCAAACGATTTTGCTTGACCCCGACTAATCTTACTCTTCAAGTCGTCATTCAAGGTCCGATAGAAATCCCCCATCAACAAACGATCATTCCCCAAATACTCCGGGAAAAAACGAGCCTTCGACATAAAGGTCGTCTTGAGAGTATTCAAGTCCGTAGAACCTTGTTGCAAATTTCGCAACTTGTTTCGCATTTCCGACAAATCGGCTGAAGTTCGAAACTCCTCGAAGAATTCCTTCTTAAACTCGTTCCCTGATAAAGCCATAAACGTTTCACCACCGGTAAGATCAATCTTACCATCCAACCAATCCCTCGCCCTGCCCCGCAATAAACTCGTAGCGAGTCTCGTCTTTTTCTCGGAAGGGAAATCAATATTGCGAAAACACCCTTCGACATCCGAGATCCAAGTTGTGCTTATCAAAGGATCCGGTTTCCCGTCATACATCAAGGGTTTAGTCCTCATGAAGCTTTTAAGACAACGCTCCATTTCACCACTACTTTGAAGTTCGGAATACTTCCTATCCATTTCTTCTTGAAACGCACTCATTTGCTCCGTAACAGCGGCCGAACTCTAGCGTTAAACTCTGCGTTGTTCGTCTCGATCCCACTTC
Source organism: Rutidosis leptorrhynchoides (assembly GCF_046630445.1). Lineage (NCBI taxonomy): Eukaryota > Viridiplantae > Streptophyta > Magnoliopsida > Asterales > Asteraceae > Rutidosis > Rutidosis leptorrhynchoides. The sequence goes on from NC_092337.1 coordinate 2,638,362, forward strand.
CCATCGCCATTCTAAGGAATGCTAGCGATTAGATCACGAACGTATAAAGCACACACACAACACCATCTCATCTTGCTAAACACTCGTCGTACATCACTTGTTAGACACGATTTGCACCCGTAATAATGTTTGCAAGTCCTTATTACAAACACACGCCATATCGACTTGTTAGTACAATGACCATCTCGCTCGATGCTATAAACAAACACAAACGAAATTCCACTCGATATAAACACACGCGAGAATTATCATCACAACACAATCATATATTAATAATATCCGCATTACTAATACAAACGTTAGTCTACCTACAAACAAGGCACTAACTATAACCCATTTCGACCCGTAATCCTACAAGTCCCGCACAAAATTAAGCACACACAAAAGTCTAAGTCTAGGCACCTATCTCAAGTCACCTAAATCCCTTAGACCATGCTCTGATACCACTTGAAAGAACCCAACCCATATTAAGACCGGCCCATAAAATTTTTTCCTTTTAATACGCGTTAAATAATACTTTAGGTCCCATTACACTAATTCCAAAACATATTTGTTACCAAAGTAAGTTCAATGAACTTAAAACAGACATCAATAATTTAAACTCCCTAATACAATGGTTCATTAATTAAATCGTAATCCGGTTGTAATAATTATGACCTAACTAGTTACGTTTACACAAAACCGAGCATGGTGATTTGGGACTACGCTACCCAAATCCTAATCGAGTCCAAAAGCAAGATCTTCTAAAGCAACCTAGCCAAGATCTCTAATCCCCAAGCTTACCCGAGCCGCCAAGCATGCGAACCTATAAAAATATCAACAACGAGAGGGTAAGCTAACGCGTAGTGAGTGATAATATACTACATACATATATATGTATAAAATGGACACGCCACACAAAAGTTAAATACCGCATACCGAAGCATCCAAGTATAAGGCAACTACACTAAGCATACCGTACGATCTCTAAGCACAAGCTAAAGATATCAACAAAGTATAAGTTAATTCACCAACTACAAGGTGAACAACGCCAATGAGCTACACCCGGAGGGTTAGCTACATCACAACAATACAACAATATACGTATACAATATTTAACATGCTAAACAATATCCAACAACATAATATGGTTAACCATAACGCTATGGTGCTACCGGCACGTGGTTCACACCATACGCATTTGAGTCTCACTCTTTTATAGTGCTACCGGCACGTGGTTCACACTTCGACGCTACTGGCACGTGGTTCACGCTCATTTTATAGTGCTACCGGCACGTGGTTCACACTCGATGCTACCGGCACGTGGTTCACATCATTATATTTATAGTGCTACCGGCACGTGGTTCACACTCGATGCTACCGGCACGTGGTTCACATCTTATCTCACACATGTTATGGCACTACCGGCTCGATGGTTCATGCCATAACACCCCAAATAGATACGCCATATACACGTACGTATAAATACTCCACTCACAATATTAACCCTTCGTCATTGGGGTTATATAATCCACATCACACGCCCATGTGATAACGTACACACAAAGTGTGCACCTCACCAAAGGTGGTCAACCAAAACGCACAACCGTGCCAATTGGACCTATACATAAGTCCATCAATCCACCTATATGTGAAGTGAGCTCTATGACCGAGAACCACTTCACCCGACCCGCACCCATCCTACACATACATATGCACATAGGATATTAACACTCACCTTAAGCCTTGATGAATGCAACTAAGTAATCCGCAACACGCCAATGGAAAGTACCTATTCCATTAACACAAATACAACAACACAATTAGGGTGGATTTACAAATCGACCCAAATTGTCAAATAGTGCAATTTCGACCCAAATGCACGTCCAAGCTCAAACCGCGCCATAACTAGCCAATGATCACTAACACAAGTGACAATGGTCCTAATATACCAATTAAACCCAAGCATAGGCGTTAAATACCAATCTTGCCCAATATGACACCTTAACCCTAATTTGACCCATTTCAAAATTAGTTAACCAAAATACACCCAAAGTGGTTCCAACACTTCTATAATCACTAATACTAGTGATTACAAGCTACATACAAGCCTTAAACATGGTTAAATCATTAACCAACCCAAAACCCACCAACATCAACAATAGCTAGTTATAATTACACATTTCACCTTCTAAATGGGTTTTACAACTAATTAGCTCAAAACCCTAAACTTTAATATCAAATTACAAAGATGAAATTCGAAGTTGAGACTTACCAGTACCACCAAAATGATGCCGTTGACGAGATGAACAACTTTAACACTTGAGGTTTGACCCGAAACAACCTCCTTCTTCTCTAAATGGAGTTCTCTCTCTCTAAAACTCTCCTCTCTCTCTAGGGTTTGAAGGTGAAAGTGTTTTTGAGTAAAAATGAGGATAATATGAGCCTTGAATCAGCCTTATGGCTCTAGAACCGGCCATAAGTGAATTTACCAAAACGCCCTCGAATGATTCCATTAAAATGGGTTAATAATGTCATTACAGCGACATTTGTCGCGTTTCGCGACACCTTGTTACGTTTCGCGACACCAATACGCGACACACAACACTCAAACGTGACAAAGTGGACAGAAATCACCATCAGAAGTTGTCTCGTTTCAAGCATGCTTGTCACGGAACACGACGCACCAGAACGCGACAAACTGCACTCAAACTCGACAGTTTACCTGATGTACTCCAATTTCACTTTTAAAACATCCCAAAGTCAATCGTGGTCAATGCATTACATCCAAACTATTAAATAATCATTCTTGGACTTCAAATGACGCCCCGAGCGTCATGTTTAGAAAAACGGGGTGTTACAATTATGTGATATATTAATCTCTTAACATGTTTGATATTGTGTGATAGATGTCTACCTCTAGCACAAATCCCATTGACTCACCTAATAATAACGAAGAGTCGAATATATATTGGCAAGATTCACAAGTTCCCGAAGAACCGGAAGAAGAGGAAACGGAACCGGAAGAAGAGGAACCAGAAGAAGAGGAACCGGAAGAAGAAGAGGTTCTGGAGGGGGAATAGTAGGAATCACAGAAAACCGGTCAAATAAAAAAAAATCCTCAACCAATAGACCAAAGTTAATAATGGTCAATGGTGTTTCCGGTAAGGAAGCAAAATATTGGGAAAATTACCAATTTTCTGATGAATCGGATCCTGATGAGGATTCCGATGATGTTATAGAAATTACCCCGACCCAATTTAATGAGGCAAAAGAAAATAATAAGGGAAAAGGCATCAAAATAGAGAAATATGATTCCGACACCGATGCAGTTTATATGTACCATCAACACCCGTATTTTCAATATCGTGACAGTAACCCGGGAACCTCTAAACCACGAGGTTTTCCTAAACCAATGTGGAAAATGACGACTCGTATTAGAGGAACATCATATATCCCTAGAAGATTAGGAAAAAGAACCAAGTCCGAAGAAGAAGAAACCAGTGATTCAGATTAAAGGGGTGTGAGCATGTTGTGTAATAAATGTATTGTAGTGTGCTTGTACTTTTATGTTCTATGTAAAAATTGGTTGTATTATTTGTTATTACGAATCTAATCCTTGTCTATTTTACAGTATAAAAACAAAATGGACGTTAAGGGTAGACAACCGAATATTTTAGAAGACCTACCAGAGGATATGATTGAGGAAATCTTGTCTAGAGTCGGTCAGAATTCATCAGCACATTTAGTTATGGCGAAATTAACATGTCAAACATTTGAAAAACTTTCCAGAAATGCCTTAGTTTATAAAAGGCTTTTCTTTGATAGGTGGGGTATATCACATTGGGGAGACTTTAAGTTACACCGTGTTTTCTTTAAAGCGTTAAATGCGGGGAACCCAAATGCAATTTTACGCTACGGGTTAAGAACCTATTTTGACTCAACATATCCCAACATAGGATTTCGTGAATTAGAAATAGCTTCTAACATGCAACATAAAGAAGCATGTTATGCTTACGGGTTATTGATGTTCGCTTCTTACCAAAGTGAGAAAAAGAACATCGGATTGAAGCTTTTAAATAAAACTTTCCCACAAGTGACGGATTCAGTAGTTGGGGTGAGAAACAAGGTTTTTATATTATTACGGGGCTGTTGGACATTACGAAACCCTCGTCCTTTTGACGACATTACAACATGCTGCCTAGCTAATGGTCATAACGGTTATTTTCCACAAGACCAAGGATGGGAAGTCGTCTTAGTAAAACCAGAATGCATGACTTGTTTCTGGACTTATGAATTACGTGTCTTTATTTTCTTTGCTGAACAACTTGCGTATTAACTAGATTTATCTTCAAAACTGTCCTGTATCATAGTGTACTATATTTCATGTTATATGTAATATAGCGAAGTTGTAAGTTTGAAGAATATTTGTATGTGATATATTATTATAATCAGTTTTTTATATGGAATTGTAGTAGTTGAATTGTATATTAGCTACTAAGTATGAACTTAACGGGTAGGTAGTACCCGAATTTAAAATTATAAAACGCTAATATGAAGAAAAAGCTTTTATAAATGAGTTCATATTATGCTACGAGATACTATTGACTACTCTTAATATTCTGTATGATTAAATTGTTTCATTTGACTATTTTGAAGGAAATGGCACCGACTACTCGACACACCTTGAATATGAGCGAAGAGGAATTTCGTGCCTTTCTTGCTTCAAACATAGCCACAGTACAGGCCGCGCTACATACTAACAATAACTTTGAATCTAGCAATACAGCTAACGGTGCAAGAAATCGTGTAGGATGCTCCTACAAGGAATTCACTGCCTGCAAACCTTCAGAATTTGATGGGACCGAAGGACCAATCGGATTGAAATGGTAGACCGAGAAACTTGAATCGGTGTTTGCCATAAGTAAGTGTGCTGAAGGAGATAAAGTGAAGTACGCTACGTATACCTTCATAGGTATTGCGTTAACATGGTGGAATACCTATATAGAGCAAGTAGGACAAGATGCTGCTCACGCGCTACCGTGGTCAGCATTCAAGCACTTGATGAACGAGAAGTACCGTCCCAGAACCGAGTTCAATAAGCTCAAGTCAGAACTTAGAGGGTACGAACACATTGATTCGATATTACTTTGTACGAAAGACGATTCACAGAATTGTGCCTATTATGTCCGAGAGCGTTCGAAGATGAGGAAATGAAGATCGACGCGTTTGTGAAAGGGTTACCGGAGAGAATCTAAGAAGATATAAGTTCACACGAGCCTGCCTCCATACAAAAGGCATGTAGAATGGCTCACAAACTAGTGAACCAGATTGAGGGAAGAATTAAAGAGCAGGCGGCCGAAGAGGCCAACGTGAAGTTAGTCAAAAGAAAGTGGGAGAAAAATGGTGATAAGAGTCACCAAAACAACAACAACTATCCCAACAATCGCAACATCAATCACAACTACAACAAACAGCACAACAATAACAACAACTACAACAATCATCCCAATAACAATAACAAACGCCACAACAACAACAACAATCAGAAGCAGCTATGCCAAAGGTGTGAAAAGTATCACTCGGGGTTTTGCACCAAATTTTGCAACAAGTGAAAAAGAAATGGTCATAGCGCAGTGAAGTGTGAGGTCTACAGACCAGGGGTTAACAGAAGGAAAGGAACAAATGGTGTCGGAATGAGTAATGATGGAGCAAGTAGTGTCAGAGCAAGTTATGCCAATGTAGTTTGTTATAAATGTGGAAAATCGGGTCACATTATTAGAAATTGCCCGAACCAGGAGAACACGAATGGACAATGCCGCGGAAGAGTTTTCAATATTAATGCGGCAGAGGCACAGGAAGACCCGGAGCTTGTTACGGGTACATTTCTTATTGACAATAAATCTGCTTACGTTTTATTTGATTCGGGTACGGATAGCAGCTATATGAGTAGAGATTTTTGTGCTAAATTAAATTGTCCATTGACGCCGTTCGATAGTAAATTTTTACACAAATTAGCAAACGGTAAATTAATTTCAGCAGATTATATATGCCGGAATCGAGAAATTAAACTAGGTAGCGAAATATTTAAGATTGATTTGATACCAGTAGAGTTAGGGAGTTTTGATGTAATAGTTGACATGGACTGGCTGAAGGAGATGAAAGCAGAGATTGTATGTTACAAAAATGCAATTCGCATTGTACGAGAAGAAGGAGAACCATTAACGGTGTACGGAGAAAAGGGCAACACGAAGCTACATCTTATTAGTAATTTGAAGGCACAAAAACTAATAAGAAAAGGTTGCTATGATGTTCTAGCACACGTCGAGAGAGTATAAACTGAAGAAAAGAGCATCAATGATGTTCCCGTAGTAAAAGAATTTCCCGATGTATTTCCGAAAAAATTACCGGGACTACCTCCACATCGATCTGTTGAATTTCAAATAGATCTTGTACCAGGAGCTGCACCAATAGCTCGTGCTCCTTACAGACTCGCACCCAGCGAGATGAAAGAACTGTAAAGCCAACTGCAAGAACTATTAGAACGTGGTTTCATTCGACCAAGAACATCACCATGGGGAGCTCCTGTTTTGTTTGTCAAGAAGAAGGATGGTACATTTAGGTTGTGTATTGACTACAGAGAGTTGAATAAACTTACCATCAAAAACCGTTATCCACTGCCGAGAATTGACGACTTATTTGATCAACTACAAGGCTCGTCGGTTTATTCAAATATCGATTTACGTTCTGGATATCATCAAATGCGAGTAAAGGAGGATGATATTCCAAAAGCTGCTTTTAGGACGCGTTATGGTCATTACGAGATTATGGTTATGCCGTTGGGATTGACTAACGCACCAGCTGTGTTCATGGACCTTATGAACCGAGTGTGTGGGCCATATCTTGACAAGTTTGTCATTGTTTTCATCGATGACATACTTATTTACTCAAAGAATGATCAAGAGCACAAAGAACATTTGAGAAAAGTGCTAGAAGTATTGAGGAAAGAAAAACTGTACGCTAAGTTTTCAAAGTGTGCATTTTGGTTGGAAGAAGTTCAATTCCTCGGTCACATAGTGAACAAAGAAGGTATCCAGGTGGACCCGGCAAAGATCGAAACTGTTGAAAAGTGGGAAACCCCAAAAACTCCGAAGCATATACGTCAATTTTTAGGATTGGCTGGTTACTACAGAAGATTCATCCAAGATTTCTCCAAAATAGCAAAACCCTTGACTGCATTAACGCATAAAGGGAAGAAATTTGAATGAAAGGATGAACAAGAGAAGGCGTTTCAGTTATTGAAGAAAAAGCTAACTACGGCACCTATATTGTCATTGCCTGAAGGGAATGATGATTTTGTGATTTATTGTGACGCATCAAAGCAAGGTCTCGGTTGTGTATTAATGCAACGAACGAAGGTGATTGCTTATGCGTCTAGACAATTGAAGATTCACGAGCAAAATTATACAACTCACGATTTGGAATTGGGTGCTGTTGTTTTTGCATTAAAGACTTGGAGGCATTATTTATATGGGGTCAAAAGTATTATATATACCGACCACAAAAGTCTCCAACATATATTTAATCAGAAGCAACTGAATATGAGACAACGCAGGTGGATTGAACTGTTGAATGATTATGATTTTGAGATTCGATACCACCCTGGGAAGGCGAATGTGGTAGCCGACGCTTTGAGTAGAAAGGACAGAGAACCTATACGGGTAAAAGCTGTGAATATAATTATTCGTACTAACCTTACTACTCAAATAAAGGAGGCGCAACAGGGGGATGTAAAAGAAGGAAAGTTGAAGAATGAGATACCCAAAGGATCAGAGAAACATCTTAATATTCGGGAAGATGGAACCCGATATAGGGCTGATAGAATTTGGGTACCAAGGTTTGGAGATGTGAGAGAAATGGTACTTAAAGAAGCACATAAAACCAGATATTCAATACATCCCGGAGCGGGGAAGATGTATAAAGATCTCAAGAAACACTTTTGGTGGCCGGGTATGAAAGCCGATATTGCTAAATATGTAGGAGAATGTTTGACGTGTTCTAAGGTCAAAGCTGAACATCAGAAACCATCAGGTCTACTACAACAACCTGAAATCCCGGAATGGAAATGGGAAAACATTACCATGGATTTCATTACTAAATTGCCAAGGACTGCAAGTGGTTATGATACTATTTGGGTAATAGTTGATCGTCTCACCAAGTCAGCACACTTCCTGCCAATGAGAGAAGATGACAAAATAGAGAAGTTGGCGTGATTGTATTTGAAGGAGGTTGTCTCCAGACATGGAATACACGTCTCTATTATCTCTGATAGGGATGGTAGATTTGTTTCAAGGTTTTGGCAGACGTTGCAACAAGCATCGAGGACTCGTCTAGACATGAGTACTGCCTATCATCCACAAACTGATGGGCAGAGCGAAAGGACGATACAAACGCTTGAAGACATGCTACGAGCATGTGTTATTGATTTCGGAAACAGTTGGGATCGACACCTACCGTTAGCAGAATTTGCCTATAACAACAGTTATCATTCAAGTATTGAGATGGCGCCGTTTAAGGCACTTTATGGTAGAAAGTGCAGGTCTTCGATTTGTTGGAATGAAGTGGGGGATAGACAGATTACGGGTTCGGAGATAATACAAGAAACTACCGAGAAAATAATCCAAATTCAACAATGATTGAAAACCGCCCAGAGTCGATAAAAGAGCTACGCGAACAGTAAAAGAAAAGATATAGAGTTTGAAATTGGAGAAATGGTCATGCTTAAGGTTTCACCTTGGAAATGCGTTGTTCGATTTGGTAACGGGAGAAACTAAATCCAAGGTACATTAGACCATTCAAGATTATAGATCGTGTCGGACCAGTAGCTTACCAACTGGAGCTACCTCAACACATAAAACTTTCCACGTCTCGAATTTGAAGAAATGTTTTGCTAAAGAAGATCTCACTATTCCGTTGGACGAAATCCAAATCAATGAAAAACTTCAATTCATTGAAGAACCCGTCGAAATAATGGATCGTGTGGTTAAGAGACTTAAGCAAAACAAGATACCGATTATTAAGGTTCGATGGAATGCTCGTAGAGGACTCGAGTTCACCTGGGAGCGTGAAGATCAGATGAATAAGAAATACCCACATCTATTTCCAAAAGATTCGTCAACACCTTCAACAGCTTAAAATTTCGGGACGAAATTTATTTAACGGGTAGGTACTGTAGTGACCCAAACTTTTCCATGTTTATATATATATTAAATGAAATTTTTATTTACATGATTAAGTGTTTCCAACATGTTAAGCAATCAAACTTGTTAAGACCTAATTAATTGAAATAGGTTTCATATAGACATTTGACCACCCAAGTTGACCGGTGATTCACGAACGTTAAAACTTGTAAAAACTATATGATGACATATATATGGTTATATATATAGTTAACATGATTTTATGATAAGTAAGTATCTCATTAGGTATTTTAACAATGAGTTATATACATAAAAATGAGACTATTAAATTAAGAAACTCGAAAATGATATATATAACGGTTATCGTTATGATAACATCTACTAAATACATATGTATCATATTAAGATATTTATACACTATATTTAACATGATAAAATGATATTTAAATATATCATTAAGTGTGTTAACAATGAACTACATATGTAAAAACAAGACTACTAACTCAAGAATTACGAAACGAGACTTATATGTAACGATTATCGTTGTAACGATTTTTTAATGTATATATCATATTAAGAGATATTCATACATCATAATATCATGATAATATAATAATTTAACATCTCATTTGATATAATAAACATTTGGTTAACAACATTAATTGAGATCGTTTACTTAAAGGTTTCAAAACAACACTTACATGTAACGACTAACGAAGACTTAACGACTCCATTAGAATGTATATACATGTTGTGTTTTGATATGTAATCTTACACTTTTTAAAGACTTCAAGACACATATCAAAGTAGTTCTACTTAACAAAAATGCTTACAATTACATCCTCGTTCAGTTTCATCAACAATTCTACTCGTATGCACCCGTATTCGTACTCGTACAATACACAGCTTTTAGATGTATATACTATTGGTATATACACTCCAATGATCAGCTCTTAGCAGCCCATGTGAGTCACCTAATACATGTGGGAACCATCATTTGGCAACTAGCATGAAATATCTCATAAAATTACAAAAATATTAGTAATCATTCATGACTTATTTACATAAAAACAAAATTACATATCCTTTATATCTAATCCATATACCAACGACCAAAAACACCTACAAACACTTTCATTCTTCAATTTTCTTCATCTAATTGATCTCTCTCAAGTTCCATCTTCAAGTTCTAAGTGTTCTTCATAAATTCCATAAGTATAGTTTCATAAAAATCAAGAATACTTTCAAGTTTGCAAGTCTACTTCCAAGCTTTCTAATCCATTTCAAGTAATCATCTAAGATCAAGGAACCTTTGTTATTTACAGTAGGTTATCTTTATAATTCAAAGTAATATTCATATTCAAACTTTGATTCAATTTCTACAACTATAACAATCTTATTTCGATGTGAAAATCTTACTTGAACTGTTTTCGTGTCATGATTCTGTTTCAAGAACTTTCAAACCATCCAAGGATCCTTTGAAGCTAGATCCATTTTTCTCATTTCCACTAGTTTTATCCAGAAAACTTGAGGTAGTAATGATGTTCATAACATCATTCGATTCATACATATAAAGCTATCTTATTCGAAGGTTTAAACTTGTAATCACTAGAACATAGTTTAGTTAATTCTAGACTTGTTCACAAACAAAAGTTAATCCTTATAACTTGACTTTTAAAATCAACTAAACACATGTTCTATATCTATATGATATGCTAACTTAATAATTTAAAACCTGGAAACACGATGAACACCATAAAATCGGATATACGCCGTCGTAGTGAAACCGGGAGCTGTTTTGGTTTGGATAATTAAAAACTATGATAAAATTTGATTTAAAAGTTGTTCTTCTGGGAAAATGATTTTTCATATGAACATGAAACTATATCCAAAAATCTTGGTTAAACTCAAAGTGAAAGTTTGTTTTTTAAAATGGTCATCAAGATGTCGTTCTTTCGACGGAAATGACTACCTCTTTAGTAATTGACATGAAACTTAAATTTCCGAATTTAAACCTATACTTTTTATATTTGGATTCTTAAATTAGAGTTCAATATGAAACCATAGCAATTTGAGTCACTCAAAATGGATTTAAAATGAAGAAGTTATGGGTAAAACAAGATTGGATATTTTTGATCTTTTTAGCTACGGAAAATGTTTAACAAATCTATACAAATCATATCCTAGCTAACTTATATTGTATTATACATGTATTCTAATATATTATGTAATCTTGGGATACCATACACACGTATGCAAATGTTTTGACATATCATATCGACCCATGTATATATATTATTTGGAACAACCATAGACACTCTATATGCAGTAATGTTGGAGCTAGCTATACAGGGTTGAGGTTGATTCCAAAAATATATATACTTTGAGTTGTAATCTAGCCTGAGACGTGTATACACTGGGTCGTGGATTGATTCAAGATAATATATATCGATTTATTTCTGTACATCTAACTGTGGACAACTAGTTGTAGGTTACTAACGAGGACAGCTGACTTAATACACTCAAATCTTTAAAACATAATAAAAAATGGTTGTAATTATATTTTGATCATACTTTGATATATATGTACATATTTGTATAGGTTCGTGAATCGATCCGTGGCCAAGTCTTATTTCCGAGGAAGGAAATATCTGTGAAAGTGAGTTATAGTCCCACTTTTAAAATCTAATATTTTTGGGATGAGAATACATGCAGGTTTTATAAATGATTTACAAAATAGACACAAGTACGTGAAACTACATTCTATGGTTGAATTATCGAAATAGACACTATTGGTATATACACTCCAATGATCAGCTCTTAGCAGCCCATGTGAGTCACCTAATACATGTGGGAACCATCATTTGGCAACTAGCATGAAATATCTCATAAAATTACAAAAATATTAGTAATCATTCATGACTTATTTACATAAAAACAAAATTACATATCCTTTATATCTAATCCATATACCAACGATAAAAAACACCTACAAACTCTTTCATTCTTCAATTTTCTTCATCTAATTGATCTCTCTCAAGTTCCATCTTCAAGTTCTAAGTGTTCTTCATAAATTCCATAAGTATAGTTTCATAAAAATCAAGAATACTTCCAAGTTTGCAAGTCTACTTCTAAGCTTTCTAATCCATTGCAAGTAATCATCTAAGATTAAGGAACCTTTTTTGTTTATAGTAGGTTATCTTTCTAATTCAAGGTAATATTCATATTCAAACTTTGATTCAATTTCTACAACTATAACAATCTTATTTCGATGTGAAAATCTTACTTGAACTGTTTTCGTGTCATGATTCTATTTCAAGAACTTTCAAGCCATCCAAGGATCCTTTGAAGCTAGATCCATTTTTCTCATTTTCAGTAGTTTTATCCAGAAAACTTGAGGTAGTAATGATGTTCATAACATCATTCGATTCATACATATAAAGCTATCTTATTCGAAGGTTTAAACTTGTATTCATTAGAACATAGTTTAGTTAATTCTAGACTTGTTCGCAAATAAAAGTTAATCCTTCTAACTTGACTATTAAAATCAACTAAACACATGTTTTATATCTATATGATATGCTAACTTAATGATTTAAAACCTGGAAACATGATGAACACCATAAAATTGGATATACGCCGTCGTAGTGAAACCGAGGGCTGTTTTAATTTGGATAATTAAAAACTATGATAAACTTTGATTTAAAATTTGTTCTTCTGGGAAAATGATTTTTCATATGAACATGAAACTATATACAAAAATCTTGGTTAAACTCAAAGTGAAAGTATGTTTTTCAAAATGGTCATCAAGATGTCGTTCTTTCGACGAAAATGACTACCTCTTTAGTAATTGACATGTAACTTAAATTTCCGACTATAAACCTATACTTTTTCTGTTTGGATTCTTAAATTAGAGTTCAATATGAAACCATAGCAATTTGATTCGCTCAAAATGGATTTAAAATGAAGAAGTTATGGGTAAAACAAGATTGGATATTTTTGATCTTTTTAGCTACGGGAAATGTTTAACAAATCTATACAAATCATATCCTAGCTAACTTATATTTTATTATACATGTATTCTAATATATTATGTAATCTTGGGATACCATAGACACGTTTGCAAATGTTTTGACATATCATATCGACCCATGTATATATATTATTTGGAACAACCATAGACACTCTATATGCAGTAATGTTGGAGTTAGCTATACAGGGTTGAGGCTGATTCCAAAAATATATATACTTTGAGTTGTGATCTAGCCTGAGACATGTATACACTGGGTCTTGGATTGATTCAAGATAATATATATCGATTTATTTCTGTACATCTAACTGTGGACAACTAGTTGTAGGTTACTAACGAGGACAGCTGACTTAATACACTCAAATCTTTAAAACATAATAAAAAATGGTTGTAATTATATTTTGATCATACTTTGATATATATGTACATATTTTTATAGGTTCGTGAATCGATCCGTGGCCAAGTCTTATTTTCGAGGAAGGAAATATCTGTGAAAGTGAGTTATAGTCCCACTCTTAAAATCTAATATTTTTGGGATGAGAATACATGCAGCTTTTATAAATGATTTACAAAATAGACACAAGTACGTGAAACTACATTCTATGGTTGAATTATCGAAATCGAATATGCCCCTTTTTATTAAGTCTGATAATCTAAGAATTAGGGAACAGACACCCTAATTGACGCGAATCCTAAAGATAGATCTATTGGGCCTAACAAATCCCATCCAAAGTACCGGATGCTTTAGTACTTCGAAATTTATATCATATCCGAAGGGTGTCCCGGAATGATGGGGATATTCTTATATATGCATCTTGTTAATGTCGGTTACCAGGTGTTCACCATATGAATGATTTTTATCTCTATGTATGGGATGTGTATTGAAATATGAAATCTTGTGGTCTATTGTTACGATTTGATATATATAGGTTAAACCTATAACTCACCAACATTTTTGTTGACGTATAAAGCATGTTTATTCTCAGGTGAATATTAAGAGCTTCCGCTGTTGCATACTAAAATAAGGACAAGATTTGGAGTCCATGTTTGTATGATATTATGTAAAAACTGCATTCAAGAAACATATGTCGATGTAATATATTTCTATTGTAAACCATTATGTAATGGTCGTGTGTAAACAGTATATTTTAGATTATCATTATTTGATAATCTACGTAATGTTTTTAAAACCTTTATTGATAAAATAAAGGTTATGGTTGTTTTAAAAATGAATGCAGTCTTTGAAAAACGTCTCATATAGAGGTCAAAACCTCGCAACGAAATCAATTAATATGGAACGTTTATAATCAATATGAATGGGACATTTCATTATTTACATTATAATATATAATTAAATTATTTTATCATTAAATTCTATTTTACACAAATAATATAAATAATACATATATAAAGACACAATCGGGTAAAACGGGGAAAAGCAAAGAAAAAATTTCATTTTTTAAAAAAACTATGTTCACGAACATTATAGATTGGATAAAAATATGAACATTTAATAAAGACACTTTGTGATAAATATTTTTACTTTGGCGCGAAAACGCTCGAAAAATTAATATTTAACAATTATCGTGTTTTTCGAGCGTATGTTGAGGTTTTAGATATTAGGGTTTAGATTTTAGGGTTTAGATATTAGGGTTTAGATATTAGGGTTTATAGGGTTTAGATATTAGGGTTTAGAAATTTAGGGTTTAGGGTTTAGATTTAGGGTTTAGATTTAGGATTTAGATTTAGTTTTTAACACGAACGGTTTAGAGTTTAGGGTTTAGGATTTAGGGTTTAGGGTTTTGGGTAACCCAAAACCCTAAACTCTATACTCTAAATCGGGCAAAATTTTAACTTCACAAAACATGAAAAAAAAGAAAAAAAAAGCGTTAACATTCTTCGCGATCAATATTATCTTGAATGTTATTTTTGTCGATGGTTTTCCCGCCTAAATAATAACATTCATCACGAAGTCTCTTTTTTAAATGTTTATATATTCGTCTGATCTTGATGCCTGAAAAAAATTCCAAAAAATTAAAAAAAAATTGCTTCCCCCCGCTTCTCCCGATTATATATATATATATATATATATATATATATATATATATATATATATATATATATATATATATATATATATGATAAAACACCTGTTAAATTTTTAATTAATAGTTAAAAAGCTGCTGCAAAGGTTTTCCGTCATTAATCACAATCACTATATACATTAAAAGAAATGTTTGATTAGCTAATAAATGTTTTCAAACCCCCCTTAATTACCATTAGTTTAGAAAATTATATTATAATACCCCTTGATCCAACGGTCCCTAATCATCCACTAAAAAAGTTAGCTAATAAATCAATTTTACATACACTTCATCCCTAAAATACCCTTCAAAACAAAAAATACTGTATCTTCTATCAAAATTAAGGGTTTCGTTCAATTGGGAGTTAATCGAAACTCCATCATTAGGATAAAAAACACGGTATCTTAACCCATCAATTCAAAGAGATCCTGACTCCGGTGCTAGATATCTATGATCTCGATTAGACAAAATGTTAACCGGTTACCAGTATAACAACATCTCAATTCATTCAATTGCTCTTATCCACCCGCAGTCGATTGCAACGTGAATGGAATAGTTTTGGTTTTCAACCTAAAGTTTAAAAGCTCAGGTAATCACAATTTATTTTAGTTACTTCTTATTATTGTATTCATCTTATGATCTTATGTATGTTTGAGTTTTTATTATAATTGTGCGTCTGATTCATCTTATGATGACAAATGAATGATGATAATGAAAGATTGGCTTAAGGGAGTTTGTGATTGTGAGATCTGATAGCCACCGTTTCAATCCGATTACTAAGTCGATGACTCTTCTTCATCCAATATCCCTAATTTGTATCGAGATGTTATTCTGTTCTTGATGAAGTAATGAAACTTTTTTTCTCGGATTTTTCAATTTATTTTTTAGACGTTACGACGACTTGCTCAGAATCGTGAAGCGGCCAGAAAGAGCCGACTGAGGAAGAAGGTAATAAAGTTTTGTAAATTATTTCTAGCGGTGATCTATAAAGATGTCAACAGTGCCACATTTGTGGCAAATTGTGTTACATTATATTATTTGAAACCATTAAAAAGTTATTCAAGCAGTATTCTAAGTAAACAAAACCTCATAAGGAGTTGATAAATTGTTACATTATTAGTGTAATGAAATATATTTTGTAATCAATAAGAGAAGACTTAAGACTTAAGACTTGAGAGTGTTTGTTAGTCTGCCAAGCTAGACCCGTTGTAGTATAACCTGACTAAAAGTTTTCCCTTTATGAAACAAACCTTTGTTGACCCATCACCCAATCTGCCTATTTTGCACCTCTTAATGATCTATTTTAGCTGTAGAGTGTAACATTTTGACTAGACTTACAAGAAGTATGTATGTGTGTACGTGTGTATGTTTGTACATATTTTCGCTTATTATTTTGTATTTTGTATTTCCTTTTAAATGTGTAGGCATATGTGCACCAGTTGGAAAATAGTAGGTCGAAACTTACACAACTAGATTAGGAGGTCCATCAAGCTTGAAAGAAGGCTTACTGTGAGAGACGTATGTGTGTGTGTGCGCGCGCGCAGAGATTGTAGTTCATTTGAGCCATTCTCGATATATATATACAGATTATAACTTCAATTTTTGTCTTATTGTAGGGTGTTGTAATTTCAAATGCAGGTGACCAGACTCAAACGAATGGTGGGAATGGTATGTATTATACCGTTTTCTATATAATCTGTACTTATGTTTGTTTTGGTTCTTGGTTGATGGTTACATAAATATTGGCTATAGGTGTTTTTTTGACCATTCAACTATGGTTCATTGCCGTTTGTAGCCGAATATTCACGTTGGTTAGAAGAGCAAAGCAAACATATAAGTGAGCTCAGAACAGCAGTTACTTCACATAAAAGTGACATCGAGCTTCGTTCTTTAGTCAAAAATGCCGCCTTGCATTTCGAAGACTTTTTTTTAGACTTTTTTTAGGGTTTAGGGTCTTTAACTTTAACTAAAAATCTTGAATCGGATACTAAATAGTGGTTACTCTCACAACTATACAACACTTCTTTTTGGTGATCAGTTAAAAATTGCTATAAATTTTATCTTGTTAGTGATTATTTTTGGTTATATATTAGTGGTATAATCTTGCAACTTATTGCAACTTTTATGTCTTGATGACAATTCTATTATGTTTCACATTTTATGATCTATCTGAGTCAGTTTTTTGTTTACCATGTAGTTGCTTATATCAAACTGACTTACTTTGTCATTGTTGATTGCTAATGGCAATAAATTTGAACTTATAAAATTATAGGATGCTGATTCAGATGTCGATAAGTTTGGGCGTTTATTGGTAAGGTCAACCTCTCTGTTATTTACTTATTGTTATTATGATTATTAATTGAAATGCAACGATTACAGAAGTGTATGGGAAAACTATTCAACATCAAGAACATTTATGCTAGAGAAACTATCATTTCGTCGAGTAGGCCAATGAAACCTGAATGGTCCAATTAATGATGTTCCCTTTAATACTTTTCAACTAGGTTGAAGGAAAGTCGATACATATAGATCTTTCTATCTATCCGAGAGCCTAAATGAAGATGACTACACATTCTGGATTTCAAAAGGTGAACATGACTCCTTATATGTCTCACATCAGGCCTTACCTGACATGCTTGATCATAGTTATGGTTAGTTTTTATTTATTTATTTATTTATTTTTACAGAATTAACATCTTTGTTGATTGCAGTTAGTATGTACATTAGATTAGATGTATTTCAAATTTTTTATGTATAACTTCTCATTTTCAGTTTTCGAATGGTGTCAGGCTTTATAACTATTCACGGACTGAAATGTTTAAATCAGAAGTGGCAAGAAGGATGGGTGGATAACAATTTAATATGTGTGTGTGTTCAAATATGTTTTTTTTTTTAAAATTACAGGTCAAAACGTGTTTGGGTTGAAACAGGTTATATTTTCACATTGAAACATGTGAGAGTGGGTCCACCTAGAAATACTTGTGTCCGTTCCTAAAATTCATTTATAATCTAAATAACTGAACAAATACTACGATGTTAGATGGCCCAAATCAACCCATTGATACGTAAATGGGTCAAAATCGCCACCTTTAATGTAAATGCACTTTCTTTAACTGAACTATAACTTTGGATAAAATTATTAATTTTCTAGCATTTTATGTAATTGCAGGTGGTGCATTAAATTTATACTGCGACCAGATGATGTGCTTACACTTTGGGAAGTCTAGTGACGATCGAGATCAGTGCATTAATCCTAAAGGTCTTGCAAGTTTTCTAGGGTTTTTAGAATCACTTACTGCACCAAATATTGAACACATGGGCCCACCACTCCTAACACAAGGTCTCTACTCAATACGAGCATTCCTTTTCTTGTTCTTATTTTCTTTTACATCATATTCTTATTAGTAGTTTGCAATTAATTCCATTGTTGTTTTTAGGTATATTCTATAAAAGAGATTTGATCGAGGGTCATATGGAGAATTTGGGTGTCTTTTCATTGGAATTATCTACAACGAGCCAATGATTCGGATAGAAGTGTCAAAAACAACACTTTCTCATTTAATACCACTTATCTTGGTGGTGATGGAACAACTTCGCAAAGACACACATCCGAAACCAACTTTAGTTCTAGTGTTCCTAGGGATAAAGTTTTCAGTTTGAAGCTTATAATGGTAAGCCACTTAATATGTTTATTTTATTTCACCAAGTTGGAGCATGATGGACTGTAATTTTCTTTTTTTCCTCCCTTGTATAATTTATATGGTTTCACAATAATGACATATGACATATGACCAACTCTAACAGGTAGAAAAGGGCAATATGGTATACTTAAGTGGTCTACGAGAATGAAACAACCCAACCCGTATTCAACCGGATAAATTTTTTTTTAAAATTAATAATCATTGACGCGCCATTCGAATGGTCGCAAGATGTAAACCGTTCCATACAACCTATTTAAACTTACAACAAGTTAGTGTTTACAAAAGGCACAAGGCCATTAATCAAATGTAATACAAGTTCGACCCATTTAAAATGATAGTTTTAATTCAAACTACACCTGAGCATGGTTTGGGGCTAAACTACCCAAAACACTAGGTCGTCTTCCAAAAGCTCCAACTAGCAATCAACACGGGGAAATCTAATGCCCCACAACCCCTTTCCCTTTCTCCACGTCTGCACCTAAAAATGTAAACAACGAGAGGGGTAAGCAAAATGCTTAGTGAATGCAATAGTTATACACATACATATATAATATACCTACTTGAAACACTTATGAAATGTCCCGTTCATATTGATTATAAACGTTCCATATTAATTGATTTCGTTGCGAGGTTTTAACCTCTATATGAGACGTTTTTCAAAGACTGCATTCGTTTTTAAAACAAACCATAACCTTTATTTTATCGACAAGGTTAAAAGGACACCACCTAGATTATCAGAAATGATAATCTTAAATTATCACACTTACACACTACCAATACATATTGGTTTACAATATTAATATGTTACAACAAAGTAAATCTCGAATGCAGTTTTAAACAATATTATACAAGCATGCTGACACCAAATCTTGTCCATATATTAGCATGCAACAGCGGAAGCTCTTAATAATCACCTGAGAATAAACATGCTTTAAACATCAATAAAAATGTTGGTGAGTTATAGGTTTAACCTATATATCAAATTGTAATAATAGATCACAAGATTTCATCTTTCAATAACATGCAATCTGCATAAAAATCATTCGTATGGTTGAACACCTGGTAACCGACATTAACAAATGCATCTAGAATATCCCCATGTATAAATATCAAAGTACTAAAGCAGTTCAAATTCTCTGACCAGGGCTTGTCAATGGCCCATAGATCTATCTTTAAGATTCGCGTCAATTGGTGGCAATTATAATAAACACCAATTCTTAGGTTACCAAGTTCAACAAGGGCGATATCCGGTATAACGATTCAACATAGAATGTAGTTTCAATACTTGTGTCTATTTTGTAAATCATTTTCAAAACTGCATGTATTCTCATCCAAAAATATTAGATTTTAAAAGTGGGACTATAACTCACTTTCACAGATTTTTACTTCGTCAGGAAGTAAGACTTGGCCACTGGTCGATTCACGAACCTATAACAAGTATGTACATATATATCAAAGTATGTTCAAAATATATTTACAAAATTTTTAATACGTTTTAATGTTTTAAGTTTATTAAGTCAGCTGTCCTCGTTAGTAACCTACAACTAGTTATCCACTGTTAGATGTACAGAAAATAAAGCAATATATATTATCTCGAATCAATCCACGACCTCGTGTATACAAGCCTCAGGCTAGATCACAACTCAAAGTATATATAATATTTTGGAATCAACCTCAACCCTGTATAGCTAACTCCAACATTACTGCATATAGAGTGTCTATGGTTGTTCCGAAATATATATATAGATGGGTCGATATGATATGTCAAAACATTGTATTCGTGTCTATGGTATCCCAAGATTACATAATATATTAGAATACATGTATAATAAAATATGAGTTAGCTAGGATATGATTAATATAGATTTGTTACTAATTTTCACGTAGCTACAATCAAGAAAAATTAACCAATCTTGTTTTACCCATAACTTCTTCGTTTTAAATCCGTTTTGAGTGTTTCAAGTTGCTATGGTTTCATATTGAACTTAAGTTTATGAATCTAAACAGAAAAAGTATAAGTAATAGTCATAAATACAGGTTACAAGTTAGTTTTGTAAAGGTAGTCATTTCAGTTGAAAGAACGACGTCTAGATGACCATTTTGGAAAACATACTTCCACTTTGAGTTTAACCATGATTTTTGGATATAGTTTCATGTTCATAAGAAAAATAATTTTCCCAGAAGAACAACTTTTAATTCAAAGTTTATCATAGTTTTTAATTAACTAACCCAAAACAGCCCGCGGTGTTACTACGATGGCGTATATCCGGTTTTACGGTGTTTTTTGTGTTTTCCGGTTTTAAATCATTAAGTTAGCATATCATATAGATATAGAACATGTGTTTAGTTGATTTTAAAAGTCAAGTTAGAAGGTTTAACTTTTGTTTGTGAACAAGTTTAGAATTAACTAAACTATGTTCTAGTGATTACGAGTTTAAACCTTCGAATAAGGTAGTTTTATATATATGAATCGAATGATATTATGAATATCATTACTACCTCAAGTTTAGTAGGTAAACCTACTGGAAGTGACAAGAAATGATCTAGCTTCCAAGGATCTTGGATGGCTTGAAAGTTCTTGAAGTAGGATCATGACACAAAAACAAGTTCAAGTAAGATCTTTACTCGAATTAAGATAGTTTATAGTTATAGAAATTGAATCAAAGTTTGAATATGAATATTATCTTGAATAATAAAGATAACCTACTGTAAATAACAAAGGTTTCTTGATCTTAGATGATTACTTGGAATGGATTAGAAAGCTTGGAAGTAAACTAGTAAACTTGAAAGGATTTTCGAAGTGTTCTTGAAGTGTTCTTCCTAAGATGATTATAGCTTGATTCTTGAAGTAATTTTTGATGAAGATGATGATTAGCTACTGGAAAAATTCGGTCATAAGTGTGTGTGTGTTGAGAGAGAATTAGAAAGAGAATTGCAAGTGAAATGGAGTGAATGATGAGTGGTAAGTGGTGAGTGGTGAGTGGGGTTAAAAGGAGTTCTAGTTAGTTGACTAGTTCATGGTAGAAGTTAAAATTGATTAGTCATGCATGACATAATCAAGAGTGGAATCCCATGCTAGTTCCTATTGGTATATACCCATAGTAAGTACGTCTAGAAGCTGTGTATAATACGGGTATGAATACGACTAGAATTCTTGATGAAAAAAGAATGGGAATGTAACTGTAACCATTTTCGTTAAGTATGAGTGTTTTGATATATGTCTTGAAGTCTTCAAAAAGTATATTAATACATCTAAATACACTACATGTATATACATTTTAACTGAGTCGTTAAGTCATCCTTAGTTGTTACATGTAAGTGTTGTTTTGAAACCTTCAAGTTAACGATCTCATTTAATGTTGTTAACCCATTGTTTATTATATCTAATGAGATGTTAAATTATTATATTATCATGATATTATTATATATTAATATATCTTAATATGATATATATACATTTAAATGTTGTTACAACGATAATCGTTACATGTATGTTTCGTTTCGAAATCCTTAAGTTAGTAGTCTTGTTTACATATGTAGTTCATTGTTAATATACTTAATGAGATACATACTTATTATAATATCATGTTAACTATATATATATATACATATATATGTCATCATATAGTTTTTACAAGTTTTAACGTTTGTGAATCGCTGGTCAACTTGGGTGGTCAATTGTCTATATGAAACTCATTTCAAATAATCAAGTCTTAACAAGTTTGATGTCTTAACATGTTGGAAACACTTAATCATGTAAAAAAATCAATTTCATTTAATATATATAAACATGGAAAAGTTCGGGTCACTACAGTACCTACCCGTTAAATAAATTTCGTCCCGAAATTTTAAGCAGTTGGAGGTGTTGTCGTATCTTCTGGAAATAAGTGCGGGTATTTATTCTTCATCTGGTCTTCTCGTTCCCAGGTGAACTCGGGTCCTCTATGAGCATTCCATCGAACCTTAACAATTGGTATTTTTTTTTGCTTAAGTCTTTTAACCTCACGATCCATTATTTCGACGGGTTCTTTAATGAATTGAAGTTTTTCGTTGATTTGGATTTCGTCTAACAGAATAGTGAGATCTTCATTAGCAAAACATTTCTTCAAATTCGAGACGTGGAAAGTGTTATGTACAGCCGCGAGTTGTTGAGGTAACTCAAGTCGGTAAGCTACTGGTCCGACACGATCAATAATCTTGAATGGTCCAATATACCTTGGATTTAATTTCCCTCGTTTACCAAATCGAACAACACCTTTCCAAGGTGCAACTTTAAGCATGACCATCTCTCTAATTTCAAATTCTATATCTTTTCTTTTAATGTCAGCGTAGCTCTTTTATCGACTTTGGGCGGTTTTCAACCGTTGTTGAATTTGGATGATCTTCTCGGTAGTTTCTTGTATTATCTCCGGACCCGTAATCTGTCTATCCCCCACTTCACTTAAACAAATCAGAGACCTGCACTTTCTAACATAAATTGCTTCAAACGGCGCCATCTCAATGCTTGAATGGTAACTGTTGTTGTAGGAAAATTCTGCTAACGGAAGGTGTCGATCCCAACTGTTTCCGAAATCAATAACACATGCTCGTAACATGTCTTCAAGCGTTTGTATCGTCCTTTCACTCTGCCCATCAGTTTGTGGATGATAGGCAGTACTCATGTCTAGACGAGTTCCTAATGCTTGCTGTAATATCTGCCAGAATCTTGAAATAAATCTGTCATCCCTATTAGAGATAATAGAGATTGGTATTCCATGTCTGGAGACGACTTCCTTCAAATACAGTCGTGCTAACTTCTCCATCTTGTCATCTTCTCTTATTGGTAAGAAGTGTGCTGATTTTGTAAGACGATCAACTATTACCCAAATAGTATCAAAACCACTTGCAGTCCTTGGCAATTTAGTGATGAAATCCATGGTAATGTTTTCGCATTTCCATTCCGGGATTTCGGGTTATTGAAGTAGACCTGATGGTTTCTGATGCTCCGCTTTGACCTTAGAACACGTCAAACATTCTCCTACGTATTTAGCAACATTGGCTTTCATACCCGGCCACCAAAAATGTTTCTTGAGATCCTTGTACATCTTCCCCGTTCCAGGATGTATTGAGTATCTGGTTTTATGAGCTTCTATAACTACCATTTCTCTCATATCTCCAAATTTTGGTACCCAAATTCTTTCAGCCCTATACCGGGTTCCGTCTTCCCGAATATTAAGATGCTTCTCCGATCCTTTGGGTATTTCATTCTTTAAATTTCCCTCTTTTAAAACTCCTTGTTGCACCTTCTTTATTTGAGTAGTAAGGTTATTGTGAATCATTATATTCATAGCTTTTACTCAAATGGGTTCTCTGTCCTTTCTGCTCAAGGCGTCGGCTACCACATTTGCCTTCCCCGGGTGGTAACGAATCTCAAAGTCGTAATCATTCAACAATTCAATCCATCTGTGCTGCCTCATGTTCAGTTGTTTCTGATTAAATATGTGTTGAAGACATTTGTGATCGGTATATATACTACTTTTGAACCCATATAGGTAGTGCCCCCAAGTCTTTAATGCAAAAACAACCGCGCCTAATTCCAAATCATGCGTCGTATAATTCTGCTCGTGAATCTTCAATTGTCTAGACGCATAAGCAATTACTTTCGTTGGTTGCATTAATACACAACCGAGACCTTGCTTTGAGGCGTCACAATATATCACAAAATCATTGTTCCCTTCAGGTAATGACAATATAGGTTCCGTAGTTAACTTTTTCTTCAACAATTGAAACGCTTTCTCCTGCTCATCCTTCCATTCAAATTTCTTCCCTTTATGCATTAATGCAGTCAAGGGTTTTGCTATTTTGGAAAAATCTTGGATGAACCTTCTGTAGTAACCAGCCAGTCCTAAAAATTGGCGTATATGCTTCGGAGTTTTCGGGATTTCCCACTTTTCAACGGTTTCAATCTTTGCCGGATCCACTTGAATACCTTCTTTGTTCACTATGTGACCGAGGAATTGAACTTCTTCCAACCAAAATGCACACTTTGAAAACTTAGCGTACAGTTTTTCATTCCTTAACAACTCTAACACTTTTCTCAAATGTTCTTCGTGATCCTGGTCATTCTTTGAGTAAATAAATATGTCATCGATGAAAACAATGACAAACTTGTCAAGGTATGGTCCACACACTCGGTTCATGAGGTCCATGAACACAACTGGTGCGTTAGTCAACCCAAACGGCATAACCATAAACTCGTAATGACTGTAACGCGTCCTAAAAGCAGTCTTTGGAATATTATCCTCCTTCACCAGCATTTGACGATACCCAGAACGTAAATCAATCTTCGAATAAACTAATGAGCCTTGTAGTTGATCAAATAAGTCGTCGATTCTCGGTAGTGGGTAGCTGTTCTTGATGGTAAGTTTGTTCAACTCTCGGTAGTAGATACACAACCTAAATGTACCATCCTTCTTCTTGACAAACAAAATAGGAGCTTCCCATGGTGATGTACTTGGTCGTATAAAACCACGCTCTAAAAGTTCTTGTAGTTGGCTTTGGAGTTCTTTCATTTCACTGGGTTCAACTCTGTATGGAGCACGAGCTATTGGTGCAGCTCCTGGTACGAGATCTATTTGAAATTCAACAGATCGATGTGGAGGTAGTCCCGGTAATTCTTTCGGAAATACATCGGGAAATTCTTTTGCGACGAGAACATCACTGATGTTTTTTTCTTTAGGTTTAACTTCCTCGATGTGTGCTAGAATGACGTAACAACCTTTTCTTATTAGTTTTTGCGCCTTCATACTACTAATAAGATTTAATTTCGCTTTATTCTTTTCTCCGTACACCATTAAAGGTTTTCCTTTTTCACACACAATGCGAATCGCATTTTTATAACAAACGACTTCTGCTCTCACCCTTTTCAACCAGTCCATGCCAATTATTAACTCAAAATTCCCTAACTCGACTGGTATTAAATCAATTTTAAATGTTTCGTCAACCAGTTTAATTTCTCTATCCCGACATACTTTATCTGCTGTAATTAGTTTACCGTTTGCTAATTCGAGTAAAAATTTACTATCCAAAGGCGTCAATGGGAAACTTAATATAGCACAAAAATCTCTACTCATATAGCTTCTATCCGCACCCGAATCAAATAAAACATAAGCATATTTATCATCAATAAGAAACGTACCCGTAACAAGCTCCGAGTCTTCCTTCGCTTCTACCGAATTAATGTTGAAGACTCGTCCACGGCCTTGCCCATTATTATTCCCTTGATTAGGGCATGCTTTGCTGAAATGGCCCGGCTTTCCGCATCCATAACAAATAATGGAATTATTTGTTCTGTTATTTTTATATGCCTTTGGTCCATAGACATCACACTTCGTTACACTATGTCCGGTTCTATTACACTTGGTACACACTACTACACAGAACTTATCTGGATGAAACCCTCCACACCTTAGACATTTATTGTTCTGATTGTTGTTGCCATTGTTGTTATTGATTTGGTTGTTGTTGGGATTATTATTGTTGTTGGAACGGTTGTTGTAGTTGTTGTTGTTGTTGGGATGTTTGTTGTAGTTATTGTTAGGATTGCGGTTATTATTACGATTGTTGTTGCGGTTGTTGGGATAGTTGTGGCAATTTTTATTGTTGTTGTACTGGTGATTCTTGTCACCGTTTTCCTCGCACTTCCTCTTGAGTTGTTTCGTGTTGGCTTCTTCAGTCGCCAGTTCTTTAATTCTTCCCTCAATCTGATTTATGATTTTATGAGCCATTCGACTTGCCTTTTGTATGGAAGCGGGCTCGTGTGAACTCACATCTTCTTGAATCCTTACTGGTAACCCTTTTATAAACGCGTCCATCTTCTCCTCTTCATCTTCGAACGTTCTTGGACATAATAGGCACAACTCTGTGAATCGTCGTTCATATGTGGTAATGTCGAACCCTTGTGTTCGTAACTCTCTAAGCTCTACCTTGAGCTTATCGACTTCGTTTCTAGAACGGTACTGCTCGTTCATCAGTTGCTTGAATGCTGACCATGGTAGTGCGTAAGCAGCATTTTGTCCTACCTGTTCAAGATAGGTGTTCCACCATGTTAACGTAGTACCTGTGAAGGTATGTGTGGCGTACTTAACTTTTTCTTCTTCAGTACACTTACTTATGGCAAACACCAATTCGACTTTCTCGGTCCACCGTTTCAATCCAATTGGTCCTTCGTTCCATCGAATTTCAAAGGTTTGCAGGCAGTGAATTCTTTGTAGGAGCATCCTACACGATTTCTTGTGGGATTAGTTCCACTACTAGAACTAGAGTTATTGTTGTTATTTTGCATTGCAGCCAGCACTGCGGCTATGTTTGCAGCAAGGAAAACATGGTAGTCTTCCTCGCTCATGTTCAAATTCTGACGAGTAGTCGGTGCCATTTCCTTCAAAAATATCCAAACGAATTAAGTTAATCATATAGAATTTTAAGAGTAGTCAATAGTGAAATGTCCCGTTCTTACTGATTAAAAACGTTCCATATTAATTGATTTCGTTGCGAGGTTTTGACCTCTATATGAGACGTTTTTCAAAGACTGCATTCATTTTAAAACAAACGATAACTTTTATTTCATCAATAAAGGTTTAAAAAGCTTTACGTAGATTATCAAATAATGATAATCTAAAATATCCTGTTTACACGCGACCATTACATAATGGTTTACAATACAAATATGTTACAACGAAATAAGCTTCTTGAATGCAGTTTTTACACAATATCATACAAGCATGGACTCCAAATCTCGTCCTTATTTAAGTATGCGACAGCGGAAGCTCTTAATAATCACCTGAGAATAAACATGCTTAAAACGTCAACAAAAATGTTGGTGAGTTATAGGTTTAACCTATATTTTATCAAATCATAATAATAGACCACAAGATTTCATATTTCAATACACATCCCATACATAGAGATAAAAATCATTCATATGGTGAACACCTGGTAACCGACATTAACAAGATGCATATTTAAGAATATCCTCATCATTCCGGGATCCTCCTTCGGACATGATATAAATTTCGAAGTACTAAAGCATCCGGTACTTTAGATGGGGTTTGTTAGGCCCAATAGATCTATCTTTAGGATTCGCGTCAATTAGGGTGTATGTTCCCTAATTCTTAGATTACCAGACTTAAAAAAAAGGGGCATATTCGATTTCAATAATTCAACCATAGAATGTAGTTTCACGTACTTGTATCTATTTTGTAAATCATTTATAAAACCTGCATGTATTCTCATCCCAAAAATATTAGATTTTAAAAGTGGGACTATAACTCACTTTCACAGATTTTTTTACTTCGTCGGGAAGTAAGACTTGGCCACTGGTCGATTCACGAACCTATAACAAATATGTACATATATATCAAAGTATGTTCAAAATATATTTACAACACTTTTAATACATTTTGATGTTTTAAGTTTATTAAGTCAGCTGTCCTCGTTAGTAACCTACAACTAGTTGTCCACAGTTAGATGTACAGAAATAAATCGATATATATTATCTTGAATCAATCCACGACCCAGTGTATACGTATCTCAGTATTGATCACAACTCAAACTATATATATATTTTGGAATCAACCTCAACCCTGTATAGCTAACTCCAACATTCACATATAGAGTGTCTATGGTTGTTCCGCAAAATATATATGGGTCGACATGACAGGTCGAAACATTGAATACGTGTCTATGGTATCTCAAGATTACATAATATACAATATAAGTTGATTAGGTTATGGTTGGAATAGATTTATTACTAACTTTCACGTAGGTAAAATGAGTAGTTTTTATCAATCTTGTTTTACTCGCCATTTCTTCGTTTCTAATCCGTTTTGAGAGATTCCAGTGGCCACGGTTTCGTATTGAACTTAACTTTATGAATATAAATAGAAAAAGTATAAGTTTATAGTTGAAATACAAGTTACAAGTCATTTTTGAAAGAGGTAGTCATTTCCGTCGAAAGAACGACATCTTGATGACCATTTTGAAAAACATACTTTCACTTTGAGTTTAACCATGATTTTTGGATATAGTTTCATGTTCATAAGAAAAATCATTTTTCCAGAAGTATAGATTTTAAATCAAATTTCTTCTTAGCTTTTAATTATCCCAACCAAAACAGCCCCCGGTTTTACTACGACGGCGTATATCCAGTTTTATGGTGTTTATCGTGTTTCCGGGTTTTAAATCATTAAGTTAGCATATAATATAGATATAAAACATGTGTTTAGTTTATTTTAAAAGTCTAGTTAGAAGGATTAACTTTATTTGCGAACAAGTTTAGAATTAACTAAACTATGTTCTAGTGATTACAAGTTTATAACGTTGAATAAGACAGCTTTTTATGTATGAATCGAATGATGTTATGAACATCATTACTACCTTAAGTTCCTTGGATAAACCTACTGGAAATAAGAAAAATGGATCTAGCTTCAAAGGATCCTTGGATGGCTTGAAAGTTCTTGAAGCAGAATCATGACACGAAAATAATTTTAAGTAAGATTTCCACTCGAAATAAGATTGTTATAGTTATAGAAATTGAATTAAAGTTTGAATATGATTATTATTATTAGAAAGATAACCTACTGTAAGTAACAAAGGTTTCTTGATCTTGGATGATTACTTGGAATGGATTTAGAAAACTTGGAAGTAAACTTGCAATCTTGGAAGTATTCTTGATTTTATGAAACTAGAACTTTTAGAATTTATGAAGAACACTTAGAACATGAAGATAGAACTTAAGAGAGATCAATTAGATGAAGAAAATTGAAGAATGAAAGTGTTTTTAGGTGTTTTTGGTCGTTGGTGTATGGATTAGATATAAAGGATATGTAATTTTGTTTTCATGTAAATAAGTCATGAATGATTACTCATATTTTTGTAATTTTATGAGATAATTCATGCTAGTTGCCAAATGATAGTTCCCACATGTGTTAGGTGACTCACATGGGCTGCTAAGATCTGATCATTGGAGTGTATATACCAATAGTACATACATCTAAAAGCTGTGTATTGTACGAGTACGAATACGGGTGCATACGAGTAGATTTGTTGATGAAACTGAACGAGGATGTAATTATAAGAATTTTTGTTAAGTAGAAGTATTTTAATAAGTGTCTAGAAGTCTTTCAAAAGTGTATGAATACATATTAAAACACTACATGTATATACATTTTAACTGAGTCGTTAAGTCATCGTTAGTCGTTACATGTAAATGTTGTTTTGAAACCTTTAGGTTAACGATCTTGTTAAATGTTGTTAACCCAATGTTTATAATATCAAATGAGATTTTAAATTATGATATTATCATGATATTATGATGTATGAATATCTCTTAATATGATCTATATACATTAAATGTCGTTACAACGATAATCGTTACATATATGTCTCGTTTCAAAATCATTAAGTTAGTAGTCTTCTTTTTACATATGTAGTTCATTGTTAATACACTTAATGATATATTTACTTATCATTTAACGTAATTAACCAAGTGTATCAATATCTTAATATGATTCATAGTTCCTAGTAAGACGTTATAACGATAATTTATATATATCATTTTCGAGTTTCTTAATTTAATAGTCTCATTTTTATGTATATAACTCATTGTTAAAATACCTAATGAGATACATACTTATAATAAAATCATGTTAACTATATATATAACCATATATATGTCATCGTATAGTTTTTACAAGTTTTAACGTTCGTGAATCACCGGTCAACTTGGGTGGTCATTTATCTATATGAAACCTATTCCAATTAATCAAGTCTTAATAAGTTTAATTGCTTAACATGTTGGAAACACTTAATCATGTAAATATCAATTTCATTAAATATATATAAACATGGAAAAGTTCGGGTCACTGCAGTACCTACCCGTTAAATAAATTTCGTCCCGAAATTTTAAGCTGTTGAAAGTGTTGACGAATCTTCTAGAAATAGATGCGGGTATTTCTTCTTCATCTGATCTTCACGCTCCCAGGTGAACTCGGGTATTCTACGAGCATTCCATCGAACCTTAACAATCGGTATCTTGTTTTGTTTAAGTCTCTTAACCTCACGATCCATTATTTCGACGGGTTCTTCAATGAATTGAAGTTTTTCATTGATTTGGATTTCGTCCAATGGAATAGTGAGATCTTCTTTAGCAAAACATTTCTTCAAATTTGAGACGTGGAAAGTGTTATGTACAGCTGCGAGTTGTTGAGGTAGCTGCAGTTGGTAAGCTACTGGTCCGACACGATCTATAATCTTGAATGGTCCAATGTACCTTGGATTTAGTTTCCCCCGTTTACCAAATCGAACAACGCCTTTCCAAGGTGAAACCTTAAGCATGACCATTTCTCCAATTTTAAACTCTATATCTTTTCTTTTACTGTCCGCGTAGCTCTTTTGTTGACTCTAGGCGGTTTTCAATCTTTGTTGAATTTGGATGATTTTCTCGGTAGTTTCTTGTATTATCTCCGGACCCATAATCTGTCTATACCCCACTTCATTCCAACAAATTGGAGACCTGCACTTTCTACCATAAAGTGCCTCAAACGGCACCATCTCAATACTAGAATGATAACTGTTGTTGTAGGAAAATTCTGCTAACGGTAGGTGTCGATCCCAACTGTTTCTGAAATCAATAACACAAGCTCGTAGCATGTCTTCAAGCGTTTGTATCGTCCTTTCGCTCTGCCCATCAGTTTGTGGATGATAGGCAGTACTCATTTCTAGACGAGTTCCTAATGCTTGCTGTAATGCCTGCCAGAATCTTGAAATAAATCTGCCATCCCTATCAGAGATAATAGAGATTGGTATTCCATGTTTGGAGACGACTTCCTTCAAATACAGTCGTGCTAACTTATCCATCTTGTCATCTTCTCTTATTGGTAGGAAGTGTGCTGATTTGGTGAGACGATCAACTATTACCCAAATAGTATCAAAACCACTTGCAGTCCTTGGCAATTTAGTGATGAAATCCATGGTAATGTTTTCCCATTTCCATTACGGGATTTCGGGTTGTTGAAGTAGACCTGATGGTTTCTGATGCTCAGCTTTGACCTTAGAACACGTAAAAGATTCTCCTACGTATTTAGCAACATCGGCTTTCATACCCGGCCACCAAAAATGTTTCTTGAGATCCTTGTACATCTTCCCCGTTCCAGGATGTATTGAGTATCTGGTTTTATGAGCTTCTCTAAGTACCATTTCTCTCATATCTCCAAATTTTGGTACCCAAATCCTTTCAGCCCTATACCGGGTTCCGTCTTCCTGAATATTAAGATGCTTCTCCGATCCTTTGGGTATTTCAACCTTTAAATTTCTCTCTTTTAAAACTCCTTGTTGCGCCTCCTTTATTTGAGTAGTAAGGTTATTGTGAATCATTATATTCATAGATTTTACTCGAATGGGTTCTCTGTCCTTCCTGCTCAAGGCTTCGGCTACCACATTTGCCTTCCCCGGGTGGTAATGAATCTCAAAGTCGTAATCATTCAACAATTCAATCCACCTACGCTGCCTCATATTCAGTTGTTTCTGATTAAATATGTGTTGAAGACTTTTGTGGTCGGTATATATAATACTTTTGACCTTATATAAGTAGTGCCTCCAAGTCTTTAATGCAAAAACAACCGCGCGTAATTCCAAATCATGTGTCGTATAATTTTGTTCGTGAATCTTCAATTGTCTAGATGCATAAGCAATCACCTTTGTTCATTGCATTAATACACAACTGAGACCTTGCTTTGATGCGTCACAATAAATCACAAAATCATCATTCCCTTCAGGCAATGACAATATAGGTGCCGTAGTTAGCTTTTTCTTCAATAACTGAAACGCTTTCTCTTGTTCATCCTTCCATTCAAATTTCTTCCCTTTATGCGTTAATGCAGTCAAGGGTTTTGCTATTCTGGAAAAGTCTTGGATGAACCTTCTGTAGTAACCAGCTAGTCCTAAAAACTGGCGTATGTGTTTCGGAGTTTTTGGGGTTTCTCACTTTTCAACAGTTTCTATCTTTGCCGGATCCTCCTTAATACCTTCTTTGTTCACTATGTGACCGAGGAATTGAACTTCTTCCAACCAAAATGCACACTTTGAAAATTTAGCGTACAATTCTTCCTTCCTCAATACTTCTAACACCTTTCTCAAATGTTCACCGTGTTCTTGGTCATTCTTTGAGTAAATAAGTATTCCATCAATGAAAACAATGACAAACTTGTTAAGGTATGGTCCACACACTCAGTTCATGAGGTCCATGAACACAGCTGGTGCATTAGTTAAACCACACGGCGTGACCATAAACTCGTAATGACTGTAACGTGTTCTGAAAGCAGTCTTTGGAATATCATCTTCTTTCACCCGCATTTGATGATACCCAGAACGTAAGTCAATCTTTGAATAAACAGACGAGCCTTGTAGTTGATCAAATAAGTCATCGATTCTCGGTAGCGGGTAGCGGTTCTTGATGGTAAGTTTGTTCAACTCTCGGTAGTCGATACACAACCTGAATGTTCCATCTTTCTTCTTGACAAACAAAACAGGAGCTCCCCACGGTGATGTGCTTGGTCGAATGAAACCACGCTCTAAAAGTTCTTGTAATTGGCTTTGCAGTTCTTTCATCTCGCTGGGTGCGAGTCTGTAAGGAGCACGAGCTATTGGTGCAGCTCCTGGTACAAGATCTATTTGAAATTCAACGGATCGATGTGGGGGTAATCCCGGTAATTCTTTCGGAAATACATCGGGAAATTCTTTTGCGACGGGAACATCATTGATGCTCTTTTCTTTAGTTTGTACTTTCTCGACGTGTGCTAGAACAGCATAGCAACCTTTTCTTATTAGTTTTTGTGCCTTCAAATTACTAATAAGATGTAGCTTCGTGTTGCCCTTTTCTCCGTACACCATTAAGGGTTCTCCTTCTTCTCGTACAATGCGAATTACATTTTTATAACATACGATCTCTGCTTTCACCTTCTTCAGCCAGTCCATGCCAACTATTACATCAAAACTCCCTAACTCTACTGATATCAAATCAATCTTAAATATTTCGCTACCCAGTTTAATTTCTCGATTCCGGCATATATAATTTGCTGAAATTAATTTACCGTTTGCTAATTCGAGTAAAAATTTACTATCCAACGGCATCAATGGACAACTTAATTTAGCACAAAAATCTCTACTCATATAGCTTCTATCCGCACCCGAATCAAATAAAACGTAAGCAGATTTATTGTCAATAAGAAACGTACCCGTAACAAGCTCCGGGTCTTCCTGTGCCTCTACCGCATTAATATTGAAAACTCTTCCGCGGCCTTGTCCATTCGTGTTCTCCTGGTTCGGGCAATTTCTAATAATGTGGCCTGGTTTTCCACATTTATAACAAACTACATTGGCATAACTTGCTCCGACACTACTTGCTCCACCATTACTCGTTCCGACACCATTTGTTCCTTTTGTTCGGTTAACCCCTGGTCCGTAGACCTCACACTTCGCCGCGCTATGACCATTTCTTTTACACTTGTTGCAAAATTTAGTGCAGAACCCCAAGTGATACTTTTCACACCTTTGGCATAGCTGCTTCTGATTATTGTTGTTGTTGCGGTTGTTATTATTGTTGGGATGATTGTTGTAGTTGTTGTTGTTGTTGTTGTTGTTGTTGTTGGGCCGTTTGTTGTAGTTGCGATTGATGTTGCGATTGTTGGGATAGTTGTTGGGATTATTGTTGTAATTGCTGTTGTTGTATTGGTGATACTTATCACCGTTTTCCTCCCACTTTCTTTTGACTTGCTTCACATTGGCCTCTTCAGCCGCTTGTTCTTTAATTTTTTCCTCAATCTGGTTCACTAGTTTGTGAGCCATTCTACATGCCTGTTGTATGGAGGTGGGCTCGTGTGAACTTATATCTTCTTGGATTCTTTCCGGTAATCCTTTCATAAAAGCGTCGATCTTCTCTTCCTCATCTTCGAACGCTTCCGGACACAATAGGCATAATTCTGTGAATCATCTTTCGTACGTGGTAATATCAAATCCTTGGGTTCGTAACCCTCTAAGTTCTGCCTTGAGCTTATTGACCTCGGTTCTGGGACGGTACTTCTCGTTCATCAAGTGCTTGAATGCTGACCACGGTAGTGCGTAAGCATCATCTTGTCCCACTTGATCTAGATAGGCATTCCACCATGTTAACGCAGAACCTGTGAAGGTATGCGTAGCGTACTTCACTTTGTCCTCTTCAGTACACTTACTTATGGAAAACACCGATTCGACCTTCTCGGTCCACTGTTTCAATCCGATCGGTCCTTCGGTTCCATCAAATTCCAAAGGTTTGCAGGCAGCGAATTCTTTGTAGGTGCATCCTACACAATTTCATGTACTGCTAGATCCAAGGTTATTGTTGGTATGTAGCGCAGCCTGTACTGCGGCTATGTTTGAAGCAAGAAAGGCACGAAATTCCTCTTCGCTCATATTCAAGGTGTGTCGAGTAGTCGGTGCCATTTCCTTCAAAATAGTCAAATGAAACGAGTTAATCATATAGAATATCAAGAGTAGTCAATAGTATTTCGTAGCGTAATATGAACTTATTTATAAAAGCTCTTTCTTCATATTAGCGTTTTATACTCTTTAATTCGGGTAGTACCTACCCGTTAAATTCATACTTAGTAGCTAACATACCATTTCAACTACTACAATTCTATATGAAAAACTAATCACAAAAAAAAAAATATCATTTTCAAACCTTTATACAATAACTTGCAAACTTACAATACCGCTTTTTTTTTACATATAGCATGAAATATAGCACATAAAACTTTGATACAAAGTAGTTGCGAAGATAATTCTAGTTAATAAATAAGGCGTTCAGCAAAGGCAACAAAGACACGTAATTCATACGTCCAGAAACAAGTCATGCATTCTGGTTTTACTAATACCACTTCCCATCCCTGGTCTTGTGGAACGTAACCGTTGTGACCGATAGTATGACAACGTGTTGTAACGTCGTCAAAAGGACGAATGTTACGTACTGACCAACAGTCTCGTAATAACCTAAAAACCTCATTTCTTACCCCAATTACCGACTCCGTCACTTGTGGGAACGTTTTGTTTAATAGTTGTAGCCCGATGTTCTTTTTCTCACTTTGGTGAGAAGCGAACATTACTAACCCGTAAGCATAACATGCTTCTTTATGTTGCATGTTAGCCGCTTTTTCTAAATCATGAAGTCCTATATTCGGATACATTGAGTCAAAATAATTTCTTAACCCGTTGCGTAAAATAGCATTTGGGTTCCCCGCAATATATGCGTCAAAGTAAACACATCGTAACTTATGGGTTTCCCAATGTGATATCCCCCATCTTTCAAACGAAAGCCTTTTATAAACCAAGGCATTCTTGAAACGTTCTTCGAATGTCTTACAAACTGATTTTGCCATAAATAGTTGTGCCGAGGAATTCTGACCGACTCTAGACAAGATTTCATCAATCATGTCTCCGGGTAAGTCTTCTAAAATATTGGGTTGTCTATCCATTTTGTGTTTTTATACTATAAAATAGACAAGAGTTAGTTTCATAAAAGATACTTATTAATACAAGCAATTTTTACATATATCGTAAATCATAAGCACACTATATTACATATATTACACCGCACAAATACAACTTTCTTATTCCGACTCACTCGTTTCTTCTTTTTCGAACTTGGTTCTTTTTGCTAAGTTTTTAGGGATATATGATGTTCCCCTAATACGAGCCTTCATTTTCCACATTGGTCTAGAAAAACCTGGTGGTTTAGAGGTTCCCGGGTTATTGTTACAACTTAAGAAATATGGGTGTTGACGATACATATAAAGTTCATAGGGGTTGGAATCAGATTTCTCTATTTTTATGCCCTTTCCCTTATTGTTCTCTTTTGCCTTTTTAAATTCAGTTGGGGTAATTTCCATAACATCATCAGAATCCTCGTCGGGATCCGATTCATCGGAGAATTGGTAATTCTCCCAATATTTTGCTTCCTTGGCGGAAACACCGTTGACCATAATTAACCTTGGTCGGTTGGCTGAGGATTTTCTTTTACTTAACCGTTTTATTATTTCTCCCACCGGTTCTATTTCTTCTTCCGGTTCCTCCTCCTCCGGTTCCGATTCTTCTTTCGATTCCGATTCTTCTTCCGGTTCCTCTTCGGGAACTTGTGAATCAGTCCACGAATCATTCCAAATTACATTTGACTCTTCATTATTATTAGGTGAGTCAATGGGACTTGTATTAAAGGTAGACATCCATCATATAATATCAAACACGTTAAGAGATTAATATATCACATAATATTCACATGTTAAAAAAATATAGTTTCCAACAAAATTTGTTAAGAAATCATTTTTCAAGTAAACACGGTCGAAGTCCAGACTCACTAATGCATCCTAACAAACTCGATAAGACACACTAATGCAAAATTCTAGTTCTCTAAGACCAACGCTCGGATACCAACTGAAATGTCCCGTTCTTATTGATTAAAAACGTTCCATATTAATTGATTTCGTTGCGAGGTTTTGACCTCTATATGAGACGTTTTTCAAAGACTGCATTCATTTTAAAACAAACCATAACCTTTATTTCGTCAATAAAGGTTTAAAAAGCTTTACGTAGATTATCAAATAATGATAATCTAAAATATCCTGTTTACATGCGACCATTACATAATGGTTTACAATACAAATATGTTACAACGAAATAAGTTTCTTGAATGCAGTTTTTACACAATATCATACAAGCATGGACTCCAAATCTCATCCTTATTTAAGTATGCGACAGCGGAAGCTCTTAATAATCACCTGAGAATAAACATGCTTAAAACATCAACAAAAATGTTGGTGAGTTATAGGTTTAACCTATATTTTATCAAATCATAATAATAGACCACAAGATTTCATATTTCAATACACATCCCATACATAGAGATAAAAATCATTCATATGGTGAACACCTGGTAACCGACATTAACAAGATGCATATTTAAGAATATCCCCATCATTCCGAGATCCTCCTTCGGACATGATATAAATTTCGAAGTACTAAAGCATCCGGTACTTTGGATGGGGTTTGTTAGGCCCAATAGATCTATCTTTAGGATTCACGTCAATTAGGGTGTCTGTTCCCTAATTCTTAGATTACCAGACTTAAAAAAAAGGGGCATATTCGATTTTGATAATTCAACCATAGAATGTAGTTTCACGTACTTGTATCTATTTTGTAAATCATTTATAAAACCTGCATGTATTCTCATCCCAAAAATATTAGATTTTAAAAGTGGGACTATAACTCACTTTCACAGATTTTTTTACTTCGTCGGAAAGTAAGACTTGGCCACTGGTCGATTCACGAACCTATAACAAATATGTACATATATATCAAAGTATGTT
This sequence comes from Rutidosis leptorrhynchoides, assembly GCF_046630445.1. Lineage (NCBI taxonomy): Eukaryota > Viridiplantae > Streptophyta > Magnoliopsida > Asterales > Asteraceae > Rutidosis > Rutidosis leptorrhynchoides. Next base: position 2,676,786 of record NC_092337.1, read on the forward strand.
CAAAATATATTTACAACACTTTTAATACATTTTGATGTTTTAAGTTTATTAAGTCAGCTGTCCTCGTTAGTAACCTACAACTAGTTGTCCACAGTTAGATGTAAAGAAATAAATCGATATATATTATCTTGAATCAATCCACGACCCAGTGTATACGTATCTCAGTATTGATCACAACTCAAACTATATATATATTTTGGAATCAACCTCAAAATAGTCAAATGAAACGAGTTAATCATATAGAATATCAAGAGTAGTCAATAGTATTTCGTAGCGTAATATGAACTTATTTATAAAAGCTCTTTCTTCATATTAGCATTTTATACTCTTTAATTCGGGTAGTACCTACACGTTAAGTTCATACTTAGTAGCTAACATACCATTTCAACTACTAAAATTCTATATAAAAAACTAATCACAAAAAAATATATATCATATTCAAACCTTTATACAATAACTTGCAAACTTACAATACCGCTATTTTACATATAGCATGAAATATAGCACATAAAACTTTGATACAAAGTAGTTGCGAAGATAATTCTAGTTAATAAATAAGGCGTTCAGCAAAGGCAACAAAGACACGTAATTCATACGTCCAGAAACAAGTCATGCATTCTGGTTTTACTAATACCACTTCCCATCCTTGATCTTGTGGAACGTAACCGTTGTGACCGATAGTATGACAACGTGTTGTAACGTCGTCAAAAGGACGAAGGTTACGTAATGACCAACAGTCTCGTAATAACCTAAAAACCTCATTTCTTACCCCAGTTACCGACTCCGTCACTTGTGGGAGCGTTTTGTTTAATAGTTGTAGCCCGATGTTCTTTTTCTCACTTTGGTGAGAAGCGAACATTACTAACCCGTAAGCATAACATGCTTCTTTATGTTGCATGTTAGCTGCGTTTTCTAAATCATGAAGTCCTATATTCGGATACATTGAGTCAAAATAATTTCTTAACCCGTTGCGTAAAATAGCATTTGGGTTCCCCGCAATATATGCGTCAAAGTAAACAAATTGTAACTTATGGGTTTCCCAATGTGATATCCCCCATCTTTCAAACGAAAGCCTTTTATAAACCAAGGCATTCTTGGAACGTTCTTCGAATGTCTTACAAACTGATTTTGCCATAAATAGTTGTGCCGAGGAATTCTGACCGACTCTAGACAAGATTTCATCAATCATGTCTCCGGGTAAGTCTTCTAAAATATTGGGTTGTCTATCCATTTTTGTGTTTTTATACTGTAAAATAGACAAGAGTTAGTTTCATAAAAGATACTTATTAATACAAGCAATTTTTACATATATCGTAAAGCATAAGCACACTATATTACATATATTACACCGCACAAATACAACTATCTTATTCGGACTCACTCGTTTCTTCTTTTTCGAACTTGGTTCTTTTTGCTAAGTTTTTAGGGATATATGATGTTCCCCTAATACGAACCGTCGTTTTCCACATTGGTTTAGAAAAACCTGGTGGTTTAGAGATTCCCGGGTTATTGTCACAACTTAAGAAATACGGGTGTTGACGATACATATAAAGTTCATCGGGTTTGGAATCAAATTTCTCTATTTTTATGCCCTTTCCCTTATTGTTCACTTTTGCCTTTTTAAATTCAGTTGGGGTAATTTCCATAACATCATCGGAATCCTCGTCGGGATCCGATTCATCGGAGAATTGGTAATTCTCCCAATATTTTGCTTCCTTGGCGGAAACACCGTTAACCATAATTAACCTTGGTCGGTTGGTTGAGGATTTTCTTTTACTTAACCGTTTTATTATTTCTCCCACCGGTTCTATTTCTTCTTCTGGTTCCTCCTCCTCCGGTTCCGATTCTTCTTTCGGTTCCGATTCTTCTTCCGGTTCCTCTTCGGGAACTTGTGAATCAGTCCACGAATCATTCCAAAATACATTTGACTCTTCATTATTATTAGGTGAGTCAATGGGACTTGTATTAGAGGTAGATATCTATCATATAATATCAAACACGTTAAGAGATTAATATATCATATAATATTTACATGTTAAAAAAATATAGTTTCCAACAAAATTTGTTAAGCAATCGTTTTTCAAGTAAACACGGTCGAAGTCCAGACTCACTAATGCATCCGCAGCCCATGTGAGTCATCTAACACATGTGGGAACCATCATTTGGCAACTAGCATGAAATATCTCATAAAATTACAAAAATATTAGTAATCATTCATGACTTATTTACATGAAAACAAAATTACATATCCTTTATATCTAATCCATATACCAACGACCAAAAACACCTACAAACACTTTCATTCTTCAATTTTCTTCATCTAATTGATCTCTCTCAAGTTCCATCTTCACGTTCTAAGTGTTCTTCATAAATTCCATAAGTATAGTTTCATAAAAATCAAGAATACTTCCAAGTTTGCAAGTCTACTTCCAAACTTTATAATCCATTTCAAGTAATCATCTAAGATCAAGGAACCTTTGTTATTTACAGTAGGTTATCTTTATAATTCAAGGTAATATTCATATTCAAACTTTGATTCAATTTCTAAAACTATAACAATCTTATTTCGAGTGAAAATCTTACTTGAACTGTTTTCGTGTCATGATTCTGTTTCAAGAACTTTCAAGCCATCCAAGGATCCTTTGAAGCTAGATCCATTTTTCTCATTTTCAGTAGTTTTATCCAGAAAACTCGAGGTAGTAATGATATTCATAACATCATTCGATTCATACATATAAAGCTATCTTACTCGAAGGTTTAAACTTGTAATCACTAGAACATAGTTTAGTTAATTCTAAAGTTGTTCGCAAACAAAAGTTAATCCTTCTAACTTGACTTTTAAAATCAACTAAACACATGTTCTATATCTATATGATATGCTAACTTAATGATTTAAAACCTGGAAACACGATGAACACCATAAAATCGGATATACGCCGTCGTAGTGAAACCGGGGGCTGTTTTGGTTTGGATAATTAAAACTATGATAAACTTTGATTTAAAAGTTGTTCTTCTGGGAAAATGATTTTTCTTATGAACATGAAACTATATCCAAAAATCTTGGTTAAACTCAAAGTGAAAGTATGTTTTTCAAAATGGTCATCAAGATGTCGTTCTTTCGACGGAAATGACTACCTCTTTAGTAATTTACATGTAACTTAAATTTCCAACAATAAACCTATACTTTTTCTGTTTTGATTCTTAAATTACAGTTCAATATGAAACCATAGCAATTTGATTCACTCAAAACGGATTTAAAATGAAGAAGTTATGGGTAAAACAAGATTGGATATTTTTGATCTTTTTAGCTACGGGAAATGTTTAACAAATCTATACAAATCATATCCTAGCTAACTTATATTGCATTATACATGTATTCTAATATATTATGTAATCTTGGGATACCATAGACACGTATGCAAATGTTTTGACATATCATATCGACCCATGTATATATATTATTTGTAACAACCATAGACACTCTATATACAGTAATGTTGGAGTTAGCTATACAGGGTTGAGGTTGATTCCAAAAATATATATACTTTGAGTTGTGATCTATCCTGAGATGTGTATACACTGGGTCGTGGATTGATTCAAGATAATATATATATCGATTTATTTCTGTACATCTAACTGTGGACAACTAGTTGTAGGTTACTAACGAGGACAGCTGACTTAATACACTTAAATCTTTAAAATATAATAAAAATGGTTGTAATTATATTTTGATCATACTTTGATATATATGTACATATTTGTATAGGTTCGTGAATCGATCCGTGGCCAAGTCTTATTTCCGAGGAAGGAAATATCTGTGAAAGTGAGTTATAGTCCCACTTTTAAAATCTAATATTTTTGGGATGAGAATACATGCAGGTTTTATAAATGATTTACAAAATAGACACAAGTACGTGAAACTACATTCTATGGTTGAATTATCGAAATCGAATATGCCCCTTTTTATTAAGTCTGGTAATCTAAGAATTAGGGAACAGACACCCTAATTGACACGAATCCTAAAGATAGATCTATTGGGCCTAACAAACCCCATCCAAAGTACCGAATGCTTTAGTACTTTGAAATTTATATCATATCCGAAGGGTGTCCCGGAATGATGGGGATATTCTTATATATGCATCTTGTTAATGTCAGTTACCAGGTGTTCACCATATGAATGATTTTTATCTCTTTGTATGAGATGTGTATTGAAATATGAAATCTTGTGGTCTATTGTTACGATTTGATATATATAGGTTAAACCTATAACTCACTAACATTTTTGTTGACGTTTAAAGCATGTTTATTCTCAGGTGAATACTAAGAGCTTCCGCTGTTGCATACTAAAATAAGGACAAGATTTGGAGTCCATGTTTGTATGATATTGTGTAAAAACTGTATTCAAGAAACATATATTGATGTAATATATTTCTATTGTAAACCATTATGTAATGGTCGTGTGTAAACAGTATATTTTAGATTATCATTATTTGATAATCTACGTAATGTTTTTAAAAACCTTTATTGATAAAATAAAGGTTATGGTTGTTTTAAAAATGAATGCAGTCTTTGAAAAACATCTCATATAGAGGTCAAAACCTCGCAACGAAATCAATTAATATGGAACATTTATAATCAATATGAACGGGACATTTCAGTTGGTATCCGAGCGTTGGTCTTAGAGAACCAGAAAATTTGCATTAGTGTGTCTTATCGAGTTTCTTTAAAAATGATTGCTTAACATTTTTGTTGGAAACTATATATTATTAACATGTAAATATTATGTGATATATTAATCTCTTAACATGTTTGATATTGTGTGATAGATGTCTACCTCTAGCACAAATCCCATTGACTCACCTAATAATAACGAAGAGTCGAATATATATTGGCAAGATTCACAAGTTCCCAAAGAACCGGAAGAAGAGGAAACGGAACCGGAAGAAGAGGAACCAGAAGAAGAAGAGGTTCCGGAGGGGGGAATAGTAGGAACCACATAAAATCGGTCAAATAAAAGAAAATCCACAACCAATGGACCAAAGTTAATAATGGTCAATGGTGTTTCCGCTAAGGAAGCAAAATATTGGGAAAATTACCAATTTTCGATGAATTGGATCCTGATGAGGATTCCGATGATGTTATAGAAATTACTCCGACCAAATTTAATGAGGCAAAAGAAAATAATAAGGGAAAATGTAGCAAAATAGAGAAATCTGATTCCGACCCCGATGAACTTTATATGTACCGTCAACACCCGTATTTTCAATATTGTGACAATAACCCGAGAACCTCTAAACCACCAGGTTTTTCTAAACCAATGTGGAAAACGATGACTCGTATTAGAGGAAAATCATATATCCCTAGAAGATTAGGAAAAAGAACCAAGTCCGAAGAAGAAGAAACCAGTGATTCAGATTAAAGGGGTGTGAGCATGGTGTGTAATAAATGTATTGTAGTGTACTTGTACTTTTATGTTCTATGTAAAAATTGCTTGTATTGTTTGTTATTACGAATCTAATCCTTGTCTATTTTATAGTATAAAAACAAAATAGACGTTAAGGGTAGACAACCGAATATTTTAGAAGACCTACCAGAGGATATGATTGAGGAAATCTTGTCTAGAGTCGGTCAGAATTCATCAGCACATTTAGTTATGGCGAAATTAACTTGTCAAACATTTGAAAGACTTTCCAGAAATGCCTTAGTTTATAAAAGGCTTTCCTTTGATAGGTGGGGTATATCACATTGGGGAGACTTTAAGTTACGCCGTGTTTTCTTTAAAGCGTTAAATGCGGGGAACCCAAATGCAATTTTACGCTACGGGTTAAGAACCTATTTTGACTCAACATATCCCAACATAGGATTTCGTGAATTAGAAAGAGCTTCTAACATGCAACATAAAGAAGCATGTTATGCTTACGGGTTAGTGATGTTCGCTTCTTACCAAAGTGAGAAAAAGAACATCGGATTGCAGCTTTTAAATAAAACTTTCCCACAAGTGACGGATTCAGTAGTTGGGGTGAGAAACAAGGTTTTAGATTATTACGGGGCTGTTGGACATTACGAAACCCTCATCCTTTTGACGACATTACAACATGCTGCCTAGCTAATGGTCATAACGGTTATTTTCCACAAGACCAAGGATGGAAAGTCGTCTTAGTAAAACTAGAATGTGTGACTTGTTTCTGGACTTATGAATTATGTGTCTTTATTTCCTTTGCTAAACAACTTGCGTATTAACTAGATTTATCTTCAAAACTGTCATGTATCATAGTGTACTATATTTCATGTTATATGTAATATAGCGAAGTTGTAAGTTTGAAGAATATTTGTATGTGATATATTATTATAATCAGTTTTTCATATGGAATTGTAGTAGTTGAATTGTATATTAGCTACTAAGTATGAACTTAACGGGTAGGTAGTACCTGAATTTAAAATTATAAAACGCTAATATGTAGAAAAAGCTTTTATAAATGAGTTCATATTATGCTACGAGATACTATTGACTACTCTTAATATTCTGTATGATTAAATTGTTTCATTTGACTATTTTGAAGAAAATGGCACCAACTATTCGACACACCTTGAATATGAGCGAAGAGGAATTTCGTGCCTTTCTTGCTTCAAACATAGCCGCAGTACAGGCCGCGCTACATACCAACAATAACTCTGAATCTAGCAATATAGCTAACGGCGCAAGAAATCGTGTAGGATGCTCCTACAAGGAATTCACTTCCTGCAAACCTTCAGAATTTGATGGGACCGAAGGACCAATCAGATTGAAACGGTGGACCGAGAAAGTTGAATCGGTGTTTGCCATAAGTAAGTGTGCTGAAGGAGACAAAGTGAAATACGCTACACATACCTTCATAGGTATTGTGTTAACATGGTGGAATACCTATCTAGAGCAAGTGGGAGAAGATGCTGCCTACGCGCTACCGTGGTCAGCATTCAAGCACTTGATGAACGAGAAGTACCGTCCCAGAACCGAGGTCAATAAGCTCAAGTCAGAACTTAGAGGGTTACGAACACAGGGATTCGATATTACTTTGTACGAAAGACGATTCACAGAATTGTGCCTACTATGTCCGAGAGCGTTCGAAGATGAGGAAGAGAAGACCAACGCGTTTGTGAAAGGGTTACCGGAGAGAATCCAAGAAGATATAAGTTCCCACGAGCTTGCCTCCATACAAAAGGCATGTAGAATGGATCAAAAACTAGTGAACCAGATTGAGGGAAGAATTAAAGAACTGGCGGTCGAAGAGGCCAACGTGAAGTTAGTCAAAAGAAAGTTGGAGGAAAACGGTGATAAGAGTCACCAAAATAACAACAACTATCCCAACAATCGCAACATCAATCGCAACTACAACAAACGGCACAACAACAACAACAACAACAACTACTACAACAATCATCCCAACAACAATAACAACCGCAACAACAACAACAATTAGAAGCAGCTATGCCAAAGGTGTGAAAAGTATCACTCGGGGTTTTGCACCAAATTTTGCAACAAGTGTAAAAGAAATGGTTATAGCGCGGCGAAGTGTGAGGTCTACGGACCAGGGGTTAACAGAACGAAAGGAACAAATGGTGTCGGAGCGAGTAATGGCGGAGCAAGTAGTGTCGGAGCAAGTTATGCCAATGTAGTTTGTTATAAATGTGGAAAACCGGGCCACATTATTAGAAATTACCCGAACCAGGAGAACACGAATGGACAAGGCCGCGGAAGAGTTTTCAATATTAATGCGGTAGAGGCACGGGAAGACCCGAAGCTTGTTACGGGTACGTATTTTATTGAAAATAAATCTGCTTACGTTTTATTTGATTCGGGTGCGGATAGAAGCTATATGAGTAGAGATTTTTGTGCTAAATTAAGTTGTCCATTGACGCCGTTGGATAGTAAATTTTTACTCGAATTAGCAAACGGTAAATTAATTTCAGCAGATTATATATGCCGGAATCTAGAAATTAAACTGGGTAGTGAAATATTTAAGATTGATTTGATACCAGTAGAGTTAGGGAGTTTTGATGTAATAGTTGGCATGGACTGGCTGAAGGAGATGAAAGCAGAGATCGTATGTTACAAAAATGCAATTCGCATTGTACGGGAAGAAGGAGAACCCTTAATGGTGTACGGAGAAAAGGGCAACACGAAGCTACATCTTATTAGTAATTTAAAGGCACAAAACTAATAAGAAAAGGTTGCTATGCTGTTCTAGCACACGTCGAGAAAGTACAAACTGAAGAAAAGAGCATCAATGATGTTCCCGTCGCAAAAGAATTTCCCGATGTATTTTCGAAAGGATTACCGGGACAACCTCCACATCGATCTGTTGAATTTCAAATAGATCTTGTACCAGGAGCTACACCAATAGCTCGTGCTCCTTACAGAATCGCACCCAGCGAAATGAAAGAACTGCAAAGCCAACTGCAAGAACTATTAGAACGTGGTTTCATTCGACCAAGCACATCACCATGGGGAGCACCTGTTATGTTTATCAAGAAGAAGGATGGTACATTTAGGTTGTGTATTGACTACAGAGAGTTGAATAAACTTACCATCAAAAACCGTTATTCACTGCCGAGAATTAACAACTTATTTGATCAACTACAAGGCTCGTCAGTTTATTCGAAAATCGATTTACGTTCTGGATATCATCAAATGCTAGTAAAGGAGGATGATATTCCAAAAACTGCTTTTAGGACGCGTTATGGTCATTACGAGTTTATGGTTATGCCGTTTGGATTGACTAACGCACCAGCTGTGTTCATGGACCTTATGAACCGAGTGTGTGGGCCATATCTTGACAAGTTTTTCATTGTTTTCATCGATGACATACTTATTTACTTAAAGAATGATTAAGAGCACGAAGAACATTTGAGAAAAGTGCTAGAAGTATTGAGGAAAGAAAAACTGTACGCTAAGTTTTCAAAGTGTGCATTTTGGTTGGAAGAAGTTCAATTCCTCGGTCACATAGTGAACAAAGAAGGTATCCAGGTGGACCCGGCAAAGATCGAAAATGTTGAAAAGTGGGAAACCCCAAAAACTTCGAAGCATATACGTCAATTTTTAGGATTGGCTGGTTACTACAGAAGATTCATCCAAGATTTCTCCAAAATAGCAAAACCCTTGACTGCATTAACGTATAAAGGGAAGAAATTTGAATGGAAGGATGAACAAGAGAAGGCGTTTCAGTTATTGAAGAAAAAGCTAACTACGGCACCTATATTGTCATTGTCTGAAGGGAATGATGATTTTGTGATTTATTGTGACGCATCAAAGCAAGGTCTCGGTTGTGTATTAATGCAACGAACGAAGGTGATTGCTTATGCGTCTAGACAATTGAAGATTCACGAACAAAATTATACAACTCACGATTTAGAATTGGGTGATGTTGTTTTTGCATTAAATACTTTGAGGCATTATTTATATGGGGTCAAAAGTATTATATATACCGACCACAAAAGTCTCCAACATATATTTAATCAGAAGCAACTAAATATGAGACAACGCAGGCGGATTGAACTTTTGAATGATTATGATTTTGAGATTCGATACCACCGGGGAAGGCGAATGTGGTAGCCGACGCTTTGAGTAGAAAGGACAGATAACCTATACGGGTAAAAGCTATGAATATAATTATTCATACTAACCTTACTACTCAAATAAAGGGGGCTCAACAGGGGGTTGTAAAAGAAGGAAAGTTGAAGAATGAGATACCCAAAGAATCAGAGAAATATCTTAATATTCGGGAAGACGGAACCCGATATAGGGCTGATAGAATTTGGATACCAAGGTTTGGAGATGTGAGAGAAATGGTACTTAAAGAAGCACATAAAACCAGATATTCAATACATCCCAGAGCGGGGAAGATGTATAAAGATCTCAAAAAACACTTTTGGTGGCCGGGTATGAAAGCCGATATTGCTAAATATGTAGGAGAATGTTTGACGTGTTCTAAGGTCAAAGATGAACATCAGAAACCATCAGGTCTACTACAACAACCTGAAATCCCGGAATGAAAATGGGAAAACATTACCATGGATTTCATTACTAAATTGCCAAGGACTGCAAGTGGTTATGATACTATTTGGGTAATAGTTGATCGTCTCACCAAGTCAGCACACTTCCTGCCAATGAGAGAAGATGACAAAATGGAGAAGTTGGTGCGATTGTATTTGAAGGAGGTTATCTACAGACATGGAATACCCGTCTCTATTATCTCTGATAGGGATGGTACATTTGTTTCAAGGTTCTGGCAGACGTTGCAACAAGCATTGGGGACTCGTCTAGAAATGAGTACTGCCTATCATCCACAAACTGATGGGCAGAGCGAAAGGACGATATAAACACTTGAAGACATGCTACGAGCATGTGTTATTAATTTCGAAAACAGTTGGGATCGACACCTACCGTTAGCAGAATTTTTCTACAACAATAGTTATCATTCTAGTATTGAGATGGCGCCATTTGAGGCACTTTATGGTAGAAAGTGCAGGTCTCTGATTTGTTGGAATGAAGTGGGGGATAGACAGATTACGGGTCCGGAGATAATACAAGAAACTACCGAGAAAATCAACCAAATTCAACAATGATTGAAAACCGCCCAGAGTCGACAAAAGAGCTACGCGGACAGTAAAAGAAAAGACATAGAGTTTGAAATTGGAGAAATGGTCATGCTTAAGGTTTCACCTTGGAAAGGCGTTGTTCGATTTGGTAAACGGGGGAAACTAAATCCAAGGTACATTGAACCATTCATGATTATAGATCGTGTCGGACCAGTAGCTTACCAACTGGAGCTACCTCAACAACTCGCGGCTGTACATAACACTTTCCACGTCTCGAATTTGAAGAAATGTTTTACTAAAGAAGATCTCACTATTCCGTTGGACGAAATCCAAATCAATGAAAAACTTCAATTCATTGAAGAACCCGTCGAAATAATGGATCGTGAGGTTAAGAGACTTAAGCAAAACAAGATACCGATTGTTAAGGTTCGATGGAATGCTCGTAGAGGACCTGAGTTCACGTGGGAGTGTGAAGATCAGATGAAGAAGAAATACCCGCATCTATTTTAATAAGATTCGTCAACACCTTCAATAGCATAAAATTTCGCGACAAAATTTATTTAACGGGTAGGTACTGTAGTGACCCAAACTTTTCCATGTTTATATATATTAATTGAGATTGATATTTACATGAATAAATATTTCCAACATGTTAAGCAATCAAACTTGTTAAGACTTGATTAAATGAAATAAGTTTCATATAGACAATTGATCACCCAAGTTGACCGGCGATTCACGAACGTTACAAAATTGTAAAAACTACATGTTGTGGTATATATAGAAATATATATATGATTGACATAAGAATATTATGATTAAGTATCTCACTAAGTATATTAACAATGTGTGATATACATAAGAAATGAGATTACTAAGTTAAGAAACTCGAAATGATATATATAACGATTATCGTTATGATAACGTCTACTAAATACATATGTATCATATTAAGATATTGATACACTATATTTAACATAATAAAATGATATTTAAGTATATCATTAAGTGTGTTAACAATGAACTACATATGTAAAAACAAGACTACTAACTCAAGAATTAGGAAACGAGACTTATATGTAACGATTATCGTTGTAACGATATTTTAATGTGTATATCATATTAAGAGATATTCATACATCATAATATCATGATATTATAATAATTTAACATCTCATTTGATATAATAAACATTGGGTTAACAACATTAATTGAGATTGTTAACTTAAAGGTTTCAAAACAACACTTACATGTAACGACTAACGAAGACTTAACGACTCCATTAGAATGTATATACATGTTGTGTTTTGATATGTATTCTTACACTTTTGAAAGACTTCAAGACACATATCAAAGTACTTCTACTTAACAAAAATGCTTACAATTACATCCTCGTTCAGTTTCATCAACAATTCTACTCGTATGCACTCGTATTCGTACTCGTACAATACACAGCTTTTAGATGTATGTACTATTAGTATATACACTCCAATGATTAGCTCTTAGCAGCCCATGTGAGTCACCTAACACATTTGGGAACCATCATTTGGCAACTAGCATGAAATATCTCATAAAATTACAAAAATATTAGTGATCATTCATGACTTATTTACATGAAAACAAAATTACATATCCATTATATTTAATCCATATACCAACGACCAAAAACACCTAAAAACACTTTCATTCTTCAATTTTATTCATCTAATTGATCTCTCTCAAGTTTCATCTTCAAGTTCTAAGTGTTCTTAATAAATTCCATAAGTATAGTTTCATAAAAATCAAGAATACTTCCAAGTTTGCAAGTCTACTTCCAAGCTTTCTAATACATTCCAAGTAATCATCTAAGATCAAGGAACCTTTGTTATTTACAGTAGGTTATCTTTCTAATTAAAGGTAATATTCATATTCAAACTTTGATTCAATTTCTACAACTATAACAATCTTATTTCGAGTGAAAATCTTACTTGAACTGTTTTCGTGTCATGATTCTGTTTCAAGAACTTTCAAGCCATCCAAGGATCCTTTGAAGCTAGATCCATTTTTCTCATTTCCAGTAGTTTTATCCAGAAAACTTTAGGTAGTAATGATGTTCATAACATCATTCGATTCATACATATAAAGCTATCTTATTCGAAGGTTTAAACTTGTAATCACTAGAACATAGTTTAGTTAATTCTAAAGTTGTTCGCAAACAAAAGTTAATCCTTCTAACTTGACTTTTAAAATCAACTAAACACATGTTCTATATTTATATGATATGCTAACTTAATGATTTAAAACCTGGAAACACGATGAACACCATAAAATCGGATATACGCCGTCGTAGTGAAACCGGGGGCTGTTTTGGTTTGGATAATTAAATACTATGATAAACTTTGATTTAAAAGTTTTTCTTCTGGGAAAATGATTTTTCATATGAACATGAAACTATATCCAAAAATCTTGGTTAAACTCAAAGTGAAAGTATGTTTTTCAAAATGGTCATCAAGATGTCGTTCTTTCGACGAAAATGACTACCTCTTTAGTAATTGAAATGTAACTTAAATTTCCGACTATAAACCTATACTTTTTCTGTTTGGATTCTTAAATTATAGTTTAATATGAAACCATAGCAATTTTATTCACTCAAAACGGATTTAAAATAAAGAAGTTATGGGTAAAACAAGATTGGATATTTTTGATCTTTTTAGCTACGGGAAATGTTTAACAAATCTATACAAATCATATCCTAGCTAACTTATATTGTATTATACATGTATTTTAATATATTATGTAATCTTGGGATACCATAGACACGTATGCAAATGTTTTGACATATCATATCGACCCATGTATATATATTATTTGGATCAACCATAGACACTCTATATGCAGTAATGTTGGAGTTAGCTATACAGGGTTGAGGTTAATTCCAAAAATATATATACTTTGAGTTGTGATCTAGCCTGAGACATGTATACACTGGGTCGTGGATTGATTCCAGATAATATATATATATCGATTTATTTCTGTACATCTAACTGTGGACAACTAGTTGTAGGTTACTAACGAGGACAGCTGACTTAATACACTCAAATCTTTAAAACATAATAAAAATGGTTGTAATTATATTTTGGTCATACTTTGATATATATGTACATATTTGTATAGGTTCGTGAATCGATCCGTGGCCAAGTCTTATTTCCGAGAAAGGAATATCAGTGAAAGTGAGTTATAGTCCCACTTTTAAAATCTAATATTTTTGGGATGAGAATACATGCAGGTTTTATAAATGATTTACAAAATAGACACAAGTACGTGAAACTACATTCTATGGTTGAATTATCGAAATTGAATATGCCCCTTTTTATTAAGTCTGGTAATCTAAGAATTAGGGAACATACACCCTAATTGACGCGAATCCTAAAGATAGATCTATTGGGCCTAACAAACCCCATCCAAAGTACTGGATGCTTTAGTACTTCGAAATTTATATCATATCTGAAGGGTGTCCCGGAATGATGGGGATATTCTTATATATGCATCTTTTTAATGTCGTGAAATGTCCCGTTCTTATTGATTAAAAACGTTCCATATTAATTGATTTCGTTGCGAGGTTTTGACCTCTATATGAGACGTTTTTCAAAGACTGCATTCATTTTTAAAACAAACCATAACCTTTATTTCATAAATAAAGGTTTAAAAAGCTTTACGTAGATTATTAAATAATGATAATCTAAAATATCTTGTTTACACACGACCATTACATAATGGTTTATAATACAAATATGTTACATCGAAATCAGTTTCTTGAATGCAGTTTTTACACAATATCATACAAACATGGACTCCAAATCTTGTCCTTATTTTAGTATGCAATAGCGGAAGCTCTTAGTATTCACCTGAGAATAAACATGCTTTAAACGTCAACAAAAATGTTGGTGAGTTATAGGTTTAACCTATATATATCAAATCGTAACAATAGACCACAAGATTTCATATTTCAATACACATCCCATACATAGAGATAAAAATCATTCATATGGTGAACAGCTGGTAACCGACATTAACAAGATGCATATATAAGAATATCCCCATCATTCCGGGACACCCTTCGGATATGATATAAATTTCGAAGTACTAAAGCATCCGGTACTTTGGATGGGGTTTGTTAGGCCCAATAGATCTATCTTTAGGATTCGCGTCAATTAGGGTGTCTGTTCCCTAATTCTTAGATTACCAGACTTAATAAAAAGGGGCATATTCGATTTTGATAATTCAACCATAGAATGTAGTTTCACGTACTTGTGTCTACTTTGTAAATCATTTATAAAACCTGCATGTATTCTCATCCCAAAAATATTAGATTTTAAAAGTGGGACTATAACTCACTTTCACATATTTTTACTTCGTCGGGAAGTAAGACTTGGCCACTGGTTGATTCACGAACCTATAACAATATATACATATGTATCAAAGTATGTTCAAAATATATTTACAACACTTTTAATATATTTTGATGTTTTAAGTTTATTAAGTCAGCTGTCCTCGTTAGTAACCTACAACTACTTGTCCACAGTTAGATGTACAGAAATAAATCGATAAATATTATCTTGAATCAATCCACGACCCAGTGTATACGTATCTCAGTATTGATCACAACTCAAACTATATATATTTTGGAATCAACCTCAACCCTGTATAGCTAACTCCAACATTCACATATAGAGTGTCTATGGTTGTTCCGAAATATATATAGATGTGTCGACATGATAGGTCGAAACATTGTATACGTGTCTATGGTATCTCAAGATTACATAATATACAATACAAGTTGATTAAGTTATGGTTGGAATAGATTTGTTACCAATTTTCACGTAGCTAAAATGAGAAAAATTATCCAATCTTGTTTTACCCATAACTTCTTCATTTTAAATCCGTTTTGAGTGAATCAAATTGCTATGGTTTCATATTGAACTCTATTTTATAAATCTAAACAGAAAAAGTATAGGTTTATAGTCGAAAAAATAAGTTACAAGTTGTTTTTGTAAAGGTAGTCATTTCAGTCGAAAGAACGACGTCTAGATGACCATTTTAGAAAACATACTTCCACTTTGAGTTTAACCATAATTTTTGGATATAGTTTTATGTTCATAATAAAAATCATTTTCCCAGAATAACAACTTTTAAATCAAAGTTTATCATAGTTTTTAATTAACTAACCCAAAACAGCCCGCGGTGTTACTACGACGGCGTAAATTCGATTTTACGGTGTTTTTCGTGTTTCCAGGTTTTAAATCATTAAGTTAGCATATCATATAGATATATAACATGTGTTTAGTTGATTTTAAAAGTCAAGTTAGAAGTATTAACTTTTATTTGCGAACAAGTTTAGAATTAACTAAACTATGTTCTAGTGATTACAAGTTTAAACCTTCGAATAAGATAGCTTTATATGTATGAATCGAATGATGTTATGAACATCATTACTACCTCAAGTTCCTTGGATAAACCTACTGGAAATGAGAAAAATAGATCTAGCTTCAAAGGATCCTTGGATGGCTTGAAAGTTCTTGAAGCAGAATCATGACACGAAAACAATTTCAAGTAAGATTTCCACTCGAAATAAGATTGTTATAGTTATAGAAATTGAATTAAAGTTTGAATATGATTATTACCTTGTATTAGAAAGATAACCTACTGTAAGTAACAAAGGTTTCTTGATCTTGGATGATTACTTGGAATGGATTTAGAAAACTTGGAAGTAAACTTGCAATCATGGAAGTATTCTTGATTTTATGAAACTAGAACTTTTAGAATTTATGAAGAACACTTAGAACTTGAAGATAGAACTTGAGAGAGATTAATTAGATGAAGAAAATTGAAGAATGAAAGTGTTTGTAGGTGTTTTTGGTCGTTGGTGTATGGATTAGATATAAAGGATATGTAATTTTGTTTTCATGTAAATAAGTCATGAATGATTACTCATATTTTTGTAATTTTATGAGATATTTCATGCTAGTTGCCAAATGATGGTTCTCACATGTGTTAGGTGACTCACATGGGCTACTAAGAGCTGATCATTGGAGTGTATATACCAATAGTACATACATCTAAAAGCGGTGTATTGTACGAGTACGAATACGTGTGCATACGAGTAGAATTGTTGATGAAACTGAACGAGGATGTAATTGTAAGCATTTTTGTTAAGTAGAAGTATTTTGATAAGTGTCTTGAAGTCTTTAAAAAGTGTATAAATACATATTAAAACACTACATGTATACACATTTTAACTGAGTCGTTAAGTCATCGTTAGTCGTTACATGTAAACGTTGTTTTGAAACCTTTAGGTTAACGATCTTGTTGAATGTTGTTAACCCATTGTTTATTATAACAAATGAGATGTTAAATTGTTATATTATCATGATATTATGATTTATAATATATCTTAGTATGATATATATACAGTTAAATGTCGTTACAACGATAATCGTTACATATATGTCTCGTTTCGAAATCATTAAGTTAGTAGTCTTATTTTTACATATGTATTTCATTGTTAATACACTTAATAATATATTTACTTATCATTTAACATAATTAACCAAGTGTATCAATATCTTAATATGATTCATATGTACCTAGTAAGACGTTGTTATAACGATAATCGTTATATATATCGTTTTCGAGTTTCTTAAATTAATAGTCTCATTTTTATGTATATAACTCATTATTAAAATACCTAATGAGATACATACTTATAATAAAATCATGTTAACTATATATATAACCATATTGATGCGGTAGCGGAGTGGTATAAAATACTATTAAATTTTTGCAGGAAATACTATTAAATACGATACAATTTTACACAAGATATTTATTTATTTATAGAATGGATATACTTAAACCTTGCTACAACACTTATAGGCAGTGTACCTAATCGTACAGTAGTGTAGTTTTTAGTAAGTCCGGTTCGTTCCACAGGGAAAATCTTTAAACAAAGTTTAACGCTATATTAGTTTACTTTTATAAAAATACAAATATATATATATATAAGTAATATTATTATTATAAAGGGGGGTTTTTACCGTTTAATGACCGGTTTGTCGATTTTAAAACTTTAGTCGTAGTTAAAACCAAATGTAAAATATTAAAAATGAATACAAGACTTAAATTAAAGCATAAAGTAAATAACGATAATGAAATTGCGAATAATAAAAATGCGATAAATTAAACTTGCGATAATTAAAAAGTATGATAATTAAAAGTGCAATTAAATACAATAATAATAAAAATGCGATATTTAGAAGTGCAATTAAATATAAAATAAAGGAAATTAAATATGAAATAAAAGAATTATGCTTATTTAAACTTCCGTAATCATGATGTTTGACGTGTTGATTTTTGTTTTATGCCCATGGGTTAATTGTCCTTTGTCCTGGATTATTTAATATGTCCGTCTGGTTTTTGTCCATAACAGTCCATCAGTCATAAATATAAAATGCGAGTGTCCTCGTCAAATTATCCTTATACCCGAAGTTAAATATTCCAACTAATTGGGGACTTAAACTGTAACAATATTTTAATACTTTGTTTAATAATTACACCAGGAGGTCGACTGAGTGTAACCCAAGGTTTTAATATTTTGTTATCAATTATACCAAGTGTCCTTGTACATAATTTTACCCCTGTTTTAATTATTCTAGTGGCTATTAATCCATTCCCGTGTCCGGTTAAATGAACGATTATTTGTACATATAAATACCCCGCCCATCGTGTCCGATTGAGTGTATATGGTAATTTATAGGGACGCCCAATTGTAAATCTTTATATTAACATTAACAAACTATCATTTAGTTAAACAAATATAAAGCCCATTAATAGCCCATAGTCTAATTTCCACAAGTGTCGTTCTTTTGTCCAAACCCCAATTATGGTACAAAGCCCAATTACCCAATTTTAGTAATTAGCCCAACATCATGATTACTTCGTTTTAAATAAGCATAATAATAACTTAGCTACGAGACATTAATGTAAAAAGGTTGAACATAACTTACAGTGATTAAAAATAGCGTAGCGTTACACGGACAGAATTTCGACTTACACCCTTACAATATTCGCTAACATACCCTTATTATTAGAATTATAATTAAAATTAAAATTAAAATATAAATTATAAATATAAATATATCGTATGAATGAGGAGAAAAAAAGATGATGAAAATGATCAGATTTCGGTTTGCTTTATAGGGAGTTTCAAAACTGGGGGCTCCGCGACTCGCGGCCTTTTTGGCCTTCAAACTCCGCGAGTCGCGGAGTTTACTTTTACAGCTCAGAGGAGTTTGGCTCTTTGTTTACCGACGGTTTAAATATAAATATAATATATTAAATAATTATAAGAATTATTTAAATATTATATTATATTTATGTGCATAGTTGACTTGTAATTTTTAGTCCGTTACGTCGAGCGTTGAGAGTTGACTCTGGTCCCGGTTCCGGATTTTCGAACGTCCTTGCGTACAATTTTATATTTTGTACTTTGCGTTTTGAATCTTGTACTCTTGTAATTTCGAGACGTTTCTTATCAATAATTGGAACCTCTTTGATTGTCTTTTGTACTTTTGAGCTTTTTGGTCGTTTGCGTCTTCAATTCGTCGAATCTGTCTTTTGTCTTCACCTTTTATTATTTAAACGAATATCACTTGTAAATAGAACAATTGCAACTAAAAGCTTGTCTTTCTTGAGGAATAATGCTATGAAATATATGTTCGTTTTTAGCATTATCAAATATTCCCACACTTGAGCGTTGCTTGTCCTCAAGCAATATCGTCTTGAAATACTAGAATCACTTCTTTATTCTTCACACTTTGTACATCAGTGATTTTCTATACGACGGTATAAACAATGGTAGTAACGATATGGTTTACAGTCCCACATGACTATAAAAATTTAGATCCATTAAGGAAATTGGATATTTATGAAAATATTTGATCTTTTTAGTTTTTACCCTAGATAAGTTTTCCGGAATAACCCTTTACCGGTGCTTGCAAAATATTTTTGTGGGTTTGGTGGGTTTCAGATTTGAAAATTTTAGCTCAAAACTTGCGGTTTTGTGTCACCCACTTGCTAACCTTGTATTTGGAAAGCAACACGTCCAGTTTACTTGTCCCGTATATTACCTTTTGATAAACTACCGTCCGGTTGAAAGGAAAGCGTTGAACAAGCAACTGTTAAGGCAATGTCTCCTGACATGCTTTTAATTATGGTCTATAACGTGTTGGACGCAATTACTATCCTTGGAAGGAGCAATAGTAAAGCTCACCCTTATAATTTTTCGGTATGGCACAAGGTCCTGTCTTTGACCACTATGCAACCACCGTTCTTACGGTTGACACCCGATTTGGTTCAGGTGACCTAATGAATTCCAGGTGAATTCCTAGGATTTTACGTTCAATGGTAATGAACGCATTGAAAATAGGGTTTTCAGAAAACAAATCGGTTTGTAATTTTGATCAAAATATTTTCTCGTTCAAGCTCGAGTTTAGATATCATTGAATTCCATGAGTTTGTAATTCTCAATCTTTAAGGTCAATCTCAAGGATTGAGTGATATCAGTCTTAAAAGCTGATTTTTAATTTTTAAGGAGATTATCCTTTCTGGGGATCTGATTCATTAGTCTTATCCAGCTAATTTGCATGGTGCCCCCCCATTGTACAAGATAAATCCTTCTCATGGTTAGGATAAATTTGACCACTTGGCGACCCTGTTTAATGCTGAGGTCCGTGGATTTCCTACTGATTTTAGTGATGACTTTTCTAGATTTTTCGTCAACCTACAGCTGGTCTGGACGACAACTTCATGACCTAAATCAAGAAGCGCGTCTCTTTTTCGGAAGACTTTACTTCCTTTTAATGATGGAATTGATTCATCGTGTAGATCCATCTCTTCTTTTCTTTCATCGGGTAAAACAGTTTAGTTTAGTCCAAAGCAAAAGTATTTTCAGTTATTTGTTACAGATATATGTGACATATGTTTAAGATAACTTGGTAAATTTTCCCACACTTGGCTTTTATTTTCCTTTTTATCGTCCTCTATTCCATTTTAAATGAATTTTAACATTTTAGTTTGTTTCTCAATTTATGTCCTTTCCGAGGTAACAATAATTTCGGTGTTAAAACCTAGTTTTATCGTTCATAAATATATATAAACATGAATTTGAGTTCATTTAATTGAAAATTTTTTAAAAATTTTACTAGAATTGGGTAGTCAGTATATAAGACCAGGGTTGTTCTTTATTATCAGAGAGCACTAGATTCTAATACAACTACTGCTTTACTAGTATTTTTAATGGTAACCAAGTGTATAAAAAAAAATTTTAAAATCCGGAAGAATTTAACCCCTTCCCACACTTAAGATCTTGCAATGCCCTCATTTGCAAAAAATCAGTAACAATTTAAATTATTGAGGGTGATTTGTGTGAAAATGATTAAATTTTACCAAAGTTTCCAAATATATTGGCGTTTGTTTGCTGAATGATAAATGGTGCACATCATTTGTTCATTCCGTCTTGTTGTTATTTCACATATATTTTGCATCTTGTCGTCAAAATTAGTTGCTTTTGCTGAACTTAATGCCAGTCTTTGAAAATGCGTTGTTTTACCCTGTTGTGTACATAAGATAAACTGCAAACATATATACATATTTTTGAAGTTTGGTATATTACCCCACATTCAAAAATTATTAAAATCTAAGAATAAAAGTTAGATAATTATAAAAATGATTACAATATTAACAAAAGTATTAAACGTATCAATAATTACAAATTACAAAATAAATAAAACTAAGTATACTAGGGATGATACTGGTACCAATAGGGGTTCCAGGCATAACCATAGGTGCTATAGAATGCTTCGGCAGGGTTATACGTAGGATATGGTGGCTGCATCTCTATAGACCAGGGAGGGAAGATGGGTTTCGGTGTAGGAATATAGTTTCTACCTATATGTTGGCAATGAGCTATGGTTTGGTTCTGATGAACTTGCCAATCTTCAAATGCTCTCTGTCTAGCATTTTCGTATTCCTGAGAAGCTATAAACCTTTGCATTTCTTGCATCTCATTCCCCCCTCCTACATTACCTTGCTGTTGGTTTCTCTCCACCTGTGGATGTCTACCATGGTATCGTACTGCGGCGTTATTTCGCCTCTTCAAAACTTTCGCACCATGGTATACATTTAAACCTATAGTATCGCGGGGTTCTGGTTCTTCTACTAATAATCCCCCCTGACTTATATCCACACCGAGATATTCACCAATCAAAGTAATAAAAATACCACCTCCTATTATGCTATGCGGTCGCATCCCCCGAACCATAGCTGATAAATAATAACCCACACAATGCGGTATACTTACAGTGCTTTGTGGGTCTCGAATACACATATGGTAAAACAAATCCTGTTCATTTACTTTTTCCTTGTTCTTACCCCTTTGTGTAATCGAATTAGCTAAAAACCTATGTATCACTCTTAATTCAGCTCTATCTATATCCAAATAAGAGTAATTTCCCCCTTTGAAACGGTGATGGCTTGTCATTTGACTCCACACACCGTGTGTATCAAAATTTTCATCTATCTTTCTACTGTTTAGTATCAACCCTCTACAATCGACAGATGCTAACTCCTCAGGCGTATATATACGTAAAGCCTGAGCCATGTCTAGTAAAGACATGTGGCGCATCGAACCGCCTAACAAAAATCTAATAAAAGAACGATCGGTTAAACTAGCTACCCGATCATTCAACTCTATACTACATAACAATTCTTCACACCATACTTTATATACAGGTCTACGCATGGTGAATAAACGTACCCAGTCATTAAAAGAAGAATTACCATACCTCTGTACAAGTAATTCCCTAATTGGCCCGGCCAATTCTACAGCTTCTAAGGGTCCCCATTCTATGACCCTCGGTACCTCAACAACCTTAGAATGATGAGTATGCAAACCCCTTTGGTATTTTGGATAATCTATCCAAAGTCTGTCAAATCTCAGGTTCGGGTGCAACTCTTCCAAGTGCATATCAGAAAAGGTCATGACTGAATGAGGTATATCCTGCTTATAGTAGTTATCCACCTCCTGTTGTTCCACATTCTCAGCAGGAGCATTGCGGGCTTGGGATGAAGATTCACCCCTTTCAGTCTGCAAAACACATCAAACACAAATTTTGTGCATACAAATATGCATTAGTGTCAGCAAAATCATCAATCAAAATAATTACAATGACATTATCAATTTATATCAAACTTAAGCTTATTTTCATATTTTCATCAAATCTACACTTTTTCAAATAAGCATATACGAAAATGTTCGCCAAGTTCATAATCATTCAACTCAAATAACATGTCAAAATAATCATTACTAGCAATTAAACAAGTCTCAAATGGCATTATTTTTCAAAAATCAAGTTCATGAATTTTAGACTTGAAAAAGTCCACTTTAATTCTCAAAATCATGTTTAGGCTCAAAGTTTGGATCATTTAACTACCTAAACATGTTACACTACTTAATTTAGCAACAATTCATGACAAAAATCGGCCATAACCTGTTTATATCAAAAAGCCCCAAATTGCTCAAGAACACAAACCCTAGATTATTCAAAATTTGAAGTTTAAGGCTTCTAATCATGTTAAACAGCATCAATCTAGGTTATACAAGCATAATACATAAACAATTTAAGCATAATTACACTAAAAAGCATCAAAATCAAATTAGGGAAAAAATGGCTCAAGAACACTAATTTCGGATTAAATGGTGTTTAGGTGTAGAAATTTACCGTTTTTCTTGAGTAATTCCTAGATAGCATCCTTCTCAACATGATTTTAGTAAAAGATTTGGTGATTAACGGTTAAAAATTGTGATTTTGGGGGGGTTTTTTTCGGGTTTTTCGTGGGTTTTTTTCGCAGTTTGTTTGAGTTGTGGAGTGTGAAACTGAGCTGTTGCAGCTCTTTATTTTTTTTTTCTGTAATCCGGTACTCCCGCGACTCGCGGCATTTAAGCCTTCAAACTCCGCGAGTCGCGGAGTTTGCTATATTTTTTTTTTTTTTATAATCATTAACTTATGAAACAATTAAGTACTTAATTTTAAAATTTTGTTTCCCTTGTTATTTAGGATGAGGTCGTTTCGGATCGATGTCCTAGTCCGTCCCTCGACAAAATTTTAAAATTTGTCTTTTTGTAGCGATTGTTTTAAAAGCTAAGATTTTTGGGTTTTTTCAATGTTTTTGGCATACTTTAATTCAATAAGATTAAAAATAATGATAATAAAAGTTTTCGTCCCTCCCTCGGGTAAAGCAATTTCGGTTCAAAGACCTAGTCTTCAACTTACGACGAATTTTAAAAATCATATTTTTAACTTAATGAGATAAAGTAAATTTTTGTTTTTAAATTCACACAACTTAAATATAAAATTCAAAATTAATATTAAAAATTCACACCAAACTTAAAATTTGAAATGCATAAAATTAAAAATTCATATTTTTTTAAAAAAATTAAAAATTTACCCCAAACTTAATTTAAAAATTTATAAATTCATACCAAACTTATATTAATTTTTTCAAATATTTACAATTTTAAATATATATTTTTTTTACAAAGTTTACAATATTAATTTAAGATTTAAATATTAATTTTAAAAACATGGTAAAAATAAAATTAAAAATCTTTTTGTCTTTTTATCCCACTTTAATCAATCAAATATTATCAAAAATATGTGCCCCTCTTTTCGGTAAAGTAATTTCGGTTCCAAGACCTAATTTAACTCATGACGAATTTTTGAAATATTTTGGGTTGATTGATTAAAGATATTTATACCTTAAGAATAAACGTTAAATTTCGCAGTGATGTAATAAATTTTTGAATGATATCAATAATTTCGGTCGCCAAACCTAATTTTATTCAATACCAATTTAATACTTTTTAGCGAACAAATTAGCGTTTTTTATCAAAAGGTTAAAAATAAAAATAAAAATAAAAACTGTACAGACATACCTGTGAAATAGATTTCTTAGTTATATGATCTATCCCATTCATAAGATAGTCGGTTTAATTGGTTTTCCATGGCTACATAGGCGTAACCTCGAGCATTCAGTGTCTTTTCTTCTAAACATATGAACGGTCCATCTCTGCATAAAGTAACAAATTCGGTATTTGAATAGGTTTGATTATTTGAACATTTACCTCCATGTGACCATTTTCCGCATTTGTGACATCTTTCTAGGTGTCATGCTCTTCTTTTTGCTGCGGATTTTGATTTTCCTTTACCAAATTGTAACTTATTATCTTCGCATCTGGATTCTTTTCTAACTCCGTCCATTCTTTCTCTGATTACTGATACTATTTCACTTGGTAGTATGTCATTATTTCTTTTAGTGATCAAAGCGTGTAGCATTAGACCATGGTTTAGTTCACAGGCAGTCTTCATTTTGTAAAAACCTAAAAAAAAAAAAAATTCAGAATGGGGGGAGAAGACTAGTTCTTTAGGGTCTGCTAGGGAAAGACCATTCGGGTTCTATTTTCGAGAACTACACGAAAACAGACAATCTAACTCTAACAGAAATACATATTATCCTTTAAAGACTTGATTCTCCCCACACTTAGTTAGATGTGGTGTCGAAATTGTGATTAACTTCGTTGTCGACTTCCATCAGACCATGTATGTAATGTTTAACTCTGTGACCATTAACTTTAAATTCAATCCCATTTGAATTTATTAATTCTATCGTTCCGTATGGGAAAACTCTTTTGACTATGAATGGTCCAGACCATCTTGATTTCAATTTTCCAGGAAATAGCTTGAATCGTGAATTGAAAATAAGAACTCTGTCTCCTTCTTTAAATTCTTTTGAACTTCTGATTCTTTTATCATGCCATTTCTTCGTTCTTTCTTTATAGATTAACGAATTTTCGTATGCTTCATGTCTTAATTCTTCTAATTCATTTAGTTGACTTAATCGTAGACGTCCGGCTTCATGTAAATCAAGATTACATGTCTTCAAAGCCCAAAATGCTTTGTGTTCAATTTCTACTGGAAGATGACATGCTTTTCCATAAACAAGTCTAAAAGGTGTGGTTCCAATTGGAGTTTTGTAGGCTGTTCTAAAAGCCCAGAGTGCATCCTCCAATTTAATGGACCATTCCTTCGGATTTGATCCTACGGTTTTCTCTAGAATACGTTTTAAAGCTCGGTTGGTATTTTCAACTTGTCCACTTGTTTGTGGATGATATGCGGTGGAGATTTTATGAGTTACTCCATATCTTTTAAGAACTTTCTCAAGTTGATTATTACAGAAATGAGTACCCCGATCACTTATTAAAGCTTTCGGTGTTCCAAACCTTGCAAAAAGACGTTTTAAAAAGTTGACTACAACTCGTGCATCGTTAGTTGGGAGAGCTTGTGCTTCCGCCCATTTAGATACATAATCAATGGCTACGAGTATATATAGATTATTATGAGATTTTGGAAATGGACCCATAAAGTCAATACCCCAAATGTCAAATACTTCACATACTTGGATGATATTTTGTGGCATTTCATCACGTTGACTTATTTTTCCGGCCCTTTGACATGCATCACAGGATTTGCAAAGAAGGTGTGCGTCTTTGTAAATTGTTGGCCAATAGAATCCAGCATCATAAACTTTTCTTGCTGTTAGTTGAGGCCCATAATGCCCTCCTGTTGGTCCTGTGTGACAATGGTTTACAATTTTACTAGCTTCATCTCCAAATACACATCGGCGTATTATTCCATCGGGACAACTTTTAAACAGATGTGGATCTTCCCAGAAATAGTGTTTTATATCACTGAAGAATTTCTTTCGTCTTTGGTACGATAATCCTTTTTCAAGGAATCCACAAACTAAGTAGTTTGCATAGTCTGCAAACCATGGGATTTCATTATAATCTATCTTCAATAGATATTCATCAGGAAAGTTGTCTTGTATGGCCGATTCATTTAGAACTTCTAACTCAGGATTTTCAAGACGAGAAAGATGATCAGCGGCGAGATTTTCTGCTCCTCTTTTATCTCGGATTTCAATATCAAACTCTTGTAAGAGTAAGATCCAACGGATTAATCTTGGTTTAGCATCTTGTTTTGAAAATAAGTATCTAAGAGCAGAATGGTCGGTATAGACCACCGTTTTTGCTAGAACGAGATATGATCGAAATTTGTCAAAAACAAAGACAATAGCAAGGAGTTCTTTTTCAGTAGTTATATAATTCGTTTGTGCTCCTTGTAACGTCTTACTAGTATAATATATAGGTTGAAATCGTTTTTCAATCCTTTGTCCTAAAACGGCTCCCATTGCAAAATCACTTGCATCGCACATTAGTTCAAATGGTAGATTCCAATTTGGTGTTATCATGATCGGCGCATTAGTGAGTTTCTCTTTAAGAATATTAAAAGATTTGATACACTCATCTGAAAAGATGAATGGAGCATCCTTTTCTAGGAGTTTATTCATAGGAGTGGCAATTTTTGAAAAATCTTTTATGAAACGTCGGTAAAAACCGGCATGCCCTAGAAAACTCCTAACTCCTCTAACATTGGTGGGATGTGAAAGTTTAGCAATTACATCTACTTTAGCTCTATCCACTTCAATTCCTTCTTTTGAAATTTTATGTCCAAGAACGATGCCTTCTTTAACCATGAAATGGCATTTCTCCCAATTAAGTACTAGATTTGATTTTTCGCATCTAATTAGCATTCGTTCCAGATTAACTAGACATGATTTAAATGTATCACCGAAGACTGAAAAGTCATCCATGAATACTTCCATGCATTCTTCTATCATGTCGTGAAAAATCGCCATCATACACCTTTGAAAGGTTGCAGGGGCGTTACAAAGTCCAAATGGCATGCGTTTGTAAGCAAAAGTACCATAAGGGCACGTGAATGTGGTTTTCTCTTGATCTTTGGGTGCTATTGGAATTTGAAAATATCCGGAAAATCCATCTAGAAAACAATAGTAACTATTTTCGGCTAATCTTTCCAACATTTGATCTATGAAAGTGATAATGCTAAAAACGAACATATATTTCATAGCATTATTCCTCAAGAAAGACAAGATTTTAGTTGGTATTGTTCGATTTACAAGCGATATTCGTTTAAATTTTAAAAAGAGAAGATAAAAGGCAGATTCGACAAATTGAAGACAAAAAGGTCCAAAGAGCTAAAAAGTAAAAGATACAATTAAAAAGGTTCAAAATATTGATGAGGAACGTCTCAAAATGACAAGAGTACAAGTTACAAGACGCAAAGTACACGATATAAAATAATACGCGAAGACGTCCGAAAATCCGGAACCGGGACCTGAGCCAAGAAGAAACGCCCGACGCAACGGACCAAAAATATCTAGTCTACTATGCACAAGAATATAATATAATATATATATAATTATATATAATTATATATTATATTATATATATTATTATTATTATATTACGTCGGCAAGAAGAAAACAAATCAATTTGGCTGGATCCAGGGTGGCCATACGACTCGCATGGCCAGAGGCACAAATCCATGCGAGTCGCATGGAGTGAAATTGCTGGTCAGGTCCTATATAAAGCCAGTTTTCTGCCGAGTTTTACACATAATTTTTAATCTCTCTCAATATATACGATATATATATATATAATTTATATTTTAATTTTAATTTTAATTTTAATTCTAATAATAAGGGTATGTTAGCGAATGTTGTAAGGGTGTAAGTCGAAATTCTGTCCGTGTAACGCTACGCTATTTTTAATCATTGTAAGTTATGTTCAACCTTTTTACATTAATGTCTCGTAGCTAAGTTATTATTATGCTTATTTAAAACGAAGTAATCATGATGTTTGGCTAATTACTAAAATTGGGTAATTGGGCTTTGTACCATAATTGGGGTTTGGACAAAAGAACGACACTTGTGGAAATTAGACTATGGGCTATTAATGGGCTTTATATTTGTTTAACTAAATGAAAGTTTGTTAATGTTAATATAAAGATTTACAATTGGGCGTCCCTATAAATTACCATATACACTCGATCGGACACGATGGGCGGGGTATTTATATGTACGAATAATCGTTCATTTAACCGGACACGGGAATGGATTAATAGCCATTAGAATAATTAAAACAGGGGTGAAATTACATTCAAGGGTAATTGGTGTAATTGTTAACAAAGTAGTAAAACCTTGGTTTACACGCAGTCGATAACCTGGTGTATTCATGAAACAAAGTATTAAAACCTTGTTACAATTCGAATCCCCAATTAGTTGGAATATTTAACTTCGGGTATAATAATAATTTGATGAGGACACTCGCACTTTATATTTATGACTGATGGACTGTTATGGACAAAAACCAGACGGACATATTAAATAATCCAGGACAAAGGACAATTAACCCATGGGAATAAAACTAAAATCAACACGTCAAGCATCATGATTACGGAAGTTTAAATAAGCATAATTCTTTTATTTCATATTTAATTTCCTTTATTTTATATTTAATTGCACTTCTAATTATCGCACTTTTATTTATTGTTATTTAATCGCACTTTTAATTATCGTACTTTTTAATTATCGCAATTTTATCGCATTTTTATTATTCGCAATTTCATTATCGTTATTTACTTTACGCTTTAATTTAAGTTTTGTATTTATTTAATATTTTACATTAGGTTTTAACTGCGACTAAAGTTTTAAAATCGACAAACCGGTCATTAAACGGTAAAAACCCCCCTTTATAATAATAATATTACTTATATATATATTTGTATTTTTAATAAAAGTAAACTAATATAGCGTTGAGCTTTGTTTAAAGATTTCCCTGTGGAACGAACCGGACTTACTAAAAACTACACTACTGTACGATTAGGTACACTGCCTATAAGTGTTGTAGCAAGGTTTAAGTATATCCATTCTATAAATAAATAAATATCTTGTGTAAAATTGTATCGTATTTAATAGTATTTCCTGCAAAAATTTAATAGTATTTTATACCCCTTAGCTTTGACATCAAGTATTTTTGGCGCAGCTGCCGGGGAACACCGAAGCGAAACGTCAATATAAAAAAAAAATATATTTTTAAGTTTTAATTAGTTTTTGTTATATATATATTTTTGTTTAAAAATTATAAAAATTTAAAAAAAAAGTATTTTAAATATATTTTTAAGTTTTTCTTTTATTTTTACAAAATTATAAAGTATTTTAAGTTTATTTTTAGTTTTTAAAATTAAGTTTTATTTTAATTATATATATATTTATCTTTTAAATATAAAACAGAAAAATAAAAATAAATATTAAATAATTACGTGACATGTCATTTGAACCACTCCAATTAAACCAGTTCAGGGTGTCCATGCGACTCGCATGACCCACCCCCTTATTTCATGCGACTCGCATGAGGGGTTTGACCAGGCCACAACCGAACCCTAATTCTGCATTTAATGCGGAGTATAATATATTATTATTAATTATTATTATTAAACCCTAATCTTATTATTATTATTATAATTAAGTTTTTACTTTATTTTATTTATATTACTTTTAAACTAGTTTTATTTATTATAAACTTAATACTTTTATTATAAAATATAAAAAAAATATTTTTATAAAAATTGTACTTTTTACAACTTTTTGTATATTTTTATATTTTGTCCCTTTTTAATCGTTGTAGCGTAATATTTGTATTTTTTTAGCTCATATTTAATTTTAAACTTAGTTTTTGCTATAGTCATTTTTACTCCTAGATTTTTAGGCTTTGCCGTAAAATTCCTTAAGTGCTTTTTCTTTAGACTAAGATTTAGGTGCTTTAGAATTTTGCGACGCCTTTTTAAGTTTTAGTTTCTTTTTAAGTTATTTCCATTTGGGATTTAGTTTTTCCTGTAAGCTTTAATATTTTTAGACCTTTTACTATGTATCAATTATCATTCCAATTAGTAATTTTCAATTTGCGATTATAATTTTAAGTTAGTTGTAGTAATAAGGTTAGGTTAGTCAAGTATTTTTAAGTTTTTATAAAGTTTCTTTTATTTTTCCGTCACCTTTTATTTTTCAACCATTTTTTTCTTTTTCGACCTTTTTCGACGAACTCTTTTTCTCTCTTATTTCTCGTCATTCTAGTTTTTAGGACTTAGAATTTTTTTTCTACTTCTTATCTAAATTTCTTAAAATAACGAAAATTTATTTTAAGTAGTTAAATTAATAGACATCAAAATTTTCTGGTTCGTAGTAATAGTTGGATTTGTACGTGGACCGGGTTATTGGAGCCAAACAGTCCTCAATTATATTGAGACCAAACGAATCCTGCCCCTCTGCTGCATCTTTTGGCTATTCGAAACGTGGGCAAAATCAGAAAAGTCTATTGATTGGATAACTTATTATAATTTTTCTTTCCTTTTAAAAACTAATAGGATATTCAGTGAATGCACCGAGCAAGACGTTCATCACCTTTTGTACGTTCACCACCTGTAACTCGATCAAGACATCGTTTAACAAATATAACCGCCGTTGATTTTTCTTTAGAATCGTCATCCAGTCAACCAAGTACTTCAGTTCAAATTTCCGATAATCCATTTTTTGAACCCAACCTCACAATTGAGAATCCGGAAAATATTCAGGAACGGTTCATAGATCCTGAACCATTAAACTTTCCTCCGGAACCACCAATCATTCAAACAGAGATTGTTGAGGAACGAACCATTAAAACAGAATCATCTAGTGATACCGATTCAACAAATTCAATTATGGAGAATCTGGAACCTTTAAGTATGGAAGACCGAATGAGAGCTAAACGCACTGGCCAAGGTCACGCAATTACTCATCCAGACATTAATGCGCCAGATTATGAAATCAAAGGACAAATTCTACACATGGTGACTAATCAATGCCAATTTAGTGGTGCGCCGAAGGAAGATCCAAATGAACATCTACGTACCTCTAATAGAATCTGCACACTATTTAAAATCCGAGAAGTGGAGGATGAACAGATATATCTCATGTTATTTCCCTGGACTTTAAAGGGAGAAGCCAAAGATTGGTTGGAATCGTTACCTGAAGGGGCGATTGATACATGGGACGTTTTAATTGACAAATTTCTTAAACAATTCTTTCCTGCATCTAAAGCCGTAAGACTTCAAGCAGAAATTGTTACGTTCACACAAAAGCCAAATGAAACTCTATATGAGGCGTGGACAAGATATGGAAAGTTATTAAGAGGATGTCCGCAACATGGTTTAGACACCTGTCAAATAGTACAAATATTCTACCGAGGATGCGACATCACTACAAGAAAAGACATAGATATAGCAGCTGGTGGTTCTATTATGAAGAAAACCGAAACTGATGCTTACAAAATTATTGATAATACTGCTTCCCACTCGCATGAGTGGCACCAAGAAAAAGATATCATTAGATCATCTAAAGCAGCTAGAGCCGATTCTAGCCATGACTTAGATTCCATTTCCGCAAAGATAGATGCTTTCGAGAGACGAATGGAAAAGATGACTAAGGATATTCACTCAATACGAATTAGTTGTGAGCAGTGTGGAGGACCACATTTGACAAAAGATTGTCTCAGTATTGAATTAACAATGGAACAAAGAGAGAATATTTCATACATAAACCAAAGGCCTGGAAATAATTATCAGAATAATTATCAACCGCCAAGACCGATTTACAATCAAAACCAGAATTATAACCGAAATATTCCATACAACAACCAACAAGGTCCTAGCAATCAACAAGTATCCAATAATACTTATAATCAGCAAAGACCTAATTTTCAAAACAAACCACCACCACAAACCGATGATAAAAAGCCAAATTTAGAAGATATGATGACGAAGCTAGTTGAAACTCAAACGCAGTTTTTCACATCTCAAAAACAAACCAATGAACAAAATGCTCAAGCATTTAGAAATCAACAAGCTTCTATTCAAAATCTGGAACAAGAAGTGAGTAACCTAGCAAGGTTAATAGGTGAAAGAAAACCGGGAAGTCTACCTAGCGATACAAATGCTAACCCCCGGAATGAAACAGCTAAAGCTATTACCACAAGAAGTGGTACAACACTTAAACCACCTGAAATACCTGTAACTTCTGATGAAACTATTCCTACTCCACAAGAACCACAACCTGATCAAGATAAGGAAAAAGAACCGGTAGTTGAAAAGGTTAATGAAGATAACACAGTTAAGGATAAACCTTATGTTAAACCATACCAACCACCACTTCCTTATCCGAGTAAAATGAAGAAAGAGAAACTTTAAGCCGAGCAATCCAAATTCTTGGATATGTTTAAACAGATAAATGTAAATCTTCCTTTCATTGATGTGATTTCAGGAATGCCAAGATATGCTAAATTCTTGAAAGATCTAATCTCAAATAGAAAGAAAATGGAAGAACTCTCGGCTGTTACTATGAATGCTAATTGTTCAGCAGTGCTGTTGAATAAGATACCAGAAAAACTATCTGATCCAGGAAGTTTCACAATTCCATGTTTTCTGGGTAGTCTTAGTTCAATAGAAGCATTGGCAGACTTAGGTGCTAGTATAAATCTAATGCCGTATTCACTATACGCTAAACTAGACCTTGGAGAATTGAAACCAACCAGAATAAGCATACAACTAGCCGACCGATCAATAAAATATCCTAGAGGGATAATGGAGAACATGCTAGTTAAAGTTGGTACTTTAGTATTTCCAGTAGATTTTGTTGTTTTAGACATGGAAGAAGATTCTCAAGTTCCTCTCATATTAGGAAGACCATTCTTAAACACGGCTAAAGCAATGATAGACGTGTTCGGTAAGAAACTGACCCTAAGTATAGAGGATGAGAGTGTTACCTTTTCAGTTGATAGAGCAATGCAACAACCACAATCTGCAGATGATACATGTTATTATATTCAAACTATACAAGCACATGCAGAATTATTAGAAGAATTTCCAGAATTACAAGGAACATGAGAATGTTCTTTAGGAGAAGGTAATGAACCAATTGATGAAGCTGAAATGTTAGCTACACTTATAGCTAATGGATATGAACCAACAACAGAAGAAATTCAAATGCTAAAAGAAGAAGACAGATATCGATATAAATCATCGATAGAAGAACCTCCGAAATTAGAGTTAAAGCCACTTCCAAACCATTTGGAATACGCTTATTTACATGGTGAATCTGAATTACCTGTAATAATATCGTCTTCTCTTACTGAAAATGAGAAATCACAACTCATTTCTGTGTTGAAAGCTCATAAACCAGCCATTGCATGGAAGATTCATGATATTAAAGGAATAAGTCCTTCGTATTGCACACATAAAATCCTTATGGAAGAAGGTCATAAAACGTATGTGCAACGCCAACGAAGAATAAATCCTAATATGCAAGATGTAGTTAAGAAAGAGATTATTAAACTGCTAGATGCAGGTTTGATATATCCAATCTCTGATAGTCCATGGGTAAGCCCAGTTCAATGCGTGCCTAAGAAGGGTGGCATGACTGTCATCACAAATGAGAAAAATGAGCTTATTCCTACTAGGACTGTAACAGGATGGCGTGTATGTATTGATTATAGAAAATTAAATGACGCCACCAGAAAAGATCACTTTCCCTTACCTTTCATAGATCAAATGTTGGAAAGATTAGCCGGAAATAGTTACTATTGTTTTCTAGATGGATTTTCCGGATATTTTCAAATTCCAATAGCACCCGAAGATCAAGAGAAAACCACATTCACGTGCCCTTATGGTACTTTTGCTTACAAACGCATGCCATTTGGACTTTGTAACGCCCCTGCAACCTTTCAAAGGTGTATGATGGCGATTTTTCACGACATGATAGAAGAATGCATGGAAGTATTCATGGATGACTTTTCAGTCTTCGGTGATACATTTAAATCATGTCTAGTTAATCTGGAACGAATGCTAATTAGATGCGAAAAATCAAATCTAGTACTTAATTGGGAGAAATGCCATTTCATGGTTAAAGAAGGCATCGTTCTTGGACATAAAATTTCAAAAGAAGGAATTGAAGTGGATAGAGCTAAAGTAGATGTAATTGCTAAACTTCCACATCCCACCAATGTTAGAGGAGTTAGGAGTTTTCTAGGGCATGCCGGTTTTTACCGACGTTTCATAAAAGATTTTTCTAAAATTGTCACTCCTATGAATAAACTCCTAGAAAAGGATGCGCCATTCATCTTTTCAGATGAGTGTATCAAATCTTTTAATATTCTTAAAGAGAAACTCACTAATGCACCGATCATGATAACACCAAATTGGAATCTACCATTTGAACTAATATGCGATGCAAGTGATTTTGCAATGGGAGCCGTTTTAGGACAAAGGATTGAAAAACGATTTCAACCTATATATTATGCTAGCAAGACATTACAAGGAGCACAAACGAACTATACAACTACTGAAAAAGAACTCCTTGCTATTGTCTTTGCTTTTGACAAATTTCGATCATATCTTGTTCTAGCAAAAACGGTGGTCTATACAGACCATTCTGCTCTTAGATACCTATTTTCAAAACAAGATGCTAAACCAAGATTAATCCGTTGGATCTTACTCTTACAAGAGTTTGATATTGAAATCCGAGATAAAAGAGGAGCAGAAAATCTCGCCGCTGATCATCTTTCTCGTCTTGAAAATCCCGAATTAGAAGTTCTGAATGAATCGGCCATACAAGACAACTTTCCTGATGAATATCTATTGAAGATAGATTATAAAGAAATTCCATGGTTTGCAGACTATGCAAACTACTTAGTTTGTGGATTCCTTGAAAAAGGATTATCGTACCAAAGACGAAAGAAATTCTTCAGTGATATAAAACACTATTTCTGGGAAGATCCACATCTGTTTAAAAGTTGTCCCGATGGAATAATACGCCGATGTGTATTTGGAGATGAAGCTAGTAAAATTTTAAACCATTGTCACACAGGACCAACAGGAGGGCATTATGGGCCTCAACTAACAGCAAGAAAAGTTTATGAAGCTGGATTATATTGGCCTACAATTTACAAAGACGCACACCTTCTTTGCAAATCCTGTGATGCATGTCAAAGGGCCGGAAAAATAAGTCAACGTGATGAAATGCCACAAAATGTCATCCAAGTATGTGAAGTATTTGACATTTGGGGTATTGACTTTATGGGTCCATTTCCAAAATCTCATAATAATCTATATATACTCGTAGCCATTGATTATGTATCTAAATGGGCGGAAGCACAAGCTCTCCCAACTAACGATGCACGAGTTGTAGTCAACTTTTTAAAACGTCTTTTTGCAAGGTTTGGAACACCGAAAGCTTTAATAAGTGATCGGGGTACTCATTTCTGTAATAATCAACTTGAGAAAGTTCTTAAAAGATATGGAGTAACTCATAAAATCTCCACCGCATATCATCCACAAACAAGTGGACAAGTTGAAAATACCAACCGAGCCTTAAAACGTATTCTAGAGAAAACCGTAGGATCAAATCCGAAAGAATGGTCCATTAAATTGGAGGATGCACTCTGGGCTTTTAGAACAGCCTACAAAACTCCAATTGGAACCACACCTTTTAGACTTGTTTATGGAAAAGCGTGTCATCTTCCAGTAGAAATTGAACACAAAGCATTTTGGGCTTTGAAGACATGTAATCTTGATTTACATGAAGCCGGACGTCTACGATTAAGTCAACTAAATGAATTAGAAGAATTAAGACATGAAGCATACGAAAATTCGTTAATCTATAAAGAAAGAACGAAGAAATGGCATGATAAAAGAATCAGAAGTTCAAAAGAATTTAAAGAAGGAGACAGAGTTCTTCTTTTCAATTCACGATTCAAACTATTTCCTGGAAAATTGAAATCAAGATGGTCTGGACCATTCATAGTCAAAAGAGTTTTCCCATACGGAACGATAGAATTAATAAATTCAAATGGGATTGAATTTAAAGTTAATGGTCACAGAGTTAAACATTACATACATGGTCCGATGGAAGTCGACAACGAAGTTAATCACAATTTCGACACCACAGCTAACTAAGTGTGGGGAGAATCAAGTCTTTAAAGGATAATATGTATTTCTGTTAGAGTTAGATTGTCTGTTTTCGTGTAGTTCTCGAAAATGGAACACGTATGGTCTTTCCCTAGCAGACCCTAAAGAACTAGTCTTCTCCCCCCATTCTGAATTTTTATTTTTTTTAGGTTTTTACGAAATGAAGACTGCCTGTGAATTAAACCATGGTCTAATGCTACACGCTTTGATCACTAAAAGAAATAATGATATACTCCCGAGTGAATTAGTATCAGTAATCAGAGAAAGAATGGACGGAGTTAGAAAAGGATCCAGATGCGAAGATAATAAGTTACAATTTGGTAAAGGAAAATCAAAATCCGCAGCGAAAAGAAGAGCACGACACCTAGAACGATGTCACAAATGCGGAAAATGGTCACATGGAGGTAAATGTTCAAATAATCAAACCTATTCAAATACCGAATTTGTTACTTTATGCAGAGACGGACCGTTCATATGTTTAGAAGAAAAGACACTGAATGCTCGAGGTTACGCCTATGCAGCCATGGAAAACCAATTAAACCGACTATCTTATGAATGGAATAGATCATATAACTAAGAAATCTATTTCACAGGTATGTCTGTACAGTTTTTATTTTTATTTTTATTTTTAACCTTTTGATAATAAACGCTAATTTGTTCGCTAAAAAGTATTAAATTGGTATTAAATAAAATTAGGTTTGGCGACCGAAATTATTGATATCATTCAAAAATTTATTACATCACTGCGAAATTTAACGTTTATTCTTAAGGTATAAATATCTTTAATCAATCAACCCAAAATATTTCAAAAATTCGTCATGAGTTAAATTAGGTCTTGGAACCGAAATTTCTTTACCGAAAAGAGGGGCGCATATTTTTGATAATATTTGATTGATTAAAGTGGGATAAAAAGACAAAAAGATTTTTAATTTTATTTTTACCATATTTTTAAAATTAATATTTAAATCTTAAATTAATATTGTAAACTTTGTAAAAACAATAAATTGTAAATATTTGAAAAATTAATATAAGTTTGATATGAATTTATAAATTTTAAAATTAAGTTTGGTGTGAATTTTTAATTTTTAAAATATGAAATTTTAATTTTATGCATTTCAAATTTTAAGTTTGGTGTGAATTTTTAATATTAATTTTGAATTTTATATTTAAGTTGTGTGAATTTAAAAACAAAAAAAAAATTTACTTTATCTCATTAAGTTAAGAATATGATTTTTAAAATTCGTCGTAAGTTGAAGACTAGGTCTTTGAACCGAAATTGCTTTACCCAAGGGAGGGACGAGAACTTTTATTATCATTATTTTTAATCTTATTGATTTAAAGTATGCCAAAAAAATTAAAAAATCCAAAAATCTAAGCTTTTAAAATAATCGCTTGAAAATGACAAAATTTTAAAATTTTGTCGAGGGGCGGACTAGGGCATCGTCCCGAAACGACCTCGTCTTAAAAAGAAACAAAATTTTTAAAATTTTATTAAATTTTATGTTTTAAAAGTATAAGGTTTTTATAAAAAAAAAAAAAAAAAAAAAAAAAAAAAAAAAAATACCAGAAATTACACCCCATGCGAGTCGCATGGGGATAGGCACAAAGTCATGCGACTCGCATGGCTACAAAAAACTGGACAGGATCAATTTATCCAGCGAATCTGCTTCTGTCTCTCACAATACACACACAAACACATACGAAAACCTCCCAAACTCTCTCAATTTTTCACCAATTTTCACCAAATTTCTTGCAAAAAATTCACAATAATCATGCCTAGATTCAGTAGTCTCAACCCCTTCAGGAGAAAGGTAAAGATTTCACCCCTAATCTCTTTAAATTCGAATTTTTGTGTTCTTGAGCTAGAAATTTTATATTTTGATTTTGTTAAATTTAGGTGTAATTAGAGCTAAATTGTTGTTATATTATGCATGTATATCCTAGATAGAAGCTATTTAACATGAATTGAAGCTAAAAACTTCAAATTTTTAAGAATCTAGGGTTTGTGTTCTTGAGTAATTTGGGGCTTTTTGATATAAACAGGTTATGGCCGATTTTTGTCATGAATTGTTGCTAAATTAAGTAGTGTAACATGTTTAGGTAATTAATTGATCCAAACTTTGAGCCTAAACATGTTTTTGAGAATTAAAGTGGACTTTTTAAGTCTAAAAATTCATGAACATGGATAATTTGATATAAAGGCCATTTGAAACTTGTTTCATTGCTAGTAGTGATTATTTTGGCATGTTATTTGAGATAAATGCTTATGAACTTGATGTACATTTTTCGTATATGCTTATTTGACAAAGTGTAGACTTGACAAAAATATGAAAATGAGCACTAGTTTGATTTGAATGCCATGTAACAAGTGTTTAATTGTTATAATAATTATTGTTGACATGTTTAAGAGTTTAAATGTGATAAAACATTGTACACATTTTCGTATGTAAAAGTATATAATTGTTATTTTTAGGAAAATATGTATAAAATGTGTTATGAATTGAACATGTCATCATAATTGTTTCAAGTTATTATTTTGCTAACACTAATGCATATTTGGATGCACAAATTTTGTGTTTAATGTGTTTTGCAGAGAAATACAGATACGGACGGTGCATCATCGTCCAGACAACCAGAGCCCGAACCGAAAATGTTTTATGAACAAGAACAACATATGCAACAAGAAGAAGAAGAACATGAAGAGCAACATATTCCATATCACGATCAAGATCAATTATTCGTGAATCAGTTTCGTCAATTCTCTCCACATCAAATGATTCTGAGCTTAGACATTAATGAAGATCAGTTACACCCAAATCTGAGATTTGATCGATGTTGGATAGAGTATCCAGATTATCAAAAGAACATGCACATTCTCTACTTTAAGGTTGTTGAAATGCCAAGGGCAATTGACTGGGTACCTTTGGAAACAGTTGACCTTGCCGAACCGATTCGGGAATTATTGGTGCAAAGGTATGGTAATTCTCAGTTTAACGATTGGATGCGCCTATTTTCCATTCGTAGAACCATATATAGGGAATGGTGTATAGAATTACTTAGTACTATTAAGTTAAACAGTGATGTTAGGAGGATAGATGATAGAAGCTTTATTAGATTTCTGTTAGGTGGACGCATGTACAGAATGTCCATGATAGATTTAGCCAGGGCCTTACAGATTTACACCCCTGCTGAACTTTTGAGCCCCGACTGTAATAGCCTGATTGCCCAAGGAGAAAGGATAGATAGGGAATTTGATATTAACGCCGTCTGGAGGCGTATGTCCCACTTTAATGAATTTCACGCCAGTGGAAATCATACATACTTAGATATAGACAGAGCTGAACTCCGGGTGATTCATAGATTCTTAGCAAACACAATTACACAAAGGGGTAAGAATAAGGAGAAATTGACCGTAAACGATTTGTTCTACCTCAAGTGTATTAGAGACCCGAGGAGTTTCGTTAACATTCCCTATTGTGTTGGTTATTATCTCGCTAATGTAGTTTCGGGGATGAAATCGGGGAGTATTATAGGTGGTGGTATTTTCATTACTCTCATTGGAGAGTATTTAGGTGTGGATAAGCACCAAGGGGGTCCAATGAACGAAATAGAGGACGAAGGTGAAACTATAAGTTCAAATCTTTATCACGGTGCAAGGGTATTATTGATGAGACGTGGTCGGGTATATCGATACGAGGGACCTCAGCGACAGGTAGAGAGAGGTTCGGATGACGAGATGGAGGAGGCGAACAACATTATAGGAGTTGTTCGGGAGACTGCTCTTGATTTAGGCGTTCGTATAGAGGATGAATACATGACGAACTATGATAGGCATATGCAGTACGAGGCATGGCAACGTCGGAATGACTACGAGCATTCCCGGCAACGAGAGCATGGCCGATGGGATTATCATCAGCGCCAAATTATAAGCCAGTTGCAGCCTGGCGAGATGTATTATCCGACCCGACCCGCATACTATCCCGCACATCAGCCAGAAATGAGACCACCCTATGATTCATATGATTATGACGCAGCATACCAGTTCACCTATAATCAGCCATGGAACCCGGACGCGAACATGAATTGGGATCCATATCCTAATTTTCCTCCTAACCCACCTCCTGATCAGTAGAGATAAGTTGGTAATTTTTATTTTAAACACTTAACATTTTATTATGTTTATGTAATGTTTGATATTCTTATTATTATTGTGTACTAATATTTTTCTTATAGTTTGAAAGTGGGATGCCAAAGTTCCATTTCAAATTGCATGTATGATTATATTTGTATTGTATGTATTCTCTTTTATGCACAAAACAGGGTAAAACAACGCGTTTTCAAAGACTGGCATTAAGTTCAGCAAAAGCAAGTAATTTTGACGACAATGATGCAAAATATATGTGAAATAACAACAAGACGGAATGAACAAATGACGTGCACCATTTATCATTCAGCAAACAAACGCCAATATATTTGGAAACTTTGGTAAAAATTTAATCATTTTCACACAAATCACCCTCAATAATTTAAATTGTTACTGATTTCTTGCAAATGAGGGCATTGCAAGATCTTAAGTGTGGGAAGGGGTTAAATTCTTTCGGATTTTAAAATTTTTATATTAACACTTGGTTACCATTAAAAATACTAGTAAATCAGTAGTTGTATTAGAATCTAGTGCTCTCTGATAAAAAAGAACAGCCCTAGTCTTATATACTAACTACCCAATTCTAGTAAAATTTTTCAAAATTTTCAATTAAATGAACTCAAAATCATGTTTATACATATTTATGAACGATAAAACTAGGTTTTAACACCGAAATTATTGTTACCTCGGAAAGGACATAAATTGAGAAACAAACTAAAATGTTAAAATTCATTTAAAATGGAATAGAGGACGATAAAAAGGAAAATAAAAGCCAAGTGTGGGAAAATTTACCAAGTTATTTTAAACATATGTCACATATATCTGTAACAAATAACTGAAAATACTTTTGCTTTGGACTAAACTAAACTGTTTTACCCGATAAAAGAAAAGAAGAGATGGATCTACACGATGAATCAATTCCATCATTTAAAAGGAAGTAAAGTCTTCCGAAAAAGACACGCGCTTCTTGATTTAGGTCATGAAGTTGTCGTCTAGACCAGCTGTAGGTTGACGAAAAATCTAGAAAAGTCATCTCTAAAATCAGCAGGAAATCCACGGACCTCAGCATCAAACAGGGTCGCCAAGTGGTCAGATTTATCCTAACCATGAGAAGGATTTATCTCGTACAATGGGGGGGCACCGTGCAAATTAGCTTGATAAGACTAATGAATCAAATCCCCAGAAAGGATAATCTCCTTAAAGATCAAAAATCAGCTTTTAAGACTGATATTACTCAATCCTAGAGATTGACCTTAAAGATTGAGAATTCAAACTCATGGAATTCAATGATATCTAAACTCGAGCTTGAACGAGAAAATATTTTGATCAAAAATACAAACCGATTTGTTTTCTGAAAACCCATTTTCAATACGTTCATTACCATTGAACGTAAAATCCTAGGAATTCACCTGGAATTCATTAGGTCACCTGAACTAAATCGGGTGTCAACCGTAAGAACGGTGGTTGCATAGTGGTCAAAGACAGGACCTTGTGCCAGACCGAAAAATTATAAGGGTGAGCTTTACTATTGCTCCTACCAAGGATAGTAATTGCATCCGACACGTTATAGACCATAATCAAAAGCATGTCACGGGACATTGCCTTAAACAGTTGCTTGTTCAACGCTTTCCTTTACAACCGGACGGTAGTTTGCCGAAAGGTAATATACGGGACAAGTAAACTGGACGTGTTGCTTTCCAAATACAAGGTTAGCAAGTGGGTGACACAAAACCGCAAGTTTTGAGCTAAAATTTTCAAATCTGAAACCCACCAAACTCACAAAAATATTTTGCAAACACCGGTAAAGGGTTATTCCGGAAAACTTATCTAGGGTAAAAACTAGATTTCGAAAGATCAAATGTTTTCATAAAGATCCAATTTCCTTAATGGATCTAAATTTTTATAGTCATGTGGGACTGTAAACCATATCATTACTACCATTGTTTATACCGCCGTATAGAAATCACTGATGTACAAAGTGTGAAGAATAAAGAAGTGATTCTAGTATTTCAAGACAATATTGCTTGAGGACAAGCAACGCTCAAGTGTGGGAATATTTGATAATGCTAAAAACGAACATATATTTCATAGCATTATTCCTCAAGAAAGAAAAGATTTTAGTTGGTATTGTTCGATTTACAAGCGATATTCGTTTAAATTTTAAAAAGAGAAGATAAAAGGCAGATTCGACAAATTGAAGACAAAAAGGTCCAAAGAGCTAAAAAGTAAAAGATACAATTAAAAAGGTTCAAAATATTGATGAGGAACGTCTCAAAATGACAAGAGTACAAGTTACAAGACGCAAAGTACACGATATAAAATAATACGCGAAGACGTCCGAAAATCCGGAACCGGGACCTGAGCCAAGAAGAAACGCCCGACGCAACGGACCAAAAATATCTAGTCTACTATGCACAAGAATATAATATAATATA
Source organism: Rutidosis leptorrhynchoides (assembly GCF_046630445.1). Taxonomy (NCBI): domain Eukaryota; kingdom Viridiplantae; phylum Streptophyta; class Magnoliopsida; order Asterales; family Asteraceae; genus Rutidosis; species Rutidosis leptorrhynchoides. Next base: position 2,720,006 of record NC_092337.1, read on the forward strand.
TATATAATTATATATAATTATATATTATATTATATATATTATTATTATTATATTACGTCGGCAAGAAGAAAACAAATCAATTTGGCTGGATCCAGGGTGGCCATGCGACTCGCATGGCCAGAGGCACAAATCCATGCGAGTCGCATGGAGTGAAATTGCTGGTCAGGTCCTATATAAAGCCAGTTTTCTGCCGAGTTTTACACATAATTTTTAATCTCTCTCAATATATACGATATATATATATATAATTTATATTTTAATTTTAATTTTAATTTTAATTCTAATAATAAGGGTATGTTAGCGAATGTTGTAAGGGTGTAAGTCGAAATTCTGTCCGTGTAACGCTACGCTATTTTTAATCATTGTAAGTTATGTTCAACCTTTTTACATTAATGTCTCGTAGCTAAGTTATTATTATGCTTATTTAAAACGAAGTAATCATGATGTTGGGCTAATTACTAAAATTGGGTAATTGGGCTTTGTACCATAATTGGGGTTTGGACAAAAGAACGACACTTGTGAAAATTAGACTATGGGCTATTAATGGGCTTTATATTTGTTTAACTAAATGAAAGTTTGTTAATGTTAATATAAAGATTTACAATTGGGCGTCCCTATAAATTACCATATACACTCGATCGGACACGATGGGCGGGGTATTTATATGTACGAATAATCGTTCATTTAACCGGACACGGGAATGGATTAATAGCCATTAGAATAATTAAAACAGGGGTGAAATTACATTCAAGGGTAATTGGTGTAATTGTTAACAAAGTAGTAAAACCTTGGTTTACACGCAGTCGATAACCTGGTGTATTCATGAAACAAAGTATTAAAACCTTGTTACAATTCGAATCCCCAATTAGTTGGAATATTTAACTTCGGGTATAATAATAATTTGATGAGGACACTCGCACTTTATATTTATGACTGATGGACTGTTATGGACAAAAACCAGACGGACATATTAAATAATCCAGGACAAAGGACAATTAACCCATGGGAATAAAACTAAAATCAACACGTCAAGCATCATGATTACGGAAGTTTAAATAAGCATAATTCTTTTATTTCATATTTAATTTCCTTTATTTTATATTTAATTGCACTTCTAATTATCGCACTTTTATTTATTGTTATTTAATCGCACTTTTAATTATCGTACTTTTTAATTATCGCAATTTTATCGCATTTTTATTATTCGCAATTTCATTATCGTTATTTACTTTACGCTTTAATTTAAGTTTTGTATTTATTTAATATTTTACATTAGGTTTTAACTGCGACTAAAGTTTTAAAATCGACAAACCGGTCATTAAACGGTAAAAACCCCCCTTTATAATAATAATATTACTTATATATATATTTGTATTTTTAATAAAAGTAAACTAATATAGCGTTGAGCTTTGTTTAAAGATTTCCCTGTGGAACGAACCGGACTTACTAAAAACTACACTACTGTACGATTAGGTACACTGCCTATAAGTGTTGTAGCAAGGTTTAAGTATATCCATTCTATAAATAAATAAATATCTTGTGTAAAATTGTATCGTATTTAATAGTATTTCCTGCAAAAAATTAATAGTATTTTATACCCCTTAGCTTTGACATCAGAAAGGTAAGGGAAAGTGATCTTTTCTGGTGGCGTCATTTAATTTTCTATAATCAATACACACACGCCATCCTGTTACAGTTCTAGTAGGAATAAGCTCATTTTTCTCATTTGTAATGACATTCATGCCACCCTTCTTAGGCACGCATTGAACTGGGCTTACCCATGGACTATCAGAGATTGGATAAATTAGACCTGCATCTAGCAGTTTAATAATCTCTTTCTTAACTACATCTTGCATATTAGGATTTAGTCTTCGTTGGCGTTGCACATACGTTTTATGACCTTCTTCCATAAGGATTTTATGTGTGCAATACGAAGGACTTATTCCTTTAATATCATGAATCTTCCATGCAATGGCTGGTTTATGAGCTTTCAACACAGAAATGAGTTGTGATTTCTCATTTTCAGTAAGAGAAGACGATATTATTACAGGTAATTCAGATTCACCATGTAAATAAGCGTATTCCAAATGGTTTGGAAGTGGCTTTAACTCTAATTTCGGAGGTTCTTCTATCGATGATTTGTATCGATATCTGTCTTCTTCTTTTAGCATTTGAATTTCTTCTGTTGTTGGTTCATATCCATTAGCTATAAGTGTAGCTAACATTTCAGCTTCATCAATTGGTTCATTACCTTCTCCTAAAGAACATTCTCCTGTTCCTTGTAATTCTGGAAATTCTTCTAATAATTCTGCATGTGCATTTATAGTTTGAATATAATAACATGTATCATCTGCAGATTGTGGTTGTTGCATTGCTCTATCAACTGAAAAGGTAACACTCTCATCCTCTATACTTAGGGTCAGTTTCTTACCGAACACGTCTATCATTGCTTTAGCCGTGTTTAAGAATGGTCTTCCTAATATGAGAGGAACTTGAGAATCTTCTTCCATGTCCAGAACAACAAAATCTACTGGAAATACTAAAGTACCAACTTTAACTAGCATGTTCTCCATTATCCCTCTAGGATATTTTATTGATCTATCGGCTAGTTGTATGCTTATTCTTGTTGGTTTCAATTCTCCAAGGTCTAGTTTAGTGTATAGTGAATACGGCATTAGATTTATACTAGCACCTAAGTCTGCCAATGCTTCTATTGAACTAAGACTACCCAGAAAACATGGAATTGTGAAACTTCCTGGATCAGATAGTTTTTCTGGTATCTTATTCAACAGCACTGCTGAACAATTAGCATTCATAGTAACAGCCGAGAGTTCTTCCATTTTCTTTCTATTTGAGATTAGATCTTTCAAGAATTTAGCATATCTAGGCATTCCTGAAATTACATCAATGAAAGAAAGATTTACATTTATCTGTTTAAACATATCCAAGAATTTGGATTGCTCGGCTTCAAGTTTCTCTTTCTTCATTTTACTCGGATAAGGAAGTGGTGGTTGATACGGTTTAACATAAGGTTTATCCTTAACTGTGTTATCTTCATTAACCTTTTCAACTACCGGTTCTTTTTCCTTATCTTGATCAGGTTGTGGTTCTTGTGGAGTAGGAATAGTTTCATCAGAAGTTACAGGTATTTTTGGTGGTTTAAGTGTTGTACCACTTCTTGTGGTAATGGCTTTAGGTGTTTCATTCCTGGGGTTAGCATTTGTATCACTAGGTAGACTTCCCGGTTTTCTTTCACCTATTAACCTTGCTAGGTTACTTACTTCTTGTTCCAGATTTTGAATAGAAGCTTGTTGATTTCTAAATGCTTGAGCATTTTGTTCATTGGTTTGTTTCTGAGATGTGAAAAACTCCGTTTGAGTTTCAACTAGCTTCGTCATCATATCTTCTAAATTCGGCTTTTTATCATCGGTTTGTTATGGTGGTTTGTTTTGAAAATTAGGTCTTTGCTGGTTGTAAGTATTATTGGATACTTGTTGATTGCTAGGACCTTGTTGGTTGTTGTATGGAATATTTCGGTTATAATTCTGGTTTTGATTGTAAATTGGTCTTGGCGGTTGATAATTATTCTGATAATTATTTCCAAGCCTTTGGTTTATGTATGAAATATTCTCTCTTTGTTCCATTGTTAATTCAATACTGAGACAATCTTTTGTCAAATGTGGTCCTCCACACTGCTCACAACTAATTCGTATTGAGTGAATATCCTTAGTCATCTTTTCCATTCGTCTTTCCACAGCATCTATCTTTGCGGAAATGGAATCTAAGTCATGGCTAGAATCGGCTCTAGCTGCTTTAGATGATCTAATGATATCTTTTTCTTGGTGCCACTCATGTGAGTGGGAAGCAGTATTATCAATAATTTTGTAAGCATCAGTTTCGGTTTTCTTCATAATAGAACCACCAGCTGCTATATCTATGTCTTTCCTTGTAGTGATGTCGCATCCTTGGTAGAATATTTGTACTATTTGACAGGTGTCTAAACCATGTTGCGGACATCCTCTTAACAACTTTCCATATCTAGTCCACGCCTCATATAGAGTTTCATTTGGTTTCTGTGTAAACGTAACAATTTCTGCTTGAAGTCTTACGGCTTTAGATGCAGGAAAGAATTGTTTAAGAAATTTGCCAACTAAAACATCCCATGTATCAATCGCCCCTTCAGGTAACGATTCTAACCAATCTTTGGCTTCTCCCTTTAAAGTCCAGGGAAATAACATGAGATATATCTGTTCATCCTCCACTTCTCGGATTTTAAATAGTGTGCAGATCCTATTAAAGGTACGTAGATGTTCATTTGGATCTTCCTTCGGCGCACCACTAAATTGGCATTGATTAGTCACCATGTGTAGAATTTGTCCTTTGATTTCATAATCTGGCGCATTAATGTCTGGATGAGTAATTGCGTGACCTTGGCCAGTGCGTTTAGCTCTCATTCGGTCTTCCATACTTAAAGGTTCCAGATTCTCCATAATTGAATTTGTTGAATCGGTATCACTAGATGATTCTGATTTAATGGTTCGTTCCTCAACAATCTCTGTGTGAATGATTGGTGGCTCCGGAGGAAAGTTTAATGGTTCAGGATCTACGAACCGTTCCTGAATATTCTCCGGATTCTCAATTGTGAGGTCGGGTTCAAAAAATGGATTATCGGAAATTTGAACTGAAGTACTTGGTCTACTGGATGACGATTCTAAAGAAAAATCAACGGCGGTTATATTTGCTAAATGTCTTGATCTAGTTACAGGTGGTGAACGTACAAAAGGTGGTGAACGTCTTGCTCGGTGCATTCACTGAATATCCTATTAGTTTTAAAAAGGAAAGAAAAATTATAATAAGTTATCCAATCAATAGACTTTTCTGATTTTGCCCACGTTTCGAATAGCCAAAAGATGCAGCAGAGGGGCAGGATTCGTTTGGTCTCAATATAATTGAGGACTGTTTGGCTACAATAACCCGGTCCACGTACAAATCCAACTATTACTACGAACCAGAAAATTTTGATGTCTATCAATTTAACCACTCAAAATAAATTTTCGTAATTTTAAGAAATTTAGATAAGAAGTAGAATAAAAATCTATGTCCTAAAACTAGAATAGCGAGAAATAAGAAAGAAAAAGAGTTCGTCGAAAAAGGTAGAAAAAGAAAAATGGTTGAAAAAATAAAAGGTGACGGAAAAATAAAAGAAACTTATAAAAACTTAAAAATACTTGACTAACCTAACCTTATTACTACAACTAACTTAAAATTATAATCGCAAATTGAAATTACTAATTGGAATGATAATTGATACATAGGTAAAAGTCGTCTAAAAATATTAAAGCTTACAAGAAAAACTAAATCCCAAATGGAAATAACTTAAAAAGAAACTAAAACTTAAAAAGGCGTCGCAAAATTCTAAAGCACCTAAATCTTAGTCTAAAGAAAAAGCACTTAAGGAATTTTACGGCAAAGCCTAAAAATCTAGGAGTAAAAATGACTATGGCAAAAACTAAGTTTAAAATTAAATATGAGCGAAAAAATACAAATATTACGCTACAACGATTAAAAAGGGACAAAATATAAAAATATACAAAAAGTTGTAAAAAGTACAATTTTTATAAAAATATTATTTTTATATTATTTATTTTATTAAACTATTAATTTTACAATTTAATTAAACTAATTTAACTAAAATATAAATTAAATAAAACTTAAATTAAAAATAAACTTAATTATAATAATAATAATAATTAGGGTTAATAATAATAATAATTAATAATAATCCGTAATAAATGCAGGATTAGGGCTTCCTGTTCGTGTGTCAGGTCCCCTCCGCGACTTGCGGTATTCAAAGCTTCAAACCCCGCGACTCGCGGGGTTCAGAAATTCAGATGACAGGTTTAATCTTCGACGCGTTTTTCTTTATTTATTTATTTATTTTTTTTTTTCTGTTTTTATATAAATAAAAGATATTTAAATAAAACTTATATTTTTATAAACTAAAATAAAAATAAAGAAACTTATAAAACTTAAATATTTAACAAAATCTTAAAAATACTTATATTTTTGTTTTTCTTTTTATATTTTCGAATATTTAAAACGTTTTTTTTTTTTATATTAGCGTTGCGCTTCCGGCGTTTAGAAAGTTCCCCGGTAGCGGCGCCAAAAATACTTGATGCGGTAGCGGAGTGGTATAAAATACTATTAAATTTTTGCAGGAAATACTATTAAATACGATACAATTTTACACAAGATATTTATTTATTTATAGAATGGATATACTTAAACCTTGCTACAACACTTATAGGCAGTGTACCTAATCGTACAGTAGTGTAGTTTTTAGTAAGTCCGGTTCGTTCCACAGGGAAAATCTTTAAACAAAGCTTAACGCTATATTAGTTTACTTTTATAAAAATACAAATATATATATAAGTAATATTATTATTATAAAGGGGGGTTTTTACCGTTTAATGACCGGTTTATCGATTTTAAAACTTTAGTCGCAGTTAAAACCAAATGTAAAATATTAAAAATGAATACAAGACTTAAATTAAAGCATAAAGTAAATAACGATAATGAAATTGCGAATAATAAAAATGCGATAAAATAAACTTGCGATAATTAAAAAGTATGATAATTAAAAGTGCAATTAAATACAATAATAATAAAAATGCGATATTTAGAAGTGCAATTAAATATAAAATAAAGGAAATTAAATATGAAATAAAAGAATTATGCTTATTTAAACTTCCGTAATCATGATGTTTGACGTGTTGATTTTTGTTTTATGCCCATGGGTTAATTGTCCTTTGTCCTGGATTATTTAATATGTCCGTCTGGTTTTTGTCCATAACAGTCCATCAGTCATAAATATAAAATGCGAGTGTCCTCGTCAAATTATCCTTATACCCGAAGTTAAATATTCCAACTAATTGGGGACTTAAACTGTAACAATATTTTAATACTTTGTTTAATAATTACACCAGGAGGTCGACTGAGTGTAACCCAAGGTTTTAATATTTTGTTATCAATTATACCAAGTGTCCTTGTACATAATTTTACCCATGTTTTAATTATTCTAGTGGCTATTAATCCATTCCCGTGTCCGGTTAAATGAACGATTATTTGTACATATAAATACCCCGCCCATCGTGTCCGATTGAGTGTATATGGTAATTTATAGGGACGCCCAATTGTAAATCTTTATATTAACATTAACAAACTATCATTTAGTTAAACAAATATAAAGCCCATTAATAGCCCATAGTCTAATTTCCACAAGTGTCGTTCTTTTGTCCAAACCCCAATTATGGTACAAAGCCCAATTACCCAATTTTAGTAATTAGCCCAACATCATGATTACTTCGTTTTAAATAAGCATAATAATAACTTAGCTACGAGACATTAATGTAAAAAGGTTGAACATAACTTACAATGATTAAAAATAGCGTAGCGTTACACGGACAGAATTTCGACTTACACCCTTACAATATTCGCTAACATACCCTTATTATTAGAATTATAATTAAAATTAAAATTAAAATATAAATTATAAATATAAATATATCGTATGAATGAGGAGAAAAAAAGATGATGAAAATGATCAGATTTCGGTTTGCTTTATAGGGAGTTTCAAAACTGGGGGCTCCGCGACTCGCGGCCTTTTTGGCCTTCAAACTCCGCGAGTCTCGGAGTTTACTTTTACAGCTCAGAGGAGTTTGGCTCTTTGTTTACCGACGGTTTAAATATAAATATAATATATTAAATAATTATAAGAATTATTTAAATATTATATTATATTTATGTGCATAGTTGACTTGTAATTTTTAGTCCGTTGCGTCGAGCGTTGAGAGTTGACTCTGGTCCCGGTTTCGGATTTTCGAACGTCCTTGCGTACAATTTTATATTTTGTACTTTGCGTTTTGAATCTTGTACTCTTGTAATTTCGAGACGTTTCTTATCAATAATTGGAACCTCTTTGATTGTCTTTTGTACTTTTGAGCTTTTTGGTCGTTTGCGTCTTCAATTCGTCGAATCTGTCTTTTGTCTTCACCTTTTATTATTTAAACGAATATCACTTGTAAATAGAACAATTGCAACTAAAAGCTTGTCTTTCTTGAGGAATAATGCTATGAAATATATGTTCGTTTTTAGCATTATCACATATATATGTCATCGTATAGTTTTTACAAGTTTTAACGTTCGTGAATCACCGGTCAACTTGGGTGGTCAATTGTCTATATGAAACCTATTTCAATTAATCAAGTCTTAAAAAGTTTGATTGCTTAACATGTTGGAAACACTTAATCATATAAATAACAATTTCATTTGATATATATATAAACATGGAAAAGTTCAGGTCACTACAGTACCTACCCGTTAAATAAATTTCGTCCCGAAATTTTAAGCAGTTGAAGGTGTTGACGTATCTTCTAGAAATAAATGCGGGTATTTCTTCTTCATCTGATCTTCACACTCCCAGGTCAACTCGGGTCCTCTACGAGCATTCCATCGAACCTTATGAAATGTCCCGTTCTTATTGATTAAAAACGTTCCATATTAATTGATTTCGTTGCGAGGTTTTGACCTCTATATGAGACGTTTTTCAAAGACTGCATTCATTTTAAAACAAGCCATAACCTTTATTTCATCAATAAAGGTTTAAAAACTTTACGTAGATTATCAAATAATGATAATCAAAATTATCCTGTTTACACACGACCATTACATAATGGTTTACAATACAAATATGTTACAACAAAATAAGTTTCTTGAATGCAGTTTTTACACAATATCATACAAGCATGGACTCCAAATCTCGTCCTTATTTAAGTATGCGATAGCGGAAGCTCTTAATAATCACCTGAGAATAAACATGCTTAAAACGTCAACAAAAATGTTGGTGAGTTATAGGTTTAACCTATATATATCAAATCATAATAATAGACCACAAGATTTCATATTTCAATACACATCCCATACATAGAGATAAAAATCATTCATATGGTGAACACCTGGTAACCGACATTAACAAGATGCATATATAAGAATATCCCCATCATTCCGGGACACCCTTCGGATATGATATAAAATTCGAAGTACTAAAGCATCTGGTACTTTGGATGGGGTGTGTTAGGCCCAATAGATCTATCTTTAGGATTCGCGTCAATTAGTTTATCTGTTCCCTAATTCTTAGATTACCAGACTTAATAAAAAGGGGCATATTCGATTTCGATAATTCAACCATAGAATGTAGTTTCACGTACTTGTGTCTATTTTGTAAATCATTTATAAAACCTGCATGTATTCTCATCCCAAAAATATTAGATTTTAAAAGTGGGACTATAACTCACTTTCACATATTTTTACTTTGTCGGGAAGTAAGACTTGGCCACTGGTTGATTCACGAACCTATAACAATATATACATATATATCAAAGTATGTTCAAAATATATTTACAACACTTTTAATATATTTTGATGTTTTAAGTTTATTAAGTCAGTTGTCCTCGTTAGTAACCTACAACTAGTTGTCCACAGTTAGATGTACAGAAATAAATCAATAAATATTATCTTGAATCAATCCACGACCCAGTGTATACGTATCTCAGTATTGATCACAACTCAAACTATATATATTTTGGAATCAACCTCAACCCTGTATAGCTAACTCCAACATTCACATATAGAGTGTCTATGGTTGTTCCGAAATATATGTAGATGTGTCGACATGATAGGTCGAAACATTGTATACGTGTCTATGGTATCTCAAGATTACATAATATACAATACAAGTTGATTAAGTTATGGTTGGAATAGATTTGTTACCAATTTTCACGTAGCTAAAATGAGAAAAATTATCCAATCTTGTTTTACCCATAACTTCTTCATTTTAAATCCGTTTTGAGTGAATCAAATTGCTATGGTTTCATATTGAACTCTTTTTATGAATATAAACAGAAAAAGTATAGGTTTATAGTCGGAAAAATAAGTTACAAGTCGTTTTTGTAAAGGTAGTCATTTCAGTCGAAAGAACGACGTCTAGATGACCATTTTAGAAAACATAATTCCACTTTGAGTTTAACCATAATTTTTGGATATAGTTTCATGTTCATAATAAAAATCATTTTCTCAGAATAACAACTTTTAAATCAAAGTTTATCATAGTTTTTAATTAACTAACCCAAAACAGCCCGCGGTGTTACTACGACGGCGTAAATCCGGTTTTACGGTGTTTTTCGTGTTTCCAGGTTTTAAATCATTAAGTTAGCATATCATATAGATATGGAACATGTGTTTATTTGATTTTAAAAGTCAAGTTAGAAGGATTAACTTTTGTTTGCGAACAAGTTTAGAATTAACTAAACTATGTTCTAGTGATTACAAGTTTAAACCTTCGAATAAGATAGCTTTATATGTATGAATTGAATGATGTTATGAACATCTTACTACCTTAAGTTCCTTGTATAAACCTACTGGAAAAGTGAAAAATGGATCTAGCTTCAACAGATCCTTGGATGGCTCGAAGTTCTTGAAGCAGAATCATGACACGAAAACAAGTTCAAGTAAGATCATCACTTGAAATAAGATTGTTATAGTTATAGAAATTGAACCAAAGTTTGAATATGATTATTACCTTGTATTAGAATGATAACCTACTGTAAGAAACAAAGATTTCTTGAGGTTGGATGATCACCTTACAAGATTGGAAGTGAGCTAGCAAACTTGAAAGTATTCTTGATTTTATGTAACTAGAACTTGTAGAATTTATGAAGAACACTTAGAACTTGAAGATAGAACTTGAGAGAGATTAATTAGATGAAGAAAATTGAAGAATGAAAGTGTTTGTAGGTGTTTTTGGTCGTTGGTGTATGGATTAGATATAAAGGATATGTAATTTTGTTTTCATGTAAATAAGTCATGAATGATTACTCATATTTTTGTAATTTTATGAGATATTTCATGCTAGTTGCCAAATGATGGTTCCCACATGTGTTAGGTGACTCACATGGGCTGCTAAGAGCTGATAATTGGAGTGTATATACCAATAGTACATACATCTAAAAGCTGTGTATTGTACGAGTACGAATACGGGTGCATACGAGTAGAATTGTTGATGAAACTGAACGAGGATGTAATTGTAAGCATTTTTGTTAAGTAGAAGTATTTTGATAAGTGTATTGAAGTCTTTCAAAAGTGTATAAATACATATTAAAACACTACATGTATATACATTTTAACTGATTCGTTAAGTCATCGTTAGTCGTTACATGTAAGTGTTGTTTTGAAACATTTAGGTTAACAATCTTGTTAAATGTTGTTAACCCAATGTTTATAATATCAAATTAGATTTTAAATTATTATATTATCATGATATTATCATGTATGAATATCTCTTAATATGATATATATATATATATATACATTAAATGTCTTTACAACGATAATCGTTACATATATGTCTCGTTTAAAAATCATTAAGTTAGTAGTCTTGTTTTTACATATGTAGTTCATTGTAAATATACTTAATGATATGTTTACTTATCATAGTATCATGTTAACTATATATATATCCAAATATATGTCATCATATAGTTTTTACAAGTTTTAACGTTCGTGAATCACAGGTCAACTTGGGTGGTCAATTGTCTATATGAAACATATTTCAATTAATCAAGACTTAAGAAGTTTGATTGCTTAACATGTTGGAAACATTTAATCATGTAAATATCAATCTCAATTAATATATATAAACATGGAAAAGTTCGGGTCACTACAGTACCTACCCGTTAAATAAATTTCGTCCCGAAATTTTAAGCTGTTGAAGGTGTTGACGAATCTTCTGGAAATAGATGCGGGTATTTCTTCTTCATCTGATCTTCATGCTCCCAGGTGAACTCGGGTCCTCTACGAGCATTCCATCGAACCTTAACAATCGGTATCTTGTTTTGTTTAAGTCTCTTAACCTCACGATCCATTATTTCGACGGGTTCTTCAATGAATTGAAGTTTTTCATTGATTTGGATTTCGTCCAACGGAATAGTGAGATCTTCTTTAGCAAAACATTTCTTCAAATTTGAGACGTGAAAAGTGTTATGTACAGCCGCGAGTTGTTGAGGTAACTCAAGTCGTTAAGCTACTGGTCCGACACGATCAATAATCTTGAATGGTCCAATATACCTTGGATTTAATTTCCCTTGTTTACCAAATCGAACGACGCCTTTCCAAGGTGCAACTTTAAGCATGACCATCTCTCCAATTTCAAATTCTATATCTTTTCTTTTAATGTCAGTGTAGCTCTTTTGTCGACTTTGGGCGGTTTTCAACCGTTGTTGAATTTGGATGATCTTCTCGGTAGTTTCTTGTATAATCTCCGGACCCGTAATCTATCTATCCCCCACTTCACTCCAACAAATCGAAGACCTGCACTTTCTACCATAAAGTGCTTCAAACGGCGCCATCTCAATGCTTGAATGGTAGATGTTGTTGTAGGAAAATTCTGCTAACGGTAGATGTCGATCCCAACTGTTTCCGAAATCAATAACACATGCTCGTAGCATGTCTTCAAGCGTTTGTATCATCCTTTCGCTCTACCCATCAGTTTGTGGATGATAGGCAGTACTCATGTCTAGACGAGTTCCTAATGCTTGCTGTAATGTCTGCCAAAATCTTGAAATAAATCTGCCATCCCTATCAGAGATAATAGAGATTGGTATTCCATGTCTGGAGTTGACTTCCTTCAAATACAGTCGTGCTAACTTCTCCATCTTGTCATCTTCTCTTATTGGCAAGAAGTGTGCGGATTTGGTGAGACGATCAACTATTACCCAAATAGTATCAAAACCACTTGCAGTCCTTGAAAATTTAGTGATGAAATCCATGGTAATGTTTTCCCATTTCTATTCCGGGATTTCGGATTGTTGAAGTAGACCTGATGGTTTCTGATGCTCAGCTTTGACCTTAGAACACGTCAAACATTCTCCTACGTTCTTGAGATCCTTGTACATCTTCCCCGTTCCAGGATGTATTGAGTATCTGGTTTTATGAGCTTCTCTAAGTACCATTTCTCTCATATCTCCAAATTTTGGTACCCAAATCCTTTCAGCCCTATACCGGGTTCCGTCTTCCCGAATATTAAGATGCTTCTCCGATCCTTTGGGTATTTCATCCTTTAAATTCCCTCTTTTAAAACTCCTTGTTGCGCCTCCTTTATTTGAGTAGTAAGGTTATTATGAATCATTATATTCATAGATTTTACTCGAATGGGTTCTCTGTCCTTCCTGCTCAAGGCATCGGCTACCACATTTGCCTTCCCCGGGTGGTAACGAATCTCAAAGTCGTAATCATTCAATAATTCAATCCACCTACGCTGCCTTATATTCAGTTGTTTCTGATTAAATATGTGTTGAAGACTTTTGTGGTCGGTATATATAATACTTTTGACCCCATATAAGTAGTGCCTCCAAGTCTTTAATGCAAAAACAACCGCGCCTAATTCCAAATCATGCGTCGTATAATTTTGTTCGTGAATCTTCAATTGTCTAGAAGCATAAGCAATCACCTTCGTTCGTTGCATTAATACACAACCGAGACCTTGCTTTGATGCGTCACAATAAATCAAAAAATCATCATTCCCTTCAGGCAATGACAATATAGGTGCCGTAGTTAGCTTTTTCTTCAATAACTGAAACGTTTTCTCTTGTTCATCATTCCATTCAAATTTCTTCCCTTTATGCGTTAATGCAGTCAAGGGTTTTGCTATTCTGGAAAAGTCTTGGATGAACCTTCTGTAGTAACCAGCTAGTCCTAAAAATTGGCGTATGTGTTTCGGAGTTTTTGGGTTTCCCACTTTTCAACAGTTTCTATCTTTGCCGGATCCACCTTAATACCTTCTTTGTTCACTATGTGATCGAGGAATTGAACTTCTTCCAACCAAAATGCACACTTTGAAAACTTAGCGTACAATTCTTCCTTCCTCAATACTTCTAACACCTTTCTCAAATGTTCACCGTGTTCTTGGTCATTCTTTGAGTAAATAAGTATGTCATCAATGAAAACAATGACAAACTTGTCAAGGTATGGTCCACACACTTGGTTCATAAGGTCCATGAACACAGCTGGTGCATTAGTTAAACCAAACGGCATGACCATAAACTCGTAATGACCGTAACGTGTTCTGAAAGCAGTCTTTGGAATATCAACTTCTTTCACCCGCATTTGATGATACCCGGAACGTAAGTCAATCTTTGAATAAACAGACGAGCCTTGTAGTTGATCAAATAAGTCGTCGATTCTCGGTAGTGGGTAGCGGTTCTTGATGGTAAGTTTGTTCAACTCTCGGTAGTCGATACACAACCTGAATGTACCATCTTTCTTCTTGACAAACAAAACAGGAGCTCCCCACGGTGATGTGCTTGGTCGAATGAAACCACGCTCTAAAAGTTCTTGTAATTGGCTTTGCAGTTCTTTCATCTCGCTGGGTGCGAGTCTGTAAGGAGCATGAGCTATTGGTGCAGCTCCTGGTACAAGATCTATTTGAAATTCAACGGATCGATGTGGGGGTAATCCCGGTAATTCTTTCGGAAATACATCGAGAAATTTTTTTGCGACGGGAACATCATTGATGCTCTTTTCTTCAGTTTATACTTTCTCGACGTGTGCTAGAACAGCATAGCAACCTTTTCTTATTAGTTTTTGTGCCTTCAGGTTACTAATAAGATTTAACTTTGCGTTGCTCTTTTCTCCGTACACCATTAAGGGTTTTTCTTTTTCTCGTATAATGCGAATTGCATTTTTGTAACAAACGATCTCTGCTTTCACTTCTTTCAACCAGTCCATACCGATTATCACATCAAAACTCCCTAACTCTACTGGTATCAAATCAATCTTAAATGTTTCGCTAACCAGTTTAATTTCTCGATTCCGACATATATTATCTGCTGAAATTTATTTACCATTTGCTAATTCGAGTAAAAATTTACTATCCAAAGGCGTCAATGGACAACTTAATTTAGCACAAAAATCTCTACTCATATAGCTTCTATCCGTACCCGAATCAAATAAAACGTAAGCAGATTTATTGTCAATAAGAAACGTACCCGTAACAAGCTCCGGGTCTTCCTGTGCCTCTGCCGCATTAATATTGAAAACTCTTCCGCGGCCTTGTCCATTCGTGTTCTCCTGGTTCGGGCAATTTCTAATAATGTGGCCCGGTTTTCCACATTTATAACAAACTACATTGGCATAACTTGCTCCGACACTACTTGCTCCGCCATTACTCATTCCGACACCATTTGTTCCTTTCGTTCTATTAACCCCTGGTCCGTAGACCTCACACTTCGCCGTGCTATGACCATTTCTTTTACACTTGTTGCAAAATTTGGTGCAGAACCCCGAGTGATACTTTTCACACCTTTAGCATAGCTGCTTCTGATTGTTGTTGTTGTTGCGGTTATTATTGTTATTGGGATGATTGTTGTAGTTGCTGTTGTTGTTGTTGTTATTGTTGGGCCATTTGTTGTAGTTGCGATTGATGTTGCGATTGTTGGGATAATTGTTACGATTATTGTTGTAATTGCTGTTGTTGTTGTATTGGTGATTCTTATCACCGTTTTCCTCCCACTTTCTTTTGACTTGCTTCACATTGGCCTCTTCAGCAGTCTGTTCTTTAATTCTTTCTTCAATATAAATCACTAGTTTGTGAGCCATTCTACATGCCTGTTGTATGGAGGTGGGCTCGTGTGAACTTATATCTTTTTGGATTCTTTCCGGTAATCCTTTCACAAACGCGTTGATCTTCTCTTCCTCATCTTCGAATGCTCCTGGACACAATAGGCACAATTCTGTGAATCGTCTTTCGTACGTGGTAATATCAAATCATTGGGTTCGTAACCCTCTAAGTTCTGTCTTGAGCTTATTGACCTCGGTTCTGGGACGGTACTTCTCGTTCATCAAGTGCTTGAATGCTGACCATGGTAGTGCGTATGCATCGTCTTGTCCCACTTGCTCTAGATAGGTATTCCACCATGTTAACGCAGAACCTGTGAAGGTATGCGTAGCGTACTTCACTTTGTCCTCTTCAGTACACTTACTTATGGCAAACACCGATTCGACCTTCTCGGTCCACCGTTTCAATCCGATCGGTCCTTCGGTTCCATCAAATTCCAAAGGTTTGCAGGCAGTGAATTCTTTGTAGGTGCATCCTACACGATTTCTTGTATTGCTAGATCCAAGGTTATTGTTGGTATGTAGCACAGCCTGTACTACGGCTATGTTTGAAGCTAGAAAAGTACGGAATTGCTCTTCATTCATATTCACGGTGTGTCGAGTAGTCGGTGCCATTTCCTTCAAAATAGTCAAATGGAACAAGTTAATCATACAGAATATTAAGAGTAGTTAATAGTATTTCGTAGCATAATATGAACTCATTTATAAAAGCTTTTTCTTCATATTAGCGTTTTATAAGTTTAAATTCGGGTAGTACCTACCCGTTAAGTTCATACTTAGTAGCTAATATACAATTCAACTACTACAATTCTATATGAAAAACTGATTATAATAATATTTCGCGTTCAAACTTTTATACAATATTTTACAAACTTACAATACCGCTTATTTTACATAAAGCATGAAATATAGCACACAATAACTTTGATACAAGATAATTGTGAAGATAATTCTAGCTAGTACATAAGTCGTTCAGCAAAGGCAATAAAGACACGTAATTCATACGTCCAGAAACAAGTCATGCATTCTGGTTTTACTAGGACTACTTCCCATCCTTGGTCTTGTGGAACATAACCGTTATGGCCGTTGATAAGACAGCGTGTTGTAACGTCGTCAAAGGGACGAGGGTTACGTAATGTCCAACAGTCCCGTAACAATCTAAAAACCTCATTTCTTACCCCAATTACCGACTCCGTCACTTGTGGGAAAGTTTTGTTTAATAGTTGTAGCCCGATGTTCTTGTTCTCACTTTGGTGAGAAGCGAACATTACTAATCCGTAAGCATAACATGCTTCTTTATGTTGCATGTTAGCCGCTTTTTCTAAATCACGAAGTCCAATATTTGGATATATTGAGTCAAAATAATTTCTTAACCCATTGCCTAAAATAGCATTTGGGTTCCCCGCAATATATGTGTCAAAGTAAACACATCGTAACTTATGGATTTTCCAATGTGATATCCCCCATCTTTCGAACGAAAGCCTTTTATAAACCAAGGCATTCTTGGAACGTTCTTCGAATGTCTTACAAACTGATCTCGCCTTAAATAGTTGTGCCGAAGAATTCTGACCGACTCTAGACAAGATTTCATCAATCATGTCTCCGGGTAGGTCTCTTAAAATATTGGGTTGTCTATCCATTTTGTGTTTTTATACTGTAAAATAGACAAGAGTTAGATTCATAAAAAAATATACTTATTAATACAAGCAATTTTTACATATATCATAAAGCATAAGCACACTATATTACATATATTACACCACACGAATACAACTATCTTATTCTGACTCGCTTGTTTCTTCTTCTTCGGTTTTGGTTCGTTTTGCCAAGTTTCTAGGGATATATGATGTTCCCCTAATACGAGCTGTCGTTTTCCACATTGGTTTAGAAAAACCTGGTGGTTTAGAGGTTCCCGGGTCATTGTTACAACTTAAGGACTTCGGGGGTTGACGATACATATAAAGTTCATCGGGGTTGGAATTAGATTTCTCTATTTTTATGCCATTTCCCTTATTATTTTCTTTTGCCTTTTTAAATTCAGTTGGGGTAATTTCTATAACATCATCGGAATTCTCGTCGGAATCCGATTCATCGGAGAATTAGTAATCCTCCCAATATTTTGCTTCCTTGGCGGAAACACCATTGACCATAATTAACCTTGGTCGGTTGGTTGAGGATTTTCTTTTACTTAACCGTTTTATTATTTCCCCCACCGGTTCTATTTCTTCATTCGGTTCCGATTCTTCTTCCGGTTCCGATTCTTCTTCCGGTTCCGACTCTTCTTCCGGTTCCTCTTCGGGAACTTGTGAATCAGTCCAATATATATTTGACTCTTCATTATTATTAGGTGAGTCAATGGGATTTGTGCTAGAGGTAGACATCTATCACACAATGTCAAACATGTTAAGAGATTAATATATCACATAATATTCACATGTTAAAAATATATAGTTTCCAACAAAATTTGTTAAGCAATCATTTTTCAAGTAAACACGGTCGAAGTCCAGACTCACTAATGCATCCTAACAAACTCGATAAGACACACTAATGCAAATTTTCTGGTTCTCTAAGACCAACGCTCGGATACCAACTGAAATGTCCCGTTCTTATTGATTAAAAACATTCCATATTAATTGATTTCGTTGCGAGGTTTTGACCTCTATATGAGATGTTTTTCAAAGACTGCATTCATTTTAAAACAAACCATAACCTTTATTTCATCAATAAAGGTTTAAAAAACTTTACGTAGATTATCAAATAATGATAATCTAAATTATCCTGTTTACACACGACCATTACATAATGGTTTACAATACAAATATGTTACAACAAAATAAGTTTCTTGAATGCAGTTTTTACACAATATCATACAAGCATGGACTCCAAATCTCATCCTTATTTAAGTATGCGATAGCGGAAGCTCTTAATAATCACCTGAAAATAAACATGCTTAAAACGTCAACAAAAATGTTGGTGAGTTATAGGTTTAACCTATATATATCAAATCATAATAATAGACCACAAGATTTCATATTTCAATAC
Source organism: Rutidosis leptorrhynchoides (assembly GCF_046630445.1). Lineage (NCBI taxonomy): Eukaryota > Viridiplantae > Streptophyta > Magnoliopsida > Asterales > Asteraceae > Rutidosis > Rutidosis leptorrhynchoides. Next base: position 2,738,774 of record NC_092337.1, read on the forward strand.
ACATCCCATACATAGAGATAAAAATCATTCATATGGTGAACACCTGGTAACCGACATTAACAAGATGCATATATAAGAATATCCCCATCATTCCGGGACACCCTTCGGATATGATATAAAATTCGAAGTACTAAAGCATCCGGTACTTTGGATGGGGTGTGTTAGGCCCAATAGATCTATCTTTAGGATTCGCGTCAATTAGGGTGTCTGTTCCCTAATTATTAGATTACCAGACTTAATAAAAAGGGACATATTCGATTTCGATAATTCAACCATAGAATGTAGTTTCACGTACTTGTGTCTATTTTGTAAATCATTTATAAAACCTGCATGTATTCTCATCCCAAAAATATTAGATTTTAAAAGTGGGATTATAACTCACTTTCACAGATTTTTACTTCGTCGGGAAGTAAGACTTGGACACTGGTTGATTCACGAACCTATAACAATATATACATATATATCAAAGTATGTTCAAAATATATTTACAACACTTTTAATATATTTTGATGTTTTAAGTTTATTAAGTCAGCTGTCCTCGTTAGTAACCTACAACTACTTGTCCACAGTTAGATGTACAAAAATAAATCGATAAATATTATCTTGAATCAATCCACGACCCAGTGTATACGTATCTCAGTATTGATCACAACTCAAACTATATATATTTTGGAATCAACCTCAACCCTGTATAGCTAACTCCAACATTCACATATAGAGTGTCTATGGTTGTTCCGAAATATATGTAGATGTGTCGACATGATAGGTCGAAACATTGTATACTTGTCTATGGTATCTCAAGATTACATAATAAACAATACAAGTTGATTAAGTTATGGTTGGAATAGATTTGTTACCAATTTTCACGTAGCTAAAATGAGAAAAATTATCCAATCTTGTTTTACCCATAACTTCTTCATTTTAAATCCGTTTTGAGTGAATCAAATTGCTATGGTTTCATATTGAACTCTGTTTTATGAATCTAAACAGAAAACGTATAGGTTTATAGTCTGAAAAATAAGTTACAAGTCATTTTTGTAAAGGTAGTCATTTCAGTCGAAAGAACGACGTCTAGATGACCATTTTAGAAAACATACTCCCACTTTGAGTTTAACCATAATTTTTGGATATAGTTTCATGTTCATAATAAAAATCATTTTCTCAGAATAACAACTTTTAAATCAAAGTTTATCATAGTTTTTAATTAACTAACCCAAAACAGCCCGCGGTGTTACTACGACGGCGTAAATCCGGTTTTACGGTGTTTTTCGTGTTTCCATGTTTTAAATCATTAAGTTAGCATATCATATAGAAATAGAACATGTGTTTAGTTGATTTTAAAAGTCAAGTTAAAAGGATTAACTTTTCTTTGCGAACAAGTTTAGAATTAACTAAACTATGTTCTAGTGATTACAAGTTTAAACCTTCGAATAAGATAGCTTTATATGTATGAATCGAATGATGTTATGAACATCATTACTACCTTAAGTTCCTTGGATAAACCTACTAGAAAAGAGAAAAATGGATCTAGCTTCAACGGATCCTTGGATGGCTCGAAGTTCTTGAAGCAGAATCATGACACGAAAACAAACAAGTTCAAGTAAGATCATCACTTGAAATAAGATTGTTATAGTTATAGAAATTGAACCAAAGTTTGAATATGATTATTACCTTGTATTAGAATGATAACCTACTGTAAGAAATAAATATTTCTTGAGGTTGGATGATCACCTTACAAGATTGGAAGTGAGCTAGCAAACTTGAAAGTATTCTTGATTTTATGTAACTAGAACTTGTAGAATTTATGAAGAACACTTAGAACTTGAAGATAGAACTTGAGAGAGATCAATTAGATGAAGAAAATTGAAGAATGAAAGTGTTTGTAGGTGTTTTTGGTCGTTGGTTTATGGATTAGATATAAAGGATATGTAATTTTGTTTTCATGTAAATAAGTCATGAATGATTACTCATATTTTTATAATTTTATGAGATATTTCATGTTAGTTGCCAAATGATGGTTCCCACATGTGTTAGGTGACTCACATGGGCTGCTAAGAGCTGATCATTGGAGTGTATATACCAATAGTACATACATCTAAAAGCTGTGTATTGTACGAGTACGAATACGGGTGCATACGAGTAGAATTGTTGATGAAACTGAACGAGGATGTAATTGTACGCATTTTTGTTAAGTAGAAGTATTTTGATAAGTGTATTGAAGTCTTTCAAAAGTGTATAAATACATATTAAAACACTACATGTATATATATTTTAACTGAGTCGTTAAGTCATCGTTAGTCGTTACATGTAAGTGTTGTTTTGAAACCTTTAGGTTAACGATCTTGTTAAATGTTGTTAACCCAATGTTTATAATATCAAATGAGATTTTAAATTATTATATTATCATGATATTATCATGTATGAATATCTCTTAATATGATATATATACATTAAATGTCTTTACAACGATAATCGTTACATATATGTCTCGTTTAAAAATCATTAAGTTAGTAGTCTTGTTTTTACATATGTAGTTCATTGTTAATATACTTAATGATATGTTTACTTATCATAGTATCATGTTAACTATATATATATCCATATATATGTCATCATATAGTTTTTACAAGTTTTAACGTTCGTGAATCACAGGTCAACTTGGGTGGTCAATTGTCTATATGAAACATATTTCAATTAATCAAGTCTTAAGAAGTTTGATTGCTTAACATGTTGGAAACATTTAATCATGTAAATATCAATCTCAATTAGTATATATAAACATGGAAAAGTTCGGGTCACTACACCTTAACAATCGGTATCTTGTTTTGTTTAAGTCTCTTAACCTCACGATCCATTATTTCGACGGGTTCTTCAATGAATTGAAGTTTTTCATTGATTTGAATTTCGTCCAACAGAATAGTGAGATCTTCTTTAGCAAAACATTTCTTCAAATTTGAGACGTGGAAAGTGTTATGTACAGCCGCGAGTTGTTGAGGTAGCTCCAGTTGGTAAGCTACTGGTCCGACACGATCTATAATCTTGAATGGTCCAATGTACCTTGGATTTAGTTTCCCCCGTTTACCAAATCGAACAACGCCTTTCCAAGGTGAAACCTTAAGCATGACCATTTCTTCAATTTCAAACTCTATATCTTTTCTTTTACTGTCCGTGTAGTTCTTTTGTCGACTCTGGGCGGTTTTCAATCTTTGTTGCATTTGGATGATTTTCTCGGTAGCTTCTTGTATTATCTCCGGACCCGTAATTTGTCTATCCCCCACTTCACTCCAACAAATCGGAGACCTGCACTTTCTACCATAAAGTGCTTCAAACGGCGCCATCTCAATGCTTGAATGGTAGCTGTTGTTGTAGGAAAATTCTGCTAATGGTAGATGTCGATCCCAACTGTTTTCGAAATCAATAACACAAGCTCGTAGCATGTCTTCAAGCGTTTGTATCATCCTTTAGCTCTGCCCATCAGTTTGTAGATGATAGGCAGTACTCATGTCTAGACGAGTTCCCAATGCTTGTTGTAATGTCTGCCAGAATCTTGAAATAAATCTGCCATCCCTATCAGAGATAATAGAGATTGGTATTCTATGTCTGGAGATGACTTCCTTCAAATACAGTCGTGCTAACTTCTCCATCTTGTCATCTTCTCTTATTGGCAGGAAGTGTGCTGACTTGGTGAGACGATCAACTATTACCCAAATAGTATCATAACCACTTGCAGTCCTTGGAAATTTAGTAATGAAATCCATGGTAATGTTTTCCCATTTCCATTCCGGGATTTCAGGTTGTTGTAGTAGACCTGATGGTTTTTGATGTTCAGCTTTGACCTTAGAACACGTCAAACATTCTCCTACATATTTAGCAATATCGGCTTTCATACCTGGCCACCAAAAATGTTTCTTAAGATCCTTGTACATCTTCCCCGTTCCAGGATGTATTGAGTATCTGGTTTTATGAGCTTCTCTAAGTACCATTTCTCTCATATCTCCAAATTTTGATACCCAAATTCTTTCAGCCCTATACCGGATTCCGTCTTCCCGAATATTAAGATGCTTCTCCGATCCTTTGGGTATTTCATCCTTTAAATTTCCCTCTTTTAAAACTCCTTGTTGCGCCCCCTTTATTTGAGTAGTAAGGTTAGTGTGAATCATTATATTCATAGATTTTACTCGAATGGGTTCTCTGTCCTTTCTGCTCAAGGCGTCGGCTACCACATTTGCCTTCCCCGGGTGGTAACGAATCTCAAAGTCGTAATCATTTAACAATTCAATCCACCTACGCTGCCTCATATTCAGTTGTTTCTAATTAAATATGTGTTGAAGACTTTTGTGGTCGGTATATATAATACTTTTGACCCCATATAAGTAGTGCCTCCAAGTCTTTAATGCAAAAACAATCGCGCCTAATTCCAAATTATGCGTCGTATAATTTTGCTCGTGAATCTTCAATTGTCTAGACGCATAAGCAATCACCTTCATCCGTTGCATTAATACACAACCGAGACCTTGCTTTGATGCGTCACAATAAATCACAAAATCATCATTCCCTTCAGGCAATGACAATATAGGTGCCGTAGTTAGCTTTTTCTTCAATAATTGAAACGCCTTCTCTTGTTCATCCTTCCATTCAAATTTCTTCCCTTTATGCGTTAATGCAGTCAAGGGTTTTGCTATTTTGGAGAAATCTTGGATGAATCTTCTGTAGTAACCAGCCAATCCTAAAAATTGACGTATATGCTTCGGAGTTTTTGGGGTTTCCCACTTTTCAACAGTTTCGATCTTTGCCGGGTCCACCTGGATACCTTCTTTGTTCACTATGTGACCGAGGAATTGAACTTCTTCCAACCAAAATGCACACTTTGAAAACTTAGCGTACAGTTTTTCTTTCCTCAATACTTCTAGCACTTTTCTCAAATGTTCTTCGTGCTCTTGATCATTCTTTGAGTAAATAAGTATATCATCGATGAAAACAATGACAAACTTGTCAAGATATAGCCCACACACTCGGTTCATAAGGTCCATGAACACAGCTGGTGCGTTAGTCAATCCAAACGGCATAACCATAAACTCGTAATGACCATAACGCGTCCTAAAAGCAGTTTTTGGAATATCATCCTCCTTTACTCGCATTTGATGATATCCAGAACGTAAATTGATCTTCGAATAAATTGACGAGCCTTGTAGTTGATTAAATAAGTCGTCAATTCTCGGCAGTGGATAACGGTTTTTGATAGTAAGTTTGTTCAACTCCCGGTAGTCGATACACAATCTGAATGTATCATCTTTCTTCTTGACAAACAAAACAGGAGCTCCCCACGGTGATGTGCTTGGTCGAATGAAACCACGTTCTAATAGTTCTTGCAGTTGGCTTTGCAGTTCTTTCATCTCGTTGGGTGCGAGTCTATAAGGAGCACGAGCTATTGGTGCAGCTCCTGGTACAAGATCTATTTGAAATTCAACAGATCGATGTGGAGGTAGTCCCGGTAATTCTTTTGGAAATACATCGGGAAATTCTTTTGCGACGGGAACATCATTGATGCTCTTTTCTTCAGTTTGTACTTTCTCGACGTGTGCTAGAACAGCATAACAACCTTTTCTTATTAGTTTTTGTGCCTTCAAATTACTAATAAGATGTAGATTCATGTTGCCCTTTTCTCCGTACACCATTAAGGGTTCTCCTTCTTCTCGTACAATGCGAATTGCATTTTTATAACATACGATCTCTGCTTTCACCTTCCTCAGCCAGTCCATGCCAACTATTACATCAAAACTCCCTAACTCTACTGGTATCAAATCAATCTTAAATATTTCGCTACCCAGTTTAATTTCTCAATTCTGGCATACATTATCTGAAGGTATTTCATATGCCCGAGAGACATATTAAATTAACGTGGCTAATATGTTTTGATCCAAGTCGGGTCATACCCAATAACAGGCTTACCGACACCTTTATTCGTATTTGATTTTAACGATTGGTTCATTGATCAAATACGCAACACTTGAACTTTAGGAAAGATGGTTTTCTTAAATATTACTTGATGTGTATATATATATATATATAAATTATGGAATAATTTATATATATTGGATTTAATTATTTATAGGTAAATAATTAATAAGTTTATGTTACATTTTATATAAATGGACTTTATATATTAAAAATGTACATAAAATTATATGGAAGTTTTATAAATTAGATTTTATAAAATCTAACTTTTATAAAAACTAATTCTTTTATAAAACATATTCTATATTACTTGTTGAGTGAGTGGCATTGGAGTCTCAAATATGCATGCATTTGACTAGCATTTTGAGTGGCTACTTGAAGGATTCCCATGTGCATATGTACTTGGACTTCTTGGAGACTCAACACACATTCATACACATCAAAAGTAATCAAAAAAACTGCATTTTTCTCCTCCCATTCTGCTGTAAAAACCGTGGGGTATTAGGGGAGAAAAGGGGTTCTTAATTTGGTTTTTGGAAGCTAAATTCAAGTGTCAATAAATCCTAACCAAAGTACAAGGTGTTGGTGATAAGCTTGGGGTATAACAACTTGAGGTTTCATCCATTTGAAGCTCCATTCAACATCATCATCTTCATCACTTTCAACTAGCTTGGAATAGGTATAACATCTTATTCTTGCTTGTAGTTTGTAAGCTTATTTCTCAACTTGATCCTAATTGGGATTTAACTTTAATTGGTTAAAGATTAACATGTTCTAAAATGGTAATTACATGCTTCCGCTTTTAATTGATTCTTAAATGGTTTTAAGTATCATGAAACTTGTTAAATCCCAACAATGGTATCTAGAGCCGAAGTTGTTGAAATATGCTTCGAGATGGTTTTTGAACTCACCATAACTTTGCATTTTATGTACATGCATGATAATAAAATGCAAAAATTATTGGTTTTGGGTGGTTTGATGTCTTGGCCGAATTTGGAAGCTCCAAAAATTGGGTTTGGTTCTTCCATTTTGGTCATTTTGTTGTATGTTGAAGTTCACAATCAAGCCTTGGCCTTTTGTTTGAATGGTTGCATGTTTGGTTGAATTAATTCATTCATTTGGTATGTAATATTAATTCATTCATGTGGTTGTAATATTCATGCAATTTGGTTTGTAATATTATTCATTTGGTTATGTAATTTATTTTATATTTGGTATGTAAAATAGATTAGGTTGTATTTTCATTTTCTAGACAAAATGTATTAGGATATATTTTGTAAAATGATGAAGATGATGAAGACTTGAAGAACACATGAAGAAGCATTTGGATGCAAGATTAAGTGGGAGGTTAAAACCTCCTACTTTGTGTTATAACCCCTTAACCGGTGGCATTTGTTTTCGGCTAAACAAATGTCTACCAAAAATGGCTTGATTGTGAACATATGATTTTGCATGCGTGGTTGTTTTGTATGATTATGTGGATTGTATGTTTGTATGCTACAAGTTAATCACACAAGTTAACAACAAACTAAAATGGCAATTTAAATTGGTTAAAATTGACATTATTAACGACATGCAAAACGTCAATTTAAATGGTTAAATTAAAAACGGCTAAAAGGACATTAATAATCGGTTATTAAGAACATGATCATACATATAAAATGGTTTATATCAAAGTAATAAAATTGGCTTTATTACATAACATGAAAATGAATTTTCAAATAAACCATACACTAAATGCATGTTGGTGTATGGTGCAAAAGTTTTCTCAAACTAGAATTAATGAAAACTTAAAATCCCTTATTAACAAGGCAAACAAGTTAAACGCCATCCTTTTGTGGAAACACTTAGACGTATTAGGAAACTCTTGATGGGATAAAGGTCACCTAACCGTCATGAGCAAACTAATATGATTAAGGTAAATTTTGCATGCTTGTGGGATAAAGGTCACCTAACCACATGTATGTTAAATTTACAAGTCTATACAAGTAGGACGACTTGATTTAGGAATCATGAACTTAGGGTCACCGAAGCATGATGAACAAATAGGCGTTGATGGGATAAATATGCCATGCAAAAGGATTGCATGATCCCATAACTTAGAAGTTGCAAAAGGATTGCAATTGTCATATAATGACTACCTAGCTAAATCAAATAACGGGATAAAGGTCACCTAACCGAAATTTGATTTACCGTTGGATTCTAATATTTAATAAGTCAATTAAAATTTAAAAGGGTATTGAATGTTAAATTAAAATCGATACTTAAACGAACTTTGTTAATTTTGTAGATGGCCGCCAATAACAACAACAACATTCCAAGCGCACCACTTAACCTAAACCACCTATCATTAAGGTCTCTCTTAGAGAAAGACAAACTCAACCATACCAACTTTATGGATTGGTTCCGCAATCTTCGGATTGTCCTCAAACAAGAGGATAAAGCGTATGTACTTGAGGACCCCATTCCCGATCAACCGAATGAGAATGATGTGGAGGCAATGGCCTCTTACGATAAGTATTGCCACGACTCCCTTCAAGTCTCATGCTTAATGCATGGGACTATGATACCCGAACTCCAAAAGGATTTCGAACATCATAGTGCATACGACATGATAATGCAATTGAAGGAGATGTTCCTCCAACAAGCGCGTGTCGAGCGCTTCGAAACGGTTCGGGCGCTACATGCTTGTCGTATGGACGATACCCAATCGGTTTCATCTTATGTACTTAAGATGAAAAGCCTTATCGATCGTGCTAACCGTCTTAACCTAAACATTTCCAATGAGTTAGCCACCGATCTTATCCTTAACTCCCTATCAAAAAGGTTTGATCAATTTGTAATTAATTACAATATGAATGGGATGGATAAGAGCATAGGTGAGCTTCATGGGATGCTTAGAACGGCGGAAACTAGCATGGGTAAAAGGGCTTTACCCGTGTTAGCAATCGATCAAGGTGGGTCCAAAGGTAAGACCTCTAAGCCAAAGGTGGCTAAGAGAAAAGGACCCGCCAATCAAGGCAAAGGGAAAGGGAAGATGGTTACCCCAACCATCAACAAGGCTAAGAAGCAAAAGGTAGCCGAGAAGGCAAACCCCAAGGAAGACCCATGTTTCGGTTGCGGTGAGATGGGTCATTGGAAACGAAACTGTCCGGTATATCTTAAGGAGTTGAAGGACAAGAGGGATGCAGGGCAAACCTCAGGTAATATATATATGGTATATATAGAGCTTAGTATTACTTCTTCTAATACATGGGTATTAGACACGGGATGTGGAACTCACATTTGCAATTCATTGCAGGGGTTCAAAAGAAGTAGCAAGCAAACGGGAACATCAAGTCTCTACATGGGTAATGGAGCCAAAGTGCAAGTGAAGGCTCAAGGAGACTTTGTGTTAAAACTTCCAAGTGGCTTGGAACTTATTTTGAAAGATGTTTTGTATGCACCCGATTTATGTCGAAACATTATTTCCATTTCCCGTTTGAAACAATGTGGTTTTAATCTTAATTTTGTTAATGACGATATCCATATTTATTTAGATAATGTATTCTATTTCAAGGCTTCACCTTCAAATGGAATTTATGAATTGGTTCATGATGACACATCATCTAGTAGCTCAATGTACCATACAAGCACCAAGAAACTCAAAAGGGATTTGAGTGATTCCTACTTATGGCATTGTTGCCTTGGTTACATAAACAAGAACCAAATACATACACTTCAAAAGAATGGACTTTTGAAATCAAATGAAATGGATTCGTTTGAAGTATGTGAATCTTGTTTACAAGGCAAGATGACTAAAGCACCTTTCAAAGGGACCTATGAAAGGGCTAAAGATTTATTGGGATTAATACATTCGGATGTATGTGGACCCTTTAAACCCATGACTAGGAATGGTGAAAGATACTTTGTTACTTTCATTGATGACTTTAGTCATTTCGGATATGTCTACTTATTAAGACATAAGGACGAAACGTTTGAAGCATTCAAAGAATATCAAAACGAAGTACAAAATCAACTCAATAGGACAATTAAGGTACTTTGTACCGATAGAGGAGGTGAATACCTAAGCGATGCCTTCCAAGATCATCTTAGGAGTTGTGGGATTATCTCACAACTTACTCCACCCGGAACACCCCAACTTAATGGAGTTTCCGAAAGGAGGAACCGAACCCTAATGGATATGGTTCGATCTATGATGGCAAGAAGCTCGTTACCTCTATCATTTTGGGGTTATTGTCTAAGCTCCGCGGCTCGTATTTTAAATATGGCCCCAACCAAGAAAGTGGAACGAACTCCTCACGAGATGTGGTTTGGAAAACCTCCTTCTCTATCATACTTAAAAGTATGGGGATGTGAAGCTTATCCTAAGCGTTATGTAGCTAATAAGCTACATGCTCGATCCACAAAGTGTATCTTCATAGGATATCCCAAAAATGACATGGGATATTACTTCTATGATCCATCCGAGCAGAATGTATTTGTTGCTCGGAAAGCGGAATTCCTAGAAACCAAGTTCCTTATGGAAGGTGATGGTGAAAGGAAGGTAGATCTTGTAGAGGTACAAGATCAAGCCGATGATACACAATTGGTTGGCACTAGTACTCAACATGAGGATGTTGAAATTGATCAAGTGGATGATCAAGGTACACAAGACGTTCGAAGATCTAGTAGGATTAGTAATCCTCCCGAGAGATATGGGTTTCTCGTGGATGGTTGCTATACGGTTGATTTGGATGAACCGACAAACTATGAAGATGCTTTATCAAGGATTGATAAAGATAAATGGCAGGATGCCATGAACGCCGAGATGCAATCCATGTATGAAAACCAAGTGTGGGAACTTGTTGAGCAACCTCCTGGCTCTAAGCTAGTTGATTGCAAATGGCTTTTCAAGAAGAAAACCGACATACATGGAAACTTGGATACATATAAAGCTAGACTTGTTGCAAAAGGTTTCACTCAAACTCAAGGGGTTGATTATGATGAAACTTTCTCGCCTGTGGCAATGCTAAAGTCTATTAGGATATTATTTGCCATTGCTGCTCACTACGACTATGAAATATGGCAAATGGATGTCAAAACCGCTTTCCTAAATGGATATCTTATGGAAGATGTCTATATGGTCCAGCCTGAAGGTTTTGTTGATCCAAAATATCCTAAAAGTGTATGCAAGTTAAAGAAGTCAATCTACGGATTGAAACAAGCATCTAGAATGTGGAATCATCGTTTTAATGAGGAAGCCGAGAAATTTGGCTTCATTAAAAATGGTGATGAAGCTTGTGTATATAAGAAAGCTAGTGGGAGCACTATCATATTCCTTGTACTATATGTGGATGATATATTATTATTTGGGAATGATATTACCACAATGCAAGGAGTCAAAACTTGGCTAAAGAGTTGCTTCTCCATTAAGGATCTTGGAGATGCACAATACATATTGGGGATAGGGATCTATAGGAATAGATCCAAGAGATTGATAGGTTTAAGTCAAAGTACATACATTGATAAAATCTTGAAAAGGTTCAAGATGGAAAACTCTAAGAGAGGTTTGGTACCTATTCAAAAGGGAACCGTTCTCAGTTCATCTCAGTGTCCTACCACGAAAGATGAACAAGAGAGAATGAAGAAAGTCCCATACGCATCTGCTATTGGGTCTATCATGTATGCAATGATATGTACTAGACCGGATGTGTCATGCGCTCTAAGCTTGACAAGTAGATACCAGAACAACCCAGGAAACAGTCATTGGATTACTGTTAAAAGTATATTGAAATACCTTAGGAGAACTAAGGATATGTTTCTAATATATGGGTCTGGTGAGGAGGAACTCGCTGTAAAAGGTTACGTGGACGCGAGTTTCCAAACTGATCGAGATGACTCTCGATCACAATCCGGTTATGTCTTCATGTTAAATGGTGGTGCGGTCTCTTGGAAGAGCTCGAAACAGGAGGTTGTTGCGTTATCCACTACAGAGTCGGAGTACATTGCCGCCTCACTGGCAGCTCAAGAAGCTGCATGGATGAAGAAATTCATCGACGACTTAGGAGTGGTCCCTTCCATTCAGGACCCTCTTGAGATCTTTTGTGACAACGAGGGTGCGATTGCTCAAATCAAGGAACCTCGTGCCCATCAAAAGACTCGTCACATTGAGCGGAGATTCAACTACATAAGGGATGAAGTTGAAAAAGGAAAGATATGTATTCGCAAAGTTCATACAGATCATAATGTTGCGGATCCACTCACGAAGCTTTTACATGGGCCAAAACATGAGGGACATGTTTGTGCATTAGGGCTTCGATATTCTAGTGATTGGAATTGATCTATTTTATGTATTGTAACGGAACGAATTAGTTCTAACTCATTAATATAATTATGGTATTAATTTATTTATGAGTCATGTTCCAATTTTGCATATTTTATCCATGAATAAACTATTATTCTAAATTCCGTAGTTGATCACATTTATGGGAACAAGTGTGAGGTCTAGACTATTATGAACTTGGATTGGTTAACATTCAAATGGTGAATGTGGGGCAAGGTTGCTACCAAGGTTCATAGATATTTGTGGGACACAAATATTGGAAGACCCGCTCTCAAGAATTACTGTATAGAGCCTTTGTGGTTGATCACATGTAATCTTGAGTAAAGGCGAATATCATTGTATCCTCTGACCTGAGATACATATTGGGTTCGGATATTCACCTAGTACTGTGCCTTGATTCCTTCCTTCGCTATTCTGAAACATGGTAGTACATAAGGAGGAACTCAGGTATATTACAAAGTGTATATCTAGGACGTATGTAGTCAAGATGGAATTTGTCCCTCTTATTCGTTGAGAGTCAGATGTCTAAGGCCTGAAAAGTTAAATCTATAAGAGAGTGATCACTCTGTATCTCTTGGATTTAACATGACATCTAGGACGAAAGGAAATAATGAAAGATTCACCTACATATATCAGTTCGAGTAGGGAGCTCGAAAGGGATGATGTTATTGAATGGCACAAAGTCATAACATATTAGGGGTGATGGACGGTGTGTTAGGCTGTATCCATCATTTGCATTAATTTCTTATGTTTCTCGTGCAAGTGGGAGATTGAAGGTATTTCATATGCCCGAGAGACATATTAAATTAATGTTGCTAATATGTTTTGATCCAAGTCGGGTCATACCCAATAACAGGCTTACCGACACCTTTATTCGTATTTGATTTTAACGATTGGTTCATTGATCAAATACGCAACACTTGAACTTTAGGAAAGATGGTTTTCTTAAATATTACTTGATGTGTATATATATATATATATAAATTATGGAATAATTTATATATATTGGATTTAATTATTTATAGGTAAATAATTAATAAGTTTATGTTACATTTTATATAAATGGACTTTATATATTAAAAATGTACATAAAATTATATGGAAGTTTTATAAATTAGATTTTATAAAATCTAACTTTTATAAAAACTAATTCTTTTATAAAACATATTCTATATTACTTGTTGAGTGAGTGGCATTGGAGTCTCAAATATGCATGCATTTGACTAGCATTTTGAGTGGCTACTTGAAGGATTCCCATGTGCATATGTACTTGGACTTCTTGGAGACTCAACACACATTCATACACATCAAAAGTAATCAAAAAAACTGCATTTTTCTCCTCCCATTCTGCTGTAAAAACCGTGGGGTATTAGGGGAGAAAAGGGGTTCTTAATTTGGTTTTTGGAAGCTAAATTCAAGTGTCAATAAATCCTAACCAAAGTACAAGGTGTTGGTGATAAGCTTGGGGTATAACAACTTGAGGTTTCATCCATTTGAAGCTCCATTCAACATCATCATCTTCATCACTTTCAACTAGCTTGGAATAGGTATAACATCTTATTCTTGCTTGTAGTTTGTAAGCTTATTTCTCAACTTGATCCTAATTGGGATTTAACTTTAATTGGTTAAAGATTAACATGTTCTAAAATGGTAATTACATGCTTCCGCTTTTAATTGATTCTTAAATGGTTTTAAGTATCATGAAACTTGTTAAATCCCAACATTATCTGCTGAAATTAATATACCATTTGCTAATTCGAGTAAAAATTTACTATCCAACGGCGTCAATGGACAACTTAATTTAGCACAAAAATCTCTACTCATATAGCTTCTATCCGCACCCGAATCAAATAAAACGTAAGCAGATTTATTGTCAATAAGAAATGTACCCGTAACAAGCTCCGGGTCTTCCTGTGCCTCTGCTGCATTAATATTGAAAACCCTTCCGCGGCCTTGTCCATTCGTGTTCTCCTGGTTCGGGCAATTTCTAATAATGTGGCCTGGTTTTCCACATTTATAACAAACTACATTGGCATAACTTGCTCCGACACTACTTGCTCCGCCATTACTCGTTCCGACACCATTTGTTCCTTTCGTTCTGTTAACCCCTGGTCCGTAGACCTCACACTTCACCGCACTATGACCATTTCTTTTACACTTGTTGCAAAATTTGGTGCAGAACCCCGAGTGATACTTTTCACACCTTTGGCATAGCTGCTTCTAATTGTTGTTGTTGTTGCGGTTGTTATTGTTATTGGGATGATTGTTGTAGTTGCTGTTGTTGTTGTTGTTATTATTGTTGTTGTTGTTGGGCCGTTTGTTGTAGTTGCGATTGATGTTGCGATTGTTGGGATAATTGTTGCGATTATTATTGTAATTGCTGTTGTTGTTGTATTGGTGATTCTTATCACCGTTTTCCTCCCACTTTCTTTTGACTTGCTTCACATTGGCCTCTTCAGCCGTCTGTTCTTTAATTCTTTCCTCAATCTGGTTCACTAGTTTGTGAGCCATTCTACATGCCTGTTGTATGGAGGCGGGCTCGTATGAACTTATATATTCTTGGATTCTTTCCGGTAATCCTTTCACAAACGCGTCGATCTTCTCTTCCTCATCTTCGAATGCTCCCAGACACAATAGGCACAATTCTGTGAATCGTCTTTCGTACGTGGTAATATCAAATCCTTGGGTTCGTAACCCTCTAAGTTCTGTCTTGAGCTTATTGACCTCGGTTCTGGGACGGTACTTCTCGTTCATCAAGTGCTTGAATGCTGACTACGGTAGTGCGTACGCATCGTCTTGTCCCACTTGCTCTAGATAGGTATTCCACCATGTTAACGCAGAACCTGTGAAGGTATGCGTAGCGTACTTCACTTTGTCCTCTTCAGTACACTTACTTATGGCAAACACCGATTCGACCTTCTCGGTCCACCGTTTCAATCCGATCGGTCCTTCGGTTCCATCAAATTCCAAAGGTTTGCAGGCGGTGAATTCTTTGTAGGTGCATCCTATACGATTTCCTGTACTGCTAGATCCAAGGTTATTGTTGGTATGTAGCGCAGCCTGTACTGCGGCTATGTTTGAAGCTAGAAAAGTACGGAATTCCTCTTCATTCATATTCACGGTGTGTCGAGTAGTCGGTGCCATTTCCTTCAAAATAGTCAAATGGAACAAGTTAATCATACAGAATATTAAGAGTAGTTAATAGTATTTCGTAGCATAATATGAACTCATTTATAAAAGCTTTTTCTTCATATTAGCGTTTTATAAGTTTAAATTCTGGTAGTACCTACCCGTTAAGTTCATACTTAGTAGCTAATATACAATTCAACTACTACAATTCTATATGAAAAACTGATTATAATAATATTTCTCGTTCAAACTTTTATACAATATTTTACAAACTTACAATACCGCTTATTTTACATAAAGTATGAAATATATCACACAATAACTTTGATACAAGATAGTTGTGAAGATAATTCTAGCTAGTACACAAGTCGTTCAGCAAAGGCAATAAAGACACATAATTCATACGTCCAGAAACAAGTCATGCATTCTGGTTTTACTAGGACTACTTCCCATCCTTGGTCTTGTGGAACATAACCGTTATGGCCGTTGATAAGACAGCGTGTTGTAACGTCGTTAAAGGGACGAGGGTTACGTAATGACCAACATTCTCGTAATAACCTAAAAACCTCATTTCTTACCCCAATTACCGACTACGTCACTTGTGGGAACGTTTTGTTTAATAGTTGTAGCCCGATGTTCTTTTTCTCACTTTGGTGAGAAGCGAACATTACTAACCCGTAAGCATAGCATGCTTCTTTATGTTGCATGTTTGCCGCTTTTTCTAAATCATGAAGTCCTATATTCGAATACATTGAGTCAAAATAATTTCTTAACCCGTTGCGTAAAATAGCATTTGGGTTCCCTGCAATATATGCGTCAAAGTAAACACATCGTAACTTATGGGTTTCCCAATGTGATATCCCCCATCTTTCAAACGAAGGTCTCTTATAAACCAAGACATTCTTGGAACGTTCTTCGAATGTCTTACAAACTAATTTCGCCATAAATAGTTGTGCCGAAGAATTCTGACCTACTCTAGACAAGATTTCATCAATCATGTCTCCGGGTAGGTCTCTTAAAATATTGGGTTGTCTATCCATTTTGTGTTTTTATACTGTAAAATAGACAAGAGTTAGATTCATAAAAAAAATACTTATTAATACAAGCAATTTTTACATATATCATAAAGCATAAGCACACTATATTACATATATTACACCACACGAATACAACTATCTTATTCCGACTCGCTTGTTTCTTCTTCTTCGGTTTTGGTTCGTTTTGCCAAGTTTCTAGGGATATATGATGTTCCCCTAATACGAGCTGTCGTTTTCCACAACAGTTTAGAAAAACCTGGTGGTTTAGAGGTTCCCGGGTTATTGTTACAACTTAAGGGCTTCGGGGATTGACGATACATATAAAGATCATCGGGGTTGGAATTAGATTTCTCTATTTTTATGCCCTTTCCCTTATTACTTTCTTTTGCCTTTTTAAATTCAGTTGGGGTAATTTCTATAACATCATCGGAATTCTCATCGGAATCCGATTCATCGGAGAATTGGTAATCCTCCCAATATTTTGCTTCCTTGGCGGAAACACCATTGACCATAATTAACCTTGGTCGGTTGGTTGAGGATTTTCTTTTACTTGACCATTTTATTATTTCCCCCACCGGTTCTATTTCCTCCTCCGGTTCCTCCTCTTCCGGTTCTGATTCTTCTTCCGGTTCTGATTCTTCTTCCGGTTCTTCTTCGGGAACTTGTGAATCAGTCCAGTATATATTCGACTCTTCGTTATTATTAGGTGAGTCAATGGGATTTGTGCTAGAGGTAGACATCTATCACACAATATCAAACATGTTAAGAGATTAATATATCACATAATATATACATGTTAATAATATATAGTTTCCAACAAAATGTTAAGCAATCATTTTTAAAGAAAACACGGTCGAAGTCCAGACTCACTAATGCATCCTAACAAACTCGATAAGACACACTAATGCAAATTTTCTGGTTCTCTAAGACCAACGCTCGGATACCAACTGAAATGTCTCGTTCTTATTGATTAAAAACGTTCCATATTAATTGATTTCGTTGCGAGGTTTTGACCTCTATATGAGACGTTTTTCAAAGACTGCATTCATTTTTAAAACAAACCATAACCTTTATTTCATAAATAAAGGTTTAAAAAGTTTTACGTAGATTATCAAATAATGATAATCTAAAATATCATGTTTACACACGACCATTACATAATGGTTTACAATACAAATATGTTACATCAAAATCAGTTTCTTGAATGCAGTTTTTACACAATATCATACAAACATGGACTCCAAATCTTGTCCTTATTTTAGTATGCAACAGCGGAAGCTCTTAGTATTCACCTGAGAATAAACATGCTTTAAACGTCAACAAAAATGTTGGTGAGTTATTGGTTTAACCTATATATATCAAATCGTAACAATATACCACAAGATTTCATATTTCAATACACATCCCATACATAGAGATAAAAATCATTCATATGGTGAACACCTGGTAACCGACATTAACAAGATGCATATATAAGAATATCCCCATCATTCCGGGACACCCTTCGGATATGATATAAATTTCGAAGTACTAAAGCATTCGGTACTTTGGATGGGGTTTGTTAGGCCCAATAGATCTATCTTTAGGATTCGCGTCAATTAGGGTATCTGTTCCCTAATTCTTAGATTACCAGACTTAATAAAAAGGGACATATTCAATTTCGATAATTCAACCATAGAATGTAGTTTCACGTACTTGTGTCTATTTTGTAAATCATTTATAAAACCTGCATGTATTCTCATCCCAAAAATATTAGATTTTAAAAGTGGGACTATAACTCACTTTCACAGATTTTTACTTCGTCGGGAAGTAAGACTTGGCCACTGGTTGATTCACGAACCTATAACAATATATACATATATATCAAAGTATGTTCAAAATATATTTACAACACTTTTAATATATTTTGATGTTTTAAGTTTATTAAGTCAGCTGTCCTCGTTAGTAACCTACAACTACTTGTCCACAGTTAGATGTACAGAAATAAATCGATAAATATTATCTTGAATCAATCCACGACCCAGTGTATACGTATCTCAGTATTGATCACAACTCAAACTATATATATTTTGGAATCAACCTCAACCCTGTATAGCTAACTCCAACATTCACATAGAGTGTCTATGGTTGTTCCGAAATATATATAGATGTGTCGACATGATAGGTCGAAATATTGTATACGTGTATATGGTATCTCAAGATTACATAATATACAATACAAGTTGATTAAGTTATGGTTGGAATAGATTTGTTACCAATTTTCACGTAGCTAAAATGAGAAAAATTATCCAATCTTGTTTTACCCATAACTTCTTCATTTTAAATCCGTTTTGAGTGAATCAAATTGCTATGGTTTCATATTGAACTCTATTTTATGAATCTAAATAGAAAAAATATAGGTTTATAGTCGGAAAAATAAGTTACAAGTTGTTTTTGTAAAGGTAGTCATTTCAGTCGAAAGAACGACGTCTAGATGACCATTTTAGAAAACATACTTCCACTTTGAGTTTAACCATAATTTTTGGATATAGTTTCATGTTCATAATAAAAATTATTTTCCCAGAATAACAACTTTTAAATCAAAGTTTATCATAGTTTTTAATTAACTAACCCAAAACAGCCAGCGGTGTTACTACGACGGCGTAAATTCGATTTTACGGTGTTTTTCGTGTTTCCAAGTTTTAAATCATTAAGTTAGCATATCATATAGATATAGAACATGTGTTTAGTTGATTTTAAAAGTCAAGTTAGAAGGATTAACTTTTATTTGTGAACAAGTTTAAAATTAACTAAACTATGTTCTAGTGATTACAAGTTTAAACCTTCGAATAAGATAGCTTTATATGTATGAATCGAATGATGTTATGAACATCATTACTACCTCAAGTTCCTTGTATAAACCTACTAGAAATGAGAAAAATAGATCTAGCTTCAAAGGATCCTTGGATGGCTTGAAAGTTCTTGAAGCAGAATCATGACACGAAAACAATTTCAAGTAAGATTTCCACTCGAAATAAGATTGTTATAGTTATAGAAATTGAATTAAAGTTTGAATATGATTATTACCTTGTATTAGAAAGATAACCTACTGTAAGTAACAAAGGTTTCTTGATCTTGGATGAATACTTGGAATGGATTTAGAAAACTTGGAAGTAAACTTGCAATCATGGAAGTATTCTTGATTTTATGAAACTAGAACTTTTGGAATTTATGAAGAACACTTAGAACTTGAAGATAGAACTTGAGAGAGATAAATTAGATGAATAAAATTGAAGAATGAACGTGTTTGTAGGTGTTTTTGGTCGTTGGTGTATGGATTAGATATAAAGGATATGTACTTTTATTTTCATGTAAATAAGTCATGAATGATTACTCATATTTTTGTAATTTTATGAGATATTTCATGCTAGTTGCCAAATGATGGTTCCCATATGTGTTAGGTGACTCACATGGGCTGCTAATAGCTGATCATTGAAGTGTATATACCAATAGTACATACATCTAAAAGCGGTGTATTGTACGAGTACGAATACGGGTGCATACGAGAAGAATTGTTGATGAAACTGAACGAGGATGTAATTGTAAGCATTTTTGTTAAGTAGAAGTATTTTGATAAGTATCTTGAAGTCTTTCAAAAGTGTATGAATACATATTAAAACACTACATGTATATACATTTTAACTGAGTCGTTAAGTCATCGTTAGTCGTTACATGTAAACGTTGTTTTGAAACCTTTAGGTTAACGATCTTGTTGAATGTTGTTAACCCATTGTTTATTATAACAAATGAGATGTTAAATTGTTATATTATCATGATATTATGATATATAATATATCTTAGTATGATATATATACAGTTAAATGTCGTTACAACGATAATCGTTACATATATGTTTCGTTTCGAAATCATTAAGTTAGTAGTCTTATTTTTACATATGTATTTCATTGTTAATACACTTAATAATATATTTACTTATCATTTAACATAATTAACCAAGTGTATTAATATCTTAATATGATTCATATGTACCTAGTAAGACGTTGTTATAACGATAATCGTTATATATATCATTTTCGAGTTTCTTAAATTAATAGTCTCATTTTTATGTATATAACTCATTGTTAAAATACCTAATGAGATACATACTTATAATAAAATCATGTTAACTATATATATAACCATATATATGTCATCGTATAGTTTTTACAAGTTTTAACGTTCGTGAATCACCGGTCAACTTGGGTGGTCAATTGTCTATATGAAACCTATTTCAATTAATCAAGTCTTAAAAAGTTTGATTGCTTAACATGTTGGAAACACTTAATCATGTAAATAACAATTTCATTTAATATATATATAAACATGGAAAAGTTCGGGTCACTACATGTCGGTTAGCAGGTGTTCACCATATGAATGATTTTTATCTCTATGTATGGGATGTGTATTGAAATATGAAATCTTGTGGTCTATTATTACGATTTGATATATATAGGTTAAACCTATAACTCACCAACATTTTTGTTGACGTTTAAAGCATGTTTATTCTCAGGTGAATACTAAGAGCTTCCGCTGTTGCATACTAAAATAAGGACAAGATTTGGAGTCCATGTTTGTATGATATTGTGTAAAAACTGCATTCAAGAAACATATGTCGATGTAATATATTTCTATTGTAAACCATTATCTAATGGTCGTGTGTAAACAGTATATTTTAGATTATCATTATTTGATAATCTACGTAATGTTTTTAAAAACTTTTATTGATAAAATAAAGGTTATGGTTGTTTTAAAAATGAATGCAATCTTTGAAAAACGTCTCATATAGAGGTCAAAACCTCGCAACGAAATCAATTAATATGGAACGTTTATAATCAATATGAACGGGACATTTCAACATCCTCCAAAACTCTCGATCGAGACCTTTATGACCATTGTCCCATCATCCTAAGAAACAACCCCCTCGATTTTGGCCCTAAAGCCTATACGCGTGTTTGATACATGGTTCGGCCTTAAAGATGCCGACACCGTCATAGGAAGGGTTTGGTCGATTCCAATCACCGGTAATAGACCCGACTGCATCCTTCGTAATAAACTAAAAAACGTTAAAATGGAACTCAAAAAACATAGCAACCAACTTGATAACATCGACTTACAAATCTGCGGGCACCTTACCGAATGTAATAATTGGGAACAAACTGCTGAAACCAGACCATTATCTGAATCGGAAAAACAAAAATGGATCGAAGAAAAAATGCAATACATCACTAAAGAAAAAAAGCAAATTAATATGCTTAAACAAAAATCAAGAATCAAATGGGTACTCGAGGGAGATGAAAATTCAAAGTATTTCCACAACTATATCAAACGTAGAACAAGTAAAAATAATATCCACGGTCTGTCAATAAACGGTACATGGTCCGAATACGTTCACTACCTCGCAACAAATACGTTCCACAAAAGGTCTTCATATTCTCTTGACGTGTCATTCAACTAAAATTACCGGTCAGAAGTGAACTAGACAAAAAAGGAATCGATCTACATACCATCTTATGTCCCTTATGCGATCACCATATTGAAACCATCGAACATGCGTTGGTCACTTGTCATAACGCGTCTTCTATTTGGATACAATTGCTTGATTGGTGGAACCAAAACAATACAACAATTTCTAACATCAACGAAGCCATCATTTCCGACCAAGGTTTCGCACATAACTCCGTTGGATCATCCTTATGGCAAGCTACTAAATGGATTGCATGTTATACTATTTGGAAACATCGAAACCTTAAAGTCTTCTCTAATAAAATGTGGAATCCCGCTACCATTATCTCTGAGATTTAAACTCAAAGCTTTAGCTGGATCTCAAACCGTTCTCGGAAGAAAAATCCTATTGAATGGCATCAATGGCTTCTTAACCCTTCCTTTTATGTGGCATCTCCTCCAAATCGCACGGGAATCGGTTAACACGATATTACATATTTCGGGTAGTGTTTCGTAATCCTTATTTAGCTTATGTGGGGTAGATTAAATGGGTTGGTTGTTTTGGCAACTTTGTCGCCGCTTGATCGGCACGGTTTGCCTCCTCTTTCCCAGCTTGTTTTCAAGTTCGTTCCCTCATAGTGTTAAGTAGGCTTCGTCGCTCCCGACTTATACTTCATCGTCTATACTTCAATAGTTTACTCCGATTGTTTCGATTTTGTCCATATCATTGTATAGATAATACTACTTTTTGCTTTTCAAAAAAAAAAAAAAATTTGTGTAACTGTCACAAACTATGATATTCAGTGTGCTCATATTTGACTTAAGGCGATTTACACTTTCTTTAAACTTCGTGTATGCTCTTAAAGGACTAATCAATTTTTGTTGTTTATGTTTGATAACAATTGTATAAGTGTATAACATTAATGACTTATAAAAGTTGATAATACATTTGGAAGAGATCTACTTACGAATCCTCAAATACTTTAAATTTAAATTAATCTATCAATAATGATCATAAAATATTGAAAAGGTAACCGAAACTGTGCATCATACGAGCTTTGTCAAGTAGAAAAGTAGAAATGAGATCGAGTGCGTAATAATGGGTGGTCATTTCAATCATTCTCATCTTGATAAATTTGATTGATGCCTGAGTCAACAAAATGTTGGCAACTACATAGCAGCCCACTAATTTTCCTTTAGCCTGGCCCACTCATTTATGTGCTTCGATATCTTTTCAAAAAAAAATTTATGTGCTCCAATATGTTCACAGGGGGTAGAAGGTGTCGAAGTCTTTTTGCGGGCTGTAAATTTTGTGTCCGGTTCATAAGGAATAAGGAAAAAATATAATAATACATGATAAAAAAAACAAATGAAGTAAATTTTCACATACATAACACTATTTATAATATTTATAATTAATATGCATACATGTATGAAAATACAAAGGAGTTTATTTAATGTATATTATGTTATAATTGAAAATTTTGATTGAATCTAATACTTCTTATCTTATACCCTAAGATCACAAATTAGTCATTCCGTACTAAAAATGTCATAAATTATATGCTACTACATATTCTATTGGGGAGGTGATATTTTTACCCATAAATTTTATTCTTTCACCATCTTTTTATACATTTTCTCAATTATATCCTTGATTTAAATATAAGAAGAATTTGTATAAAGCATTATTAATTAAGGACAGATTAATATTTTTAGGTGAAAGTAGTAAAAATGAAAATGAAAATATCAATCCCTTATTAGGTCATATCTTGCACATTCCATATCCAACCCTATGAAGCCTCTCGATTAAAGTAAATGATTTCTACCTTGAATTCACTTTGACTACTTAACTTAAATTGTCTACACATTAAGATTATTTTCTTATTATTTATCTGGATTTTCGACTTAGTTTGCAAGGCAACTAATTTTATCATAACTACTCGTTTTATGAGAAGTGTGAAGTTATTACGGATGAACCTTGTACAATATAAACTAATATAAGAAATTAGAATAAATATTACTAATGATATGCTTTATATGTCATAATGTCATTTCTTAGTTTTTCTATAATATAATGGATGTATTAATTAACTTGAGTTTATATGTGTTTGAATCATAAACTCGTAAGGAAATATTCAATTGCATCCTTAATTTTGCTTGAGATTAAGGGAAATCTCAACCCTTGGATTGTGATTGTCATGACAATCATATGTAATTGTAAGATCCAAAAACATATGATTGTAAAATCTCAATCTTCAAATGAATATTTCTCTAAACTCGTAACTATTTATCTTTTTTTAGGAACATCAATATTATTAATCAAAACGACTCGCTAGCAAAGAGCTATAAGAGAATTACAAGGAGCATAGGAGCCAATTGTTCCGATTAGAAACAAAGTGACTCATCTATCTAAGCCAAGCGAAAGAAAGAAAGAAAAAAAAAAAAAAAAAACTTGATACAATCTACCACATTACATTTTTTTCAAGGATTTTTCATTGAATCCAAAGAAACGCTGTCATGATAGCAAATCTTCTTATCTTCGGATCTTAAGAACTGTTAGAGCTTGCAAAACTAAAAACTTCATGCCACGAAGTAAAGCCCAGAAATGCCAAATTAAGCCACAAAAAATACCCGTCCAAATCTCTTTCGCAAAACCACATGTGAAGAAAGAATGGTGCAAGCTTTCTATGTTTTGATGACAAATCACGCGGGTAATATCCTAGATTTCCAAGCCTTTTCTTGAAAAGTTTAGTCTATTAGGAGGGTTATCATTAAGAAAACATCATATAAATATGTTTACTTTGTCGGTAGATACCTCTATCAAGCCGTGATATTTGAAAGAGAAGGAAGTAATGTAGTATCCAATAAAACTCTAACAGCACGAAACGTGAACATACCATCTCCTGTAATCGAGCATCTCCAATAGTCATCTTGATCATAAGTCTGCACCCCTTCGAGTTCGACAGTCAGTAAAATCGACGCCTGTTCATTTCGACAACCCATCTCGTTTCTAGACCAATTTCACACCCACTTATTATTGACCCATCTGTCCGCAACAGTCGCATTCTTATCCAATTCCAAGTGATACAATCAGTTTAAACGAATCCGTAAAGGAGAATCCTCAATCCATAAATCATGCCAAATTTGAACATTACCCAACTTCATTTTAAACAAATTGTTAGGCACTAGCTGTTTCTCCATCAACTTTTTTAGAGGTCTTTACTATCGAGTCCCAAGCACCAATCGACCCTGTGTGATCAAAAATAGGGCCATGAATATTAAAGATAAGATGTTAGGGAAAACCTTTGTGACTTGGAATGCAACAACTCTCTTGTTAATTATTAATTATTAAAGAATAAAGATGAACTTTTCAAAGAAACGAAAAAGGTAAAATAAAGGATTTAAAGTTGAAGCTTTTTTTTCCCTTTATTTCGTTATAAAACGAACTTATATTAAATATAAAAAGAAGGCTTCATCCGAGGATGAAAGAGCCTAAACAAAACAAGGAACAACCAACTCTTAGACGGATTAAGTTTGGCCCAAGTCTGCCTGTAGACTTGAGTCCATTATGGTTAGACGTTTGGGGTTTATTGTACTCTATAAATACTGTGTATTATTATCAATAAGATAAGATTCACGTAGTTTCATTGTTTAACATGGTATTAGAGTGAGCCTGATCCAGATACCTAGTCGGCCGCCACGTGCCACTGTTTTTATACCGCTCGTCAAATCTTTTTCTACGATTGTTTTTCTTTCCTTATTCATCATCTTCAATCGATCGTTCAAAAAAAAAAAAAAAAAAAGAAAAAAAAAAAGAAAAAAACTTCCGTTTCTTTACTACCTCAGAAAGTCAAGTGGCTGCAATATACTCGGTCTTAAATAAAATTCAGCCTTTTATGTTTTCTGTTTCTTTTTAATTATCAACAACTATCATGAATTAACGTGGCAAAGTTGCCTACCCACCGCATGGATGCCATCCTAAAAACCATCTCATTCCTCTTTAACTTTTCTATTTATTTATTTATATTTAGTTTGTATTATCTTTGATTCTGATGTGTAATTTCGTACTCTAAATTATTAGCTAAATACCTATCACTTATCACACAATACAGGCAACTATAACCAGTTCGTGTAGTAATTAAACAAGTATTTGACCAATTCTTTCCACAGAGAGCAGGCAATTAAAAACTTGAACTATTAATTATTCTAAGATTTTAAAAGGGAGGTTTGTTGTCAAACTAAGCAAATGCGAAAATTAATTAAACTTAATTCAATAAGAGACAAAGGTATCCACTTAGATTCAATTCCCTAGGCTAGGATTGTTCGTTCAAAACCGTTAATTAAACAATTATGATATTGTGACACTGTATTTATCTGTCGATTCCTACAGTTTAAGACTAGCCACCTAAGTATAACTGTCGTTAACCTAGAGTTACTAACCAATTCACAATGATATATATTACTCAAGATTATAGTCTAACTTAGGTTGGTTTGGTGTCCCTTACAACCTCACAATTATTGCAACTAATTTCAAGCTCAACCACTACGATTAATTTTATTATCGGTGTCCCTCATAAAATCTCACATATTCCCAAATTATTCACGTTCAATAATCTAGTAAAAGCTATTAATCAATTTAACTGTCGTTAGTTAATCAATAACTTCCGTGATCTAACAATCAATAAGCTTTAATAACGATGGATCTTTGTTAGACATAAAATTATGTAATTAAAATTAATTGTACTTAACCAAAAGATCGCAATCCATCACATAGGTTCATGCTTCTAAGTGAATACTAAAGATTTAGCTACTCATGGCAAAGCAAATAACAAATAAATGAAAAGAACCATTAAACATAAACATTGTATTGAATAAAGAACAAAGTATTAAAAGTAAATAAAAAGATTAAACTAACCAAACTTGATGTACTAGGTTAAACCCTTGCAAAATAATGTAGAAAAGCTATAAAATTCGTAATAGTAGCTGCTGTGAAAGAAAATTCGTAAATAAAACTGCATAACCCTAAATTGGGGTAAAACACGAGTATTTATAGATGAATGGAAAAAAACTGGAACCGCCATGCATCGCGAACCGCGACAAGGCCATCGCGATACGCGATGATACAAAACGCGACAAGGGTGCTTGATACGCGACATTTTGATCAGTCCGTCCTCTTTTCAGTGTCACGTTCTGATGAACAATACCACGATCCGCGACATAGTGAAGCGCGATAAACCTAACCAGAACGTGATGGAAACTAGTTTTTCACCCGTTGCACTTTTTATCTTCAACTCGAACTTCGTTTTGGGCTATATCTTCAATAAAATCCTCTATAATGAACCAATGAACCATATCTTGACCTTTTCTCCATTTTAAACTCAAACATCCCAAAATCTTATTCAAAGTCTTCCAAATACCAATAAATGGAACAAGATAACGCCCAAAATATATGTATAAAAATGGCGTTATCAGATTCCAATTACAACAACAACAACAACAACAACAATACCCAATCCCACAAATGTAGGGTATGAGGGAGGTAGAGTGTAGACAATCATTCCTCGTACCCTAGATTAGAAGGAAGTCACTACTCGACCCTCGGGTATAGAACCCGCGACTATATCAGGTCTTCCCTCCCTCTACTCTAGAGGCAAAAGAGATCGCTTCCTAAGGACCTCCGGCCAGAAATGCTCATAAAAACAAAAAGTGTGGGCAAATGATACGTACCCGTAAACGTTATGTGCGCCTAGAAAGATGCAACCATACAAAGTAGCCACAAAGAGAGGACACATATAGCAAGTAAAGCATAACAATAGGACAAATAGCATGGATAATATAGTGCACATAGATAGACATGTAATTTCAAGTAGGCCTACCAACTGCAAAATACACACCCACCCTCCCACCCGCACACCCAGCCACACATATACACCTACACATACACATACACACTCATATATATATACCCCTACACACACATAGGCAGGTATACATACCAATACATAAACATATATACGTATAGGTATTTTCATAGATCTATATACCTAAGTACAGATACATACATACATACATACATACATACATACATACATACATACATACACCTAGATACATGCACATAGATACATGCACACACATAAGCATGTATAAATACCTATACCTAAACATATATACGTATAGATACATTCATAGATATAACATAAATATATTCACTTACATACATAATATATATATATATATATATATATATATATATATATATATATATATATATATACATACACCTAATAGCTTACTCAATTATTCTAATTCTACTCCTCCACAGGCTCCTATCAGAAGTCATGTCCTCCGTCAGTAGAAGCTCTTTCATGTCAAGCTTCAATCTATCCTCCAACCTACGTCTAGGTCTACCCCTTCTCCTAACGCCGCTAACAGCGAGGGTCTCGACTCTCCTAACTGGGGCTAAAAGTGGGCGCCTCATAACATGCCCAAACCATCTAAGTCGTCCTTCCCTCAGCTTGTTGATGATGTTCCCAACTTCCAAGTTGTCCCTGAAAACTCTGTTTGGTATCATATCTAGCATGGTCTTACCACACGTCCACCTAAGTATCCTCATTTCTGCCACCTCCATCCTCCTCTCTTGGGCCTTCGTCATTGGCCAACACTCAGATCCAAACTCCGGAAAAAAAGATAATATAGGTAAAATTCTTGTTTGCAGCGTTGAAAAATACTGTTATCATCGACAAAAGAAGCATATCAAAGCGGTACTTGATCCTTAGGCATAGCAAACACGACGTATAAAATGTGAAGAAACGACTAGGTGATCACTAACAAGACTTGATAACCCCAAGTTATCAAACCCACTTACAATAAACGAAAACATGTGAAGAAATTGAAAAACTACAAAGAATCGGAAACAACGCGAGAATATAACGAGATTATATGTAATCAAAGATGATTCCTTTAATCCTCGGCCAACCAAAGAGAGTTCTTTATTGATAAATTTTGTGGTCTATTTTTCAGCTTACATATGGGGTTATTTATAGGAGAAAACAAACAAGGAAATAGCTTAGGGAGCAAGAAAACACATTCTAGAAAATTCTGACCGCCCAGCTCTATTCTCGTGATCGCGAGCTCCATCCCAGCACACCTCTCGCGTTCGCGAGTTATTGTTCGAGGCCAAATTCCATTCGTGACTTGTTCTCTCCCACTAGCGATACCTGACCATGTCCAGGTCGCGATCGCGACCTTCCTACTCGCGGTCGCGAGTTTCACAACATTAGCGGGCCCCTTTTTGTTTAACTTGATTCGTACTTCAACACTCTCCTACAGCAACAACCCGACCCGCTAATTACAGATCCTTTTGATATCGCCAGATTTTCACTCGAGTCACGCCACACTTCATTCGATATTCCGATAACCTTCGAGCAAATGAAGTCTTTCGGCACCAAAAAATTCCGCTGAGCTATAATTCGATCTTTATGTTACTAGCTTGGGAAACAAGAACAACTCTTTTTCTATGGCACATACCTCCTTACTTAGTTTAGGAGATAACGGGTCGTTTGAGTTCAACCCGACCTAATTAACCCCATCGCCCAAGCGATCCACCCGTACAAAACTCCATCCACCCTATTTATCTTTCCAGCAAAGAACAAACCAGCCGATAGAACAAACATGTGGATAAGACCATCAAGGCAGCTGTGTGAGAACGCACTCACACCTTTGATCTTCCACGTAACCGCCTTTGCCTTCACCATTGGAACACGAACCATGTACATGCGCACGTCTTTTGACAAACCCGATTTTTCATCCCGCGCCAATTCCCATTTTTCATCCCGTGCGCACGTCTGCTGTTGTTGTTGTTGTTGTTGTTGGTGGTGGTGTTGTTGTTGCTGCTGTTGTTGTTTGCTGCTGCTGCTGTTGATGATGATGCTGCTGTTGTTGTTGTTTATTGTACACCAAAAGAATAAAATAAAATAAAAAGTGCAGGATTTAAAAAATGTGATTCAGGATCAAAGAAAATACAACAAAAAAAGACGTCTTTAATGGAAACTAATTGATGTAATCGAATATTAGATAAAGGATTATAACCAAAAAGTAGATGTACATAGCTAACATGTGCACAAGCATCATATCTTAAATCCATCCAGATTAATATATTTTAATTCCCTTATTAGTAAATTGTAGTAATCATTACAGTATATTATCATAAATGAAATCATTCTTACTTTTTTAAGTTCCCCTAAATTTCCTTGCTTTATATTTCAAAATTCAGCTCTGCATTTTCCTAAATATGTATCCTTCCACAGAGACCAAGTACCAAAATATACAGCAAATTAAAATTGAACTATTTTGATTTATGATATTCTAATACAAGGGGTCTCAGATCAATTAAATAAATACTGCTTGAAGCAAATTTTAGCTGACAATGTTTACAAAAAATGGTGAATTGAGCATAAAGATTGTACCTTGTCAATGTTTACAAAGATTTTATCAACATTTTGATGCAATTCTGCAACCATAGCACCACCTTTTACTTCAATTTGAACTTCCATTTGTTGCTGAAGATTTTGATCAAGACATAAATCAATTCAAATATCTTAATAAAAAAATTGTACGGATCGTAAAGAAGTAAATTGATTATAACAGAATATATTAAAAAATCGGATTTACCTTTTTTGAAGAACCCTAATTGTATCTGGATGAATGCTTCGATTTGAAGAACCCAAATTGTATCCGGATGAATTATTGATTGGAAGAACCGTTCTCGATTTGAAGAACCTTAATTGTATCCGAATGAACTTATAATTTGAAGAACCGTTGGCTAATCGTCGATTGTACATAAGAGAATAGTTGATTTGAAGAACCCTAATTTTCTTTTGATGTTTGTGAAAGTCGTCGTTTTTGGTAATGCTAGACCCGGTAGTTTTCATTAGGCACCGTTATTTACTAACAGGGTAGTTTTGTCAAAGAAAAAAAAGAAACAGAGGAGAGATAAAATCTTACTATACTTAAAAGAGAACTTTTATTAACAAATAAGTCTTCCTAATCTATCCTTTAATCACCATTAGATCAACATTGGACTTTTATCTGCCCTTTAATCTAACGGTTCAAATTAATCATGTAAAACCATTACTTAATCTAGAAATTTTCTACTTAGTGTTACAATAATACCCTTTTTAAATAAATACATATCAATTTGAATTTTGAATTTTAAACAAGTGATTAAATGCACCCTATAATTATGGAATGTTGACCAAAATTTGAAGTCTCCATTTAAACCATCCAAAACTTTTGGCAGTGTATATTAATCCAATATCTCTCCCATTTAAATCGATTCAATCCGATCTCCAATACCCCATTTCTTCTACACTTTTGCTTCCCATCCGATTATAGGTACACATCTGATCTCATCCAAATCGAAATTTCGTCCCTAATTGTTTGCGTATATATGCGACAGACCAAAGGAGCTCCTTTAATTCTTTATCAGTAAAATGTGCGTATTTTTTTTACAGCCTAAATCTGCTCTTCCTACGTTGGTAGCTCTGAAATTGTTAGTGTATATTGCGATTATTCATGTTTCTTCTGTACTTGATAATGTATTGTTGATTATCGATTTTTTATTTATTTATTATTGTTGATTGTTGAGCATTCCCGATTTTGTGCCTGGGCTTGAGTGTGAAAAGGGGTTGATAAATGCAACATAGTACTTGGCCTGAAAGAAAACACGTTGTCGCTTGTGCTGCTGTATGTAAATCTTGGAGGAGTATGTGTAAAGAAATTTTTACAACGCCCGAAACTTGTGGAAAGCTTACTTTCCCGGTTTCCCTAAGGCGGGTGTTTAATTATTACTAATTTACTATCTCTTTTATATTTATACATTCAAGTTTAAAATTTGGGTACTAATAGTCATTTATTATGTTTTCATCCCGGGACTCGTGACTCTACTATTCAGTGTTTTATTAAGAGGGATAAATCAAACTTGACATATCATCTTTACCTGTGTCTTAGCCCAAGTGAGTGTTTCAGAATTGTGTTTATGCCCCGCGTTTTCGGGCTCGATTCATGCAATTTTTTTTCTTTGCAACGTAGTCTTTTAGGGTTGCTTTACATTTGAATTTGAAATCTTATGATAATAAACTGACATTTGGTTTTGTTTGCAGCAGCTTTGTTGGTTGAGAATGGGAAGTTTCTGCTTTCTGCTAAAAGATCTAGGAGGAGTACTTGCACTGAATATGTTATCTCCATGGATGCTGATAATATATCAAGGACTCAAGGTCAAGTAGTACTTATATTGGCAAACTCGGGTATATAACCTAAATAAATAAATTTATAAAGTTCCTCTTTTTACAGTTCTGACCAGTAATGGCAATTCAAACCCTTATGTTTTTACAGTACGAGCCTCTGTTCGTGCTACTTGGATGCCTCAAGGTTGTTGTCAGTTTGCATGATGAACGTGTCGGTTGGGTTCAATAATGGTTCAAAATGGGCTAAAATATTGCAATTTGGCATGTGAATTATAGTTACAAAAGCTAATATTATTTCAATTGTGATTGGTCTTATTGAGTACTGTGATATATGAGGACCTTACCTTTAAATTATTTGTTATTCTAAATGCTAGAATGTTATATGAAGGTACACTGGGAGCAACATTAAGTAGATATCAGTCAAAACCTTGTGTGTAAGTTGGATGCATGAAATCGGGTCCCTTTCTTGCTCATAAGTAAGTCAAACCTCCTTTTTATATGGCAATATGGCGTATAAGTACGTATTCTTGGGTTAAGTCAAAACGAGTCATGTAAAGGATATAGCATGAATGGTTAGGATTGGTATACAAATAGCATATACGATGACAAAAGAGGAACCGATTTGGTTTAGGATGAAAACATAAACTCCATAGCAAACACCTATAAATCCATTTATGTGATAATTGTATCGTTTAGTGTTATGCTATTATGTTCTAATTTATAAATACGTCAAATTGTATTTGAGTATATGTTTGTACTTGATACCCGATAAGTACCACAGAAATTTACATCATCTAAAATTAGTGCTGACAAAGTGAAGGTTTTAGACGTTTTCATACGGCATACTGATACCCTTTTTCGGGGCGCTAAGTTGAAAGCCCCTGTTTTCTTTCATAGTCGGTAGGTAAGCCTTTTCAACTCGTCATTCTTTGTGGTGCAAATTAGAAGAATTTGTACATATATGTCTGCACACAACTAAGAAGCATGGTTGATATTTTTAACTTTTTAGTGTGTGTTTGAGCAATATGACATTATAACATTATGAGAATTGATCCACTCATATGCAAATAAATGGACACTTTTAGACAAATAACAATATTTCTTTCCCAGTCTGAAAAAATATGGTCTGATGTGCACTGTTATGATCAATTAATGGACACTTTTAGTCATCTTACCATTCAAATTCTTTTTTTAACCTGATAGATTCTGGGCTATCCAAGGTTGGTCTCATAAACAGCACTGAGGACATATCAGGGTCAACATGTTGGGTTTTTTATTTAGTTTCCAAATATGAGGAAATTAAAACCAAGCCCAAGGCCCAAGATTGTTGGGGTGAACTTCACCCCTTTCCCACATCGGTTGGAGAGGCAAAAACAAAGGCCCATATATGTGGCTTGATACCTCTTCCTCACAGGACGCGTTTTAAACCCGTGAGGGCATTTGAGTCGCTGGTGGCTCACTGTTCCCAAAGCGGACAATATTCTGTGGTGGTCCTGGCTTCTGTCTCCGTTGCCATCAACTGGTATCAGAGCCGGGGTTACCACACTGATGTTGGGGGGGGGGGATTGTTGGGGTGACCTTCACCCCTTTCCCACATCGGTTGGAGAGGCAAAAACAAAGGCCCATATATGTGGCTTGATACCTCTTCCTCACAGGACGCGTTTTAAACCCGTGAGGGCAGTTGAGTCGTTGGTGGCTCACTGTTCCCAAAGCGGACAATATTCTGTGGTGGTCCTGGCTTCT
Organism: Rutidosis leptorrhynchoides; assembly: GCF_046630445.1. NCBI lineage: Eukaryota > Viridiplantae > Streptophyta > Magnoliopsida > Asterales > Asteraceae > Rutidosis > Rutidosis leptorrhynchoides. Next base: position 2,772,694 of record NC_092337.1, read on the forward strand.
GTCTCCGTTGCCATCACAACAACCATCAGGACTACCCCTTTTTATGACGCTGAACTCAAAACAGATTCAACGTCATCAGTGAACTGAGAACAGCCACAAAATCTATCCGTTGTTGGCACCCCTGACTATTTGGCGCCCGAAATTCTTCTTGCAATGGACATGGTTTTTATATGAATTGTCTACATTTTTTAATTTTTAGATTGACAATTAGTTTATGGTTAGCAATGAATGTGTGAAGAAATTGTTTGTAGTCAAAGAATACATGTTTGTTATGTGTGCTGTCATCAATTTGTTCATAGTGATTACACTTCTATTAAGGACTTTGATATAAACCAAACCAATTAGAATAAGTTTTTATATTAAGGACTTTGTTCACGTTTTTATTTTTAATATTTGTTATGTATATAGGGGACAAACATAGTATCGAATAAGTTTCAAGCTGATGTTTATTTTTAAAATTTTTTTTTTGTGTGTGTGTGTGTGTGCAGTTGATGCCTCTAAAGTTATGAAACGACAAAACGAACTTTTTTCAAGTATTATTTTGTCCGATGTATGTGTAAAATCTGTATCTGTATATTATGATGTATTTATGCTATTAATTGTTTAAATGGTTTATGATTTTTTTAACTGTTTATGATGTATTTATGATATAATTGTTTATAGTGTAATTTAAAATCTGAATATTATGATATATTTATGATATATTTATTTATGATATAACTGATTATGGTTTTATCAAGTGCTAATTCTTGATATACTCCTCACTTTCATATCTGTCGTTCTTCTTTTTCATCTTCCTCCAGAAGAATCTATTTACTTCTACTATACTTTTGGTTTTATAGTATTTTTAGTTCTCCTGTGTCTTTATATTGCTATATGTATCGATATATACGGTTTATAGTTTCTGGGTTGTTGTTGGGCTTTATATCTTCCCTTATATTTTGATGTCCCTGCTTCTGTCTTCTATAATCATTGTCATCCCCAGTTATTGCTCTCTTTTATTTGCTGCGATTTATACTCCAATTTCTGTTTCAGAGCTTTGTCCTTTCGTTTCTTCTTCTTGCGATTAAGCACCTCTTGTAATGGTCCAGAATTCGCAGATATAAATTTCGAAATGAACATTGTTAATGTTCTAAGAAAGAAATGGTAATGGCACGATTCTGATTTGTTAAATTACCAGAATACTCTGGAAAAGACCGAATCATAAAGAAATATTTTCTTGATATTTTAGAGGTTAAATAAAATACAAGAGTCGTGTAACATAACACATGATGATGTTATGATCTGTGAATCATCACGTTCCATTTAGAAACTCAGAATGACTTACTGTAATATAATCACGTTGATCAAGTGTCATTATATTATACTAACTCATGCATCAGTTCCCAACACTACTTTAAAAACATTCATATTTCAAACTCGAAGGTTTCAAAATTTAGAAACTAAAACAGTTTCCCTTCTGATGTAACACTGATATCGCGAAGAGATAAAAGATTTCAGATAAGAATAGTTATGAAAATATCTTCAGATATATGGAGGATATTTATAATGAAAGATATGATGATATCTTAGAATTTATAATATCAGAGGATGATGAAGAATATTGTCCGCAAGGGTTTAGAGTCAGGAGTAAGGTATTCGTTAATGACTTCAGCAAGCACTGAATCATTTGGATCCTTTGCAGGAAGATTTAGTCTTTGTGACTTATCCACAGCTTCCTTCATACTTTGCTCAATCCGTTTTCCAGTTCCAAACCTTCTCTTTTTCTGAGCTTTGTCAATACACTACTCTTTATCATCAAACTTTTGACTGTTAAAGTCATCAACAGTTTTCGCTGCTTTATTAGCTTTCTCAAAATTTAAAGAACTGATTCGTAGACTAGAGTGCTTTTCAGAATTTCAGATTGGAAGATCATAATTCTAAGAGATAAATGTTATACGTATACATATAACTATTGATGTAGAAACGCGGCGAGATTCAAAATACTGATTGCTGATTTCCCGATACTTGACATGGCAATTATTGTTACAAGATGTAGATGAGTACATGATAAAGTTTCAATGAATAAGTATCGTGATTATTCGAAGAGGCTTAAAGATCAATGAAGTTGCTGATAAGTTTTCTGCTAATGTGGCATGATATGAAAGGTTCCCCGGTAACAATGACGAAGGGTAATCGTTATAGTAAGGCTTATTCGAATAAACAATTGAAGGTGATTTGCTGGAGCTGTGACAAAACTGTCTATTTTGAAAAGAGATTGAAAAGTTGTTTTAGCTAGTAAATGCCAAAGGGTCTGACACGGATACGTGTTAAACTATGACTTTGGTTTCGAGGGTTTTTCAAGTACATAACTATGGGTAACATGTGGTTGGATCATCATCTCGATTGCTCATTATTTAGAGTGTCTTCAGGAATTTCAGAGGGTTTGAACACGGATTGTAATCGTTAATATACCTATGATGTTCTAACACATTTTTGAAGTCAAAGTATAGCTTTGAAATATGTAGGAATCTAAGAGTGATGATACCGGTTATATCTCGAATTGAATTTTGCGATTTCAAAATCAGAATATGTAATTGAATTTGAATGAGTATAGTTGTTTTGATTTTCTATGGAAGAATGTATAGTGAGTATAGTTGCTGGTTGCCGATTCAGATTCGAAGAATGTAATATATAAATTGTGAATTTATATATCTCTCGGGTATTACCTACCCGTTAAAAAATTTTCACAATTAATATTTTGTACAAAATATTTTTATTACCGTCTTTATGAAAATATATATGTGTATATTTTCTTCAGATGTAATATAGATTTAATGAGTTAATATTAAATTAAACTCATTTACTTTACGGTTGAAACTAGAATTGAATAATCCCTAAAAACTTTAGAAATTACATAACTTTCACGGAGTATTTCTTCAATGAATTATGAATCAATACTTCGTTATTTGTTGATGCGTGATGTTGGTGTTCGTGGAATTCTTGTAAATTTCGCAAGGTACGAATGATGTTATCTGAAAAGTTTCGAGTACATCGATGATGAAAGTGTAAAATCAAACATATATTTGAATAATACACTTGATTTATTATGAGTTGAAATTTATTGAATTGAGACAGAAATTGTAGTTAACGATGGTTAAATTGCGGACGAAGGACGTACCTCATCGCATATTAGTAATATGAATTAACCGAATAGTTAAGATTCACACATAATAGCTTAGTACAGAAAGATTTATTAGGGTTTAAAAATTTATATATATAAGATCTACATATCAATCCTTCGGTGGAAATGAGTTAATACTTCATAACTCGTTAATATGACATACTTGTTGTTGATTTGTAATGATGTTCACGGTGACTCTTGAACTGGCAGAGTTTGTGATGTTATAGGTGCTTCTAATTTTGACAATACCGATGGCACTGACTGTGCTGGTGATGCTAACGGTACTGTTGATGCTGCTGGTAAAACAAGTCTAACTTGTAAATCACACACCATTATTGTCAGGGTTTCTACTCTTCTTTCTATCATTTTGGTTCACTCAACTGATTTATGGTTAGGGCTAAAATAGATAATCTCAAAGACTTTAGAGACTACATAATCGTCGTAAAATGTTTCTCCAGTGAAATTATGAAACAACACTTCATCGTTTGTTGTTGTTGGTATTCCTTGGTATCTACAGAGCGTATGACATTGGTGCTCGTGGGACAGATTGTAAAGTTGAGGTTTATGACGCGGTTGCGATTGGAGGTGGTGATGGTACTGTTGGTGTTGTTGATGGTGGTACTGGTTATGCTGCTGGTGCTGCTGCTGGTGTTTGTAACCTTTGCACCATATTCTCCAAGGCCACTACCCGAGTGCGAAGCTCGTTGACTTCCTCCATTATGCCGGGATGATTGTCGGTTCGGACAAGAGGATAAATAAAATCTAAAATTTGATATAGTATATAATCATGACGAGATACTCTGGAAATGAGAGAGAAAATGGTGTTTCGGACAGGTTCGCCGGTAAGTGCTTCCGGTTCTTCGCCAAGAGGGTAATATGGTGGATGGAAGGGATCACCTTCTTCTTGTCTCCAATGATTGAGGAGGCTACGAACCCATCCCCAATTCATCCAGAATAGATGATGACTGATTGGTTGATCTATTCCGGTCACACTGCTTTCGGAGCTTGAGTGGGATTCCATTTCAGAATCCGAGGGACTTGAAATGACGAATTCCATTTCGTTCGATTGAATAAAGGATTTTTCGATATGAAATGATTTTCGGCTATCGGATGGTGTTCTAATTACATAGAATATCTATATATATATATAGCAAAAGATTTCGTAGATTACGGAGGGATTTACGAAATATGTCGAGCAAAAGATTTCGTAGATTACGGAGGGATTTACGGAATATGTCAGGCAAAGTTTACAGTAATAGATATGATTTAGCAGGCATGCTAAGATATGAATTTTGTCTATACACTATTCATGCAATCAATGTAGCAAGACGTGTCTAGACTAAGAATGATAAGCAGATAATTTCTTAAGGATGATAAGTAGGTAATTTTCGACACATAATTATAAGTAAAACTTTTGACATGCAGACACGGTCGAAGTCCAGACTCACTAATGCATCCTAACAACCATCAGTTAGACACACTAATGCAAGACCTGGTTCGCTAGGACCAATGCTCTGATACCAACTGAAATGACCTGTCCATATTACTATAAATGCAGTACGTTATTCATTGGTCCCATAGCGAGGTATTTGACCTCTATATGATACGTTTTAGAAAAAAATTGCATTCGTTTCATAAAAAGCACACCATTATTATACATAATGCATGTTTTAAACAATTGGGCGATTATTTAAGGAATAATCCCCATAATACATCGGTTTTCAAATACTACACACTTGACATAATAGTCAAATATAATACATGACAAAGGTTTTATTGAATGCAACATTTTATTTAAACAAAAGCATGAGACTCCATGCACAGCTTGCTCAGATAATGCAACATCAGAAGACTTTCTTAAGAACCTGAGAATAAACATGCTTAAACAGTCAATACAAAGGTTGGTGAGATATATAGGTTTAGCATCGATATAAATATAGACCACAAGATTTCGTAGTTATAAATATATGTACACTCGCAAGTGTATAAAAGTATTCTATAAGTTGTTGAGCGCTTCGATAACCATACTTAACAATTAATGTGGCATATTCCCTTTATTATGAAATTTCCCTACACTGTACCAAGTGTAGTAAAAACGAAGTACTATGCAACCATTTACGATACTAGAGCGACTAGCACGGTTGGGGTTGTCAAACCCGATAGATCTATCAATAGGATTCGCGCTTACATGTTCTTACAACATGTAAATATTAGTTACCAAGCTATTAGGGAAGATATGCAAAGTGGTACAACTCAACGTAGAATATATTTTAAGTACTTGTGTCCATGGCGTAAAACATAAAATGCATGTATTCTCATCCCAAAATATTTTTAGAGTTTAAAAATGAGACTATATACTCACTGTCGTAAAAGTATAGTTTCAACAAGTTTTCAACTTATTAAAATATAGCCGACGTCCTTGGATTCACGAACCTATAACAATAATAACGATTCAGATAATAATACATGTGAATAAAATAAAACAAGTTCATAGAATACTTATATATTAATTTTTAACATTTTTATGTTAGTAGTCCTTTGTTAGTAGTCATTTGTTAGTAGTCCAAAATAGTCCGAAATGTCTAACAGTCCAATAATCGGTATATATAAAATCTTAGATTTATCCCACGACGTATTGTATACGTATTGTCTTTGCATCAACCCAGAGACGTATTGTATACGTATTGTCTTAGAATTTATCAAAACGTATTGTATACTTATTGTCTTAGGATTTATCAAAACGTATTGTATACTTATTGTCATGGAATGTACCAAGATTATTATATATATATATATATATATATATATATATATATATATATATATATATATATATATATATACAATCTCGGAATTAACTAAGATTAGAACATTTTGTTATACTAATGATAACATGTCCAAATATATATATAGGATATAGGAAAAGTTAGCAAGGATATGGTTAATATAGTTTTTACAATATAAATTTCGTCCATACAACGTTAATTTTAGCAGTTTTTGTTTTGCTCGCCAAATATTAATTACAACTCCGTTTAAAGTGAATCAAATTGCTATGGATTCCTTAAGAAGTTAATTTTTCATAAACAATTCGAAAAGTTCAGTCCATATATTAATATTCAGAGTTTTACCATCTTTTTGTGCCGGTGGACAGATTTGGAAGAATCCCGGCACCCACCCAATATATGATTTTTGATAAAATACTTCCACTTTGTCTAAAATCATGAAAAAAAAACTGGAAGTCTTATTTACATATATTAACATATTTCCAAAGTTTTAGCCTCGAACTCAAAGTCTAAGATAGGTTTTTAATTCCCAACCCAAAACATCCCGCTTTTTACCGAATGGAGATTAAACGATATATGTTAAGTTTCAAGGTGTTCTTCATATGTACAAGTTATAAGTTCTTATATTAACTTAATATAACATCATAATACATATAAATAAGTGTTATTAGAGTTAAGTTAGAAAGATTAGATTAGTTTTTTCAAATAAGTTTAGAATCAACTAAACTATGTTCTAGTTTATAAATTCTTATATAGATAGCTATAAACATATGAATTGAACAAGAATTTAGGCAAGGTTAATACCTTGATTTTGAAGTTTGAACTTTCTAGAAATAGACGAAGAACAAAGAAAGGGATACTAGAACTAGAGAGAGTATGTGTGTGTAAGTAAACATGAAGTAAACATTAGAAAATGAAATGGTAAAAATTTGATCAAATATGGTGTCTTTTTATACTAGTTGTAATTTGTCATTTTGTGAAAAATATCTAGTATAAGTTAAAAATCATTAGGTCATGCATGACATATTATTCCATTATTAAAAATTTCTATTGATATAACAATTGTATGTACTTCTAGAAGCTGCGTATAATACACGTATAAATACCGTATAAATACGAGTAGGATTCTTGATGAAATTGAATAGGAATATGAGTATAGCTATCTTTGTTGAGTATAAGTATGTTAATTGATGTCAAAGCAGAGGGGTATAAAATACTATTAATTTTTACAAGGAAATACTATTAAATACGATACAATTTTACACAAGATATTTATTTATTTATAGAATGGATATACTTAAACCTTGCTACAACACTTATAGGCAGTGTACCTAATCGTACAGTAGTGTAATTTTTAGTAAGTCCGGTTCGTTCCACAGGGAAATCTTTAAACAAAGCTCAACGCTATATTAGTTTACTTTTATAAAAATACAAATATATATATAAGTAATATTATTATTATAAAGTGGGGTTTTTACCGTTTAATGACCGGTTTGTCGATTTTAAGACTTTAGTCGCAGTTAAAACCTAATGTAAAATATTAAATAAATAAAAGACTTAATTTAAAACGTAAAGTAAATAACGATAATGAAATTGCGAATAATAAAAGTGCGATAAAATAAAATTGCGATAATTAAAAAGTGCGATAATTAGAAGTGCAATTAAATATAAAATAAAGGAAATTAAATATGAAATAAAAGAATTATGCTTATTTAAACTTCCGTAATCATGATGTTTGACGTGTTGATTTTAGTTTTATGCCCATGGGTTAATTGTCCTTTGTCCTGGATTATTTAATATGTCCTTCTGGTTTTTGTCCATAACAGTCCATCAGTCATAAATATAAAGTGCGAGTGTCCTCGTCAAATTATTATTATACCCGAAGTTAAATATTCCAACTAATTGGGGATTCGAATTGTAACAAGGTTTTAATACTTTGTTTAATGAATACACCAGGTTATCGACTGCGTGTAAACCAAGGTTTTACTACTTTGTTAACAATTACACCAATTACCCTTGAATGTAATTTCACCCCTGTTTTAATTATTCTAGTGGCTATTAATCCATTCCCGTGTCCGGTTAAATGAACGATTATTCGTACATATAAATACCCCGCCCATCGTGTCCGATTGAGTGTATATGGTAATTTATAGGGACGCCCAATTATAGATCTTTATATTAACATTAACAAACTATCATTTAGTTAAACAAATATAAAGCCCATTAATAGCCCATAGTCTAATTTCCACAAGTGTCGTTCTTTTGTCCAAACCCCAATTATGGTACAAAGCCCAATTACCCAATTTTAGTAATTAGCCCAACATCATGATTACTTTGTTTTAAATAAGCATAATAATAACTTAGCTACGAGACATTAATATAAAAAGGTTGAACATAACTTACAATGATTAAAAATAGCGTAGCGTTACACGGACAGAATTTCGACTTACACCCTTACAACATTCGCTAACATACCCTTATTATTAGAATTATAATTAAAATTAAAATTAAAATTAAAATATAAATATAAATATATACGATATAGATAGAGAGATGGATATATTTTGTGGTTTTTTCGATCAGAATTCGTTTGCTTTTATAGGAAGTTTCTGAAATTGGGGCTCCGCGACTCGCGGCCCTTTTGGCCTTCAAACTCCGCGAGTCGCGGAGATTGAAATTACAGCTCACATCTTTTGGAGTCTTTCTTGCCGACGGATTTTATATATAAATATAAAATATAAATAATTAATATAATTATTTATATATTATATTATATTCTTGTGCATAGTAGACTTGTAATTTTTAGTCCGTTGCGTCGAGCGTTGAGAGTTGACTCTGGTCCCGGTTCCGGATTTTCGAACGTCCTTGCGTACAATTTTATATTTTGTATTTTGCGTTTTGAATCTTGTACTCTTGTAATTTCGAGACGTTTCTTATCAATAATTGGAACCTCTTTGATTGTCTTTTGTACTTTTGAGCTTTTTGGTCGTTTGCGTCTTCAATTCGTCGAATCTGTCTTTTGTCTTCACCTTTTATTATTTAAACGAATATCACTTGTAAATAGAACAATTGCAACTAAAAGCTTGTCTTTCTTGAGGAATAATGCTATGAAATATATGTTCGTTTTTAGCATTATCAAATATTCCCACACTTGAGCGTTGCTTGTCCTCAAGCAATATCGTCTTGAAATACTAGAATCACTTCTTTATTCTTCACACTTTGTACATCAGTGATTTCTATACGGCGGTATAAACAATGGTAGTAACGATATGGTTTACAGTCCCACATGACTATAAAAATTTAGATCCATTAAGGAAATTGGATCTTTATGAAAACATTTGATCTTTTGAAAATTAAATCTAGTTTTTACCCAAGATAAGTTTTCCGGGATAACCCTTTACCGGTGTTTGCAAAATATTTTTGTGGGTTTGGTGGGTTTCAGATTTGAAAATTTTAGCTCAAAACTTATGGTTTTGTGTCACCCACTTGCTAACCTTGTATTTGGAAAGCAACACGTCCAGTTTACTTGTCCCGTATATTACCTTTCGGTAAACTACCGTCCGGTTGAAAGGAAAGCGTTGAACAAGCAACTGTTAAGGCAATGTCCCGTGACATGCTTTTGATTATGGTCTATAACGTGTCGGACGCAATTACTATCCTTGGTAGGAGCAATAGTAAAGCTCACCCTTATAATTTTTCGGTCTGGCACAAGGTCCTGTCTTTGACCACTATGCAACCACCGTTCTTACGGTTGATACCCGATTTAGTTCAGGTGACCTAATGAATTCCAGGTGAATTCCTAGGATTTTACGTTCAATGGTAATGAACGCATTGAAAATAGGGTTTTCAGAAAACAAATCGGTTTGTAATTTTGATCAAAATATTTTCTCGTTTAAGCTCGAGTTTAGATATCATCGAATTCCATGAGTTTGTAATTCTCAATCTTTAAGGTCAATCTCTAGGATTGAGTAATATCAGTCTTAAAAGCTGATTTTTAATCTTTAAGGAGATTATCCTTTCTGGGGATCTGATTCATTAGTCTTATCAAGCTAATTTGCACGGTGCCCCCCCATTGTACTAGATAAATCCTTCTCATGGTTAGGATAAATCTGACCACATGGCGACCCTATTTAATGCTGAGGTTCGTGGATTTCCTGCTGATTTTAGTGATGACTTTTCTAGATTTTTCGTCAACCTACAGCTGGTCTGGACGACAACTTCATGACCTAAATCAAGAAGCGCGTTTCTTTTTCGGAAGACTTTACTTCCTTTTAATGATGGAATTGATTCATCGTGTAGATCCATCTCTTCTTTTCTTTCATTGTGTAAAACAGTTTAGTTTAGTTCAAAGCAAAAGTATTTTCAGTTATTTGTTACAGATATATGTGACATATGTTTAAAATAACTTGGTAAATTTTCCCACACTTGGCTTTTATTTTCCTTTTTATCGTCCTCTATTCCATTTTAAATGAATTTTAACATTTTAGTTTGTTTCTCAATTTATGTCCTTTCCGAGGTAACAATAATTTCGGTGTTAAAACCTAGTTTTATCGTTCATAAATATGTATAAACATAATTTGAATTCATTTAATTGAAAATTTTGAAAAATTTTACTAGAATTGGGTAGTCAGTATATAAGACTAGGGCTGTTCTTTTTTATCAGAGAGCACTAGATTCTAATACAACTACTGCTTTACTAGTATTTTTAATGGTAACCAAGTGTTTAAGATAAAAATTTTAAAATCCGAAAGAATTTAACCCCTTCCCACACTTAAGATCTTGCAATGCCCTCATTTGCAAGAAATCAGTAACAATTTAAATTATTGAGGGTGATTTGTGTGAAAATGATTAAATTTTTACCAAAGTTTCCAAATATATTGGCGTTTGTTTGCTGAATGATAAATGGTACACATCATTTGTTCATTCCGTCTTGTTGTTATTTCACATATATTTTGCATCTTGTTGTCAAAATTAGTTGCTTTTGCTGAACTTAATGCCAGTCTTTGAAAATGCGTTGTTTTACCCTGTTGTGTACATAAGATAAACTGCAAACATATATACATATTTTTGAAGTTTGGTATATTACCCCACATTCAAAAATTATTAAAATCTAAGAATAAAAGTTAGATAATTATAAAAATGATTACAATATTAACAAAAGTATTAAACGTATCAATAATTACAGATTACAAAATAAAAAATAAAAAAAATAATAAGTAAACTAAGGATGATATTGGTACCAATAGGGGTTCCAGGCATAACCATAGGTGCTATAGAATGCTTCGGCAGGGTCATACGTAGGATATGGTGGCTGCATCTCTATAGACCAAGGAGGGAAGATGGGTTTCGGTGTAGGAATATAGTTTCTACCTATATGTTGGCAATGAGCTATGATTTGGTTCTGATGAACTTGCCAATCTTTAAATGCTCTCTGTCTAGCATTTTCGTATTCCTGAGAAGCTATAAACCTATGCATTTCTTGCATCTCATTCCCCCTCCTACATTACCTTGTTGTTGGTTTCTCTCCACCTGTGGATGTCTACCATGGTATCGTACTGCGGCGTTATTTCGCCTCTTCAAAACTTTCGCACCATGGTATACAATTAAACCTATAGTATCGCGGGGTTCTGGTTCTTCTACTAATAATCCCCCCCGACTTATATCCACACCGAGATATTCACCAATCAAAGTAATAAAAATTCCACCTCCTATTATGCTATGTGGTCGCATCCCCCGAACCATAGCTGATAAATAATAACCCACACAATATGGTATACTTACAGCGCTTTGTGGGTCTCGAATACACATATGGTAAAACAAATCCTGTTCATTTACTTTTTCTTTGTTCTTACCCCTTTGTGTAATCGAATTAGCTAAAAACCTATGTATCACTCTTAATTCGGCTCTATCTATATCCAAATAAGAGTAATTTCCCCCTTTGAAACGGTGATGGCTTGTCATTTGACTCCACACACCGTGTGTATCAAAATTCTCATCTATCTTTCTACCGTTTAGTATCAATCCTCTACAATTGGCAGACGCTAACTCCTCAGGCGTATATATACGTAAAGCCTGAGCCATGTCCAGTAAAGACATGTGGCGCATCGAACCGCCTAACAAAAATCTAATAAAAGAACGATCGGTTAAACTAGCTACCCGATCATTCAACTCTATACTACATAACAATTCTTCACACCATACTTTATATACAGGTCTACGTATGGTGAATAAACATACCCAGTCATTAAAAGAAGAATTACCATACCTCTGTACAAGTAATTCCCTAATTGGCCCGGCCAATTCTACAGCTTCTAAGGGTCCCCATTCTATGACCCTCGGTACCTCAACAACCTTGGAATGAAGAGTATGCAAACCCCGTTGATATTTTGGATAATCTATCCAAAGTCTGTCAAATCTCAGGTTCGGGTGCAACTCTTCCAAGTGCATATCGGAAAAGGTCATGACTGGATGAGGTATATCCTGCTTGTAGTAGTTATCCACTTCCTGTTGTTCCAAATTCTCAGCAGGAGCATTGCGGGCTTGGGATGAAGATTCACCCCTTTCATTCTGCAAAACACATCAAACACAATTTTTGTGCATCCAAATATGCATTAGTGTCAGCAAAATCATCAATCAAAATAATTACAATGACATTATCAATTTATATCAAACTTAAGCTCATTTTCACATTTTTATCAAATCTACACTTTTTCAAATAGCATATACGAAAATGTTCGCCAAGTTCATAAACATTCAACTCAAATAACATGTCAAAATAATCATTACTAGCAATTAAACAAGTCTCAAATGGCATTATCTTTCAAAAATCAAGTTCATGAATTTTAGACTTGAAAAAGTCCACTTTAATTCTCAAAATCATGTTTAGGCTCAAAGTTTGGATCATTTAACTACCTAGACATGTTACACTACTCAATTTAGCAACAATTCATGACAAAAATCGGCCATAACCTGTTTATATCAAAAAGCCCCAAATTGCTCAAGAACACAAACTCTAGATTACTCAAAATTTGAAGTTTAAGGCTTCTAATCATGTTAAACAGCATCAATCTAGGTTATACAAGCATAATACATAAATAATTTAAGCTTAATTACACTAAAAAGCATCAAAATCAAATTGGGGAAAAATTTGCTCAAGAACACCAAATTTCGGATTAAATGGTGTTTAGGTGTAGAAATTTACCGTTTTTCTTGAGTAATTCTTAGATAGCATCCTTCTCAACATGATTTTAGCAAAAGATTTGGTGATTAACGGTTAAAAATTGTGATTTTGGGGTGTATTTTTCGGGTTTTTTCGCGGTTTTTTTTCGCTGCTGTGTTTTTGAGTTGTGGAGTTGTGTGTCCATAAACTGATCGTTCAGCTCTTTTATTTTTTTTTTTATGATTTTCGGTCCCTCCGCGAGTCGCGGGGATTTACCCTCCAAACTCCGCGAGTCGCGGAGTTTGGTATATTTTTTTTTTTATTTTTATAATCATTAACTTATTAAAACAATTAAGTAATTAATTTTAAAATTTTGTTTCCCTTGTTATTTAGGACGAGGTCGTTTCGGATCGATGTCCTAGTCCGTCCCTCGACAAAATTTTAAAATTTGTCTTTTTGTAGCGATTGTTTTAAAAGCTAAGATTTTTGGGTTTTTTCAATGTTTTTGGCATACTTTAATTCAATAAGATTAAAAATAATGATAATAAAAGTTCTCGTCCCTCCCTCGGGTAAAGCAATTTCGGTTCAAAGACCTAGTCTTCAACTTACGACGAATTTTAAAAATCATATTCTTAACTTAATGAGATAAAGTAAATTTTTGTTTTTAAATTCACACAACTTAAATATAAAATTCAAAATTAATATTAAAAATTCACACCAAACTTAAAATTTGAAATGCATAAAATTAAAAATTTATATTTTAAAAATTAAAAGTTCACACCAAACTTAATTTAAAAAATCAAATAATTATAAAAAATATTGTTTTTACAAAGTTTACAATATTAATTTAAGATTTAAATATTAATTTTAAAAACATGGTAAAAACAAATTTAAAAATCTTTTTGTCTTTTTATCCCACTTTAATCAATCAAATATTATCAAAAATATGCGCCCCTCTTTTCGGTAAAGTAATTTCGGTTCCAAGACCTAATTTAACTCATGACGAATTTTTGAAATATTTTGAGTTGATTGATTAAAGATATTTATACCTTAAGAATAAACGTTAAATTTCGCAGTGATGTAATAAATTTTTGAATGATATCAATAATTTCGGTCGCCAAACCTAATTTTATTTAATACCAATTTAATACTTTTTAGCGAACAAATTAGCGTTTATTATCAAAAGGTTAAAAATAAAAAAATAAAAACTGTACAGACATACCTGTGAAATAGATTTCTTAGTTATATGATCTATCCCATTCATAAGATAGTCGGTTTAATTGGTTTTCCATGGCTACATAGGCGTAACCTCGAGCATTCAGTGTCTTTTCTTCTAAACATATGAACGGTCCATCTCTGCATAAAGTAACAAATTCGGTATTTGAATAGGTTTGATTATTTGAACATTTACCTCCATGTGACCATTTTCCGCATTTGTGACATCGTTCTAGGTGTCGTGCTCTTCTTTTCGCTGCGGATTTTGATTTTCCTTTACCAAATTGTAACTTATTATCTTCGCATCTGGATTCTTTTCTAACTCTGTCCATTCTTTCTCTGATTACTGATACTATTTCACTCGGGAGTATGTCATTATTACGTTTAGTGATCAAAGCGTGTAGCATTAGACCATGGTTTAGTTCACAGGCAGTCTTCATTTCGTAAAAACCTAAAAAAAATAAAAATTCAGAATGGGGGGAGAAGACTAGTTCTTTAGGGTCTGCTAGGGAAAGACCATTCGAGTTCCATTTTCGAGAACTACACGAAAACAGACAATCTAACTCTAACAGAAATACATATTATCCTTTAAAGACTTGATTCTCCCCACACTTAATTAGCTGTGTTGTCGAAATTGTGATTAACTTCGTTGTCGACTTCCATCGGACCATGTATGTAATGTTTAACTCTGTGACCATTAACTTTAAATTCAATCCCATTTGAATTTATTAATTCTATCGTTCCGTATGGGAAAACTCTTTTGACTATGAATGGTCCAGACCATCTTGATTTCAATTTTCCAGGAAATAGCTTGAATCGTGAATTGAAAAGAAGAACTCTGTCTCCTTCTTTAAATTCTTTTGAACTTCTGATTCTTTTATCATGCCATTTCTTCGTTCTTTCTTTATAGATTAACGAATTTTCGTATGCTTCATGTCTTAATTCTTCTAATTCGTTTAGTTGACTTAATCGTAGACGCCCGGCTTCATGTAAATCAAGATTACATGTTTTCAAAGCCCAAAATGCTTTGTGTTCAATTTCTACTGGAAGATGACATGCTTTTCCATAAACAAGTCTAAAAGGTGTGGTTCCAATTGGAGTTTTGTAGGCTGTTCTAAAAGCCCAGAGTGCATCCTCCAATTTAATGGACCATTCCTTCGGATTTGATCCTACGGTTTTCTCTAGAATACGTTTTAAAGCTCGGTTGGTATTTTCAACTTGTCCACTTGTTTGTGGATGATATGCGGTGGAGATTTTATGAGTTACTCCATATCTTTTAAGAACTTTCTCAAGTTGATTATTACAGAAATGAGTACCCCGATCACTTATTAAAGCTTTCGGTGTTCCAAACCTTGCAAAAAGACGTTTTAAAAAGTTGACTACAACTCGTGCATCGTTAGTTGGGAGAGCTTGTGCTTCCGCCCATTTAGATACATAATCAATGGCTACGAGTATATATAGATTATTATTAGATTTTGGAAATGGACCCATAAAGTCAATACCCCAAATGTCAAATACTTCACATACTTGGATGACATTTTGTGGCATTTCATCACGTTGACTTATTTTTCCGGCCCTTTGACATGCATCACAGGATTTGCAAAGAAGGTGTGCGTCTTTGTAAATTGTAGGCCAATAGAATCCAGCTTCATAAACTTTTCTTGCTGTTAGTTGAGGCCCATAATGCCCTCCTGTTGGTCCTGTGTGACAATGGTTTAAAATTTTAATAGCTTCATCTCCAAATACACATCGGCGTATTATTCCATCCGGACAACTTTTAAACAGATGTGGATCTTCCCAAAAATAGTGTTTTATATCACTGAAGAAATTCTTTCGTCTTTGGTATGATAATCCTTTTTCAAGGAATCCACAAACTAAGTAGTTTGCATAATCTGCAAACCATGGGATTTCTTTATAATCTATCTTCAATAGATATTCATCAGGAAAGTTGTCTTGTATGGCTGATTCATTTAGAACTTCTAATTCGGGATTTTCAAGACGAGAAAGATGATCAGCGGCGAGATTTTCTGCTCCTCTTTTATCTCGGATTTCAATATCAAACTCTTGTAAGAGTAAGATCCAACGGATTAATCTTGGTTTAGCATCTTGTTTTGAAAATAGGTATCTAAGAGCAGAATGGTCGGTATAGACCACCGTTTTTGCTAGAACGAGATATGATCGAAATTTGTCAAAAGCAAAGACAATAGCAAGGAGTTCTTTTTCAGTAGTTGTATAGTTTGTTTGTGCTCCTTGTAACGTCTTACTAGCATAATATATAGGTTGAAATCGTTTTTCAATCCTTTGTCCTACAACGGCTCCCATTGCAAAATCACTTGCATCGCACATTAGTTCAAATGGTAGATTCCAATTTGGTGTTATCATGATCGGTGCATTAGTGAGTTTCTCTTTAAGAATATTAAAAGATTTGATACACTCATCTGAAAAGATGAATGGCGCATCCTTTTCTAGGAGTTTATTCATAGGAGTGGCAATTTTAGAAAAATCTTTTATGAAACGTCGGTAAAAACCGGCATGCCCTAGAAAACTCCTAACTCCTCTAACATTGGTGGGATGTGGAAGTTTAGCAATTACATCCACTTTAGCTCTATCCACTTCAATTCCTTCTTTTGAAATTTTATGTCCAAGAACGATGCCTTCTTTAACCATGAAATGGCATTTCTCCCAATTAAGTACTAGATTTGATTTTTCGCATCTAATTAGCATTCGTTCCAGATTAACTAGACATGATTTAAATGTATCACCGAAGACTGAAAAGTCATCCATGAATACTTCCATGCATTCTTCTATCATGTCGTGAAAAATCGCCATCATACACCTTTGAAAGGTTGCAGGGGCGTTACAAAGTCCAAATGGCATGCGTTTGTAAGCAAAAGTACCATAAGGGCACGTGAATGTGGTTTTCTCTTGGTCCTCAGGTGCTATTGGAATTTGAAAATATCCGGAAAATCCATCTAGAAAACAATAGTAACTATTTCCGGCTAATCTTTCCAACATTTGATCTATGAAAGGTAAGGGAAAGTGATCTTTTCTGGTGGCGTCATTTAATTTTCTATAATCAATACATACACGCCATCCTGTTACAGTCCTAGTAGGAATAAGCTCATTTTTCTCATTTGTAATGACAGTCATGCCACCCTTCTTAGGTACGCATTGAACTGGGCTTACCCATGGGCTATCAGAAATTGGATATATCAAACCTGCATCTAGCAGTTTAATAATCTCTTTCTTAACTACATCTTGCATATTAGGATTTAGTCTTCGTTAGCGTTGCACATACGTTTTATGACCTTCTTCCATAAGGATTTTATGTGTGCAATACGAAGGACTTATTCCTTTAATATCATGAATCTTCCATGCAATGGCTGGTTTATGAGCTTTCAACACAGAAATGAGTTGTGATTTCTCATTTTCAGTAAGAGAAGACGATATTATTACAGGTAATTCAGATTCACCATGTAAATAAGCGTATTCCAAATGGTTTGGAAGTGGTTTTAACTCTAATTTCGGAGGTTCTTCTATCGATGATTTATATCGATATCTGTCTTCTTCTTTTAGCATTTGAATTTCTTCTGTTGTTGGTTCATATCCATTAGCTATAAGTGTAGCTAACATTTCAGCTTCATCAATTGGTTCATTACCTTCTCCTAAAGAACATTCTCCTGTTCCTTGTAATTCTGGAAATTCTTCTAATAATTCTGCATGTGCATCTATAGTTTGAATATAATAACATGTATCATCTGCAGATTGTGGTTATTGCATTGCTCTATCAACTGAAAAGGTAACACTCTCATCCTCTATACTTAGGGTCAGTTTCTTACCGAACACGTCTATCATTGCTTTAGCCGTGTTTAAGAATGGTCTTCCTAATATGAGAGGAACTTGAGAATCTTCTTCCATGTCCAAAACAACAAAATCTACTGGAAATACTAAAGTACCAACTTTAACTAGCATGTTCTCCATTATCCCTCTAGGATATTTTATTGATCTATCGGCTAGTTGTATGCTTATTCTTGTTGGTTTCAATTCTCCAAGGTCTAGTTTAGCGTATAGTGAATACGGCATTAGATTTATACTAGCACCTAAGTCTGCCAATGCTTCTATTGAACTAAGACTACCCAGAAAACATGGAATTGTGAAACTTCCTGGATCAGATAGTTTTTCTGGTATCTTATTCAACAACACTGCTGAACAATTAGCATTCATAGTAACAGCCGAGAGTTCTTCCATTTTCTTTCTATTTGAGATTAGATCTTTCAAGAATTTAGCATATCTTGGCATTCCTGAAATCACATCAATGAAAGGAAGATTTACATTTATCTGTTTAAACATATCCAAAAATTTGGATTGCTCGGCTTCAAGTTTCTCTTTCTTCATTTTACTCGGGTAAGGAAGTGGTGGTTGGTATGGTTTAACATAAGGTTTATCCTTAACTGTGTTATCTTTATTAACCTTTTCAACTACCGGTTCTTTTTCCTTATCTTGATCAGGTTGTGGTTCTTGTGGAGTAGGAATAGTTTCATCAGAAGTTACAGGTATTTCAGGTGGTTTAAGTGTTGTACCACTTCTTGTGGTAATAGCTTTAGCTGTTTCATTCCTGGGGTTAGCATTTGTATCGCTTGGTAGACTTCCCGGTTTTCTTTCACCTATTAACCTTGCTAGGTTACTTACTTCTTGTTCCAGATTTTGAATAGAAGCTTGTTGATTTCTAAATGCTTGAACATTTTGTTCATTTGTTTGTTTCTGAGATGTGAAAAACTGCGTTTGAGTTTCAACTAGCTTCGTCATCATATCTTCTAAATTCGGCTTTTTATCATCGGTTTGTTGTGGTGGTTTGTTTTGAAAATTCGGTCTTTGCTGATTATAAGTATTATTGGATACTTGTTGATTGCTAGGACCTTGTTGGTTGTTGTATGGAATATTTCGGTTATAATTCTGGTTTTGATTGTAAATTGGTCTTGGCGGTTGATAATTATTCTGATAATTATTTCCAGGCCTTTGGTTTATGTATGAAATATTCTCTCTTTGTTCCATTGTTAATTCAATACTGAGACAATCTTTTGTCAAATGTGGTCCTCCACACTGCTCACAACTAATTCGTATTGAGTGAATATCCTTAGTCATCTTTTCCATTCGTCTCTCCACAGCATCTATCTTTGCGGAAATGGAATCTAAGTCATGGATAGAATCGGCTCTAGCTGCTTTAGATGATCTAATGATGTCTTTTTCTTGGTGCCACTCATGTGAGTGGGAAGCAGTGTTATCAATAATTTTGTAAGCATCAGTTTCGGTTTTCTTCATAATAGAACCACCAGCTGCTATATCTATGTCTTTTCTTGTAGTGATGTCACATCCTTGGTAGAATATTTGTACTATTTGACAGGTGTCTAAACCATGTTGCGGACATCCTCTTAACAACTTTCCATATCTTGTCCACGCCTCATATAGAGTTTCATTTGGCTTTTGCGCGAATGTAACAATTTCTCCTTGAAGTCTCACGGCTTTGGATGCCGGAAAGAATTGTTTAAGAAATTTTTCTACTAAAACATCCCATGTATCGATCGCCCCTTCAGGTAACGATTCCAACCAATCTTTGGCTTCTCCCTTTAAAGTCCAGGGAAATAACATGAGATATATCTGTTCATCCTCCACTTCTCGGATTTTAAATAGTGTGCAGATCCTATTAAAGGTACGTAGATGTTCATTTGGATCTTCCTTCGGCGCACCACTAAATTGGCATTGATTAGTCACCATGTGTAGAATTTGTCCTTTGATTTCATAATCTGGCGCATTAATGTCTGGATGAGTAATTGCGTGACCTTGGCCAGTGCGTTTAGCTCTCATTCGGTCTTCTATACTTAAAGGTTCCAGATTCTCCATAATTGAATTTGTTGAATCGGTATCACTAGATGATTCTGATTTAATGGTTCGTTCCTCAACAATCTCTGTTTGAATGATTGGTGGCTCCGGAGGAAAGTTTAATGGTTCAGGATCTACGAACCGTTCCTGAATATTTTCCGGATTCTCAATTGTGAGGTCGGGTTCAAAAAATGGATTATCGGAAATTTGAACTGAAGTACTTGGTCGACTGGATGACGATTCTAAAGAAAAATCAACGGCGGTTATATTTGCTAAATGTCTTGATCTAGTTACAGGTGGTGAACGTACAAAAGGTGATGAACGTCTTGCTCGGTGCATTCACTGAATATCCTATTAGTTTTTAAAAAGGAAAGAAAAATTATAATAAGTTATCCAATTAATAGACTTTTCTGATTTTGCCCACGTTTCGAATAGCCAAAAGATGCAGCAGAGGGGCAGGATTCGTTTGGTCTCAATATAATTGAGGACTGTTTGGCTCCAATAACCCGGTCCACGTACAAATCCAACTATTACTACGAACCAGAAAATTTTGATGTCTATTAATTTAACCACTTAAAATAAATTTTCGTTATTTTAAGAAATTTAGATAAGAAGTAGAATAAAAATCTATATCCTAAAACTAGAATAGCGAGAAATAAGAAAGAAAAAGAGTTCGTCGAAAAAGGTCGAAAAAGAAAAAAAATGGTTGAAAAATAAAAGGTGACGGAAAAATAAAAGAAACTTATAAAAACTTAAAAATACTTGACTAACCTAACCTTATTACTACAACTAACTTAAAATTATAATCGCAAATTGAAATTACTAATTGGAATGATAATTGATACATAGTAAAAGGTCTAAAAATATTAAAGCTTACAGGAAAAACTAAATCTCAAATGGAAATAACTTAAAAAGAAACTAAAACTTAAAAAGGCGTCGCAAAATTCTAAAGCACCTAAATCTTAGTCTAAAGAAAAAGCACTTAAGGAATTCTACGGCAAAGCCTAAAAATCTAGGAGTAAAAATAACTATAGCAAAAACTAAGTTTAAAATTAAAAATGAGCTAAAAATACAAATATTATGCTACAACGATTAAAAAGGGACAAAATATAAAAATATACAAAAAGTTGTAAAAAGTACAATTTTTATAAAAATATTATTTTTATATTATTTATTTAATAAAACTACTAATTTTACAATTTAATTAAAACTAATTAATACTAAATACATAAATTAAATAAAAAGTAAAATTAAAAATAAAACTAATAATAATAATACATAATTAGGGTTTATATTAATAATAATTAATAAATACTCCGTAATTAATACAGATTTAGGGTTCTGTCGGTGGTGTCAGAGTCACTCCGCGACTTGCGGTAATTAAAACTTCAAACCCCGCGACTCGCGGGGTTCCAAAATTCAGATGACAGCTTATTTCTTCAACGCGTTTTTCTTTATTTATTTATTTATTTTATTTTCTGTTTTCTGTTTTTTCTATATATAAAAGATATTTAATAAAACTTATATTTTTATAAATTAAAATAAGAATAAAGAAACTTATAAAACTTAAATATTTAACAAAATCTTAAAAATACTTATATTTTTGTTTTTCTTTTTATATTTTTGAATATTTAAAACGTATTTTTACAAAAGCGAATTTTAATAAAAGTAAACAAAAAATCCTTTTTTTTATTAGCGTTGCGCTTCCGGCTTTTAAGAGTGTTCCCCGGCAGCGGCGCCAAAAATACTTGATGTCAAAGCAGAGGGGTATAAAATACTATTAATTTTTACAAGGAAATACTATTAAATACGATACAATTTTACACAAGATATTTATTTATTTATAGAATGGATATACTTAAACCTTGCTACAACACTTATAGGCAGTGTACCTAATCGTACAGTAGTGTAGTTTTTAGTAAGTCCGGTTCATTCCACAGGGAAATCTTTAAACAAAGCTCAACGCTATATTAGTTTACTTTTATAAAAATACAAATATATATATAAGTAATATTATTATTATAAAGGGGGGTTTTTACCGTTTAATGACCGGTTTGTCGATTTTAAGACTTTAGTCGCAGTTAAAACCTAATGTAAAATATTAAATAAATAAAAGACTTAATTTAAAACGTAAAGTAAATAACGATAATGAAATTGCGAATAATAAAAGTGCGATAAAATAAAATTGCGATAATTAAAAAGTGCGATAATTAGAAGTGCAATTAAATATAAAATAAAGGAAATTAAATATGAAATAAAAGAATTATGCTTATTTAAACTTCCGTAATCATGATGTTTGACGTGTTGATTTTAGTTTTATGCCCATGGGTTAATTGTCCTTTGTCCTGGATTATTTAATATGTCCGTCTGGTTTTTGTCCATAACAGTCCATCAGTCATAAATATAAAGTGCGAGTGTCCTCGTCAAATTATTATTATACCCGAAGTTAAATATTCCAACTAATTGGGGATTCGAATTGTAACAAGGTTTTAATACTTTGTTTAATGAATACACCAGGTTATCGACTGCGTGTAAACCAAGGTTTTACTACTTTGTTAACAATTACACCAATTACCCTTGAATGTAATTTCACCCCTGTTTTAATTATTCTAGTGGCTATTAATCCATTCCCGTGTCCGGTTAAATGAACGATTATTCGTACATATAAATACCCCGCCCATCGTGTCCGATTGAGTGTATATGGTAATTTATAGGGACGCCCAATTGTAGATCTTTATATTAACATTAACAAACTATCATTTAGTTAAACAAATATAAAGCCCATTAATAGCCCATAGTCTAATTTCCACAAGTGTCGTTCTTTTGTCCAAACCCCAATTATGGTACAAAGCCCAATTACCCAATTTTAGTAATTAGCCCAACATCATGATTACTTTGTTTTAAATAAGCATAATAATAACTTAGCTACGAGACATTAATATAAAAAGGTTGAACATAACTTACAATGATTAAAAATAGCGTAGCGTTACACGGACAGAATTTCGACTTACACCCTTACAACATTCGCTAACATACCCTTATTATTAGAATTATAATTAAAATTAAAATTAAAATATAAATATAAATATATACGATATAGATAGAGAGATGGATATATTTTGTGGTTTTTTCGATCAGAATTCATTTGCTTTTATAGGAAGTTTCTGAAATTGGGGCTCCGCGACTCGCGGCCCTTTTGGCCTTCAAACTCCGCGAGTCGCGGAGATTGAAATTACAGCTCACATCTTTTGGAGTCTTTCTTGCCGACGGATTTTATATATAAATATTAAATATAAATAATTAATATAATTATTTATATATTATATTATATTCTTGTGCATAGTAGACTTGTAATTTTTAGTCCGTTGCGTCGAGCGTTGAGAGTTGACTCTGGTCCCGGTTCCGGATTTTCGAACGTCCTTGCGTACAATTTTATATTTTGTATTTTGCGTTTTGAATCTTGTACTCTTGTAATTTCGAGACGTTTCTTATCAATAATTGGAACCTCTTTGATTGTCTTTTGTACTTTTGATCTTTTTGGTCGTTTGCGTCTTCAATTCGTCGAATCTGTCTTTTGTCTTCACCTTTTATTATTTAAACGAATATCACTTGTAAATAGAACAATTGCAACTAAAAGCTTGTCTTTCTTGAGGAATAATGCTTTGAAATATATGTTCGTTTTTAGCATTATCATTAATATATGTATTTAAGTCTTTCAAAAGTGTATTAATACATCTTAATACAATACATATATATTCATTTTAACATAAAGGTTATTACGTCGTTAAATGTTACACACACATATATATATATATATATATATATATATATATATATATATATATATATATATATATATATATATATATATTGTTTTCGAAACCCTTAAGTTAGTAGTTTCAATTTATATATAAAACCCATTATTAATATACTTAATGAGATACTTAACTATCATATATTCAAGTTAGATATAATCCATATATCCATATATATACATAAGTATATATTTAATACAAGTTATGATGTTCGTGAATCGTCGAACAAATGGTTGATCAATTGTTTGTATGAAACTTATTTCAAAAGTTTTAAAACTTCTCAAAATTTATCGCTTATCATGTCGGAATAATGTTATCATATAAAGATTAAGTTTAAATTTTGGTCGGAAATTTCCGGGTCGTCACAACTATTGATATTATTATTATTACAAAATGAGACTATGTAACATCGAATAATAAATATGCTTTTTAATAATGATTATGCAATTTCAAATAGCTATACAATTCTAATAATGGTTTTACAATTATGCAGTTTCATATCGAATAATCACTTGAAAATAAATTACATAGCCACTTTATCATTATTTAAAATTGCATAACTGTTGCCAATATTCGAAATTGTATTGCATAGTCATAATTCAAAATCTTATTGCATAGTCATAGTTCGAAATTGTTTATAATTACTTGAAGTTTTAGAGCCATTATTCGAAATTGAATTGTCATTATATAAATTGTACTTTTACTATTTAAACTTCATATTGAAATCGCATGGGCATTATTTGAAATTGTAAACACTATTTCACAATGTAGAAACAATTTAAATTTGCAAACAAAAAATTTTGCGTTCCACGACGAAGCACAACGTTATCATCTACTTATTATTATTTACAAAAATTGGCCGAAAGATGTTGACTAATCCATCCATCTTTTCTTTTAAAATTTATAATAACGACTAAATTTGACCACTAAAAGTAGCATTCACCGTTCACCATCCACCTTAACATCAACTTTCATTCTCTAGTAAGGTAGACTCTTGGCTAACTATGAGATAATTACAATGGATCGAATGATTTTACATTGATATTCTAGTATGCATTTAATTTTTTCACGTACATTCATATTCACATCAATATCTATCTAATTCTAATTGTAGTTAATTCTTTCATATCCATATCCATTGTATGTATTAAGAAGATTAATGGATATCCATATCCATCTACTCTGAATATCATTTTGATGCTTTTTTGCAAGCAACGAGTAGAGTGGCTGCCCACCGTACTATGTGGTTAGTTGGGTGTTAGGAGTTGTCCGGACTTGTTTGTTGACTGTCGTAGGATTAGTGTTGAAGCAACGACTCTTGGTCACCAGAGCAAGTATTAAAGGTTTAACTCAATTGAGTTTTGGTCGAATTTTATGGTTGTATGACTTCTCTGGAACCTTCACTTGTCTTAGTTTCTTGTTTCTTCTTACCTCATCGAATATTTCTACGGAGGTCTTCTCCCTGTGTTGCTGCCTCTTCGAATGAACAACAGTTTAAATTCCTGGAAAGTTCCTCTCGGTCGTTATCTCTTTTCATATGATTGTGACTTATGGTTTTCATGTTGTTTATGGCATCCATCATTTCTTGGTTTTTCGGTGGCGACGCTCATTTTTTCATTAGTCTGTTCTCAGACTTATACCTTTCTATTTTGAGACAAGATTGTGACGTATTCCGTTTTACTGGGTGTAGTTCAGGGACTCATGGTTCGGTTTTTAAATTCGGTTTGCAGTTGATAGTCGTTGCGTTTTGGATCTTCAATGTGGTTCGAGGTATGCTTTGATGATGTTAGAAAGTTGGGGCACGATTAGTGTATTTCACGTGCTAGCTCGTTCAGTATGCATGTTTCATTCATAGTCATAACAAACACAAACCACCTTGAAAACAAAGATTTAAACTCAAATTATAATTATAGAAAGTATATATAATAATAACCTTCAAAATCACTTCCATTAGTACTTGAAAACTATGAATTTAGAGAAAATAGAAATTGAATACTGTTCATTACATTAAACAACTGCGATTATATCAATTATATACATCAAAACTGCGCTACACTATTCAACTAACTAAATAATTATGCTATTAACTAACTTAACGATGACGTAATAAAAGTAATAAACTATTTACACTTTCCCCTTGTACTTTGTAAATGATACAATTGGCGACTAAATTTTGTTTTTACAATTTGCTCTTTATAGTTTGTAAGCTGCACATTTGGTGACTAAAATTATAATATAATTCCATATCCTCCCCTCAAGTTGAAAGCACTCGAAAACCTAACTTAGCAGATAACATAGAATGTTGATTTTGACACAAAGCTTCAATCATCAAGTCAATCAGTTGTAAATGAGTAGTTATATAGGTAGTATGTAGCAAACCATTGATACACCCCGATTAGTCAAGTTTATACGTGTCGTTGATCATAAAGACAATCTACGACATATCTGGTGGGGTTTTAATATTTATAGTGTTGGGCCTAAATCTCTTTCTATATTAATCCTAAGGTTAATAGTGGAAAGTATGACCTAGGGTCGTTCTATTAACAGTTGAATTTGAAACGAAGCTTATCCAGATATTTTAGAACTCAAGATAGTTGAGTTTACACAATTTAATACCCAAATCACTTGCCAGGTAGATCTAGTGGAGAGGCAGGATCATTTGATCAAAAGACTGTTTAGATACTCCAACAACCAAGTCCAGCTAGAAATTTTCATAGACACCAGCTATTTATTTCTTAAATTGTAGAGGTAGAATAGTTGTTTTGGTTTATTTTTATATAATATAAATGGGAGATAACCCATTAATTAAACTTAAACTAGTTGGCAAGCAAGGAACAACTAAGGATAGAGAGGATGAGGTTTACCATGATTCTCGATAATGTGGACACGCTTAGATTAATTAAATAAACCTTGGTGTAAACTCTATAACCCTAACAATTTAGCGCACTTTCTAAAATGATATGTCATTAGGAACTAGGTTATCGTGATTCTGATTAGATCGTCTATACCCAGCTCTCGACACTACCCTTAACTACCGTTAAGTATGGTAGTGTCCTTTATTAAGGCGACGTGCATACCTTAATGGGACTCATTGGAGACCTTAGACACTCGAATAAAGTAGCATAGTCAATATAGGAATATATGATTCCTTTTTAGATCTAACTGTTCTTAACACTTTAAAATATATTTTAAGTATCTAAGTAAGTGACCAGTTTGTATGAATTAAACTCTCCTTTACAATACAATTATAAAACCCCAGATCATATGACAATATATTAAGATATGCTTTTGACACGGACCATGTCTTTTAGTAAGTTACACTACTAGCGCATTGAGTCTTACGTCTACCATAACCTCCAATGAACTA
Organism: Rutidosis leptorrhynchoides; assembly: GCF_046630445.1. Taxonomy (NCBI): domain Eukaryota; kingdom Viridiplantae; phylum Streptophyta; class Magnoliopsida; order Asterales; family Asteraceae; genus Rutidosis; species Rutidosis leptorrhynchoides. The sequence goes on from NC_092337.1 coordinate 2,800,073, forward strand.
ATCCTTATTATGGCATATAACACTGATAACTACTTACCCCTATTAGCATTTATTAAGTCCTAACGATGGGTTATAGCCACGAATATAACTGAAAAGGGTACCATGAATTAAATCTAATTTATATAAACAAATACGCAAAACGTAATAGAATATTATCTAAAATAGTAATTATCTAAGTCATGGCAAACATACAAACAATTATCAACAATTGGATAATCATAGTACTATATTTCAAACATATAAGAAATGATATATATAATACCGAATAATACTGGTAGAATAAATATCTGTATTTCCTCAGAATATCTAAAGCATTACAGCGCCAATCTAGCTACTACCAATTATTTCCTAAGTCTCGTACTTAACTCTCCCTAAATTAATTAGAGAGAGAAAGTATAGAAAATTACATAATAAAAATAGAAAATTTAGAGTGAATTGGATAGTTGGGTGTGTTGAAAATGGTTGAGGTTAGAGGCATTTATAGGAGTTGAAGTCTTTAAAATTGCACAAAAGGTCCCTCCAAATAATTGCAGTTCGACACCGGATGAAGATGTCAGAATACCGATATGTACTCAAGTCTCGGGTTGAAATTAATAATAAAAATTGCATCTTGGAAAAAATCCCCCGTAATGGCGGTCCAATGGGGTCGGTACCGATACCCGTAGGTATCGGTTTATCTTTTTTCTCTCGGTACGAGGTGTACAGTGTAGGATATTTTTGTAGCCTCTCGGGATCGAAACCCGTGTTGGGTATCAGAATCGGTACCTTTTTTCTAGTACCGGCCGGTTTCTGGTCCTCAGAACCAATACTCATGCTTGGTATCGGTACGTACTGACATCATTAATGCTTGTACCGACTGGTTTCAGTGATTCGACGGGTAAAAATGGTTAGGTATTGGTTTGGGCGTTCATGGGTCAGTTTTGGGGTGCTAAGGTTCGGTTTTGACCCTAGATACTTACACCCATGTCTGGTGTCAGTTTTAGTACCCCAGGGGTCGGTTTCGGGCTTTTTGGCAATTCTTCGTCACTGTTTTCGCCATAACTTCTTCGTTTCTCGGCCGATTTTGACGATTCTCATGCCCACACATTCGTAATTCAATTATCTACAAGATTATTTTAGGTAGGATCACTATCTCCAATTTATCAAATAGTTAATTTTTGTGTAAACGATTCATTTTCCTTACTCTGGTTTTTTCGTTTTAAGTCCATTTTCTTCGATTCATGCTCCATTGTCTTCGTTCCTTCAAGATCTACAAAATAAGCTAATAAGAAGAGATATTAGGTTCTTTTATATTTTTCTTGGCTAAAATTAGAGAGATAAAAGGGGTAAAAACATGACTTTTTATGCGTTATAAACCATCTTGGACTTTATCTCTTATAGAGTGAGAATCAATATCCAAATGATTTGTTCTTTCATGAATACAAAGATTTACAGCTATTTGTTGTGCTGCTTTGTTATTACAAAATAAGGTAGGCACCTTAACTAGTATATTCAAATGTGCCGAGGGACAAGATAACCATATGAGTTCACATGTTCTTGCAGCCATACTTCTATATTCCGCTTTAGTTGAAAATCTTGAAATTTTAGCTTGATTCTTCGTTTTTAAGACACCAAAGAATGACACAAAAACACACAATAACATGTTTAAGGATTTCCTGGTCATTAAACAAGATGCCTAGTCAGCATCAGAAAAAGCTGTAACTTTTAATTTTGGTTGGGCTTGGTAAAATAATCCCTTCGAAACCATTCCCTTCAAATATCTAAGCAAATGAGTGGCTGCTTGAATATGTGTATTAGTTGGAGATGAGATGAACCGAATTATGTGATGAACACTATATGAGATGCAAGCCTAGTCATTGACAAATATAACTATTTGAAAAATAATCTTTTGTAAGAATTTGGTGAATCTGTAGTATAGCCTTTAGTAAAAGTCAACTTAAGGTGTTGAGGAGTGGGTATAGGTTTACAAGCAGTTAAGCTTACATTATTTAACAAATACAAAATGTATTTCCTCTGGTGCAGATACGTACCTTTACTACTTTTGCAAAATTCAATTCTAAGAAAATATCTTGTCAAGCCCAAATATTTTTATTGTGAATTTTTTTTTATCTAAGGCTGCTTTAACACCCCTTTTTCTCTTATTCTGAATTGCCAGTCACCAAGATATCATTAACATAAACTAGGACCTCAGTAAAAGCTGTTCCTTGCACCTATAAAAATAGTGAGTAATCATGTTTTGATTGACTATAACCTAAGGAAATTAGGTATTTAGTGAAATGTCCCGTTCTTATTGATTAAAAACGTTCCATATTAATTGATTTCGTTGCGAGGTTTTGACCTCTATATGAGACGTTTTTCAAAGACTACATTCATTTTAAAACAAACCATAACCTTTATTTCATCAATAAAGGTTTAAAAAGCTTTACGTAGATTATCAAATAATGATAATCTAAAATATCCTGTTTACACACGACCATTACATAATGGTTTACAATACAAATATGTTACAACAAAATAAGTTTCTTGAATGCAGTTTTTACACAATATCATACAAGCATGGACTCCAAATCTCGTCCTTATTTAAGTATGCGACAGCGGAAGCTCTTAATAATCACCTGAGAATAAACATGCTTAAAACGTCAACAAAAATGTTGGTGAGTTATAGGTTTAACCTATATATATCAAATCATAATAATAGACCACAAGATTTCATATTTCAATACACATCCCATACATAGAGATAAAAGTCATTCATATGGTGAACACCTGGTAACCGACATTAACAAGATGCATATATAAGAATATCCCCATCATTCCGGGACACTCTTCGGATATGATATAAATTTCGAAGTACTAAAGCATCCGATACTTTGGATGGGGTTTGTTAGGCCCAATAGATCTATCTTTAGGATTCGCGTCAATTAGGGTGTCTGTTCCCTAATTCTTAGATTACCAGACTTAATAAAAAGGGGCATATTCGATTTCAATAATTCAACCATAGAATGTAGTTTCACGTACTTGTGTCTATTTTGTAAATCATTTATAAAACCTGCATGTATTCTCATCCCAAAAATATTAGATTTTAAAAGTGGGACTATAACTCACTTTCACAGATTTTTACTTCATCGGGAAGTAAGACTTGGCCACTGGTTGATTCACGAACCTATAACAATATATACATATATATCAAAGTATGTTCAAAATATATTTACAACACTTTTAATATATTTTGATGTTTTAAGTTTATTAAGTCAGCTGTCCTCGTTAGTAACCTACAACTAGTTGTCCACAGTTAGATGTACAGAAATAAATCGATAAATATTATCTTGAATCAATCCACGACCCAGTGTATACGTATCTCAGTATTGATCACAACTCAAACTATATATATTTTGGAATCAACCTCAACCCTGTATAGCTAACTCCAACATTCACATATAGAGTGTCTATGGTTGTTCCGAAATATATATAGATGTGTCGACATGATAGGTCGAAACATTGTATACGTGTCTATGGTATCTCAAGATTACATAATATACAATACAAGTTGATTAAGTTATGGTTGGAATAGATTTGTTACCAATTTTCACGTAGCTAAAATGAGAAATATTATCCAATCTTGTTTTACCCATAACTTCTTCATTTTAAATCCGTTTTGAGTGAATCAAATTGCTATGGTTTCATATTGAACTCTATTTTATGAATCTAAACAGAAAAAGTATAGGTTTATAGTCAGAAAAATAAGTTACAAGTCATTTTTGTAAAGGTAGTCATTTCAGTCGAAAGAACGACGTCTAGATGACCATTTTAGAAAACATACTTCCACTTTGAGTTTAACCATAATTTTTGGATATAGTTTCATGTTCATAATAGAAATCATTTTCTAAGAATAACAACTTTTAAATCAAAGTTTATCATAGTTTTTAATTAACTAACCCAAAACAGCCCGCGGTGTTACTACGACGGTGTAAATCCGGTTTTACGGTGTTTTTCGAGTTTCCAGGTTTTAAATCATTTAGTATATCATATAGATATAGAACATGTGTTTAGTTGATTTTAAAAGTCAAGTTAGAAGGATTAACTTTTGTTTGCGAACAAGTTTAGAATTAACTAAACTATGTTCTAGTGATTACAAGTTTAAACCTTCGAATAAGATAGCTTTATATGTATGAATTGAATGATGTTATAAACATCATTACTACCTTAAGTTCCTTGGATAAACCTACTGGAAAAGAGAAAAATGGATCTAGCTTCAACGGATCCTTGGATGGCTCGAAGTTCTTGAAGCAGAATCATGACACGAAAACAAGTTCAAGTAAGATCATCACTTGAAATAAGATTGTTATAGTTATAGAAATTGAACCAAAGTTTGAATATGATTATTACCTTGTATTAGAATGATAACCTACTGTAAGAAACAAAGATTTCTTGAGGTTGGATGATCACCTTACAAGATTGGAAGTGAGCTAGCAAACTTGAAAGTATTCTTGATTTTATGTAACTAGAACTTGTAGAATTTATGAAGAACACTTAGAACTTGAAGATAGAACTTGAGAGAGATCAATTAGATGAAGAAAATTGAAGAATGAAAGTGTTTGTAGGTGTTTTTAGTCGTTGGTGTATGGATTAGATATAAAGGATATGTAATTTTGTTTTCATGTAAATAAGTCATGAATGATTACTCATATTTTTGTAATTTTATGAGATATTTCATGCTAGTTGCCAAATGATGGTTCCCACATGTGTTAGGTGACTCACATGGGCTGCTAAGAGCTGATTATTGGAGTGTATATACCAATAGTACATACATCTAAAAGCTGTGTATTGTACGAGTACGAATACGGGTGCATACGAGTAGAATTGTTGATGAAACTGAACGAGGATGTAATTGTAAGCATTTTTGTTAAGTAGAAGTATTTTGATAAGTGTATTGAAGTCTTTCAAAAGTGTATAAATACATATTAAAACACTACATGTATATACATTTTAACCGAGTCGTTAAGTCATCGTTAGTCGTTACATGTAAGTGTTGTTTTGAAACCTTTAGGTTAACGATCTTGTTAAATGTTGTTAACCCAATGTTTATAATATCAAATGAGATTTTAAATTATTATATTATCATGATATTATCATGTATGAATGTCTCTTAATATGATATATATACATTAATGTCTTTACAACGATAATCGTTACATATATGTCTTGTTTAAAAATCATTAAGTTAGTAGTCTTGTTTTTACATATGTAGTTCATTGTTAATATACTTAATGATATGTTTACTTATCATAGTATCATTTTAACTATATATATATATCCATATATATGTCATCATATAGTTTTTTACAAGTTTTAACGTTCGTGAATCACCGGTCAACTTGGGTGGTCAATTGTCTATATGAAACATATTTCAATTAATCAAGTCTTAACAAGTTTGATTGCTTAATATGTTGGAAACATTTAATCATGTAAATATCAATCTCAATTAATATATATAAACATGGAAAAGTTCGGGTCACTACAGTACCTACCCGTTAAATAAATTTCGTCCCGAAATTTTAAGCTGTTGAAGGTGTTGACGAATCTTCTGGAAATAGATGCGGGTATTTCTTCTTCATCTGATCTTCACGCTCCCAGGTGAACTCAGGTCCTCTACGAGCATTCCATCTAACCTTAACAATTGGTATCTTGTTTTGCTTAAGTCTTTTAACCTCACGATCCATTATTTCGACGGGTTCTTCGATGAATTGGAGTTTTTCGTTGATTTGGATTTCATCTAACGGAATAGTGAGATCTTCTTTAGCAAAACATTTCTTCAAATTCGAGACGTGGAAAGTGTTATGTACAGCCGCGAGTTGTTGAGGTAACTCAAGTCGGTAAGCTACTGGTCCGACACGATCAATAATCTTGAATGGTCCAATATACCTTGGATTTAATTTCCCTCGTTTACCAAATCGAACAACGCCTTTCCAAGGTGCAACTTTAAGCATGACCATCTCTCCAATTTCAAATTCTATATCTTTTCTTTTAATGTCAGCGTAGCTCTTTTGTCGACTTTGGGTGGTTTTCAACCGTTGTTGAATTTGGATGATCTTCTCGGTAGTTTCTTGTATAATCTCCGGACCCGTAATCTGTCTATCCCCCACTTCACTCCAAAAAATCGGAGACCTGCAATTTCTACCATAAAGTGCTTCAAACGGCGCCATCTCAATGCTTGAATGGTAGCTGTTGTTGTAGGAAAATTCTGCTAATGGTAGATGTCGATCCCAACTGTTTCCGAAATCAATAACACATGCTCGTAGCATGTCTTCAAGCGTTTGTATCGTCCTTTTGCTCTGCCCATCAGTTTGTGGATGATAGGCAGTACTCATGTCTAGACGAGTTCCTAATGCTTGCTCTAATGTCTGCCAGAATCTTGAAATAAATCTGCCATCCCTATCAGAGATAATAGAGATTGGTATTCCATTTCTGGAGACGACTTCCTTCAAATACAGTCGTGCTAACTTCTCCATCTTGTCATCTTCTCTTATTGGTAGGAAGTGTGCTGATTTGGTGAGACGATCAACTATTACCCAAATAGTATCAAAACCACTTGCAGTCCTTGGCAATTTAGTGATGAAATCCATGGTAATGTTTTCCCATTTCCATTCTGGAATTTCGGGTTGTTGAAGTAGACCTGATGGTTTCTGATGCTCAGCTTTGACCTTAGAACACGTCAAACATTCTCCTACGTATTTAGCAACATCGGCTTTCATACCCAGCCACCAAAAATGTTTCTTGAGATCCTTGTACATCTTCCCCGTTCCAGGATGTATTGAGTATCTGGTTTTATGAGCTTCTCTAAGTACCATTTCTCTCATATCTCCAAATTTTGGTACCCAAATCCTTTCAGCCCTATACCGGGTTCCGTCTTCCCGAATATTAAGATGCTTCTCTGATCCTTTGGGTATTTCATCCTTTAAATTTCCCTCTTTTAAAACTCCTTGTTGTGCCTCCTTTATTTGAGTAGTAATGTTATTATGAATCATTATATTCATAGATTTTACTCGAATGGGTTCTCTGTCCTTCCTGCTCAAGGCATCGGCTACCACATTTGCCTTCCCCAGGTGGTAACGAATCTCAAAGTCGTAATCATTCAATAATTCAATCCACCTACGCTGCCTCATATTCAGTTGTTTCTGATTAAATATGTGTTGAAGACTTTTGTGGTCGGTATATATAATACTTTTGACCCCATATAAGTAGTGCCTCCAAGTCTTTAATGCAAAAACAACCGCGCCTAATTCCAAATCATGCGTCGTATAATTTTGTTCGTGAATCTTCAATTGTCTAGATGCATAAGCAATCACCTTCATTCGTTGCATTAATACACAATCGAGACCTTGCTTTGATGCATCACAATAAATCACAAAATCATCATTCCCTTCAGGCAATGACAATATAGGTGCCGTAGTTAGCTTTTTCTTCAATAACTGAAACGCTTTCTCTTGTTCATCATTCCATTCAAATTTCTTCCCTTTATGCGTTAATGCAGTCAAGGGTTTTGCTATTCTGGAAAAGTCTTGGATGAACCTTCTGTAGTAACCAGCTAGTCCTAAAAACTGGCGTATGTGTTTTGGAGTTTTTGAGGTTTCCCACTTTTCAACAGTTTCTATCTTTGCCGGATCCACCTTAATACCTTCTTTGTTCACTATGTGACCGAGGAATTGAACTTCTTCCAACCAAAATGCACACTTTGAAAACTTAGCGTACAATTCTTCCTTCCTCAATACTTCTAACACCTTTCTCAAATGTTCACCGTGTTCTTGGTCATTCTTTGAGTAAATAAGTATGTCATCAATGAAAACAATGACAAACTTGTCAAGGTATGGTCCACACACTCGGTTCATAAGGTCCATGAACACAGCTGGTGCATTAGTTAAACCAAACGGCATGACCATAAACTCGTAATGACCGTAACGTGTTCTGAAAGCAGTCTTTGAAATATCATCTTCTTTCACCCGCATTTGATGATACCCGGAACGTAAGTCAATCTTTGAATAAACAGACGAGCATTGTAGTTGATCAAATAAGTCGTCGATTCTCGGTAGTGGGTAGCGGTTCTTGATGGTAAGTTTGTTCAACTCTCGGTAGTCGATACAAAACCTGAATGTACCATCTTTCTTTTTGACAAACAAAACAGGAGCTCCCCACGGTGATGTGCTTGGTCGAATGAAACCACGCTCTAAAAGTTCTTGTAATTAGCTTTGCAGTTCTTCCATCTCGCTGGGTGCGAGTCTGTAAGGAGCACGAGCTATTGGTGCAGCTCCTGGTACAAGATCTATTTGAAATTCAACGGATCGATGTGGGGGTAATCCCGGTAATTCTTTCGGAAATACATCGGGAAATTCTTTTGCAATGGGAACATCATTGATGCTCTTTTCTTCAGTTTGTACTTTCTCGACGTGTGCTAGAACAGCATAGCAACCTTTTCTTATTAGTTTTTGTGCCTTCAAATTACTAATAAGATGTAGCTTCGTGTTGCCCTTTTCTCCGTACACCATTAAGGGTTTTCCTTTTTCTCGTATAATGCGAATTGCATTTTTGTAACAAACGATCTCTGCTTTCACTTCTTTCAACCAGTCCATACCGATTATCACATCAAAACTCCCTAACTCTACTGGTATTAAATCAATCTTAAATGTTTCGCTAACCAGTTTAATTTCTCGATTCCGACATATATTATCTGCTGAAATTAATTTACCATTTGCTAATTCGAGTAAAAATTTACTATCCAAAGGCGTCAATGGACAACTTAATTTAGCACAAAAATCTCTACTCATATAGCTTCTATCCGCACCCGAATCAAATAAAACGTAAGCAGATTTATTGTCAATAAGAAACGTACCCGTAACAAGCTCCGGGTCTTCCTGTGCCTCTGCCGCATTAATATTGAAAACTCTTCCGCGGCCTTGTCCATTCATGTTCTCCTGGTTCGGGCAATTTCTAATAATGTGGCCCGGTTTTCCACATTTATAACAAACTACATTGGCATAACTTGCTCCGACACTACTTGCTCCGCCATTACTCGTTCCGACACCATTTGTTCCTTTCGTTCTATTAACCCCTGGTCCGTAGACCTCACACTTCGCCGCGCTATGACCATTTCTTTTACACTTGTTGCAAAATTTGGTGCAGAACCCCGAGTGATACTTTTCACACCTTTGGCATAGCTGCTTCTGATTGTTGTTGTTGTTGCAGTTATTATTGTTGTTGGGATGATTGTTGTAATTGTTGTTGTTGTTGTTGTTGTTGTTGTTGTTGTTGTTGTTGTTGGGCCGTTCGTTGTAGTTGCGATTGATGTTGCGATTGTTGGGATAATTGTTGCGATTATTGTTGTAATTGCTGTTGTTGTTGTATTGGTGATTCTTATCACCGTTTTCCTCCCACTTTCTTTTAACTTGCTTCACATTGGCCTCTTCAGCAGTCTGTTCTTTATTTCTTTCTTCAATCTGGTTCACTAGTTTGTGAGCCATTCTACATGCCTGTTGTATGGAGGCGGGCTCGTGTGAACTTATATCTTCTTGGATTCTTTCCTGTAATCCTTTCACAAACGCGTCGATCTTCTCTTCCTCATCTTCGAATGCTCCCGGACACAATAGGCACAATTCTGTGAATCGTCTTTCGTACGTGGTAATATCAAATCCTTGGGTTCGTAACCCTCTAAGTTCTGTCTTGAGCTTATTGACCTCGGTTCTGGGACGGTACTTCTCGTTCATCAAGTGCTTGAATGCTGACCACGGTAGTGCGTACGCATCGTCTTGTCCCACTTGCTCTAGATAGGTATTCCACCATGTTAACGCAGAACCTGTGAAGGTATGCGTAGCGTACTTCACTTTGTCCTCTTCAGTACACTTACTTATGGCAAACACCGATTCGACCTTCTCGGTCCACCGTTTCAATCCGATCGGTCCTTCGGTTCCATCAAATTCCAAAGGTTTGCAGGCAGTGAATTCTTTGTAGGTGCATCCTACACGATTTTCTGTACTGCTAGATCCAAGGTTATTGTTGGTATGTAGCGCAGCCTGTACTGCGGCTATGTTTGAAGCTAGAAAAGTACGGAATTCCTCTTCATTCATATTCACGGTGTGTCGAGTAGTCGGTGCCATTTCCTTCAAAATAGTCAAATGGAACAAGTTAATCATACAGAATATTTGAAGGTACTTCGTATGCCCGAGAGACATATTAAATTAATGTGGCTAACGTGTTATGATCCAAGTCGGGTCATACCCAATAACAAGCTTACCGACACCTTATACGTATTTGATCTTAACGAATGGATCATTAAACAAATACGCGACACTTGGATTTCAGAAAATCGGGCTTCTGAAATATAATCACTTGAGATAAATTATTTGGATAATTTATATATATATATATAATTATTTATAGGTTTAAATAATTATGTTGTGTTATATTTTATAAAAGGATTATAAAATAATGTGAAAGTATCAAATAAAACCATGGGATTTTATACATAAATTACAAGTTTTATAAAGAAATTCATGGTTTTATAAAAACCCCTTATATGGCCGAAATTTATAAGGAAAAATGGGACAAGCATGCTCTTGTTTTGTGGTCTTCAAGGCTACACAAGTTCTCATGCTCATGCTTAATGTTTTGACCAAGGTTTTGATTCATTTCACAAAAAAAATAATACATTATCTTACAAGTGAAATAACCTTCTCCTTTGGTCAGCTGCTGGTCGACTTTTCTGCAGAAAAAGGAGAGGTTTCAAGCTCATTAAACTAGCTTAATTCAAGTGAAATTCAAATCCTAACCAAAGATATAGGTGTTGGGGTTATTGTTTGGGGTATGCAACACTTGAGGCTTCAAGTTAGAAGCTTTTTCAAGTCATCATCTTCATAAACTTCCTGCTCATTTTGGACAGCTGCTGTTCGGTTTTTGGAAGCCTAATAAGGTGGTCTTAAAGCTTGGTTAATTAGCTTATTAAAGTTCTAAGGTGTAGCCAAGTGAAAGGGTAGTGTTGGTGCATTATTTCTTCTTCATTGCTCATCAAATTCAGCCCTTAAACTTAGTTTAAGGAGGTATAATAAACTCTTTCCTTCTCTTTAATTTGTAAGTATATTTAGCAACTTGATCCATGTGGGACTTAACTTTAAATTGGTTTAAAGATAACAAGTAAAATTTGAAAGTTTCACGCTTCCGTTCATAATGATTCTTAAAAAGGTTTTAAGTATTATCAAACTTGTTAATTCCCAACAATGGTATCTAGAGCCGAAGTTGTTGAAATATGCTTCGAATTGTTGTCTTTAAACCCACTATATTTGCATTCCAAGTACATGCATGAAAATGGAATACAAAAATTGTCGGGTTTGGGTGGGTTTGATATGATGGCCGAAATTTTGATGTTCCAAAAGGGGTTTGGAACTTGTCATTTTGGTCATTTTGGTTGCATGTTAAAGTTCACAATCCTAGCCTTGACCTTGTGTTGATTGCATGCTATATTTGGTTGATTTGTTATATTCATTTGGTATGTAATATTATTCATTCAATTGGCATGTAATAATTATTATTTTGACTATGTAATTTGTTTTACATTTGGTATGTAAAATAGAATAGGTTGTTATTTCATTTTCTAGAAAAATTGTATTAGGATATGATTTTGTAAAATGAAAGTGAAGATTCATGAAGAAGATTCAAGATGAAGCTTATGAAGTTACAAGTTTAAGTGGGAGGTTTTGGTAAAAATCTCTTACTTTGGTTAACCCTCTTAGGTGACATTTGTTTTTTGGCTAAACAAATGTCCACCAAAATGGCTCTTGATTGTGAACACTTTGTTATGCATGTTTGTGTATGTTTGTATGTTTGGTTGCTACAAGATCATCACATGTTATGAACTTGCATGATAAATTATAATTGGTTATAATAAAACATAACAAAATGACACTAATAATTGGTTATTAGACTTAAGTAAAATGGTTTATTTAAAAAGGTAATGAAATGGTTAAAACTAGTAATTGGTTACTAAAAGGTACATGAAAATGGGTTTTTCATAAACATACTACACACCAAATGCATGTTGGTGTATAGCACTTTGTTTTCTAAACTAGAATGTAGAAAACCTAAAATCCCTTAACTAAAACAAGGTAAACAAGTTAAACGCCATCCTTTTGTGGAAACACTTAGACATATTAGAAATCTCTTGATGGGATAAAGGTCACCTAACCGTCATGAGTGAACTAACATGAATAAGGTACACTTTGCATACATGTGGGATAAAGGTCACCTAACCACTTGCATGTTAAGTTTACATGTCTACACAAGTAGGACAACTTGATTTGGGAATCATGAACTTAGGGTCACCGAAGCATGAGGAACAAATAGGCGTTGATGGGATTAATATGCCATGCAAAAGGATTGCATGATCCCATAAATTAGAAGTTGCAAAAGGATTGCAATTGTCATTACGACTACCTAGCTAAATCAAATGACGGGATAAAGGTCACCTAACCGAAATTTGATTTACCGTTGGATTCTAACATTTAATAAAACAAATTAAAGGGTATTGTCTATTAAATCTAAATCAATACTTAAATGAACTTTGTTGAATTTTGTAGATGGCCGCAAATAACAACAACAACATGAACAATGCACCACTTAACTTTAACAACCTATCGTTACGGTCTCTCCTCGAGAAAGACAAACTCAACCATACAAATTTTATGGATTGGTTCCGCAATCTTCGGATTGTCCTCAAACAAGAGGATAAAATGTATGTGCTTGAGGACCCCATTCCCGATCAACCGGATGAGAGTGATGTGGAGGCAATGGCCTCTTACGATAAGTATTGCCACGACTCCCTTCAAGTCTCATGCTTAATGCTTGGGACTATGATACCCGAACTCCAAAAGGATTTCGAGCATCATAGCGCATACGACATGATAACACAATTGAAGGAGATGTTTCTCCAACAAGCACGTGTTGAGCGTTTCGAAACGGTTCGGGCGCTTCATGCTTGTCGTATGGACGATACCCAATCGGTTTCATCTTATGTACTTAAGATGAAGAGCCTTATCGATCGTGCTAACCGTCTTAACCTTAACATATCTAATGAGTTAGCCACCGATCTTATCCTTAACTCCCTATCAAAGAGGTTTGATCAATTTGTAATTAATTACAACATGAATGGGATGGATAAGAGCATAGGTGAGCTTCATGGTATGCTTAGGACGGCGGAAACTAGCATGGGTAAAAGGACTTTACCCGTGTTAGCAATCGATCAAGGTGGGTCTAAAGGTAACACCTCTAAGCCAAAGGTGACTAAGAGAAAAGGACCCGCCCATCAAGGCAAAGGGAAGGGGAAGATGGTTACCCCAACCATCAACAAGGCAAAGAAGCAAAAGGTAGCCGAGAAGGCAAACCCCAAGGAAGACCCATGTTTCGGTTGCGGTGAGATGGGTCATTGGAAACGAAACTGTCCGGTCTATCTTAAAGAGTTGAAGGACAAGAGGGATGCAGGGCAAACCTCAGGTAATATATACATGGTATATATAGAGCTTAGTATTACTTCTTCTAATACATGGGTATTAGACACGGGATGTGGAACTCATATTTGCAATACTTTGCAGGGGTTCAAAAGAAGTGATCATAAAGCGGGAACATCAAGTCTCTATATGGGCAATGGTGCAAAGGTGCATGTTAAAGCTCAAGGAGAATTTGTTTTGAAGCTTCCAAGTGGATTGAAGCTTATTTTAGAAAATGTTTTGTATGCACCGGATTTATGTCGAAACATTATTTCTATTTCTCGCTTAAGACAATGTGGTTTCAATGTTAATTTTATTGATGATGATATCCATTTTTCTAAAGATAATGTATTCTATTTCAAGGCTTCGCCTTCAAATGGAATTTATGAATTGGTTCATGATGACGCATCATCGAGCTCTATATACCATACTAGCACCAAGAAACTCAAAAGGGATTTGAGTGATTCCTATTTATGGCATTGTCGCCTTGGACATATAAACAAGAACCGAATGCATACACTTCAAAAGAATGGACTTTTGAAGTCAAATGAAATGGATTCGTTTGATGTATGTGAATCTTGTTTACAAGGCAAGATGACTAAAGCACCTTTCAAAGGGACTTATGAAAGGGCTAAAGATTTATTGGGATTAATACATTCGGATGTATGTGGACCCTTTAAACCCATGACTAGGAATGGTGAAAGATACTTTGTTACTTTCATTGATGACTTTAGTCGTTTCGGATATGTCTACTTATTAAGACACAAGGACGAAACGTTTGAAGCATTCAAAGAATATCAAAACGAAGTACAAAATCAACTCAATAAGACAATTAAGGTACTACGTACCGATAGAGGAGGTGAATACCTAAGCGATGCTTTCCAAGATCATCTTAGGAGTTGTGGGATTATCTCGCAACTTACTCCACCCGGAACACCCCAACTTAATGGAGTTTCCGAAAGGAGGAACCGAACCCTAATGGATATGGTTCGATCTATGATGGCTAGAAGCTCGTTACCTCTATCATTTTGGGGTTATTGTCTAAGCTCCGCGGCTCGTATTTTAAATATGGCCCCAACCAAGAAAGTGGAACGAACTCCTCATGAGATGTGGTTTGGAAAACCTCCTTCTCTTTCATACTTGAAAGTATGGGGATGTGAAGCTTATCCTAAGCGTTATGTAGCAAATAAGCTACATGCTCGATCCACAAAGTGTATCTTCATAGGATATCCCAAAGATGACATGGGATATTACTTCTATGATCCATCCGAGCAAACGGTATTTGTTGCTCGGAAAGCGGAATTCCTTGAAACCAAGTTCCTTATGGAAGGTGATGGTGAAAGGAAAATAGATCTTGTAGAGGTACAAGATCAAGCCGATGATACACAATTGGTTGACACTAGCACTCAACATGAGGATGTTAAAAATGATCAAGTAGATGATCAAGGTACACAAGACGTTCGAAGATCTAGTAGGATTAGTAATCCTCCTGAGAGATATGGTTTTCTCGTGGATGGTTGCTATACGGTTGATTTGGATGAACCGGTAAACTACAAAGATGCTTTATCAAGGATTGATAAAGATAAATGGCAGGAAGCCATGAACGCCGAGATGCAATCCATGTATGACAACCAAGTTTGGGAACTTATTGAGCAACCTCCTAGCTCTAAGCTAGTTGATTGCAAGTGGATTTTCAAAATGAAAACCGACATACATGGAAACTTGGATACATACAAAGCTAGACTTGTAGCAAAGGGTTTCACTCAAACTCAAGGGGTTGACTATGATGAAACTTTCTCGCCTGTGGCAATGCTAAAGTCTATTAGGATATTATTTGCCATCGCTGCTCATTATGATTACGAAATTTGGCAAATGGATGTCAAAACTGCTTTCCTAAATGGATATCTTGAGGAAGATGTCTATATGGTACAGCCCGAAGGTTTTGTCGATCCGAAAAATCCTAAAAAGGTATGCAAGTTAAAGAAATCGATCTACGGATTGAAACAAGCATCTAGAATGTGGAATCATCGTTTTAATGAAGAGGCAAAGAAATTTGGCTTCATTAAAAATGGTGATGAAGCTTGTGTATACAAGAAGGCTAGTGGGAGCTCTATAATGTTCCTTGTGCTATATGTGGATGATATATTATTATTTGGGAATGATATAACCACAATGCAAGAAGTCAAAACTTGGCTAAAGAGTTGCTTCTCCATTAAGGATCTTGGAGAAGCACAATACATATTGGGGATTGGAATCTATAGGAATAGATCCAAGAGATTGATAGGTTTAAGCCAAAGTACATACATTGATAAAGTCTTGAAAAGGTTCAAGATGGAAAACTCTAAGAAAGGTTTGGTACCTATTCAAAAGGGAACCATTCTCAGTTCATCTCAGTGTCCTACCACGAAAGATGAACAAGAGAGAATGAAGAAAGTCCCATACGCATCTGCTATTGGGTCTATCATGTATGCAATGATATGTACTAGACCGGATGTGTCATGCGCTCTAAGCTTGACAAGTAGATACCAGAATAACCCAGGAAATAGTCATTGGACTGCGGTTAAATGTATATTGAAATACCTTAGAAGGACTAAGGATATGTTTCTTATATATGGGTCTGGTGAGGAGGAACTCGTTGTAAAAGGTTACGTGGACGCGAGTTTCCAAACTGATCGAGATGACTCCCGATCACAATCCGGTTATGTATTCATGTTAAATGGTGGTGCGGTCTCTTGGAAGAGTGCGAAACAGGAAGTTGTTGCGTTATCCACTACAGAGTCGGAGTACATTGCCGCCTCATTGGCAGCTCAGGAAGCTGCATGGATGAAGAAATTCATCGACGACTTAGGAGTGGTCCCTTCCATTCAGGACCCTCTTGAGATCTTTTGTGACAACGAGGGTGCGATTGCTCAAATCAAGGAACCTCGTGCTCATCAAAAGACCCGTCACATTGAGCGGAGATTCAACTACATTAGGGATGAGGTTGAAAAAGGAAAGATATGTATTCACAAAGTTCACACAGATCAAAATGTTGCGGATCCTCTCACGAAGCTCTTACATGGGCCAAAACATGAGGGACATGTTTGTGCATTAGGGCTTCGATATTCTAGTGATTGGATTTGATCTATTTATGTATTGTACCGGAACGAAATTATTCAAACTCATTAATATAACTGTGGTGTTAATTTATTTGAGTTATGTTCCTATTTTGCATATTTCATCCATGAATTAGCAATTATTCAAAATTTCCGTAGTCGATCACATTTGTGGGAACAAGTGTGAGGTTTAGACTATTATGAACTTGGATTGGTATACATTCATAGGTTGAATGTGCGGCAAGGCTGCAACCAAGGTTCATAGATATTTGTGGGAAACAAATATTGGAAGACCCGCTCTCAAGAATTACTGTATAGAGCCTTTGTGGTTGATCACATGTAACCTTGAGTAAAGGCGAATATCATTGTATCCTCTGACCTGAGATACATATTGGGTTCGGATATTCACCAAGTACTGTGCCTTGATTCTTTCCTTCGCTATTCTGAAACATGGTAGTACATAAAGAAGAACTCAGGTATATTACAAAGTGTATATCTAGGACGTATGTAGTCAAGATGGAATTTGTCCCTCTTATTCGTTGAGAGTCAGATGTCTAAGGCCTGAAAAGTTAAATCTATAAGAGAGTGATCACTCTGTATCTCTTGGATTTAACATGACATCTAGGATAAAAGGAAATAATGAAAGATTCACCTAATCATATTCGAGATGGGAACTCGAAAGGGATGATGTTATTGAATGGCACAAAGTCATAACATATTAGGGGTGATGGACGGTGTGTTAGGCTGTATCCATCACTTGCATTAATTTCTTGTGTTTCTCGTGCAAGTGGGAGATTGAAGGTACTTCGTATGCCCGAGAGACATATTAAATTAATGTGGCTAACGTGTTATGATCCAAGTCGGGTCATACCCAATAACAAGCTTACCGACACCTTATACGTATTTGATCTTAACGAATGGATCATTAAACAAATACGCGACACTTGGATTTCAGAAAATCGGGCTTCTGAAATATAATCACTTGAGATAAATTATTTGGATAATTTATATATATATATATAATTATTTATAGGTTTAAATAATTATGTTGTGTTATATTTTATAAAAGGATTATAAAATAATGTGAAAGTATCAAATAAAACCATGGGATTTTATACATAAATTACAAGTTTTATAAAGAAATTCATGGTTTTATAAAAACCCCTTATATGGCCGAAATTTATAAGGAAAAATGGGACAAGCATGCTCTTGTTTTGTGGTCTTCAAGGCTACACAAGTTCTCATGCTCATGCTTAATGTTTTGACCAAGGTTTTGATTCATTTCACAAAAAAAATAATACATTATCTTACAAGTGAAATAACCTTCTCCTTTGGTCAGCTGCTGGTCGACTTTTCTGCAGAAAAAGGAGAGGTTTCAAGCTCATTAAACTAGCTTAATTCAAGTGAAATTCAAATCCTAACCAAAGATATAGGTGTTGGGGTTATTGCTTGGGGTATGCAACACTTGAGGCTTCAAGTTAGAAGCTTTTTCAAGTCATCATCTTCATAAACTTCCTGCTCATTTTGGACAGCTGCTGTTCGGTTTTTGGAAGCCTAATAAGGTGGTCTTAAAGCTTGGTTAATTAGCTTATTAAAGTTCTAAGGTGTAGCCAAGTGAAAGGGTAGTGTTGGTGCATTATTTCTTCTTCATTGCTCATCAAATTCAGCCCTTAAACTTAGTTTAAGGAGGTATAATAAACTCTTTCCTTCTCTTTAATTTGTAAGTATATTTAGCAACTTGATCCATGTGGGACTTAACTTTAAATTGGTTTAAAGATAACAAGTAAAATTTGAAAGTTTCACGCTTCCGTTCATAATGATTCTTAAAAAGGTTTTAAGTATTATCAAACTTGTTAATTCCCAACAATGGTATCTAGAGCCGAAGTTGTTGAAATATGCTTCGAATTGTTGTCTTTAAACCCACTATATTTGCATTCCAAGTACATGCATGAAAATGGAATACAAAAATTGTCGGGTTTGGGTGGGTTTGATATGATGGCCGAAATTTTGATGTTCCAAAAGGGGTTTGGAACTTGTCATTTTGGTCATTTTGGTTGCATGTTAAAGTTCACAATCCTAGCCTTGACCTTGTGTTGATTGCATGCTATATTTGGTTGATTTGTTATATTCATTTGGTATGTAATATTATTCATTCAATTGGCATGTAATAATTATTATTTTGACTATGTAATTTGTTTTACATTTGGTATGTAAAATAGAATAGGTTGTTATTTCATTTTCTAGAAAAATTGTATTAGGATATGATTTTGTAAAATGAAAGTGAAGATTCATGAAGAAGATTCAAGATGAAGCTTATGAAGTTACAAGTTTAAGTGGGAGGTTTTGGTAAAAATCTCTTACTTTGGTTAACCCTCTTAGGTGACATTTGTTTTTTGGCTAAACAAATGTCCACCAAAATGGCTCTTGATTGTGAACACTTTGTTATGCATGTTTGTGTATGTTTGTATGTTTGGTTGCTACAAGATCATCACATGTTATGAACTTGCATGATAAATTATAATTGGTTATAATAAAACATAACAAAATGACACTAATAATTGGTTATTAGACTTAAGTAAAATGGTTTATTTAAAAAGGTAATGAAATGGTTAAAACTAGTAATTGGTTACTAAAAGGTACATGAAAATGGGTTTTTCATAAACATACTACACACCAAATGCATGTTGGTGTATAGTACTTTGTTTTCTAAACTAGAATGTAGAAAACCTAAAATCCCTTAACTAAAACAAGGTAAACAAGTTAAACGCCATCCTTTTGTGGAAACACTTAGACATATTAGGAATCTCTTGATGGGATAAAGGTCACCTAACCGTCATGAGTGAACTAACATGAATAAGGTACACTTTGCATACATGTGGGATAAAGGTCACCTAACCACTTGCATGTTAAGTTTACATGTCTACACAAGTAGGACAACTTGATTTGGGAATCATGAACTTAGGGTCACCGAAGCATGAGGAACAAATAGGCGTTGATGGGATTAATATGCCATGCAAAAGGATTGCATGATCCCATAAATTAGAAGTTGCAAAAGGATTGCAATTATCATTACGACTACCTAGCTAAATCAAATGACGGGATAAAGGTCACCTAACCGAAATTTGATTTACCGTTGGATTCTAACATTTAATAAAACAAATTAAAGGGTATTGTCTATTAAATCTAAATCAATACTTAAATGAACTTTGTTGAATTTTGTAGATGGCCGCAAATAACAACAACAACATGAACAATGCACCACTTAACTTTAACAACCTATCGTTACGGTCTCTCCTCGAGAAAGACAAACTCAACCATACAAATTTTATGGATTGGTTCCGCAATCTTCGGATTGTCCTCAAACAAGAGGATAAAATGTATGTGCTTGAGGACCCCATTCCCGATCAACCGGATGAGAGTGATGTGGAGGCAATGGCCTCTTACGATAAGTATTGCCACGACTCCCTTCAAGTCTCATGCTTAATGCTTGGGACTATGATACCCGAACTCCAAAAGGATTTCGAGCATCATAGCGCATACGACATGATAACACAATTGAAGGAGATGTTTCTCCAACAAGCACGTGTTGAGCGTTTCGAAACGGTTCGGGCGCTTCATGCTTGTCGTATGGACGATACCCAATCGGTTTCATCTTATGTACTTAAGATGAAGAGCCTTATCGATCGTGCTAACCGTCTTAACCTTAACATATCTAATGAGTTAGCCACCGATCTTATCCTTAACTCCCTATCAAAGAGGTTTGATCAATTTGTAATTAATTACAACATGAATGGGATGGATAAGAGCATAGGTGAGCTTCATGGTATGCTTAGGACGGCGGAAACTAGCATGGGTAAAAGGACTTTACCCGTGTTAGCAATCGATCAAGGTGGGTCTAAAGGTAACACCTCTAAGCCAAAGGTGACTAAGAGAAAAGGACCCGCCCATCAAGGCAAAGGGAAGGGGAAGATGGTTACCCCAACCATCAACAAGGCAAAGAAGCAAAAGGTAGCCGAGAAGGAAAACCCCAAGGAAGACCCATGTTTCGGTTGCGGTGAGATGGGTCATTGGAAACGAAACTGTCCGGTCTATCTTAAAGAGTTGAAGGACAAGAGGGATGCAGGGCAAACCTCAGGTAATATATACATGGTATATATAGAGCTTAGTATTACTTCTTCTAATACATGGGTATTAGACACGGGATGTGGAACTCATATTTGCAATACTTTGCAGGGGTTCAAAAGAAGTGATCATAAAGCGGGAACATCAAGTCTCTATATGGGCAATGGTGCAAAGGTGCATGTTAAAGCTCAAGGAGAATTTGTTTTGAAGCTTCCAAGTGGATTGAAGCTTATTTTAGAAAATGTTTTGTATGCACCGGATTTATGTCGAAACATTATTTCTATTTCTCGCTTAAGACAATGTGGTTTCAATGTTAATTTTATTGATGATGATATCCATTTTTCTAAAGATAATGTATTCTATTTCAAGGCTTCGCCTTCAAATGGAATTTATGAATTGGTTCATGATGACGCATCATCGAGCTCTATATACCATACTAGCACCAAGAAACTCAAAAGGGATTTGAGTGATTCCTATTTATGGCATTGTCGCCTTGGACATATAAACAAGAACCGAATGCATACACTTCAAAAGAATGGACTTTTGAAGTCAAATGAAATGGATTCGTTTGATGTATGTGAATCTTGTTTACAAGGCAAGATGACTAAAGCACCTTTCAAAGGGACTTATGAAAGGGCTAAAGATTTATTGGGATTAATACATTCGGATGTATGTGGACCCTTTAAACCCATGACTAGGAATGGTGAAAGATACTTTGTTACTTTCATTGATGACTTTAGTCGTTTCGGATATGTCTACTTATTAAGACACAAGGACGAAACGTTTGAAGCATTCAAAGAATATCAAAACGAAGTACAAAATCAACTCAATAAGACAATTAAGGTACTACGTACCGATAGAGGAGGTGAATACCTAAGCGATGCTTTCCAAGATCATCTTAGGAGTTGTGGGATTATCTCGCAACTTACTCCACCCGGAACACCCCAACTTAATTGTAACATCCCGCGTTTTTCCGTTAAATTTATTTTTAACACCGTCTTTTCTTTTAAATAATACCTTTCGTTATTTAAATTCGTAGTTTCCGTTGACTAACGTTCATAATAATTCCGTCATTTAATTATAACATCTCTCGTTAACTTGCGTTTTAAAAATAGTCGTTTGGTTATTTCCCGCACCCGACAACAAACTTGAGGGACTAATCTCGCCACTCGGGTAAACTTGGCTAACTAGTGGCTCCTCACCACCACACACTTCATTTCACCATCTTCTTCCTCTTTTTCTTTCTTCCTTTTCTCTCAAGAACACAAACACAAATTCATCATCTAATTTTGATCTTGGAAGCTCACAACAAATCCGACTACATATTCTTGATCCTCTCATCATCCTCTTCGATTTGATGCTAACCACTTCGATTTTGGGTAACATTTCTAAAACTCTAGATTTCTCAAATTCGTGTTTTTGACTTGATATGTTGTTAGTTAGTGTCTATGGCTCGTGTATAACATGAATATATGATTTGTATGCTCGATCTTGATGTTTAGGTGTAACTAGCTTGATAATGAAAAGTGTATGCTTAATCTTTGATTTTGGATGATGAAATGTGTTTAGATGTTAATGTTTGTGTGTTCAAAGTGTTAGTTACTTCAATAGCTTCGTTTTGGTGTGTTGATTGACATGAAAACCTTACATTAACATGATTAGTGATTTTGAGGTTTGGTTAGGGTTTGACAACTCTTAAAAACGAACTTTTGATGCGTTGAATGCTTGTTAATGTTATTGATAAGTGTTTAGTTGTATTACACATTTCATTACCTTCAAAACGGCATATCATATGTATAAATTGGATTCCCGAAACTTGAATTGCAATTGATAAACTTAAAACTTGAAAATAAACCTCTATTGATCGCTTGACGGGATTTCGGTTATAGTATATGATGTTTTTGCTTGATGAAAAGTGCTTAGTTGTGCTCCTTGTCGAAAGAGCTTTCCGATGATATAAAATACATGTTCTAATTGTTTGCGGTTTGTAAAATGTGTTGGTTTGTGTAATTGAGAAATTCAGCAAACAGGGCCTGGAAGGCATTTGGGACGCCGTCCAGAAACTCAAGACGCCGTCCCACTCTTCAATTTGGGACGCCGTCTAGCTACTTGGGACGCCGTCCCATTGTGCTAAAACTGGCTGTTCACTTGGTCATTTGACATGAAAATGTTTGCTATGCTACGGACCTCCGATTAACATGAAACTTGGCCAACATGCTCATATATGATTATATAACTTAGAAAAATTGTCGGATATCCAACCCGACCCCGTTGACTTTTCTGTTGACTTTGACCCGACCAAGTTGACTTTTAATCAAACTTAACCAAATAATTGTGCAATCGTTCTAACATGTTTTTATACTTGTACCTTGCATGAAACATGACAACTTGACTCACATGCTACATTATTGAGTCGTAACGAGCCATAGGACTAATTGAACATCTTTGACCTATCGTGTTTACCGTTATTGATACAAACCTATTGTTTAGGTCAAGACTAGCTTTGTCTTTGCACGCGTTTACTTGTTGAAGTACTTTATTAACTCTCGCGCTCAAGGTGAGATCATAGTCCCACCTTTTTCAACAACTTTTATACTTTTAAATCGTGGGCTGAGAAAACATCTACTTTGTTACATCTTGTACTACTTACTTTTATGTTTTGAACACAAGTGTGAAAACAAACATTCCACGTGCGAGTTAGAACAAAAATGCCTCAATTCGATTATCATTAGTTACACTTGCAGGGTGTAAGCGAGAACTTATATTGTGTGGCCATACGGGTTTAACAAACCCTCATTCGGACGGTTCGCTACCGTTATGCGGATGAAATATATTTTTGGTGTTTTAGTGCGGGTTCTAGCACTGTGTGATGGGGTAACGTTGGTTAAGTTTTGATAATTGAGTGCTCGCGTATAACAACACTTTTGGAATGCAAATGATTTGGATAATCTACGTTATGGATATACAAAATCTTGTGGTTCAAAGACAACGTTTAATACTTACTAAACCTATGATTTCACCAACGTTTTCGTTGACAGATTCTTCTATGTTTTTCTCAGGTCTTGCACGATATGTGATACATGCTTCCGCTCACTATTTGATACTTGCATCCGATGTCGAGTATACATGCATTTCATGGAGCGTCTTTTGACTTTACTTTAAACCGTGTCGCCTAGATTTCAATCGTACTTATAACGTTGTAACTTAACTTTTGGTTGAACAATTCTTGTAAACTTTGAAACAAATCTTATTTTGAAATGAAGGCGACATATTTTGGTCAAACGTTATCTTAAAGACTTATAATCAGGTAATGGGACCCACGTAGCCGACGCCGTCACTTGACGATTTGTCGGGGTCGCTACAGTTGGTATCAGAGCCTTGGTTGTAGGGATTTAGAGTTCATTTGTGTCCACCCCGAGTCATAGGGTACATAGGTGAATCTAGACTACAACCGGCATATAGACTGAAGTAGGGATTACTTGACTAATTGTGCATTTATACTCGAACTCTTATATCATATCTAACTCGTATTCGATCTTAATCTTAAGTTGATGAATTTTGTTGATGCGCCACTTTGACTTTATGAAGTAATGTTAAATGCACATGAGAATCAGGGTAATATAATTTCCGGGATTATATTACGGTGATTCACATGGACGTTCCGACATTATGACATAAAGAATTTAAGGCGAGTCAAGGAAAATTTTCTCTACATCATCCTTCCCTATCATGATTAGTATTATTGAGAATACTAATCAACGATATTCTTGTGTCTTGAAGGAACAATGCTTCCCCGTCGCGGACCACGTAATGAAACTTCCGAACAAGCTTTTCAACGCATGATAGCCACCGCCATAGGTGCGGCTATGGCTAGTATCTCCTCCGACATCAATAACAACCACAACCACAACAACCATGGAGCCGGTAATTCAAACGAGGGTTGCTCCTACAAAACTTTCATGGGGTGCAAACCCCACACCTTCGATGGGACCGGAGGACCGGTTGTGCTCACCCGATGGTTTGAGCAAACAAAAGCCGTTTTTAGCATAAGCGGTTGTCGGGACCAAGACAAAGTCAAATATTCCACCCACACTTTCGCCGGTATCGCCCTCACATGGTGGAATACGTATGTGCTGTCGGTGGGTATCGATGAAGCTCACACTCTCTCATGGGCCGACTTAAAGAAAAAGATGATCACCGAATACTTCCCGCGCGAAGAGACCCGTAAGCTCGAACACGAACTAAGAACTTTAAAAGCGGTCGGGAATGACCTAAAGGCATATAATCAACGATTTTCTGAGCTATCCTTGATGTGCCCAAACCTCGTGACCCCCGAACCTCTAAGGGTTGAACTTTACATGGATGGTCTTCCCAAGAGCATCAAACAAGGAGTAATGTCATCCAAACCCGCTAACCACCAAGAGGCTTTGAATATGGCCCGCCAATTGATTGAAACAGTGGACGAGATTGAAGTGCAGGCACCTAGAGCCGAGGATGAGTCGGGTGACAACAAAAGAAAATGGGAAGCCCCCCAATCGGGTAACTACAACAACAACTTTTCCAAGGAACCTCTCACCCCTGTCGGCAAGAAAAGTTATGCCGGGACACGACCTTTTTGCAACAAATGCCACAAGCATCATTTTGGTGAATGTGGCAAGCTAATTTGCCATCGGTGCCAAGGTAGTGGTCATATTGCCAAGTATTGTGGAAGTACTGCTCCCGTCACTCAAAAGGGGCCCGGCGCACCAAAGCCGAGTATTTGCTACAAATGTGGCCAATCGGGTCATTTTAGGAATGAATGCCCAAAGAATAAAGCAAAAACCAACGCGCGCCGTTGAACTTACAACATCGACACCTAGGATGCCCGAGACGAAGATGGACTAGTCACGGGTACGTTTCTTCACAACAAACCGTATATTTCATACTTATTCGATTCGAGTACCGTTAGACGTTTTATAACCAAGGATTTGACTCGTGCTCTTTATATTCCACCTCTTTTCCCCTAGATACTATTTAGGCGATTTAAGCGACCAACGAAAAAAAAAAAAAAAAAAAAAAAAAAAAAAATAAATTTTTGTGTGCCTATAAATATTTTCGGAGGATATACGTTAAGAAATTGAACTCGACACCAATAGAACTGAGGAACCCAAAACCTATTCATTAAGGAGAAATTGTTGCCCTACATTTATGTATAGATTATTGGGAACTAAGAAATTTTCGGTTGGAAACCGATACCCTCTCCCTCGCATCCATGACCTCATGATTTTTGCACGAATCCCGTATGTTCCAAATCGACCTCCGTTCCGGTTATCACCAATTGGGGGTTAAGGGAGACGATGTCTCCTAAGCCACTTTCCGAACTCGCCACGTTAGTTGTAAATCTCTCTTAGTACCGTTTGATTTATTTAGGGCTCGCCCGTATCCTTAAACCTCTTGAACCGCGTATGCAAATTCATATAGACTAATCTGTATTCATAGATGACATCTTAACTTATTCAAGTAAAAAAAAAAAAAAAAAAAAAAAAAAAAAAAAAAAAAAAAAAAAACGAACAACACCACCATCTTAAGCTCGAACATTTGAGAAAAGAGCAACTTTATACCAAATTCTCCGAGTGAGAATTTCTGTTAAACGAAGTCAAATTTTTCTAGACCATGATGTTAATGGTCAAGGCATTACAATCAATCTCGAAATCAAGCCACACGTAATCATTAAACTCTGACTCGTATTCGTAAAATCTTAGATCTCGTCTATTTTTACCGAAGATTCATTTCTGACTTTTCTCGTGTTACACGACTTTTAAACTCGTTAACTCACTAAGGAAAACTCTAAACCTCCCCGTGTTCGAACCTTGAGCGTGATTCTTCACACCAACATTTCTAGTTAAAATCGTATAGCAACAGATGGAACTCAAACATGGAAATATTTCTACTTGAACGCCGAAAGGCATACTCTCTCGACTCAAAAATCAACATAACTAAAATTCATTATTTTACACGAAGAATTCGAATACTAAATTGTGGATCCGATCAAACTTCTCATCATCACGTACCACACTACATACCTCTGTTATTTCACCGTCACCGTCTGATATTACTGGAATTTAAGATAACACACAATCCAACGATACTTCACTCTTCTTTGACTTAACGCCCTTGTGTTTCTGATAATCGGTCAACTATTATTCAACCCCGAACTATACAACTATGTGTACTACCTCGTTTCTCTTTCAGACTTCAACTTTTGACAACTAGAGGCACGTTATGGCAACCTCGAGATGCAAGCTCATCCTATTCTAAGTCCTCATTTCACTACTATCTCTACCGTTCGCATTTCCGTTTAGAGAAACTCCTTGTAACATTTCTCCATGGATGGAGAAATTCATCATATTACATTAGTATTCGCCACGAGGGTGAATAGTCCTAACGAACATTTTTTCGAACCCTAACTAACTTGTTCAAACGTATCTTAAGAGATTCTATTCCAACACGGCGTATCTTTGTCAATTATTCCGTATCGAAATACTCGTTTCACTTCTAGTTTTACAAGAAACCTTGGAGACCCGTTTAGACATGAGTACCGCGTACCACCCACAAACCGACGAACCGAGCAAACGAACGATTTACGTCTTGGAAAGACATGTCACAAACTCGTATTGTCACTTTTAGTAGATCACTCTTACGACAGTAGTTACCACTCGTGTGTTCACGCGCACTTTCCGAAACCCTATATGACCGCTAATGTCATACCCCTGTTCATTTAACCAAAGCATCAACCACCGAAATCTGAACTCCATCAAGAAACAACAATCGAAATCATTCAAATCCGAGGAGGGCTCGAGACGATCCGTAGTCGCCAGAAGAGTTATACTAAACTTAGATGAAAACCTCACAAATCCCAGTGTGTAACCGCGTAACATTGAGAAACCGCACCTTGGAAAGGTGTAATCCATTTTGGAAAATCGAGAAAGGTTATATCCGCAATATTGAACCTTTTGAAACCTTGGGGCGTATTAGAGCCGCTTCCTACCATTTAGAACGGCCGACTCAATTAAGTTTCCGTTTACCCTACATTTCGTGTAACAAACTTAGAAACGTGTCCTGCGGAACAGGAACGTGCAATCCTGCTGGATACATCAACTATCGATGACAAACTTCTCTTCATAGGAAAATCAGTTGAAACTGGGGATCGTAAAAACCGAACCTTAATGCAACGTAAAACCCTGACTATCCAAATTCATGAGAACCCTCAAGAACGTACTTTCACTTATTCATAGCATTGACAACGTAAAGTCTCGAGTAAGAGATATCGACTACTACTTCCAACTAAATTTCGGGACGAAATTTCTTTTGAGTTGTGGATAATGTAACATCCCGCGTTTTTCCGTTAAATTTATTTTTAACACCGTCTTTTCTTTTAAATAATACCTTTCGTTATTTAAATTCGTAGTTTCCGTTGACTAACGTTCATAATAATTCCGTCATTTAATTATAACATCTCTCGTTAACTTGCGTTTTAAAAATAGTCGTTTGGTTATTTCCCGCACCCGAAAACAAACTTGAGGGACTAATCTCGCCACTCGGGTAAACTTGGCTAACTAGTGGCTCCTCACCACCACACACTTCATTTCACCATCTTCTTCCTCTTTTTCTTTCTTCCTTTTCTCTCAAGAACACAAACACAAATTCATCATCTAATTTTGATCTTGGAAGCTCACAACAAATCCGACTACATATTCTTGATCCTCTCATCATCCTCTTCGATTTGATGCTAACCACTTCGATTTTGGGTAACATTTCTAAAACTCTAGATTTCTCAAATTCGTGTTTTTGACTTGATATGTTGTTAGTTAGTGTCTATGGCTCGTGTATAACATGAATATATGATTTGTATGCTCGATCTTGATGTTTAGGTGTAACTAGCTTGATAATGAAAAGTGTATGCTTAATCTTTGATTTTGGATGATGAAATGTGTTTAGATGTTAATGTTTGTGTGTTCAAAGTGTTAGTTACTTCAATAGCTTCGTTTTGGTGTGTTGATTGACATGAAAACCTTACATTAACATGATTAGTGATTTTGAGGTTTGGTTAGGGTTTGACAACTCTTAAAAACGAACTTTTGATGCGTTGAATGCTTGTTAATGTTATTGATAAGTGTTTAGTTGTATTACACATTTCATTACCTTCAAAACGGCATATCATATGTATAAATTGGATTCCCGAAACTTGAATTGCAATTGATAAACTTAAAACTTGAAAATAAACCTCTATTGATCGCTTGACGGGATTTCGGTTATAGTATATGATGTTTTTGCTTGATGAAAAGTGCTTAGTTGTGCTCCTTGTCGAAAGAGCTTTCCGATGATATAAAATACATGTTCTAATTGTTTGCGGTTTGTAAAATGTGTTGGTTTGTGTTTTGGTTCGTGTAATTGAGAAATTCAGCAAACAGGGCCTGGAAGGCATTTGGGACGCCGTCCAGAAACTCAAGACGCCGTCCCACTCTTCAATTTGGGACGCCGTCTAGCTACTTGGGACGCCGTCCCATTGTGCTAAAACTGGCTGTTCACTTGGTCATTTGACATGAAAATGTTTGCTATGCTACGGACCTCCGATTAACATGAAACTTGGCCAACATGCTCATATATGATTATATAACTTAGAAAAATTGTCGGATATCCAACCCGACCCCGTTGACTTTTCTGTTGACTTTGACCCGACCAAGTTGACTTTTAATCAAACTTAACCAAATAATTGTGCAATCGTTCTAACATGTTTTTATACTTGTACCTTGCATGAAACATGACAACTTGACTCACATGCTACATTATTGAGTCGTAACGAGCCATAGGACTAATTGAACATCTTTGACCTATCGTGTTTACCGTTATTGATACAAACCTATTGTTTAGGTCAAGACTAGCTTTGTCTTTGCACGCGTTTACTTGTTGAAGTACTTTATTAACTCTCGCGCTCAAGGTGAGATCATAGTCCCACCTTTTTCAACAACTTTTATACTTTTAAATCGTGGGCTGAGAAAACATCTACTTTGTTACATCTTGTACTACTTACTTTTATGTTTTGAACACAAGTGTGAAAACAAACATTCCACGTGCGAGTTAGAACAAAAATGCCTCAATTCGATTATCATTAGTTACACTTGCAGGGTGTAAGCGAGAACTTATATTGTGTGGCCATACGGGTTTAACAAACCCTCATTCGGACGGTTCGCTACCGTTATGCGGATGAAATATATTTTTGGTGTTTTAGTGCGGGTTCTAGCACTGTGTGATGGGGTAACGTTGGTTAAGTTTTGATAATTGAGTGCTCGCGTATAACAACACTTTTGGAATGCAAATGATTTGGATAATCTACGTTATGGATATACAAAATCTTGTGGTTCAAAGACAACGTTTAATACTTACTAAACCTATGATTTCACCAACGTTTTCGTTGACAGATTCTTCTATGTTTTTCTCAGGTCTAGCACGATATGTGATACATGCTTCCGCTCACTATTTGATACTTGCATCCGATGTCGAGTATACATGCATTTCATGGAGCGTCTTTTGACTTTACTTTAAACCGTGTCGCCTAGATTTCAATCGTACTTATAACGTTGTAACTTAACTTTTGGTTGAACAATTCTTGTAAACTTTGAAACAAATCTTATTTTGAAATGAAGGCGACATATTTTGGTCAAACGTTATCTTAAAGACTTATAATCAGGTAATGGGACCCACGTAGCCGACGCCGTCACTTGACGATTTGTCGGGGTCGCTACATTAATGGAGTTTCCGAAAGGAGGAACCGAACCCTAATGGATATGGTTCGATCTATGATGGCTAGAAGCTCGTTACCTCTATCATTTTGGGGTTATTGTCTAAGCTCCGCGGCTCGTATTTTAAATATGGCCCCAACCAAGAAAGTGGAACGAACTCCTCATGAGATGTGGTTTGGAAAACCTCCTTCTCTTTCATACTTGAAAGTATGGGGATGTGAAGCTTATCCTAAGCGTTATGTAGCAAATAAGCTACATGCTCGATCCACAAA
Organism: Rutidosis leptorrhynchoides; assembly: GCF_046630445.1. Classification (NCBI taxonomy): domain Eukaryota; kingdom Viridiplantae; phylum Streptophyta; class Magnoliopsida; order Asterales; family Asteraceae; genus Rutidosis; species Rutidosis leptorrhynchoides. The sequence goes on from NC_092337.1 coordinate 2,830,864, forward strand.
GTGTATCTTCATAGGATATCCCAAAGATGACATGGGATATTACTTCTATGATCCATCCGAGCAAACGGTATTTGTTGCTCGGAAAGCGGAATTCCTTGAAACCAAGTTCCTTATGGAAGGTGATGGTGAAAGGAAAATAGATCTTGTAGAGGTACAAGATCAAGCCGATGATACACAATTGGTTGACACTAGCACTCAACATGAGGATGTTAAAAATGATCAAGTAGATGATCAAGGTACACAAGACGTTCGAAGATCTAGTAGGATTAGTAATCCTCCTGAGAGATATGGTTTTCTCGTGGATGGTTGCTATACGGTTGATTTGGATGAACCGGTAAACTACAAAGATGCTTTATCAAGGATTGATAAAGATAAATGGCAGGAAGCCATGAACGCCGAGATGCAATCCATGTATGACAACCAAGTTTGGGAACTTGTTGAGCAACCTCCTAGCTCTAAGCTAGTTGATTGCAAGTGGATTTTCAAAATGAAAACCGACATACATGGAAACTTGGATACATACAAAGCTAGACTTGTAGCAAAGGGTTTCACTCAAACTCAAGGGGTTGACTATGATGAAACTTTCTCGCCTGTGGCAATGCTAAAGTCTATTAGGATATTATTTGCCATCGCTGCTCATTATGATTACGAAATTTGGCAAATGGATGTCAAAACTGCTTTCCTAAATGGATATCTTGAGGAAGATGTCTATATGGTACAGCCCGAAGGTTTTGTCCAAGTCGGGTCATACCCAATAACAAGCTTACCAACACCTTATTCATATTTGATCTTAGCGAATGGATCGTTGATTAAATACGCGACACTTGAACTTTAAGAAAAATGGTTTTCTTAAATATTACTTGTTGTGTATATATAAATTATGGAATAATTTATATAATATGGATTTAATTATTTATAGGTTAAATAATTAATAAAGTTATGTTACATTTTATAAAATTGGTTTTATAAAATAAAGTAAACATAACTTATAATATGGAATTTTATATAATTGGTTTTATATATGATGTGTGCATAATTTATAAAATGCAAGTTTATAAAAGTTATTTTATAAGATCTAATTTTATAAAAGAACAAGTTTATAAATTTTGCAAGCTTATAGATTATGCCAAGTTTTATAAAGACTATTTTATATTATAACTTAAGGAAGTGGCATGGGAGTTGAAGTAAGCATGCTCTTTGATTCCTTCTTGGTCAAAGACAATTCCCTTTTCCATATACATGCAAGCATCTTGACTCCTAGAGACTTACACTTGCAAAATAAACACATCAAAGCAAAAATTCTGCTCTCTTGGGGAGCTGCTGGCCGTGGGGTTTCAAGGCTCAAAGGGAGTTCATTTTTCAAGTTTTGCAAGTTCATTTTAAGTGTCTAATAAATCCTAACCAAAAGCTAGGGTGTTGGTGCAAAGTTTGGGGTATAATCTCTTGAGGTTTCATCCATTTGAAGCTCCATTCAACATCATCATCTTCATCACTTACTACCTAGCTTGGAGAAGGTATAAACTCTTTACTTGCTTGTAGTTTGTAAGTATATTTCATAACTTGATCCTAATTGGGATTTAACTTTAATTGGTTAAAGTATAACAAGTTTCAAAATGGTAATTTACATGCTTTCGCTTTCTTGATTCTTAAATGGTTTTAAGTATATTATGAACTTGTTAAAACCCAACATTGGTATCTAGAGCCGAAGTTGATGAAATATGCTTCGAGATGATATGTTAAACCCACTATATTTTGCATTTTATGAACATGCATGCAAGTAAAATGCAAAAATGTAAGGGTTTGGGTGGGTTTGGTATTTAGGCCGAATTTAAGGAGACCCAAAATGGGTTTTTGGGTTCTTCCATTTGGTCTAATTTTGGTTGTATGTAATGTTCACAATCCTAGCCTTGACCTTGTGTTGCATGCATGTGTGTTTGGTTGATTTATGATTCATTTGGTATGTATTATCATTCATTCAAAAGGCATGTAATAATTATTCATTTGGTTGTAATATTTATTATTTTGGTTATGTAATTTATTTTATATTTGGCATGTAAAATAGATTAGGTTGTATTTCATTTTCTAGACAAAATGTATTAGGATATATTTTGTAAAATGATGAAGATGATGAAGACTTGAAGAACACAAGAAGAAGCATTTGGATGCAAGATTAAGTGGGAGATTTTAAAATCTTCTACTTTGTGTTTTTACCCTTAACCGGTGGCATTTGTTTTCGGCTAAACAAATGTCTACCAAAATTGGCTTGATTGTGAACATATGATTTTGCATGCGTGGTTGTTTTGTATGATTATGTGGATTGTATGTTTGTATGCTACAAGTTAATCACACAAGTTAACAACAAACTAAAATGGCAATTTAAATTGGTTAAAATTGACATTATTAACGACATGCAAAACGTCAATTTAAATGGTTAAATTAAAAACGGCTAAAAGGACATTAATAAACGGTTATTAAGGACATGATAAGGATCATACATATAAAATGGTTTATATTAAGTAATTGGCTTAATTAAAGACATGAAAATGGTTTTTCATAAGTACCATGCACTAAATGCATGTTGGTGTATGGTATAAAAGTTTTCTCAAACTAGAATTAACAAAAACTCAAAATCCCTTTCATTAACAAGGTAAACAAGTTAAACGCCATCCTATTGTGTGACACTTAAAAGTATTAGGGAACTCATGATGGGATAAAGGTCACCTAACCATTATGAGCAAACTAATGTGATTAAGGTAAATTTCGCATGCTTGTGGGATAAAGGTCACCTAACCACATGTATGTTAAATTTACAAGTCTATACAAGTAGGACGACTTGATTTGGGAATCATGAACTTAGGGTCACCGAAGCATGAAGAACAAATAGGCGTTGATGGGATAAATATGCCATGCAAAAGGATTGCATGATCCCATACTCTAGAAGTTGCAAATGGATTGCAATTGTCATTTATTGACTACCTAGCTAAATCAAATTGCGGGATAAAGGTCACCTAACCGAAATTTGGTTTACCGCTGGATTCTAGAATTTAATAATTCAATTTGATTTAAAGGGTATTGAATGTTAAATTAAAATCGATACTTAAACGAACTTTGTTAATTTTGTAGATGGCCGCCAATAACAACAACAACATTCCTAACGCACCACTTAACCTAAACCACCTATCATTAAGGTCTCTCTTAGAGAAAGACAAACTCAACCATACAAACTTTATGGATTGGTTCCGCAATCTTCGGATTGTCCTCAAACAAGAGGATAAAATGTATGTGCTTGAGGACCCCATTCCCGATCAACCGGATGAGAAAGATGTGGAGGCAATGGCCTCTTACGATAAGTATTGCCATGACTCCCTTCAAGTCTCATGCTTAATGCTTGGGACTATGATACCCGAACTCCAAAAGGATTTCGAACATCATAGTGCATACGACATGATAACGCAATTGAAGGAGATGTTCCTTCAACAAACGCGTGTCGAACGCTTCGAAACGGTTCGAGCGCTACATGCTTGTCGTATGGACGATACCCAATCGGTTTCATCTTATGTACTCAAGATGAAAAGCCTTATCGATCGTGCTAACCGTCTTAACCTAAACATATCTAATGAGTTAGCCACCGATCTTATCCTTAACTCCCTATCAAAAAGGTTTGATCAATTTGTAATTAATTACAATATGAATGGGATGGATAAGAGCATAGGTGGGCTTCACGGTATGCTTAGAACGGCGGAAACTAGCATGGGTAAAAGGGCTTTACCCGTGTTAGCAATCGATCAAGGTGGATCCAAAGGTAACACCTCTAAGCCAAAGGTGGCTAAGAGAAAAGGACCCGCCCATCAAGGCAAAGGGAAGGGGAAGATGGTTACCCCAACCATCAACAAAGCTAAAAAGCAAAAGGTAGCCGAGAAGGCAAACCCCAAGGAAGACCCATGTTTCGGTTGCGGTGAGATGGGTCATTGGAAACAAAACTGTCCGGTCTATCTTAAGGAGTTGAAGGACAAGAGGGATGTAGGGCAAACCTTAGGTAATATATATATGGTATATATAGAGCTTAGTATTACTTCTTCTAATACATGGGTATTAGACACGGGATGTGGAACTCATATTTGCAATTCTTTGCAGGGGTTCAAAAGAAGTGATCGTATGGCGGGAACATCAAATCTCTATATGGGCAATGGTGCAAAGGTGCATGTTAAAGCTCAAGGAGAATTTGTTTTGAAGCTTCCAAGTGGATTGGAGCTTATTTTAGAAAATGTTTGTATGCACCGGATTTATGTCGAAACATTATTTCTATTTCTCGCTTAAAACAATGTGGTTACGTTGTTAATTTTATTGATGATGATATTCATGTTTCTAAAGATAATGTATTCTATTTCGAGGCTTCGCCTTCAAATGGAATTTATGAATTGGTTCATGATGACACATCATCGAGCTCTATATACCACACTAGCACCAAGAAACTCAAAAGGGATTTGAGTGATTCCTATTTATGGCATTGTCGCCTTGGTCACATAAACAAGAACCGAATGCATACACTTCAAAGGAATGGACTTTTGAAATCAAATGAAATAGATTCGTTTGAAGTATGTGAATCTTGTTTACAAGGCAAGATGACTAAAGCACCTTTCAAAGGGACCTATGAAAGGGCTAAAGATTTTTTGGGATTAATACATTCGGATGTATGTGGACCCTTTAAACCCATGACTAGGAATGGTGAAAGATACTTTGTTACTTTCATTGATGACTTTAGTCGTTTCAGATATGTCTACTTATTAAGACACAAGGACGAAACGTTTGAAGCATTCAAAGAATATCAAAACGAAGTACAAAATCAACTCAATAAGACAATTAAGGTACTACGTACCGATAGAGGAGGTGAATACCTAAGCGATGCCTTCCAAGATCATCTTAGGAGTTGTGGGATTATCTCACAACTTACTCCTCCCGGAACACCCCAACTTAATGGAGTTTCCGAAAGGAGAAACCGAACCCTAATGGATATGGTTCGATCTATGATGGCAAGAAGCTCGTTACCTCTATCATTTTGGGGTTATTGTCTAAGCTCCGCGGCTCGTATTTTAAATATGGCCCCAACCAAGAAAGTGGAACGAACTCCTCACGAGATGTGGTTTGGAAAACCTCCTTCTCTATCATACTTAAAAGTATGGGGATGTGAAGCTTATCCTAAGCGTTATGTAGCTAATAAGCTACATGCTCGATCCACAAAGTGTATCTTCATAGGATATCCCAAAGATGACATGGGATATTACTTCTATGATCCATCCGAGCAAATGGTATTTGTTGCTCGGAAAGCGGAATTCCTAGAAACCAAGTTCCTTATGGAAGGTGATGGTGAAAGGAAGATAGATCTTGTAGAGGTACAAGATCAAGCCGATGATACACAATTGGTTGGCACTAGTACTCAACATGAGGATGTTGAAAATGATCAAGTGGATGATCAAGGTACACAAGACGTTCGAAGATCTAGTAGGATTAGTAATCCTCCCGAGAGATATGGGTTTCTCATGGATGGTTGCTATACGGTTGATTTGGATGAACCGACAAACTACGAAGATGCTTTATCAAGGATTGATAAAGATAAATGGCAGGATGCCATGAACGCCGAGATGCAATCCATGTATGAAAACCAAGTGTGGGAACTTGTTGAGCAACCTCCTAGCTCTAAGCTAGTTGATTGCAAATGGCTTTTCAAGAAGAAAACCGACATACATGGAAACTTGGATACATATAAAGCTAGACTTGTTGCAAAAGGTTTCACTCAAACTCAAGGGGTTGATTATGATGAAACTTTCTCGCCAGTGGCAATGCTAAAGTCTATTAGGATATTATTTGCCATTGCTGCTCACTACGACTATGAAATATGGCAAATGGATGTCAAAACCGCTTTCCTAAATGGATATCTTATGGAAGATGTCTATATGGTCCAGCCTGAAGGTTTTGTTGATCCAAAATATCCTAAAAGTGTATGCAAGTTAAAGAAGTCAATCTACGGATTGAAACAAGCATCTAGAATGTGGAATCATCGTTTTAATGAGGAAGCCGAGAAATTTGGCTTCATTAAAAATGGTGATGAAGCTTGTGTATATAAGAAAGCTAGTGGGAGCACTATCATGTTCCTTGTACTATATGTGGATGATATATTATTATTTGGGAATGATATTACCACAATGCAAGGAGTCAAAACTTGGCTAAAGAGTTGCTTCTCCATTAAGGATCTTGGAGATGCACAATACATATTGGGGATAGGGATCTATAGGAATAGATCCAAGAGATTGATAGGTTTAAGTCAAAGTACATACATTGATAAAATCTTGAAAAGGTTCAAGATGGAAAACTCTAAGAGAGGTTTGGTACCTATTCAAAAAGGAACCGTTCTCAGTTCATCTCAGTGTCCTGCCACGAAAGATGAACAGGAGAGAATGAAGAAAGTCCCATACGCATCTGCTATTGGGTCTATCATGTATGCAATGATATGTACTAGACCGGATGTGTCATGCGCTCTAAGCTTGGCAAGTAGATACCAGAATAACCTAGGAAATAGTCATTGGATTGCTGTTAAAAGCATATTGAAATACCTTAGGAGGACTAAGGATATGTTTCTAATATATTGGTCTGGTGAGGAGGAACTCGCTGTAAAAGGTTACGTGGACGCGAGTTTCCAAACTGATCCAGATGACTCTCGGTCACAATCCGGTTATGTCTTCATGTTAAATGGTGGTGCGGTCTCTTGGAAGAGTTCAAAACAGGAGGTTGTTGCGTTATCCACTACAGAGTCGGAGTACATTGCCGCCTCACTGGCAGCTCAGGAAGCTGCATGGATGAAGAAATTCATCGACGACTTAGGAGTGGTCCCTTTCATTCAGGACCCTCTTGAGATCTTTTGTGACAACGAGGGTGCGATTGCTCAAATCAAGGAACCTCGTGCTCATCAAAAGACTCGTCACATTGAGCGGAGATTCAACTACATCAGGGATGAGGTTGAAAAGGGAAAGATATGTATTCACAAAGTTCACACAGATCAAAATGTTGCGGATCCACTCACGAAGCTTTTACATGGACCAAAACATGAGGGACATGTTTGTGCATTAGGGCTTCGATATTCTAGTGATTGGAATTGATCTATTTTATGTATTGTAACCGAACGAATTAGTTCAAACTCATTAATATAATTATGGTATTAATTTAATTATGAGTCATGTTCCAATTTTGCATATTTTATCCATGAATAAACTATTATTCTAAATTCCGTAGTTGATCACATTTGTAGGAACAAGTGTGAGGTCTAGACTATTATGAACTTGGATTGGTTAACATTCAAATGGTGAATGTGGGGCAAGGTTGCAACCAAGGTTCATAGATATTTGTGGGACACAAATATTGGAAGACCCGCTCTCAAGATTTACTATATGGAGCCTTTGTGGTTGATCACATGTAATCTTGAGTAAAGGCGAATATCATAGTATCCTCTGACCTGAGATACATATTGGGTTCGAATATTCACCAAGTACTGTGCCTTGATTCTTTCCTTCGCTATTCTGAAACATGGTAGTACATAAGGAATAACTCAGGTATATTACAAAGTGTATATCTAGGACGTATGTAGTCAAGATGGAATTTGTCCCTCTTATTCGTTGAGAGTCAGATGTCTAAGGCCTGATAAAGTTAAATCTATAAGAGAGTGGTCACTCTGTATCTCTTGGATTTGACATGACATCTAGGATGAAAGGATATAATGAAAGATTCACCTACATATATCAGTTCGAGTAGGGAGCTCGAAAGGGATGATGTTATTGAATGGCACAAAGTCATAACATATTAGGGGTGATGGACGGTGTGTTAGGCTGTATCCATCACTTGCATTAATTTCTTATGTTTCTTGTGCAAGTGGGAGATTGAAGGTTTTTCGTATGCTCGAGAGACATATTAAATTAATGTGGGTAATATGTTTTGATCCAAGTCGGGTCATACCCAATAACAAGCTTACCAACACCTTATTCATATTTGATCTTAGCGAATGGATCGTTGATTAAATACGCGACACTTGAACTTTAAGAAAAATGGTTTTCTTAAATATTACTTGATGTGTATATATAAATTATGGAATAATTTATATAATATGGATTTAATTATTTATAGGTTAAATAATTAATAAAGTTATGTTACATTTTATAAAATTGGTTTTATAAAATAAAGTAAACATAACTTATAATATGGAATTTTATATAATTGGTTTTATATATGATGTGTGCATAATTTATAAAATGCAAGTTTATAAAAGTTATTTTATAAGATCTAATTTTATAAAAGAACAAGTTTATAAATTTTGCAAGCTTATAGATTATGCCAAGTTTTATAAAGACTATTTTATATTATAACTTAAGGAAGTGGCATGGGAGTTGAAGTAAGCATGCTCTTTGATTCCTTCTTGGTCAAAGACAATTCCCTTTTCCATATACATGCAAGCATCTTGACTCCTAGAGACTTACACTTGCAAAATAAACACATCAAAGCAAAAATTCTGCTCTCTTGGGGAGCTGCTGGCCGTGGGGTTTCAAGGCTCAAAGGGAGTTCATTTTTCAAGTTTTGCAAGTTCATTTTAAGTGTCTAATAAATCCTAACCAAAAGCTAGGGTGTTGGTGCAAAGTTTGGGGTATAATCTCTTGAGGTTTCATCCATTTGAAGCTCCATTCAACATCATCATCTTCATCACTTACTACCTAGCTTGGAGAAGGTATAAACTCTTTACTTGCTTGTAGTTTGTAAGTATATTTCATAACTTGATCCTAATTGGGATTTAACTTTAATTGGTTAAAGTATAACAAGTTTCAAAATGGTAATTTACATGCTTCCGCTTTCTTGATTCTTAAATGGTTTTAAGTATATTATGAACTTGTTAAAACCCAACAATAGCATGAAATATAGCACACAATAAATTTGATACAAGATGGTTGTGAAGATAATTCTAGCTAGTACACAAGTCGTTCAGCAAAGGCAATAAAGACACGTAATTCATACGTCCAGAAACAAGTCATGCATTCTGGTTTTACTAGGATTACTTCCCATCCTTGGTCTTGTGGAACATAACCGTTATGGCCGTTGATAAGACAGCGTGTTGTAACGTCGTCAAAGGGACGAGGGTTACGTAATGTCCAACAGTTCCGTAACAATCTAAAAACCTCATTTCTTACCCCAATTACCGACTCCGTCACTTGTGGGAACATTTTGTTTAATAGTTATAGCCCGATGTTCTTGTTCTCACTTTGGTGAGAAGCGAACATTACTAATCCGTAAGCATAACATGCTTCTTTATGTTGCATGTTAGCCGCTTTTTCTAAATCACGAAGTCCAATATTCGGATATATTGAGTCAAAATAATTTCTTAATCCATTGCGTAAAATAGCATTTGGGTTCCCCGCAATATATGCGTCAAAGTAAACACATCGTAACTTATGGATTTCCCAATGTGATATCCCCCATCTTTCGAACGAAAGCCTTTTATAAACCAAGGCATTCTTGGAACGTTCTTCGAATGTCTTACAAACTGATCTCGCCTTAAATAGTTGTGCCGAAGAATTCTGACCGACTCTAGACAAGATTTCATCAATCATGTCTCCGGGTAGGTCTCTTAAAATATTTGGTTGTCTATCCATTTTGTGTTTTTATACTGTAAAATAGACAAGATTTAGATTCATAAAAAAAAAATTCTTATTAATACAAGCAATTTTTACATATATCATAAACCATAAGCACACTATTACATATATTACACCACACGAATACAACTATCTTATTCCGACTCGCTTATTTCTTCTTCTTCGGTTTTGGTTCGTTTTGCCAAGTTTCTAGGGATATATGATGTTCCCCTAATACGAGCCGTCGTTTTCCACATTGGTTTAGAAAAACCTGGTGGTTTAGAGGTTCCCGGGTCATTGTTACAACTTAAGGACTTCGGGGGTTGACGATACATATAAAGTTCATTGGGGTTGGAATTAGATTTCTCTATCTTTATGCCCTTTCCCTTATTATTTTCTTTTGCCTTTTTAAATTCAGTTGGGGTAATTTCTATAACATCATCGGAATTCTCGTCGGAATCCGATTCATCGGAGAATTGGTAATCCTCCCAATATTTTGCTTCCTTGGCGGAAACACCATTGACCATAATTAACTTTGGTCGGTTGGTTGAGGATTTTCTTTTACTTAACTGTTTTATTATTTCCCCCACCGGTTCTATTTCTTCATCCGGTTCCGATTCTTCTTCCGATTCCGATTCTTCTTCTGGTTCCGACTCTTCTTCCGGTTCCTCTTCGGGAACTTGTGAATCAGTCCACGAATCATTCCAATTTACATTTGACTCTTCATTATTATTAGGTGAGTCAATGGGACTTGTTCTAGAGGTAGACATCTATCACATAATATCAAACGCGTTAAGAGATTAATATATCACATAATATTCACATGTTAAAAATATATAGTTTCCAACAAAATTTGTTAAGCAATCATTTTTCAAGTAAACACGGTCGAAGTCCAGACTCACTAATGCATCCTAACAAACTCGATAAGACACACTAATGCAAAATTCTGGTTCTCTAAGACCAACGCTCGGATACCAACTGAAATGTCCCGTTCTTATTGATTAAAAACGTTCCATATTAATTGATTTCGTTGCGAGGTTTTGACCTCTATATGAGACGTTTTTCAAAGACTACATTCATTTTAAAACAAACCATAACCTTTATTTCATCAATAAAGGTTTAAAAAGCTTTACGTAGATTATCAAATAATGATAATCTAAAATATCCTGTTTACACACGACCATTACATAATGGCTTACAATACAAATATGTTACAACAAAATAAGTTTCTTGAATGCAGTTTTTACACAATATCATACAAGCATGGACTCCAAATCTCGTCCTTATTTAAGTATGCGATAGCGGAAGCTCTTAATAATCACCTGAGAATAAACATGCTTAAAACGTCAACAAAAATGTTGGTGAGTTATAGGTTTAACCTATATATATCAAATCATAATATTAGACCACAAGATTTCATATTTCAATACACATCCCATACATAGAGATAAAAGTCATTCATATGGTGAACACCTGGTAACCGACATTAACAAGATGCATATATAAGAATATCCCCATCATTCCGGGACACTCTTCGGATATGATATAAATTTCGAAGTACTAAAGCATCCGATACTTTGGATGGGGTTTGTTAGGCCCAATAGATCTATCTTTAGGATTCGCGTCAATTAGGGTGTCTGTTCCCTAATTCTTAGATTACCAGACTTAATAAAAAGGGGCATATTCGATTTCAATAATTCAACCATAGAATGTAGTTTCACGTACTTGTGTCTATTTTGTAAATCATTTATAAAACCTGCATGTATTCTCATCCCAAAAATATTAGATTTTAAAAGTGGGACTATAACTCACTTTCACAGATTTTTACTTCGTCGGGAAGTAAGACTTGGCCACTGGTTGATTCACGAACCTATAACAATATATACATATATATCAAAGTATGTTCAAAATATATTTACAACACTTTTAATATATTTTGATGTTTTAAGTTTATTAAGTCAGCTGTCCTCGTTAGTAACCTACAACTAGTTGTCCACAGTTAGATGTACAGAAATAAATCGATAAATATTATCTTGAATCAATCCACGACCCAGTGTATACGTATCTCAGTATTGATCACAACTCAAACTATATATATTTTGGAATCAACCTCAACCCTGTATAGCTAACTCCAACATTCACATATAGAGTGTCTATGGTTGTTCCGAAATATATATAGATGTGTCGAAATGATAGGTAGAAACATTGTATACGTGTCTATGGTATCTCAAGATTACATAATATACAATACAAGTTGATTAAGTTATGGTTGGAATAGATTTGTTACCAATTTTCACGTAGCTAAAATGAGAAAAATTATCCAATCTTGTTTTACCCATAACTTCTTCATTTTAAATCCGTTTTGAGTGAATCAAATTGCTATGGTTTCATATTGAACTCTATTTTATGAATCTAAACAGAAAAAGTATAGGTTTATAGTCAGAAAAATAAGTTACAAGTCATTTTTGTAAAGGTAGTCATTTCAGTCGAAAGAACGACGTCTAGATGACCATTTTAGAAAACATACTTCCACTTTGAGTTTAACCATAATTTTTGGATATAATTTCATGTTCATAATAGAAATCATTTTCTCAGAATAACAACTTTTAAATCAAAGTTTATCATAGTTTTTAATTAACTAACCCAAAACAGCCCGCGGTGTTACTACGACGGCGTAAATCCAGTTTTACGGTGTTTTTCGTGTTTCCAGGTTTTAAATCATTAAGTTAGCATATCATATAGATATAGAACATGTGTTTAGTTGATTTTAAAAGTCAAGTTAGAAGGATTAACTTTTGTTTGTGAACAAGTTTAGAATTAACTAAACTATGTTCTAGTGATTACAAGTTTAAACCTTCGAATAAGATAGCTTTATATGTATGAATTGAATGATGTTATGAACATCATTACTACCTTAAGTTCCTTGGATAAACCTACTGGAAAAGAGAAAAATAAATCTAGCTTCAATGGATCCTTGGATGGCTCGAAGTTCTTGAAGCAGAATCATGACACGAAAACAAGTTCAAGTAAGATCATCACTTGAAATAAGATTGTTATAGTTATAGAAATTGAACCAAAGTTTGAATATGATTATTACCTTGTATTAGAATGATAACCTACTGTAAGAATCAAAGATTTCTTGAGGTTGGATGATCACCTTACAAGATTGGAAGTGAGCTAGCAAACTTGAAAGTATTCTTGATTTTATGTAACTAGAACTTGTAGAATTTATGAAGAACACTTAGAACTTGAAGATAGAACTTGAGAGAGATCAATTAGATGAAGAAAATTTAAGAATGAAAGTGTTTGTAGGTGTTTTTGGTCGTTGGTGTATGGATTAGATATAAAGGATATGTAATTTTGTTTTCATGTAAATAAGTCATGAATGATTACTCATATTTTTGTAATTTTATGAGATATTTCATGCTAGTTGCCAAATGATGGTTCCCACATGTGTTAGGTGACTCACATGGGCTGCTAAGAGCTGATCATTGGAGTGTATATACCAATAGTACATACATCTAAAAGCTGTGTATTGTACGAGTACGAATACGGGTGCATACGAGTAGAATTGTTGATGAAACTGAACGAGGATGTAATTGTAAGCATTTTTGTTAAGTAGAGGTATTTTGATAAGTGTATTGAAGTCTTTCAAAAGTGTATAAATACATATTAAAACACTACATGTATATACATTTTAACCGAGTCGTTAAGTCATCGTTAGTCGTTACATGTAAGTGTTGTTTTGAAACCTTTAGGTTAACGATCTTGTTAAATGTTGTTAACCCAATGTTTATAATATCAAATGAGATTTTAAATTATTATATTATCATGATATTATCATGTATGAATGTCTCTTAATATGATATATATACATTAATGTCTTTACAACGATAATCGTTACATATATGTCTCGTTTAAAAATCATTAAGTTAGTAGTCTTGTTTTTACATATGTAGTTCATTGTTAATATACTTAATGATATGTTTACTTATCATAGTATCATTTTAACTATATATATATATCCATATATATGTCATCATATAGTTTTTTACAAGTTTTAACGTTCGTGAATCACCGGTCAACTTGGGTGGTCAATTGTCTATATGAAACATATTTCAATTAATCAAGTCTTAACAAGTTTGATTGCTTAACATGTTGGAAACATTTAATCATGTAAATATCAATCTCAATTAATATATATAAACATGGAAAAGTTCGGGTCACTACATTTAGTCAATTCATGGTTCCACTGTCTAGAAGCCCGTTTCAAATCATATAAGGAATTGGTCAATTTGCATACTTAGTCCAACATTTTCTTTATTGTATCCTTTTGATGGAATCATATAGATGTCTTCTTCAACATAGCTATGCAAAAATGCATTATTTACATCCAGTTGTGTAATTGCCACTCCTTAGCAATAGCTACTGCAATAATAAACTTATTAGTAACAAATTTAGCTACAAGTAAAAAGGTGTGTCTGTAGTCAACACCTTCTTGCTGATTGAACCCTCTGACAACCAAACAAGCCTTTAATCTTTTCATAGTACCATATGCATTGTATTTAGTCTTGTATACCCATTTAGATGATATTAGATTTTGACAAGGTAGTAACTCAGTTAGAATCTAAGTATCATTGTGTTCTAAAGCTTGTAGTTCTTTGTCTATAGTTGCTACCCACTATGGCCTTGCAGTAGTTTGCATGTAATTAGATGGCACATCAGAGGTCAAAACATGATAAATGGAAGCTAGATAATCACTGAGATTAGCCAGAAAATCTAGCTGAGTAAATAAAGGGTATAAACCTTAGTAGATATATGATTAACTCTCTTTGGTTGTATTAAATCCTTCAACCAATTTGTTTTTTATTATATTCTAGTAGACTTCCTTGTAGGTACATTGTTGCTTTGTGTACTAGTATCCATGGTATATGTATTTTCTTCATTCACATTTACATCACTAGCTTGTGTATTAGACTGTGGATTAGGTAGCTTCATCATCAGAGAACTGCACCATTTATTGTTGAACATTATCTGTATCTTGAATAGGCATCTTAAAAGGAAATATATTCTCCTAAAACACCGCATCCCTACTGCAAAATAGTTCTTTTGTGTCTAAATTGTATAGTTTATACCCCTCATGTCCTGGTGGATATCTAACCAATATACATTTGACACCTTTGGGAGAAAATTTATCTGTGTTAGGCTCAGTTATAGCAGCATAAGCCAAACACCGTATTACCCGTAGGCTACAGTAATCGAGAACTGTACCATGTAAGACTTCTTAGGGTGACTTCCAAGACAATATCTTCATTGGAATTTTGTTAATAAGATATGTGGCTGTTAAGATGCATTCTCCCCAAAATTTATTGGGCAAACTAACTTTCAATTTAACTGCTCTTGGAGTATCCAATATATGTTTATGTTCTATTTTTAGAACTCCATTATGCAGGGGTGTATATGGCATGAATTTCTTATGTACACACCTTTTGACCTTAAAAACATCTACATATGTGATGTGCGTAGATCGATCCTTATATTTATAAAAGAAAAACTAACTATCTACTAGCACAAATTACAGGCAACAATCATGATCAATTTAGTAATAGATAGCAGGTAAGTTAAGTTCGTCACAAAGACAGTACATCAATTAGATTTTTTATGGTTTTGTGTCACAGTTGATTGGTAGGCTTGTTTTAATTAACAACTAAGGCTGTAAATTTTAAACAAATAAATGATAAAGTAACTAATATAATAGAAAAGATATTCACTTGGACTTTCACAATCCTCCTAACTTTGAATTAATCTTTTGAGTTAATGTAGTTTAAATGACTTTTACTTTTAGTTCAAATGCCTACTTACCAAGTCAAATAACTAGTATATAGAATCAAAACACGAATTAGGTTGATAATTGTCACCAACTTTGCATGTCGAATAGACATACAATTTTTTGGAAATCTCATCTAGATTCCAAGATTTGGTTTATACTAGCCAAATTATTTTCTTCAACTAGTTCACATCCAATAATAAATAAACTATCTAGGTTGACATGTGGAGAAAACTAGTAAAGGGTAAATATTCATATTAACTAGGTTCATTAATCATATCATTTACATACGATTACATTTCTATCCTAGTCTCTAGATAATCAATGGATCTTTGCTAACATAAGAATTCTAATCCATACAAGTTATAAAAACATCTTTGAAGTAATCAATAATCCTAACTATGGTTCATGTTAATACTAAGTGAATACTAACAAGTTTAGCTTATACGGCATGTAATAATAATAATAATTAAATAAAGAATAACAGTAATGAATGAAGTAGACATTGAATTAAAATAAGAAATACCCCAAATTATTAAAGAACAAAGCGTTAGGATAGAAATCCTTAAAGAACTTGAAAGTAACCCTAACTATCTTTAAGAGAAAACTAAACTAAACTAAAGAAAAACAAAATTGAAAGTGAATTAAAACTACATACTAAACTCTAATATCATCCATATATTTATATGGCAAAACCCCCAAAATCTTGAATTGTAATCGTGCCGGCGGCTGTTTCATAAAATAGCCAGCGGCTGGCAGTGATAGCCGACGACTCTTTCAATCTTTGAAAAAATTCTTTAATTAGTTTTCGGTTGTTCACTTAGCTGTCAGGTTGAATACAAATTTGATTCTCTTCGATCTTCAATCTCTTTTATAAATCAGCGACCGGCTAAATGATTAGCCAGGGGCTCTTTCCTGTTTTAGCTGGCGGCTAGGATAATAGTCGGTGGTTTTTTCTTGTAGATATTGGTTTCTTAAATTTTTATGTACAGTTCAGCCGAAGGTTAAATGGACAGATGAGGTTTGTTTTTGTTGTCTTCATCTTTTCTTCATTCATCATATGTGCATCATCTACCTTTCGGCATCATGTCATCTTTTAACTCCTTTTTTCATCTTTTTGCCTACAAAATCCTACTAACTACTTCAAACACATAAAACGTGTAGTGTTCACGCGCATATGGCACACTTTAGCTTAAATGAAAGAATATCACATTAAGTTGATTTGTGAAACATGTACACATTAGGCGATATCAACACGTCTTACTCACTATCTCAGTTCCATTATTAGATCCCAAATACCTAAGACTAGTGTCAAAATGGATTCCAAAATATGAGGTGAAACTTGACAGAATATAAGGGACAATGTCTTTGGTATGTAAAAGATAAGTTCAAGTACTGTTGTGAGAAAAAGTGTGCTTGTGCTTAGTCTTCTTTCAACTTTTAAATTTATATAACATTTATTATTATTTTCCTTTTAACACCCGAACGAGAAACAAAACCAGGTCAAGTGTAGTATTTTAGGTTATCGTCCCAAGAGAACGTAGAAGTGGATAAAAGTTGTCAACTAATTATATTTAGTCTAACTCTTAAGAAAGAATTAGAAGTGATTAAATATAATTATAACCTAATGAATATAATTTAATAGGAAAGGAAGGATGTGAATATTAATAAAGATGGTGGTTACAAGGACTCAGCAACAATTAAGGGAATCTAATGTGTAGTTTCATACTTACATTGATAAGTAGCACATAGTAATTATAGACCAATCACTATCCCTAAGAGGTTAAGCTACAAACTACATAATACATGCAAAGTAGGACCTAAATCATATGTCAACTAGAAGGGTGTTCAAAGTTAACAACTTAATTCATAGTATTTGAATAATCACATGATACATATCACCTTAACTTTATGATGAGGATAAGTTAACATGCAATTAGGCTAACAAATAGATAAGCTAATAAACTTAATCATATCATCTCCAGATACTAGCTTAAAAAAATCTTAATCAAGTTCTCATGCAATCGACAATGACATGCATATAAATGAAGGTTCTTTGACTAGGCCTAACAATAGCAAGATTACTATGCAAGTGTACTTTATTATCTTTCTCATTCAAGTCTACCATTAACCTCAACTTAAGTTTCATGCAATTCAAATACCTTGTTTGGTGTGATTATCCTAGAAGATTAAATGAATCGAGTAAAAGCTTACTTAGAATTAATTACTAGTTAATCCTAACTCTTATTACTTAATCATTAAGCATGCAAACATAAATCTTGATCATAGCAGAAGCAAACAGAATAATGACAATCACAGAAATATAATCATACAGTTTTGGAAAAAATCAAAATCTGTACTTATTCGAGCACGAAGCCGACAGCTTTGATCGTACCGGCCGGCGGCTTGGAATGATCCAGTCGGTGGCATAGAAGACTCGGCCGGCAGCTTCATCTTAAATTCCCAATGGTTAAGTTTTCATCCAAGTAACCACTATGAACGTTTAGTTCATAGTGGAGATGAACAGAAACAATTAGAAGAAAATAAAGACATAATAAAAGTGAAAACAATAATTAAAAGGGATAATACCTTGAATAAAGGAAAGAAACTTGAATAATCTTGATTACAAAGAGTATAAAAGCTAGAAATTAAACCTAAAACCTAAATTATTCGTAACTTTGAAGTAGAGAATGGAAAAGTACATTTAAAATTGAAAAACTCGGCCTCTATTTATAATACTTAAAAACTGACAGTTGAGCAGGCGGCTCAAGATGTGTAGCCGGCGGCTAGCCTTGGTTCGGTGACTTTATCTCCAATTTTAATTTTATCTTCACACAAAATTAACTTTAACCTTGTTGCTTAGCCGCTGGCTTGGCCAACTTAGCCAGCAGCTTGTGTGTCTTTCGGATTATATCAAATCTTTTCCACATTTATCTTGAACTTGAGCCTTACGTACAAGTAACCCTAGCCGACGGGTTGGAACTCCCAGCCGGCGGCTCCAATGATATTTCTTGGTCAACAAGTTCTTCGATTTTTTGACTTCAATTCTGGAACATTCTGGATTTTATCTGTCTAGCCGGCGGCTTAAGATAATTAGCTGGCGGCTCGCCCTTTGACT
This sequence comes from Rutidosis leptorrhynchoides, assembly GCF_046630445.1. NCBI lineage: Eukaryota > Viridiplantae > Streptophyta > Magnoliopsida > Asterales > Asteraceae > Rutidosis > Rutidosis leptorrhynchoides. Next base: position 2,849,474 of record NC_092337.1, read on the forward strand.
TTTTGACTCTTTTGCTCTTTTCTTAACTTTTTAACCTATTTTATCACACTGTCTAAAAAAACACGTTAAAAGCACCTTTTTACAAGAATTGTTAGCTTTTATCCAAAAAGGTGTAAACCACATTAAAATAACAAGATAACGCGCCAAAAGTATGTATAAAATATATATAATTCGAGCGTTATCAAATTCCTCATACTTTAACCTTTACTTGTCCTCAAGTAAACTAAGAGAAACTAGGAAAAACTAGCATACATCTTAAGATATTTGATACTTATTGAGAATTCATATACTTAGTGTATTTTTCCTATTTTCCCCTCTCATACTTAAATTATGCAACGCTTGAACAATAAGAGGGAGAAAATAGAATCACATAACATTTGAGCATATAATCAGCGAATTTAACAGTAATGAAATAACACTAGAAAACTTCACTTTATTACTTAAAAAGATAAACATCACAATTGTTTAAAACATGGAATTTTAAGGGAACAAAAATTAGAAATCCTAAGAAAATAAAATAAACAGGATAGCTAGTTTTGATTAGAGAGTCGTTTGCGCGACTCATTCTTTCTTCTTTGACTACTCCTCAAGCTTATAATACTCTAACGCACCCTCCTCTTCTTTCAACTTCATTCCTTCAACAATGATTCCCACTTTTCTAAACACCTTAAGAGCAGCCATGTTTAGTTTATGAACAGCGATGGTATGAGCTAGCATTAGGTCGGACAACTGTTTTTCAATATCCTTATTAATTTTCAATTGGTCCTTCATAAACTTCAATACTATCTCTTCCACGGTAATTTCTTTCTTATTTAAATAACCCAAATAATTGACACTGTCACTTCCTTCCACACCTTTATCTTTTACAACCTTCACAAAATTTCTTTTAAGCTTTTCTCTAGGAACAATGGAGATGTATTCAACTAGCGTCCTTGACGGAGAACAAATGTATTTTTACCATAATTAATTGTAGCATGTTCATTTGTTAGGAACGGGGATCCTAAAATAATGGGAGTTTCGGGATCCTCCTTTACGTCCATCACCATGAAATCAACAAGATAGAAGGCGAAGCATATACAAACTGGAATATCCTTAACAATGCCCAAAGGTTGGTGCATTTTGCTATCGGTGAATGCAATGTTACCGTTAAGTGGTTGAAGAGCGGGCAATCCTAGTCGATCAAAAACATAAAATGGCATCATGTTTGAAATGTCCCGTTCATATTGATTATAAACGTTCCATATTAATTGATTTCGTTGTGAAGTTTTGACCTCTATATGAGACGTTTTTCAAAGACTGCATTCATTTTTATAACAACCATAACCTTTATTTTATCGATAAAGGTTTAAAAAGCATTACGTAGATTATCAAATAATGATAATCTAAAATATACCGTTTACACACGACTATAACATAATGGTTTATAATAAAAATATATTACATCAAAGTAAGTTTCTTGAATGCAGTTTTTACACAATATCGTACAAGCATGGACTCCAAATCTTGTCCTTATTTTAGTATGCAACAGCGGAAGCTCTTAATAATCACCTGAGAATAAACATGCTTAAAACGTCAACAAAAATGTTGGTGAGTTATAGGTTTAACCTATATATTATCAAATCATAATAATAGACCACAAGATTTCTCATTTTTCATAAATATCATTACACTCGCAAGTGCATAAAAATCATTCATATGTTGAACACCTGGTAACCGACGTTAACTTAATGCATAGAATATCCCCAAAACAGAACCTCTCGTATGTATAATAATCTCGAAGTACTAAACCATCCATAACCTGAATGGGGGTTGTTAAGCCCAATTGATCTATCTTTAGGATTCGCGTCAATTAGGGGCCATTTCCCTAATTCTTAGGCTACCAGACTTGAAGGGCGATATTCGGTTTAATAATCCAACCATAGAATGTAGTTTTGCATACTTGTGTCTATTTTGTAAAACATTTATAAAACTGCATGTATTCTCATCCCAAAAATATTAGATTTTAAAAATGGGACTATAACTCACTTTCATAGATTTTTACTTCGTCGGGAAGTAAGACTTGGCCACTGTTCGATTCACGAACCTATAACAAATATGTACGTATATATCAAAGTATGATCGAAATATATTCAAAACACTTTTTATTACGTTTTAATGATTTAAGTGTATTAAGTCAGCTGTCCTCGTTAGTAACCTACAACTAGCTGTCCATAGTTTGATGTACAGAAATAACTTGATATATATTATCTTGAATCAATCCACAACCCAGTGTATACACGTCTCAGGCTAGATAACAACTCAAAGTATATATATTTTTAGAATTAACCTCAACCCTGTATAGCTAACTCAAACATTACTACATATAGAGTCTCTATGGTTGTTCCAAATAATATATATACATGGGTCGATATGATATGTCAAAACACTTGCATACGTGTCTATGGTATCCCAAGATTACATAATATATTAGAATACATGTATAATACAATATAAGTTAGCTAGGATATGATTGATATAGATTTGTTACCAATTTTCACGTAGCTACAACAAGCAAAATTATCCAATCTTGTTTTACCCATAACTTCTTTGTTTTAAATCCGTTTTGAATGAATCAAATTGCTATGGTTTCATATTGAACTTAAGTTTATGAATCTAAACAGAAAAAGTATAAGTTTATAGTCAGAAATATAGGTTACATGTCATTTACTAAAGAGGTAGTCATTTCTGTCGAAAGAACGACATCTTGATGACTATTTTGAAAAATATACTTCCACTTTGAGTTTAACCATGATTTTTGGATATAGTTTCATGTTCATAAGAAAAATCATTTTCCCAGAAGAACAACTTTTAAATCAAAGTTTATCATAGTTTTTAATTAACTAACCCAAAACAGCCCGCGGTGTTACTACGACGGCGTATGTCCGGTTTTACGGTGTTCATCGTGTTTCCAGGTTTTAAATCATTAAGTTAGCATATCATATAGATATAGAACATGTGTTTAGTTGATTTTAAAAGTCAATTTAGAAGGATTAACTTTTGTTTGCGAACAAGTTTAGAATTAACTAAACTATGTTCTATTGATTACAAGTTTAAACCTTCGAATAAGATAGCTTTATATGTATGAATCGAATAATGTTATGAACATCATTACTACCTCAAGTTTTGTGGATAAACCTACTTAAAAAGAGAAAAATGGATCTAGCTTCAAAGGATCCTTGGATGGCTTGAAAGTTCTTGAAGCAGAATCATGACACGAAAACAAGTTCAAGTAAGGTTTCCACTCGAAATAAGATTGTTATAGTTATAGAAATTGAATCAAAGTTTGAATATAAGTATTACCTTTAAGATGTTTCTCCGATCCTTTGGGTATTTCATTCTTCAACTTTCCTTCTTTTACAACCCCCTGTTGCGCCTCCTTTATTTGAGTAGTAAGGTTAGTACGAATAATTATGTTCATAGCTTTTACCCGTATAGGTTCTCTGTTCTTTCTACTCAAAGCATCGGCTACCACATTCGCCTTTCCCGGGTGGTAACGAATCTCAAAGTCGTAGTCATTTAACAATTCAATCCACCTACGCTGCCTCATGTTTAGTTGTTTCTGATCAAATATATGTTGGAGAGTTTTGTGGTCGGTATATATAATACTTTTGACCCTATATAAGTAATGCCTCCAAGTATTTAATGCAAAAAAAATAGCGCCCAATTCCAAATCGTGAGTCGTATAATTTTGCTCGTGAATCTTCAATTGTCTAGACGCATAAGCAATTACTTTCGTTCGTTACATTAATACACAACGAGACCTTGCTTTGAGGCATCGCAATATATCACAAAATCATCATTCCCTTCAGGCAATGACAATATAGGTGCCGTAGTTAGCTTTTTCTTCAACAATTGGAACGCTTCCTCCTGTTCATCCTTCCATTCAAATTTCTTTCCTTTATGCGTTAATGCAGTCAAGGGTTTTGCTATTTTGGAAAAATCTTGGATGAATCTTCTGTAGTAACCAGCCAATCCTAAAAATTGACGTATATGCTTCGGAGTTTTTGGGGTTTTCCAGTTTACAACGGTTTCAATCTTTGCCGGATCAACCTGAATACCATCTTTGCTCACAACATGTCCGAGGAATTGAACTTCTTTCAACCAAAATGCACACTTTGAAAACTTAGCGTACAGTTTTTCTTTCCTCAAAAATTCCAGTACTTTCCTCAAATGTTCTTCATGCTCTTGATCATTCTTTGAGTAAATAAGTATGTCATCAATGAAGATAATGAAAAACTTGTTGAGATATGGTCCACACACTCTGTTCATGAGGTCCATGAACACAGCTGGTGCATTAGTCAAACCAAACGGTATAACCATAAACTCGTAATGACCGTATCGCATCCTGAAAGTAGTCTTCGGAATATCATCCTCCTTTACCCACATTTAATGATATCCGGAATGTAAATTGATCTTCGAATAAACTGACGAGCCTTGCAGTTGATCAAATAAGTCATTGATTCTCGGTAGTGGTAACGGTTCTTGATGGTAAGTTTGTTCAACTCTCGGTAGTCGATACACAACATGAATGTACCATCCTTCTTTTTGACAAACAAAACAGGAGCTCCCCGTGGTGATGTACTTGGTCGTATGAAACCATGCTCTAGAAGTTCTTGTAATTGGCTTTGAAGTTCCTTCATTTCTCTGGGTGCCAGTCTGTATGGAGCACGAGCTATTGGTGCAGCTCCTGGTACAAGATCTATTTGAAATTCAACGGATCGGTGTGGCAGTAATCCCGGTAATTCTTTCGAAAATACATCGGGAAATACTTTTGCGACGGGAACATCGTTGATGCTCTTTTCTTCAGTTTGTACTTTCTCGACGTGTGCTAGAACAGCATAGCAACCCTTTCTTATTAGCTTTTGCGCCTTCAAATTACTAATAAGATTTAGCTTCGCGTTGCTCTTTTCTCCGTACACCATTAAGGGTTTTCCTTCATCTCGTACAATGCGAATTGCATTTTTGTAACATACGATCTTTGCTTTCACCTCTTTCAACCAGTCCATGCCGATTATCATATCAAAACTCCCTAACTCTACTGGTATCAAATCAATCTTAAACGTTTCGCTACTCAGTTTAATTTCTCGATTCCGACATATATTATCTGCTGCAATTAATTTACCATTTGCTAATTCTAGTATAAACTTATTATCCAAAGGCATCAATGGACAACTTAATGTAGCATAGAAATCCTTACTCATATAGCTTCTATTCGCACCCGAATCAAATAAAACATAAGCAGATGTATTGTCAATAAGAAACGTACCCGTAACAAGCTCCGGGTCTTCCTGCGCTTCAACCAAATTAATGTTGAAGACTCTTCCTCGGCCTTACCCATTATTATCCCCCTGATTTGGACACATATTTTTGTAATGGCCCTTCTTCCCGCATCCGAAACAGGTAATGTCGGCATAACTTATTCCGGCATTATTTGTTCCCTTAGCCATTGATCCGTAGATTTTGCACTTTGTCGCACCATGGCCCATTCTATTACACTTAGTACATACTGCTGTACACAGCTCAGTTGGATGGTATCCTTCACATCTCTGGCAGAATTTCTGCCTCTTGTTGTTATTGTTGGGATTGTTGTTGTTGCGGTTGTTATTGTTGTTGAAACGGTTGTTGTAGTTGTTGCTGGGGTGGTTGTTGTTGTTGCGTTTTTGTTGCGAAAATTGGTGCGATTGTAGTTGTGATTGTTGAGTTGATTATTGAAATTATGACCATTGTCACTGGTTTCTTCCCATTTCCTCTTGACTTGTTTCGTATTGGCTTCTTCGGCTGCCTGTTCTTTAATCCTTTTCTCAATTTGATTTATAAGTTTATGAGCCATTCGACTTGCCTTTTGTATGGAGGCGGGCTCGTGTGAACTTATATCTTCTTGGATCCTTTTCGGTAACCCTTTTACAAATGCATCGATTTTCTCTTCTTCATCTTCGAACGCTCCCGGAAACAATAGGCACAACTCTGTGAATCATCGTTCGTACGTGGTAATATCAAACTCTTGTGTTCGTAACCCTCTAAGCTCTACCTTGAGCTTATTGACCTCGTTTCTGGGACGGTACTGCTCATTCATTAAGTGTTTGAATGCTGACCACGGTAGTGCGTAAGCAGCATCTTGTCCCACCTGTTCTAGATAAGTGTTCCACCATATTAACGCAGTACCCGTGAAGGTATGTGTAGCGTACTTTACTTTGTCTTCTTCAGTGCACTTACTTATGGCAAACACCGATTCAACCTTCTCAGTCCACCGTTTTAATCCGATTGGACCGTCGGTTCCATCGAATTCCAAAGGTTTACAGGCAGCGAATTCTTTATAGGAGCATCCTACACGAGTTATCGTGGCGTTAGTTCCATTGTTGGATTTAGAGTTATTGTTATTTTGCATCGCAGCCTGTACTGCGGCTATGTTTGTTATAAGGAAAGCACGGAATTCCACCTCGCTCATATTCAGGGTGTGTCGAGTAGTTGGTGCCATTTCCTTCAAAAATAGCCAAAAGAATTTAGTTAATCATATAGAATATCAAGAGTAGTCAATAGTATTTCGTAGCATAATATGAACTTATTTATAAAAGCTTTTTCTTCATATTAGCGTTTTATAGTTTTTTTTCCCATTCGGGTAGTACCTACCCGTTAAGTTCATACTTAGTAGCTACTATACAATTCAACCACTACAATTCTATATGAAAAACTGATTATAATAATGTTTCACGTTCAAATTATTACACAATATTTTACAAACTTACAATACCGCTATATAGCATAAAATATAACAGACAATAACATTGATACAAAGAAGTTTCGATGACAATCATAGTTAATACGCAAGTCGTTCAACAAGGGTAATAAAGACACGTAGTTCATAAGTCCAGAAACAAATCATGCATTCAGGTTTTACTAAGACTACTTCCCATCCTTGGTTTTGTCAAACATAACCGTTGTGGCCGTTGATAAGACAGCATGTTGTAACATCGTCAAAGGGTCGAGGGTTTTGTAATGCCCAACAGTCCCGTAATAATCTAAAAACGTTGTTTCTCACCCCAACTACTGAGTCCGTTACTTGTGGGAATGTTTTGTTTAATAGTTGTAATCCGATGTTCTTTTTCTCACTTTGGTGAGAAGCGAACATCACTAACCCATAAGCATAACATGCTTCTTTATGTTGCATGTTAGAAGCTCTTTCTAATTCACAAAGTCCTATGTTGGGATAAGTTTAGTCAAAATAGGTTCTTAATCCGTAGCGTAAAATTGCACTTGGGTTCCCCGCATTTAATGCTTTAAAGAAAACACGGCGTAGCTTACGGTCTCCCCAATGTGATATACCCCAACTTTCAAAGGAAAGCCTTTTATAAACTAAGGCATTCTTGGAACTTTCATCAAATGTTCTACAAACTAATTTCGTCGTAAATAATTGTGCCGACGAATTCTGACCAACTTTAGACAAGATTTCATCAATCATGTCCCCGGGTAGGTCTTCTAAAATTTTTGGTTGTCTATCCTTAACGTCCATTGTGTTTTTATACTGTAAAACGGACGAGGATTAGATTTGTAAAAGATAATTATCAAATAATACAAGCAATTTTTTTTTACATACAACATAAAAGTACAAGCACACTTATATTACATATATTACACCGCATGATTACAACCCTTTATTCCGACTCGCTTGTTTCTTCTTCTTCGGACTTAGTTCGTTTCGCTAATTTTCTAGGGATATATGGTGCTCCCCTAATATGAGCTGTCGTTTTTCACAATGGTTTAGAAAAACCTGGTGGTTTAGAGGTTCCCGGGTTATTGTTACAATTTAGGAAATACGGATGTTGCCGATACATATAAAGTTCATCGGGGTTGGAATCAGGTTTCTCTATTTTTATACCTTTTCCCTTATTATTTTCTTTTGCCTCTTTAAATTGGGTCGGGGTAATTTCTATAACATCATCGGAATCCTCATCGGGATCCGATTCATCGGAGAATTGGTAATCTTCCCAATATTTTGCTTCCTTAGCGGAAACACCATTGACCATTATTAACTTTGGTCCATTGGTTGAGTATTTTCTTTTATTTGACCGTTTTTCTGTGGTTCCTAATATTTCCCCCTCCGGAACCTCTTCTTCTTCTTCCGGTTCCTCTTCTTCTGGTTCCTCTTCTTCCGGTTCTTCTTCTTCTTCCGGTTCTTCTTCTTTCGGTTCTTCAGAAATTTGTGAATCTTCCCAATATATATTCGACTCTTCATTATTATTAGGTGAGTCAATGGGATTCGTGCTAGAGGTAGACATCTATCACACAATATCAAACACGTTAAGAGATTAATATATCACATAATATTTACATGTTAATAATATATAGTTTCCAACAAATATGTTAAGCAATCATTTTTAAAGAAAACACGGTCGAAGTCCAGACTCACTAATGCATCCTAACAAACTCGATAAGACACACTAATGCAAATTTTCTAGTTCTCTAAGACCAATGCTCGGATACCAACTGAAATGTCCCGTTCATATTGATTATAAACGTTCCATATTAATTGATTTCGTTGCGAGGTTTTGACCTCTATATGAGACATTTTTCAAAGACTGCATTCATTTTTATAACAACCATAACCTTTATTTTATCGATAAAGGTTTAAAAAGCATTACGTAGATTATCAAATAATGATAATCTAAAATATACCGTTTACACACGACCATAACATAATGGTTTATAATAAAAATATATTACATCAAAGTAAGTTTCTTGAATGCAGTTTTTACACAATATCATACAAGCATGGACTCCAAATCTTGTCCTTTTTTTAGTTTGCAATAGCGGAAGCTCTTAATAATCACCTGAGAATATACATGCTTAAAACGTCAACAAAAATATTGGTGAGTTATAGGTTTAACCTATATATTATCAAATCATAATAATATACCACAAGATTTCTCATTTTTCATAAATATCATTACACTCGCAAGTGCATAAAAATCATTCATATGTTGAACACCTGGTAACCGACGTTAACTTAATGCATAGAATATCCCCAAAACCGAACCTCTCGTCTGTATAATAATCTCGAAGTACTAAACCATCCAAAACCTGAATGGGGGTTGTTAAGCCCAATAGATCTATCTTTAGGATTCGCGTCAATTAGGGGCCATTTCCCTAATTCTTAGGCTACCAGACTTGAAGGGCGATATTCGGTTTAATAATCCAACCATAGAATGTAGTTTCGCATACTTGTGTCTATTTTGTAAAACATTTATAAAACTGCATGTATTCTCATCCCAAAAATATTAGATTTTAAAAATGGGACTATAACTCACTTTCACAGATTTTTACTTCGTCGGGAAGTAAGACTTGGCCACTGGTCGATTCACGAACCTATAACAAATATGTACGTATATATCAAAGTATGATCGAAATATATTCACAACACTTTTTATTATGTTTTAATGATTTAAGTGTATTAAGTCAGCTGTCCTCGTTAGTAACCTACAACTAGTTGTCCATAGTTTGATGTACAGAAATAAATTGATATATATTATCTTGAATCAATCCACGACCCAGTGTATACACGTCTCAGGCTAGATCACAACTCAAAGTATATATATTTTTGGAATCAACCTGAACCCTGTATAGCTAACTCAAACATTACTGCATATAGAGTGTCTATGGTTGTTCCAAATAATATATATACATGGGTCGATATGATATGTCAAAACATTTGCATACTTGTCTATGGTATCCCAAGATTACATAATATATTAGAATATATATATAATACAATATAAGTTAGTTAGGATATGATTGATATAGATTTCTTACCAATTTTCACGTAGCTACAACAAGCAAAATTATCCAATCTTGTTTTACCCATAACTTCTTCGTTTTAAATCCGTTTTGAGTGAATCAAATTGCTATGGTTTCATATTGAACTTAAGTTAATGAATCTAAACAGAAAAAGTATAAGTTTATAGTCAGAAATATAGGTTACATGTCATTTACTAAAGAGGTAGTCATTTCCATCGAAAGAACGACATCTTGATGACTATATTGAAAAACATACTTCCATTTTGAAAAGTATAAGGATTAACTTTTGTTTGCGAACAAGTTTAGAATTAACTAAACTATGTTCTAGTGATTACAAGTTTAAACCTTCGAATAAGATAGCTTTAAATGTATGAATTGAATGATGTTATGAACATCATTACTACCTCAAGTTTTGTGGATAAACCTACTGAAAAAGAGAAAAATGGATCTAGCTTTAAAGGATCCTTGGATGGCTTGAAAGTTCTTGAAGCAGAATCATGACACGAAAACAAGTTCAAGTAAGGTTTCCACTAGAAATAAGATTGTTATAGTTATAGAAATTGAATCAAAGTTTGAATATGAGTATTACCTTGAATTAGAAAGATATCTTACTGTAAATAAGAAAGATTTCTTGAGATTGGATGATCACTTGAAATGGATTTGCAAGATTGGAAGTAAGCTAGCAAGATTTCTTGAAGTGTTCTTGAATGGTTGTTTTTATGATGATTAAAGCTTGTAATTGAAGCTAAAAGATGGTGAAAATGCTTGGAGATGATCAAGTATGATGTTAGGAGTATTTTGAGAGAGAATTTGGAGTGTAAGTATGAGAAAATGGAATGGAAAAATGGGGTGAAATCATAAAAATGAAATTACTTGTTATAAAGAAAAAAAAGATCCTTAAGTTTGTTTTTATCTCATTAGTCATTCAAGTTGGTAAATAATGGTTCCACATATTTTTGACTCTAATATGGCTGCTAAGAATGAATGATTAAAGGTGTATACACAAATAGTAAATACATCTAGAAGCTGTGTATTGTACGAGTACAAATACGGGTGTACATGAGTAGAATTGTTGATGGAAACGAATGAGAATGTAATTTTGAGCATTTTTGCTAAGTAGAAATACTTTGATATATGTCTTGAAGTCTTTCAAAAGTGTATTAATACATCTTAATACACTATATGTATATATATACATTTTAACTGAGTCGTTAAGTCACCGTTAGTCATTACATGTAAGTGTTGTTTTAAGACCTTTAAGTTAACAATCTTGTTAAACGTAATTAATCCATTGTTATTATAATTAAATGAGATGTTAAATTATTACATTATCATGATATTATAATGTATGAATATATCTTAATATGATATATATACATTAAAATGTCGTTACAACGATAATCGTTACATATATGCCTCATTTCGAAATTCTTAAGTTAGTAGTCTTGTTTTACATATGTAGTTCATTGTTAACACACTTAATGATATACTTAATTATCATTTTATCATGTTAAACATAGTGTATCAATATCTTAATATGATTCATATGTATTTAGTAAGACGTTGTTATAACGATAATCGTTATATATATTGTTTCGAGTTTCTTAATTCAATAAACTCATTTTTATGTATATCACTCATTGTTAATATACTTAGTGAGATACTTACTTATCATAATATCATGTTAACCATATATATATATATATCCATATATATATGTATATCATCATGTAGTTTTTACAAATTTTTAACGTTCGTGAATCGCCGGTCAACTTGGGTGGTCAATTGTTTATATGAAGCACATTTCAAATAATCAAGTCTTAACAAGTTTGATTTCTTAACATGTTGGAAACATTTAATCATACAAATATAGTTTTCATTTAATATATAACATGAAAAAGTTCGGGTCACTACAGTACCTACCCGTTAATTAAATTTCGTCCCGAAATTTTAAGCAGTTGGAGGCGTTGACGCATCTTCTGGAAATAGGTGCGGGTATTTCTTCTTCATCTGATCTTCATGCTCCCAGGTAAACTCGGGTCCTCTACGGGCATTCCATCTAACCTTAACAATTGGTATCTTGTTTTGCTTAAGTCTTTTAACCTCACGATCCATTATTTCGACGGGTTCTTCAATAAATTGAAGTTTTTCTTTGATTTGGATTTCATCTATTGGAATAGTGAGATCTTCTTTAGCAAAACACTTCTTCAGATTCGAGTGAAAAGTGTTATGTACAGCCGCAAGTTGTTGAGGTAACTCCAGTTGGTAAGGTACTGGTCTGACACGATCTATAATCTTGAATGGTCCAATGTACCTTGGATTTAGTTTCCCCCGTTTTCCAAATCGAACAATGCCTTTCCAAGGTGAAACCTTAAGCATGACCATCTCTCCAATCTCAAATTCTATATCTTTTCTTTTACTGTCCGCATAGCTCTTTTGTCGACTCTGGGCGGTTTTCAATCGTTGTTGAATTTGGATGATTTTCTCGGTAGTTTTTTGTATTATCTTCGGACCCGTAATCTGTCTATCCCCCACTTCACTCTAACAAATTGGAGACCTGCACTTTCTACCATAAAGTGCCTCAAACGGCGCCATCTCAATACTCGAATGATAACTGTTATTGTAGGAAAATTCTGCTAACGGTAGGTGTCGATCCCAACTGTTTTCGAAATCGATAACACATGCTCGTAGCATGTCTTCAAGGGTCTATATCATCCTTTCACTCTGCCCATCAGTTTGTGGATGATAAGCAGTACTCATGTCTAGACGAGTCCCAAATGCTTGTTGCAGTGTCTGTCAAAACCTTGAAACAAATCTGCCATCCCTATCAGAGATTATAGAGACTGGTATTCCATATCTGGAGACAACTTCCTTTAAGTATAGATGTGATAACTTCTCCATTTTGTCATCTTCTCTCATTGGCAGGAAGTGTGCTGACTTGGTGAGACGATCGACTATTACCCAAATAGTATCATAACCACTTGCAGTCCTTGGCAATTTAGTAATGAAATCCATGGTAATGTTTTCCCATTTCCATTCTGGGATTTCAGGTTGTTGGAGTAGACCTGATGTTTTCTGATGTTCAGCTTTGACCTTTCAACACGTCAAACATTCTCCTACATATTTAGCAATATCGGCTTTCATACCCGGCCTCCAAAAGTGTTTCTTGAGATCTTTGTACATTTTTCCTGCTCCGGGATGTATTGAGTATCTGGTTTTATGTGCTTCCTTAAGTACCATTTCTCTCACATCTCCAAACTTTGGTACCCAAATTCTATCAGCCCTATATCGGGTTCCGTCTTCCCGAATTTTAAGATGTTTCTCCGATCCTTTGGGTATTTCATTCTTTAACTTTCCTTCTTTTACAACCCCCTGTTGCGCCTCCTTTATTTGAGTAGTAAGGTTAGTACGAATAATTATGTTCATAGCTTTTACCCGTATAGGTTCTCTGTCCTTTCTGAAATGTCTCATTCATATTGATTATAAACGTTCCATATTAATTGATTTCGTCGCGAGGTTTTGACCTCTATATGAGATGTTTTTCAAAGACTGCATTCATTTTTAAAACAATCATAACCTTTATTTTATCTATAAAGGTTTAAAAAGCATTACGTAGATTATCAAATAATGATAATCTAAAATATACCGTTTACACACGACCATTACATAATGGTTTACAATAAGAATATATTACATCAAAAATAAGTTTCTTGAATGCAGTTTTTACATAATATCATACAAGCATGGACTTTAAATCTTGTCCTTATTTTAGTATGCAACAGCAGAAGCTCTTAATAATCACCTGAGAATAAACATGCTTAAAACGTCAACAAAAATGTTGGTGAGTTATAGGTTTAACCTATATATTATCAAATCATAATAATAGACCACAAGATTTCATATTTCAATATACATCCCATACATAGAGATAAAATTCATTCATATGGTGAACACCTGGTAACCGACATTAACAAGATGCATATATAAGAATATCCCCATCATTCCGGGACACCCTTCGGATATGATATAAATTTTGAAGTACTAAAGCATTCGGTACTTTGGATGGGGTTTGTTAGGCCCAATAGATCTATCTTTAGGATTCGCGTCAATTAGGGTGTCTGTTCCCTAATTCTTAGATTATCAGACTTAATAAAAAGGGGCATATTCGATTTCGATAATTCAACCATAGAATGTAGTTTCACGTACTTGTGTCTATTTTGCAAATCATTTATAAAACCTGCATGTATTCTCATCCCAAAAATATTAGATTTTAAAAGTGGGACTATAACTCACTTTCACAGATTTTTTACTTCGTCGGGAAGTAAGACTTGGCCACTGGTCGATTCACGAACCTATAACAAATATGTACATATATATCAAAGTATGTTCAAAATATATTTACAACACTTTTAATACATTTTGATGTTTTAAGTTTATTAAGTCAGCTGTCCTTGTTAGTAACCTACAACTAGTTGTCCATAGTTAGATGTGTGAAGACCCGTCCTAATCCATCCGGACGAAGTCATCAACCTTTGATTCCAGAGCGCTGATCGACTCCAAGTATTGTCCTTAAAATGAGCAAGATGCACAGCGGAAGGTTTCTTTCACACCTGAGAATAAACATGCTTTCAAGTGTCAACTAAAAGGTTGGTGAGTTCATTAGTTTAACAGAAATAATCATTTCATAATTTTAATAGACCACAAGATTTCATATTTCCATTTCTCATAAACATACGTCCCATGCATAGAGACAAAATATCATTCATATGGATTGAACACCTGGTAACCGACATTAACAATATGCATATATGAATATCCCCATCATTCCGGGATCCTCCATCGGACATGATATAAATTTCGAAGTACTAAAACATCCGGTACTTTGGATGGGGTTTGTTAAGCCCAATAGATCTATCTTTAGGATTCGCATCAATTAGGGTGTCTGTTCCCTAATTCTTAGATTACCAGACTTAATAAAAAGGGGCATATTCGATTTCGATAATTCAACCATAGAATGTAGTGTCACGTACTTGTGTCTATTTTGTAAATCATTTATAAAACCTGCATGTATTCTCATCCCAAAAATATTAGATTTTAAAAGTGGGACTATAACTCACGCATATAAGTATTGTAAAACAGTTAATAAAGTATTTGCATGTATTCTCAGCCCAAAAATGTAATGAGTAAAAAGGGATCAAATGAAACTCACCTAATGTATTTTGTAGTAAAAATACATATGACTATATCGAATAACTGAACAATGCAGGGTTGGCCTCAGATTCACGAACCTATATCATTCGTATATATATATTAAAACATATACTGGTAATCGAATAAATATACATATATTATTACTAGTGATATAATTTTTATATTATTAATTTATATATCTCATTGTTACTATTTAAAATATAGCTTTTGTCATGTTATACTCATTAAATATTTAATATGTATACATTCCATTTGTTTGTTAAAAATTGTAATCATATTAATACTAAAATAATATTAGTTGTGGTTAAAATATTGATAATAATAATACTAGTGTTAATAATAATGATGATTTTATTAATAACAATACTCATAATAGTTTTAAATGACAAATCTTATAATAATGATAATAACAATAGTTTCAAAAAAAAAAAATGAAGAGTTTAATAGCAATAATAATGAAAAAAAATAATTTTTGTTTATAATACATATTACTTAATAAATATAATTATTACAACGTTCTTGATCTTAATATAATACTTTCGTTAGTAATAATATTAATAAGTTTACTATAATATAAATACTAACATTAAGGATAATAATAATAGTTTGTGTTATTTTCGTAATAACAATATTAATAATAATCATTTTTGTAATAATAATAATAATACTCATAGTTATATTAATAATAATAATAATACTTTTAGTACATAACGATATTACTTAATAATAACTAAAACGTTAATATTAATAATATCAATAATAATAGTAGTAGTAATAATAATAATAATAATAATAATAATAATAATAATAATAATAATAATAATAATAATAATAATAATAATAATAATAAAAAATAAAAAGTTACAACCTTTGAAGAAAAACTCCAAAAAAAGAAACAAACACCAATGCCAAGACTCGAACCCAAGACCTCTCGCTAATCCAACAACCCACTTAACCACTGCTCTGAGATGATGTTTCTGTTTATAACCACCGACTAATACAATTTAACCCGTAAGTTTCCATTAGACCCAACACTCAAGCCCAGCTATGTGATTGTGTGTTCTCGACCCAAGTGCAACTCACGGCCCAACAGCAAATTAAAAGGCTCCGGCCTGTTTAACGATTTGATCTCAGCCCAATAATGATTAATCACAACCCATATCAATTATCTCTTATGATTAATAAAAAAAAATGGTCAGGGCCTGGGTTCGAACCCAGAACCTCTAGATACCAGTAAACACCCAGAACCAATGTTCCATCTGTTAGTTTCTGTTTTAATCCTCCCTTTAATTTAATTAAACCGTCTTTATTTCTGATTCCTTTCTCTCCCTCTTCTTAAAACTGACTCGACCAGAGGTAAAACCAAATCAATCAATGAATTCAAATTTTCCTTAAATTCCTACAAACAACTACTAATATTTATACATAATTGTATTTTTAAAACAAAACGAAAAAAAAAAAAAAAAGAGAACCGCTGGGTTACGGTTTTTCTAAAAAAAAAATATAGATTTTGATTTTGAGAGTGTTTTAGACAAATGTTACAACACGAATCTAACTTCGAATCATTCCTAAAATCATCCTCAATCATCAATTTTATCAGAACTATAACACAGATTTTGAATTTGGATTTTAAAGAAAAGGTTGACTTTTTAATCTTTAACTTTGACTCTCAAATTAAAACTCAATATGAGGAATTAGAGAGTCAAAATTTGCAGATAGTTAGAATTGATGATTCCTAACACAACCGATATTTTAATTGAAAAAATTGAAACGAAATCGTATAATGTTCTTCATACCTGACGAGTACAGAGCACCAATTCAGTTTCCATTTATTTATCTTTTTTTTTTTTAAACCTCACGGAGACACAGCTTATGATTCGTAATAGATAGTAAAAAAAATAAAATAACTTCTATCTCTCAAGAATCACAATTGATGAATATATAAAGTGCAGTTGTTGATTGACCCTGGTTCACGAGCCAACAGAGGAAGGAGAAAAACAACAAAAGATAAAATAAAATAAAGGATAGACAGATGGTTACTGGTATCCGTGTAAATATATCTGATTTATATTGAAATTTTAATTTACTATTAAAAACTAATAATTACAAACATATAATAATAATCTATTAATATTTATAATAATAATAATAATGATAATAATAGTTATTAATAATAATAATATTAATAATACAGATAATAATAATTCTTAATGTTAATAATTATTAATTTTATTGTTAATAATGATATTAATAATAATGAATACAATATTTATAATAATATTAATAATTAGAATAATACTAGAAATAAAAGTGATATCAACTTTTATATCTATATATAATATATAATAATACTGATATTAATATTTATTTTAATAATAATAATGAAAGTAATACTATTAATATAACTATATTTTAACTTGTATTATATATTATTAGTTATGTAATATTTATTAAGTATATATTATATAATAACGTTCATTGAATATTTAATATTTATACATTATATATATCACAATAATACATAGAAATTATATATATTTTCATTCTAATAACAACTTAACTATTTTGTATATTCCTTTTCATTTTCAATTTCAAATGATTAAATTGAATTTTATTAATTCCCATTATCACACACTCTTTTATTTATATTTATATATATACATATTTATTAACATTAATTTGTTCGTGAATCGTTGGTAATAGTCAAAGGTCGATTGTAATTGAATACATGAACATAGTTCAAAATTTTAAGACTCAACCTTACAAACTTTGCTTATCACGTCGAAACCATATAAAGATTTAATTTAAATTTGATCGTAAATTTCTGGTTCATCACAGTACCTACCCGTTAAAAAAATTTCGTCCCGAAATTTGAGTGAGGTCGTCATGGCTAACAATAAATATGTTTCCCTGACGAATATGAGCTGATAAATAGAGTTTTATCATTATTGAATAATATAGATAAAACGATTCGATTATGTGAAGTGTACGAGTGAAGTTATCACAAAAGAGTGAAATGAGTAAATACAAGTTTGTCTTAACCAATGACGTAGTCACGGTTGCTTTTAGAGAATAAGGTGCGTCTTAACTTTTGACGTTATCTTGGTTGAATTCCGGAATTCAAGGGATTTCAAAGAAAATCTTCGAAATCTAAAAGATATGATTCTTCGGTAAATGAGGAAATTAGGATCTCTTTAATTAAATGCGATGATCTGCCTTGATTGCTCTGTCTGATATTTCCACTATAAATTTATCTTTTCCATTCCATTAGTTTCCACCACTTCTATACCTTCTTTCTCAGTTCATATATCTAAAAGATTATAATAATGCTTAATCCGGTTCTAATCCTTGTTCTTATTCTGACTATCGCAATGATCATTCTTCTTTTCCAAATCCCACCGGAAGAATCTGTTTATTTCTACTATGGTCTAGGGATTATTGTATTTATAATTCTCCCGTGTCTTTATATTGCTATACGCACTGATATCCACAGTTTATAATTTCGGTGGTGTTGTTGGGCTTTATATTTTTTTCTTATATATCGGTGCTTCATGCTCTTATTTTCTCTTCCCGACTTTAAATCAAGCGAATAATGGTCCAGAATTTGTAGATATAGGGTTCTAAATGATTATAATGTTCTAAGCAGGGTGGAACGTGATAGCACGATTTGATTTTCAAATTTATCAAAAATACAGATGATAGAACTATCAAGAATATATTCTTCTTGATATGTTCGGAGGTTATGTAGAATGAAAGAGTTATGTAACATGACACATGATGATGGTATAATCTACTGTGAACCATCATCAGGTTTCATTAGAAACTCAGCATGACTTACTGTAATATAATCACGTTGATCAAGTGTCATTATATTATACTAACTCATGCATCAGTTCCCAACACTACTTCCAAAAACATTCATATTTTAAGCTCGAAAGTTTACAGAATATAGAAACTAACAGTTTCTATATGATGTAACATTGATAGTACGAATAGATTATTGATTTCAGATAAGAATAATTATGAAAATATCTTCAGAAATATGGAGGATATTTATAATGAAAGATACGATGATATCTTAGAATTTCTAATATCGATGGATGATGAAGAAGATTTATCCGTAAGGGTTTAGATTCGGAAGCAAGGTATTCGTTAAATATTTCATCAGAAACGGAATCATTTGGATTCTTTGAAGTCAAACTTATTCTTTGTGATTTGTTCACGGCTTCCTTCATAGTTTCGCATAATCCGCTTTTCGATACTAAATTTTCCATTGAATGTTTCCAACATAATGATACACAGGACGCACAAAGAGATATATAATTTCGGACGAGAATATTTATGAAAATATCCTCAGAAATATCGAAGATATCGATGATGATATTTTGGAATTTCTAAGTTCGATGGTTGATGGAGAAAGATTTTCCGCAAGATTTTAACATGACTTCGGAGCAAGATATTCTCTAAAGATTTCAACGGATCCAGATTTATCTGGGTTCTATGAATTTAGGGTATGTTACTTGTATTTCTCCTTGGTTTCCTTTACGGTTAGCTCAATCCGTTTTCTAGTTCCAACTTTTCTGAGCTTTTCCAACATACTAATCTTTATCATCAAACTTTCGATGATTATGGTCGTTTACGGTTATCTACAGTTTCTGCTGCTTCATTCAGATTTTTCAACATTCAGAGTATTGATTTGTGACTGAGTGTTTTTCAGAATTTCAGAATGAGAGATCATAATTCTAAGAGATAAATGTCATACATATAACTGTTGATGTAGATATGCTGTGAGTTTTCAATGTACTGATTGCCGATTCCTCTATATTTACTGCTACCATATCTGAATCATTAGTTATTGATCCGAGGTGATTTCAAGAGAATTGTGTTTTTAGATGATTAAACGTTGACGGTAATATGGTGGAATATAAAAGGTTCCCCGGTAACAATAAAAGAACATACATATAAGTCAAGGTGATAATAAGGTTGTTTCGAACGAAAAGTCGAAGTTGATTTGCTGAAGCTGTGACAAAATTTGCTACCTTGAAAAGGGATCGCAAAGTTACTTTTGCTAATAAATGCCAAAGGATCTGACGCGGCTACGTGTTAAACTTTTACTCAGTTGTCGAGAGTTTCTCAGGTGCATAATTATATGCATAAATCTTTTCTCCCGTAAATGAAGTGCGGTTGGTTCATCCTCTCGATCGAGGTGTTTTCAAGAATTATGAAAGGTTTGAACGCAGAATGTAATCGTGAAGATACAAATGATGTTTAAGACGAAATCAAGTGGCAACTTGAAGAATTGTTTAGTTTCATATGTTATAATCAATATTTTAATTCATTTTAATTGTCCAGTGTTGGTAGTCCACAGTTGATAGTCCACAATAACAGTCCAGTAATTCATATGTAGTTTAATATATAATATTCAAATTAATTAATAAATATCGTGACCCGTGTACATGTCTCAGACTCGATCACAACTCAAAGTATATATATCATTTGAGAATCAACCTCAACCCTGTATAGAGAACTCGATCATTACTGCATATAGAGTGTCTATGGTGATTCCAAATAATATATATAGATGCGTCGATATGATATGTCAAAACCTTGTATACGTGTCCCGATATTTAAAGTGCGTAAATTAAATAACAGAAATTAAATGACGATAAATAAAGTGCGTAAAGTAAATAACAGAAATTAAATGACGATAAATAAAATTGCGAGAAAGTAAATTGCGATAAATAAACTGCGATAAATAAATTGCGATAATTAAATGGTAATACGGAATTAACAGTTAGTTAGGAACAGTTAGCTAGGGTTTTGTTAGCGTGGTTTGTTAACAAAATTTCATATTGTCAATTAGTCTGTTTCTAATCAATTTTTATTGTGTCCATTATTTCTTCATTATGCCACTTGTTAGATTCTGATAAATCAAAATCCAAATATGAAATTGGATGAATATGGTTATTCTGTGGTGAACGGATACGTATATCTGTGGATGTAAGTAGGATAGTAAATGACCGTTGAATCAGGTTCGAAAAACGTACAATGTAACTTATTAATGTGAAATTTAAATAGTCCTCGGGTATTACCTACCCGTTAAAATATTTTCACCATTAACAGTTTGTACAAGAGAATTTTTAATTACAATCTTTATGAAAACATATATACATATATATTTTCTTCAGATGTATTCATGGATTTAATGAGTTAATATAATAGTAACTCATTTTCTTTTCGGTTGGAACTAGAATAAATAATCTTTAAAACTTTAGAGATTACATATTCGACATGTCGAACGAAGATCATACTCAAAGTACAGATGATGATATTGAAGCATGGATTGTTGATGGTACTGGTGCTGTTATTGATTGTACTGTTGGTGCCGGTGATGTTGCTGAAGCTGGTACATTTTGCACCATATTCTCCGAATTGATTATTCAAGCGCGAAGTTTGTTGACTTATTACTCCAAGATGATTGTCGGTCAAAACGAGCGGATGAATAAGGTTCAGAATTGTGGATAGAATATAATCTTGTCAAGTTACCCCGGAAATGAGACTGAAAATGGTGTCTCGAACAGGTTCGCCGGTAAACGCTTCAGGTTCATTGTCAAGAGGTGAATTCGGTTGGTGGAAGGGATTGCCTTCTGCGCGTTTCCATTAATTAAATCGACTACGAACCCATCAGATGAATTGAAAATGGCTGATTGGTTGATTCATGCCGATGACGCTGTTTTCAGAGCTTAGGTGAACATCTATGTCGGAATAGCTGTCGGAATAACTATCGGAATAGCTATCGGAATCTGAGGGACTCGAACTGGTTTAGGGATTCATCCAGTACGATCAGATGAAGGATTTTCGATAAGAAATAGATTATAGGATGTAGATTAGTACCCTGCAATATATAATTTACATATGCATATATAATACTAAAATCCCATAAGTTACGGAGGAATCTACGGAAGCTGTCAGGCAAAGGTAACAGTAACAGATACGCTAAGATATGAATTAGCAGATATGCTAAGATATGAGTTTTATCTATACACTATCTAGGCAATGGAGGCAGTAAGATGTGTCTAGACTTTAAGGATGATAAGCAATTAATTTTTCGACACTAAATGATAAGCAAACTTTTAACATGCAGACACGGTCGAAGTCCAGACTCACTAATGCATCCTAACGACTATCAGTTAGACACACTAATGCAAGACTTGGTTCGCTAAGACCACCGCTCTGATACCAACTGTGAAGACCCATCCTAATCCATCCGGACGAAGTCATCAACCTTTGATTCCAGAGCGATGATCGACTCCAAGTATTGTCCTTAAAATGAGCAAGATGCACAGCGGAAGGTTTCTTTCACACCTGAGAATAAACATGCTTTCAAGTGTCAACTAAAAGGTTGGTGAGTTCATTAGTTTAACATAAATAATCATTTCATAATTTTAATAGACCACAAGATTTCATATTTCCATTTCTCATAAACATACGTCCCATGCATAGAGACAAAATATCATTCATATGGATTGAACACCTGGTAACCGACATTAACAATATGCATATATGAATATCCCCATCATTCCGGGATCCTCCATCGGACATGATATAAATTTCGAAGTACTAAAACATCCGGTACTTTGGATGGGGTTTGTTAAGCCCAATAGATCTATCTTTAGGATTCGCGTCAATTAGGGTGTCTGTTCCCTAATTCTTAGATTACCAGACTTAATAAAAAGGGGCATATTCGATTTCGATAATTCAACCATAGAATGTAGTTTCACGTACTTGTGTCTATTTTGTAAATCATTTATAAAACCTGCATGTATTCTCATCCCAAAAATATTAGATTTTAAAAGTGGGACTATAACTCACGCATATAAGTATTGTAAAACAGTTAATAAAGTATTTGCATGTATTCTCAGCCCAAAAATGTAATGAGTAAAAAGGGATCAAATGAAACTCACCTAATGTATTTTGTAGTAAAAATACATACGACTATATCGAATAACTGAACAATGCAGGGTTGGCCTCAGATTCACGAACCTATATCATTCGTATATATATATTAAAACATATACTGGTAATCGAATAAATATACATATATTATTACTAGTGATATAATTTTTATATTATTAATTTATGTATCTCATTGTTACTATTTAAAATATAGCTTTTGTCATGTTATACTCATTAAATATTTAATATGTATACATTCCATTTGTTTGTTAAAAATTGTAATCATATTAATACTAAAATAATATTAGTTGTGGTTAAAATATTGATAATGATAATACTAGTGTTAATAATAATGATGATTTTATTAATAACAATACTCATAATAGTTTTAAATGACAAATCTTATAATAATGATAATAACAATAGTTTCAAAAAAAAAATGAAGAGTTTAATAGCAATAATAATGAAAAAAAAATAATTTTTGTTTATAATACATATTACTTAATAAATATAATTATTACAACGTTCTTGATCTTAATATAATACTTTCGTTAGTAATAATATTAATAAGTTTACTATAATATAAATACTAACATTAAGGATAATAATAATAGTTTGTGTTATTTTCGTAATAACAATATTAATAATAATCATTTTCGTAATAATAATAATAATACTCATAGTTATATTAATAATAATAATAATACTTTTAGTACATAACGATATTACTTAATAATAACTAAAACGTTAATATTAATAATATCGCTAATAATAGTAGTAGTAATAATAATAATAATAATAATAATAATAATAATAATAATAATAATAATAATAATAATAATAATAATAATAATAATAATAATAATAATAATAATAAATAAAAAGTTACAACCTTTGAAGAAAAACTCCAAAAAAAGAAACAAACACCAATGCCAAGACTCGAACCCAAGACCTCTCGCTAATCCAACAACCCACTTAACCACTGCTCTGAGATGATGTTTCTGTTTATAACCACCGACTAACACAATTTAACCCGTAAGTTTCCATTAGACCCAACACTCAAGCCCAGCTATGTGATTGTGTGTTCTCGGCCCAAGTGCAACTCACGGCCCAACAGCAAATTAAAAGGCTCCGGCCTGTTTAACGATTTGATCTCAGCCCAATAATGATTAATCACAACCCATATCAATTATCTCTTATGATTAATAAAAAAAATGGTCGGGGCCTGGGTTCGAACCCAGAACCTCTAGATACCAGTAAACACCCAGAACCAATGTTCCATCTGTTAGTTTCTGTTTTAATCCTCCCTTTAATTTAATTAAACCGTCTTTATTTCTGATTCCTTTCTCTCCCTCTTCTTAAAACTGACTCGACCAGAGGTAAAACCAAATCAATCAATGAATTCAAATTTTCCTTAAATTCCTACAAACAACTACTAATATTTATACATAATTGTATTTTTAAAACAAAACGAAAAAAAAAAAAAAAGAGAACCGCTGGGTTACGGTTTTTCTAAAAAAAAAATATAGATTTTGATTTTGAGAGTGTTTTAGACAAATGTTACAACACGAATCTAACTTCGAATCATTCCTAAAATCATCCTCAATCATCAATTTTATCAGAACTATAACACAGATTTTGAATTTGGATTTTAAAGAAAAGGTTGACTTTTTAATCTTTAACTTTGACTCTCAAATTAAAACTCAATATGAGGAATTAGAGAGTCAAAATTTGCAGATAGTTAGAATTGATGATTCCTAACACAACCGATATTTTAATTGAAAAAAATTGAAACGAAATCGTATAATGTTCTTCATACCTGACGAGTATAGAGCACCAATTCAGTTTCCATTTATTTATCTTTTTTTTTTTTAAACCTCACGGAGACACAGCTTATGATTCGTAATAGATAGTAAAAAAAATAAAATAACTTCTATCTCTCAAGAATCACAATTGATGAATATATAAAGTGCAGTTGTTGATTGACCCTGGTTCACGAGCCAACAGAGGAAGGAGAAAAACAACAAAAGATAAAATAAAATAAAGGATAGACAGATGGTTACTGGTATCCATGTAAATATATCTGATTTATATTGAAATTTTAATTTACTATTAAAAACTAATAATTACAAACATATAATAATAATCTATTAATATTTATAATAATAATAATAATGATAATAATAGTTATTAATAATAATAATATTAATAATACAGATAATAATAATTCTTAATGTTAATAATTATTAATTTTATTATTAATAATGATATTAATAATAATGAATACAATATTTATAATAATATTAATAATTAGAATAATACTAGTAATAAAAGTGATATCAACTTTTATATCTATATATAATATATAATAATACTGATATTAATATTTATTTTAATAATAATGAAAGTAATACTATTAATATAACTATATTTTAACTTGTATTATATATTATTAGTTATGTAATATTTATTAAGTATATATTATATAATAACGTTCATTGAATATTTAATATTTATACATTATATATATCACAATAATACATAGAAATTATATATATTTTCATTCTAATAACAACTTAACTATTTTGTATATTCCTTTTCATTTTCAATTTCAAATGATTAAATTGAATTTTATTAATTCCCATTATCACACACTCTTTTATTTATATTTATATATATACATATTTATTAACATTAATTTGTTCGTGAATCGTTGGTAATAGTCAAAGGTCGATTGTAATTGAATACATGAACATAGTTCAAAATTTTAAGACTCAACCTTACAAACTTTGCTTATCACGTCGAAACCATATAAAGATTTAATTTAAATTTGATCGTAAATTTCTGGGTCATCACAAGATGTACAGAAATAAATTGATATATATTATCTTGAATCAATTCACGACCCAGTGTATACATATCTCAGTATTGATCACAACTCAAACTATATATATTTTGGAATCAACCTCAACCCTGTATAGCTAACTCCAACATTCACATATAGAGTGTCTATGGTTGTTCCGAAATATATATATAGATGTGTCGACATGATAGGTCAAAACATTGTATACGTGTCTATGGTATCTCAAAATTTCATAATATACGATACAAGTTGATTAAGTTATGGTTGGAATAGATTTGTTACCAATTTTTACGTAGCTAAAATGAGTAGTTTTTACCAATTTTGTTTTGCTCGCCATTTCTTCGTTTCTAATCCGTTTTGAGTAATTTAAGCGGCCACGGTTTCGTATTAAACTTGACTTTATGAAACTAAACAGAAAGGGTATAGGTTTATAGTCGGAAATACAAGTTATAAGTCATTTTTGAAAGAGGTAGTCATTTCCGTCGAAAGAACGACATCTTGATGACTGTTTTGAAAAACATACTTTCACTTTGAGTTTAACCATGATTTTTGGATATGGTTTCATGTTCATAAGAAAAATCATTTTTCCAGAAGTATAGCTTTTAAATCAAAGTTTTTCATAGTTTTTAATTATCCAAACCAAAACAGACCCCGGCTGTAACTACGACGGCGTAAATCCGGTTTTATGGTGTTTATCGTGTTTCCGGGTTTTAAATCATTAAGTTAGCATATCATATAGATATAGATCATGTGTATAGTTGATTTTAAAAGTGTAGTTAGAAGGATTAACTTTATTTGCGAACAAGTTTAGAATTAACTAAACTATGTTCTAGTGATTACTAGTTTCAACTTCGAATATGATAGCTTTTTATGTATGAATAGAATGATGTTATGAACATCATTTCTACCTTAAGTTCCTTGGATAAACCTACTAGAAAATAGAAAAATGGATCTAGCTTCAACGGATCCTTGGATGGCTCGAAGTTCTTGAAGCAGAATCATGACACGAAAACAAGTTCAAGTAAGATCATCACTTGAAATAAGATTGTTATAGTTATAGAAATTGAACCAAAGTTTGAACATGATTATTACCTTGTATTAGAATGATAACCTACTGTAAGAAACAAAGATTTCTTGAGGTTGGATGATCACCTTACAAGATTGGAAGTGAGCTAGCAAACTTGAAAGTATTCTTGATTTTATGAAACTAGAACTTGTAGAATTTATGAAGAACACTTAGAACTTGAAGATAGAACTTGAGAGAGATCAATTAGATGAATAAAATTGAAGAATGAAAGTGTTTGTAGGTGTTTTTGGTCGTTGGTGTATGGATTATATATAAAGGATATGTAATTTTGTTTTCATGTAAATAAGTCATGAATGATTACTCATATTTTTGTAATTTTATGAGATATTTCATGCTAGTTGCCAAATGATGGTTTCCACATGTGTTAGGTGACTCACATGGGCTGCTAAAAACTGATCATTGGAGTGTATATAATAATAGTACATACATCTAAAAGCTGTGTATTGTACGAGTACGAATACGGGTGCATACGAGTACAATTGTTGATGAAACTGAACGAGGATGTATTTGTAAGCATTTTTGTTAATTAGAAGTATTTTGATAAGTGTCTTGAAGTTTTTCAAAAGTGTATGAATACATATTAATACACTACATGTATATACATTTTAACTGAGTCGTTAAGTCATCGTTAGTCGTTACATGTAAGTGTTGTTTTGAAACCTTTAGGTTAACGATCTTGTTAAATGTTGTTAACCCAATGTTTATAATATCAAATGAGATTTTAAATTATTATATTATCATGATATTATGATATATTAATATATCTTAATATGATATATACATTTAAATGTCGTTACAACGATAATCGTTACATATATGTCTCGTTTCGAAATCCTTAAGTTAGTAGTCTTGTTTTTACTTATGTAGTTCATTGTTAATACACTTAATGATATATTTAATTATCATATTATCATGTTATATATAATATAACAATGTATTAATATGCTTCATATATATTTAGTAAGACGTGGTTATAACGATAATCGTTATATGTATCGTTTCGAGTTTCATACGTCAATAGTCTCCTTTTTAAGTATATAACTTATTGTTACTATTTTTAATGAGATACTTGGTGATTATTATATCATGTTAAACATATATATTTATTCATTTATGTATCATCATGTCATATACAACTTATAGCGTTCGTGAATCATTGGTCAAACTGGGTAATCAGACGTTTACAAAATTTTCGTTTCAATTAACCAAGTCTTAACAAGTTTGATTGCTTAACATGTTGGAAACATTTAATCATGTAAATATAGTTTTCATTAAACATATAATCATAGAAAGGTTCGGAAAAGTTCGGGTCACTACAGTTCCTACCCGTTAAATAAATTTCGTCCCGAAATTTTAAGCGATTGGAGGTGTTGGCTCATCTTCTGGAAATAAGTATGGGTACTTCTTCTTCATCTGATCTTCTTGTTCCCAGGTAAACTCGGGTCCTCTACGAGCATTCCATCGAACGTTAACAATCGGTATCTTGTTTTGTTTAAGTCTCTTAACCTCACGATCCATTATTTCAACGGGTTCTTCAATGAATTGAAGTTTTTCATTGATTTGGATTTCGTCCAACGGAATAGTGAGATCTTCTTTAGCAAAACATTTCTTCAAATTTTAGACGTGGAAAGTGTTATGTACAGCCGCGAGTTGTTGAGGTAACTCAAGTCGGTAAGCTACTGGTCCGACACGATCAATAATCTTGAATGGTCCAATATACCTTGGATTTAATTTCCCTCGTTTACCAAATAAAACAACACCTTTCCAAGGTGCAACCTTAAGCATGACCATCTCTCCAATTTCAAATTCTATATCTTTTCTTTTAATGTCGGCGTAGCTCTTTTGTCGACTTTGGGCGGTTTTCAACCGTTGTTGAATTTGGATGATCTTCTCAGTAGTTTCTTGTATTATCTCTGGATCCGTAATCTGTCTATCCCCCACTTCACTCCAACAAATTGGAGACCTGCACTTTCTACCATAAAGTGCTTCAAATGGTGCCATTTCAATGCTTGAATGGTAGCTGTTATTGTAGGAAAATTTTGCTAACGGTAGATGTCGATCCCAACTATTTCCGAAATTAATAACACATGCTCGTAGCATGTCTTCAAGCGTTTGTATCATCCTTTCGCTCTGCCCATCAGTTTGTGGATGATAGGCAGTACTCATGTCTAGACGAGTTCCTAATGCTTGCTGTAATGTCTGCCAGAATCTTAAAATAAATCTGCCATCCCTATCAGAGATAATAGAGATTGGTATTCCATGTCTGGAGATGACTTCCTTCAAATACAGTCGTGCTAACTTCTCCATCTTGTCATCTTCTCTTATTGGCAGGAAGTGTGCTGATTTGGTGAGACGATCAACTATTACCCAAATAGTATCAAAACCACTTGCAGTCCTTGGCAATTTAGTGATGAAATCCATGGTAATGTTTTCCCATTTCCATTCCGGGATTTCGGGTTGTTGAAGTAGACCTGATAGTTTCTGATGCTCAGCTTTAACCTTAGAACACGTCAAACATTCTCCTACGTATTTAGCAACATCGGCTTTCATACCCGGCCATCAAAAATGTTTCTTGAGATCCTTGTACATCTTTCCCGTTCCAGGATGTATTGAGTATCTGGTTTTATGAGCTTCTCTAAGTACCATTTGTAACAACCCGTCCTAATCCTCCTGGACGAAGTCATCAACATTTGGTCCCATTGCGATGATCGACTCCAAGTAATGTCCTTAACATGAGCAAATGCACAGCGGAAGACTTAATTCGTACCTGAGAATAACATGCTTTAAAACGTCAACATAAAGTTGGTGAGATATAGGTTTGATGCTAGCAGCGTTATAACTATGGACCACAAGATTTCATGTATTTAAACATAATACACTCGCAAGTGTATGTAAAAGTAGTTGAGCACTTGGTAACCATACTTAACATTTAAATCATCGCAGCATATTCTTAAATAATCGCTACACCGTACCAAGTGTAGTATACAGAAACGAAGTACTGTGCAACCGTTGAAAACTGGTCGTCCAGCCCGGTTGGGGTTGTCAGGCCCGATAGATCTATCAACAGGATTCGCGTTTACATTCCTCATGTAAATATTAGCTACCAAGTATAAAGAAATATGCCATGGTACAACTCAACATAGAATTTATTTTTGATCACTCGGATTCACGAACCTATATCATGTATATATATATATTAACACATATAATTGTAATCGAACAAATTTATATATTATTAGTGATATAAATGTTATTTTAATAAATTATAGATTTCATTAATAAATTAATTAACTATATTTATTTTATTTACCTTAGATAAATAATTAATATTTATTATAAAAATATTAATATAGTTAGGTTATATGATTTAAATATATTTTTATATAACTAATATTTATTGTAATGATAAAAATAATATTAATAGTAAAATTGATAATAAAAAGAATAAAAATAATTTTAATAATAAAAATGATAATAATGATAATAATAATAATAATAATAATACTGATAATAATAATAATTAAAATATCAATTAATACCTTATTAGCAGTAAAAAGAAAGAAACCACCCACGGCGGGACTCGAACCCACGACCTCACGCTCCCCGACAATACCCTTAACCATCCACTCTATTCAGTTTTTCTGTCTCATTACCAGATTAAAATCATATAACCCATATTACCATCCTCATATAACATCATCATCCTTTATCTTAATCACTTATCATTCGGCATTTTCATTATATTACTCGTTATCATAATTTTTCATCATCATTTACAGCCCATCAGAGGCTTGATATCGGCCCAATAACTAAAGGAAGATTCACGGTCCAACAGGCTTAAACATAACAGCCCATATTGATGCAGTTTAAACCGACCAATTCATTCAATCGATTCAATATCGTTTTGAGTTTTGTTTGTTTTGTAATTGACCTACACTTCATCACTCCTCATCATTAGTAACATCATGATTCCTCAAGGAAAGTATATATATATTGTGTATGTTTATAATGGATCGTGACTAGATGTGGACCGATTACTTTATCAATTGTTCTAATCATAACCGCCCCTTTATTGTATATAATAAAAAAAAATTGTCTTTGTAATCCCACTAGTGAAGGAGTGGGTGGGTATAATGGTGGATGTCGACCCTACTGCAGTACCCCTTTCACTTTATGTCTCCACCTTGTTACAAGTCCAGAATTGTTTAAATAAGTGTATAGGGTTTCGTCTGAGTGTAGAAACAACAACGCGTTATTCCTTATTTCATTACCATATATATATCTTTATCAGAATAAAAATCGAAGTAATATTATAACAGCAGCCATGTAATAACATGTAGTCGAGGTGTTGAGGTTTTCACGCAGAAGCAGCAGCAAAATTACGCGAATGGTTCTTGATTTTGTAGAAGAGAGAGAGAAGAGAAAGAGGATGTGATTGTGAAGATGATTGTAAATATGATGAAGGTGGTTCGTGGTGTTTTATCTTCAAACAGGAAACGAGAAGATGCAATAACAACTAACAAGTGAAGGTGAGAGAAGATGAGAGAAAGGATTCGTAGGGTTATCACGGTGGAGAAGGGAAGAAAAAAGAAAGAAATACATATATATATTTATATATATGCAGTACGTTTGGTGGTGTTTTAAATGGTTTTTCAATGGTGATTCTCGAAATGTGATGAAATAGGTTAAGGGTTTGTACTTGTGTTTGATTGTAACCAGACAACGAAGAAGTAACCATAAAATGGTTCGCCGAAGATGATGGTTTAATGGGTTTGAGACAAAATCATAATGTGAGGAAGAAAACAGGTAGATAGATAGTTTAATCGAGCTAGAAGACCTTCATTTAATATCAAACCTGGGACCGACACCTTCTTTATCCATTTTATCTTCTAGCTAGCTGATCGACCATAAATTACGGAGAAAAAAATAGACTTGACACAAAAGATGGTGACATCTTAACAGATTATTCGTGTAGATTATTTGTGTAATATCTGTTTTTATATTTTTACTTGATATTTTTAAATAATCATAAAGGTGGGTTTCTTTTGTTTTTCATCTTTATGTATATGTATAATATATATATAGGATAGATGGTGGTCAGGAGCAAACAAAAGAAAACGTAATTTAATTCTTCAATTAGTGATATGGATTAATTAACAAAGATAAGAATGCATATGCATATGCATGAATGTAAGTATATATATTATACTATTAGAGTATGGAGCAAACTCTAGTAACTTACTATAATCTTGTAACAAATCGTCATCAGCTAATTTAATAAAATTACATACATTTATATGTATCCATATTTTTATATACATATTTATTTATAAGTAATTGTTCGTGAATCCTCGGTATTGGTCAAAGAGTAACTGATTATCCGAATGTAGATTTCAAACTTTCTAGACTTAACATTACAGATTTTGCTTATCGTGTCGGAAATATATAAAGATCAAGGTTTAAATTTGGTCGGAAATTTCCGGGTCATTACAGTACCTACCCGTTAAAGAAATTTCGTCCCCGAAATTTGATAGAGGTCGTCATGGATAACAATAAGAATGTTTTCATGACGGATATGAGGTGATAATGGAGTTTTATCATCATTGAGTAATGTAGATAAAACGATTCGATTTCACGAAGGATATGAATGAAGCTATCGCAAAAGAGTGAGATGAGTAAAAATATACTCGTTTTAACCGATGACCTAGTTATGATTGATTTCCGGGATTTAAGGGATTTAAAGAAAATCTTACGTAATAAGATTTGGTTCTTTAGTGATTAGGGAAATCAAGATCTTCTTTGATTATATGCAATAATCTGTTTTGATTGCTCTGTCGGATATTTCACTATAAATCCACCCCTTCGTTTCCTTATTTTCCACAACTCACATCTTCTACTCTTTCTCCTTAATTCCTACCTTAAGACATTCGCCAATATGCTCCATTCCATTCTGATCCTTGATATACTCTTAATTTTCAATCTGTCATTCTTCTTTTTCATCTACCCCCAAAAGAATCTATTTACTTCTATTATATTCTTGTGTTTATAGTGTTTCTAGTTCTCCCGTGTCTCTATATTGCTATCTGCATCGATATACATAGTTTGCAGTTTTGGGGTTATTATCGAGCTTTATATTCTTCATTATTTTTCGGAGCTTCATGCTTTCGTTTTCTCCTCCCGACTTCGAGTCAAGCGAGTAATGTTCCGGAATTCGTAGGTATGAAATTCGAAATGAATATAGCTAATGCTCTAAGAAGGAAATGGTAATGGGACAATTTTGATTTGACAAATTACCAGAATATACTGGAAAAGACCGAATCATCAAGAAATATTTTCTTGATATTTTTAGAGTTTATATAGAATGTAAGAGCCGTGTAACATGGCACATGATGATGGTACTGTGAATCATCATATTCCATTAGAAACTCAACATGACTTACTGTAATATAATGACGTTGATCAAGTGTCATTATATTATACTAATTCATGCTTCAGTTCCCAACACTACTTCAAAACATTCATATTTTAAATTTGAATTTTTCAGAATTTAGAAACTAACATAGTTTCTTTTATGTTGTAGATATTACGGAGAGATAAATGATCTCAGATAAGAATAGTTGTGAAAATATCGCCAGAAATATGGAGGATATTTATAATAGAACATACGAGAATATCTTAGAATTTCTAATATCAATGGATGATGAAGAAGATTTGTCTGTGAAGGTTTAGAATGAGAAATAAGATGTTTGCTAACGATTTCAGCAGGCACATAATCATTTGAATTCTTTGAAGGCAAACTTATTCTTTGTGATTTGTCCATGGCTTTCTTCATAGTTTCGCATAATCCGCTTTTCGGTACTAAATTTTCTATCGAGCGTTCCTAACACTCCTTTCTTTATCATCAAACTTTTGGCCATTAAGATCATCTACAACATGCTGCTTCGCCAGCATTTTCAAAGTTAACTGATCTGGGTCATTGGTTATCAAACCGAGGTAGTTTCAGGAGAATTGTGTTTTTAGAATGATTAATCGCTGATGGTAATATTGTGGAATATAAAAGGTTCCCCAGTAACAATAAAGAGTACGCATATATATCGCGGTTATAATAAAGTTGTTTTGGGTGAAAAGTCAGAGTTGACTTGCTGGAGCTGTGACAAAATTAGCTACTTTGGAAAGGGATTGCAAAACGATCTTCAGCAATAACAATGTCAAAGGAACTAGAACAGATACGTGTCAAACGTTTACTCAGTTCTCGAGGGTTTTTCAGGTGCATAACTATATGCATCAATCTTTTCTTCCGTAGATGGAGTGCGGTTGGTTTATCCTGTCGATTGAATTGTTTTTAAGAATCATGATAGATTTGAACACTGATTGTAATCGTCGAGATACAATGAGGTTTATGATGAAATCAAGTGGCAAACTTGAAGAATTGTTTAGTTTCATATGTTATAATCAATATTTTAATTCATTTTAATTGTCCAAAGTTAGCAGTCCAATAGTCCAATTGTCCAATAGTCCAATATATTCATATATAATTTAATATATAATATTCAAATTAATTAATACGTATCGTGACCCGTGTACCGGTCTCAGTATTGATCACAACTCAAACCATATATATATTTTGGAATCAACCTCAACCATGTATAGCCAACTCCAACATTCACATATAGAGTGTCTATGGTTGTTCCGATATATATATAGATGGGTCGATATGATAGGTCGAAACCTTGTATACGTGTCCCGTTATTTAAAGTGCGTAAAATAAATACAGAAATTAAATGACGATAAATAAAATTGCAAGAATGTAAATTACGATAATTAAATTGCGATAAATAAAATGTAACCAGTTAGCTAGGAACAGTTAGCTAGGAACAGTTAGCGTGGATTCTTAACAATATTTCAATTAGTTAGTTCGTTTATTTCTAACAAATTTTACTTTGTCCGATGTTTTCTTCATTATGCCACTTGTTGGATTTTGATAGATCAAAATTCAAATATGAAATTGAACGAAAATGGGTTCTGTGGTGAACGGATACGTATATCTATGGATATAAGTAGGATAGTGACTGACTGTTGAATCAGAGTCGAAGAATGTACCGTGTAACTAATTAATGTGAAATCTAAATATTCCTCGGGTATTACATACCCGTTAAAATATTTTCACCATTAACAGTTTATACAAAAGAATTTTTTTTAATCACAATCTTCATGAAAATATATATACATATATATTTTCTTCAGATGTAATTATGGATTTAATGAGTCAGTAAGATATTAAACTCATTTGATTTATCGTTAATACTAGATTACATAATCTCTAAAACTTTTAGAAATTACATAATCGCCATATCGAGCGAAGATAATTGATGTAGAACAATATGTAGGACGAAGATAAAGTAGATAGAACGATACGTAGAACAATGATTATACTCGAGGTACAGAATAAGATGTTAAGGCATGTGATGTTGAAACTTGGGTTGTTGGTGGTACTGGTGTTGTTATTGATGGTACTGTTGGTGCCGGTGATGTTGCTGAAGTTGGTAAATTTTGCACCATATTCTCCGAATTGATTACTCGAGCACGAAGTTCGTTGACTTCTTCTATTATTTCGGGATGATTGTCGCTCAGAACGAGCGGATGAATAAGATTTAGAATTGTGGATAGAATATAATTGTGTCGAGCTACTCTGGAAATGAGGCTGAAAATGGTGTTTTGGATAGGTTCGCCGTTAAGTGTTTCAGGTTCTTCGCCGAGGGTGCAGGTTGGTGGGTGGAAAG
Source organism: Rutidosis leptorrhynchoides (assembly GCF_046630445.1). Classification (NCBI taxonomy): domain Eukaryota; kingdom Viridiplantae; phylum Streptophyta; class Magnoliopsida; order Asterales; family Asteraceae; genus Rutidosis; species Rutidosis leptorrhynchoides. The sequence continues at coordinate 2,885,199 of NC_092337.1, forward strand.
GATCGCTGATAATGCTAAAAACGAACATATATTTCATAGCATTATTCCTCAAGAAAGACAAGCTTTTAGTTGCAATTGTTCTATTTAAAAGTGATATTCGTTTAAATAATAAAATGTGAAGACAAAAGACAGATTCGACGAATTGAAGACGCAAAGGTCCAAAAAGCTCAAAAGTACAAAATACAATCAAAGTGGTTCCAATTATTGATAAGAAACGTCTCGAAATTACAAGAGTACAAGATTCAAAACGCAAAGTACAAGATATTAAATTGTACGCAAGGACGTTCGAAAATCCGGAACCGGGACATGAGTAAACTCTCAACGCTCGACGCAACAGACTAAAAATTACGAGTTAACTATGTATATAAATATAATATAATATATAATTAATTATATAAATTATATATATATTATATTTATATAAAAATCCGTCGGCAAGAAAGGAGCCAAAATGGAGTGAGCTGGAATTTCAAACTCCGCGACTCGCGGAGTTTGAAGAGCAAAAATGCCGCGAGTTGCGGAGCAGCCAAATTCGAAAATCCCTATAAAACCCAACGAATTCTGATCATTTTTAATATCCATAATCTATATCTCTCTCAATATATACGTAAATATATATATATATATATATATATATATATATATATATATATATATATATATATATATATATATATTTATATATATATATATATATATATATATATGTATATATAATTTATATTTTAATTTTAATTTTAAATCCTAATAATAAGGGTATGTTAGCAAATGTTGTAAGGGTGTAAGTCAAAATTTTGTCCGTGTAACGCTACGCTATTTTTAATCATTGTAAGTTATGTTCAACCTTTTTACATTAATGTCTCGTAGCTAAGTTATTATTATGCTTATTTAATCCGAAGTAATCATGATGTTGGACTAATTACTAAAATTGGTTAATTGAGCTTTGTACCATAATTGGGGTTTGGACAAAAGAACGACACTTGTGGAAATTAGACTATGGGCTATTAATGGGCTTTATATTTGTTTAACTAAATGATAGTTTGTTAATTTTAATATAAAGATTTACAATTGGACGTCCCTATAAATAACCATATACACTCAATCGGACACGATGGGCGGGGTATTTATATGTACGAATAATCGTTCATTTAACCGGACACGGGAATGGATTAATAGCCACTAGAATTATTAAAACAGGGGTGAAATTATGTACAAGGACACTTGGCATAATTATTAACAAAGTATTAAAACCTTGGGTTACACTCAGTCGACATCCTGGTGTAATTATTAAACAAAGTATTAAAATCTTGTTACAGTTTAAGTCCCCAATTAGTTGGAATATTTGACTTCGGGTATAAGGATAATTTGACGAGGACACTCGCACTTTATATTTATGACTGATGGACTGTTATGGACAAAACCAGACGGACATATTAAATAATCCAGGACAAAGGACAATTAACCCATGGGCATAAAACTAAAATCAACACTTCAAACATCATGATTACGGAAGTTTAAATAAGCATAATTCTTTTATTTCATATTTAATTTCCTTTATTTTATATTTAATTGCACTTCTAATTATCGCATTTTTATTTATTGTTATTGTATTTAATTGCACTTTTAATTATCGTACTTTTTAATTATCGCAAGTTTATTTTATCGCACTTTTATTATTCGCAATTTCATTATCGTTATTTACTTTACGCTTTAAATTAAGTCTTTTAATTATTTAATATTTTACATTTGGTTTTAACTGCGATTAAAGTTTTAAAATCGACAAACCGGTCATTAAATGGTAAAAACCCCCTTTATAATAATAATATTACTTATATATATATTTGTATTTTTATAAATTAAACTAATATAGTGTTAAGCTTTGATTAAAAGATTTTCCCTGTGTAACGAACCGGACTTACTAAAAACTACACTACTGTACGATTAGGTACACTGCCTATAAGTGTTGTAGCAAGGTTTAAGTATATCCATTCTCTAAATAAATAAATATCTTGTGTAAAATTGTATCGTATTTAATAGTATTTCCTTGTAAAATTTAATAGTATTTTATACCCCTTAGCTTTAACGATCAAGTATTTTTGGCGCCGCTGCCGGGGAACTTAAACGCCGAAAGCGCAACGCTAAATATTAAAAAAAAAGATTTTCATTTTTAGTTTACTTTTATAAAAAATACGCTTTTGTAAAAATACGTGTTAATTATTCGAAAACATAAAAAGAAAACAAAAATATAATATTTTTAAGAGTTTGTTAAATATTTAAGTTTTATAAAGTTTCTTTATTTTTATTTTATAAAAATATAAGTTTTATTTAAATATTTTGTTTTTATTTAAAACATAAAATCAAAAACCGAAATTTTTTTTATATATAAGTCTAGTTTTAAGATTTTTATTTATAAAATTGTAACATATTTTTATTTCTATTCTAGTTTTTAAAATATAAGTTTTATTTAAATTATATAAATATTTTAATTAAATTAAAAAAAGAAAAATAAAAAAATATATATATAAATAAATAAAAAAACCGAAACCTTTCAAACGAAGCTACCTAATCTGAATTTTCGAACCCCGCGACTCACGGAGTTTTCTAGCTTCGGGCACCGCAACTCGCGGAGCCGCCCTGACACACGTGACCAGAAACCCTAATTGCAATTAATACGGGGTAATTATTATTATTATTAACTTTAAACCTAATTAGGTTATTTATATTATATTAATTAGTTTAGTTATTTTATTATTTGTATTATTTAGTTAAATTAGTTTAAATAAAATATAAAATTAATAGTTTTATAAAATAAATAATATAATATTTTTATAAAAAATTGTACTTTTTACAACTTTTAGTATATTTTTATATTTTGTCCCTTTTTAATTGTTTTAGCGTAATATTTGTGTTTTTTGCTAGTTTTTAGTTTTAAACTTAATTTTTTCTATAGTTATTTTTATTTATAGATTTTTAGGCTTTGTCGTAAAATCCCTTAAGTGCTTTTTCTTTAGACTAAGATCTAGGTGCTTTAGAATTTTGCGACGCCTTTTTAAATTTTAGTTTTTTTTTTTTAGTTATTGTCATTTGGGATATAGTTTTACTTGTAAGCTTTAATATTTTTAGACACCTTTTACCTATGTATCAATTATCATTCCAATTAGTAATCTCAATTTGCGATTATAATTTTAAGTTAGTGATAGTAATAAGGTTGGGTTAGTCGAGTGTTTTTAAGTTCTATAAGTCATTTTTTTATTATTTCTTATTTTTCGACGCCTTTTATTTTTCAACCCTTTTCTTTTTCGACGCGCTCTTTTTCTTTCTTATTTCTCGCTATTCTAGTTTTTAGGACATAGATTTTTATTCTACTTCTTATCTAAATTTCTTAAAATTACGAAAATATATTTTAAGTGGTTAAATTGATAGACATCAAAATTTTCTGGTTCGTAGTAAAAGTTGGATTTGTACGTAGACCGGGTTATTGGAGCCAAACAGTCCTCAATTATATTGAGACCAAACGAATCCTGCCCCTCTGCTGCATCTTCTGGCTATTCGAAACGTGGGCAAAATCAGAAAAGTCTATTAATTGGATAACTTATATAATTTTTCTTTCCTTTTAAAAACTAATAGGATATTCAGTGAATGCACCGAGTAAGACGTTCACCACCTTTTGTACGTTCACCACCTGTAACTAGATCAAGACATTTAACAAATATTACCGCCGTTGATTTTTCTTTAGAATCGTCATCCAGTCGACCAAGTACTCCAATTCAAATTTTCGATAATCCATTTTTTGAACCCGACCTCACAATTGAGAATCGGAGAATATTCAGGGACGATTCATAGATCCTGAACCATTAAATTTTCCTCCGGAACCACCAATCATTCAAACAGAGATTGTTGAGGAATGAAACATTAAATCAGAATCCTCTAGTGATTCCGATTCAACAAATTCAATTATGGAGAATCTAGAACCTTTAAGTATGGAAGACCGAATGAGAGCTAAACGTACTGGCCAAGGTCACGCAATTACCCATCCAGACATTAATGCGCCAGATTATGAAATCAAAGGACAAATTCTACACATGGTGACTAATCAATGCCAATTTAGTGGTGCGCCAAAGGAAGATCCAAATGAACATCTTCGTACCTTTAATAGGATCTGCACTCTATTTAAAATCTGAGAAGTGGAGGATGAACAGATATATCTCATGTTATTTCCCTGGACTTTAAAGGGAGAAGCCAAAGATTGGTTGGAATCGTTACCTGAAGGGGCGATTGATACATGGGACGTTTTAGTTGAAAAATTTCTTAAACAATTCTTTCCGGCATCTAAAGCCGTAAGACTTCAAGGAGAAATTGTTACGTTCACACAGAAACCGAATGAAACTCTATATGAGGCGTGGACAAGATTTGGAAAGTTATTAAGAGGATGTCCGCAACATGGTTTAGACACCTGTCAAATAGTACAAATATTCTACCAAGGATGCGACATCACTACAAGAAAAGACATAGATATAGCAGCTGGTGGTTCTATTATGAAGAAAACTGAAACTGATGCTTATAAAATTATTGATAACACTGCTTCCCACTCACATGAGTGGCACCAAGAAAAAGATATCGTTAGATCATCTAAAGCAGCTAGAGCCGATTCTAGCCATGACTTAGATTTCATTTCCGCAAAGATAGATGCTGTCGAGAGACGAATGGAAAAGATGACTAAGGATATTCACTCAATACGAATTAGTTGTGAGCAGTGTGGAGGACCACATTTGACAAAAGATTGTCTCAGTATTGAATTAACAATGGAACAAAGAGAGAATATTTCATACATAAACCAAAGGCCTGGAAATAATTATCAGAATAATTATCAACCGCCAAGACCGATTTACAATCAAAATCAGAATTATAACCGAAATATTCCATACAACAACCAACAAGGTCCTAGCAATCAACAAGTATCTAACAATACTTACAACCAGCAAAGACCTAATTTTCAAAAAAACCACCATAAACCGATGATAAAAAGCCGAATTTAGAAGATATGATGACGATGCTAGTTGAAACTCAAACGCAGTTTTTCACATCTCAGAAACAAACTAATGAACAAAATGCTCAAGCATTTAGAAATCAACAAGCTTCTATTCAAAATTTGGAACAAGAAGTAAGTAACCTAGCAAGGTTAATAGGTGAAAGAAAACCGGGAAGTTTACCTCATGATACAAATGCTAACCCCCGGAATGAAACAGCTAAAGCTATCACCACAAGAAGTGGTACAACACTTAAACCACCTGAAATACCTGTAAATTCTGAAGAAGCTATTCCTATTCCAAAAGAACTACAACCTGATCAAGATAAATAAAAAGAACCGGTAGTTGAAAAGGTTAATGAAGATAACACAGTTAAGGCTAAACCTTATGTTAAACCATACCAACCACCACTTCCTTACCCGAGTAAAATGAAGAAAGAGAAACTTGAAGCCGAGCAATCCAAATTCTTGGATATGTTTAAACAGATAAATGTAAATCTTCCTTTCATTGATGTGATTTCAGGAATGCCTAGATATGCTAAATTCTTGAAAGATCTGATCACGAATAGAAAGAAAATGGAAGAACTCTCGGCTGTTACTATGAATGCTAATTGTTCAGCAGTGCTGTTGAATAAGATACCAGAAAAACTATCTGATCCAGGAAGTTTCACAATTCCATGTTTTCTGGGTAGTCTTAGTTCAATAGAAGCATTGGCAGACTTAGGTGCTAGTATAAATTTAATGTCGTATTCACTATACACTAAACTAGACCTTGAAGAATTGAAACCAACAAGAATAAGCATACAACTAGCCGATCGATCAATAAAATATCCTAGAGGGATAATGGAGAATATGCTAGTTAAAGTTGGTACTTTAGTATTTCTAGTAGATTTTGTTGTTCTGGACATGGAAGAAGATTCTCAAGTTCCTCTCATATTAGGAAGACCATTCTTAAACACGGCTAAAGCAATGATAGACGTGTTCGGTAAGAAACTGACCCTAAGTATAGAGGACGAGAGTGTTACCTTTTCAGTTGATAGAGCAATGCAACAACCGCAATCTGCAGATGATGCATGTTATTATATTCAAACTATAGATTCACATGCAGAATTATTAGAAGAATTTCCAGAATTACAAGGAACAGGAGAATGTTCTTTAGGAGAAGGTAATGAACCAATTGATGAAGCTGAAATGTTAGCTACACTAATAGCTAATGGATATGAACCAACAACAGAAGAAATTCAAATGCTAAAAGAAGAAGACAGATATCGATATAAATCATCGATAGAAGAACCACTGACATTAGAGTTAAAGCCACTTCCAAACCATTTGGAATACGCTTATTTACATGGTAAATCTGAATTACCTGTAATAATATCGTCTTCTCTTACTGAAAATGGGAAATCACAACTCATTTCTGTGTTGAAAGCTCATAAACCAGCCATTGCATGGAAGATTCATGATATTAAAGGAATAAGTCCTTCATATTGCACACATAAAATCCTTATGGAAGAAGGTCATAAAACGTATGTGCAACGCCAATGAAGACTAAATCCGAATATGCAAGATGTTGTTAAAAAAGAAATAATTAAACTGCTAGATGCAGGTTTAATTTATCCAATCTCTGATAGTCCATGGGTAAGCCCAGTTCAATGCGTGCCTAAGAAGGGTGGCATGACTGTCATTACAAATGAAAAAAATGAGCTTATACCTACTAGGACTGTAACAGGATGGCGTGTATGTATTGATTATAGAAAATTAAATGACGCCACCAGAAAAGATCACTTTCCCTTACCTTTTATTGATCAAATGTTGGAAAGGCTAGCCGGAAATAGTTACTATTGTTTTCTTTATTGATTTTTCGGATATTTTCAAATTCCAATAGCACCCGAAGATCAAGAGAAAACCACGTTCACGTGCCTTTATGGTACTTTTGCTTACAAACGCATGCCATTTGGACTTTGCAACGCCCCTACAACCTTTCAAAGGTGCATGATGGCGATTTTTCACGACATGATAGAAGAATTCATGGAAGTTTTCATGGATGACTTTTCAGTCTTCGGTGATACATTTGAATCATGTCTAGCTAATCTTGAACGAATGCTTATTAGATGCGAACAATCAAATCTAGTACTTAATTGGGAGAAATGCCATTTCATGGTTAAAGATGGCATCGATCTTGGACATAAAATTTCAAAAGAAGGAATTGAAGTGGATAGAGCTAAAGTAGATGTAATTGCTAAACTTCCACATCCCACCAATGTTAGAGGAGTTAGGAGTTTTCTAGGGCATGCCAGTTTTTATCGACGTTTCATAAAAGATTTTTTTAAAATTGCCACTCCTATGAATAAACTCCTAGAAAAGGATGCTCCATTCATCTTTTCAGATGAATGTATCAAATCTTTTAATATTCTTAAAGAGAAACTCACTAATACGCCGATTATGATAACACCAAATTGGAATCTACCGTTTGAACCAATGTGCGATGCAAGTGATTTTGCAATGGGAGCCGTTTTAGGACAAAGGATTGAAAAATGATTTCAACCTATATATTATGCTAGTAAGACGTTACAAGGAGCACAAACAAATTATACAACTACTGAAAAAGAACTCCTTGCTATTGTCTTTGCTTTTGACAAATTTCGTTCATATCTCGTTCTAGCATAAACGGTGGTCTATACCGACCATTCTGCTCTTAGATACCTATTTTTGAAATAAGATGCCAAACCAAGATTAATCCGTTGGATCTTACTCTTACAAGAATTCGATATTGAAATCCGAGATAAAAGAGGAGCAGAAAATCTCGCCGCTGATCATCTTTCTCGTCTTGAAAATCCTGAATTAGAAGTTCTAAATGAATCGGCCATACAAGACAACTTTCCTGATGAATATCTATTGAATATAGATTATAATGAAATACCATGGTTTGCAGACTATGCAAACTACTTAGTATGTTGATTCCTTGAAAAAGGATTATCGTACAAAAAACGAAAGAAATTCTTCAGTGATATAAAACACTATTTTTGGGAAGATCCACATCTGTTTAAAAGCTGTCCCGATGGAATAATACGCCGATGTGTATTCGGAGATGAAGCTAGTAAAATTTTAAACCATTGTCACACAGGACCAACAGGAGGGCATTATGGGCCTCAACTAACAGCAAGAAAAGTTTATGATGCTGGATTCTATTGGCCTACAATTTACAAAGACGCACACCTTCTTTGCAAATCCTGTGATGCTTGTCAAAGGGCCGAAAAAATAAGTCAACGTGATGAAATGCCACAAAATGTCATTCAAGTATGCGAAGTATTTGACATTTGGGGTATTGACTTTATGGGTCCATTTCCAAAATCTCATAATAATCTCTATATTCTCATAGCCATTGATTATGTATCTAAATGGGCGGAAGCACAAGCTCTCTCAACTAACGATGCACGAGTTGTAGTCAACTTTTTAAAACGTCTTTTTGCAAGGTTTGGAACACCGAAAGCTTTAATAAGTGATCGGGGAACTCATTTCTGTAATAATCAACTTGAGAAAGTTCTCAAAAGATATGGAGTAACTCATAAAATCTCCACCGCATATCATCCACAAACAAGTGGACAAGTTGAAAATACTAACCGAGCTTTAAAACGTATTCTAGAAAAAACTGTAGGATCAAATCCGAAGGAATGGTCCATTAAATTGGAGGATGCACTCTGGGCTTTTAGAACAGCCTACAAAACTCCAATTGGAACCACACCTTTTAATATCGTCTACGGAAAAGCATGTCATCTTCCAGTAGAAATTGAACACAAAGCATTTTGGGCTTTGAAGACATGTAATCTTGATTTACATGAAGCCGGACATCTACGATTAAGTCAACTAAACGAATTAGAAGAATTAAGACATGAAGCATACGAAAATTCGTTAATCTATAAGGAAAGAACGAAGAAATGGCATGATAAAAGAATCAGAAGTTTAAAAGAATTTAAAGAAGGAGACAGAGTTCTTCTTTTCAATTCACGATTCAAGCTATTTCCTGGAAAATTGAAATCAAGATGGTCTGGACCATTCATAGTCAAAAGAGTTTTCCCATACGGAACGATAGAATTAATAAATTCAAATGGGATTGAATTTAAGGTTAATGGTCACAGAGTTAAACAGTACATAGATAGTCCAATGGAAGTTGACAATGAAGTTAATCACAATTTCGATACCACAGCTAACTAAGTGTGGGGAGAATCAAGTCTTTAAAGGATAATATGTATTTCTGTTAGAGTTAGATTGTCTGTTTTCATGTAGTTCTCAAAAATGGAACCCGAATGGTCTTTCCCTAGCAGACCCTAAAGAACTAGTCTTCTCCCCCCATTCTGAATTTTTATTTTTTTAGGTTTTTATGAAATGAAGACTTCCTGCGAACTAAACCATGGTTTAATGCTACACGCTTTGATCACTAAACGTAATAATGACACACTTCCGAGTGAAATAGTATCAGTAATCAGAGAAAGATTGGACGGAGTAAGAAAAGAATCCAGATGCGAAGATAATAAGTTACAATTTGGTAAAGGAAAATCAAAATCCGCAGCGAAAAGAAGAGCACGACACCTAGAAAGATGTCATAAATGCGGAAAATGGTCACATGGAGGTAAATGTTCAAATAATCAAACCTATTCAAACACCGAATTTGTTACTTTATGCAGAGACGGACCGTTCATATGTTTAGAAGAAAAAACACTGAATGCTCGAGGTTATGCCTATGTAGCCATGGAAAACCAATTAAACCGACTATCTTATGAATGAGATAGATCATATAACTAAGAATACTATCTCACAGGTAAGTCTGTACAGTTTTTATTTTTTAATTTTTTATTTTTAACCTTTTGATAATAAACGCTAATTTGTTCGCTATAAAGTATTAAATTGGTATTGAATAAAATTAGGTTTGGCGACCGAAATTATTGATATCATTCAAAAATTTATTACATCACTGCGAAATTTAACGTTTATTCTTAAGGTATAAATATCTTTAATCAATCAACCCAAAATATTTCAAAAATTCGTCATGAGTTAAATTAGATCATGGAACCGAAATTACTTTACCGAAAAGAGGGGCGTATGTTTTTGATAATATTTGATTGATTAAAGTGGGATAAAAAGCCAAAAAGATTTTTAATTTTATTTTTACCATGTTTTAAAATTAATATATAAAAATTAAAATAATATTGTAAACTTTTTAAATCAATATATTTAAAATTGTAAATATTTGAAAAATTAATCTTTTTAATATAAGTTTGTATGTATAAAAACAAAATTAAATTTAAGTTTGGTGTGAATTTTTAATTTTAAATATGAATTTTGAATTTTATGCATTTTAAATTTAAGTTGTGTGAATTTAAAAACAAAAATTTACTTTATTTCGTTAAGTTAAAAATATGATTTTTAAAATTCGTCGTAAGTTGAAGACTAGGTCTTTGAACCGAAATTGCTTTACCAGAGGGAGGGACGAGAACTTTTATTATCATTATTTTTAATCTTATTGAATTAAAGTATGCCAAAAACATTAAAAAACCCAAAAATCTTAGCTTTTAAAACAATCGCTACAAAAAGACAAATTTTAAAATTTTGTCGAAGGACGGACTAGGACATTGTTACGAAACGACCTCGTCCTAAATAACAAGGGAAACAAAATTTTAAAATTAATTAATTAATTATTTTATAAGATAAGGTTTTTACAAAAAAAAAAAAAAAAAAAAAACAAACACCGCGACTCGCGGAGTTTTTAAGGGTCAAACACCGCGACTCGCGGAGAGACCAAAATCCAGAAAAAAATAAAATGGCCAGAACATATCAGTCAACACACCCAACCCAAAATTACTGCGAAAAACACACACAAAAACCTCCGAAATTCACAATTTTTCACCATTTTTCATCACATTTTTTTACTAAAATCATGTTGAGAAGGATACTATCAAGGAATTACTCAAGAAAAACGACTGAAAGGGGTGAATCTTCATCCCAAGCTCGCAATGCTCCTCCTAAGAATGCGGAACAACAGGATGTTGATAGCTATTATAAACAAGATATACCTCATCCAGTTATGACATTTTCAGATATGCACTTGGAAGATTTGCACCCGAACTTGAGATTTGACAGACGTTGGATAGATTATCCAAAATACCAAAGGGGCTTGCATACTCTTCATTCTAAAGCTGTTGAAGTACCTAGGGTAATAGAATGGGAACCGTTAGAAGCTGTAGAATTGGTCGGGCCAATTATAGAATTACTTACACAGAGGTATGGTAATTCTACTTTTAACGATTGGGTACGATTATTTAACATGCGTAGACCTGTATATAAAGTATGGTGTGAAGAATTATTGTGTAGTATAGAAATAAATGATCGGGTAGTTAGTTTAACTGATCGATCTTTTATTAGATTTTTGTTAGGAGGTTCGATGCGCCACATGTCTTTACTAGACATGGCTCAGGCTTTACGTATATATACGCCTGAGGAGTTAGAATCTGCCGATTGTAGAGGGTTGATACTAAATGGTAGAAAGATAGACGAAAATTTTGATACGCATGGTGTATGGAGTCAAATGACTAGCCATCACCGATTTAAAGGGGGAAATTACTCTTATTTGGATATAGATAGAGCAGAGTTAAGAGTAATTCATAGGTTTTTAGCCAATTTGATTACACAACGAGGTAAGAACAAGGAAAAGGTAAATGAATAGGATTTGTTTTACCACATGTGTATTCGAGACCCACAAAGCGCTGTAAGTATACCTTATTGTGTGGGTTATTATTTATCAGCTATGGTTAGGGGGATGAGACCGCATAGCATAATAGGAGGTGGTATATTTATTACTTTGATTGCTGAATATCTCGGTGTGGATATAAGTCGGGGGGATTATTAGTCGAAGAACCAGAACCCCGCGATACAATAGGTTTAAATGTATACCATGGTGCGAAGGTTTTGAAGAGGCGAAATAACGCCGCAGTACAATACCATGGTAGACATCCACAGGTTGAGAGAAACCAACAGCCAGGTAATGTGGGAGGAGGAAATGAAATGACAGAAATGCAAAGGTTTATAGCTTCACAAGAGTATGAAAATGCTAGACATCGAGCATTTGAAGATTGGCAAGTTCATCAAAACCAAATCATAGCTCATTGCCAACATGTAGGTAGAAACTATATTCCTACTCCATCGCCCGTATTTCCTCCCTGGTCTATAGAGATCCAACCACCGTATCCTACGTATAACCCAGCCGAAGCATTTTATAATACATATGGTTATGCATGGAACCCCTACTGGTATCAGTATCATCCCTAGTCTACTTAGTTTTATTTATTTTATTATTTGTAATGTTGATACATTTAATACTTATGTTAATATTGTAATAGTTTTTATAATTTTCTAACTTTTATTATTAGATTTTAATAATTTTTGAATGTGGGGTAATATACCAAACTTCAAAAATATGTATATATGTTTGCAGGTTATCTTATGTACACAACAGGGTAAAACAACGTATTTTCAAAGACTGGCATTAAGTTCAGCAAAAGCAACTAATTTTGACGACAAGATGCAAAATAAATGTGATATAACAACAAGATGGAATGAACAAATGATATGCACCATTTATCATTCAGCAAACAAACGCCAATATATTTGGAAACTTTGGTAAAATTTAATCATTTTCACACAAATCACCCTCAATAATTTAAATTGTTACTGATTTCTTGCAAATGAGGGCATTGCAAGATCTTAAGTGTGGGAAGGGGTTAAATTCTTTCGAATTTTTATCTTAAACACTTGGTTACCATTAAAAATACTAGTAAAGTAGTAGTTGTATTAGAATCTAGTGCTCTCTGATAATAAAGAACAGCCCTAGTCTTATATACTGACTACCCAATTCTAGTAAAATTTTTCAAAATTTTCAATTAAATGAACTCAAAATCATGTTTATACATATTTATGAATGATAAAACTAGGTTTTAACACCGAAATTATTGTTACCTCGAAAAGGACATAAATTGAGAAACAAACCAAAATGTTAAAATTCATTTAAAATGGAATAGAGGACAATAAAAAGGAAAATAAAAGCCAAGTGTGGGAAAATTTACCAAGATATTTTAAACATATGTCACATATTTCTGTAACAAATAACTGAAAATACTTTTGCTTTGGACTAAACTAAACTGTTTTACCCGATGAAAGAAAAGAAGAGATGGATCTACACGATGAATCAATTCCATCATTAAAAGGAAGTAAAGTCTTCCGAAAAAGAAATGCGCTTCTTGATTTAGGTCAGGAAGTTGTCGTCCAGACCAGCTGTAGGTTGACGAAAAATCTAGAAAAGTCATCACTAAAATCAGCAGGAAATCCACGGACCTCAGCATAAAACAGGGTCGCCAAGTGGTCAGATTTATCCTAACCATGAGAATGATTTATCTCATAAAATGGGGTCACCGTGCAAATTAGCTTGATAAGACTAATAAATCAGATCCCCAGAAAGGATAATCTCATTAAAAGATCAAAAATCAGCTTTTAAGCCTGATATTACTCAATCCTAGAGATTGACCTTAAAGATTGAGAATTCAAACTCATGGAATTCAATGATATCTAAACTCGAGCTTGAACGAGAAAATATTTTGATCAAATTATAAACCGATTTGTTTTCTGAAAACCCATTTTCAATGCGTTCATTACCATTGAACGTAAAATCCTAGGAATTCACATGGAATTCATTAGGTCATCTGAACCAAATCGGGTGTCAACCGTAAGAACGGTGGTTGCATAGCATGGTCGAAGACAGGACCTTGTGCCAGACCTAAAAATCATAAGGGTGAGCTTTACTATTGCTCCTACAAAGGATAGTAATTGTGTCCGACACGTTATAGACCATAATTAAAAGCATGTCAGGGGACATTGCCTTAACAGTTGCTTGTTCAACGCTTTCCTTTATAACCGGACGGTAGTTTACCGAAAGGTAATATACGGAGCAAGTATACTGGATGTGTTGCTTTCCTAATACAAGGTTAGCAAGTGGGTGACACAAAACCACAAGTTTTGAGCTAAAATTTTCAAATATGAAACCCACCAAACCCACAAAAATATTTTGCAAACACTGGTGAAGGGTTATTCCGGAAAACTTATCTAGGGTAAAAGCAAGATTAAAATTTTCAAAAGATCAAATGTTTTCATAAAGATCCAATTTCCTTAATGGATCTAAATTTTATAGTCATGTGGGACTATAAACCATATCGTTACTACCATTGTTTATACCGCCGTATAGAAATCACTGATGTACAAAGTGTGAAGAATAAAGAAGTGATTATAGTATTTCAAGACTATATTGCTTGAGGACAAGCAACGCTCAAGTGTGAGAATATTTGATAATGCTAAAAACGAACATATATTTCATAGCATTATTCCTCAAGAAAGACAAGCTTTTAGTTGCAATTGTTCTATTTAAAAGTGATATTCGTTTAAATAATAAAAGGTGAAGACAAAAGACAGATTCGACGAATTGAAGACGCAAAGGTCCAAAAAGCTCAAAAGTACAAAATACAATCAAAGTGGTTCCAATTATTGATAAGAAACGTCTCGAAATTACAAGAGTACAAGATTCAAAATGCAAAGTACAAGATATTAAATTGTACGCAAGGACGTTCGAAAATTCGGAACCGGGACATGAGTAAACTCTCAACGCTCGACGCAACAGACTAAAAATTATGAGTTAACTATGTATATAAATATAATATAATATATAATTAATTATATAAATTATATATATTATATTTATATAAAAATCCGTCGGCAAGAAAGGAGCCAAAATGGAGTGAGCTGGAATTTCAAACTCCGCGACTCGCGGAGTTTGAAGAGCAAAAATGCCGCGAGTTGCGGAGCAGCCAAATTCGAAAATCCCTATAAAACCCAACGAATTCTGATCATTTTTAATATCCATAATCTATCTCTCTCTCAATATATACGTAATATATATATATATATATATATATATATATATATATATATATATATATATATATATATATATATATATAATTTATATTTTAATTTATATTTTAAATCCTAATAATAAGGGTATGTTAGCGAATGTTGTAAGGGTGTAAGTCAAAATTCTGTCCGTGTAATGCTACGCTATTTTTAATCATTGTAAGTTATGTTCAACCTTTTTACATTAATGTCTCGTAGCTAAGTTATTATTATGCTTATTTAATCTGAAGTAATCATGATGTTGGGCTAATTACTAAAATTGGTTAATTGGGCTTTGTACCATAATTGGGGTTTGGACAAAAGAACGACACTTGTGGAAATTAGACTATGGGCTATTAATGGGCTTTATATTTGTTTAACTAAATGATAGTTTGTTAATTTTAATATAAAGATTTACAATTGGACGTCTCTATAAATAACCATATACACTCAATCGGACACGATGGGCGGGGTATTTATATGTACGAATAATCGTTCATTTAACCGGACACGGGAATGGATTAATAGCCACTAGAATTATTAAAACATGGGTGAAATTATGTACATGGACACTTGGCATAATTGTTAACAAAGTATTAAAACCTTGGGTTACACTCAGTCGACATCCTGGTGTAATTATTAAACAAAGTATTAAAATCTTGTTATAGTTTAAGTCCCCAATTAGTTGGAATATTTGACTTCGGGTATAAGGATAATTTGACGAGGACACTCGCACTTTATATTTATGACTGATGGACTGTTATGGACAAAAACCAGACGGACATATTAAATAATCCAGGACAAAGGACAATTAACCCATGGGCATAAAACTAAAATCAACACGTCAAACATCATGATTACGGAAGTTTAAATAAGCATAATTCTTTTATTTCATATTTAATTTCCTTTATTTTATATTTAATTGCACTTCTAATTATCGCATTTTTATTTATTGTTATTGTATTTAATTGCACTTTTAATTATCGTACTTTTTAATTATCGCAAGTTTATTTTATCGCACTTTTATTATTCGCAATTTCATTATCGTTATTTACTTTACGCTTTAAATTAAGTCTTTTATTTATTTAATATTTTACATTTGGTTGTAACTGCGACTAAAGTTTTAAAATCGACAAACCGGTCATTAAACGGTAAAAACCCCCCTTTATAATAATAATATTACTTATATATATATTTGTATTTTTATAAATTAAACTAATATAGCGTTAAGCTTTGATTAAAAGATTTTCCCTGTGGAACGAACCGGACTTACTAAAAACTACACTACTGTACGATTAGGTACACTGCCTATAAGTGTTGTAGAAAGGTTTAAGTATATCCATTCTCTAAATAAATAAATATCTTGTGTAAAATTGTATCGTATTTAATAGTATTTTCTTGTAAAATTTAATAGTATTTTATACCCCTTAGCTTTAACGATCAATCGCCTTCTTCTTGTCTCCATTGGTTAAGTCGACTACGAACCCATCAGATGAATTGGGGATGGCTGATTGATTGATTCATTCTGGTGACGCTGCTTCTGGGGCTGGAGTGGGACTCCATATGGGAATCCGAGGGACTTGAGCTAGCTGTGAGTTCCATTGCGTACGATTGAATAAAGGATTTTTCGATATAAAATGATTTTCGGATATCGGATGATATTCTAATTATATAGAATACCTATACATAGTACAGAAGATCCCGTAGATTACGAAGGGATTTAAGGAAACGTGTCAGATAAAGTCTACAGTAACAGATACGCTAAGATATGAATTTATCTGTACACTATCTATCAAATAAATGCAGGAAATCGTGTCTAGACTTAGGAATGATAAGCTGGTAATTTTCCACTAGGAATGGTAAACAATACTTATAATATGCAGCTAAGGTCGAAGTCCAGACTTGCTAATGCATCCTAACAACTATCAGTTAGACACAATAATGCAAGACCTGATTCGCTAGGACCAACGCTCTGATACCACCTGTAACAACCCGTCCTAATCCTCCTGGACGAAGTCATCAACATTTGGTCCCATTGCGATGATCGACTCCAAGTAATGTCCTTAACATGAGCAAATGCACAGCGGAAGACTTAATTCGTACCTGAGAATAACATGCTTTAAAATGTTAACATAAAGTTGGTGAGATATAGGTTTGATGCTAGCAGCGTTATAACTATGGACCACAAGATTTCATATATTTAAACATAATACACTCGCAAGTGTATGTAAAAGTAGTTGAGCACTTGGTAACCATACTTAACATTTAAATCATCGCAGCATATTCTTAAATAATCGCTACACCGTACCAAGTGTAGTATACAGAAACGAAGTACTGTGCAACCGTTGAAAACTGGTCGTCCAGCCCGGTTGGGGTTGTCAGGCCCGATAGATCTATCAACAGGATTCGCGTTTACATTCCTCATGTAAATATTAGCTACCAAGTATAAATAAATATGCCATGGTACAACTCAACATAGAATTTATTTTTGATCACTTGTGTCCATAACGTATATCATAAAATGCATGTATTCTCATCCCAAAATATTTAGAGTTTAAAAGGGACTATATACTCACCATACTGTATTTTGTAGTAAAAATACATATAACATCATTAAACACGTATAAGGTTGGCCTCGGATTCACGAACCTATATCATGTATATATATATATTAACACATATAATTGTAATCGAACAAATTTATATATTATTAGTGATATAAATGTTATCTTAATAAATTATAGATTTCATTAATAACTTAATTAACTATATTTATTTTATTTACCTTAGATAAATAATTAATATTTATTATAAAAATATTAATATAGTTAGGTTATATGATTTAAATATATTTTTATATAACTAATATTTATTGTAATGATAAAAATAATATTAATAGTAATATTGATAATAAAAAGAATAAAAATAATTTTCATAATAAAAATGATAATAATGATAATAATAATAATAATACTGATAATAATAATAATTAAAATATCAATTAATACCTTATTAGCAGTAAAAAGAAAGAAACCACCCACGGCGGGACTCGAACCCACGACCTCACGCTCCCCGACAATACCCTTAACCATCCACTCTATTCAGTTTTTCTGTCTCATTACCAGATTAAAATCATATAACCCATATTACCATCCTCATATAACATCATCATCCTTTATCTTAATCACTTATCATTCGGAATTTTCATTATATTACTCGTTATCATAATTTTTCATCATCATTTACAGCCCATCAGAGGCTTGATATCGGCCCAATAACTAAAGGAAGATTCATGGTCCAACAGGCTTAAACATAACAGCCCATATTGATGCAGTTTAAACCGACCAATTCATTCAATCGATTCAATATCATTTTGAGTTTTGTTTATTTTGTAATTGACCTACAGTTCGTCACTCCTCATCATTAGTAACATCATGATTCCTCAAGGAAAGTATATATATATTGTGTATGTTTATAATGGATCGTGACTAGATGTGGACCGATTATTTTATCAATTGTTCTAATCATAACCGCCCCTTTATTGTATATAATAAAAAAAAATCGTCTTTGTAATCCCACTAGTGAAGGAGTGGGTGGGTATAATGGTGGATGTCGACCCTACTGCAGTACCCCTTTCACTTTATGTCTCCACCTTGTTACAAGTCCAGAATTGTTTAAATAAGTGTATAGGGTTTCGTCTGAGTGTAGAAACAACAACGCGTTATTCCTTTTTTCATTACCACATATATATCTTTATCAGAATAAAAATCGAAGTAATATTATAACAGCAGCCATGTAATAACATGTAGTCGAGGTGTTGAGGTTTTCACGCAGAAGCAGCAGCAAAATTACGCGAATGGTTCTTGATTTTGTAGAAGAGAGAGAGAAGAGAAAGAGGATGTGATTGTGAAGATGATTGTAAATATGATGAAGGTGGTTCGTGGTGTTTTATCTTCAAACAGAAAACGAGAAGATGCAATAACAACTAACAAGTGAAGGTGAGAGAAGATGAGAGAAAGGATTCGTAGGGTTATCACGGTGGAGAAGGGAAGAAAGAAGAAAGAAATACATATATATATTTATATATATGCAGTACGTTTGGTGGTATTTTAAATGGGTTTTCAATGGTGATTCTCGAAAGGTGATGAAATAGGTTAAGGGTTTGTACTTGTGTTTGATTGTAACCAGACAACGAAGAAGTAACCATAAAATGGTTCGTCGAAGATGATGGTTTAATGGGTTTGAGACA
Organism: Rutidosis leptorrhynchoides; assembly: GCF_046630445.1. Classification (NCBI taxonomy): domain Eukaryota; kingdom Viridiplantae; phylum Streptophyta; class Magnoliopsida; order Asterales; family Asteraceae; genus Rutidosis; species Rutidosis leptorrhynchoides. The sequence goes on from NC_092337.1 coordinate 2,904,461, forward strand.
AAATCATAATGTGAGGAAGAAAATAGGTAGATAGATAGTTTAATCGAGCTAGAAGACGTTCATTTAATATCAAACCTGGGACCGACACCTTCTTTATCCATTTTATCTTCTAGCTAGCTGATCGACCATAAATCACGGAGAAAAAAATAGACTTGACACAAAAGATGGTGACATCTTAACAGATTATTCGTGTAGATTATTCGTGTAATATCTGTATTTATATTTTTACTTGATATTTTTAAATAATCATAAAGGTGGGTTTCTTTTGTTTTTCATCTTTATGTATATGTATAATATATATATAGGATAGATGGTGGTCAGGAGCAAACAAAAGAAAACGTAATTTAATTCTTCAATTAGTGATATGGATTAATTAACAAAGATAACAATGCATATGCATATGCATGAATGTAAGTATATATATTATACTATTAGAGTATGGAGCAAACTCTAGTAACTTACAATAATCTTGTAACAAATCGTCATCAGCTAATTTAATAAAATTACATACATTTATATGTATCCATATTTTTATATACATATTTACTTACAAGTAATTGTTCGTGAATCCTCGGTATTGGTCAAAGAGTAACTGATTATCCGAATGTAGATTTCAAACTTTCTAGACTTAACATTACAGATTTTGCTTATCGTGTCGGAAATATATAAAGATCAAGGTTTAAATTTGGTCGGAAATTTTCGGGTCATTACACCATTTCTCTCATATTTCCAAATTTTGGTACCCAAATCCTTTCAGCCCTATACCGGGTTCCGTGTTCCTGAATATTAAGATGCTTCTCCGATCCTTTGGGTATTTCATCCTTTAAATTTCCCTCTTTTAAAACTCCTTGTTGTGCCTCCTTTATTTGAGTAGTAAGGTTATTGTGAATCATTATATTCATAGATTTTACTCGAATGGGTTCTCTGTCCTTCCTGCTCAAGGTGTCGGCTACCACATTTGCCTTCCCCGGGTGGTAACGAATCTCAAAGTCATAATCATTCAACAATTCAATCCACCTACGCTGCCTCATATTCAGTTGTTTCTGATTAAATATGTGTTGAAGACTTTTGTGGTCGGTATATATAATACTTTTGACCCCATATAAGTAGTGCCTCCAAGTCTTTAATGCAAAAACAACCGCGCCTAATTCCAAATCATGCATCGTATAATTCTGTTCATGAATCTTCAATTGTCTAGACGCATAAGCAATTACTTTCGTTCGTTGCATTAATACACAACCGAGACCTTGCTTTGAGGCGTCACAATATATCACAAAATCATCATTCCCTTCAGGTAATGACAATATAGGTGCCGTAGTTAATTTTTTCTTTAACAATTGAAACGCTTTCTCTTGTTCATCTTTCTATACAAATTTCTTCCCTTTATGCGTTAATGCAGTCAAGGGTTTTGCTATTCTGGAAAAGTCTTGGATGAACCTTCTGTAGTAACCCGCTAGTCCTAAAAACTGGCGTATGTATTTCGGAGTTTTCGGGGTTTCCCACTTTTCAACGGTTTCGATCTTTGCTGGATCCACTTGAATACCTTTTTTGTTCACTATGTGACCGAGGAATTGAACTTCTTCCAACCAAAATGCACACTTTGAAAACTTAGCGTACAGTTTTTCTTTTCTCAGCAACTCTAGCACTTTTCTCAAATGTTCTTCGTGCTCTTGATCATTCTTCGAGTAAATAAGTATGTCATCGATGAAAACAATGACAAACTTGTCAAGATATGACCCACACACTCAGTTCATGAGGTCCATGAACATAGCTGGTGCGTTAGTCAATCCAAACGGCATAACCATAAACTCGTAATGACCGTAACGCGTCCTAAAAGCAGTCTTTGGAATATCATCCTCCTTCACCCGCATTTGATGATATCCAGAACGTAAATCGATCTTCGAATAAACAGACGAGCCTTGTAGTTGATCAAATAAGTCGTCGATTCTCGGTAGTGGGTAGCGGTTCTTGATGGTATGTTTGTTTAACTCTCGGTAGTCGATACACAACCTGAATGTACCATCTTTCTTCTTGACAAACAAAATAAGAGCTCCCCACGGTGATGTGCTTGGTCGAATGAAACCACGCTCTAAAAGTTCTTGTAATTGGCTCTGAAGTTCTTTCATTTCGCTAGGTGCGAGTCTGTATGGAGCACGAGCTATTGGTGCAGCTCCCGGTACAAGGTCTATTTGAAATTCAACGGATCGGTGTGGAGGTAGTCCCGGTAATTCTTTCGGAAATACATCGAGAAATTCTTTTGCAACGGGAATATCATTGATGTTCTTTTCTTCGGAATTTACTTTCTCGACGTGTGCTAGTACAACATAGCAACCTTTTCTTATTAGTTTTTGTGCCTTCAGGTTACTAATAAGATTTAACTTCGCGTTGCTCTTTTCTCCGTACACCATTAAGGGTTTTCCTTTTTCTCGTATAATGCGAATTTCATTTTTGTAACAAACGATCTCTGCTTTCACTTCTCTCAACAAGTCCATACCGATTATCACATCAAAACTCCCTAACTCTACTGGTATCAAGTCAATCTTAAATGTTTCGCTAACCAGTTTAATTTCTCGATTCCGACATATATTATCTGCTGAAATTAATTTACCATTTGCTAATTCGAGTAAAAATTTACTATCCAAAGGCACCAATGGGCAACTTAATTTAGCACAAAATTCTCTACTCATATAGCTTCTATCCGCACCCGAATCAAATAAAACATAAGCAGATTTATCGTCAATAAGAAACGTACCCGTAACAAGATCCGGGTCTTCCTGTTCCTCTGCCGCATTAATATTGAAAACTCTTCCGCGGCCTTATCCATTCGTGTTCTCCTGGTTCGGGCAATTTTTAATAATGTGGCCCGGTTTTCCACATTTATAACAAACTACATTGGCATAACTTGCTCCGACACTACTTGCTCCACCATTACTCGTTCCGACACCATTTGTTCCTTTCGTTCTATTAACCCCTGGTCCGTAGACCTCACACTTCGCTGCGCTATGACCATTTCTTTTACACTTGTTGCAAAATTTGGTGCAGAACCCCGAGTGATACTTTTCACACCTTTGGCATAGATGCTTCTGATTATTGTTGTTGTTGCGGTTGTTATTGTTGTTGGGATGATTGTTATAGTTGCTGTTATTGTTGTTGTTGTTGTTGTTGTTGTTGTTGGGCCGTTTGTTGTAGTTGTGATTGATGTTGCGATTGTTGGGATAGTTGTTGCGATTATTGTTGTAATTGCTGTTGTTGTTGTATTGGTGATTCTTATCACCGTTTTCCTCCCACTTTCTTTTGACTTGCTTCACATTGGCCTCTTTAGCTGCCTGTTCTTTAATTCTTTCCTCAATCTGGTTCACTAGTTTGTGAGCCATTCTACATGCCTGTTGTATGGAGGCGGGCTCGTGTGAACTTATATCTTCTTGGATTCTTTCCGGTAATCCTTTCACAAACGCGTCGATCTTCTCTTCCTCATCTTCGAACGCTCCCGGACACAATAGGCACAATTCTGTGAATCGTCTTTCATACGTGGTAATATCAAATCCTTGGGTTCGTAACCCTCTAAGTTCTGTCTTGAGCTTATTGACCTCGGTTATGGGACGGTACTTCTCGTTCATCAATTGCTTGAATGCTGACCACGGTAGTGTGTAAGGATCATCTTGTCCCACTAGCTCTAGATAGGTATTCCACCATGTTAACGTAGTACCTGTGAAGGTATGCGTAGCGTACTTTACTTTGTCCTCTTCAGTATACTTACTTATGGCAAACACCGATTCAACCTTCTCGGTGCACCGTTTCTATCCGATCGGTCCTTCGGTTCCATCAAATTCCAAAGGTTTGCAAGCAGTGAATTCTTTGTAGGTGCATCCTACACGATTTCCTGTACTGCTAGATCCAAGGTTATTGTTGGTATGTAGCGCAGCCTGTACTGCGGCTATGTTTGCAGCAAGAAAGGTACGAAATTCCTCTTCGCTCATATTCATGGTTTATCGAGTAGTCGGTGCCATTTCCTTCAAATAGTCAAATGAAACAAGTTAATCATACAGAATATTAAGAGTAGTCAATAGTATCTCGTAGCATAATATGAACTCATTTATAAAAGCTTTTTCTTCATATTAGCGTTTTATAAGTTTAAATTCGGGTAGTACCTACCCGTTAAGTTCATACTTAGTAGCTAATATACAATTCAACTACTACAATTCTATATGAAAAACTGATTATAATAATATTTCGCGTTCAAACTTTTTCACAATATTTTACAAACTTACAATAACGCTTATTTTACATATAACATGAAATATAGCACACAATAAATTTGATACAAGATAGTTGTGAAGATAATTCTAGCTAGTACACAAGTCGTTCAGCAAAGACAATAAAGACACGTAATTCATACGTCCAGAAACAAGTCATGCATTTTGGTTTTACTAGGACTACTTCCCATCCTTGGTTTTGTGGAACATAACCGTTATGGCCGTTGATAAGATAGCGTGTTGTAACGTCGTCAAAGGGACGAGGGTTACGTAATGTCCAACAGTCCCGTAACAATCTAAAAACCGTGTTTCTCACCCCAACTACTGAGTCCGTCACTTGTGGGAACGTTTTGTTTAATAGTTGTAGCCTGATGTTCTTGTTCTCACTTTGGTTAGAAGCGAACATTACTAACCCGTAAGCATAACATGCTTCTTTATGTTGCATGTTAGCCGCTTTTTCTAAATCACGAAGTCCTATATTCGGATATATTGAGTCAAAATAATTTCTTAACCCGTTGCGTAAAATAGCATTTGGGTTCCCCGCAATATATGCGTCAAAGTAAACACATCGTAACTTATGGATTTCCCAATGTGATATCCCCATCTTTCGAACGAAAGCCTTTTATAAACCAAGGCATTCTTGGAACGTTCTTCAAATGTCTTACAAACTGATCTCGCCTTAAATAGTTGTGCCGAGGAATTCTGACCGACTCTAGACAAGATTTCATCAATCATGTCTCCGGGTAGGTCTCTTAAAATATTGGGTTGTCTATCCATTTTGTATTTTTATACTGTAAAATAGACAAGAGTTAGATTCATAAAAAAATACTTATTAATACAAGCAATTTTTACATATATCATAATGCATAAGCACACTATATTACATATATTACACCACATGAATACAACTATCTTATTCCGACTCGCTCATTTCTTCTTCTTCGATTTTGGTTCGTTTTTCCAAGTTTCTAGGGATATATGTGAAAGGACCCGTTCATATACATTATAAACGATTCACAATAGTTGATTACATTGCGAGGTATTTGACCTCTATATGATACATTTTACAAACATTGCATTCGTTTTTAAAAGACAATCTTTCTTTACATCAAAAATTGACAGGCATGCATACCATTTCATAATATCCACTATCCAACTATAAATTGATTTAATAATAATCTTTGATGAACTCAATGACTCGAATGCAACGTTCTTCGAAATATGCTATGAAAGACTCCAAGTAATATCTTTAAAATGAGCAAATGCACAGCGGAAGATTTCTTTAACACCTGAGAATAAACATGCTTTAAAGTGTCAACCAAAAGGTTGGTGAGTTCATTAGTTTATCATAATCATTTATTTCCATCATTTTAATAGACCACAAGAATTTCATTTCCAGTTCTCATAAATATACGTCCCATGCATAGAGACAAAAATAATCATTCATATGGTGAACACCTGGTAACCGACATTAACTAGATACATATAAGAATATCCCCTATCATTCCGGGATCCTCCTTCGGACATGATATAATTTTGAAGTACTAAAGCATCCGGTACTTTGGATGGGGTTTGTTAGGGCCAATAGATCTATCTTTAGGATTCGCGTCAATTAGGGTGTCTGTTCCCTAATTCTTAGATTACCAGACTTTAATAAAAAGGGGCATATTCGATTTCGATAATTCAACCATAGAATGTAGTTTCAATTACTTGTGTCTATTTCGTCAAACATTTATAAAAGCGCATATATTCTCAGTCCCAAAAATATAAAGGGTAAAAAGGTAAATGAAACTCACCATACTGTATTTCGTAGTAAAAATACATATAACGTCATTGAACAAGTGCAAGGTTGGCCTCGGATTCACGAACCTAAATTAATTATATATATTTATGTGTTGGTCAATATTTGTCTAACAAATTAGGTCAAGTCATAGTGTACCACAATCCTAATGCTCGAGACTAATATGCAAAAGTCAACAAAAGTAAATTTGACTCAAAATAATTTCCAAAAATCTATACATGATTAATATATAGTTTAAATATCGTCGTTTTATATTTTTAAATATTTTTAAAAGATTTATTAGAGTAAATAATATAATTTATTTATTAATAAATAAAATTTTATATTATATTTATATAATAAAATATACTTTTATATATATTAAGTAATAAAATTTATAGGGTTCATTTAATATTATAAAGATAATATGATAGGTATTATTAAAGTAAGTTATTACACGTAGTAAAATATGTTTGTATCAAATATTTATTTGATAAAATAATATCTATAATGATAGTAAGTAAAAGTTGTATTATTTTATAATAATAATTATTATTATAAAAATATCAATATTTATAATTACTAAGATGACATTATGATAAAACGATAATTCTAATTATAATAACTTTAATATTTACGATAATTTTTAATATTATCTTTAAAATAATAATTCTATTTAAAATAATAATAATAATAATGATATTTTATAGTAACAATGACATTTCTATTAAAATGATAATTTTTGTTAAAATGATAGTTTTAATACTAACGATAATTTTAATAATAATAGTAATGATAAAAATAATAAGAACGATAATTTTATCTAAATCAATATCTTATAATATTTTAATTTCATCATGATACACTTATCCATTATTTCCTAATCGTTTTGTTTAATAGCTTTTAATCGTCTTTTATACCGTGTTCGTAATAATGGTAATAATAGTAATCAAAATAATTAGGTGTTACAAATATTTATTTTAATTACACTAATATTAATAATGATAGTTACTATAACATTATTAACGATAATACTAATAATTATCTTAATGATAATATAGTAATAATAATAATAACAATAACAATAACCATTTTTAAATAATGATATATATATTAATAATGATAATAATAATAATACCAATAATAATAATAATAATAATAATAATTGGATAATAATAATAATATTAATTATAAATTTAACGATAATAATGATAGTAATAATAAAAAAAATAACAATTTTTAATGATAAATCCTTTTATTGATAAAGATAATAATAATAAGATAAAACTAGAATGACGATAATAACGACGATAATAATAATAATCATTTTTAATAATAATACAAAAATTCGATGGACTATAACTTCAAATCCGTTCATCGAAATCATTCAATATCTAAATGAAAAGTTCTTAATTTTTCGCTAGCTTTCCAACGACATGCATATCTTATACCTTATCTCAGTTGCATATATAACTAATTCAGGATTCAACATAACCTAACTAAAGGCAATATCAAAAGTACAAACATGCATAATTCTATATACTCGAGCACTAGTCAGGGATACACTATTAGTATGTAAAAGTTAAATTATGAGTACTCACGTATCAATATTGAGATTCAATATTGCAGGAAAGGTACGTAGACGCAACGGAGATGATAAACACTATATTGATCTCACGAGCATACCCATGAACCATACCCAATCACCTCCATAGCTATAACCCATAATTTCCTTAATCCAATCCCACTCGAAAAACAATTTCGAAATCACTCGGACAGCGCTCTGACGTAATATTTTATGTATACTAATAATATCTTGAAATAATACGGAGTAAATATATATATGTAAATCGATTGAGAGAGTTTAGAGAAAAATATTTTCAAGTTTCTTATGAAATAATGAAACCTATTGAATTCTATTTATAATAGATTTTTGAATTGTTAAAGTGAATTATTAAAGTATGAATTATTAAAGTGAATTATTAAAGTATGAATTATTAAAGTGAATTATTAAAGTGAATTATTAAAGTATGAATTATTAAAGTGAATTATTAAAGTATGAATTATTAAAGTGAATTATTAAAGTTAAAGTAAAGTAAAAATAAAGTAAAGGTAAAGTTTAAGTATAGTAAAAGTATAAAACTATGTACGTATAATACGCGTATAAATATATATAATATTAATTTAAATTGTTATATATATTTAATAAAATAAAATATAAATATCGTTATCTTTATCATACTGGTTAAGTAATGAGTTGTCAAAAGTGGTTCTAGATATTTATAAAAGTTATATACGTTTTAATAATAAAGTTCTTTTTAAACTGAAAACGTTTTTGTACGTTTGAAACTAAATCAAATAAATATAATAATTTTGTTTTCCAAAACCAAATATATTTTTAAGAATCATTTTGTTTAAAGGTTAAAATAATGGAAATCGTTATATCATAAAATGTTTTAGAAAAGTAGAATCATATATATTCATAATAGGTTTCAAGTTTTTAAATTACAGTTTGTTGGTGAAGCATGGGATAAAGTTCAAAGGTTAAATAAACGTATGAAATCATCTTAATGAAAAATGTCGAGTGACATAACTTGTCGATATCCAACATCTAAGTTATTTACACTTCACGTTCTTACTTATAAATCACTTTACCATTTTCCGAATGTTGTCAAAAAGAATAGATTTCTTAAATTACAGTGGACCTCATAACATAGACCCGTGATCATATCATAATATATCTGATAAATCAATCATTTGATATTATCTTCTAATTCCATCGATAAACATATTGAAACAAATACGTTCATGTAAAGTATTATACGTTTAATACTTTATTAATATTCTCAAGTTATAATATATATATATACATATATATACATATTTATTTATATATAACGGTTCGTGAATCGTCGGAATTTGGTCGAGGTTATAATGAATGTATGAACCCAATTTAAAATTCTTGAGATTTAACTTAACAAACTTTGCTTATCATGTCGGAATAATATAAAGATAAAGTTTAAATTTGGTTGGAAATTTCCGGGTTGTCACAGTACCTACCCGTTAAAGAAATTTCGTCCCGAAATTTGAGTGGAAAGGTCGTGAATGATAATAAGTATGTTTTCATGATGCATATACGCTAAAAATTAGAGTTTTATCATCAGCGAATAATTTGGATAAACAATCCATTTATATGAAGAGTACGAATGAAGCTAACATAGAAGAGTGAAATGAGTAAGTGTAGATTCATCTTATCATTTGACGTAGATATGATTGATTTCCAGATTTCAAGGATTTGAAGAAAATCTTTGTAATAAGATTTGATTCTCCAGTAACAAAAGGAATTAGGATCCGCTTTAAATGCGATCGTCCATTTTAATTCTTCTGTCGGAGATTTTCTTATAAATTCACCTCCTTCATTTTCTTACAACTCACACCTTCTGTTGATGCATTTTATGAAAGTCCCTAGACATCTACCCACGTCCATTGCAGGTACAACAGTTTACAGGCCACCATGATTGTTCGTTATTATCTTATCCGTATTTGTATGTGGTTACAGCAACTGCAGGAACGAGATTTGGATGTTTGACTATGTTAGACTTAGTCAGACGTCCGAGTGAAGCCTCACTCGTACGGCTGACAGGCTCATACGCACGGTTGATGCTGAGCTAAGTCACAATTACAACCTAAATGAGAAGACACGAGTGAGTGATCACCCGTACGGCTGATGAAGCCAACTCGTATGTGTGATGGATGAATCGTACGGGTGAGTCAACAGCAGGGGTATATAAAGTCTTATGTTCTTCATTTTAGGTTAAGCCTCTCATTTGTTACACACACTCAGATCTGGTGAGCTCCTACGATTCTCTCTCAACCCAAATCACCCAGGTGGTGAATAATAGCTCTAGGTGTTGATCTAATCACACTTGATTTAGTTGTGGTATGACTAAATTAATCTCAAAAAGCTTAACCTATTCACTAGAGGGTTTGATTCACTTATTCCGTCATTGTGTGTGTTAAATCTGTTGATTTCTAAGTTCCTAGTCATGTTTCATCACCTTCTATTCTTTCCCCCTCAACTCATATTTTAAAGTATTCATCAATATGCTCCATCCAGTTCTGATTCTCAATATACTTATAACTTTCATATCGGTCATTCTTCTTTTTCATCTACCGCCGGAAGAATCTATTTACTTCTACTATACTCTTGGGTTTATAGTGTTTCTAGTTCTCCCATGTCTTTATATTGTTATATGCATCGATATATATGGTTTATAATTTTTGGTTTGTCGTTGTGCTTTATATCTTCCCTTATATTTCAAAGTCTCTGTTTCTATCTTCTATAATCATTGTCATCTACAGTTAATGCTCTCTTTTATTTGCTGCAATTTATACCCCAATTTCTATTTCGGAGTTTTGTCCTTTCGTTTCTTCTTCTTGCGATTAAGCACCGCTTGTAATGGTCCAGAATTCACAGAAATGAATTTCGGAATGAACATTATTAATGTTCTAGGAAGGAAATTGTGATGGCACGATATTGACTTGTCAAATTACTAGAATACCTTGTAAAAGGCCGAATCATCAAGAAATATTTTCTTGATATTTTAGAGGTTAAATAGAATACAAGAGTCGTATAACATGGCACATGATGATGTTATGATCTGTGAATCATCACATTCCATTTAGAAACTCAGCATGAATTACTGTAATATAATCACGTTGATCAAGTGTCATTATATTATACTAACTCATGCTTCAGTTTCCAACACTACTTCAAAAACATTCATATTTTAAACTCAAAGGTTTACAGAGTATAGGAACTAAACAGTTTCCTTTTTGATGTAATACAGATAGCGCAAAGAGATAAATGATTCCAGATAAGAATAGTTATGGAAATATCTTCAGAAATATGGAGGATATTTATAATGAAAGATACGATGATATCTTAGAATTTCTAATATCAGAGGATGATGAAGAATATTGTCTGTAAGGGTCTAGTGTCAGGAGCAAGGTATTCGTTAATGACTTCAGCAGATACTGAATCATTTGGATTCTTTGAAGGCAGGTTCAGTGTTTGTGATTTGTCCACAGCCTCCTTCATACTTTGCTCAATCCGTTTTCCAGTTCCAAAACTTCTCTATTTCTGAGCTTCGTTAATACACTAATCTTTATCATCAAACTTTTTACTGCTATGGTCGTTTACAGTTTTTGTTGCTTCATCAGCATTTCGAGAACTAGTTCGCGGTTCAGAGTGTTTTTCAGAAACTTCACATTCGAAGTATGTAAGCCTTAGAAATAGACGTTAGCTATATCTGTTGGCGTCAACATGCTGTGAGATTTCAAAATACTGATTGCTAATTCCCAATGATTCGTATGGCAATTCTCGTTACAAGAGGCAGATGAGTAAATGACGATGTTTCGATAAATATAAAGATTCTTCGGAATGCCCAAGATCAGTGAAGTTGTTGGTAAGTTTATTGCTAATGTGGTGGAATATGAAAGGTTCTCCAGTAACAAAAGGGTAATCACATATATCAAAATTTTGATAAGGCTACTCCGAATGAAAAAATCGAAGTTGTCTTGCTGGAGCTGTGATATAATTTGCTACTTTGCAAAGGAATTGCAAGGTTATTTTGGCTAATAAATGCCAAAAGATCTGACACAGATATGTGTTGAATTATGACTTTGGTTTCGAGAGCTTTTTAAGTACATAACTGTGGGTAATATGTGGTTGGATCATCATCTCGATTGCTCATTATTTGAAGTGTCTTCAGAGATTTTTGAAGGGTTTGAACACAGATTGTAATCGTTTGTATACATTTGATGTTCTAACACACTTTTGAAGTCAAAGTATAGCTTTGAAAGATGTAGGAATCTAAAAGTGATGGTACCGGTTATATCTCGAATTGAATTCTGAGATTTTAAAATCAGAATATGTAATTGGGTTTGAATGAGTATGGTTGTTTTGATTTCTATGAAAGAATGTATATTATTGTGAAAGTAGGAAGTATAATTGATAATTTGCTTAATCTGATTCGAAGAATGTAACATATTAATTGTGAATTTATATATATCTCTCGGGTATTACCTACCCGTTAAAAAATTTTCACAATTAATATTTTTTACATAAGAATTTTATTATAGTCTTTATGAAAATATATATGTATATATTCTCCTCAGATGTAACATAGATTTTAATGAGTTAATACTAAATTAAACTCATTCAATTTACGGTTGGAACTAGAATTGAATAATTCCTTGAAGGCTTTAGAGGTTACATAAGTATTTCTTCAATAATATTGAAATTATGAATCAATATTTCGTTATTTGTTGAGATGTGATGTTGGTTTTCGTTAAATTCTTGTGAACTTCGCAAAGTACGAATGATGTTATCTGAAAAGTTTCGGTTACATCAATGATGAAGTGAAAAATCAAATATATACTTGATTTATTAGGAATTGGAACTTGTTGAATTGAGACAGAGATTGTAGTTAACGATGGTTAAGTTGCGGGCGAGGGACGTACATTATTGCATATTTGAAATAAGAATTAACCGAGTAGTTAAGATTCACACACAATAGCTTAGCACGGAAAGATTTATTTTTTATTTCAAAAAAATATATATATATATATATATATATATATAATTTCTTCAGAGGAAATGAGTTAATTCTTCATAACTTGTTGATATAATATACACGTTATTGATTCGTAATGATGTCCACAGTGATTCTTGAACTGACGGAGTTTGTGATGTTATAAGTATTGTTGATTCTGATGTTGACTGTACTGACAATGCTGGTGACGTTGACGGTACTGTTGATGCTGTTGGTAAAACAAGTTTAACTTGTTAATCACACACCATTTTTGTCAGGGTTTCTACTCTTCCTTCTATCATTTTGGTTCGCTTAACTGATTTATGGTTAGGGCTAGATTAGATAATCTCTAAGACTTTAGAGATTATATAATCGTCGCGGAATGTTTCTCCAATGAAGTTATGAATTAATACTTCGTCAGTTATTGTTGTTGGTACTCCATGGTATCTATGGTGCGTATGACGTTGATGCTCGTGGGACAGATTGTGAAGTTGAGGTTTACAACGCGGTTGTGGTTGGAGGTTGTAATGGTACTGTTGGCGTTGATGATGGTGGTACTGGTTATGCTACTGGTGCTGCTGCTGGTGTTTGTAATCTCTGCACCATATTCTCCAAAGCCACTACCCGAGCGCGAAGTTTGTTGACTTCTTCTATTATTCCAGGATGATTGTCGGTCAAAACGAGAGGATAAATAAAATCTAGAATTTGATGTAGTATATAATCGTGATGAGATACCCTGGAAATGAGAGAGAAAATGGTGTCTCGAACAGGTTCGCCGGTAAGTGCTTCAGGTTCTTCGCCAAGAGGGCAATGTGGTGGATGGAAAGGATCGCCTTCTTCTTGTTTCCAATGATTGAGGAGGCTACGAACCCATCCCCAATTCATCCAGAATCGGTGATGACTGATTGGTTGATCCATTTCGGTCACACTGCTTTCAGAGCTTGAGTGAGATTCCATTTCGAAATCCGAGTGACTTGAACTGATGACAAATTCTATTTTGTACGATTGGATAAAGGATTTTCGATATAAAATGATTTTTCGGCTATCGGGTGATATTCTATTTACATAGGATATCTATATATAGAGATCAAAAGATTTCATAGATTACAGAGGAATTTGCGGGATATGTCAGGCAAAGTTTAAGTAACAGATACGATAAGATATGATTTAGCAGATACGCTAAGATATGAATTTTGTCTATACACTACTCATGCAATTAATGTAGCAAGATGTGTCTAGACTAATAATGATAAGCATGTAATTTCCTATGGATGATAAGCAGATGATTTTCGACTAGAAATGATAAGCAAAACTTTTGACATGCAGACACGGTCGAAGTCCAGACTCACTAATGCATCCTAACGACTTATCAGTTAGACACACTAATGCAGAACTGGTTCGCTAAGACCACTGCTCTGATACCAACTGAAAGGACCCGTTCATATACATTATAAACGATTCACAATAGTTGATTACATTGTGAGGTATTTGACCTCTATATGATACATTTTACAAACATTACATTCGTTTTTAAAAGACAATCTTTCTTTACATCAAAAATTGACAGGCATGCATACCATTTCATAATATCCACTATCCAACTATAAATTGATTTAATAATAATCTTTGATGAACTCAATGACTCGAATGCAACGTTCTTCGAAATATGCTATGAAAGACTCCAAGTAATATCTTTAAAATGAGCAAATGCACAGCGGAAGATTTCTTTAACACCTGAGAATAAACATGCTTTAAAGTGTCAACCAAAAGGTTGGTGAGTTCATTAGTTTATCATAATCATTTATTTCCATCATTTTAATAGACCACAAGAATTTCATTTCCAGTTCTCATAAATATACGTCCCATGCATAGACACAAAAAATAATCATTCATATGGTGAACATCTGGTAACCGACATTAACTAGATACATATAAGAATATCCCCTATCATTCCGGGATCCTCCTTCGGACATGATATAATTTCGAAGTACTAAAGCATCCGGTACTTTGGATGGGGTTTGTTAGGCCCAATAGATCTATCTTTAGGATTCGCGTCAATTAGGGTGTCTGTTCCCTAATTCTTAGATTACCAGACTTTAATAAAAAGGGGCATATTCGATTTCGATAATTCAACCATAGAATGTAGTTTCAATTACTTGTGTCTATTTCGTCAAACATTTATAAAAGCGCATGTATTCTCAGTCCCAAAAATATAAAGGGTAAAAAGGTAAATGAAACTCACCATACTGTATTTCGTAGTAAAAATACATATAACGTCATTGAACAAGTGCAAGGTTGGCCTCGGATTCACGAACCTAAATTAATTATATATATTTATGTGTTGGTCAATATTTGTCTAACAAATTAGGTCAAGTCATAGTGTACCACAATCCTAATGCTCGAGACTAATATGCAAAAGTCAAAAAAAGTAAATTTGACTCAAAATAATTTCCAAAAATCTATACATGATTAATATATAGTTTAAATATCGTCGTTTTATATTTTTAAATATTTTTAAAAGATTTATTAGAGTAAATAATATAATTTATTTATTAATAAATAAAATTTTATATTATATTTATATAATAAAATATACTTTTATATATATTAAGTAATAAAATTTATAGGGTTCATTTAATATTATAAAGATAATATGATAGGTATTATTAAAGTAAGTTATTACACGTAGTAAAATATGTTTGTATCAAATATTTATTTGATAAAATAATATCTATAATGATAGTAAGTAAAAGTTGTATTATTTTTTAATAATAATAATTATTATAAAAATATCAATATTTATAATTACTAAGATGACATTATGATAAAACGATAATTCTAATTATGATAACTTTAATATTTACGATAATTTTTAATATTTTCTTTAAAATAATAATTCTATTTAAAATAATAATAATAATAATGATATTTTATAGTAACAATGACATTTCTATTAAAATGATAATTTTTGTTAAAATGATAGTTTTAATACTAACGATAATTTTAATAATAATAGTAATGATAAAAATAATAAGAACGATAATTTTATCTAAATCAATATCTTATAATATTTTAATTTCATCATGATACTCTTACCCATTATTTCCTAATCGTTTCATTTAATAGCTTTTAATCGTCTTTTATATCGTGTTCGTAATAATGATAATAATAGTAATCAAAATAATTAGGTGTTACAAATATTTGTTTTAATTACACTAATATTGATAATGATAGTTACTATAACATTATTAACGATAATACTAATAATTATCTTAATGATCATATAGTAATAATAATAATAACAATAACAATAACCATTTTTAAATAATGATATATATATTAATAATGATAATAATAATAATACCAATAATAATAATAATTGGATAATAATAATAATACTAATTATAACTTTAACGATAATAATGATAGTAATAATAAAAAAAATAACAATTTTTAATGATAAATCCTTTTATTGATAAAGATAATAATAATAAGATAAAACTAGAACGACGATAATAACGACGATAATAATAATCATTTTTAATAATAATACAAAAATTCGATGGACTATAACTTCAAATCCGTTCATCGAAATCATTCAATATCTAAATGAAAAGTTCTTAATTTTTCGCTAGCTTTCCAACGACATGCATATCTTATACCTTATCTCAGTTGCATATATAACTAATTCAGGATTCAACATAACCTAACTAAAGGCAATATCAAAAGTACAAACATGCTTAATCCTATATACTCGAGCACTAGTCAGGGATACACTATTAGTATGTAAAAGTTAAATTATGAGTACTCACGTATCAATATTGAGATTCAATATTGCAGGAAAGGTACGTAGACGCAACGGAGATGATAAACACTATATTGATCTCACGAGCATACCCATGAACCATACCCAATCACCTCCATAGCTATAACCCATAATTTCCTTAATCCAATCCCACTCGAAAAATAATTTCGAAATCACTCGGACAGCACTCTGACGTAATATTTTATGTATACTAATAATATCTTGAAATAATACGGAGTAAATATATATATGTAAATCGATTGAGAGAGTTTAGAGAAAAATATTTTCAAGTTTCTTATGAAATAATGAAACCTATTGAATTTTATTTATAATAGATTTTTGAATTGTTAAAGTGAATTATTAAAGTGAATTATTAAAGTATGAATTATTAAAGTGAATTATTAAAGTATGAATTATTAAAGTGAATTATTAAAGTATGAATTATTAAAGTGAATTATTAAAGTATGAATTTTTAAAGTAAATTATTAAAGTTAAAGTAAAGTAAAAATAAAGTAAAGGTAAAGTTTAAGTATAGTAAAAGTATAAAACTATGTACGTATAATACGCGTATAAATATATATAATATTAATTTAAATTGTTATATATATTTAATAAAATAAAATATAAATATCGTTATCTTTATCATACTGGTTAAGTAATGAGTTGTCAAAAGTGGTTCTAGATATTTATAAAAGTTATATACGTTTTAATAATAAAGTTCTTTTTAAACTGAAAACGTTTTTGTACGTTTGAAACTAAATCAAATAAATATAATAATTTTGTTTTCCAAAACCAAATATATTTTTAAGAATCATTTTGTTTAAAGGTTAAAATAATGGAAATCGTTATATCATAAAATGTTTTAGAAAAGTAGAATCATATATATTCATAATAGGTTTCAAGTTTTTAAATTACAGTTTGTTGGTGAAGCATGGGATAAAGTTCAAAGGTTAAATAAACGTATGAAATCATCTTAATGAAAAATGTCGAGTTACATAACTTGTCGATATCCAACATCTAAGTTATTTACACTTCACATTCTTACTTATAAATCACTTTACCATTTTCCGAATGTTGTCAAAAAGAATAGATTTCTTAAATTACAGTGGACCTCATAACATAGACCCGTAATCATATCATAATGTATCTGATAAATCAATCATTTGATATTATCTTCTAATTCCATCGATAAACATATTGAAATAAATACGTTCATGTAAAGTATTATACGTTTAATACTTTATTAATATTCTCAAGTTATAATATATATATATATATACATATATATACATATTTATTTATATATAACGGTTCGTGAATCGTCGGAATTTGGTCGAGGTTATAATGAATGTATGAACACAATTTAAAATTCTTGAGATTTAACTTAACAAACTTTGCTTATCATGTCGGAATAATATAAAGATAAAGTTTAAATTTGGTTGGAAATTTCCGGGTTGTCACAATATGATGTTCCCCTAATACGAGCCGTTGTTTTCCACATTGGTTTAGAAAAACCTGGTGGTTTAGAGGTTCCCGGGTTATTGTCACAACTTTAGAAATACGGGTGTTGACGATACATATAAAGTTCATCGGGGTTGGAATCAAATTTCTCTATTTTTATGCCCTTTCCCGTATTGTTCTCTTTTGCCTTATTAAATTGTGTTGGGGTAATTTCTATAACATTATCGGAATCGTTGTCGGGATCCGATTCATCGGAGAATTGGTAATCCTCCCAATACTTTGCTTCCTTGGCGGAAACACCATTGACCATAATTAACTTTGGTCGGTTGGTTGAGGATTTTCTTCTAATTAACCATTTTATTATTCCCCCACTGGTTCTATTTCTTCTTCCGGTTCCAATTCTTCTTCCGGTTCCGATTCTTCTTCCGGTTCCGACTCTTCTTCCGGTTCCTCTTCGGGAACTTGTGAATCAGTCCACGAATCATTCCAATTTATATTTGACTCTTCATTATTATTAGGTGAGTCAATGGGACTTTTTCTAGAGGTAGACATCTATCACATAATATCAAACACGTTAAGAGATTAATATATCACATAATATTCACATGTTAAAAATATATAGTTTCCAACAAAATTTGTTAAGCAATCATTTTTCAAGTAAACACGGTCGAAGTCCAGACTCACTAATGCATCCTAACAAAGTCGATAAGACACACTAATGCAAAATTCTGGTTCTCTAAGACCAACGCTCGAATACCAACTGAAATGTCCCGTTCATATTGATTATAAGCGTTCCATATTAATTGATTTCGTCGCGAGGTTTTGACCTCTATATGAGACGTTTTTCAAAGACTGCATTCATTTTTAAAACAACCATAACCTTTATTTTATCTATAAAGGTTTAAAAAGCATTACGTAGATTATCAAATAATGATAATCTAAAATATACTGTTTACACACGACCATTACATAATGTTTTACAATAAGAATATATTACATCAAAAATAAGTTTCTTGAATGCAGTTTTTACATAATATCATACAAGCATGGACTCCAAATCTTGTCCTTATTTTAGTATGCAACAACGAAAGCTCTTAATAATCACCAGAGAATAAACATGCTTAAAACGTCAACAAAAATGTTGGTGAGTTATAGGTTTAACCTATATATTATCAAATCATAATAATAGACCACAAGATTTCATATTTCAATATACATCCCATACATAGAGATAAAATTCATTCATATGGTGAACACCTGGTAACCGACATTAACAAGATGCATATATAAGAATATCCCCATCATTCCGGGACACCCTTCGGATATGATATAAATTTTGAAGTACTAAAGCATCCGGTACTTTGGATGGGGTTTGTTAGGCCCAATAGATCTATCTTTAGGATTCGCGTCAATTAGGGTGTCTGTTCCCTAATTCTTAGATTACCAGACTTAATAAAAAGGGGCATATTCGATTTCGATAATTCAACCATAGAATGTAGTTTCACGTACTTGTGTCTATTTTGTAAATCATTTATAAAACCTGCATGTATTCTCATCCCAAAAATATTAGATTTTAAAAGTGGGACTATAACTCACTTTCACAGATTTTTTACTTCGTCGGGAAGTAAGACTTGGCCACTGGTCGATTCACGAACCTATAACAAATATGTACATATATATCAAAGTATGTTCAAAATATATTTACAACACTTTTAATACATTTTGATGTTTTAAGTTTATTAAGTCAGCTGTCCTTGTTAGTAACCTACAACTAGTTGTCCACAGTTAGATGTACAGAAATAAATCTATATATATTATCTTGAATCAATCCACGACCCAGTGTATACATATCTCAGTATTGATCACAACTCAAACTATATATATTTTGGAATCAACCTCAACCCTGTATAGCTAACTCCAACATTCACATATAGAGTGTCTATGGTTGTTCCGAAATATATATAGATGTGTCGACATGATAGGTTGAAACATTGTATACGTGTCTATGGTATCTCAAGATTTCATAATATACAATACAAGTTGATTAAGTTATGGTTGGAATAGATTTGTTACCAATTTTCACGTAGCTAAAATGAGTAGTTTTTACCAATTTTGTTTTGCTCGCCATTTCTTCGTTTCTAATCCGTTTTGAGTGATTTAAGCGGCCACGGTTTCGTATTGAACTTGAATTTATGAAACTAAACAGAAAAGGTATAGGTTTATAGTCAGAAATACAAGTTACAAGTCGTTTTTGAAAGAGGCAGTCATTTCCGTCGAAAGAACGACATCTTGATGACTGTTTTGAAAAACATACTTTCACTTTGAGTTTAACCATGATTTTTGGATATGGTTTCATGTTCATAAGAAAAATAATTTTTCCAGAAGTATAGCTTTTAAATCAAAGTTTTTCATAGTTTTTAATTATCCAAACCAAAACAGCCCCCGGTTGTAACTACGACGGCGTAAATCCGGTTTTATGGTGTTTATCGTGTTTCTGGGTTTTAAATCATTAAGTTAGCATATCATATAGATATAGATCATGTGTATAGTTGATTTTAAAAGTGTAGTTAGAAGGATTAACTTTATTTGCGAACAAGTTTAGAATTAACTAAACTATGTTCTAGTGATTACTAGTTTACCACTTCGAATATGATAGCTTTTTATGTATGAATCGAATGATGTTATGAACATAATTTCTTCCTTAAGTTCCTTGGATAAACCTACTGGAAAATAGAAAAATGGATCTAGCTTCAACGGATCCTTGGATGGCTCGAAGTTCTTGAAGCAGAATCATGACACGAAAACAAGTTCAAGTAAGATCATCACTTGAAATAAGATTGTTATAGTTATAGAAATTGAACCAAAGTTTGAATATGATTATTACCTTGTATTAGAATGATAACCTACTGTAAGAAACAAAGATTTCTTGAGGTTGGATGATCACCTTACAAGATTGGAAGTGAGCTAGCAAACTTGAAAGTATTCTTGATTTTATGAAACTAGAACTTGTAGAATTTATGAAGAACACTTAGAACTTGAAGATAGAACTTGAGAGAGATCAATTAGATGAAGAAAATTGAAGAATGAAAGTGTTTGTAGGTGTTTTTGGTTGTTGGTGTATGGATTAGATATAAAGGATATGTAATTTTGTTTTCATGTAAATAAGTCATGAATGATTATTCATATTTTTGTAATTTTATGAGATATTTCATGCTAGTTGCCAAATGATGGTTCCCACATGTGTTAGGTGACTCACTTGAAGATAGAGCTGATCATTGGAGTGTATATACCAATAGTACATACATCTAAAATGTAGTGACCCGAATTTTTCCATGTTTATATATATTAATTGAGATTGATATTTACATGATTAAATGTTTCCAACATGTTAAGCAATCAAACTTGTTAAGACTTGATTAATTGAAATATGTTTCATATAGACAATTGACCACCCAAGTTGACCGGCGATTCACGAACGTTAAAACTTGTAAAAACGACATGACGATATATATATGGATATACATATGGTTAACATGAGATTATGATAAGTAAGTATCTCCATAAGTATATTAACAATGAGTTATATACATATAAACAAGACTACTAACTTAAGGATTTCGAAACGAGACATATATGTAACGATTATCGTTGTAACGACATTTAAATGTATATATATCATATTAAGATATATTAATATATCATAATATCATGATAATATAATAATTTAACATCTCATTAGATATAATAAACAATGGGTTAACAACATTAATTGAGATCGTTAACTTAAAGGTTTCAAAACAACACTTACATGTAACGACTAACGATGACTTAACGACTCAGTTAAAATGTATATACATGTAGTGTATTTAGATGTATTAAAATACTTTTGGAAGACTTCAAGACATATATCAAAACACTCATACTTAACGAAAATGGTTACAGTTACTTTCCCATTCTTATCTTTCATCAAGAATTCTAGTCGTATTCTTACCCGTATTATACACAGCTTCAAAACGTACTTACTATGGGTATATACCAATAGGAACTAGCATGGGATTCCACTCTTGATTATGTCATGTATGACTAATCAATTTTAACTTCTACCATGAGCTAGTCAACTAACTAGAACTCCTTTTAACCCCACTCACCACTCACCAATTACCACTCATCATTCACTCCATTTCACTTCCAATTCTCTTTCTAATTCTCTCTCAACACACACACACTATTATGAACGTATTTTTCTAGTAGTTAATCATCATCTTCATCAAAAATCACTTCAAGAATCAAGCTATAATTATCATAGGAAGAACACTTCAAGAACACTTCAAAAATCCCTTCAAGTTTACTAATTTACTTCCAAGCTTTCTAATCCATTCCAAGTAATCATCTAAGATCAAGAAACCTTTGTTATATACAGTAGGTTATCTTTCTTATTCAAGGTAATATTCATATTCAAACTTTGATTCAATTTCTATAACTATAAACTATCTTAATTCGAGTAAAAATCTTACTTGAACTTGTTTTTGTGTCATGATCCTACTTCAAGAACTTTCAAGCCATCCAAGATCCTTTGAAGCTAGATCATTTCTTGTCACTTCCAGTAGGTTTACCTACTAAACTTGAGGTAGTAATGATGTTCATAACATCATTCGATTCATATATATAAAACTATCTTATTCGAAGATTTAAACTCGTAATCACTAGAACATAGTTTAGTTAATTCTAAACTTGTTCGCAAACAAAAGTTAATCCTTCTAACTTGACTTTTAAAATTAACTAAACACATGTTCTATATCTATATGATATTCTAACTTAATGATTTAAAACCTGGAAACACGAAAAACACCGTAAAACCGGATTCCCGCCGTCGTAGTAACACCGCGGGCTGTTTTGGGTTAGTTAATTAAAAACTATGATAAACTTTGATTTAAAAGTTGTTATTCTGAGGAAATGATTTTTATTATGAATATGAAACTATATCCAAAAATTATGGTTAAACTCAAAGTGGAAGTATATTTTCTAAAATGGTCATCTAGACGTCGTTCTTTCGACTGAAATGACTACCTTTACAAAAACGACTTGTAACTTATTTTTTTGACAATAAACCTATACTTTTTCTGTTTAGATTCATAAAATAGAGTTCAATATGAAACCATAGCAATTTGATTCACTCAAAACGGATTTAAAATGAAGAAGTTATGGGTAAAACAAGATTGGATAATTTTTCTCATTTTAGCTACGTGAAAATTGGTAACAAATCTATTCCAACCATAACTTAATCAACTTGTATTGTATATTATGTAATCTTGAGATACCATAGACACGTATACAATGTTTCGACCTATCATATCGACACATCTATATATATTTCGGAACAACCATAGACACTCTATATGTGAATGTTGGAGTTAGCTATACAGGGTTGAGGTTGATTCCAAAATATATATAGTTTGAGTTGTGATCAATACTAAGATACGTATACACTGGGTCGTGGATTGATTCAAGATAATATTTATCGATTTATTTCTGTACATCTAACTGTGGACAACTAGTTATAGGTTACTAACGAGGACAGCTGACTTAATAAACTTAAAACATTAAAATATATTAAAAGTGTTGTAAATATATTTTGAACATACTTTAATATATATGTATATATTGTTATAGGTTCGTGAATCAACAGTGGCCAAGTCTTACTTCTCGACAAAGTAAAAATCTGTGAAAGTGAGTTATAGTCCCACTTTTAAAATCTAATATTTTTGGGATGAGAATACATGCAGGTTTTATAAATGATTTACAAAATAGACACAAGTACGTGAAACTACATTCTATGGTTGAATTATCGAAATCGAATATGCCCCTTTTTATTAAGTCTGGTAATCTAAGAATTAGGGAACAGACACCCTAATTGACGTGAATCCTAAAGATAGATCTATTGGGCCTAACAAACTCCATCCAAAGTACCGGATGCTTTAGTACTTCGAAATTTATATCATATCCGAAGGGTGTCCCGGAATGATGGGGATATTCTTATATATGCATCTTGTTAATGTCGGTTACCAGGTGTTCATCATATGAATGATTTTTATCTCTATGTATGGGATGTGTATTGAAATATGAAATCTTGTGGTCTATTGTTACGATTTGATATATATAGGTTAAACCTATAACTCACCAACATTTTTGTTGACGTTTAAAGCATGTTTATTCTCAGGTGAATATTAAGAGCTTCCGCTGTTGCTTACTAAAATAAGGACAAGATTTGGAGTCCATGTTTGTATGATATTGTGTAAAAACTGCATTCAAGAAACTGATTTCGATGTAACATATTTGTATTGTAAACCATTATGTAATGGTCGTGTGTAAACAGGATATTTTAGATTATTATTATTTGATAATCTACGTAAAGCTTTTTAAACCATCATTTATAAAATAAAGGTTATGGTTTGTTTTAAAAATGAATGCAGTCTTTGAAAAACGTCTCATATAGAGGTCAAAACCTCGCAACGAAATCAATTAATATGGAACGTTTTTAATCAATAAGAACGGGACATTTCAGTTGGTATCCGAGCGTTGGTCTTAGAGAACCAGAATTTTGCATTAGTGTGTTTTATCTAGTTTGTTAGGATGCATTAGTGAGTCTGGACTTCGACCGTGTTTACTTGAAAAATGATTGCTTAACAAATTTTGTTGGAAACTATATATTTTTAACATGTGAATATTATGTGATATATTAATCTCTTAACGCGTTTGATATTATGTGATAGATGTCTACCTCTAGAATAAGTCCCATTGACTCACCTAATAATAATGAAGAGTCAAATGTAAATTGGAATGATTCGTGGACTGATTCACAAGTTCCCGAAGAGGAACCGGAAGAAGAGTCGGAACCGGAAGAAGAATCGGAACCGGAAGAAGAATCGGAATCGGATGAAGAAATAGAACCGGTGGGGGAAATAATAAAATGGTTAAGTAAAAGAAAATCCTCAACCAACCGACCAAGGTTAATTATGGTCAATGGTGTTTCCGCTAAGGAAGCAAAATATTGGGAGGATTACCAATTCTCCGATGAATCGGATTCCGACGAGAATTCCGATGATGTTATAGAAATTACGCCAACTAAATTTAAAAAGGTAAAAGAAAATAATAAGGGAAAGGGCATAAAAATAGAGAAATCTAATTCCAACCCCGATGAACTTTATATGTATCGTCAACCCCCGAAGTCCTTAAGTTGTAACAATGACCCGAGAACCTCTAAACCACCTGGTTTTTCTAAACCAATGTGGATAACGACGGCTCTTATTAGGGGAACATCATATATCCCTAGAAACTTGGAAAAACGAACCAAAACCGAAGAAGAAGAAACAAGCGAGTCGGAATAAGATAGTTGTATTCGTGTGGTGTAATATATGTAATATAGTGTGCTTATGCTTTATGATATATGTAAAAATTGCTTGTATTAATAAGTATTTTTTTTTATGAATCTAACTCTTGTCTATTTTACAGTATAAAAACACAAAATGGATAGACAACCCAATATTTTAAGAGACGTACCCGGAGACATGATTGATGAAATCTTGTCTAGAGTCGGTCAGAATTCTTCGGCACAACTATTTAAGGCGAGATCAGTTTGTAAGACATTCGAAGAACGTTCCAAGAATGCCTTGGTTTATAAAAGGCTTTCGTTCGAAAGATGGGGGATATCACATTGGGAAATCCATAAGTTACGATGTGTTTACTTTGACGCATATATTGCGGGGAACCCAAATGCTATTTTACGCAATGGGTTAAGAAATTATTTTGACTCAATATATCCGAATATTGGACTTCGTGATTTAGAAAAAGCGGCTAACATGCAACATAAAGAAGCATGTTATGCTTACGGATTAGTAATGTTCGCTTCTCACCAAAGTGAGAACAAGAACATCAGGCTACAACTATTAAACAAAACGTTCCCACAAGTGACGGAGTCGGTAATTGGGGTAAGAAATGAGGTTTTTAGATTGTTACGGGACTGTTGGACATTACGTAACCCTCGTCCCTTTGACGACGTTACAACACGCTGTCTTATCAACGGCCATAACGGTTATGTTCCACAAGACCAAGGATGGGAAGTAATCCTAGTAAAACCAGAATGCATGACTTGTTTCTGGACGTATGAATTACGTGTCTTTATTGCCTTTGCTGAACGACTTGTGTACTAGCTAGAATTATCTTCACAACCATCTTGTATCAAATTTATTGTGTGCTATATTTCATGCTATATGTAAAATAAGCGGTATTGTAAGTTTGTAAAATATTGTGTAAAAGTTTGAACGCGAAATATTATTATAATCAGTTTTTCATATAGAATTGTAGTAGTTGAATTGTATATTAGCTACTAAGTATGAACTTAACGGGTAGGTACTACCCGAATTTAAAATTATAAAACGCTAATATGAAGAAAAAGCTTTTATAAATGAGTTCATATTATGCTACGAAATACTATTAACTACTCTTAATATTCTGTATGATTAACTTGTTCCATTTGACTATTTTGAAGGAAATGGCACTGACTACTCGACACACCGTGAATATGAATGAAGAGGAATTTCGTACTTTTCTAGCTTCAAACATAGCCGCAGTACAGGCTGCGCTACATACCAACAATAACCTTGGATCTAGCAGTACAGGAAATCATGTAGGATGCACCTACAAAGAATTCACTGCCTGCAAACCTTTGGAATTTGATGGAACCGAAGGACCGATCGGATTGAAACGGTGGATCGAGAAGGTCGAATCGGTGTTTGCCATAAGTAAGTGTACTGAAGAGGACAAAGTAAAGTACGCTACGCATACCTTCACAGGTTCTGCGTTAACATGGTGGAATACCTATCTAGAGCAAGTGGGACAAGATGATGCGTACGCACTACCGTGGTCAGTATTCAAGCACTTGATGAACGAGAAGTACCATCCCAGAACCGAGGTCAATAAGCTCAAGACAGAACTTAGAGGGTTACGAACCCAAGGATTTGATATTACCACGTACGAAAGACGATTCACAGAATTGTGCCTATTGTGTCCGGGAGCATTCGAAGATGAGGAAGAGAAGATCGACGCGTTTGTGAAAGGATTACTGGAAAGAATCCAAGAAGATATAAGTTCACACGAGCCCGCCTCCATACAACAGGCATGTAGAATGGCTCACAAACTAGTGAACCGGATTGAAGAAAGAATTAAAGAACAGACTGCTGAAGAGGCCAATGTGAAGCAAGTCAAAAGAAAGTGGGAGGAAAACGGTGATAAGAATCACCAATACAACAACAACAGCAATTACAACAATAATCGCAACAATTATCCCAACAATCGCAACATCAATCGCAACTACAACAAACGGCCCAACAACAACAACAACAACAACAGCAACTACAACAATCATCCCAACAACAATAATAACTGCAACAACAACAACAATCAGAAGCAGCTATGCCAAAGGTGTGAAAAGTATCACTCGGTGTTCTGCACCAAATTTTGCAACAAGTGTAAAAGAAATGGTCATAGCGCGGCGAAGTGTGAGGTCTACGGACCAGGGGTTAATAGAACGAAAGGAACAAATGGTGTCGGAACGAGTAATGGCGGAGGAAGTAGGGTCGGAGCAAGTTATGCCAATGTAGTTTGTTATAAATGTGGAAAACCGAGCCACATTATTAGAAATTGCCCGAACCAGGAGAACACGAATGGACAAGGCCGCGGAAGAGTTTTTAATATTAATGCAGCAGAGGTACAGGAAGACCCGGAGCTTGTTACGGGTACGTTTCTTTTTGACAATAAATCTGCTTACGTTTTATTTGATTCGGGTGCGAATAGAAGCTATATGAGTAGAGATTTTTGTGCTAAATTAAGTTGTCCATTGACGCCTTTGGATAGTAAATTTTTCTCGAATTAGCAAATGGTAAATTAATTTCAGCAGATAATATATATCGGAATCGAGAAATTAAACTGGTTAGCGAAACATTTAAGATTGACTTGATACCGGTAGAGTTAGGGAGTTTTGATGTGATAATCGGTATGGACTGGTTGAAAGAAGTGAAAGCAGAGATCATTTGTTACAAAAATGCAATTTGCATTATACGAGAAAAAGGAAAACCCTTAATGGTGTACGGAGAAAAGAGCAACACGAAGCTACATCTTATTAGTAATTTGAAGGCACAAAAACTAATAAGAAAAGGTTGCTATGCTGTTCTAGCACACGTCGAAAAAGTACAAACTGAAGAAAAGAGTATCAATGATGTTCCCATTGCAAAAGAATTTCCCGATGTATTTCCGAAAGAATTACCGGGATTACCCCCACATCGATCCGTTGAATTTCAAATAGATCTTGTACCAGGAGCTGCACCAATAGCTCGTGCTCCTTACAGACTCGCACCCAGCGAGATGAAAGAACTGCAAAGCCAATTACAAGAACTTTTAGAGCGTGGTTTCATTCGACTAAGCACATCACCGTGGGGAGCTCCTGTTTTGTTTGTCAAGAAGAAAGATGGTACATTCAGGTTGTGTATCGACTACCGAGAGTTGAACAAACTTACCATCAAGAACCGCTACCCACTACCGAGAATCGATGACTTATTTGATCAACTACAAGGCTCGTCTGTTTATTCAAAGATTGACTTACGTGCCGAGTATCATCAAATGTGGGTGAAAGAAGATGATATTCCAAAGACTTCTTTCAGAACACGTTACGGTCATTACGAGTTTATGGTCATGCCGTTTGGTTTAACTAATGCACCAGCTGTGTTCATGGACCTTATGAACCGAGTGTGCGGACCATACCTTGACAAGTTTGTCATTGTTTTCATTGATGACATACTTATTTACTCAAAGAATGACCAAGAACACGGTGAACATTTGAGAAAGGTGTTAGAAGTATTGAAGAAGGAAGAATTGTATGCTAAGTTTTCAAAGTGTGCATTTTGGTTGGAAGAAGTTCAATTCCTCGGTCACATAGTGAACAAA
Organism: Rutidosis leptorrhynchoides; assembly: GCF_046630445.1. NCBI lineage: Eukaryota > Viridiplantae > Streptophyta > Magnoliopsida > Asterales > Asteraceae > Rutidosis > Rutidosis leptorrhynchoides. Next base: position 2,933,351 of record NC_092337.1, read on the forward strand.
GAAGGTATTAAGGTGGATCCGGCAAAGATAGAAACTGTTGAAAAGTGGGAAACCCCGAAAACTCCGAAACACATACGCCAGTTTTTAGGACTAGCTGGTTACTACAGAAGGTTCATCCAAGACTTTTCCAGAATAGCAAAACCCTTGACTGCATTAACGCATAAAGGGAAGAAATTTGAATGGAAGGATGAACAAGAGAAAGCGTTTCAGTTATTGAAGAAAAAGCTAACTACGGCACCTATATTGTCATTGCCTGAAGGGAATGATGATTTTGTGATTTATTGTGACGCATCAAAGCAAGGTCTCGGTTGTGTATTAATGCAACGAACAAAGGTGATTGCTTATGTGTCTAGACAATTGAAGATTCACGAGCAAAATTATACGACGCATGATTTGGAATTAGGCGCGGTTGTTTTTGCATTAAAGACTTGGAGGCACTGCTTATATGGGGTCAAAAGTATTATATATACCGACCACAAAAGTCTTCAACACATATTTAATCAGAAACAACTGAATATGAGGCAGCGTAGGTGGATTGAATTATTGAATGATTACGACTTTGAGATTCGTTACCACCCGGGGAAGGCAAATGTGGTAGCCGATGCCTTGAGCAGGAAGGACAGAGAACCCATTCGAGTAAAATCTATGAATATAATGATTCATAATAACCTTACTACTCAAATAAAGGAGGCGCAACAAGGAGTTTTAAAAGAAGGAAATTTAAAGGATGAAATACCCAAAGGATCGGAGCAGCATCTTAATATTCGGGAAGACGGAATCCAGTATAGGGCTGAAAGGATTTGGGTACCAAAATTTGGAGATATGAGAGAAATGGTACTTAGAGAAGCTCATAAAACCAGATACTCAATACATCCTGGAACGGGGAAGATGTACAAGGATCTCAAGAAACATTTTTGGTGGCCAGGTATGAAAGCCGATGTTGCTAAATACGTAGGAGAATGTTTGACGTGTTCTAAGGTCAAAGCTGAGCATCAGAAACCATCAGGTCTACTTCAACAACCTGAAATCCCGGAATGGAAATGGGAAAACATTACCATGGATTTCATCACTAAATTGCCAAGGACTGCAAGTGGTTTTGATACTATTTGGGTAATAGTTGATCGTCTCACCAAATCAGCACACTTCCTACCAAAAAGAGAAGATGACAAGATGGAGAAGTTAGCACGACTGTATTTGAAGGAAGTCATCTCCAGACATGGAATACCAATCTCTATTATCTCTGATAGGGATGGCAGATTTATTTCAAGATTCTGGCAGACATTACAGCAAGCATTAGGAACTCGTCTAGATATGAGTACTGCCTATCATCCACAAACTGATGGGCAGCGCGAAAGGACGATACAAACGCTTGAAGACATGCTACAAGCATGTGTTATTGATTTCGGAAACAGTTGGGATCGACATCTACCGTTAGCAGAATTTTCCTACAACAACAGCTACCACTCAAGCATTGAGATGTCGCCGTTTGAAGCACTTTATGGTAGAAAGTGAAGGTCTACGATTTGTTAGAGTGAAGTGGGGGATAGACAGATTACGGGTCCAGAGATTATACAAGAAACTACCGAGAAGATCATCCAAATTCAACAACGGTTGAAAACCGCCCAAAGTCGACAAAAGAGCTACGCTGACATTAAAAGAAAAGATATAGAATTTGAAATTGGAGAGGTGGTCATGCTTAAAGTTGCACCTTGGAAAGGCGTTGTTCGATTTGGTAAACGAGGGAAATTAAATCCAAGGTATATTGGACCATTCAAGATTATTGATCGTGTCGGACCAGTAGCTTACCGACTTGAGTTACCTCAACAACTCGCGGCTGTACATAACACTTTCCACGTCTCGAATTTGAAGAAATGTTTTGCTAAAGAAGATCTCACTATTCCGTTAGATGAAATCCAAATCAACGAAAAACTTCAATTCATCGAAGAACCCGTCGAAATAATGGATCGTGAGGTTAAAAGACTTAAGCAAAACAAGATACCAATTGTTAAGGTTCGATGGAATGCTCGTAGAGGACCCGAGTTCACCTGGGAGCGTGAAGATCAGATGAAGAAGAAATACCCACATCTATTTCCAGAAGATTCGTCAACACCTTCAACAGCTTAAAATTTCGGGACGAAATTTATTTAACGGGTAGGTACTGTAGTGACCCGAACTTTTCCATGTTTATATATATTAATTGAGATTGATATTTACATGATTAAATGTTTCCAACATGTTAAGCAATCAAACTTGTTAAGACTTGATTAATTGAAATATGTTTCATATAGACAATTGACCACCCAAGTTGACCGGCGATTCACGAACGTTATGTGACGACCCGGAAATTTCCGACCAAATTTAAACTTTGATCTTTATATATTTTGACACGATAAGAACAGTCCGTTAAATAGAGTCTCAAAAATTTTGAACTATTCGATTGACCTTCGACCATTTCTTACGATTCATGAACAATTAATTGTAAATAGAAATGTGTGTATATATATGTATATAAATAATAATTAGAAATTTAAAATATTATATGTTGTTGTTATTAAAATTAATTATGTAAAATATGATATTATGATAATTATTATTTAAAACATATCTATATAAATCAAGTATATTAATTATATATTTTGTGAATTCGAATCTATTTAGTAAACGACAGTAACAATCAATTGTCATTCGTTGTATATTAAACAAATTAAAAATATGGATTTTTCAGAGGACTATTATTTGCCACTGATTAACAACGATAGAGCACAAATTCAGTCCGCAAAAGACAACGGCTAATATTATCACACGTGTTAAATTTTAGATTATATTATAATTATATTACATATATTTCTATATCTATGTATGTATAGACATATGATATTGGGTATCACCATCTTAGATCTCTTTCTACATCAATACCCTTCACATTGATATTATTGCTATGTGTTCTCTATTTCCTGGTTACTGTTTTAAAATTTTGGATTTGCTCATTAGTTAATTAATGTAAGTTGTTGATCACAAGATAGTGACTGTCATTCTTTTGTTTTAAAACATGGAGAATTATTAATTGATACAGTTTTTTTTTATTTTTTTTATTTTTAACATTACATGTTACATACATGCATTTATATTAACCCACTCACAAACCTTCCTATTGTTTTCCCTACTTCACACGTTCATTTCAGTTAGTCATACCCCACCCCAATTCAATTTGTTCACGGATTGTTGTTTTATTTTGAGAGGATACACATCATATTTACTGTTTTTGTCTATCAACCACCCATCATCCTTTTTATATATATAACATACACACATATATATAGAGATATCACAAGCATACACACACACACACACACAAACCTCTTCTCCTTTCACCCTACACCACCGTGAACCACCTTGACCTCCCTACAAGCAACCATCGTTGCCTACATCATCACAATAAACCTACAGCCACCTTTAATGAATACCCTTGCTGTTGTTGTAGTGTTTTCGGTTTCAGTCCAAGAATGACCCAAACAAACTGCAACGTCCGCCACCTACAACTATTATTGAAAATTGGAAACACCACTAAACCACTTGATTCGATCCCTTTTTTAGCTGTAAACTCTCGACAACCATCACTACCTATGACCCATGTAACCCAAACAGAAACCACAAACACCATCCTTCATATTCATGTTATTGTTCGAACCCGAAAACCACCTACAAATCATTATTATTATCTTTCTGCTTGAAATTACCCAAGAACACCCCTGTAAATTGCTACTCATTTCCTTCCTACTTCGAATGAAAATCACCACCACAACCGAGACCATCTTTACCAATATAAACCTCCATCTTTCTTTCTTCTCTCTCTCTTCCTCTTCTCCTTGAACGTGAATCTAAACCCACCACCATCATAAACATGTTACTGCTGCAGTTCTTCTGTTACAGTCAACCACGAGCCACCATCTCTCTTTTTTTTCTCAATCGACCACCACCACATCTCAATCATCATCACCAACACCGGTTGTTTCTTTCTTCCCACCATCAAAACAGCTACCTTAACACCTTCTAACACCACCCTAAAATCACCGAGACCATTGCATCATCATCTTCATTGAAACATAAAATTATAGTGGCTGGTTCCACGTTCTCTCTTCTATTTTCATTAGTTAATTCCGAAAAATAACACCACTTCAATCGTTGTAACTTGTGCAACTTGTTTTTCTATTTATAATTATTTTGCTTTAAGGATACTAAACGTTTTCTTTTGATTTCCTTTGGCCGACAATTTTTTTTTAAAACACTAGCCACTTGCACGTGGACCCTTCTCTAATTGTAACCATGAATTTTTTTAAAACATGACATTATTTGAATTGGTGATAAGTTGGGTTTAGAAATGGCTGTTGGGCCAAATTTTGTCTTGGTGTCGAGCAAGAGGGAGATCGAAAACTTTTATTACTAAAGCTGCAAGTCATCTGTTTCTGGTCCCGGTTTAATCAAAGGCGAACACCACAATTGGGCTTTGTGAATCCAGTAACAACACAAATGGACTAGGCTTTAATAGGTTTAACTAGTTGGGCTTATTATAGAAGCAAACTAGGCCATTAACATAGAATGGGCTTCATGATTATTCGGGATTTTAATGGACCGAATTCTGGCCCAAACATATTTAAGGAAGAAGAAGAAGAACTGACGGTTAAATAGATTATATAATTTTAATTTGGGGTTAATTCGGAAAAACGAACTAGCTCAGGTGATCTGGGAGTGTTTGTGTGTTTAACCGAGAGGTCGCGGGTTCGAGTTTGGGCACTGGCGATTCTTTTTAAATGCTTAGTTTTTCAAAGGTTGTATTCCATAATTATTTTTATTGTTATTATTATTATTATTAAAATTATTATTTTTATTATTATTATTATTATCATAAGTATTAGTATTAGTATTAGTATTAGTATTAGTATTAGTATTAGTAGTATTATTATTACAGTTATTAATATAAATATTAGTTTCATTATTACTATTAGTAAAATCATTATTTTTATAGTTATTATTAATAGTATTCATTATTATTAAAATTAACATTTTTTTTAAAAAGTATTATTTTTATTAAAGTTATCATTTTATCATTTATATTAAAAGTATTATTTTTAACCATATTATCATTATTATTATTTTTATCATTACTAATATTATTTTTGTATTATTATAAATTTTAACAAACAAACGATATATATATATATATATATATATATATATATATACATATATATATATATACACACATATATATATATACATATATATATATATACATATATATATACATATATATATATATACATATATATATATATATATATATAACAATATATTTAATACATATAACATAACAAAATTTATATTTTTATCTATTTTAAATATATAAAATGAATATATGAAACATATAGGTTATTAATATAAAAATAATATAAATTTGTTCGATTACAATTATGTGTGTTAATATATAAGTAAATGATATAGGTTCGTGAATCCGAGGTCAACCCTACACTTGTTAAATGACGTCATATGTATTTTTACTACAAAATACATTAGGTGAGTTTCATTTGCCCCCTTTTTTAATTGCTTTTGCAATATATATTTTTGGGCTGAGAATACATCTGCTTTTATAAATGTTTACGAGATAGACACAAGTACTTAAAATATATTCTACGTTGAGTTGTACCACTCTGCATATCTTCCCTAATAGCTTGGTAACTACTATTTACATGTGGTATTGTAAACGCAAATCCTGTTGATAGATCTATCGGGTCTGACAACCCCAACCGGACTGGACGACCAGTATTCAACGGTTGCACAGTACTTCGTTTCAGTGACTACACTTGGTACGGTGTAGTGAGATTTCATAATAAAGGGAATATGCGACGTGATTAAATGTTAAGTATGGTTACCAAGTGCTCAACCACTTAGAATGCTTTACATACACTTGCGAGTGTATTATGTTTATGATTATGAAATCTTGTGGTCTATTAAAATATTGAAATGTTTGTTATGATAAACTTATGAACTCACCAACCTTTTGGTTGACACTTTAAAGCATGTTATTCTCAAGTACGAATTAAGTCTTCCGCTGTGCATCTACTCAATTTAAGGACATTACTTGGAGTCGATCATCGCAATGGGACCAAATGTTGATGACTTCGTCCAGGTGGATAAGGACGGGTTATGACATGTGGTATCAGAGCGTTGGTCTTAGCGAACCGGGTCTTGCATTAGTGTGTCTAACTGATAGATGATAGGATGCATTAGCAAGTCTGGACTTTGACCTTAGCTGCATATTATAAGTATTGTTTGTCATTCCTAGTGGAAAATTACCTGCTTATCATTCCTAAGTCTAGATACGACTTCCTGCACTTATTTGATAGATAGTGTACAGAAAATTTTATATCTTAGCGTATCTGTTACTGTAGACTTTATCTGACACGTTTCCTTAATTCTCTCCGTAATCTACGAGATATTCTGTACTATACGAGATATTCTATGTAATTAGAATATCATCCGATATCCGAAAATCATTTCATACAAAAAACTCTTTATCTAACTGAGCAAAATGGAACTCACCAATAGTTTAAGACCCTCGGATTCCGACAGCTATTCCGATATGGAGTCCCACTCCAGCTCTGAAAGCAGCGTCACCAGAATGAATCAATCAATTAGCTATCCCCAATTTATCTGATGGGTTCGTAGTCGACTTAACCAATGGAGACGAGAAGAAGGCGATCCCTTCCACCAACCGAATACACCTTTTGGCAAAGAACCTGAATCACTTACCGGTGAACCTGTCCGAAACACCATTTTCTCTCTCATTTCTAGAGTATCTCGCCACGATTATATACTACATCAAATTCTAGATTTTATTTATCCACTCGTTCCGACCGACAATCATCCCAGAATAATAGAAGAAGTCAACGAGCTTCGCGCTCGAGTAGTGTCTTTGGAGAATATGGTGCAAAACTTAACAGCTCCAGCAACATCACCGGCACCAACAGTACCACCAACATCAACACCAGTACCACCGACAACCTAAGTTTTAACATCACACGCCTCAACATCTCATTCTGTGCCTCGAGCCTAATCATCGTCCTACGTATCGTTCTATCTACTTTATCTTCGTTCTACATATCGTTCTACATCGATCATCTTCGCTCGACGCGGCGATTATGTAATTTCTAAAGTTTTAGAGATTATGTAATCTAGTATTAACGATAAATCAAATGAGTTTAATATCTTATTGACTCATTAAATCCATGATTACATCTGAAGAAAATATATATGTATATATATTTTCATAAAGATTGTAATTAAAATTCTTTTGTACAAACTGTTAATGGTGAAAATATTTTAAAGGGTAGGTAATACCCGAGGAATATTTAGATTTCACATTAATAAGTTACACTGTACATTCTTTGAATCTGATCCAGCAGTCATTTACTATCCTACTTACATTCATCGATATACAGATCCGTTCACCGCAAAATAACCATTTCCATTCAAATTTCATATTTGGATTTTGACCTATCAGAATCCAACAAGTGGCATAATGAAGAAAACATCGGACAAAATAAAATTTGTTAGAAACAAACGAATTAACTAATTGAAATTTTGTTAAGAATCCACGCTAACTGTTCCTAGCTAAGTGTTCCTAGCTAACTGGTTACATTTTATTTATCGCAATTTAATTATCGCAATTTTATTTATCGTCATTTAATTTCTGTCATTTATTTTACGCACTTTAAATAACGGGACACGTATACAAGGTTTCGACCTATCATATCGACCCATCTATGTATATATTTCGGAACAACCATAGACACTCTATATGTGAATGTTGGAGTTGGCTATACAGGGTTGAGGTTGATTCCAAAATATATATATAGTTTGAGTTGTGATCAATACTGAGACCGGTACACGGGTCACGATACGTTTTAATTAATTTGAATATTATATATTAAATCATATATGAATATATTGGACTATTGGACAATTGGACTGCTAACTTTGGACAATTAAAATGAATTAAAATATTGATTATAACATATGAAACTAAACAATTCTTCAAGTCTGCCACTTGATTTCATCTTAAACCTCATTTGTACCTCGACAATTACAATTCGCATTCAAATCTTTCATGATTTTTGAAAATAAGTCAATCGAGAGGATGAACCAACCGCACTTCATCTACGGAAGGAAAGATTATGCATGTAGTTATGCACCGGAAAACACTCGGAACCTGAGTAAACAATTAACACGTATGTGTGCTAGCTTCTTTAGCGTTGTTATTACCGAAAATAACTTTGCAATCCCTTTCCAAAATAGCCAATTTTGTCACAGCTCCAACAAATCAACTTCGACTTTTCATTCGAACAAACCATATTATAACTTTGATATATAAGTTGCCCTTCATCATCATTACCGGAGAACCTTTTACATTCCATCATATTACTAGCAGACGTAGCAGCAACCTCGTTGCTCCTTGACTTAAATCTCCCCGACAAATCACTATATTTATCTATTGAAGTTTTATTAGCATTCCTACGTCAACAGTTATATATCTATATATAACGTATATCTTCTGGACCGATGAATTTCAACTCGGAATATCTGATTTCCTGAAAAGCACTCTAGCTTACGAATCATATCCTTGAGTTCTGAAAATGCTGATGAAAAAGCAAAAGTTGTAGATGGTTTTAATGGCCAAGAGTTTGATGATAAAGAATGGAGTGTTGGGAACGCTCGATAGAAAATTTGATATTGAAAAACGGATTGAGCTAACCATGAAGGAGACTGTGGAAAAATCACAAGGAGTAAACATGTATTTAATGAATCCAGATGATTCAGTACCTGACGAAATCTCTAGCGAATAATTTGCTTCTACTTATTCTAAATCCTTGCGGAAAAATTTCTTCATCATCTTCTGATTCTAAATATTCTAAATTCTAAGATATCATCGTATCTTTCATTATAAATATCCTCAATACTTCTTAAGATATCTTCAAGAACATTCTTGTCCGATATTATTTATCTCTCCGAGCTATCTATGTTACATCATAAAAGAAACTGTTTTAGTTTCTATCCTTCTATAAAATTTGAATTTAAAATTATGGATGATTTTTGGAGAAGTGTAGGGAATTGAAGCATGAATTAGTATAATATAATGACACTTGACCAACGTGATTATATTACAGTAATTCATGCGGAGTTTCTAATGGAACGTGAAGATTCACAGTACCGTCATCATGTGCCATGTCACATGACTCTTTCATTCTACTTAATCTCTAAGCATATCACGGGAATATTTCCTTGATATTTATGTTCTTCCATAATTCCAACAGTTTGCTAATAAATCGTATTATTTCATTTTCTTCCTGAATAGAAGATTTCCTTAAATTTCTTGAATTCCGAAAATCCACCATGACTACGTCAAAAGTTAAAACGAATCTACCTTTACTCATTTCAATCTTTTGTGATAGCTTCATTCGTACTCTTCGAATAATCGAATTGTTTTATCTATATTACTCAATGATGATAAAACTCTATTTATCAGCTCATATTCGTCATGAAAACATTTTTATTGTTAACCATGACCACCTCACTCAAATTTCGGGACGAAATTTCTTTAACGGGTAGGTACTGTGACGACCCGGAAATTTCCGACCAAATTTAAACTTTGATCTTTATATATTTTGACACGACAAGAACAGTCCGTTAAATAGAGTCTCAAAAATTTTGAACTATTCGATTGACCTTCGACCATTTCTTACGATTCATGAACAATTAATTGTAAATAGAAATGTGTGTATATATATGTATATAAATAATAATTAGAAATTTAAAATATTATATGTTGTTGTTATTAAAATTAATTATGTAAAATATGATATTATGATAATTATTATTTAAAACATATCTATGTAAATCAAGTATATTAATTATATATTTTGTGAATTCGAATCTATTTAGTAAACGACAGTAACACTCAATTGTCATTCGTTGGATATTAAACAAATTAAAAATATGGATTTTTCAGAGGACTATTATTTGCCACTGATTAACAACGATAGAGCACAAATTCAGTCCGCAAAAGACAACGGCTAATATTATCACACGTGTTAAATTTTAGATTATATTATAATTATATTACATATATTTCTATATCTATGTATGTATAGACATATGATATTGGGTATCACCATCTTAGATCTCTTTCTACATCAATACCCTTCACATTGATATTATTGCTATGTGTTCTCTATTTCCTGGTTACTGTTTTAAAATTTTGGATTTGCTCATTAGTTAATTAATGTAAGTTGTTGATCACAAGATAGTGACTGTCATTCTTTTGTTTTAAAACATGGAGAATTATTAATTGATACACATTTTTTTTTTTTTTTAACATTACATGTTACATACATGCATTTATATTAACCCACTCACAAACCTTCCTATTGTTTTCCCTACTTCACACGTTCATTTCAGTTAGTCATACCCCACCCCAATTCAATTTGTTCACGGATTGTTGTTTTATTTTGAGAGGATACACATCATATTTACTGTTTTTGTCTATCAACCACCCATCATCCTTTTTATATATATAACATACACACATATAGATAGAGATATCACAAGCATACACACACACACACACAAACCTCTTCTCCTTTCACCCTACACCACCGTGAACCACCTTGACCTCCCTACAAGCAACCATCGTCGCCTACATCATCACAATAAACCCACAGCCACCTTTAATGAATACCCTTGCTGTTGTTGTAGTGTTTTCGGTTTCAGTCCAAGAATGACCCAAACAAACTGCAACGTCCGCCACCTACAACTATTATTGAAAATTGGAAACACCACTAAACCACTTGATTCGATCCCTTTTTCAGCTATAAACTCTCGACAACCATCACTACCTATGACCCATGTAACCCAAACAGAAAACGCAAACACCATCCTTCATATTCATGTTATTGTTCGAACCCGAAAACCACCTACAAATCATTATTATTATCTTTCTGCTTGAAATTACCCAAGAACACCCCTGTAAATTGCTACTCATTTCCTTCCTACTTCGAATGAAAATCACCACCACAACCGAGACCATCTTTACCAATATAAACCTCCATCTTTCTTTCTTCTCTCTCTCTTCCTCTTCTCCTTGAACGTGAATCTAAACCCACCACCATCATAAACATGTTACTGCTGCAGTTCTTCTGTTACAGTCAACCACGAGCCACCATCTTTCTTCCTTTTTTTTTCTCAATCGACCACCACCACATCTCAATCATCATCACCAACACCGGTTGTTTCTTTCTTCCCACCATCAAAACAGCCACCTTAACACCTTCTAACACCACCCTAAAATCACCGAGACCATTGCATCATCATCTTCATTGAAACATAAAATTATAGTGGCTGGTTCCACGTTCTCTCTTCTATTTTCATTAGTTAATTCCGAAAAATAACACCACTTCAATCGTTGTAACTTGTGCAACTTGTTTTTCTATTTATAATTATTTTGCTTTAAGGATACTAAACGTTTTCTTTTGATTTCCTTTGGCCGACAGTTTTTTTTTAAAACACTAGCCACTTGCACGTGGACCCTTCTCTAATTGTAACCATGAATTTTTTTAAAACATGACATTATTTGAATTGGTGATAAGTTGGGTTTAGAAACGGCTGTTGGGCCAAATTCTGTCTTGGTGTCGAGCAAGAGGGAGATCGAAAACTTTTATTACTAAAGCTGCAAGTCATCTGTTTCTGGTCCCGGTTTAATCAAAGGCGAACACCACAATTGGGCTTTGTGAATCCAGTAACAACACAAATGGACTAGGCTTTAATAGGTTTAACTAGTTGGGCTTATTATAGAAGCAAACTAGGCCATTAACATAGAATGGGCTTCATGATTATTCGGGCTTTTAATGGACCGAATTCTGGCCCAAACATATTTAAGGAAGAAGAAGAAGAACTGACGGTTAAATAGATTATATAATTTTAATTTGGGGTTAAATCGGAAAAACGAAGTAGCTCAGGTGATCTGGGAGTGTTTGTGTGTTTAACCGAGAGGTCACGGGTTCGAGTTTGGGCACTGGCGATTCTTTTTAAATGCTTAGTTTTTCAAAGGTTGTATTCCATAATTATTTTTATTGTTATTATTATTATTATAATTATTAAAATTATTATTTTTATTATTATTATTATTATCATAAGTATTAGTATTAGTATTAGTATTAGTATTAGTAGTATTATTATTACAGTTATTAATATAAATATTAGTTTCATTATTACTATTAGTAAAATCATTATTTTTATAGTTATTATTAATAGTATTCATTATTATTAAAATTAACATTTTTTTTAAAAAGTATTATTTTTATTAAAGTTATCATTTTATCATTTATATTAAAAGTATTATTTTTAACCATATTATCATTATTATTATTTTTATCATTACTAATATTATTTTTGTATTATTATAAATTTTAACAAACAAACGATATATATATATATATATATATACATATATATATATATATATACACACATATATATACATATATATATATATATACATATATATATATACATATATATATATATATACATATATATATATATACATATATATATATATATATATAACAATATATTTAATACATATAACATAACAAAATTTATATTTTTATCTATTTTAAATATATAAAATGAATATATGAAACATATAGGTTATTAATATAAAAATAATATAAATTTGTTCGATTACAATTATGTGTGTTAATATATAAGTAAATGATATAGGTTCGTGAATCCGAGGTCAACCCTACACTTGTTAAATGACGTCATATGTATTTTTACTACAAAATACATTAGGTGAGTTTCATTTGCTCCCTTTTTTAATTGCTTTTGCAATATATATTTTTGGACTGAGAATACATCTGCTTTTATAAATGTTTACGAGATAGACACAAGTACTTAAAATATATTCTACGTTGAGTTGTACCACTCTGCATATCTTCCCTAATAGCTTGGTAACTACTATTTACATGTGGTATTGTAAACGCGAATCCTGTTGATAGATCTATCGGGTCCGACAACCCCAACCGGACTGGACGACCAGTATTCAACGGTTGCACAGTACTTCGTTTCAGTGACTACACTTGGTACGGTGTAGTGAGATTTCATAATAAAGGGAATATGCGACGTGATTAAATGTTAAGTATGGTTATCAAGTGCTCAACCACTTAGAATGCTTTACATACACTTGCGAGTGTATTATGTTTATGATTATGAAATCTTGTGGTCTATTAAAATATTGAAATGTTTGTTATGATAAACCTATGAACTCACCAACCTTTTGGTTAACACTTTAAAGCATGTTATTCTCAGGTACGAATTAAGTCTTCCGCTGTGCATCTGCTCAATTTAAGGACATTACTTGGAGTCGATCATCGCAATGGGACCAAATGTTGATGACTTCGTCCAGGTGGATAAGGACGGGTTATGACACGTTAAAACTTGTAAAAACGACATGACGATATATATATGGATATACATATGGTTAACATGAGATTATGATAAGTAAGTATCTCCATAAGTATATTAACAATGAGTTATATACATATAAACAAGACTACTAACTTAAGGATTTCGAAACGAGACATATATGTAACGATTATCGTTGTAACGACATTTAAATGTATATATATCATATTAAGATATATTAATATATCATAATATCATGATAATATAATAATTTAATATCTCATTAGATATAATAAACAATGGGTTAACAACATTAATTGAGATCGTTAACTTAAAGGTTTCAAAACAACACTTACATGTAACGACTAACGATGACTTAATGACTCAGTTAAAATGTATATACGTGTAGTGTATTTAGATGTATTAAAATACTTTTGGAAGACTTCAAGACATATATCAAAACACTCATACTTAACGAAAATGGTTACAGTTACTTTCCCATTCTTTTCTTTCATCAAGAATTCTAGTCGTATTCTTACCCGTATTATACACAGCTTCAAAACGTACTTACTATGGGTGTATACCAATAGGAAATAGCATGGGATTCCACTCTTGATTATGTCATGTATGACTAATCAATTTTAACTTCTACCATGAGCTAGTCAACTAACTAGAACTCCTTTTAACCCCACTCACCACTCACCAATTACCACTCATCATTCACTCCATTTCACTTCCAATTCTCTTTCTAATTCTCTCTCAACACACACACACACTATTATGAACGTATTTTTCTAGTAGTTAATCATCATCTTCATCAAAAATCACTTCAAGAATCAAGCTATAATCATCATAGGAAGAACACTTCAAGAACACTTCAAAAATCCCTTCAAGTTTACTAATTTACTTCCAAGCTTTCTAATCCATTCCAAGTAATCATCTAAGATCAAGAAACCTTTGTTATATACAGTAGGTTATCTTTCTTATTCAAGGTAATATTCATATTCAAACTTTGATTCAATTTCTATAACTATAAACTATCTTAATTCGAGTAAAAATCTTACTTGAACTTGTTTTTGTGTCATGATCCTACTTCAAGAACTTTCAAGCCATCCAAGATCCTTTGAAGCTAGATCATTTCTTGTCACTTCCAGTAGGTTTACCTACTAAACTTGAGGTAGTAATGATGTTCATAACATCATTCGATTCATATATATAAAACTATCTTATTCGAAGGTTTAAACTCGTAATCACTAGAACATAGTTTAGTTAATTCTAAACTAGTTTGCAAACAAAAGTTAATCCTTCTAACTTAACTTTTAAAATTAACTAAACACATGTTCTACATCTATATGATATTCTAACTTAATGATTTAAAACCTGGAAACACGAAAAACACCGTAAAACCGGATTTACGCCGTCGTAGTAACACCGCGGGCTGTTTTGGGTTAGTTAATTAAAAACTATGATAAACTTTGATTTAAAAGTTGTTATTCTGAGGAAATGATTTTTATTATGAATATGAAACTATATCCAAAAATTAGAGTTAAACTCAAATTGGAAGTATGTTTTCTAAAATGGTCATCTAGACGTCGTTCTTTCGACTGAAATGACTACCTTTACAAAAACGACTTGTAACTTATTTTTCCGACTATAAACCTATACTTTTTCTGTTTAGATTCATAAAATAGAGTTCAATATGAAACCATAGCAATTTGATTCACTCAAAACGGATTTAAAATGAAGAAGTTATGGGTAAAACAAGATTGGATAATTTTTCTCATTTTAGCTACGTGAAAATTGGTAACAAATCTATTCCAACCATAACTTAATCAACTTGTATTGTATATTATTTAATCTTGAGATACCATAAACACGTATACAATGTTTCGACCTATCATGTCGACACATCTATATATATTTCGGAACAACCATAGACACTCTATATGTGAATGTTGGAGTTAGCTATACAGGGTTGAGGTTGATTCCAAAATATATATAGTTTGAGTTGTGATCAATACTGAGATACGTATACACTGGGTCGTGGATTGATTCAAGATAATATTTATCGATTTATTTCTGTACATCTAACTGTGGACAACTAGTTGTAGGTTACTAACGAGGACAGCTGACTTAATAAACTTAAAACATTAAAATATATTAAAAGTGTTGTAAATATATTTTGAACATACTTTAATATATATGTATATATTGTTATAGGTTCGTGAATCAACAGGGGCCAAGTCTTACTTCTCGACGAAGTAAAAATCTGTGAAAGTGAGTTATAGTCCCACTTTTAAAATCTAATATTTTTGGGATGAGAATACATGCAGGTTTTATAAATAATTTACAAAATAGACACAAGTACGTGAAACTACATTCTATGGTTGAATTATCGAAATCGAATATGCCCCTTTTTATTAAGTCTGGTAATCTAAGAATTAGGGAACAGACACCCTAATTGACGCGAATCCTAAAGATAGATCTATTGGGCCTAACAAACCCCATCCAGAGTACCGGATGCTTTAGTACTTCGAAATTTATATCATATCCGAAGGGTGTCCCGGAATGATGGGGATATTCTTATATATGCATCTTGTTAATGTCGGTTACCAGGTGTTCACCATATGAATGATTTTTATCTCTATGTATGGGATGTGTATTGAAATATGAAATCTTGTGGTCTATTGTTACGATTTGATATATATAGGTTAAACCTATAACTCACCAACATTTTTGTTGACGTTTAAAGCATGTTTATTCTCAGGTGAATATTAAGAGCTTCCGCAGTTGCATACTAAAATAAGGACAAGATTTGGAGTCCATGTTTGTATGATATTGTGTAAAAACTGCATTCAAGAAACTGATTTCGATGTAACATATTTGTATTGTAAACCATTATGTAATGGTCGTGTGTAAACAGGATATTTTAGATTATCATTATTTGATAATCTACGTAAAGCGTTTTAAACCTTCATTTATAAAATAAAGGTTATGGTTTGTTTTAAAAATGAATGCAGTCTTTGAAAAACGTCTCATATAGAGGTCAAAACTGAAATGTCCCGTTCTTATTGATTAAAAACGTTCCATATTAATTGATTTCGTTGCGAGGTTTTGACCTCTATATGAGACGTTTTTCAAAGACTGCATTCATTTTAAAACAAACCATAACCTTTATTTCATCAATAAAGGTTTAAAAAGCTTTACGTAGATTATCAAATAATGATAATCTAAAATATCCTGTTTACACACGACCATTACATAATGGTTTACAATACAAATATGTTACAACAAAATAAGTTTCTTGAATGCAGTTTTTACACAATATCATACAAGCATGGACTCCAAATCTCGTCCTTATTTAAGTATGTGACAGCGGAAGCTCTTAATAATCACCTGAGTATAAACATGCTTAAAACGTCAACAAAAATGTTGGTGAGTTATAGGTTTAACCTATATATATCAAATCATAATAATAGACCACAAGATTTCATATTTCAATACACATCCCATACATAGAGATAAAAATCATTCATATGGTGAACACCTGGTAACCGACATTAACAAGATGCATATATAAGAATATCCCCATCATTTCGGGACACCCTTCGGATATGATATATATTTCGAAGTACTAAAGCATCCGGTACTTTGGATGGGGTTTGTTAGGCCCAATAGATCTATCTTTAGGATTCGCGTCAATTAGGGTGTCTGTTCCCTAATTCTGAGATTACTAGACTTAATAAAAAGGGGCATATTCGATTTCGATAATTCAACCATAGAATGTAGTTTCACGTACTTGTGTCTATTTTGTAAATCATTTATAAAACCTGCATGTATTCTCATCCCAAAAATATTAGATTTTAAAAGTGGGACTATAACTCACTTTCACAGATTTTTACTTCGTCGGGAAGTAAGACTTGGCCACTGGTTGATTCACGAACCTATAACAATATATACATATATATCAAAGTATGTTCAAAATATATTTACAACACTTTTAATATAGTTTGATGTTTTAAGTTTATTAAGTCAGTTGTCCTCGTTAGTAACCTACAACTAGTTGTCCACAGTTAGATGTACAGAAATAAATCGATAAATATTATCTTGAATCAATCCACGACCCAGTGTATACGTATCTCAGTATTGATCACAACTCAAACTATATATATTTTGGAATCAACCTCAACCCTGTATAGCTAACTCCAACATTCACATATAGAGTGTCTATGGTTGTTCCGAAATATATATAGATGTGTCGACATGATAGGTCGAAACATTGTATACGTGTCTATGGTATCTCAAGATTACATAATATACAATACACATTGATTAAGTTATGGTTGGAATAGATTTGTTACCAATTTTCACGTAGCTAAAATGAGAAAAATTATTCAATCTTGTTTTACCCATAACTTCTTCATTTTAAATCCGTTTTGAGTGAATCAAATTGCTATGGTTTCATATTGAACTCTATTTTATGAATCTAAACAGAAAAAGTATAGGTTTATAGTCGGAAAAATAAGTTACAAGTCATTTTTGTAAAGGTAGTCATTTCAGTCGAAAGAACGACGTCTAGATGACCATTTTAGAAAACATACTTCCACTTTGAGTTTAACCATAATTTTTGGATATAGTTTCATGTTCATAATAAAAATCATTTTCTCAGAATAAAAACTTTTGAATCAAAGTTTATCATAGTTTTTAATTAACTAACCCAAAACAGCCCGCGGTGTTACTACGACGGCGTAAATCCGGTTTTACGGTGTTTTTTGTGTTTCCAGGTTTTAAATCATTAAGTTAGCATATCATATAGATATAGAACATGTGTTTAGTTGATTTTAAAAGTCAAGTTAGAAGGATTAACTTTTGTTTGCGAACAAGTTTAGAATTAACTAAACTATGTTCTAGTGATTACAAGTTTAAACCTTCGAATAAGATAGCTTTATATATATGAATCGAATGATGCTATGAACATCATTACTACCTTAGGTTCCTTGGATAAACCTACTGGAAAAGAGAAAAATGGATCTAGCTTCAACGGATCCTTGAATGGCTCGAAGTTCTTGAAGCAGAATCATGACACGAAAACAAGTTCAAGTAAGATCATCACTTGAAATAAGATTGTTATAGTTATAGAAATTGTACCAAAGTTTGAATATGATTATTACCTTGTATTAGAATGGTAACCTACTGTAAGAAACAAAGATTTCTTGAGGTTGGATGATCACCTTACAAGATTGGAAGTGAGCTAGCAAACTTGAAAGTATTCTTGATTTTATGTAACTAGAACTTGTAGAATATATGAAGAACACTTAGAACTTGAAGATAGAACTTGAGAGAGATCAATTAGATGAAGAAAATTGAAGAATTAAAGTGTTTGTAGGTGTTTTTGGTCGTTGGTGTATGGATTAGATATAAAGGATATGTAATTTTGTTTTCATGTAAATAAGTCATGAATGATTACTCATATTTTTGTAATTTTATGAGATATTTCAAGCTAGTTGCCAAATGATGGTTCCCACATGTGTTAGGTGACTCACATGGGCTGCTAAGAGCTGATCATTGGAGTGTATATACCAATAGTACATACATCTAAAAGCTGTGTATTGTACGAGTACGAATACGGGTGCATACGAGTAGAATTGTTGATGAAACTGAACGAGGATGTAATTGTAAGCATTTTTGTTAAGTAGAAGTATTTTGATAAGTGTATTGAAGTCTTTCAAAAGTTTATAAATACATATTAAAACACTACATGTATATACATTTTAACTGAGTCGTTAAGTCATCGTTAGTCGTTACATGTAAGTGTTGTTTTGAAACCTTTAGGTTAACGATCTTGTTAAATGTTGTTAACCCAATGTTTATAATATAAAATGAGATTTTAAATTATTATATTATCATGATATTATCATGTATGAATATCTCTTAATATGATATATATACATTAAATGTCTTTACAACGATAATCGTTACATATATGTCTCGTTTAAAAATCATTAAGTTAGTAGTCTTGTTTTTACATATGTAGTTCATTGTTAATATACTTAATGATGTGTTTACTTATCATAGTATCATGTTAACTATATATATATATCCATATATATGTCATCATATAGTTTTTATAAGTTTTAACGTTCGTGAATCACCGGTCAACTTGGGTGGTCAATTGTCTATATGAAACATATTTCAATTAATCAAGTCTTAACAAGTTTGATTGCTTAACATGTTGGAAACATTTAATCATGTAAATATCAATCTCAATTAATATATATAAACATGGAAAAGTTCGGGTCACTACAGTACCTACCCGTTAAATAAATTTCGTCCCGAAATTTTAAGCTGTTGAAGGTGTTGACGAATCTTCTGGAAATAGATGCGGGTATTTCTTCTTCATCTGATCTTCACGCTCCCAGGTGAACTCAGGTCCTCTACGAGCATTCCATCGAACCTTAACAATTGGTATCTTGTTTTGCTTAAGTCTTTAAACCTCACGATCCATTATTTCGACGGGTTCTTCGATGAATTGAAGTTTTTCGTTGATTTGGATTTCATCTAACGGAATAGTGAGATCTTCTTTAGCAAAACATTTCTTCAAATTTGAGACGTAGAAAGTGTTATGTACAGCCGCGAGTTGTTGAGGTAACTCAAGTCGGTAAGCTACTGGTCCGATACGATCAATAATCTTGAATGATCCAATATACCTTGGATTTAATTTCCCCCATTTACCAAATCGAACAACGCCTTTCCAAGGTGCAACTTTAAGCATGACCATCTCTCCAATTTCAAATTCTATATCTTTTCTTTTAATGTCAGCGTAGCTCTTTTGTCGACTTTGGGCGGTTTTCAACCGTTGTTGAATTTGGATGATCTTCTCGGTAGTTTCTTGTATAATCTCCGGACCCGTAATCTGTCTATCCCCTACTTCACTCCAACAAATCAGAGACTTGCACTTTCTACCATAAAGTGCTTCAAACGGCACATCTCAATGCTTGAATGGTAGCTGTTGTTGTAGGAAAATTCTGCTAACGGTAGATGTCGATCCCAACTGTTTCCGAAATCAATAACACATGCTCGTAGCATGTCTTCAAGCGTTTGTATCGTCCTTTCACTCTGCCCATCAGTTTGTGGATGATAGGCAGTACTCATGTCTAGACGAGTTCCTAATGCTTGCTGTAATGTCTGCCAGAATCTTGAAATAAATCTGCCATCCCTATCAGAGATAATAGAGATTGGTATTCCTTGTCTGGAGACGACTTCCTTCAAATACAGTCGTGCTAACTTCTACATCTTGTCATCTTCTCTTATTGACAGGAAGTGTACTGATTTGGTGAGACGATCAACTATTACCCAAATAGTATCAAAACCACTTGCAGTCCTTGGCAATTTAGTGATGAAATCCATGGTAATGTTTTTCCATTTCCATTCTGGGATTTTGGGTTGTTGAAGTAGACCTGATGATTTCTGATGCTCAGCTTTGACCTTAGAACACGTCAAACATTCTCCTAAGTATTTAGCAACATCAGCTTTCATACCCGGCCACCAAAAATGTTTCTTGAGATCCTTGTACATCTTCCCCGTTCCAGGATGTATTGAGTATCTGGTTTTATGAGCTTCTCTAAGTACCATTTCTCTCATATCTCCAAATTTTGGTACCCAAATCCTTTCAGCCCTATACCGGGTTCCGTCTTCCCGAATATTAAGATGCTTCTCCGATCCTTTGGGTATTTCATCCTTTAAATTTCCCTCTTTTAAAACTCCTTGTTGCGCCTCCTTTATTTGAGTAGTAAGGTTATTATGAATCATTATATTCATAGATTTTACTCGAATGGGTTCTCTGTCCTTCCTGCTCAACGCATCGGCTACCACATTTGCCTTCCCCGGGTGGTAACAAATCTCAAAGTCGTAATCATTCAATAATTCAATCCACCTACGCTGCCTCATATTCAGTTGTTTCTGATTAAATATGTATTGAAGACTTTTTTGGTCGGTATATATAATACTTTTGACCCCATATAAGTAGTGCCTCCAAGTCTTTAATGCAAAAACAACCGCGCCTAATTCCAAATCATACGTCGTATAATTTTGTTCGTGAATTTTCAATTGTCTAGACGCATAAGCAATCACCTTCATTCGTTGCATTAATACACAACCGAGACCTTGCTTTGATGCGTCACAATAAATCACAAAATCATCATTCCCTTCAGGCAATTACAATATAGGTGCCGTAGTTAGCTTTTTCTTCAATAACTGAAACGCTTTCTCTTGTTCATCATTCCATTCAAATTTCTTCCCTTTATGCGTTAATGCAGTCAAGGGTTTTGCTATTCTAGAAAAGTCTTGGATGAACCTTCTGTAGTAACCAGCTAGTCCTAAAAACTGGCGTATGTGTTTCGGAGTTTTCGGGGTTTCCCACTTTTCAACAGTTTCTATCTTTGCTGGATCCACCTTAGTACCTTCTTTGTTCACTATGTGACCGAGGAATTGAACTTCTTCCAACCAAAATGCACACTTTGAAAACTTAGCGTACAATTCTTCCTTCCTCAATACTTCTAACACCTTTCTAAAATGTTCACCGTGTTCTTGGTCATTCTTTGAGTAAATAAGTATGTCATCAATGAAAACAATGACAAACTTGTCAAGGTATGGTCCACACACTCGGTTCATAAGGTCCATGAACACAGCTGGTGCATTAGTTAAACCAAACACCATGACCATAAACTCGTAATGACCGTAACGTGTTCTGAAAGCAGTCTTTGGAATATCATCTTCTTTCACCCGCATTTGATGATACCCGGAACGTAAGTCAATCTTTGAATAAACCGAAGAGCCTTGTAGTTGATTAAATAAGTCGTCGATTCTCGGTAGTGGGTAGCGGTTCTTGATGGTAAGTTTGTTCAACTCTCGGTAGTCGATACACAACCTGAATGTACCATCTTTCTTCTTGACAAACAAAACAGGAGCTCCCCACGGTGATGTGCTTGGTCGAATGAAACCACGCTCTAAAAGTTCTTGTAATTGGCTTTGCAGTTCTTTCATCTCGCTGGGTGCGAGTCTGTAAGGAGCACGAGCTATTGGTGCAGCTCCTGGTACAAGATCTATTTGAAATTCAACGGATCGATGTGGGGGTAATCCCGGTAATTCTTTCAAAAATACATCGGGAAATTCTTTTGCAATGGGAACATCATTGATGCTCTTTTCTTCAGTTTGTACTTTCTCGACGTGTGCTAGAACAGCATAGCAACCTTTTCTTATTAGTTTTTGTGCCTTCAAATTACTAATAAGATGTAGCTTCGTGTTGCCCTTTTCTCCGTACACCATTAAGGGTTTTCCTTTTTCTCGTATAATGCGAATTGCATTTTTGTAACAAACGATCTCTGCTTTCACTTCTTTCAACCAGTCCATACCGATTATCACATCAAAACTCCCCAACTCTACTGGTATCAAATCAATCTTAAATGTTTCGCTAACCAGTTTAATTTCTCGATTCCGACATATATTATCTGCTAAAATTAATTTACCATTTGCTAATTCGAGTAAAAATATACTATCCAAAGGCGTCAATGGACAACTTAATTTAGCACAAAAATCTCTACTCATATAGCTTCTATCCGCACCCGAATCAAATAAAACGTAAGCAGATTTATTGTCAATAAGAAATGTACCCGTAACAAGCTCCGGGTCTTCCTGTGCCTCGGCCGCATTAATATTGAAAACTCTTCCGCAGCTTTGTCCATTTGTGTTCTCCTGGTTCGGGCAATTTCTAATAATGTGGCCCGGTTTTCCACATTTATAACAAACTACATTGGTATAACTTGCTCCGACACTACTTGCTCCGCCATTACTCATTCCGACACCATTTGTTCCTTTCGTTCTATTAACCCCTGGTCCGTAGACCTCACACTTCGCCGCGCTATGACCATTTCTTTTACACTTGTTGCAAAATTTGGTGCAGAACCCCGAGTGATACTTTTCACACCTTTGGCATAGCTGCTTCTGATTGTTGTTATTGTTGCGGTTATTATTGTTATTGGGATGATTGTTGTTGTTGCTGTTGTTGTTGTTGTTGTTGTTGTTGTTGTTGTTGGGCCGTTTGTTGTAGTTGCGATTGATGTTGCGATTGTTGGGATAATTGTTGTGATTATTGTTGTAATTGCTGTTGTTGTATTGGTGATTCTTATCACCGTTTTCCTCCCACTTTCTTTTGACTTGCTTCACATTGGCATCTTCAGTAGTCTGTTCTTTAATTCTTTCTTCAATCTGGTTCACTAGTTTGTGAGCCATTCTACATGCCTGTTGTATGGAGGCGGGCTCGTGTGAACTTATATCTTCTTGGATTCTTTCCGGTAATCCTTTCACAAATGCGTCGATCTTCTCTTCCTCATCTTCGAATGCTCCCGGACACAATAGGCACAATTCTGTGAATCGTCTTTCGTACGTGGTAATATCAAATCCTTGGGTCCGTAACCCTCTAAGTTCTGTCTTGAGCTTATTGACCTCGGTTCTGGGACGGTACTTCTCGTTCATCAAGTGCTTGAATGCTGACCACGGTAGTGCGTACGCATCGTCTTGTCCCACTTGCTCTAGATAGGTATTCCACCATGTTAACGCAGAACCTGTGAAGGTATGCGTAGCGTACTTCACTTTGTCCTCTTCAGTACACTTACTTATGGCAAACACCGATTCAACCTTCTCGGTCCACCGTTTCAATCCGATCGGTCCTTCGGTTCCATCAAATTCCAAAGGTTTGCAGGTAGTAAATTCTTTGTAGGTGCATCCTACACGATTTCCTGTACTGCTAGATCCAAGGTTATTGTTGGTATGTAGCGTAGCCTGTACTGCGGCAATGTTTGAAGCTAGAAAAGTACAGAATTTCTCTTCATTCATATTCACGGTGTGTCGAGTAGTCGGTGCCATTTCCTTCAAAATAGTCAAATGGAACAAGTTAATCATACAGAATATTAAGAGTAGTTAATAGTATTTCGTAGCATAATATGAACTTATTTATAAAAGCTTTTTCTTCATATTAGCATTTTATAAGTTTAAATTTGGGTAGTACCTACCCGTTAAGTTCATACTTAGTAGCTAATATACAATTCAACTACTACAATTCTATATGAAAAACTGATTATAATAATATTTCGCGTTCAAACTTTTACACAATATTTTACAAACTTACAATACCGCTTATTTTACATATAGCATGAAATATAGCACACAATAAATTTGATACAAGATGGTTGTGAAGATAATTCTAGCTAGTACACAAGTCGTTCAGGAAAGGCAATAAAGACACGTAATTCATACGTCCAGAAACAAGTCATGCATTCTGGTTTTACTAGGATTACTTCCCATCCTTGGTCTTGTGGAACATAACCGTTATGGCCGTTGATAAGACAGCGTGTTGTAACGTCGTCAAAGGGACGAGGGTTAATCTAAAAACCTCATTTCTTACCCCAATTACCGACTCCGTCACTTGTGGGAAAGTTTTGTTTAATAGTTTCAGCCCGATGTTCTTGTTCTCACTTTGGTGAGAAGCGAACATTACTAATCCGTAAGCATAACATGCTTCTTTATGTTGCATGTTAGCCGCTTTTTCTAAATCACGAAGTCCAATATTCGGATATATTGAGTCAAAATAATTTCTTAACCCATTGCGTAAAATAGCATTTGGGTTCCCCGCAATATATGCGTCAAAGTAAACACATCGTAACTTATGGATTTCCCAAGTGATATCCCCCATCTTTCGAACGAAAGCCTTTTAAAAACCAAGGCATTCTTGGAATTTTCTTCGAATGTCTTACAAACTGATCTCACCTTAAATAGTTGTGCCGAAGAATTCTGACCGACTCTAGACAAGATTTCATCAATCATGTCTCCGGGTAGGTCTCTTAAAATATTGGGTTGTCTATCCATTTTGTGTTTTTATACTGTAAAATAGACAAGAGTTAGATTCATAAAAAAAATACTTATTAATACAAGCAATTTTTACATATATCATAAAGCATAAGCACACTATATCACATATATTACACCACACGAATACAACTATCTTATTCCGACTCGCTTGTTTCTTCTTCTTCAGTTTTGGTTCGTTTTGTCAAGTTTCTAGGGATATATGATGTTCCCCTAATACAAGCCGTCGTTTTCCACATTGGTTTAGAAAAACCTGGTGGTTTGGAGGTTCCCGGGTCATTGTTACAACTTAAGGACTTCGGTGGTTGACGATACATATAAAGTTCATCGGGGTTGGAATTAGATTTCTCTATTTTTATGCCCTTTCCCTTATTATTTTCTTTTGCCTTTTTAAATTCAGTTGGGGTAATTTCTATAACATCATCGGAATTCTCGTCGGAATCCGATTCATCGGAGAATTGGTAATCCTCCCAATATTATGCTTCCTTGGCGGAAACACCATTAACCATAATTAACCTTGGTCGGTTGGTTGAGGATTTTCTTTTACTTAACCGTTTTATTATTTCCCCCACCGGTTCCGATTCTTCTTCCGGTTCCGACTCTTCTTCCGGTTCTGACTCTTCTTCCGGTTCCTCTTCGGGAACTTGTGAATCAGTCCACGAATCATTCCAATTTACATTTGACTCTTCATTATTATTAGGTGAGTCAATGGGATTTGTTCTAGAGGTAGACATCTATCACATAATATCAAACGCGTTAAGAGATTAATATATCACATAATATTCACATGTTAACAATATATAGTTTCCAACAAAATTTGTTAAGCAATCATTTTTCAAGTAAACACGGTCGAAGTCCAAACTCACTAATGCATCCTAACAAACTCGATAAGACACACTAATGCAAAATTCTGGTTCTCTAAGACCAACGCTCGGATAATAACTGAAATGTCCCGTTCTTATTGATTAAAAACGTTCCATATTAATTGATTTCGTTGCGAGGTTTTGACCTCTATATGAGACGTTTTTCAAAGACTGCATTCATTTTGAAACAAACCATAACCTTTATTTCATCAATAAAGGTTTAAAAAGCTTTACGTAGATTATCAAATAATGATAATCTAAAATATCCTGTTTACACACGACCATTACATAATGGTTTACAATACAAATATGTTACAACAAAATAAGTTTCTTGAATGCAGTTTTTACACAATATCATACAAGCATGGACTCCAAATCTCGTCCTTATTTAAGTATGTGACAGCGGAAGCTCTTAATAATTACCTGAGTATAAACATGCTTAAAACGTCAACAAAAATGTTGGTGAGTTATAGGTTTAACCTATATATATCAAATCATAATAATAGACCACAAGATTTCATATTTCAATACACATCCCATACATAGAGATAAAAATCATTCATATGGTGAACACCTGGTAACCGACATTAACAAGATACATATATAAGAATATCCCCATCATTCCGGGCTACCCTTCGGATATGATATATATTTCGAAGTACTAAAGCATCCGGTACTTTGGATGGGGTTTGTTAGGCCCAATAGATCTATCTTTAGGATTCGCGTCAATTAGGGTGTCTGTTCCCTAATTCTTAGATTACCAGACTTAATAAAAAGGGGCATATTCGATTTCAATAATTCAACCATAGAATGTAGTTTCACGTACTTGTGTCTATTTTGTAAATCATTTATAAAACATGCATGTATTCTCATCCCAAAAATATTAGATTTTAAAAGTGGGACTATAACTCACTTTCACAGATTTTTACTTCGTCGGGAAGTAAGACTTGGCCACTGGTTGATTCACGAACCTATAACAATATATACATATATATCAAAGTATGTTCAAAATATATTTACAACACTTTTAATATATTTTGATGTTTTAAGTTTATTAAGTCAGTTGTCCTCGTTAGTAACCTACAACTAGTTGTCCACAGTTAGATGTACAGAAATAAATCGATAAATATTATCTTGAATCAATCCACGACCCAGTGTATACGTATCTCAGTATTGATCACAACTCAAACTATATATATTTTGGAATCAACCTCAACCCTGTATAGCTAACTCCAACATTCACATATAGAGTGTCTATGGTTGTTCCGAAATATATATAGATGTGTCGACATGATAGGTCAAAACATTGTATACGTGTCTATGGTATCTCAAGATTACATAATATACAATACACGTTGATTAAGTTATGGTTGGAATAGATTTGTTACCAATTTTCACATAGCTAAAATGAGAAAAATTATCCAATCTTGTTTTACCCATAACTTCTTCATTTTAAATCCGTTTTGAGTGAATCAAATTGCTATGGTTTCATATTGAACTCTATTTTATGAATCTAAACAGAAAAAGTATAGGTTTATAGTCGAAAAAATAAGTTACAAGTCGTTTTTGTAAAGGTAGTCATTTCAGTCGAAAGAACGACGTCTAGATGACCATTTTAGAAAACATACTTCCACTTTGAGTTTAACCATAATTTTTGGATATAGTTTCATGTTCATAATAAAAATCATTTTCTCAGAATAACAACTTTTAAATCAAAGTTTATCATAGTTTTTAATTAACTAACCCAAAACAGCCCTCGGTGTTACTACGACGGCGTAAATCCGGTTTTACGGTGTTTTTCGTGTTTCCAGGTTTTAAATCATTAAGTTAGAATATCATATAGATATAGAACATGTGTTTAGTTGATTTTAAAAGTCAAGTTAGAAGGATTAACTTTTGTTTGCGAACAAGTTTAGAATTAACTAAACTATGTTCTAGTGATTACAAGTTTAAACCTTCGAATAAGATAGCTTTATATATATGAATCGAATGATGCTATGAACATCATTACTACCTTAAGTTCCTTGGATAAATCTACTGAAAAAGAGAAAAATGGATCTAGCTTCAACGGATCCTTGGATGGCTCGAAGTTCTTGAAGCAGAATCATGACACGAAAACAAGTTCAAGTAAGATCATCACTTGAAATAAGATTGTTATAGTTATAGAAATTGAAACAAAGTTTGAATATGATTATTACCTTGTATTGGAATGGTAACCTACTGTAAGAAACAAAGATTTCTTGAGGTTGGATGATCACCTTACAAGATTGGAAGTGAGCTAGCAAACTTGAAAGTATTCTTGATTTTATGTAACTAGAACTTGTAGAATATATGAAGAACACTTAGAACTTGAAGATAGAACTTGAGAGAGATCAATTAGATGAAGAAAATTGAAGAATGAAAGTGTTTGTAGGTGTTTTTGGTCGTTGGTGTATGGATTAGATATAAAGGATATGTAATTTTGTTTTCATGTAAATAAGTCATGAATGATTACTCATTTTTTTTTAATTTTATGAGATATTTCATGCTAGTTGCCAAATGATGGTTCCCACATGTGTTAGGTGACTCACATGGGCTACTAAGAGCTGATCATTGGAGTGTATATACCAATAGTACATACATCTAAAAGCTGTGTATTGTACGAGTACGAATACGGGTGCATACGAGTAGAATTGTTGATGAAACTGAACGAGGATGTAATTGTAAGCATTTTTGTTAAGTAGAAGTATTTTGATAAGTGTATTGAAGTCTTTCAAAAGTGTATAAATACATATTAAAACACTACATGTATATACATTTTAACTGAGTCGTTAAGTCATCGTTAGTCGTTACATGTAAGTGTTGTTTTGAAACCTTTAGGTTAACGATCTTGTTAAATGTTGTTAACCCAATGTTTATAATATCAAATGAGATTTTAAATTATTATATTATCATGATATTATCATGTATGAATATCTCTTAATATGATATATATACATTAAATGTCTTTACAACGATAATCGTTACATATATGTCTCGTTTAAAAATCATTAAGTTAGTAGTCTTGTTTTTACATATGTAGTTCATTGTTAATATACTTAATGATATGTTTACTTATTATAGTATCATGTTAACTATATATATATATATATCCATATATATGTCATCATATAGTTTTTACAAGTTTTAACGTTCGTGAATCACCGGTCAACTTGGGTGGTCAATTGTCTATATGAAACATATTTCAATTAATCAAGTCTTAACAAGTTTGATTGCTTAACATGTTGGAAACATTTAATCATGTAAATATCAATCTCAATTAATATATATAAACATGGAAAAGTTCGGGTCACTACAAAAACCTCGCAACGAAATCAATTAATATGGAACGTTTTTAATCAATAAGAACGGGACATTTCATAAAAGCTGTGTATTGTACGAGTACGAATACGGGTGCATACGAGTAGAATTGTTGATGAAACTGAACGAGGATGTAATTGTAAGCATTTTTGTTAATTAGAAGTATTTTGATAAGTGTCTTGAAGTCTTTCAAAAGTGTATGAATACATATTAAAACACTACTTGTATATACATTTTAACTGAGTCGTTAAGTCATCGTTAGTCATTACATGTAAGTGTTGTTTTGAATCCTTTAGGTTAACGATCTTGTTAAATGTTGTTAACCCAATGTTTATAATATCAAATGAGATTTTAAATTATTATATTATCATGATATTATGATATATTAATATATCTTAATATGATATATACATTTAAATGTCGTTACAACGATAATCATTACATATATGTCTCGTTTCGAAATCCTTAAGTTAGTAGTCTTGTTTTTACTTATGTAGTTCATTGTTAATACACTTTATGATATATTTAATTATCATATTATCATGTTATATATAATATAACAATGTATTAATATGCTTCATATATATTTAGTAAGATGTGGTTATAACGATAATCGTTATATGTATCGTTTCGAGTTTCATACGTCAATAGTCTCCTTTTTAAGTATATAACTTATTGTTACTATTTTTAATGAGATACTTGATGATCATTATATCATGTTAAACATATATATTTATTCATTTATGTATCATCATGTCATATACAACTTATAGCGTTCGTGAATCATTGGTCAAACTGGGTAATCAGACGTTTACAAAATTTCCGTTTCAATTAACCAAGTCTTAACAAGTTTGATTGCTTAACATGTTGGAAACATTTAATCATGTAAATATAGTTTTTATTAAACATATAATCATAGAAAGGTTCAGAAAAGTTCAGGTCACTACACTTTCTACTCAAAGCGTCGGCTACCACATTCGCCTTCCCCGGGTGGTAACGAATCTCAAAGTCGTAGTCATTTAACAATTCAATCCACCTACGTTGCCTCATGTTTAGTTGTTTCTGATCAAATATGTGTTGGAGACTTTTGTGGTCGGTATATATAATACTTTTGACCCTATATAAGTAATGCCTCCAAGTCTTTAATGCAAAAACAAAAGCGCCCAATTCCAAATCGTGAGTCGTATAATTTTGCTCGTGAATCTTCAATTGTCTAGACTCATAAGCAATTACTTTGGTTCGTTGCATTAATACACAACCGAGACCTTACTTTGAGGCATCACAATATATCACAAAATCATCATTCCCTTCAGGCAATGACAATATAGGTGCCGTAGTTAGCTTTTTCTTCAACAATTGGAATGCTTCCTCCTGTTCATCCTTCCATTCAAATTTCTTTCCTTTATGTGTTAATGCAGTCAAGGGTTTTGTTATTTTGGAAAAATCTTGGATGAATCTTCTATAGTAACCATCCGATCCTAAAAATTGACGTGCATGCTTCGGAGTTTTTGGGGTTTACCAGTTTACAACGGTTTCAATCTTTGTCGGATCAACCTGAATACCTTCTTTGCTCACAACATGTCCGAGGAATTGAACTTCTTTCAACCAAAATGCGCACTTTGAAAACTTAGCATACAGTTTTTCTTTCCTCAACAATTCCAGTACTTTCCTCAAACGTTCTTCATGCTCTTGATCATTCTTTGAGTAAATAAGTATGTCATCGATGAAGATAATGACAAACTTGTCGAGATATGGTCCACACACTCTGTTCATGAGGTCCATGAACACAGCTGGTGCATTAGTCAAACCAAACGGCATAACCATAAACTCATAATGACCGTATCGCGTCCTGAAAGCAGTCTTCGGAATATCATCCTCCTTTACCCGCATTTGATGATATCGGAACGTAAATCGATCTTCGAATAAACCGACGAGCCTTGTAGTTGATCAAATAAGTCATCAATTCTCGATAGTGGGTAACGGTTCTTAATGGTAAGTTTGTTCAACTCTCGGTAGTCGATACACAACCTGAATATACCATCCTTCTTTTTGACAAACAAAACAGGAGCTCCCCGTGGTGATGTACTTGGTCGTATGAAACCATGCTCTAGAAGTTCTTTTAATTGGCTTTGAAGTTCCTTCATTTCGCTGGGTGCGAGTCTGTATGGAGCACGAGCTATTGGTGCAGCTCCCGGTACAAGATCTATTTGAAATTCAACGGATCGGTGTGGAGGTAATCCTGGTAATTCTTTCAGAAATACATCGGGAAATACTTTTGCGACGGGAACATCATTGATGCTCTTTTCTTCAGTTTGTACTTTCTCGACGCGTGCTAGAATAGCATAGCAACCCTTTCTTATTAGCTTTTGCGCCTTCAAATTACTAATAAGATTTAGCTTCGCGTTGCTCTTTTCTCCGTACACCATTAAGGGTTTTCCTTCATCTCGTACAATGCGAATTGCATTTTTGTAACATATGATCTCTGCTTTCACCTCTTTCAACCAGTCCATGCCGATTATCATATCAAAACTCCCTAACTCTACTGGTATCAAATCAATCTTAAACGTTTCGCTACCCAGTTTAATTTCTCGATTCCGACATATATTATCTGCTGCAATTAATTTACCATTTCCTAATTCTAGTATAAACTTATTATCCAAAGGCATCAATGGACAACTTAATTTAGCACAGAAATCCTTACTCATATAGCTTCTATCCACACCCGAATCAAATAAAACATAAGCAGATGTATTGTCAATAAGAAACGTACCCGTAACAAGCTCCGGGTCTTCCTGCGCTTCAACCAAATTAATGTTGAAGACTCTTCCTTAGCCTTGCCCATTATTATCCCCCTGATTTGGACACATATTTTTGTAATGGCCCTTCTTCCCGCATTCGAAACAGGTAATGTCGGCATAACTTGTTCCGGCATTATTTGTTCCCTTAGCCATTGATCCGTAGATTTTGCACTTTGTCGCACCATGGCCCATTCTATTACACTTAGTACATACTGCTGTACATAACCCAGTTGGATGGTATCCTTCACATCTCTGGCAGAATTTCTGCCTCTTGTTGTTATTGTTGGGATTGTTGTTGTTGCGGTTGTTATTGTTGTTGAAACAGTTGTAGTAGTTGTTGCTGGGGTGGTTGTTGTTGTTGCGTTTTTGTTGCGAAAATTGGTGCGATTGTAGTTGTGATTGTTGGGTTTATTATTGAAATTGTGACCCTTGTCACTGGTTTCTTCCCATTTCCTCTTGACTTGTTTCGTATTGGCTTCTTCGGCTGCCTGTTCTTTAATCCTTTCCTCAATTTGATTTATAAGTTTATGAGCCATTCGACTTGCCTTTTGTATGGAGGCGGGCTCGTGTGAACTTATATCCTCTTGGATCCTTTCCGGTAACCCTTTTACAAATGCGTCGATTTTCTCTTCTTCATCTTTGAATGCTCCCGGACACAATAGGCACAACTCTGTGAATCATTGTTCGTACGTGGTAATATCAAACCCTTGTGTTCGTAATCCTCTAAGCTCTACCTTGAGCTTATTGACCTCATTTCTGGGACGGTACTGCTCGTTCATTAAGTGTTTGAATGCTGACTACGGTAGTGCGTAAGCTGCATCTTGTCCCACCTGTTCTAGATAAGTGTTCCACCATGTTAACGCAGTACCCGTGAAGGTATGTGGAGCGTACTTTACTTTGTCTTCTTCAGTGCACTTACTTATGGCAAACACCGATTCAACCTTCTCAGTTCACCGTTTTAATCCGATTGGACCCTCGGTTCCATCGAATTCCAAAGGTTTACAGGCAGCGAATTCTTTATAGGAGCATCCTACACGATTTATCGTGGTGTTAGTTCCATTGTTGGATTCAGAGTTATTGTTATTTTGCATCGCAGCCTGTACTGCGGCTATGTTTGCTGCAAGGAAAGCACGGAATTCCTCCTCGCTCATATTCAGGGTGTGTCGAGTAGTTGGTGCCATTTCCTTCAAAAATAGCCAAAAGAATTTAGTTAATCATATAAAATATCAAGAGTAGTCAATAGTATTTCGTAGCATAATATGAACTTATTTATAAAAGTTTTTGCTTCATATTAGCGTTTTGTAGTTTTTTTTTTCCATTCGGGTAGTACCTACCCGTTAAGTTCATACTTAGTAGCTACTATACAATTCAACCACTACAATTCTATATGAAAAACTGATTATAATAATGTTTCGCGTTCAAACTATTACACAATATTTTACAAACTTATAATACCGCTATATACCATAAAATATAACAGACAATAACATTGATACAAAGCAGTTTCGATGACAATCATAGTTAATACGCAAGTCGTTCAACAAGGGCAATAAAGACACGTAGTTCATAAGTCCAGAAACAAATCATGCATTCTGGTTTTACTAAGACTACTTCCCATCCTTGGTTTTGTGGAACATAACTGTTGTGGCCGTTGATAAGACAGCATGTTGTAACATCGTCAAAGGGATGAGGGTTTCGTAATGCCCAACAGCCCCGTAACAATCTAAAAACGTTGTTTCTCACCCCAACTACTGAGTCCGTTACTTGTGGGAATGTTTTGTTTAATAGTTGTAATCAGATGTTCTTTTTCTCACTTTGGTGAGAAGCGAACATCACTAACCCATAAGCATAACACGCTTCTTTATGTTGCATGTTAGAAGCTCTTTCTAATTCACGAAGTCCTATGTTGGGATAAGTTGAGTCAAAATAGGTTCTTAATCCGTAGCGTAAAATTACACTTGGGTTCCCCGCATTTAATGCTTTAAAGAAAACACTGCGTAGCTTACGGTCTCCCCAATGTGATATACCCCAACTTTCAAAGGAAAGCCTTTTATAAACTAAGGCATTCTTGGAACTTTCATCAAATGTTCTACAAACTAATTTCGCCGTAAATAATTGTGCCGACGAATTCTGACCAACTTTAGACAAGATTTCATCAATCATGTCCCCGGGTAGGTCTTCTAAAATTTTTGGTTGTCTATCCTTAACGTCCATTGTGTTTTTATACTGTAAAACAGACGAGGATTAGATTTGTAAAAGATAATTATCAAATAATACAAGCAATTTTTTTTTTTTTACATACAACATAAAAGTACAAGCACATTTATATTACATATATTACACCGCATGATTACAACCCTTTATTCCGACTCGCTTGTTTCTTCTTCTTCGGAGTTAGTTCGTTTCCCTAATTTTCTAGGGATATATGGTGCTCCCCTAATATGAGCTGTCGTTTTCCACAATGGTTTAGAAAAACCTGGTGGTTTAGAGGTTCCTGGGTTATTGTTACAATTTAGGAAATACGGATGTTGCCGATACATAGAAAGTTCATCGGGGTTGGAATCAGGTTTCTCTATTTTTATACCTTTTCCCTTATTATTTTCTTTTGCCTCTTTAAATTGGGTCGGGTTAATTTCTATAACATCATCGGAATCCTCATCGGGATCCGATTCATCGGAGAATTGGTAATCTTCCCAATATTTTTCTTCCTTAGCGGAAACACCATTGACCATTATTAACTTTGGTCCATTGGTTGAGTATTTTCTTTTATTTGACCGTTTTTCTGTGGTTCCTAATATTTCCCCCTCCGGAACCTCTTCTTCTTCTGGTTCCTCTTCTTCTGGTTCCTTTTCTTCCGGTTCTTCTTCTTCCGGTTCTTCTTCTTTCGGTTCTTCAGAAATTTGTGAATCTTCCTAATATATATTCGACTCTTCATTATTATTAGGTGATTCAATGGGATTCGTGCTAGAGGTAGACATCTATCACATAATATCAAACACGTTAAGAGATTAATATATCACATAATATTTACATGTTAATAATATATAGTTTCCAACAAAAATGTTAAGCAATCATTTTTAAAGAAAATACGGTCGAAGTCCAGACTCACTAATGCATCCTAACAAACTCGATAAGACACACTAATGCAAATTTTCTGGTTCTCTAAGACCAATGCTCGGATACCAACTGAAATGTCCCGTTCATATTGATTATAAACGTTCCATATTAATTGATTTCGTTGCGAGGTTTTGACCTCTATATGAGACGTTTTTCAAAGACTGCATTCATTTTTATAACAACCATAACCTTTATTTTATCGATAAAGGTTTAAAAAGCATTACGTAGATTATCAAATAATGATAATCTAAAATATACCGTTTACACACGACCATAATATAATGGTTTACAATAAAAATATATTACATCAAAGTAAGTTTCTTGAATGCAGTTTTTACACAATATCATACAAGCATGGACTCCAAATCTTGTCCTTATTTTGGTTTGCAATAGCGGAAGCTCTTAATAATCACCTGAGAATATACATGCTTAAAACGTCAACAAAAATGTTGGTGAGTTATAGGTTTAACCTATATATTATCAAATCATAATAATAGACCACAAGATTTCTCATTTTTCATAAATATCATTACACTCGCAAGTGCATAAAAATCATTCATATATTGAACACCTGGTAACCGACGTTAACTTAATGCATAGAATATCCTCAAAACCGAACCTCTCGTCTGTATAATAATCTCGAAGTACTAAACCATCCAAAACCTGAATGGGGGTTGTTAAGCCCAATAGATCTATCTTTAGGATTCGCGTCAATTAGGGGCCATTTCCCTAATTCTTAGGCTACCAGACTTGAAGGGCGATATTCGGTTTAATAATCCAACCATAGAATGTAGTTTCGCATACTTGTGTCTATTTTGTAAAACATTTATAAAACTGCATGTATTCTCATCCCAAAAATATTAGATTTTAAAAATGGGACTATAACTCACTTTCACAGATTTTTAATTCGTCGGGAAGTAAGACTTGGCCACTGGTCGATTCACAAACCTATAACAAATATGTACGTATATATCAAAGTATGATCGAAATATATTCACAACACTTTTTATTACGTTTTAATGATTTAAGTGTATTAAGTCAGCTGTCCTCGTTAGTAACCTACAACTAGTTGTCCATATCTTGATGTACAGAAATAAATTGATATATATATAATCTTGAATCAATCCACGACCCAGTGTATACACGTTTCAGGCTAGATCACAACTCAAAGTATATATATTTTTAGAATCAACCTCAACCCTGTATAGCTAACTCAAACATTACTACATATAGAGTGTCTATGGTTGTTCCAAATAATATAGATACATGGGTCGATATGATATGTCAAAACATTTGCATATGTGTCTATGGTATCCCAAGATTACATAATATATTAGAATACATGTATAATACAATATAAGTTAGCTAGGATATGATTGATATAGATTTGTTACCAATTTTCACGTAGCTACAACAAGCAAAATTATCCAATCTTGTTTTACCCATAACTTCTTCGTTTTAAATCCGTTTTGAGTGAATCAAATTGCTATGGTTTCATATTGAACTTAAGTTTATGAATCTAAACATAAAAAGTATAAGTTTATAGTCGGAAATATAGGTTACATGTAATTTACTAAAGAGGTAGTCATTTCCGTCGAAAGAACGACATCTTGATGACTATTTTGAAAAACATACTTCCATTTTGAAAAGTATAACGATTAACTTTTGTTTGCGAACAAGTTTAGAATTAACTAAACTATGTTCTAGTGATTACAAGTTTAAACCTTCGAATAAGATAGCTTTATATGTATGAATCGAATGATGTTATGAACATCATTACTACCTCAAGTTTTGTGGATAGACCTACTGAAAAAGAGAAAAATGGATCTAGCTTCAAAGGATCCTTGGATGGCTTGAAAGTTCTAGAAGCAGAATCATGACACGAAAACAAGTTCAAGTAAGGTTTCCACTCGAAATAAGATTGTTATAGTTATAGAAATTGAATCAAAGTTTGAATATGAGTATTACCTTGAATTAGAAAGATATCTTACTGTAAATAAGAAAGATTTCTTGAGATTGGATGATCACTTGAAATGGATTTGCAAGATTGGAAGTAAGCTAGCAAGATTTCTTGAAGTGTTCTTGAATGGTTGTTTTTATGATGATTAAAGCTTATAATTGAAGCTAAAAGATGGTGAAAATGCTTGGAGATGATCAAGTATGATGTTAGGAGTATTTTGAGAGAGAATTTGGAGTGTAAGTATGAGAAAATGGAATGGAAAACTGGGGTGAAATCATAAAAACGAAATTACTTGTTATAAAGAAAAAAAAAGATCCTTAAGTTTTTTTTATCTCATTAGTCATACAAGTTGTTAAATAATGGTTCCACATGTTTTTGACTCTAAGATGGCTGCTAAGAATGAATGATTAAAGGTGTATATACCAATAGTAAATACATCTAGAAGCTGTGTATTGTACGAGTACAAATACGGGTGTACACGAGTAGAATTGTTGATGGAAATGAATGAGAATGTAATTTTGAGCATTTTTGCTAAGTAGAAATACTTCGATATATGTCTTGAAGTCTTTCAAAAGTGTATTAATACATATTAATACACTACATGTATATACATTTTAACTGAGTCGTTAAGTCACCGTTAGTCATTACATGTAAGTGTTGTTTTAAGACCTTTAAGTTAACAATCTTGTTAAATGTAATTAATCCATTGTTATTATACTTAAATGAGATGTTAAATTATTACATTATCATGATATTATAATGTATGAATATATCTTAATATGATACATATACATTAAAATGTCGTTACAACGATAATCATTACATATATGCCTCGTTTCGAAATTCTTAAGTTAGTAGTCTTGTTTTACATATGTAGTTCATTGTTAACACACTTAATGATATACTTATTATCATTTTATCATGTTAAACATAGTGTATCAATATCTTAATATGATTCATATGTATTTAGTAAGATGTTGTTATAACGATAATCGTTATATATATCGTTTCGAGTTTCTTAATTCAATAAACTCATTTTTATGTATATCACTCATTGTTAATATACTTAGTGAGATACTTACTTATCATAATCTCATGTTAACCATATATATATATATATATATATATATATATATATATATATATATATATATATATATATATATATATATATATATATATATATATATATATATATATATATATATATATATATATATATATCATCATCATGTAGTTTTTACAAATTTTTAACGTTCGTGAATCGCCGGTCAACTTGGATGGTCAATTGTTTATATGAAGCACATTTCAAATAATCAAGTCTTAACAAGTTTGATTGCTTAACATGTTGGAAATATTTAATCATATAAATATAGTTTTCATTTAATATATAACATGGAAAAGTTTGGGTCACTACAATGTTAACACTTGAGCTAGTGTCGGCTAAATATTGGATCGGGATTGGACCTTGAATAAGATACGAAACATGGAATTATCCAGGATCAGAACGAGTTGGTGGAAAGAACTAAGGACGGATATGGGCTTTAACTTGCTC
The DNA here is from genome assembly GCF_046630445.1 of Rutidosis leptorrhynchoides. Taxonomy (NCBI): domain Eukaryota; kingdom Viridiplantae; phylum Streptophyta; class Magnoliopsida; order Asterales; family Asteraceae; genus Rutidosis; species Rutidosis leptorrhynchoides. Next base: position 2,972,420 of record NC_092337.1, read on the forward strand.
GTCTTCCTTCTTTCTTAAATCTTCTAAACGCTTAAACACTATTTCTCTAGCTTCATCTGTAATGACCCGCACTTTTTCGATCAATTTATACTTATAAGATTAATATTTACATAAATTAAACCTTACCAACATGATAAGCAATCCAAATTGTTGAGACTTATGTTTTTGAAATGAGTTTTACACAACGTTTGACCGTCTAGTTTGACCGATGATATCACGAACTATACAATATATGATAATTATACGTTTGTGTATATATATGTATATATACATATTTAACATGATCTAAGGATGTTTTAATACCTCATTTTGTATTAATAACAATAAGTTATAAGTATATTTTGAAACTACTAACTTAAGTTTTCAAAACGATAACCATACGTAACGTTATTTGACATAAATACTTATGACCTATAATGTTTATACATATATCGTATAAGTAATGTATTTAATCACTTTTTAAGGACTTAAATACATAAAACAATATAAGTGTATTCACAAAAGATAGCTATATTTGAATTCTCATTCCATTTTTCACAAAATTTCTATACGTATATCTAGAGTACATGTACTCGTATCATACCTAGCTTCTATACGTATTTACTATTGGTATATACACATCAAATCACCACCAACCAGCCCTTGTTCAATGCCTTATGTATAAGGTAACTACTTTTGTTATCTAGTATGACAATTTCACATGATTAAAAGATTTTTTCACAAAATTACAAACTTATACACCTTTTACATCACCATTTATACTCCATCCATTTTCAATTTTTGATTCATTTTTACCTCAAACCTCTAGCTAAAAACACACACACTTTTAAGAGTCTTAAACTCCATAACCATTCAGCTAATATCCATGAAGATCTAGCCATAAAAACATCACTTAATCACCATAAGAAAACTCTTACAAAAACACTTCAAGAATCCTTCCAAGAACACAAACTTACTTCCAATCTTTCATTCAATTCCATCACCCTTTTGGTTCTAGGTTCTTACTCCTCTTTTACAGCAATCTTGTCCAAGTAACTTGAGGTAGTAACTTTGTTCATAACCTTATTCGATTCATATATATATAGCTATCTTATTTTGTGGTATAAAATTTTAACAACAAGAACATAGTTTGAATATTTTCAAACTTGTTTGCAAACTAAATCGATCCTTCTAACTTAACTTTTAAAATACTTCAAGACCTGTAATATAACTTAAATATATGCTAATTTAACAAGGTATAACTTGGTTTTTCAAAGAACATCTTAAAAACTGTTTTTACGACGTCGGAGTGCAACCGGGGGCTGTTTTGGGTTGGATAATTAAAAACCATCTTAAACTTTTAATTGGAGGTTTATTTTCTGGAAAAATGATTTTTACTATGAATATGATAACACATAAAAATTTCGTGATTTAACTCAAAGTATAAGTATTTTTAGAAAAATAATCATTTAAGGTTGTTTACATGATGGAAAATGATTAACTTCATAAGTTTCACTAAAGTTTGACCTATGACCTGTGATTTCGAATACAAACTAAGGTATTTACAGTTCATAGTCTTAAAGAGGGACTCGATCCAAGGAAGTGGCAAGTTGAACCAACGAAAACGGAGTTGTAACGAAGAAACTACGACCAAAACAAAATCGGATATCCAAGACTAGTTTAGCTACGAAAATAATTGGAGAAAATTAAATAAATCACATCTTTTTAAAATAACATGATATTTTATATATATGTACTCATAATTTAATTTTATATGGTTCAGGATCACCCGTAAACAATACGAGAAGATTAATCATAAGATCCCATGATTGTACGCAACACGTCATTTGACAACACCGGTACTTTATGTACGCAACACGTCATTTGACAACACCGGTACCGTGGGTCAAGATTAATCTCGACCAATACATATACGATGGGGGTTATATTTATTTCGTTGGGGGTTTATTAAACACCTAAAAATGAGCCATTTAAAATTGAATTACTAACATCGAACTGCTAACTACGGACTAAGGAATTATTAAAAGTATTAAAAGTATTATAAGTATATATATGTGACGATTGTTTAAAAAGAAAAGGTATTGATATATTATATATGGTTAGGTTTGTGATATCAATCGGAGACCAAGTCAAAATTACATATCTTCAAGACGAAAGTGAGTATATAGTCCCACTTTTAAACTCTAAGTATTTCGGGATGAGAATACATGTATTTTATGTTTTACGTTATGGACACAAGTAACTGAAAAATATATTCTACGTTGAGTTGTACCACTGGCATACTTCCCTGTAGCTTGGTAACTAATATTTACAGCGGTATTGTAAACGCGAATCCTGTTGATAGATCTATCGGGCCTGACAACCCCAACCGGACTGGACGACCAGTATTCAACGGTTGCACAGTACTTCGTTTCGTAACTACACTTGGTACGGTGTAGTAAGATTTCATAATAAAGGGAATATGCGACGTGATTAAATGTTAAGTATGGTTACCAAGTGCTCAACCACTTAGAATATTTTTATTAAAATGTTTACATATGAAATCTTGTGGTCTATATTTATACCGCTGCCGGCATTAAACCTATATCTCACCAACTTTATGTTGACGTTTTAAACATGTCTATTCTCAGGTGATAACTAAAAGCTTCCGCTGCAACATGTTGAATTTAAGCAAGATCTTGAGTATGCATATTTGTGTCAAAAATAAAACTGCATATCCGAGGAATTGTAATGTAAAATATGCTAGAAATCGTATTGTTATCATCACATGTAAAGTTTGTAAGTCTAAGATTATCGCTAAACGATAATCATCTTTATTTTGTCTAAAGCTTGTATCAAAATAAGAATTATGGTTTGTAATGTAAAATATATGCAGTTGTTCTTTTAAAAATGTCGCATATAGAGGTCAATACCTCGCAATGAAATCATACGTTATCTAACACGTTCTTATGGTTAAGGACGGGTTATGACATGTGGTATCAGAGCGGTGGTCTTAGCGAACAAGGTTTGCATTAGTGTGTTTAATTAATAAGTCGTTAGGATACATTAGTAAGTCTGGGCTTTGACCGGGTCTGATTTAAAAACCATTGCTTATCATTGTTGGTTAAAATTTATATGTAAATATTATGTAGTACTAATGGGTTAGTTGTTGTGTGATAGATTTCGGGCTCAAAACTTGTTATCACATTCAGCGACTCCGAACCAGAATCTTCAGATGGTGTTCCAGTCATTAACCTATCCGATGACGAAAATAATATCTTTGGGGAAGACTCACAAATTCCGGATGAACCGACTATAGAGAACCCGAAAAGTGAACCCGAGGAGGAAAGTGAACCCGAGGAGGAAAGTGAACCCGAGGAGGAAAGTGAACCCGAGGAAGAAATACAGGAAATTACAAAAGACAAGTTCGAACTAGGAAAGAAACGAAAGGCTAATGAATTAGAAAATTCAAATCCCGAGTTTAGTAAGGATGATGTGGCACCAACTCCACTAGACACTACCACCCCTATTCTCGCTATTCCTATTCGTTCTATCCCGGCATCCAGTTCTTCAGTCCCACAGCCAAAATATAGGCAGACAGCTAGGATAAGCGTTAGGCGATTCATTGAACCTAAACGTCTTAGAAAATAGACCAAACGATGCGCTGCCGTATTAAACCATGGGATCATATAATGTTTTGTATAATATTATTAGTGTGGTTTGCTTAATGTTCGATGTAAGATAAGCATATGTAAAATAGTGAAGTGTGAAATGCAATAATTTTCCATGGTTAAGTATTATTTAGATGGTAGTAATTGATTCTGTACTAAGCTATTAAGTATGGACATTAACGGGTAGGTACTACCCTAGATATAATTATAAAACGCTAATAAGAAGAAAAGGCTTTTATAATAATACCTGGTTCATATTATTAATAAGCTATAATGTACTGTAAATATACACTACATCTATAATATTCCATGTGAATAATTATTTTCTTTTCATTCTTATAGAAGAATATGGCGCGATTGAACCGAATGACGGAACAAGAAATCCAGGAACTCATCAATCAGCGAGTGAACGACAGAATGTTATGGGTCGAGGCTGCAAGAGGTGCTGCAGTTAACCCAAATCCTCGTGTGGGGTGCACTTACAAAACTTTTCAAGCTTGCAAGCCCTCATCATTCAGTGGAACAGAAGGACCGATCGGTTTAACCCGGTGGATAGAAAAGATGGAGACTGTGTTTAAAATAAGTGGTTGTGTTGAAAAGGACATGACCAAGTATGCATCGTGCACTTTACAAGATAGTGCACTCACGTGGTGAAAAAATTATGTGAAGGCTGTAGGAGGAGATGTAGCTTATGATACTCCTTGGGAAGAATTCAAAACAATGTTAATCAACGAGTATTGTCCAAGGAACGAGGTTAGGAAGTTGGAAGATGAATTACGAAGCCTGAAGGTTGTTGGTACTGAAATCACCAACTACAATCAGCGATTCATGGAATTAGTTTTGCTATGTCCTGAATTGGTTCCAACCGAAGAACGGAAGATTGAAATGTACAAAGATGGTTTGCCCAAAAAGGTCAAGGCAAATGTTACAGCATCGAAACCTAAGACAATTCATGAAGCTATAACCATGGCAAACGAGCTAATGGATCAGGTCATCATGGATAAGAAAGTATCCAATACTGATGTGAAGGTATCAGGTAACAAAAGAAAGTGGAATGGAAATTATGATCGAGGTAACCAACAACAATCTTTTAAGAAACAAGAAATCACGCAAGGTGCGGGTAGTGGTTTAAGCTTTGGTTATAAAGGACAAAATCCTTTATGCAACCGATGCCACAAACATCACTTTGGTTACTGTAGTGTGGTATGCAACAAATGTAATCGACAGGGTCATCTTGCTGAAGATTGTAGGGCTCTCGTTACAAATACAAATGGTACCAAGACTCCTGCCACCAATGCAAATAGAACTGCTTTGGCTACCATTACTTGTTTTGGGTGTGGAAAACAAGGTCACTATAAGAGCCAGTGCCCGAATCCAGAGAAGAATGTCGGACCTGCACGTGGGAGAGCATTTGTTATTAATGCTAGAGAGGCACGCGAAGACCCGGAGCTTGTTACGGGTACGTTTACCATTAATTACTTATCAGCATCTATTTTATTTGATACTGGTGCCGATAGAAGTTACGTGTGTAGAGACTTTCACGCTAAATTGAATTGTTCATCATTACCTCTAGATGCTAAGTACATGATTGAGTTAGCTAATGGTAAACTAATTAAAGCCGATAAAATTTGCCGTGATTGTAAAATAAATTTAGCCGGAGAAACATTTAAGATTGACTTAATACCCGTAGAATTAGGAAGTTTTGATGTAATAGTCGGCATGGACTGGATGTCCAAAGTAGGAGCTGAAGTTGTGTGTGCCAAGAAGGCAATTCGCATTCCTGGTAAGGATAAAATGCCGGTGATGATTTATGGAGAGAAGGGTAATTCAAAGCTAAAACTCATTAGCTGTTTGAAAGCCAAGAAGTGTTTAGAAAAGGGATGTTATGCTATTCTAGCACATGTTAATAAAGTCGAAAAGAAAGAAAAAGAGAAGTGCATCAATGACGTGCCTGTGGCAAGAGATTTTCCTGAAGTATTTACGGAAGAGTTGCCGGGATTACCTCCATTTAGATCTGTAGAATTTCAAATAGATCTTGTACCAGGAGCTGCACCGGTTGCCCGTGCTCCATATAGACTTGCACCGTCCGAGTTAAAAGAACTTCAGAGTCAGTTAAAAGAATTACTGGATCGTGGATTCATACGACCAAGTACTTCACCGTGGGGAGCTCCAATTTTATTCGTCAAGAAGAAAGACGGATCTTTCCGAATGTGTATAGATTATCGTGAATTAAATAAGTTAACTATCAAGAATCGGTATCCACTACCGAGAATTGACGACTTATTTGATCAACTCCAAGGATCATGTGTGTACTCGAAAATTGACCTAAGATCGGGCTATCATCAATTACGTGTCAAAGAAGAAGATATACCGAAAACTGCTTTTCGAACACGTTACGGTCATTACGAATTTTTGGTCACGCCGTTTGGATTGACGAATGCGCCAGCTGTATTCATGGACCTCATGAATCAAGTTTGTAGTCCATATTTAGATAAGTTTGTTATTGTTTTCATTGATGACATTCTTATCTAATCCAAGAGTGAGCAAGAGCATGAGCAGCATTTAAGGTTGATATTAGAGTTGTTGAGAAAAGAACAACTATATGCTAAATTTTCTAAATGTGCTTTCTGGTTAAAAGAAGTGCAATTTCTTGGCCACGTTGTTAGTAGCAAAGGAATTCAGGTTGATCCAACAAAAATTGAAGCCATTGAAAAATGGGAGACTCCTAAGACACCAATGCAGATACGCCAATTTTTGGGTTTAGCCGGTTATTATAGAAGGTTTATTCAAGATTTTTCCCGAATAGCTAAGCCGTTGACAGCGTTAACGCAAAAAGGGAAGAAATATGAATGGACTTCTGAGCAGGAGAGTGCATTTCAATTACTGAAAAAGAAGTTGACTACGGCGCCTATTTTATCGTTACCTGAAGGGAACGATGATTTTGAAATATATTGTGACGCTTCGCGACAAGGTTTTGGTTGCGTTCTTATGCAACGGAAGAAAGTTATTGCATACGCATCCCGACAATTGAAGATTCACGAGCGGAATTATACGACGCATGATCTAGAATTGGGAGCAGTCATGTTTGCATTGAAGATGTGGAGACACTACTTGTATGGGGTTAAATTCATTGTGTTTACTGATCATAAAAGTCTTCAACATATTTTTGATCAGAAACAGTTGAACATGAGGCAACGTAGGTGGGTCGAGTTAATAAATGACTATGATTGTGAAATTCGTTATCATCCCGGGAAAGCGAATGTGGTGGCTGACGCACTAAGCAGAAAGGAACGAGAACCAATTCGAGTACGAGCGATGAACATAAAAATTCGCATGAATCTCAACTCACAAATCAAAGAGGCTCAACGAGAAGCACTTACTAAAGAAAATATAGGAAATGAAATAATGAAGAAGTATGAGAAGCAACTCGTTATACGGGAAGATGGAACTCGATATTTTGCAAATCGTATTTGGGTACCGAAGTTGGGTGGATTGAGGAAGTTGATATTGAATGAGGCACATAAGACAAGATACTCGATACATCCTGGAGTTGGAAAGATGTATCAAGATCTTAAGACGCATTATTGGTGGCCTAATTTAAAGACAGACGTTGCAACATATGTTGGGGAATGTTTAACTTGTTCCAAGGTCAAAGCAGAACACCAGAAGCCGTCAGGGTTACTTCAACAACCAGAAATCCCAGAATGGAAATGGGATGGTATTACCATGGATTTCATCACAAAGTTACCAAAGACTGCCTGGGGATACGACACCATTTGGGTGATTGTTGATCGTCTCACCAAGTCTGCACATTTCTTGCCTATAAAGGAAACGGATAGAATGGAGAAACTATTACGATTGTATATAAAGGAAATTGTTTCAAGGCATGGAATACCTATTTCCATTATATCCGATTGTGATAGTAGATTTACCTCAAACTTCTGGCAATCACTACAGGAGGCACTAGGAACTCGTTTGGATATGAGTACCGCATATCATCCGCAAACGGACGGGCAGAGTGAAAGAACAATTCAGACTCTTGAAGACATGCTCAGGGCATGTGTGATCGATTTTGGAAACGGATGGGATAAGTATTTACCGTTAGCAGAATTCTCGTATAATAATAGTTATCATGCGAGCATTAAATCTGCACCATTCGAAGCACTGTATGGAAGGAAGTGTAGGTCTCCTATCTGTTGGAATGAAGTAGGAGATCGACAATTAACTGGTCCCGAGATCATACACGAAACGACTGAGAAGATAGTACAAATCAAGGAGAGATTGAAAACAGCCCGTAGTCGCCAAAAGAGCTACGCCGATGTCCGAAGGAAACCATTAGAGTTTCAGATCGGTGACATGGTTATGCTAAAGGTGTCACCTTGGAAGGGTGTAATACGTTTCGGAAAAAGGGGTAAACTGAACCCAAGATATGTAGGCCCGTTCAAGATCATCGAACGCATTGGACCGGTAGCTTATCGACTCGAGTTACCGCAACAACTCGCCGGAGTACATAATACCTTTCACGTCTCGAACCTTAAGAAGTGTCTTGCAAAGGAAGACCTCACCATTCCTCTTGAAGAAATCCATGTCGATGAGAAACTACAATTCATCGAAGAACCAATCGAAATCATGGATCGTGAAGTTAAACAGCTCAAGCAGAGCAACATACCGATCGTTAAGGTTCGTTGGAATGCTCGAAGAGGTCCTGAGTTTACTTGGGAACGAGAGGATCAGATGAAACAAAAGTATCCACACTTGTTTCTCGATGACGCAAAATAGGTACAATTTTAAAATTTCGGGACGAAATTTATTTAACGGGTAGGTACTGTAATGACCCGCACTTTTTCGATCAATTTATACTTATAAGATTAATATTTACATAAATTAAACCTTACCAACATGATAAGCAATCCAAATTGTTGAGACTTATGTTTTTGAAATGAGTTTTACACAACGTTTGACCGTCTAGTTTGACCGATGATATCACGAACTATACAATATATGATAATTATACGTTTGTGTATATATATGTATATATACATATTTAACATGATCTAAGGATGTTTTAATACCTCATTTTGTATTAATAACAATAAGTTATAAGTATATTTTGAAACTACTAACTTAAGTTTTCAAAACGATAACCATACGTAACGTTATTTGACATAAATACTTATGACCTATAATGTTTATAGATATATCGTATAAGTAATGTATTTAATCACTTTTTAAGGACTTAAATACATAAAACAATATAAGTATATTCACAAAAGATAGCTATATTTGAATTCTCATTCCATTTTTCACAAAATTTCTATACGTATATCTAGAGTACATGTACTCGTATCATACCTAGCTTCTATACGTATTTACTATTGGTATATACACATCAAATCACCACCAACCAGCCCTTGTTCAATGCCTTATGTATAAGGTAACTACTTTTGTTATCTAGTATGACAATTTCACATGATTAAAAGATTTTTTTACAAAATTACAAACTTATACACCTTTTACATCACCATTTATACTCCATCCATTTTCAATTTTTGATTCATTTTTACCTCAAACCTCTAGCTAAAAACACACACACTTTTAAGAGTCTTAAACTCCATAACCATTCAGCTAATATCCATGAAGATCTAGCCATAAAAACATCACTTAATCACCATAAGAAAACTCTTACAAAAACACTTCAAGAATCCTTCCAAGAACACAAACTTACTTCCAATCTTTCATTCAATTCCATCACCCTTTTGGTTCTAGGTTCTTACTCCTCTTTTACAGCAATCTTGTCCAAGTAACTTGAGGTAGTAACTTTGTTCATAACCTTATTCGATTCATATATATATAGCTATCTTATTTTGTGGTATAAAATTTTAACAACAAGAACATAATTTGAATGTTTTCAAACTTGTTTGCAAACTAAATCGATCCTTCTAACTTAACTTTTAAAATACTTCAAGACCTGTAATATAACTTAAATATATGCAAATTTAACAAGGTATAACTTGGTTTTTCAAAGAACATCTTAAAAACTGTTTTTACGACGTCGGAGTGCAACCGGGGGCTGTTTTGGGTTGGATAATTAAAAACCATCTTAAACTTTGAATTGGAGGTTTATTTTCTGGAAAAATGATTTTTACTATGAATATGATAACACATAAAAATTTCGTGATTTAACTCAAAGTATAAGTATTTTTAGAAAAATAATCATTTAAGGTTGTTTACATGATGGAAAATGATTAACTTCATAAGTTTCACTAAAGTTTGACCTATGACCTGTGATTTCGAATACAAACTAAGGTATTTACAGTTCATAGTCTTAAAGAGGGACTCGATCCAAGGAAGTGGCAAGTTGAACCAACGAAAACGGAGTTGTAACGAAGAAACTACGACCAAAACAAAATCGGATATCCAAGACTAGTTTAGCTACGAAAATAATTGGAGAAAATTAAATAAATCACATCTTTTTAAAATAACATGATATTTTATATATATGTACTCATAATTTAATTTTATATGGTTCAGGATCACCCGTAAACAATACGAGAAGATTAATCATAAGATCCCATGATTGTACGCAACACGTCATTTGACAACACCGGTACTTTATGTACGCAACACGTCATTTGACAACACCGGTACCGTGGGTCAAGATTAATCTCGACCAATACATATACGATGGGGGTTTTATTTATTTCGTTGGGGGTTTATTAAACACCTAAAAATGAACCATTTAAAATTGAATTACTAACATCGAACTGCTAACTACGGACTAAGGAATTATTAAAAGTATTAAAAGTATTATAAGTATATATATGTGACGATTGTTTAAAAAGAAAAGGTATTGATATATTATATATGGTTAGGTTTTTGATATCAATCGGAGACCAAGTCAAAATTACATATCTTCAAGACGAAAGTGAGTATATAGTCCCACTTTTAAACTCTAAGTATTTCGGGATGAGAATACATGTATTTTATGTTTTACGTTATGGACACAAGTAACTGAAAAATATATTCTACGTTGAGTTGTACCACTGGCATACTTCCCTGTAGCTTGGTAACTAATATTTACAGCGGTATTGTAAACGCGAATCCTGTTGATAGATCTATCGGGCCTGACAACCCCAACCGGACTGGACGACCAGTATTCAACGGTTGCACAGTACTTCGTTTCGTAACTACACTTGGTACGGTGTAGTAAGATTTCATAATAAAGGGAATATGCGACGTGATTAAATGTTAAGTATGGTTACCAAGTGCTCAACCACTTAGAATATTTTTATTAAAATGTTTACATATGAAATCTTGTGGTCTATATTTATACCGCTGCCGGCATTAAACCTATATCTCACTAACTTTATGTTGACGTTTTAAACATGTCTATTCTCAGGTGATAACTAAAAGCTTCCGCTGCAACATGTTGAATTTAAGCAAGATCTTGAGTATGCATATTTGTGTCAAAAATAAAACTGCATATCCGAGGAATTGTAATGTAAAATATGCTAGAAATCGTATTGTTATCATCACATGTAAAGTTTGTAAGTCTAAGATTATCGCTAAACGATAATCATCTTTATTTTGTCTAAAGCTTGTATCAAAATAAGAATTATGGTTTGTAATGTAAAATATATGCAGTTGTTCTTTTAAAAATGTCGCATATAGAGGTCAATACCTCGCAATGAAATCATACGTTATCTAACACGTTCTTATGGTTAAGGACGGGTTATGACATGTGGTATCAGAGCGGTGGTCTTAGCGAACCAGGTTTGCATTAGTGTGTCTAATTGATAAGTCGTTAGGATACATTAGTAAGTCTGGACTTTGACCGGGTCTGATTTAAAAACCATTGCTTATCATTGTTGGTTAAAATTTATATGTAAATATTATGTAGTACTAATGGGTTAGTTGTTGTGTGATAGATGTCGGGCTCAAAACTTGTTATCACATCCAGCGACTCCGAACCAGAATCTTCAGATGGTGTTCCAGTCATTAACCTATCCGATGACGAAAATAATATCTTTGGGAAAGACTCACAAATTCCGGATGAACCGACTATAGAGAACCCGGAAAGTTAACCCGAGGAGGAAAGTGAACCCGAGGAGGAAAGTGAACCCGAGGAGGAAAGTGAACCCGAGGAAGAAATACAGGAAATTACAAAAGACAAGTTCGAACTAGGAAAGAAATGAAAGGCTAATGAATTAGAAAATTCAAATCCCGAGTTTAGTAAGGATGATGTGGCACCAACTCCACTAGACACTACCACCCCTATTCTCGCTATTCCTATTCGTTCTATCCCGGCATCCAGTTCTTCAGTCCCACAGCCAAAATATAGGCAGACAGCTAGGATAAGCGTTAGGCGATTCATTGAACCTAAACGTCTTAGAAAATAGACCAAACGATGCGCTGCCGTATTAAACCATGGGATAATATAATGTTTTGTATAATATTATTAGTGTGGTTTGCTTAATGTTCGATGTAAGATAAGCATATGTAAAATAGTGAAGTGTGAAATGCAATAATTTTCCATGGTTAAGTATTATTTAGATGGTAGTAATTGATTCTGTACTAAGCTATTAAGTATGGACATTAACGGGTAGGTACTACCCTAGATATAATTATAAAACGCTAATAAGAAGAAAAGGCTTTTATAATAATACCTGGTTCTTATTATTAATAAGCTATAATGTACTGTAAATATACACTACATCTATAATATTCCATGTGAATAATTATTTTCTTTTCATTCTTATAGAAGAATATGGCGCGATTGAACCGAATGACGGAACAAGAAATCCAGGAACTCATCAATCAGCGAGTGAACGACAGAATGTTATGGGTCGAGGCTGTAAGAGGTGCTGCAGTTAACCCAAATCCTCGTGTGGGGTGCACTTACAAAACTTTTCAAGCTTGCAAGCCCTCATCATTCAGTGGAACAGAAGGACCGATCGGTTTAACCCGGTGGATAGAAAAGATGGAGACTGTGTTTAAAATAAGTGGTTGTGTTGAAAAGGACATGACCAAGTATGCATCGTGCACTTTACAAGATAGTACACTCACGTGGTGAAAAAATTATGTGAAGGCTGTAGGAGGAGATGTAGCTTATGATACTCCTTGGGAAGAATTCAAAACAATGTTAATCAACGAGTATTGTCCAAGGAACGAGGTTAGGAAGTTGGAAGATGAATTACGAAGCCTGAAGGTTGTTGGTACTGAAATCACCAACTACAATCAGCGATTCATGGAATTAGTTTTGCTATGTCCTGAATTGGTTCCAACCGAAGAACGGAAGATTGAAATGTACAAAGATGGTTTGCCCAAAAAGGTCAAGGCAAATGTTACAGCATCGAAACCTAAGACAATTCATGAAGCTATAACCACGGAAAACGAGCTAATGGATCAGGTCATCATGGATAAGAAAGTATCCAATACTGATGTGAAGGTATCAGGTAACAAAAGAAAGTGGAATGGAAATTATGATCGAGGTAACCAACAACAATCTTTTAAGAAATAAGAAATCACGCAAGGTGCGGGTAGTGGTTTAAGCTTTGGTTATAAAGGACAAAATCCTTTATGCAACTGATGCCACAAACATCACTTTGGTTATTGTAGTGTGGTATGCAACAAATGTAATCGACAGGGTCATCTTGCTGAAGATTGTAGGGCTCTCGTTACAAATACAAATGGTACCAAGACTCCTGCCACCAATGCAAATAGAACTGCTTTGGCTACCGTTACTTGTTTTGGGTGTGGAAAACAAGGTCACTATAAGAGCCAGTGCCCGAATCCAGAGAAGAATGTCGGACCTGCACGTGGGAGAGCATTTGTTATTAATGCTAGAGAGGCACGCGAAGACCCGGAGCTTGTTACGGGTACGTTTACCATTAATAACTTATCAGCATCTATTTTATTTGATACTGGTGCCGATAGAAGTTACGTGTGTAGAGACTTTCACGCAAAATTTAATTGTTCATCATTACCTCTAGATGCTAAGTACATGATTGAGTTAGCTAATGGTAAACTAATTAAAGCCGATAAAATTTGCCGTGATTGTAAAATAAATTTAGCCGGAGAAACATTTAAGATTGACTTAATACCCGTAGAATTAGGAAGTTTTGATGTAATAGTCGGCATGGACTGGATGTCCAAAGTAGGAGCTGAAGTTGTGTGTGCCAAGAAGGCAATTCGCATTCCTGGTAAGGATAAAATGCCGGTGATGATTTATGGAGAGAAGGGTAATTCAAAGCTAAAACTCATTAGCTGTTTGAAAGCCAAGAAGTGTTTAGAAAAGGGATGTTATGCTATTCTAGCACATGTTAATAAAGTCGAAAAGAAAGAAAAAGAGAAGTGCATCAATGACGTGCCTGTGGCAAGAGATTTTCCTGAAGTATTTCCGGAAGAGTTGCCGGGATTACCTCCATTTAGATCTGTAGAATTTCAAATAGATCTTGTACCAGGAGCTGCACCGGTTGCCCGTGCTCCATATAGACTTGCACCGTCCGAGTTAAAAGAACTTCAGAGTCAGTTAAAAGAATTACTGGATCGTGGATTCATACGACCAAGTACTTCACCGTGGGGAGCTCCAATTTTATTCGTCAAGAAGAAAGACGGATCTTTCCGAATGTGTATAGATTATCGTGAATTAAATAAGTTAACTATCAAGAATCGGTATCCACTACCGAGAATTGACGACTTATTTGATCAACTCCAAGGATCATGTGTGTACTCGAAAATTGACCTAAGATCGGGCTATCATCAATTACGTGTCAAAGAAGAAGATATACCGAAAACTGCTTTTCGAACACGTTACGGTCATTACGAATTTTTGGTCATGCCGTTTGGATTGACGAATGCGCCAGCTGTATTCATGGACCTCATGAATCGAGTTTGTAGTCCATATTTAGATAAGTTTGTTATTGTTTTCATTGATGACATTCTTATCTATTCCAAGAGTGAGCAAGAGCATGAGCAGCATTTAAGGTTGATATTAGAGTTGTTGAGAAAAGAACAGCTATATGCTAAATTTTCTAAATGTGCTTTCTGGTTGAAAGAAGTGCAATTTCTTGGCCACGTTGTTAGTAGCAAAGGAATTCAGGTTGATCCAGCAAAAATTGAAGCCATTGAAAAATGGGAGACTCCTAAGACACCAATGCAGATACGCCACTTTTTGGGTTTAGCCGGTTATTATAGAAGGTTTATTCAAGATTTTTCCCGAATAGCTAAGCCGTTGACAGCGTTAACGCAAAAAGGGAAGAAATATGAATGGACTTCTGAGCAGGAGAGTGCATTTCAATTACTGAAAAAGAAGTTGACTACGGCGCCTATTTTATCGTTACCTGAAGGGAACGATGATTTTGAAATATATTGTGACGCTTCGCGACAAGGTTTTGGTTGCGTTCTTATGCAACGGAAGAAAGTTATTGCATACGCATCCCGACAATTGAAGATTCACGAGCGGAATTATACGACGCATGATCTAGAATTGGGAGCAGTCGTGTTTGCATTGAAGATGTGGAGACACTACTTGTATGGGGTTAAATTCATTGTGTTTACTGATCATAAAAGTCTTCAACATATTTTTGATCAGAAACAGTTGAACATGAGGCAACGTAGGTGGGTCGAGTTAATAAATGACTATGATTGTGAAATTCGTTATCATCCCGGGAAAGCGAATGTGGTGGCTGACGCACTAAGTAGAAAGGAACGAGAACCAATTCGAGTACGAGCGATGAACATAAAAATTCGCATGAATCTCAACTCACAAATCAAAGAGGCTCAACGAGAAGCACTTACTAAAGAAAATATAGGAAATGAAATAATGAAGAAGTATGAGAAGCAACTCGTTATACGGGAAGATGGAACTCGATATTTTGCAAATCGTATTTGGGTACCGAAGTTGGGTGGATTGAGGAAGTTGATATTGAATGAGGCACATAAGACAAGATACTCGATACATCCTGGAGTTGGAAAGATGTATCAAGATCTTAAGACGCATTATTGGTGGCCTAATTTAAAGACAGACGTTGCAACATATGTTGGGGAATGTTTAACTTGTTCCAAGGTCAAAGCAGAACACCAGAAGCCGTCAGGGTTACTTCAACAACCAGAAATCCCAGAATGGAAATGGGATGGTATTACCATGGATTTCATCACGAAGTTACCAAAGACTGCCTGGGGATACGACACCATTTGGGTGATTGTTGATCGTCTCACCAAGTCTGCACATTTCTTGCCTATAAAGGAAACGGATAGAATGGAGAAACTATTACGATTGTATATAAAGGAAATTGTTTCAAGGCATTGAATACCTATTTCCATTATATCCGATCGTGATAGTAGATATACCTCAAACTTCTGGCAATCACTACAGGAGGCACTAGGAACTCGTTTGGATATGAGTACCGCATATCATCCGCAAATGGACGGTCAGAGTGAAAGAAAAATTCAGACTCTTGAAGACATGCTCAGGGCATGTGTGATCGATTTTGGAAACGGATGGGATAAGTATTTACCGTTAGCAGAATTCTCGTATAATAATAGTTATCATGCGAGCATTAAAGCTGCACCATTCGAAGCACTGTATGGAAGGAAGTGTAGGTCTCCTATCTGTTGGAATGAAGTAGGAGATCGACAATTAACTGGTCCCGAGATCATACACGAAACGACTGAGAAGATAGTACAAATCAAGGAGAGATTGAAAACAGCCCGTAGTCGCCAAAAGAGCTACGCCGATGTCCGAAGGAAACCATTAGAGTTTCAGATCGGTGACATGGTTATGCTAAAGGTGTCACCTTGGAAGGGTGTAATACGTTTCGGAAAAAGGGGTAAACTGAACCCAAGATATGTAGGCCCGTTCAAGATCATCGAACGCATTGGACCGGTAGCTTATCGACTCGAGTTACCGCAACAACTCGCCGGAGTACATAATACCTTTCACGTCTCGAACCTTAAGAAGTGTCTTGCAAAGGAAGACCTCACCATTCCTCTTGAAGAAATCCATGTCGATGAGAAACTACAATTCATCGAAGAACCAATCGAAATCATGGATCGTGAAGTTAAACAGCTCAAGCAGAGCAACATACCGATCGTTAAGGTTCATTGGAATGCTCGAAGAGGTCCTGAGTTTACTTGGGAATGAGAGGATCAGATGAAACAAAAGTATCCACACTTGTTTCTCGATGACGCAAAATAGGTACAATTTTAAAATTTGGGGACGAAATTTATTTAACGGGTAGGTACTTTAATGACCCGCACTTTTTCGATCAATTTATACTTATAAGATTAATATTTACATAAATTAAACCTTACTAACATGATAAGCAATCTAAATTGTTGAGACTTATGTTTTTGAAATGAGTTTTACACAACGTTTGACCGTCTAGTTTGACCGATGATATCACGAACTATACAATATATGATAATTATACGTTTGTGTATATATATGTATATATACATATTTAACATGATCTAAGGATGTTTTAATACCTCATTTTGTATTAATAACAATAAGTTATAAGTATATTTTGAAACTACTAACTTAAGTTTTCAAAACGATAACCATACGTAACGTTATTTGACATAAATACTTATGACCTATAATGTTTATACATATATCGTATAAGTAATGTATTTAATCACTTTTTAAGGACTTAAATACATAAAACAATATAAGTGTATTCACAAAAGATAGCTATATTTTAATTCTCATTCCATTTTTCACAAAATTTCTATACGTATATCTAGAGTACATGTACTCGTATCATACCTAGCTTCTATACGTATTTACTATTGGTATATACACATCAAATCACCACCAACCAGCCCTTGTTCAATGCCTTATGTATAAGGTAACTACTTTTGTTATCTAGTATGACAATTTCACATGATTAAAAGATTTTTTCACAAAATTACAAACTTATACACCTTTTACATCACCATTTATACTCCATCCATTTTCAATTTTTGATTCATTTTTACCTCAAACCTCTAGCTAAAAACACACACACTTTTAAGAGTCTTAAACTCCATAACCATTCAGCTAATATCCATGAAGATCTAGCCATAAAAACATCACTTAATCACCATAAGAAAACTCTTACAAAAACACTTCAAGAATCCTTCCAAGAACACAAACTTACTTCCAATCTTTCATTCAATTCCATCACCCTTTTGGTTCTAGGTTCTTACTCCTCTTTTACAGCAATCTTGTCCAAGTAACTTGAGGTAGTAACTTTGTTCATAACCTTATTCGATTCATATATATATAGCTATCTTATTTTGTGGTATAAAATTTTAACAACAAGAACATAGTTTGAATGTTTTCAAACTTGTTTGCAAACTAAATAGATCCTTCTAACTTAACTTTTAAAATACTTCAAGACCTGTAATATAACTTAAATATATGCTAATTTAACAAGGTATAACTTGGTTTTTCAAAGAACATCTTAAAAACTGTTTTTACGACGTCGGAGTGCAACCGGGGGCTGTTTTGGGTTGGATAATTAAAAACCATCTTAAACTTTGAATTGGAGGTTTATTTTCTGGAAAAATGATTTTTACTATGAATATGATAACACATAAAAATTTCGTGATTTAACTCAAAGTATAAGTATTTTTAGAAAAATAATCATTTAAGGTTGTTTACATGATGGAAAATGATTAACTTCATAAGTTTCACTAAAGTTTGACCTATGACCTGTGATTTCGAATACAAACTAAGGTATTTACAGTTCATAGTCTTAAAGAGGGACTCGATCCAAGGAAGTGGCAAGTTGAACCAACGAAAACGGAGTTGTAACGAAGAAACTACGACCAAAACAAAATCGGATATCCAAGACTAGTTTAGCTACGAAAATAATTGGAGAAAATTAAATAAATCACATCTTTTTAAAATAACATGATATTTTATATATATGTACTCATAATTTAATTTTATATGGTTCAGGATCACCCGTAAACAATACGAGAAGATTAATCATAAGATCCCATGATTGTACGCAACACGTCATTTGACAACACCGGTACTTTATGTACGCAACACGTCATTTGACAACACCGGTACCGTGGGTCAAGATTAATCTCGACCAATACATATACGATGGGGGTTTTATTTATTTCGTTGGGGGTTTATTAAACACCTAAAAATGAACCATTTAAAATTGAATTACTAACATCGAACTGCTAACTACGGACTAAGGAATTATTAAAAGTATTAAAAGTATTATAAGTATATATATGTGACGATTGTTTAAAAAGAAAAGGTATTGATATATTATATATGGTTATGTTTGTGATATCAATCGGAGACCAAGTCAAAATTACATATCTTCAAGACGAAAGTGAGTATATAGTCCCACTTTTAAACTCTAAGTATTTCGGGATGAGAATACATGTATTTTATGTTTTACGTTATGGACACAAGTAACTGAAAAATATATTCTACGTTGAGTTGTACCACTGGCATACTTCCCTGTAGCTTGGTAACTAATATTTACAGCGGTATTGTAAACGCGAATCCTGTTGATAGATCTATCGGGCCTGACAACCCCAACCGGACTGGACGACCAGTATTCAACGGTTGCACAGTACTTCGTTTCGTAACTACACTTGGTACGGTGTAGTAAGATTTCATAATAAAGGGAATATGCGACGTGATTAAATGTTAAGTATGGTTACCAAGTGCTCAACCACTTAGAATATTTTTATTAAAATGTTTACATATGAAATCTTGTGGTCTATATTTATACCGCTGCCGGCATTAAACCTATATCTCACCAACTTTATGTTGACGTTTTAAACATGTCTATTCTCAGGTGATAACTAAAAGCTTCCGCTGCAACATGTTGAATTTAAGCAAGATCTTGAGTATGCATATTTGTGTCAAAAATAAAACTGCATATCCGAGGAATTGTAATGTAAAATATGCTAGAAATCGTATTGTTATCATCACATGTAAAGTTTGTAAGTCTAAGATTATCGCTAAACGATAATCATCTTTATTTTGTCTAAAGCTTGTATCAAAATAAGAATTATGGTTTGTAATGTAAAATATATGCAGTTGTTCTTTTAAAAATGTCGCATATAGAGGTCAATACCTCGCAATGAAATCATACGTTATCTAACACGTTCTTATGGTTAAGGACGGGTTATGACATCATCACTTACTTTAAAACAATCATAAACATCAACGGAACAAGCAGCCTCTTGCCTTATATTTTCACTAACATTAATCTTAAAATCATACGGTTGGAATTTCTCACAATTTTCCGTAGCTTTTAAGAACTCCAATACTTGAGGCAGAAATTCTTCATCTTCCTCATCAGTCAATATTTCATCATCGGAGATATCTCTAACCTCTTTTTCATATTTTAAATCATCTAAAGTCAACACATCATCCAAGTTTAATTCATCAACTTCATCAACCATATCATTCTTTTCATTGGAAACCTCCTTCATTACACCATCCTAATCAATCTCACATTCATACAAATACTTTAGTCCACTATTACGGTAGCTAACCCAATTACCAGTTTCTTTAATAACATTAACTTTCTCAAAGATAACTACTTTTGGTTTTTCACCTTGAGCATTCTTAGATTCAACTAATTGGAAGAGCTTATTAACATTTATTTCTAAGGTTTGAATGGATGATTTGTGATTGTTTTGCACTTGTGTTAGTTGGGATTTGATGTTTTCATTAGCTTCTTGTTGATTCTTAATGAAATTAAGATTATTCTCCTCAATACTTATACGCCTTTTATTTTGAGTAGGAGAAGATTTATTAGGATTAAAGGGAGTTCTAGGTTGTTGATAGCCAGGTGGAAATCTAGAGTTGTTAGGGTAGGGAGTTTGATAGTTGTTCCTAAAGTATGAATTTCCCCCTTAGAATTGATTAATGTAAGCCACGTTCTCTAACTGCTCTATAGTAGCAACACAATCCTTGGTTAAATGAGGACCGTTACATTTCTCATAACCCACCTTCATTTCACGCATCTCTTTACTTAACTTCTCCATTTTCCTTCCTAAGTTTCATAATTGATCATTCATCGATCTGAACACATCTTCAGAATCATAACCAACAACATTAATAGAGCGAGAGATACCAAGATCTTGATTCCACTCATGGGAATGGGCAGCCATCTTTTTGATCAAGATATGAGCTTCTCCAATGGTCTTTCTAATAATGTTTCCTCCGTCGGAAGTATAAATTTCTGTGACGTCCTCCAGTTTGGGTCTGGAAGAAAACGTCACTAATATCAAATAAACCAACATATTATAATACGAGAACAATTCTATATGATAAAAATAAACTTTAGTGAGTACGCAGCGGAAAATAGAATGTCGTTACAAGAATTGAAACTACAATAAAGTAAATGTTTCAAATGCAAGAATAATAAATACGATTGTTCTTGAGTAACTATGTCCAAGTAAGCATCACATAAGCAGTATAATATTCTTGATTAATCGGCACCTGAGACAAAATATGCTAAAGTGTTAACCAAAAAGGTTGAGTGAAATCATAGGTTTAACAAAAGTAGTTATCGTTGTTTTTAGATCACAAGATTTTGTTTTCAAAAGTAGATCACACAGATCTTTATTTGTCAAAGAAGATCACAAAGATCTTAAAAGTTGATCTCGTAGGGACCAAAAAGTTATGACAGTTCGTGATATTTAGACTAAACGTTCAAAGTTTGCCCCAATGACAAGTTGTGTCTATACTTGTCGGTTTAATTTCATTATTAAGTAATACAAAGACTTAGTCAAATGTATCGGGGACGTTACTCCCGATAGGCCAATAATTAAGAATGCATTTAACGAGCAATTAAAAATATCACTATAGGGACTTAGTCGGACATAGCCGGGTATAGCATAGTTTAACAGTTGGTACTTATGTCTAAATTGTAAATAGTAAAAGTAGCATGGGTCTTACCTCAAAAAGTTAAATAAGTTTCATGCAATAAAGAGTGGGGCTATGAGTTCACCTTAGTAAGTAGATGAGAGGGTTATTCCTCGGAATAGAAAGTTTGGATGAACGTGAGCAGAAAGTCAACCTATTGACATTTAAGAGTAGTTAAGTGTTTTTCCCAAATTTAAGTTTAAGTATGCAAGTGTTTTAAGTATAGTTCATTTTACTAAGTTCCATTCCTAGTAAGTTTCTACTTTTAGCAAGTTTCCACTTTTAGTAAGTTAGTGTCGAACACTAGTGAGTTGTCCTTAATAACTCTAACACCTATTAAGTGTGAAGATAACTAAGTGTATGATTACTGTAGTCAGGTTTGATATTGTGCATCATACCCAAACATCTATTCCACCGCCGAGTCACTAGAATGACCAAATGTTACCTGTTGGCCCAGGATTTCTTGACCAAAATCTAAGTTTGGCATTTGTAATCCACAAGCATTCCATAGTGGTACCAAGGATCACCCTAGGCCTTAAGTAGCGTTGTCGTTCGAGTAATCATACATTATTGTGAATGACTATCGTAATCGTATAAGTAGTAGTATATTATATGTGTTAGTAATAATATAAGTGCATAAGTGTTAAGTAGTATTAGTAATATAGTATAAGTAGTATTAGGGTTTTATTAATTAATTAGGTTTAATTAATTAAAGTAGTATTTAATGATTAGGGTTTATGTGATAAATGTTTAATAGTATTATTAGGTTTAGGGTTTAGTGAAGTAATGATTAGGTAATGATTAGGGTTTTATTTAATGTTTTAGGGTTTAGGTAATATCGTGTATATGTATACATATAGTATTTATATATATATATAAATATATATATATATATATATATATATATATATATATATATATATATATATATATAGTCGTGTATATATATATGTATATATATATATTTTTAGTAAACACATATATATATGTAATGTGTATCAACTTTCCAAATATAACTACCCTAACACAATCTTAGTGAATCCTTAGGTTTTTAAGATCTAACAAAACTTTTTTTTTATATTTGTATGTAAGCCGTACGTATGTATATGTATATGCATATTTTTTTTACATAAACAATATAGATGTTAAGATCATGCATGAATGTAATTATGAAAACATGAATTGAAAGTAAAATTTAAAAGTTTTGGATCTAGGGTTTTTACCTTGATGAACAATGACGAAGATTAACAAGAAAAGATGATGATGACTTGAAGATGAAGATCAAACACTTGAAAAACTCAAGAACACCTTGAAGATCACGAAGAACGCGAAGAACACGATGAAGATTGCTTGAAGATAACTTGAAGATTGCTTGAAGATGGTGGTGGTGTGTTGGTGGTTTCTTGGCCAAAATTTCCAAGAGAGATGGAGAGAGAGATTTTTGTGACTTTGAGAGAGAATTATAAATATGTTTTGGTGCATGAAAAGCTTTAGCCTAGGTCTCTATTTATAGGTGAGATTAGAGAATTCTAGAATTGAGGTTTAATGGGAATACTTTGGGAACAAGTTAGGGTTTACATGGGAGGTAAAGTGGGCTGATTTTTAGAGGGGTAAAAGGGTAATTTCCCCTTCAAATTTTCTGCTAGGGTTAGGAGAATTAGGGTTTGGAACTTTTTCATTTTAGTCCTTGTACTTTAGATTAGCTTAAATAGCTCATTGAAGGTTTTAATTACATTATTTAAAGGATAAAAGTTTTAGAGTATTATACTTTGTTCACAAAAGTTAATTAGCTTATTATTTACATCTTTTATTAACTTGTCATTTATTACACAAAGTTAATTAATATGTTTTATAATTCTTAACAATTGTCGATTAAAGTTTAATTGTTAAGTATTGTTTGGGCATTTAATATTGGAAAAATATAGAATGGAAAATTGAGAGTCGTTATAGTACCTCCCCGTTATTAGAAACTTCGTCCCGAAGTTTTAGGTAGATTTCTCGTTTGCATCAGCAGTTGAGAAGAGATGGAAGTATTTCTGTATCATTTGGTCTTTGCGTTCCCATGTATATTAGGGGCTTCTACGCGAATCTCAACGGATTATAACAATAGAGTTTGATTTTCACGTTCCCTGGTACAATCGGGGCCCTTACGTGAATTTGAATGAGTGTTAACAATAAGTATATTGTTTTGTTTACACGTTTGATCTCATGATCCTTAACCTTAATAGGTCGTTTACAAAGTGCATTAAATGCGGAGATTTTCCAAGGAATAACAAGAGTGTCGTTTGGCTAGTTTTCCTTTAAAAGGAAAGTTGATGCTATATCAGCATTAAATGTGTCGTTGAGCTCATTAGAGTCTTGAGTGTTCATGCCACAATAGTAGGGCAGATAAAATAGAGTAGAGTACTTAAAGATTTCAGTTACGTAGTTTGATGTATGGCTGGTGGTTGTTAGGGATAGTACCAGCTTCAAGTTGCGAAAGGTAACCATAATACCTTTAGTTTTTAAGAGATATCTAATAGACAGTAGCGGAGACAGATAGGGGACAGAGGGGTGCTCAGCCTCCCCCAATTGGCTCAAATGCAATGGAAAAATTATAGTCCATATCTGATAAATTTTGTTTAAGCATCCCTCAATTCAAGCAAATCAACTTTGAATTATATGTCTAACTCATTTACAATCGATATTTTGTTTAAAAGTTCAACTTCCGAACTCAAATAAAATTAACACAAAGTCGTACAAGTTAATTATCGATTATATACTTCTCTTTAATTGTCTATAATTTCTTAAAAGTTGTTAAGTTACTTCTACTAATTGGTAGAGAAATTGTCCAACTTCTGACACACAAGGTACCATATTAAAAAGTCAGTGTGTTAACTACTTCTAACCTTTTCACATTTAAATGTCAATAACATGTTACTTCATGAATAAAATGGCTTGCTGGGTGCAAAATGAGCTAATTTTAGCTTATTATTTTGAAAAAACTTATTTGTTTGATTTAACTCGTACATTTTTTTTATTTAAGACGATTATGGTTGTTTACATCATTTTCAATATAATACTTGGTTACGATGAATGAAAATTTTTTTTATTATAATTATTTAATCATTGAGTAAGCCGCCCTTATCGTCAATTCCTGGCTCCACCTCTGCTAATAGACAAATGAGATGTTAGTTGAGGATTCATTGACCTCAGGATAATATGAGTGAAAGACATCGTTCATGTAGAGACCCGTCCTAATCCATCCGGACAAAGTCCATATCAATTATAAACGATTCACAACAGTTTACTACGTCGCGAGGTACTTGACCTCTATATGATACATTTTACAAACATTGCATTTGTTTTTAAAAGACAAACTTTCATTACATCGAAAGTTGACAGGCATGCATCTCATTTCATAATATATCAAACTAACAACGACTTAATGATAATCTTGATGAACTCAACGACTCGAATGCAACGTCTTTTGAAATATGTCATGAATAACACCAAGCACTATCTCTAGAATGAGCTAATGCACAGCGGAAGATTTCTTTCATACATGAGAATAAACATTCTTTAAAGTGTCAACCAAAAGGTTGGTGAGTTCATTAGTTTAACATAAATAATCATTTCCATCATTTTAATACACCACAAGAATTTCATTTTCAGTTCTCATAAATATACGTCCCATGCATAGAGACAAAAATCATTCATATGGATTGAACACCTGGTAACCGACATTAACAAGATGCATATAAGAATATCCCCTATCATTTCGGGAAATCCATCGGACATGATAAAAACAACATCGAAGTACTAAAGCATCCGGTACTTTGGATGGGGTTCGTTAGGCCCAATAGATCTATCTTTAGGATTCGCATCAATTAGTAGATCGGTTTACTAATTCTTAGGCTACCAAGCAAAAGGGGCATATTCGGCTTAGATCATTCAACCATATAATGTAGTTTCGATTACTTGTGTCTATTTCGTAAAACATTTATAAAAGCGCATGTATTCTCAGTCCCAAAAATATATATTGCAAAAGCATTTAAAAGGGAGCAAATGAAACTCACCAACTGTATTTTGTAGTAAAAATACATATGACGGTATTGAATAATTGAACAATGCAGGGTTGGCCTCGGATTCACGAACCTATATCATTTGGACATATATTATTACACATAATTGTGATCGAACAAATATATTATTATTAGTGATGTAATTGTCATTTTAATAAATTTTGTGTTCCATTGATAACTTAAATATATTTATTTTATATACCTTAAATAACTAATAATATAATGATAGAGTTAGGTTATATGTATTAGATATGATTTTTTATAATTTAATAGTCATTTTAATAACAATACTGATACTTGTAATAATTAAAATGATAATAATAATAATGATAATTTTAATAAAAATACAAATGATAATAACCTTGTTGATAATAATTCTAATGAAAATTCTAAAAAAAAATATGATAAAATGATAATAATAATAATAATTTTTCGTTCGAGTCATGAATTACATTATAACTTTTAATTATTAGGTTTTATAATTACATTGGTAATCTAATTATACCACCTTTATATATATTCTTAATTATATCCTAATTATCTTAACTGTAAGCGTATCATCTTAATACTTCCTAATGTTAATCATTTCCAAAATCGTAATCAAAATCATTTCCAAAATCGTAATCAAAATCATAATATAATGATAATACTAATAACATGCTTTAAAGTGTCAACCAAAAGGTTGGTGAGTTCATAGGTTTATCATAACAAACATTTCAATATTTTAATAGACCACAAGATTTCATAATCATAAACATAATACACTCGCAAGTGTATGTAAAGCATTCTAAGTGTTTGAGCACTTGGTAACCATACTTAACATTTAATCACGTCGCATATTCCCTTTATTATGAAATCTCACTACACCGTACCAAGTATAGTCACTGAAACGAAGTACTGTGCAACCGTTGAATACTGGTCGTCCAGTCCGGTTGGGGTTGTCAGATCCGATAGATCTATCAACAGGATTCGCGTTTACAATACCACATGTAAATAGTAGTTACCAAGCTATTAGGGAAGATATGCAGAGTGGTACAACTCAACGTAGAATATATTTTAAGTACTTGTGTCTATCTCGTAAACATTTATAAAAGCAGATGTATTCTCAGCCCAAAAATATATATTGCAAAAGCATTTAAAAGGGAGCAAATGAAACTCACCAACTGTATTTTGTAGTAAAAATACATATGACGGTATTGAATAATTGAACAATGCAGGGTTGGCCTCGGATTCACGAACCTATATCATTTGGACATATATTATTACACATAATTGTGATCGAACAAATATATTATTATTAGTGATGTAATTGTCATTTTAATAAATTTTGTGTTCCATTGATAACTTAAATATATTTATTTTATATACCTTAAATAACTAATAATATAATGATAGAGTTAGGTTATATGTATTAGATATGATTTTTTATAATTTAATAGTCATTTTAATAACAATACTGATACTTGTAATAATTAAAATGATAATAATAATAATGATAATTTTAATAAAAATACAAATGATAATAACCTTGTTGATAATAATTCTAATGAAAATTCTAAAAAAAATGATAAAATGATAATAATAATAATAATTTTTCGTTCGAGTCATGAATTACATTATAACTTTTAATTATTAGGTTTTATAATTACATTGGTAATCTAATTATACCACCTTTATATATATTCTTAATTATATCCTAATTATCTTAACTGTAAGCATATCATCTTAATACTTCCTAATGTTAATCATTTCCAAAATCGTAATCAAAATCATAATATAATGATAATACTAATAACAAAATGAAAATGATAACTTTTAACTATAAAGATACTAGTGATGTTCTTAATAATAATAATGATAACAAGCATAATAATACTAATATTTCATAACAATAATAATAATAATAATAATAACAACAACAAATAATACTAATAATAAAAGCAAATAAAAGTCGAATGAAAAGTCGAAGTTGATTTGTTGGAGCTGTGACAAAATTGGCTATTTTGGAAAGGGATTGCAAAGTTATTTTCGGTAATAACAACGCTAAAGAAGCTAGCACACATACGTGTTAATTGTTTACTCAGGTTCCGAGTGTTTTCCGGTGCATAACTACATGCATAATCTTTCCTTCCGTAGATGAAGTGCGGTTGGTTCATCCTCTCGATTGAGTTATTTTCAAAAATCATGAAAGATTTGAATGCGAATTGTAATTGTCGAGGTACAAATGAGGTTTAAGATGAAATCAAGTGGCAGACTTGAAGAATTGTTTAGTTTCATATGTTATAATCAATATTTTAATTCATTTTAATTGTCCAAAGTTAGCAGTCCAATTGTTCAATAGTCCAATATATTCATATATGATTTAATATATAATATTCGAATTAATTAATACGTATCATGACC
Source organism: Rutidosis leptorrhynchoides (assembly GCF_046630445.1). Classification (NCBI taxonomy): domain Eukaryota; kingdom Viridiplantae; phylum Streptophyta; class Magnoliopsida; order Asterales; family Asteraceae; genus Rutidosis; species Rutidosis leptorrhynchoides. The sequence continues at coordinate 3,000,439 of NC_092337.1, forward strand.
CGTGTACCGACCTCAGTATTGATCACAACTCAAACTATATATATATTTTGGAATCAACCTCAACCCTGTATAGCCAACTCCAACATTCACATATAGAGTGTCTATGGTTGTTCCGAAATATATATATAGATGGGTCGATATGATAGGTCGAAACCTTGTATACGTGTCCCGTTATTTAAAGTGCGTAAAATAAATGACAGAAATTAAATGACGATAAATAAAATTGCGATAATTAAATTGCGATAAATAAAATGTAACCAGTTAGCTAGGAACAGTTAGCGTGGATTCTTAACAAAATTTCAATTAGTTAATTCGTTTGTTTCTAACAAATTTTATTTTGTTTAATGTTTTCTTCATTATGCCACTTGTTGGATTCTGATAGGTCAAAATCCAAATATGAAATTTGAATGGAAATGGTTATTTTGCGGTGAACGGATCTGTATATCGATGAATGTAAGTAGGATAGTAAATGACTGTTGGATCAGATTCAAAGAATGTACAGTGTAACTTATTAATGTGAAATCTAAATATTCCTCGGGTATAACCTACCCTTTAAAATATTTTCACCATTAACAGTTTGTACAAAAGAATTTTAATTACAATCTTTATAAAAATATATATACATATATATTTTCTTCAGATGTAATCATGGATTTAATGAGTCAATAAGATATTAAACTTATTTGATTTATCGTTAATACTAGATTACATAATCTCTAAAACTTTAGAAACTACATAATCGCCGCGTCGAGCGAAGATGATCGATGTAGAACGATATGTAGAACGAAGATAAAGTAGATATAACGATACGTAGGACGATGGTTAGGCTCGAGGTACAGAATGAGATGTTGAGGCGTGTGATGTTGAAACTTAGGTTGTCGGTGGTACTGGTGTTGATGTTGGTGGTACTGTTGGTGCCGGTGATGTTGCTGGAGCTGTTAAGTTTTGCACCATATTCTCCAAAGACACTACTCGAGCGCGAAGCTCGTTGACTTCTTCTATTATTCTGGGATGATTGTCGGTCGGAACGAGTGGATAAATAAAATCTAGAATTTGATGTAGTATATAATCGTGGCAAGATACCCTAGAAATGAGAGAGAAAATGGTGTTTCGGACAGGTTCACCGGTAAGTGATTCAGGTTCTTCGCCAAAAGGTGTATTCGGTTGGTGGAAGGGATCGCCTTCTTCTCGTCTCCATTGGTTAAGTCGACTACGAACCCATCAGATAAATTGGGGATAGCTGATTGACTGATTCATTCTGGTGACGCTGCTTTCGGAGCTGGAGTGGGACTCCATATCGGAATAGCTGTCGGAATCCGAGGGTCTTGAACTATTGGTGAGTTCCATTTTGCTCAGTTAGATAAAGAGTTTTTTGTATGAAATGATTTTCGGATATCGGATGATATTCTAATTACATAGAATATCTATGTATAGTACAGAATATCTCGTAGATTACGGAGAGAATTAAGGAAACATGTCAGATAAAGTCTACAGTAACAGATACGCTAAGATATAAAATTTTCTGTACACTATCTATCAAATAAGTGCAGGAAGTCGTGTCTAGACTTAGGAATGATAAGCAGGTAATTTTCCACTAGGAATGACAAACAATACTTATAATATGCAGCTAAGGTCGAAGTCCAGACTTGCTAATGCATCCTATCATCTATCAGTTAGACACACTAATGCAAGACCCGGTTCGCTAAGACCAACGCTCTGATACCACATGTCATAACCCGTCCTTATCCACCTGGACGAAGTCATCAACATTTGATCCCATTGCGATGATAGACTCCAAGTAATGTCCTTAAATTGAGCAGATGCACAGCGGAAGACTTAATTCGTACCTGAGAATAACATGCTTTAAAGTGTCAACCAAAAGGTTAGTGAGTTCATAGGTTTATCATAACAAACATTTCAATATTTTAATAGACCACAAGATTTCATAATCATAAACATAATACACTCGCAAGTGTATGTAAAGCATTCTAAGTGTTTGAGCACTTGGTAACCATACTTAACATTTAATCACGTCGCATATTCCCTTTATTATGAAATCTCACTACACCGTACCAAGTGTAGTCACTGAAACGAAGTACTGTGCAACCGTTGAATACTGGTCGTCCAGTCCGGTTGGGGTTGTCAGATCCGATAGATCTATCAACAGGATTCGCGTTTACAATACCACATGTAAATAGTAGTTACCAAGCTATTAGAGAAGATATGCAGAGTGGTACAACTCAACATAGAATATATTTTAAGTACTTGTGTCTATCTCGTAAACATTTATAAAAGCAGATGTATTCTCAGCCCAAAAATATATATTGCAAAAGCAATTAAAAAAGGGAGCAAATGAAACTCACCTAATGTATTTTGTAGTAAAAATACATATGACGTCATTTAACAAGTGTAGGGTTGACCTCGGATTCACGAACCTATATCATTTACTTATATATTAACACACATAATTGTAATCGAACAAATTTATATTATTTTTATATTAATAACCTATATGTTTCATATATTCATTTTATATATTTAAAATAGATAAAAATATAAATTTTGTTATGTTATATGTATTAAATATATTGTTATATATATATATATATATATATATATATATATATATATATATATATATATATATATATATATATATATATATATATATATATATATATATATATATATGTATATGTATATATATATGTATATATATATATATGTATATATATATATATGTATATATATATATATATATATATATGTGTATATATATATATATGTGTATATATATATATATATATCGTTTGTTTGTTAAAATTTATAATAATACAAAAATAATATTAGTAATGATAAAAGTAATAATAATGATAATATGGTTAAAAATAATACTTTTAATATAAATGATAAAATGATAACTTTAATAAAAATAATACTTTTTAAAAAAAATGTTAATTTTAATAATAATGAATACTATTAATAATAACTATAAAAATAATGATTTTACTAATAGTAATAATGAAACTAATATTTATATTAATAACTGTAATAATAATACTACTAATACTAATACTAATACTAATACTTATGATAATAATAATAATAATAAAAATAATAATTTTAATAATAATAATAATAATAATAATAATAATAATAATAATAATAATAATAATAACAATAAAAATAATTATGGAATACAACCTTTGAAAAACTAAGCATTTAAAAAGAATCGCCAGTGCCCAAACTCGAACCCGCGACCTCTCGGTTAAACACACAAACACTCCCAGATCACCTGAGCTACTTCGTTTTTCCGAATTAACCCCAAATTAAAATTATATAATCTATTTAACCGTCAGTTCTTCTTCTTCTTCCTTAAATATGTTTGGGCCAGAATTCGGTCCATTAATAGCCCGAATAATCATGAAGCCCATTCTATGTTAATGGCCTAGTTTGCTTCTATAATAAGCCCAACTAGTTAAACCTATTAAAGCCTAGTCCATTTGTGTTGTTACTGGATTCACAAAGCCCAATTGTGGTGTTCGCCTTTGATTAAACCGGGACCAGAAACAGATGACTTGCAGCTTTAGTAATAAAAGTTTTCGATCTCCCTCTTGCTCGACACCAAGACAGAATTTGGCCCAACAGCCGTTTCTAAACCCAACTTATCACCAATTCAAATAATGTCATGTTTTAAAAAAATTCATGGTTACAATTAGAGAAGGGTCCACGTGCAAGTGGCTAGTGTTTTAAAAAAAACTGTCGGCCAAAGGAAATCAAAAGAAAACATTTAGTATCCTTAAAGCAAAATAATTATAAATAGAAAAACAAGTTGCACAAGTTACAACGATTGAAGTGGTGTTATTTTTCGGAATTAACTAATGAAAATAGAAGAGAGAACGTGGAACCAGCCACTATAATTTTATGTTTCAATGAAGATGATGATGCAATGGTCTCGGTGATTTTAGGGTGGTGTTAGAAGGTGTTAAGGTGGCTGATTTGATGGTGGGAAGAAAGAAACAACCGGTGTTGGTGATGATGATTGAGATGTGGTGGTGTTCGATTGAGAAAAAAAAAGGAAGAGAGATGGTGGCTCGTGGTTGACTGTAACAGAAGAACTGCAGCAGTAACATGTTTATGATGGTGGTGGGTTTAGATTCACGTTCAAGGAGAAGAGGAAGAGAGAGAGAAGAAAGAAAGATGGAGGTTTATATTGGTAAAGATGGTCTCGGTTGTGGTGGTGATTTTCATTCGAAGTAGGAAGGAAATGAGTAGCAATTTACAGGGGTGTTCTTGGGTAATTTCAAGCAGAAAGATAATAATAATGATTTGTAGGTAGTTTTCGGGTTCGAACAATAACATGAATATGAAGGATGGTGTTTGCGGTTTCTGTTTGGGTTACATGGGTCATAGGTAGTGATGGTTGTCGAGAGTTTACAGCTGAAAAAGGGATCGAATAAAGTGGTTTAGTGGTGTTTCCAATTTTCAATAATAGTTGTAGGTGGCGGACGTTGCAGTTTGTTTGGGTCATTCTTGGACTGAAACCGAAAACACTACAACAACAGCAAGGGTATTCATTAAAGGTGGCTGTGGGTTTATTGTGATGATGTAGGCGACGATGGTTGCTTGTAGGGAGGTCAAGGTGGTTCACGGTGGTGTAGGGTGAAAGGAGAAGAGGTTTGTGTGTGTGTGTGTATGCTTGTGATATCTCTATCTATATGTGTGTATGTTATATATATAAAAAGGATGATGGGTGGTTGATAGACAAAAACAGTAAATATGATGTGTATCCTCTCAAAATAAAACAACAATCCGTGAACAAATTGAATTGGGGTGGGGTATGACTAACTGAAATGAACGTGTGAAGTAGGGAAAACAATAGGAAGGTTTGTGAGTGGGTTAATATAAATGCATGTATGTAACATGTAATGTGAAAAAAAAAAAAAAAAAAAAAAATGTATCAATTAATAATTCTCCATGTTTTAAAACAAAAGAATGACAGTCACTATCTTGTGATCAACAACTTACATTAATTAACTAATGAGCAAATCCAAAATTTTAAAACAGTAACCAGGAAATAGAGAACACATAGCAATAATATCAATGTGAAGGGTATTGATGTAGAAAGAGATCTAAAATGGTGATGAAATGTCCCGTTCTTATTGATTAAAAACGTTCCATATTAATTGATTTTGTTGCGAGGTTTTGACCTCTATATGAGACGTTTTTTCAAAGACTGCATTCATTTTTAAAACAAACCATAACCTTTATTTCATAAATAAAGGTTTAAAAAGCTTTACGTAGATTATCAAATAATGATAATCTAAAATATCCTGTTTACACACGACCATTACATAATGGTTTACAATACAAATATGTTACATCGAAATCAGTTTCTTGAATGCAGTTTTTACACAGTATCATACAAACATGGACTCCAAATCTTGTCCTTATTTTAGTATGCAACAGCGGAAGCTCTTAGTATTCACCTGAGAATAAACATGCTTTAAACGTCAACAAAAATGTTGGTGAGTTATAGGTTTAACCTATATATATCAAATTGTAACAATAGACCACAAGATTTCATATTTCAATATACATCCCATACATAGAGATAAAAATCATTCATATGGTGAACACCTGGTAACCGACATTAACAAGATGCATATATAAGAATATCCCCATCATTCCGGGACACCCTTCGGATATGATATAAATTTCGAAGTACTAAAGCATCCGGTACTTTGGATGGGGCTTGTTGGGCCCGATAGATCTATCTTTAGGATTCGTTTCAATTAGGGTGTCTGTTCCCTAATTCTTAGATTACCAGACTTAATAAAAAGGGGCATATTCGATTTCGATAATTCAACCATAGAATGTAGTTTCACGTACTTGTCTCTATTTTGTAAATCATTTATAAAACCTGCATGTATTTTCATCCCAAAAATATTAGATTTTAAAAGTGGGACTATAACTCACTTTCACAGATTTTTACTTCGTCGGGAAGTAAGACTTGGCCACTGGTTGATTCACGAACCTATAACAATATATACATATATATCAAAGTATGTTCAAAATATATTTACAACACTTTTAATATATTTTGATGTTTTAAGTTTATTAAGTCAGCTGTCCTCGTTAGTAACCTACAACTAGTTGTCCACAGTTAGATGTACAGAAATAAATCGATAAATATTATCTTGAATCAATCCACGACCCAGTGTATACGTATCTTAGTATTGATCACAACTCAAACTATATATATTTTGGAATCAACCCCAACCCTGTATAGCTAACTCCAACATTCACATATAGAGTGTCTATGGTTGTTCCGAAATATATATAGATGTGTCGACATGATAGGTCGAAACATTGTATATGTGTCTATGGTATCTCAAGATTACATAATATAAAATACAAGTTGATTAAGTTATGGTTGGAATAGATTTGTTACCAATTTTTACGTAGCTAAAATGAGAAAAATTATCCAATCTTGTTTTACCCATAACTTCTTCATTTTAAATCCGTTTTGAGTGAATCAAATTGCTATGGTTTCATATTGAACTCTATTTTATGAATCTAAACAGAAAAAGTATAGGTTTATAGTCGGAAAAATAAGTTACAAGTCGTTTTTGTAAAGATAGTCATTTCAGTTGAAAGAACGGCGTCTAGATGACCATTTTAGAAAACATACTTCCACTTTGAGTTTAACCATAATTTTTGGATATAGTTTCATGTTCATAATAAAAATCATTTTCTTAGAATAACAACTTTTAAATCAAATTTTATCATAGTTTTTAATTAACTAACCCAAAACAGCCCGCGGTGTTACTATGACGGCGTAAATCCGGTTTTACGGTGTTTTTCGTGTTTCCAGGTTTTAAATCATTAAGTTAGCATATCATACAGATATAGAACATGTGTTTAGTTGATTTTAAAAGTCAAGTTAGAAGGATTAACTTTTGTTTGCGAACAAGTTTAGAATTAACTAAACTATGTTCTAGTGATTACAAGTTTAAACCTTCGAATAAGATAGCTTTATATGTATGAATTGAATGATGTTATGAACATCATTACTACCTTAAGTTCCTTGGATAAACCTACTAGAAAAGAGAAAAATGGATCTAGCTTCAATGGATCCTTGGATGGCTCGAAGTTCTTGAAGCAGAATCATGACACGAAAACAAGTTCAAGTAAGATCATCACTTGAAATAAGATTGTTACAGTTATAGAAATTGAACCAAAGTTTGAATATGATTATTACCTTGTATTAGAATGATAACCTACTGTAAGAAACAAAGATTTCTTGAGGTTGGATGATCACCTTACAAGATTGGAAGTGAGCTAGCAAACTTGAAAGTATTCTTGATTTTATGAAACTAGAACTTTTGGAATTTATGAAGAACACTTAGAACTTGAAGATAGAACTTGAGAGAGATCAATTAGATGAAGAAAATTGAAGAATGAAAGTGTTTGTAGGTGTTTTTGGTCGTTGGTGTATGGATTAGATATAATGGATATGTAATTTTGTTTTCATGTAAATAAGTCATGAATGATTACTCATATTTTTGTAATTTTATGAGATATTTCATGCTAGTTGCCAAATGATGGTTCCCACATGTGTTAGGTGACTCACATAGGCTGCTAAGAGCTGATCATTGGAGTGTATATACCAATAGTACATACATCTAAAAGCTGTGTATTGTACGAGTACGAATACGGGTGCATACGAGTAGAATTGTTGATGAAACTGAACGAGGATGTAATTGTAAGCATTTTTGTTAAGTAGAAGTATTTTGATAAGTGTCTTGAAGTCTTTCAAAAGTGTATGAATACATATTAAAACACTACATGTATATACATTTTAACTGAGTCGTTAAGTCATCGTTAGTCGTTACATGTAAATGTTGTTTTGAAACCTTTAGGTTAACGATCTTGTTATATGTTGTTAAACCAATGTTTATAATATCAAAAGAGATTTTAAATTATTATATTATCATGATATTATGATGTACGAATATCTCTTAATATGATATATATACATTAAATGTCGTTACAACGATAATCGTTACATATATGTCTCATTTCAAAATCATTAAGTTAGTAGTCTTGTTTTTACATATGTAGTTCATTGTTAATATACTTAATGATATGTTTACTTATAATAATATCATGTTAACTATATATATAACCATATATATGTCATCATATAGTTTTTACAAGTTTTAACGTTCGTGAATCACTGGTCAACTTGGGTGGTCAATTGTCTATATGAAACATATTTCAATTAATCAAGTCTTAACAAGTTTGATTGCTTAACATGTTGGAAACATTTAATCATGTAAATATCAATCTCAATTAATATATATAAACATGGAAAAGTTCGGGTCACTACAGGTGATACCCAATATCATATGTCTATACATACATAGATATAGAAATATATGTAATATAATTATAATATAATCTAAAATTTAACACGTGTGATAATATTAGCCGTTGTCTTTTGTGGACTGAATTTGTGCTCTATCGTTGTTAATCAGTGGCAAATAATAGTCCTCTGAAAAATCCATATTTTTAATTTGTTTAATATCCAACGAATGACAATTGAGTGTTACTGTCGTTTACTAAATAGATTCGAATTCACAAAATATATAATTAATATACTTGATTTATATAGATATGTTTTAAATAATAATTATCATAATATCATATTTTACATAATTAATTTTAATAACAACAACATATAATATTTTAAATTTCTAATTATTATTTATATACATATATATACACACATTTCTATTTACAATTAATTGTTCATGAATCGTAAGAAATGGTCGAAGGTCAATCGAATAGTTCAAAATTTTTGAGACTCTATTTAACGGACTGTTCTTATCGTGTCAAAATATATAAAGATCAAAGTTTAAATTTGGTCGGAAATTTCCGGGTCGTCACATTGCTGCTCTGTTTATTTTTCTGTTTGGGTTTTTAATTCTATCTCCAATTGCAGTACCCAATATAAATCGAATGATTTCTGTTGTAAAGAGTGATTGAAGTTGACTTTTATGGATCCTAGCTAAAGACTCGACAAGAACAAAAATGGGAATGAGAAAGAACAAAAAAATTAAATAAAAAAAAAATTAAAGTTGGATCTATCATGATTCTATCTGTACTAATTGATATTATTTATTAATATTAATAATAATATTTTTAATTTTGTTAAGAATAATAAAAATACTAATACTAATAATAATAATAATAGAAGTAATAATAAAATTTCAATAACACTAATAATAATAATAATAATAAAGTAGTTACAATAAAGATAATAAATAAATAAAAATGATAATTTTTCAATAATCATGTAAATAATGATATTAATAATGATATCAATAACATTGGTAATAATAATAGTAGTACAACAGTTATATTTTTATCTTGTAACCACACTTAATATGTTAATATACAATTTATTAAATTTATGAATATTTAATAATTACATACTATATTATATGATAACATTCATTGAATATTTAATGTTTATACATTTTATATATATTACAATATAATCTTGATAAAAAAAATCATATATATAGATTTATATTTATATATATGTATACTACTATATATATACAATTATGTTTAAAACGTTAAGTAGATGATTAATTATATATATAAAACAATTAACTACAAAGTATAACATTATACATTTAATATTTTGATAACGTTGGCAAAATATGTTTTAACCATTTATATACAATATGCTATATATATTCAAACTAACAATCTTTAGTTTTTTTTTTTTTTTATGTTATCTTTCTTAATAACTAAATTACTTAATAGTTCATTAATACTAATATAATTATTTACAGATATAATTATATATATTCACATTCCTAGTTACAATTAAAGGTTCGTGAATCGTCGGGATTAGTCAAAGGTCAAATGTATATATGAACACACTTCCAAGATTTTGAAACTTTAACATTATAGACTTTGCTTATCGTGTCATAATCGTATAAAGATAAAGTTTAAATTTGGTCGGAAATCTCCGGGTCGTCACAGTACCTACCCGTTAAAGAAATTTCGTCCCAAAATTTGAGTGAGGTGGTCATGGCTAACAATAAAAATGTTTTCATGACGAATATGAGTTGATAAATAGAGTTTTATCATCATTGAGTAATATGGATAAAACGATTCGATTATTCGAAGAGTACGAATGAAGCTATCGCAAAAGAGTGAAATGAATTAAATAGAGGTTCGTCTTAACTTTTGACGTAGAGGGTTGAATTCCGGAATTCAAGGGGATTTAAAGAAAATCTTTGAAATCCAAAAGATTTGATTCTTCGGCGAATAAGGAAATTAAGATCTCTATAATCAAATACGGAGATCTGCCTCGATTACTCTGTTTGATATTTCCATTATAAATTAAGCTCTTCCGTTCCATTGTTCTCACCATTCCTATACTTTCTTTCTTAGTTCCTACATCCAAAAGATTTGTGAAAATGCTTAATCCCGTTCTAATGCTTAATATTTTCCTAATTATCATTCCTGTCATCCATCTTTTCAATCTTCCACTAGAAAAATCTATTTACTTCTACTATTAACTTGGGATGATACTATTCTTAATTCTACCGTGTCTTTATATTGCTATTCGTATTAATATCCACGGTTTGTAATCTCCGTGTTGTTATTGGGCTTTATATTTTCTCTTATATTTTGGAGCTCTTTTGCCTTTTTATTCTCTTCTTGACCTCTAGTAAAGCGAGTAATGGTCTAGAATTCGTAAGTATGGATTTTCGAATGAACTTAATGTTCTAAACGAGAAAGAACGTAATAGCACGATTTGATTTGTCAAATTACCAGAATCACTGAGAATAAAACTATCAAGGATATATTTTCTTGATATGTTCAGAAGTTAATCAGAATGAAAGAGTTATGTAACATGACACACAATGACGTTATAATCAGTGAATCATCATGTTCCATTTAGAAACTCAGCATGACTTACTGTAATATAATCACGTTGATCAAGTGTCATTATATTATACTAACTCATGCATCAGTTCCCAATATTACTTCAATAACATTCATATTTTATGCTCGAAAGTTTACAGAATATAGAAACTAACAGTTTCTATATGATGTAACACTGATATCACGAAGAGATTAATGATTTCAAATAAGAATAGTTATAAAAATATCTTCAAAAATATGGAAGATATTTATAATGAAAGATACGATGATATCTTGGAATTTCTAATATCTAAGGATGGTGAAGAAAATCTGTCTGCAAGAGTTTGGAGTCAGAAACAAGGTATTTGCTAAAGATTTCATCAGAAACAGAATCATCAGGATTCTTAATGTACAAGTTTAGTCCTTGTGATTTGTTCAGAGACTCCTTCATAGTTAGCTCAATCCATTTTCTATTTCCAACTTTTCTGAGCTTTTCTAACATACTATTCTTTATTATCAAACTTCCGACGATTAAGGTCGTTTACGGGTGTCTACAGTTTCTGCTGCTTCATTCAGCTTTTTCAAAGTTCCAAGTATTGATTCGTAGGCTGGGTGCTTTTCAAAATGGAAGGTCATAATTCTAAGAGATAAATTTTATATGTATATAACTGTTGATGTAGTAACGCTGCGAGATTTTCAAAATACTGATTGCTAATTCTTTGTAAATTGTAAGGCAATTATTGTTACAAGATGCGGATGAGTGTATGATAGGGTTTTAATGAATATAATGATTTTTTGAAAAATCGGAGATCAATGGAGTTGTTGATACATCTGCTGGTAATATCACAGAATATAAAAGGTTCTCCGGTAACAATAAAGGAGCACGCATATATATCAAGGCTATAATGAGGTTGGTTCGAACGAAAAGTCGAAGTTGGCTTGTTGGAGCTGTGACAAAATTTGCTACCTTAAAAAAGGAATTGTAAAGTTATTTTGGATAATAATAATGCTAAAGGATCTACCACAGATACATGTTAAATGTTTACACAAGTTCCGAGTGTTTTCAGGTGCATAACTATATGCATCAATCTTTTCTTCCGTGGATGAAGTGCAGTTGGTTCATCCTCTCGATTGAGATGTTTTCAAGAATTATGAAAGGTTTGAACACAGATTGTAATCGTCATGATACAAATGAGGTTTAAGATGAAATCAAGTGGCAAACTTGAAGAATTGTTTAGTTTCATATGTTATAATCAATATTTTAATTCATTTTAATTGTCCAATGTTATTAATCCACAGTCGATAGTCCACAGTTAACAGTCTAATAATTCATATATAGTTTAATTTATAATATTCGAATTAATTAATACGTATCGTGACCCGTGTACATGTCTCATACTCGATCACAACTCAAACTATATATATTATTGTAGAATCAACCTCAACCCTGTATAGCTAACTCCAGCATTACTGTATATAGAGTGTTTATGGTTATTCTAAATAATATATATAGATGCGTCGATATGATATGTCAAAACCTTGTATACGCGTCCTGATATTTAAAGTGCGTAAAATAAATAAAAGAAATTAAATGACAATAAATAAAATTGCAAGAATTTAAATTGCGATAAATAAAATGTAATACGGAATTAACAGTTAGCTAGGAACAGTTAGTGTGGATTCTTAACAAAAATTTTCTCGTAGTTAATTTGTTTGTTTCTAACAAATTTTATTTTGTCCAGTGTTTTTTTTTTTCATTATGCCACTTGTTGGATTCTGATAGGTCAAAATCCAAATATAAAATTGAATGAAAATGGTTATTCTACAGTGAACGGATACGTACATCGGTGGTTGTAAGTAGGATAGTAAATGATTGTTGAATCAGATTCGAAGAATGTACAGTGTAACTTATTAATGTGAAACCTAAATATTCCTCGGGTATTACCTACCCGTTAAAATATTTTCATCATTAACAGTTTGTACGAAAGAATTTTTAATTACAATCTTTATGAAAATATATATACGTATATTTTTTTCCAGATGTAATCATGTATTTAATGAGTTAATATAGTATTAAACTCATTTGGTTTACCGTCAAAACTAGAATACATAATCTCTAAAACATTATAGATTACATAATCGCTATGTCGAACGAAGATAATTGATGTAGAACGATACGTAGAACGATGATTATACTTGAGGTATAGAATGAGATGTTGAGGCATGGATTGTTGATGGTATAGATGCTGTTACTGATGGTGCTGTTGGTGTCGGTGATGTTGCCGAAGCTGGTAAATTTTGCACCATATTCTCCAAATTGATTACTCGAGCACGAAGTTCGTTGACTTCTTCTATTATTCTGGGATGATTGTCGGTTTGAACAATGGACTGAATAAGGTTTAGAATTGTAGGTATTATGTAATCGTTGCGAGATATCCTGGCAATGAGGGTGAAAATGGTGTTTCGGATCGGTTCGCCGATGAGTGTTTCTGGTTCATCGCCAAAAGGTGAATTCGGTTGGTGGAAAGGATCACCTTCTTCTCATCTCCATTGATTAAGTTGAGTACAAACCCATCAGATGAATTGGGGATGGATGATTGGTTGATTTATTCTGGTCACACTGTTTTCGGAGCTTAGGTGAATATCCATGTCAGAATAGCGCTCGGAATAACTATCGGAATAGCTATCGAAATCTGAGGGACTCGAGCTGGTTGAGTGATTCATCTCGTACGATCAGATGAAGGATTTTCGATAACAAATAGATTATAGGATGTAGATTAGTACCCTGCAATACATAATTTACATATGTATATATAATACTAAAATCCCATAAGTTACGAAGGAATCTACGGAAGCTGTCAGGCAAAGGTAACAATAACAGATACGCTAGGATATGAATTTATCTATACACTGTCTATGCAATAGAGGCAGTAAGATGTGTCTAGACTTTAAGGATGATAAGCAAATAATTTTTGACACTAAATGATAAGCAAAACTTTTGACATGCAGACACGGTCAAAGTCCAGACTCACTAATGCATCCTAACGACTTATCAGTTAGATACACTAATGCATGACCTGGTTCTCTAAGACCACTGATCTGATACCAACTGCAGAACAGTTGGGGACAACCACCATCCCACCTAGTGCCTTCCCAGCTAACCGCCTGGTGACCACTGAGTGTACCTCAGATACTGATTTTAGGGACTGCCTCTCGGCTACTGCCAACACTCGTAAGGGATCGCAAGGAGTAAGAGCCAATGCTTCGTCACATGTAATACTGTAAGAACCTCCTTTACGACTAACCCGCCACACATGGACGGCGTTATACCAGCTCTGATGCCAACTGTAGAGACCCGTCCTAATCCATCAGGACGAAGTCCATATCGATTATAAATGATTCACAACAGTTGACTACGTCGCGAGGTACTTGACCTCTATATGATACATTTTACAAATATTGCATTCATTTTTAAAAGACAAACTTTCATTACATCGAAAGTTGACAGGCATGCATCCTATTTCATAATATATCAAACTAACAACGACTTAATAATAATCTTGATGAACTCAATGACTTGAATGCAACGTCTTTTGAAATATGTCATGAATGACTCCAAGCACTATCTCTAGAATGAGCTAATGCATAGCGGAAGATTTCTTTCATACCTGAGAATAAACATGCTTTAAAGTGTCAACCAAAAGGTTGGTGAGTTCATTAGTTTAACATAAATAATCATTTCCATCATTTTAATAGACCACAAGAATTTCATTTCCAGTTCTCATAAATATACGTCCCATGCATAGAGACAAAAATCATTCATATGGATTGAACACCTGGTAACCCGACATTAACAAGATGCATAAGAATATCCCCTATCATTCCGGGAAATCCATCGGACATGATAAAAACAAATTCGAAGTACAAAAGCATTCGGTAATTTGGATGGGGTTCGTTAGGCCCAATAGATCTATCTTTAGGATTCGCGTCAATTAGTAGATCGGTTTACTAATTCTTAGGCTACCAAGAAAAAGGGGCATATTCGACTTAGATCATTCAACCATATAATGTAGTTTCGATTACTTGTGTCTATTTCGTAAAACATTTATAAAAGCGCATGTATTCTCAGTCCCAAAAATATATATTGCAAAAGCATTTAAAAGGGAGCAAATGAAACTCACCAACTGTATTTTGTAGTAAAAATACATATGACGGTATTGAACAATTGAACAATGCAGGGTTGGCCTCGGATTCACGAACCTATATCATTTGGACATATATTATTACACATAATTGTGATCGAACAAATATATTATTATTAGTGATGTAATTGTCATTTTAATAAATTTTGTGTTCCATTGATAACTTAAATATATTTATTTTATATACCTTAAATAACTAATAATATAATGATAGAGTTAGGTTATATGTATTAGATATGATTTTTTATAATTTAATAGTCATTTTAATAACAATACTGATACTTGTAATAATTAAAATGATAATAATAATAATGATAATTTTAATAAAAATACAAATGATAATAACCTTGTTGATAATAATTCTAATGAAAATTCTAAAAAATGATAAAATGATAATAATAATAATAATAATTTTTCGTTCAAGTCATTAATTACATTATAACTTTTAATTATTAGGTTTTATAATTACATTGGTAATCTAATTATACCACCTTTATATATATTCTTAATTATATCCAAATTATCTTAACTGTAAGCATATCATCTTAATACTTCCTAATGTTAATAATTTCCAAAATCGTAATCAAAATCATAATATAATGATAATACTAATAACAAAATGAAAATGATAACTTTTAACTATAAAGATACTAGTGATGTTCTTAATAATAATAATGATAACAAGCATAATAATACTAATATTTCATAACAATAATAATAATAATAATAATAATAATAATAATAATAATAATAATAATAATAATAATAATATTAACAAATAATACTAATAATAAAAGCAAATAAAGAGACTACCTTTAGGAAAATAGCAAAAAGAATGTCCCTGCCGGGACTAGAACTCTTGACCACTCGCTACACTCAAACACACTTAACCGTTTAGGCTATTGCCCATTTTCTGTTTGTAACCCCCACTTAATTACTATATTCTGTAACTCAATTGTTTTCCCTTTTCATCATCTTCTTCATATAAACGAATCCAATCAACTAAGATCATAACCGAATTACCCTTTTGACTTAGCACTTAAAATTCAACATATAAACACCTAGTTATGATTAATTGGTTTTAAAAAAATAAAAAAATAAAAAAACTACAGCAGCCTGCTGCTGCTCGACGTGACCAAAAAATAATAATATTGGTTTTGAATTTGTTAGCGTTTTGACTAAAGATTTCAACACAAACTACCCTTCAAATCATTCATATAATCTTCTTCAATCAATAATTTAACTAAAAACATCGAAACAATTTCTAATTTCGTGATGAACCCAAACTTTGACTTTTTGAAAATAAAGTTTGACTCGTAAATTGAAACTAAATAAGATGAATTGGATCTTGAAAATTTGCAGATAGATTGCACCAAGGATTCCTAACAGATTTGCATTATTACTTTTTTTAAAAACTCTTTCAATTTGAACTATGAAAAAATAAAATAATAAAACGAGTATGAACCGAGGTGTTTGCTGCTCTGTTTATTTTTCTGTTTGGGTTTTTAATTCTATCTCCAATTGCAGTACCCAATATAAATCGAATGATTTCTGTTGTAAAGAGTGATTGAAGTCGACTTTTATGGATCCTAGCTAAAGACTCGACAAGAACAAAAATGGGAATGAGAAAGAACAAAAAAAAATAAAAATTAAAGTTGGATCTATCATGATTCTATCTGTACTAATTGATATTATTTATTAATATTAATAATTATATTTTTAATTTTGTTAAGAATAATAAAAATACTACTAATAATAATAATAGAAGTAATAATAAAATTTCAATAACACTAATAATAATAATAATAATAATAATAATAATAATAATAATAATAATAAAGTAGTTACAATAAAGATAATAAATAAATAAAAATGATAATTTTTCAATAATCATGTAAATAATGATATTAATAATGATATCAATAACATTAGTAATAATAAAAATAGTAGTACAACAGTTATATTTTTATCTTGTAACCACACTTAATATGTTAATATACAATTTATTAAATTTATGAATATTTAATAATTACATACTATATTATATGATAACATTCATTGAATATTTAATGTTTATACATTTTATATATATTACAATATAATCTTGATAAAAAAAATCATATATATAGATTTATATTTATATATATGCATACTACTATATATATACAGTTATGTTTAAAACGTTAAGTAGATGATTAATTATATATATAAAACAATTAACTACAAAGTATAACATTATACATTTAATATTTTGATAACATTGGCAAAATATGTTTGAACCATTTATATACAATATGCTATATATATTCAAACTAACAATCTTTAGTTTTTTTTTATGTTATCTTTCTTAATAACTAAATTACTTAATAGTTCATTAATACTAATATAATTATTTACAGATATAATTATATATATTCACATTCCTAGTTACAATTAATGGTTCGTGAATCGTCGGGATTAGTCAAAGGTCAAATGTATATATGAACACACTTCTAAGATTTTGAGACTTTAACATTACAGACTTTGCTTATCATGTCGGAATCGTATAAAGATAAAGTTTAAATTTGGTCAAAAATCTCCGGGTCGTCACAGTTCAGTATATATGAGAACTTGTCTTTAGAAATAGTTTCAGGATGTAGCTTTAAGATTTATGATTTCAGTTTCATGTCGAACCATAGATTAAAACTTGACTAGAATAACATCTAGTCACAATCCACGAAGGAAGAAATGTTTAGAGTATCTTCATAAATGTTTAAGGTAACTCCTTCAGAGTAAGAAAAGTGTTTTCGCACAAATGGCGAGTCGGTCTATTATTTACTTATGTGTTTAAACGCGGATGCGAATGTGAATCATTGTTTAGAAGGTATTGTTTCCACCATGAAGGAACCTTTGCTTCCTTGTTCAAAAGATCGTAGTATTGATGTTTACGAGGGTGTTGTGGTTTAGCCGTGAAATACCGAAAGTAGAAACTTCTTAATGATTAGCATAGCAAGGAAGAGATGATGCACGTAAAGAGGTAAGTATCGTTCTTGCACAGAGAATGAGAATAAAGGTGATCCAAACACATTGGAGAGCAATATGAAAGTTTTAATAATAAGCCAAAGTAATTTTTGTAAAGTTGTGACATTTGATGTGTCAATATAAACGAAGCGAAGCTATTAGTAAGACTTGAGTTATGTACAACACGTATTATTTTACGTGAGATAATTTGAACATCACGAAAAAGAGTTAATTAAAAGAATGTTTAATTTGATAAAACAAAGGTAAATTGATAAAAATACGAAAGTATTTATATAATTAGTTAAAGTAATTTTAGAGGAGGTGACAAAATGATGTTCATAGTAAAACTAGGGTTACGTAAAATTTTGTAAAGTAATTCCGATTTAATCAAAGTGGAAATTTGTAGAAGTGAAAATATAATTTGATATGTACTAGTCAAAGTACGTAAAGTTAAATTTATGTATAAGATTTTATAAATCGTATAAGTGAAAAATCATTTTTATAAATTCCGAGATAGTTTGAAAATAAAGACTCGTGTAAGAAATCTTTGGAAAATGGGGCACTTGTATTTAAGAGTTTATTTGTTTGAGAAAAATTTATTGAAGATTTTAAAATTCTGAAGAAATAATTGTGTAATAATTGTTTCGAGGTAGTGAAAACTAGTGAATTGACTTTTATCAGGGCAGGAGTTCTTGGACTCAAAATGTTAACATTAAAGTAAGAAGGAAAATAATGTGATTATCATCAAATGAGTAAATCCCTCGGATTTAGAGTTATGTATGAAAGAACTTCAAATAAGATTTGCAACTTTGAATCGTTCGAGTGATAATGAGAGTTCGAGAACTCGACATGAATAATCTGGCAGTCGCATAGACAAGTATAAATAAATGCTAAAGCAGTAACTTTCAACTATGTAATGATCGTTTGTGTAACATCCCGCCTTTTTCCATTTACTTTTCCGTTATACTAATATAAAGTCCGTTATATGTTTATAACATCTCCCGTTGATACGCGTTTTAAATTATCTCGTTTAGGTAATTCACGCACCCGAACGAAAGTTGAGGGACTAAACTTGACAAGGGATCAAACCCTTGACTAGGTCAAAGGGTCAAACCCCTTTCACCCATTCATTTTCATCTCCATCTCTCTCTCTTTCTCTCTAGCAAGAACACACACCATTACCAAATTCATTCAATCATCATCTAAATCCGATCTAGGAGGCTTACAACAAAATAAATTACATATTCGTAATCCTCTCTTCATCCTCTTCATTTTGGTACCAACTTCATCTCGTTTGGGTAACATTTCTAAAACTCTAGATTTCTCTAAATTCGTGTTTTTGACTTGAAATGGTGTTAGTTAGTGTCTATGGCTCATTGTGATATCGTGTGTGTAATTTATATGCTCGATCTCGTTGTTTTAGTGTAACTAGCATGAACTTGACTTTTGGTGTGTTGTTCTTGAATTTTGGATGATCATATGTTGTTAGATGTTAAAAGTTCATGTTCTAATTGTGTTCCTAGTATCACTAGCTTCAATTTGATGTGTAGGTTGCCTTAGAAAACTTCATGAACTTGATTATTGATTTTGGTGAATTTGGGTTAGGGTTTGATGAACTTGAAATGGACTTTTGATGCATTGAATGCCATGGATTATTATTGGTAAGTGTTTAGTTGGATTGTATGCTTGATTACCTTCGAAACGGCATATCATTCATGTAAATTGGTTGCCCGAATCATTGAATTGCATTTATGAACTTGTATGCGGTTAATGTTAAGCATTAGATGCGGTTTTGGTTGTTGTAATAGGTAGATTGATTGATGAAATGTGTTTAGTTGTTTTCCTCGTCAAATTACCTTCCCAACGGTATAAGATACTTGTCTTGATTGTTTGCGGATCATAAATGGTGATTGTTTGAAGTTAGGTTCGTGCATAAAACTTAAAAATTGCCAGAACTCTCTGCACAGGTAATGGTGCGGCGCGCCATATACCCGCGCGGCGCGCCATTTTGGTCTGTCCAACTTTGTCAATTTTCGAATAATGTTTGCTATGCTACGCACCTCCGATTCACATGTAACTTGTCCTAACATGCTCATACATGATTAAAAACCTCAGAAAAATAGTTCGGGACCCAACCCGAACGTGTTGACTTTTTGTTGACTTTGACCGACCAAAGTTTGACTTTTTGTCAAACTTAATCAAATGATTATGCAACCTTCCTAACTTGTTTATATACTTGTACCTTGCATGAAACTTGACAATTTGATTTCGCATGCTACATAATCGAGTCGTAACGAGCCATAGGACTAATTGAACATTTTTGACTTATCGTGCTTACCGTTATTGATGCGACCTATTTGTTTAGGTCAAGACTAGCACTATCCTTCGCACACGTTATTTTGTGAAGTACTTTTCGTACGTGCACTCAAGGTGAGATCATAGTCCCACTTTTACTCTTTTTGAACTTACATTTGGGATGAGAAAACATAAACATTTCTTTTACTAAGTGAACACAAGTACAGGAAAACAAACATTCTACATACGAGTTTAGAACAAAATCCTAAATTCGATTATCATTAGTTACACTTGCCGGGTGTAAGCGAGAACTTATGTTGTATGGATCCATATGGGTTTGACAAACCCTCATTCAAACGGTTCGCTACCGTTTACGAATGAAATATATTTTCGAGAAACAGTGTATGTTCTAGCACTAAGTGATGGGGTTCAATGGAAGGAATGTTATGCATTGATAATTGGGTGCTCGTGAAACAAACTTTTGGAATGTATTACTATTATTTCATTGATGCAAATCTTGTGGTTCACTTGTACTTACTTACTTAAACGTATGATTTCACCAACGTTTTCGTTGACAGATTTCTATGTTTTTCTCAGGTCCTTGAACGATACATGATTCATGCTTCCGCTCATTATTTTGATACTTGCATTGGATGTCGAGTATATATGCATACATGGAGCGTCTTTTGGATACTTTTAAATTGTGTCGCATAAGTTTCATTTGTACTTAAAACTTTGTATCGTAACTTGTGGTGGAACTATTCTTGTAAACTTGAACAATCTTTACATTTGAAATGAATGCGACATATCTTTTGGTCAAACGTTGTTTTAAAGACTTATGACCACGTAACGGGACCTAAGTAGACGGCGCCGTCAATGACGATTTGGTCGGGTCGCTACAGTTTGAATTCAGCCTTAGTTGGTCTGAGAGGAGGATACATTAAAGTATGATGGAAATATTTCAATTGTTATAGCAGTTTTTCAGATGTGATGAGTTTAGCTCAAGCCACAACTTGAGATAGTGTATTTCACCTTTGATTTTCGAGTTGACAACGATCGTTTATTATTTGACTATGACACCATTACTTGCATGGTGCCAAGTATTCTATTATAAGTAGATGTACGAGTACAGAAGTTTCTTGACTATGATAGTCAAACCATTACACGTATGGAGGTTTCATTCTTCAAAAGATTAGGCGTATGAGATATTTATCATCTCGACATAGAAAATGTAATAGCGAACATGGTTTTGAGGGTTCAAATGACATGGGTTTATGAAAGTCATATGTAAATTTACACCAAAAGTGTAATAACAGAGAGGATCTGGATATAACAAGTGATGATTAAGTATCAATGATCAGGAGATATCCATTTAGGATAAATGAATGTGAAATTTCAAGATTCGATTGTTTACAACTTTTATGGTACATGAAAGTTTGTTAAATAAGTATGAGATAAATGTATAGTTTGATTAGAATGAGTTCTTCGTATCTACTAATATTAAGATGATCATTTTTCTCCTTTCATGCCCTTGCAGATAGCTTGAGAGTTTTCTTTGATTCACTTTCTATTCCATATGTCATGATATTGAAATATTTCTATGAATTACCGTAATATACACTGTCTATGCAACAGAGGCAGTAAGACGTGTCTAGACTTTAATGATGATAAGCAAATAATTTTTGACACTAAATGATAAGCAAAACTTTTGACATGCAGACACGGTCGAAGTCCAGACTCACTAATGCATCCTAACGACTTATCAGTTAGACACACTAATGCATGACCTGGTTCGCTAAGACCACCGCTCTGATACCAACTGTAGAACAGTTGGGGACAACCACCGTCCCACCCAGTGCCATCCAAGCTAACCGCCTGGTGACCACTGAGTGTACCTCAGATACTGATTTTAGGGCCTGCCTCTCGGCTACTGCCAACCCTCGTAAGGGATCGCAAGGATTAAGAGCCAATGCTTCGTCACAGGTAATACTGTGAGAACCTCCTTTACGACTAACCTGCCACACATGGACGACGTTATACCTGCTCTGATGCCAACTGTAGAGACCCGTCCTAATCCATCAGGACGAAGTCCATATCGATTATAAACGATTCACAACAGTTGACTACGTCGCGAGGTACTTGACCTCTATATGATACATTTTACAAACATTGCATTCATTTTTAAAAGACAAACTTTCATTACATCGAAAGTTGACAGGCATGCATCCCATTTCATAATATATCAAACTAATAACGACTTAATAATAATCTTGATGAACTCAACGACTTGAATGCAACGTCTTTTGAAATATGTCATGAATGACTCCAAGTACTATCTCTAGAATGAGTTAATGCACAGCGGAAGATTTCTTTCATACTTGAGAATAAACATGCTTTAAAGTGTCAACCAAAAGGTTGGTGAGTTCATTAGTTTAACATAAATAATCATTTCCATCATTTTAATAGACCACAAGAATTTCATTTCCAGATCTCATAAATATACGTCCCATGTATAGAGACAAAAATCATTCATATGGATTGAACACCTGGTAACCCGACATTAACAAGATGCATATAAGAATATCCCCTATCATTCCGGGAAATCCATCGGACATGATAAAAACAACATCGAAGTACTAAAGCATTCGGTACTTTGGATGGGGTTCGTTAGGCCCCAATAGATCTGTCTTTAGGATTCGCGTCAATTAGTAGATCGGTTTACTAATTCTTAGGCTACCAAGCAAAAGGGGCATATTCGGCTTAGATCATTCAACCATATAATGTAGTTTTGATTACTTGTGTCAATTTCGTAAAACGTTTATAAAAGCGCATGTATTCTCAGTCCCAAAAATATATATTGCAAAAGCATTTAAAAGGGAGCAAATGAAACTCACCAACTGTATTCTGTAGTAAAAATACATATGACGATATTGAACAATTGAACAATGCAGGGTTGGCCTCGGATTCACGAACCTATATAATTTGGACATATATTATTACACATAATTGTTATCGAACAAATATATTATTATTAGTGATATAATTGTCATTTTAATAAATTTTGTGTTCCATTGATAACTTAAATATATTTATTTTATATACCTTAAATAACTAATAATATAATGATAGAGTTAGGTTATATGTATTAGATATGATTTTTTATAATTTAATAGTCATTTTAATAACAATACTGATACTTGTAATAATTAAAATGATAATAATAATAATAATGATAATTTTAATAAAAATACAAATGATAATAACCTTGTTGATAATAATTCTAATGAAAATTCTAAAAAAATGATAAAATGATAATAATAATAATAATTTTTCGTTCGAGTCATGAATTACATTATAACTTTTAATTATTAGGTTTTATAATTACATTGGTAATCTAATTATACCACCTTTATATATATTCTTAATTATATCCTAATTATCTTAACTGTAAGCATATCATCTTAATACTTCCTAATGTTAATCATTTCCAAAATCATAATCAAAATCATAATATAATGATAATACTAATAACAAAATGAAAATGATAACTTTTAACTATAAAGATACTAGTGATGTTCTTAATAATAATAATGATAACAAGCATAATAATACTAATATTTCATAACAATAATAATAATAATAATAATAACAAATAATACTAATAATAAAAGCAAATAAAGAGACTACCTTTAGGAAAACAGCAAAAAGAATGTCCCTGCCGGGGCTCGAACTCTTGACCACTCGCTACACTCAAACACCCTTAACCGTTTGGGCTATTGCCCATTTTCTGTTTGTAACCCCCACTTAATTACTATATTCTGTAACTCAATTGTGTTCCCTTTAGGGTTCAAATGACATGGGTTTATGAAAGTCATATGTAAATTTACACCAAAAGTGTAATAACAGAGAGGATCTGGATATAACAAGTGATGATTAAGTATCAATGATCAGGAGATATCCATTTAGGATAAATGAATGTGAAATTTCAAGATTCGATTATTTACAACTTTTATGGTACATGAAAGTTTGTTAAATGAGTATGAGATAGATATATAGTTTGATTAGAATGAGTTCTTCGTATCTACTAATATTAAGATGGTCATTTTTCTCCTTTCATGCCCTTGCAGATAGCTTGAGAGTTTTCTTTGATTCACTTTCTACTCCATATGTCATGATATTGAAATATTTCTATGAATTACCGTAATATAATCACGTTGGCCACTGTCATTATATTTCACTAATTCATATTTCCATTCCAAGGTCACTCCATAAGGTCAGGATATGTGATCAATGATGATTTCTAATATAGTGTGTTACGGATAGCAGTAATCTTAGCTGGATCGACAACATGTCGGTTTTAAGCCAAAACTTGCACTTGGAAAAGTTTGCATATAGTTGTTCTTTTTCTTAAGAGTTCAAGAATGAATTTGCAAATGTTGCTCATGTTCTTTCTTACTCTTGGAGCAGATCGAAATGTCATCCATGAAAACAGTTACGAACTTGTCGAGTTATGGTTGGCTAGTTTTAAGTTGCAGTCTTTATAGACTTGGTCAACTTTCATATCTTTGAAAGTTATGGAAGTCATAAAATAGACGTGGTCAAACGAGAAAGTTATGAAACATCGTGGTAAGAGTTGGTGCGGTTGGACGAACCATGATTCTTCACTACATAAGGGTGTATAGAAGTTTGATAAATCTGATAGGTCATAAGTTTGAAAAATTTTAAGCGGGATAAAGATGAATATGATATAAACGAAACACCTTATATTATTAAGAACGAGGCATCAAACGAGCCTTTTTATTACACGATTCGGAAATAGAAATAGTTTAAGGCATAGCCTTTTCATAGATAGAAAATAGGAAAAATAAACTAGGAAATATTAAGATTGAAGTAGTCTTCATATTTCTTCTTCTCGTCCTCAACCTTCTTCATTCTTCGCCTTTTGTTTCTCATGCAGGAACTCGAGATTATCATAAAGATTAGAAACACCATTGTTGATTACATGGTACTTGTAGTCCCTCATAGAAAGTTGATTATTCACGCGGTTTTCCTCCATCTTCAATCTATGGTCAACATCTTCTCTTAGGTGTGATGACCCGGGAATTTCTGACCAAATTTAAACTTAATCTTTATAGGAATTCGACATGATAAGCAAAGTCTGTAATGTTGAGTCTCAAAAGTTTTGAACTATTTTCTTGCATTCAAATATCCTTCGATCATTACCGACGATTCACGAACAATTGTTGTAAATAAAGATGTGTGTATATATGTATATATATATGGATATAAATATATGTAGTAATTCGAAATTATAAAATATAATATAAACATTAGAATTAACTATGTAAAATAAGATACAAAATAAATAAATAAAAAAAAATAATAATAATAATTTAAAAATGAAAATTTATATTTATATACATACATATATATGATTACCATTAATAATTATTATATTATAATATATATAAAATATATAAATATTAAATATCCAAATATATTATTATATAAAATACGTAACACATAAGAAATAAAATATAAAGTTATATTATATGTAATTACAAATTAAGAATATGATAGTAATAGTAATATTATTATTACTTTCATTATTATTATTAATACTTATATTAATATTAATGTTAAGTACTAGATGCTTTAATATAATTAATATAGATTCGAAATTAAACATGATTAAATTGTTATTATTATTATTATGACTAATATTATTATCATTAGTAATGTTATTAATATCCTTATTTTTTTCTACTATTACTTATTATTATCAGGAATGTAAATATTAATATTGTTATTAATGTACTAGTATTATCATGATAATATTACCACTTTTATTATTAACATCTTTAACAATATTATTAATATTATTACTAATAAAATTATTCCATTAATAAAATCATTATTAGTTAGTATTATTATTATTGTAATTTATATATGAATACGATACACATAAATAATTTTAATTATTAATATTATCATTGTAATTATTATAATTATTAATATTTTTGTTATTACTACTCTTTGTATCTTATTATCAGTATTATTAAATGGAATTACTAGATATTAAAATAAATTACGAATACAATTAATCAGATAATAACAAAAACAGTTTCAAGTCTTTTCCTACCTTTAAATTTCTTCTGTTAGTGATGGAACCTGTCGACGACTTAATTGCTATAAGACAATAGATGATTACTTGTTGTTGTGAAATCGATTGAGTTTCAAATATCAATTACCATAGTAATTTTTTTTTTTGTAAAAATTGAACCAAGAACACCTCTGTTCGTGTTCATCTTTATCAACAACCCAAGATTCAATCTTTTAAAAAATGTAAAATTGCAGAAGGGATCTAATTCCAGTCGTGAAACTATCTGCAAAGTTTCGATTCCTAATTTCTAATATCGCGTATAAATTTTAAGAGTCAAAGTTTTTAAAATCAAAGTCAAACAGCCCGTTTTTTATCAAATTCGATTTTGTTTTTAGATTTTAAGTTAAATTGTGGATACCGAAAGATTCTAGGGAGGAATTAAAACGTATTTCATGTAGAAGTTTGGAACTAAAACTGCTTAGAATTCAAAATCAATTTTTTTTTCTAGCTAACAGCAAACACTCTTTATATTTTTTTTTTTACTTTTTTTTATCCAATTTACATCAAATATGTGTTGGATATTAAATCCTAAAATCGATTTTGTAACCATTATAAAGATTGAAAGGAGTTTGATTCGAATTTCGGTTTTGAAAAGTAAAAGATGAAGAAGAAAGAGTTAACAGAAGTGAATGGGTAAATATAATTAGGATATGTAATTAATCAGAAAAATAGAAATGGTGTAATGGTTAGAGGGTAATGCTGGGAAGCGAGAGGTTGCGGGTTCGAGTCCCGTACGGGGCAATTCTTTTTACAAAAAGCTTCAAGGGTTCGTGAATCCGAGGACAACCCTGCATTGTTCAGTTGTTCAATATAGTCATATGTATTTTTACTGCAAAATACATTAGGTGAGTTCATTTGCTCCCTTTTTACTCATTACATTTTTGGGCTGAGAATACATGAAAATGCTTTATTAACTGCTTTATAATATTTATATGTGTGAGTTTCATTACTCCCTTTTTAAATGCTTTTGCAATATATATATTTTTGGGACTGAGAATACATGCGCTGCTTTTATAATTGTTTTACGAAATAGACACAAGTAATCGAAACTACATTCTATGGTTGAATAATTAAACCGAATATGCCCCTTTTTATTAAGTCTGGTAATCTAAGAATTAGGGAACAGACACCCTAATTGACGCGAATCCTAAAGATAGATCTATTGGGCCTAACGAGCCCCATCCAAAGTACCGGATGCTTTAGTACTTCGAAATTTATATCATGTCCGAAGGAGGATCCCGGAATGATGGGGATATTCTATATGCATATTGTTAATGTCGGTTACCAGGTGTTCAATCCATATGAATGATATTTATGTCTCTATGCATGGGACGTATGTTTATGAGAAATGGAAATATGAAATCTTGTGGTCTATTAAAATTATGAAATGATTATTTATGTTAAACTAATGAACTCACCAACCTTTTGGTTGACACTTGAAAGCATGTTTATTTTCAGGTATAAAAGAAACATTCCGCTGTGCATTTGCTCATTTTAAAGACAGTACTTGGAGTCGATCATCGCAATGGAACCAATTGTTGGTGACTTCGTCCAGATGGATTAGGACGGGTCCTTTCAGTTTGTATCAGAGCGGTGGTCTTAGCGAACCATGTCTGCATTAGTGTGTCTAACTGATAAGTTGTTAGGATGCATTAGTGAGTCTGGACTTCGACCGTGTCTGCATGTCAAAAGTTTTGCTTATCATTTTGTGTCAAAAATTACCTGCTTATCATTCTTAGAGAATCACTTGCATATCATTCTTAGTCTAGACACGTCTTACTGCCGCTATTGCATAGACAGTGTATAGATAAATTCATATCTTAGCATGTCTGTTGTTGTTACCTTTGCCTGACAGTTTTCGTAGATTCCTCCGTAACTTATGGGATTTTAGTATTATATATGCATATGTAAATTATGTATTGCAGGGTACTAATCTACATCCTATAATCTATTTCTTATTGAAAATCCTTCATCTGATCGTACGAGATGAATCCTTCAACTAGTTCGAGTCCCACGGAGTCCGACAGCCATTCCGATAGTTATCCCGACAGTTATTCCGAATGGATAGTCATCTAAGCTCTGGAAGCAACGTCACCAGAATGAATCAACCAATCATCCATTCCCAATTCATGTGATGGATTCGTAGTCAACTTAATCAATGGAGACGCGCAGTAGGCGATCCCTTCCACCAACCGAATTCACCTCACAATGAACCTGAAGCTTGTACCGGCGAACCTGTTCGAGACACCATTTACAGTCTCATTTCCAGGGTAACTCGATAAGATCATATTCTATCCACAATTCTAAGCCTTATTCATCCGCTCGTTCCGACCGACAATCATCCTGGAGTAATAAGTCAACAAACTTCGCGCTCGAATAATCAATTCGGAGAATATGGTGCAGAATGTACCAGCTTCAGCAACATCACCGGCACCAACAGTACCATCAATAACAGTACCAGTACCATCAACAATCCATGTTTCAATATCATCGTCTGTACTTTGAGTATGATCTTCGTTCTACGTATCGTTCTACCTCATTTATCTTCGTTCGACATGACGAATATGTAATCTCTAAAGTTTTAGAGATTTTTTATTCTAGTTCCAACCGAAAAGCAAATGAGTTTAATATCATGTTAACTTATTAAATCCATGAGTACATCTGAAGAAAATATATATGTATATATGTTTTCATAAAGATTGTAATTAAAAATTCTCTTGTACAAACTGTTAATGGTGAAAATATTTTAATGGGTAGGTAATACCCGAGGAATATTTAAAATTTCACATTAATAAGTTACATTGTACGTTCTTCGAATTTGATTCAACAGTCATTTACTATCATATTTACATCTACCGATATACAAATCCGTTCACCACAGAATAACCATATTCATCCAATCTCAAATTTGGATTTTGATTTATCAGAATCTAACAAGTGGCATAATGAAGAAATAATGGACACAATAAAAATTGATTAGAAACAGACTAATTAACAATATGAAATTTTGTTAAGAAATCACGCTAACAAGATCCTAGCTAACTGTTCCTAGCTAACTGGTTACATTTTATTTATCGCAATTTAATTATCGCAATTTACATTCTCGCAATTTTATTTATCATCATTTAATTTCTGTTATTTATTTTACGCACTTCATTTATCGTCATTCTGTTATTTACGCATTTTAAATATCGGGACACGTATACAATGTTTTGACATATCATATCGACCCATCTATATATATATATATATACTTTGAGTTGTGATCGAGTCTGAGACGTATACGGGTCACGAAATGTATTGATTAATTCGAATATTATATATTAAACTATATATGAATTATTAGACTATCGACTGTGGACTAATAATATTGGACAAATTAAAATGAATTAAAATATTAATTATAACATATGAAACTAAACATTTCTTCAAGTTTGCCACTTGATTTCATCTTAAACCTCATTTGTACCTTGACAATTCTAATCTGCGTTCAAACCTTACATGATTCTTAAAAACACCTCAATTGAAAGGATGAACCAACCACACTTCATCTATGGAAGAAAAGATTGATGCATATAACTTTTCACCTGAGAAACTCTCGGCAACTGAGTAAACGTTTAAAACATAGCTATGCTAATTTTTTTTGTGTTATTATTACCCAAAATAACTTTGCAATCCCTTTCTGAATTAGCAAATTTTGTCACAGCTCCAGCAAGTCAACTTTGACTTTTCGTTCAAAATAACCTTATTATAACCTTGATTTATATGTGTACTCCTTTATTATTATCGGAGAACCTGTTATATTCCATCATATTACCGTCAGCATTTAATCATCTAAAAACACAATTATCTTGAAATCATCTCAGAACGATAACCAATGATTCAGATATGGTAGCAGTAAATGTAGAGGAATCGACAATCAGTACTTTGAAAACTCACAGCATATCTACATCAACAATTATATATATAATAATTATCTCCTAGAATTACGACCTTCAATTCAAAAATTTTGAAAAGGTACCCAGTTTACGAATCGATACTCTGTATGTTGAAAAAGCTGAATGAAGCAGCAGAAACTGTAGGCAATCGTAAACGACCTTAGTCGTCGGAAATTTGATGATAAAGAATAGTATGTTGGAAAAGCTCAGAAACGTTGGAACTGGAAAACGGATTGAGCTAACCATAAAGAAAACCAAGGAGAAATACAAGTAACATACCCTAAATTCATAGAACCCAGATAAATCTAGATCCGTTGAAATCTTTAGAGAATATCTTGCTCCGAAGTCATGTTAAAATCTTGCGGAAAATCTTTCTCCATCAACCATCGAACTTAGAAATTCCAAAATATCATCATCAATATCTTCGATATTTCTGAGGATATTTTCATAAATATTCTCGTCCAAAATTATATACCTCTTCGTGCTTCCTGTGTAGCATTATATTAGAAACATTCAATAGAAAATTTAGTACCGAAAGCGGATCATGCGAAACTATGAAGGAAGCCGTGGACAAATCACAAGGAATAAGTTTGACTTCAAAGAATCCAAATGATTCTGTTTCTGATGAAATCTTTAGCGAATACCTTGCTTCCGAATTTAAACCCTTACGGATAAATCTCCTTCATCATCCATCGATATTAGAAATTCCAAGATATCATCGTATATCCATTTATAAATATCCTCCATATTTCTGAAGATATCTTCATAACTATTCTTATCTGAAATCATTTATCTTTTTGTGCTATCAGTGTTACATCATATAGAAATTGTTAGTTTCTATAGTCTGTAAACTTTTGAGCTTAAAATATGAATGTTATTGAAGTAATGTTGGGAACTGATGCATGAGTTAGTATAATATAATGACACTTGATCAACGTGATTATACTACAGTAAGTCATGCTGAGCTTCTAAATGGAACATGATGATTCACAGATTATAACGTCATCATGTGCCATGTTACATAACTCTTTCATTATGCTTAACTTCTGAACATATCAAGAAAGTATTTTCTTGATAGTTCTATTCTCAGTGATTCTGGTAATTTGATAAATCAAATCGTGCTAATACATTAGTTCTTATTTAGAACACGATGTTTATTCGAAACTCCATACATACGAATTCTGGACCATTACTCGCTTTACTAGAGGTCGGGAGGATAATAAAAAGGCAAAGAGCTCCAAAATATAAGAGAAAATATAAAGCCCAACAACAACACCGAAATTACAAATTGTGGATATCAGTGCGTATAGCAATATAAAGACACGTGAAGATTATAAATACAATAATCCCTAAAGTATAGTAGAAATAAACGGATTCCTCCAGTGGAAGTTGGAAAAGGAGAATGATTGTTGCGATAATCAGGATAAGGACAAAGATCAGAACTGGATTAAGCATTTCACGATCTTTTGAATTTGGGAATTGAGTATTGAAGTGGTGAAGATTAATGGAACGGAAAAGGTAAAATCTATAGTGAAAATATCAGACAGAGGAATTGAGGCAGATCACCGCATTTAATTATAGAAACCTAAATTTCCTTATTCGCAGAAGAATCAAATCTTTGAGATTTAGAAGATTTTCTTCAAATCCCTTAAATTCTGGAATTCAACCAAAACAACGACAAAAGTTAAAGACGCATCCTATTTTCTAAATTCAATCGTGAATACGTCAAAAGTTAAGATGCATCTTACTTTCAAAATTCAACCCTGACTCTGTCAAAAGTTACGACGAATCTTTACTTATCCTATTTCAATCTTTTGTGATAATTTCACTCGTACGTTTCGAATAAATGAGTTGTTTTTATTCAAATCACCTGATGGTGATAAAACTTTAATTATTGACTCATATTCGTCAGGAAAACATTTTTATTTTTAACCATGACGACCACCCTCAAATTTCGGGACGAAATTTCTTTAACGGGTAGGTACTGTGATGACCCGGGAATTTCTGACCAAATTTAAACTTAATCTTTATAGGAATTCGACATGATAAGCAAAGTCTGTAATGTTGAGTCTCAAAAGTTTTGAACTATTTTCTTGCATTCAAATATCCTTCGACCATTACCGACGATTCACGAACAATTGTTGTAAATAAAGATGTGTGTATATATGTATATATATATAGATATAAATATATGTAGTAATTCGAAATTATAAAATATAAGATAAACATTAGAATTAACTATGTAAAATAAGATACAAAATAAATAAATAAAAAAAAATAATAATAATTTAAAAATGAAAATTTATATTTATATACATACATATATATGATTACCATTAATAATTATTATATTATAATATATATAAAATATATAAATATTAAATATCCAAATATATTATTATATAAAATACGTAACACATAAGAAATAAAATATAAAGTTATATTATATGTAATTACAAATTAAGAATATGATAGTTATAGTAATATTATTATTACTTTCATTATTATTATTAATACTTATATTAATATTAATGTTAAGTACTAGATGCTTTAATATAATTAATATAGATTCGAAATTAAACACGATTAAATTATTATTATTATTATGACTAATATTATTATCATTAGTAATGTTATTAATATCCTTATTTTTTTCTACTATTACTTATTATTATCATGAATGTAAATATTAATATTGTTATTAATGTATTAGTATTATCATGATAATATTACCACTTTTATTATTAACATCTTTAACAATATTATTAATATTATTACTAATAAAATTATTCCATTAATAAAATCATTATTAGTTAGTATTATTATTATTGTAATTTATATATGAATACGATACACATAAATAATTTTAATTATTAATATTATCATTGTAATTATTATAATTATTAATATTTTTGTTATTTCTACTCTTTGTATCTTATTATCAGTATTATTAAATGGAATTACTAGATATTAAAATAAATTACGAATACAATTAATCAGATAATATAAAAAACAGTTTCAAGTCTTTTCCTACCTTTAAATTTCTTCTGTTAGTGATGGAACCTGTCGACGACTTAATTGCTATAAGACAATAGATGATTACTTGTTGTTGTGAAATCGATTGAGTTTCAAATATCAATTACCATAGTAATTTTTTTTTTTTTTTGTAAAAATTGAACCAAGAACACCTCTGTTCGTGTTCATCTTTATCAACAGCCCAAGATTCAATCTTTTAAAAAATGTAAAATTGCAGAAAGGATCTAATTCCAGTCGTGAAACTATCTGCAAAGTTTCGATTCCTAATTTCTAATATCGCGTATAAATTTTAAGAGTCAAAGTTTTTAAAATCAAAGTCAAACAGCCCGTTTTTTATCAAATTCGATTTTGTTTTTAGATTTTAAGTTAAATTATGGATACCGAAAGATTCTAGGGAGGAATTAAAACGTATTTCATGTAGAAGTTTGGAACTAAAACTGCTTAGAATTCAAAATCATTTTTTTTTCTAGTCGCTAACAGCAAACACTCTTTATATTTTTTTTTTTTTACTTTTTTTATCCAATTTACATCAAATATGTGTTGGATATTAAATCCTAAAATCGATTTTGTAACCATTATAAAGATTGAAAGGAGTTTGATTCGAATTTCGGTTTTGAAAAGTAAAAGATGAAGAAGAAAGAGTTAACAGAAGTGAATGGGTAAATATAATTAGGATATGTAATTAATCAGAAAAATAGAAATGGTGTAATGGTTAGAGGGTAATGCTGGGAAGTGAGAGGTTGCGGGTTCGAGTCCCGTACGGGGCAATTCTTTTTACAAAAAGCTTCAAGGGTTCGTGAATCCGAGGACAACCCTGCATTGTTCAGTTGTTCAATATAGTCATATGTATTTTTACTACAACATACATTAGGTGAGTTCATTTGCTCCCTTTTTACTCATTACATTTTTGGGCTGAGAATACATGAAAATGCTTTATTAACTGCTTTATAATATTTATATGTGTGAGTTTCATTACTCCCTTTTTAAATGCTTTTGCAATATATATATTTTTGGGACTGAGAATACATGCGCTGCTTTTATAATTGTTTTACGAAATAGACACAAGTAATCGAAACTACATTCTATGGTTGAATTATTAAACCGAATATGCCCCTTTTTATTAAGTCTGGTAATCTAAGAATTAGGGAACAGACACCCTAATTGACGCGAATCCTAAAGATAGATCTATTGGGCCTAACGAGCCCCATCCAAAGTACCGGATGCTTTAGTACTTCGAAATTTATATCATGTCCGAAGGAGGATCCCGGAATGATGGGGATATTCTATATGCATATTGTTAATGTCGGTTACCAGGTGTTCAATCCATATGAATGATATTTTTGTCTCTATGCATGGGACGTATGTTTATGAGAAATGGAAATATGAAATCTTGTGGTCTATTAAAATTATGAAATGATTATTTATGTTAAACTAATAAACTCACCAACCTTTTGGTTGACACTTGAAAGCATGTTTATTCTCAGGTATAAAAGAAACATTCCGCTGTGCATTTGCTCATTTTAAAGACAGTACTTGGAGTCGATCATCGCAATGGAACCAATTGTTGGTGACTTCGTCCAGATGGATTAGGACGGGTCCTTTCATTAGGTAGGAGAGAGATTGCTTCCCCCATCGTGCATTTCTATCACTTTCATATTTCACCAATTTTATCTCTTTCTTTAGTTCAGCATTTTCCTCTATGAGCTTCTTGATTGCTAGATCTTTTTCCTTCATTTGAACATCGATCCTTGAAATATGGCGAATTAGGCCATCGGTAATTTTTCGCATATTCATGATCTCGTACTTGGCATCAACTTCATCGTAAGAAGGAGATCAGGATCTTTTTCTTTGACGGGCCAATTTCTTCAAGACGTTTCCTCTTGTCTTTATTTCTCGGGGTTGGATAGTATTCAGGAGACCTATGTTAGAATAGTATTTGGGCTATAATTTGGTGAGGGAGGACCACCAAAACCATAAGGTGGACTTTGGACTGGTCTTTCAGTGGAAGACCTTTCAGTATCTTTTTCGGTTGGCTTGAAAAGAGTCATTTTGTTCGCTTGATGAAAATTAGACATCCTAACATTAGGAAAGAGATTTCGATTAGATTTTTAGCTATGAATGTTGAAGCAATGTTTTAAGATTATAAGAAAATCCTAAGTGCTTTAAGTCTAAGGCAGGAAAGGTTATCGTTTTCTAGATTGCTAAGGCACCTTAGCTAACAAGTAAGGTGTAGTGACCCGAACTTTTCCATGTTTATTTATATTAATTGATTTTGATAATTACATGATTAAGTGTTTCCAACATGTTAAGTAATCAAACTTTTTAAGACGTGATTAATTGAAATAGGTTTCATATAGACAATTGACCACCCAAGTTGACCGGTGATTCACGAACATTAAAACTTGTAAAAACTATATGATGACATATATATGGTTACATATATAGTTTACATGATATTATGATAAGTAAGTATCTCATTAGGTATTTTAACAATGAGTTATATACATAAAATTGAGTTTATTGAATTAAGAAACTCGAAACGATATATATAACGATTATCGTTATAACAACGTCTTACTAAATACATATGAATCATATTAAGATATTGATACACTATGTTTAATCATGATAAATGATAAGTAAACATGTCATTAAGTGTATTAACAATGAACTACATATGTAAAAACAAGACTACCAACTTAATGATTTCGAAACGAGACATATATCTAACGATTATCGTTGTAACAACATTTAACTGTATATATATCATACTAAGATATATTAATATATCATAATATTATGATAATGTAATAATTTAACATCTCTTTAGATATAATAAACAATGGGTTAACAACATTTAACAAGATCGTTAACCTAAAGGTTTCAAAACAACATTTACATGTAACGACTAACGATGACTTAACGACTCAGTTAAAATGTATATACATGTAGTATTTTAATATGTATTCATACACTTTTGAAAGACTTCAAGACACTTATCAAAATACTTCTACTTAACAAAAATGCTTACAATTACATCCTCGTTCAGTTTCATCAACAATTCTACTCGTATGCACCCGTATTCGTACTCGTACAATACACAGCTTTTAGATGTATGTACTATTGGTATATACACTCCAATGATTAGCTATTAGCAGCCCATGTGAGTCACCTAACACATGTGGGAACCATAATTTGGCAACTAGCATGAAATATCTCATAAAATTACAAAAATATTAGTAATCATTGATGACTTATTTACATGTAAACAAAATTACACCTTCTTTATATCTAATCCATATACCAATGACCAAAAACACCTACAAACACTTTCATTCTTCAATTTTCTTCATCTAATTGATCTCTCTCAAGTTCTATCTTCAAGTTCTAAGTGTTCTTCATAAATTCTAGAAGTTCTAGTTTCATAAAATCAAGAATACTTCCAAGTTTACTAGCTCACTTCCAATCTTGTAAAGTGATCATTCAACCTCAATAAATCCTTGTTGTTTACAGTAAGATATCATTCTAAATTAAGCTAATACTCATATACAAACTTTGATTCAATTCCTATAACTATAACTATCTTAATTCGAGTGATAATCTTACTTGAACTTGTTTTCGTGTCATGTTTCTGCTTCAAGAACTTTCAATCCATCCAAGATCCTTTGAAGCTAGATCATTTCTTGTCACTTCCAGTAGGTTTACCTACTAAACTTGAGGTAGTAATTATGTTCATAACATCATTTGATTCATATATATAAAACTTCCTTATTCGAAGGTTTAAACTTGAAATCACTAGAACATAGTTTAGTTAATTCTAAACTTGTTCGCAAACAAAAGTTATGAAAGGACCCGTTCATATACATTATGACCGATTCACAATAGTTGATTTCATTGCGAGGTTCTGACCTCTATATGCCATGAACAACTCCATGTAATATGAGCAAATGCACAGCGGAAGATTTCTTTCGTACCTGAGAATAAACATGCTTTAAAGTGTCAACCAAAAGGTTGGTGAGTTCATAGGTTTATTATAAAACAATAAAATTATCATTTTGATAGACCACAAGATTTAAATGTTGCATGGTACAAATGGGCCCGAATCCTATACCCACCTGTAATGTACATGCGATATCTTTTAAATACAGTACACCTTTCTCGTGTACGAAATCATCTTTCATAAATCTTAGTAACCGTACACATATCTTGTGCACAAAAATAACATACACATAACCTGTGTATAAAATCATTCTCTTGATACATAACATTCATATCAATTGGTGGCAATTATCATGTCCACATAATTCAATGGTGGCAATTATCATGTCCACATAATTCAATGGTGGCAATTATCATGTCCACATAATTCAATAATAATCCGCAGAACTTCTGTCTGCATAATAATTCATTCGAGGAATATTTTGCTTGTGTCTATCTCGTCAAACATTTATAAAAGCATTTCATGTATTCGCAGTTCAAAATATATTTCAAAAACATTTAATAAAGCAGTTGTAAAAAACAGCGCATGTATTCTCAGTCCCAAAAATGTAAAGAGTAAAAGGGAATCAAATGAACTCACGCATATAAATATTGTAAAACATTTAATAAAGTATTTGCATGTATTCTCAGCCCAAAAACGTAAAGAGTAAAAAGGATCAAATGAAACTCACGCATATAAATATTGTAAAACAGTTAATAAAGCATTTGCATGTATTCTCAGCGCAAAAACGTAAATAGTAAAAAGGGCAAATGAAACTCACGCATATAAATATTGTAAAACAATTAATAAACATTTGCATGTATTCTCAGCCCAAAAAATATAAAGGGTAAAAAGGTAAATGAAACTCACGCATATAAATATTGTAAAACAGTTAATAAACATTTGCATGTATTCTCAGCCCAAAAAATATAAAGGGTAAAAAGGAAAATGAAACTCACCTAATGTATTTTGTAGTAAAAATACAAATGACTATATTGAACAACTGTAAGGTTGGCCTTAGATTCACGAACCTATATTATTTATATATATATATTAATACACATAATTGTAATCAAACGAATTTATATATATCATTAGTGATTTAATTGTTATTTTAATCATGGGTTTTATTAATGACTTAATTAATTATGTTTAATATATAATTAAATGTAGTATTAATATAATTATAGTATATGTAATTAGTATATTTTTGGTATACAAAATATATATTTGTTATAGTATAATAATAATAATAATAATAATAATAATAATAATAATAATAATAATAATAATAATAATAATAATAATAGTTATAATAAAGATAATACTTTTAAAAATGTTAATTTTAATAATAATGATAATAATAATAATAATGTTATTAATATTAAAGTTGATAATAAAATAATGATAATTCTTAATAATACTAATAGTAAAAATAATGATATTTTTAGTAATGATGATACTATACTAATTCTAATAATGATAATAATAATAATAATAATAATAATAATAATAATAATAATAATAATAATAATAATAATAATAATAATAATAATAATAATAATAATAATAATAATAATAGAAAACTACCTCAAGAATAAGTTCCAAATAAAAAGTGCCCTTGCCCGGACTCGAACCCGCAACCTCTCATATAACATAAACACCCTTCACCATAGCTCTACCCATCCATTTATGTTATATTATCCGATTATAATTTATATAGCACGTATTTTGGTTTTTCCTTCATCTTCTATCAAGCAAAACCCACTTAACAAGCAGCCCAATTTTAAACCCATTCATATGGTGCAGCCCACAATTAATTCGATCCAGGAGTTTAAAACCCAAAACAGGAATACAGATAGTGGAATATAACGATTCTCAGGAAACATAAATCATATAATCATAGCACTAACTCGTCATTAATATGGATCAGCATCTTGTACCATTACTTTCCAGCATCATTTAATCGAATCATCATTGTTTTCACAATATCATTATCAATATCGTATTCTATATTTCGATATCATACCTAATCATCATTCTTAATCTAGTCATTATCACATTCATAACTTATCATCATTATACTTATCATCACTTTGCACTATCTATTAACCTCAACCACATACCCTATTGTTACAGCACCCTTAATGATTATACCAAAACCTCATACAATGATAGAGATCGTTCCTAATTTGTAATGCGTTTTAGTTAACGGCCCACATCTAATGTACCATTCCACTAGCAGGCCTAACTAAAATAGGTTAATGGTGATCGGTCTACATAATAATCCATTACAATTTGGATTAACAAACCCTGAATATCTTTACGCTTAGTTAGTGGAGAGAAAAAGGGTCCCGTTGTTGAGCTTTGGATTCGAAACAAAAGTAAAAGTCGTCCCATCTA
This sequence comes from Rutidosis leptorrhynchoides, assembly GCF_046630445.1. Lineage (NCBI taxonomy): Eukaryota > Viridiplantae > Streptophyta > Magnoliopsida > Asterales > Asteraceae > Rutidosis > Rutidosis leptorrhynchoides. Next base: position 3,040,411 of record NC_092337.1, read on the forward strand.
CTTATCTTTATTGCCATCATTATGTGTCCCATAATCTATCATGTCTTCTATATATCATTATCTATGTTATAATCAGAAGAAGGAAAACCCTACCACGCTGCAGTAGTCATCGTGAAAGAAGAAGAAGAGAGAAAAAAAATGTACTTGTGGTTGTTGTTGGTGTAGTGGCGACAGATGGTGATGTTTACGTGGTGTTGAGTGGTTATTCAATGTGTTGGATCTGTTTCGAATGGCTGTCATAACATCAACCAATAATTGTTTATGTTGGTGGTTGCAAAGTGATGGTGGTTATTTAAGTGATCGAGGTAATAAAAATATATGTATATCTATTGCAGCTGCAGGTAACGATGTAGGTGACTGTCTTAATTGACTGCAACAAGAAAGAAAAAGGAAGAGATGAGAGGAATGTGATGGTGTTTGGGCTGTGGTGGTTCACGAATGAAACAAGAAGATAGTTTGCGAATTTTAATATGAATTGATGGTGAGGTGATAGTTAAGGTGTTTCATGGTGACCCATCGATTGTGGGTTGATCTGGAGGTGGTTCTTGGGTTGTCAAATCACGGTGATGATGGTCGTGTTTGAAGGTTGTTCCAATGAGGTTCACGAAAGGGAATGGGTTTGGTGGTTATAGGTTACTTGATTAATTACAAGTGTATGTATAAGTAATATTAATATTTCTATTTTGATTTTTCTGTTTTTCCATCGAATTGTATTAGTAGAAGTTGATTTAGAGATTAACCGATATCTTTACATCTTAAACTTAATCAATTAACACTTGTATTGTAGCTTGATTCGTTCGACAATCAAATATTCTGTCAGAAGATAAAAATTAAGAAAAGAAATCACTTTTAACTACTCTTGTTTGTTATTGAAACAAATGGAATCAATTTGTACGATTGAGGATTTGATATCTAACATTTTTGTTTCCATCTAGAATATTTTTGATTTAAGTATAGTTGTGTTATCTGATAATTCAATCGGGGTTGTTAACTTTATGGACATAAAACGAATATTTAAACCAGTAGGATTGTGATGGAAACGGAATACAAATGTATATGTTTTTATATATGTATATCTCAGTATTGTATATCTATATATCTTTTATATGTATTTATAAAATACATAACTGTATTTATGAGTATAATATATTTGTATTTGTATTTATGTATATCTAATTATATCTATATCAGCTTATTAAACATATAAAGGAACACACTAATATTGATAGTACAAACATAAATACATAGTATTAATATTAATAACAATAATGAAACTAATAATAATGATAATAGAGATAACAATGTTATTAATATCATAATAATTCTAATAATAATGATGAAGATAATAACTTTAATTAAAATGATAATTTTTAGAGATCAAGTTAATGATAATACTTTTGATAATCATAAAATTTTAAATTTACTAAAATTCTTAATATTTAACATTTGTTAATATCACTAATAATGATATTAATAATAATGGAAGTAGTAATAATATAATTTGTCATTACTTTTATATTTTTTAAACTAGTTGTCACATCATATATTATTTATGTAAATATGAATACTTTAATACATATTTATTATATATCTATTTACAAACAGTTATTCATGAATCGTCGGAACTAGTCGATGGTCAAATGAATATATTAAACACAGTTCCAAGTTTTTTAGGAACTCAATATTACAGATTTTGCTTATCGTGTCAGAATCTTATAAAGATTAAGTTTAAATTTGGTCGAAAATTCCCGGGTCGTCACAGTACCTACCCGTTAAAGAAATTTCGTCCTGAAATTTGAGTGAGGTCGTCATGGATAACAATAAAAATGTTTTCATGACAAATATGAGTTGATAAATAGAGTTTTATCACCATTGAAAAATTTGGATAAAACGATTCGATTACTCGAAGCGTATGAGTGAAACTATCACAAAAGAGTGCAATGATTAAAACAAAGTTCGTCTTAACTATTGACTTAGAAACGGTTGAATTACGAGATTCAAGGAATTTAAAGGAAAATCTTGGATATATATAAGATCTGATTCTTCGGGATTTATGGAAATTAGGATTTCTATAATTAAATGCGATCATCTGTCTCGATTGCTTTGTCTGGTATTTTTACTATAAATGAATTTCTTCCATTCCATTATTTTCACCATTCCTATACTTTCTTCCTCCATTCATACTTCCAAAAGATTTTTGAAAATGCTAAATCCAGTTCTGATCCTTGTCCTTATCCTTACTATCTCAATAATCATTCTCCTTTTTCAACTTCCACTAGAGGAATCTGTTTTCTTCTACTTCGCCCTTGGGGTTATAGTGTTTTTAATTCTCCTGTGTCTTTATGTTGCGATAAACATTGATATACACGGTTTGTAATTTATGTGTTGTTATCGGGCTTTATATTCTCCCTTATATTTCGAAGCTCTATGCTTTTGTTTTCTCTTCCCGACTTCAAGTCAAGCGAATAATGGACCAGAATTTGTAGATATAGAGTTTCGAATGATTATAATGTTCTAAGAAGGAAGGAACGTGATAGCACGATTTGATTTTCAAATTTATCAACATCACGAAAGATAGAACCATCAAGAATACATTTTCTTGATATGTTCAGAAGTTAAGTAGAATGAAAGAGTTATGTAACATGGCACGTGATGACGGTATGATCTGTGAATCATCACGTTCCATTAGAAACTCAGCCTGACTTACTGTAATATAATCACGTTGGCCAAGTGTCATTATATTATACTAACCCATGCTTCAATTCCCAACATTTCTCCACAATTCATTCATAATTTATACTTAGATTTTACAGAAGTTTCCAATATAATAGAATACAGAAAACACGAAGAGGTAGATAATTTCGAAAAAGAATATTTATGAAAATATCCTCAGAAATATCGAAGATATTTATGATGATATTTTGGAATTTCTAAGTTCGAAGGTTGATGAAAAAAGATTTTCCGCAAGATTTTAACATGAATAAGGAGCAAGATATTTGTTGAAGACTTCATTGGATCCAGCGTTACCTGGATTCTTTGAATATAGAATTTGGTCATTGTATTAGTCCTTGGTCTCCTCCATGGTTAGCTCAATCTGTTTTTCAGTACCAAATTTTCTATCGAGCGTTCCCAACACTCCATTCTTTATCATCAAACTCTTGGCCATCTAGGCCATCTACAATTTTATTGTTTCCTCTGCATTTAATGCAGCCATATCTGAATCGTCGGTTATTCATCCGTGGTGGTTTCAAGAGAATTGTGTTTTTAGATGATTAAACGCTGATGGTAATATGGTTGAATATAAAAGGTTTTCCGGTAACAATAAAAGAGCATACATATAAATCAAGGTGATAATAAGGTGGTTTTGAACGAAAAGTCGAAGTTGACTTGCTGGAGCTGTGACAAAATTTGCTACTTTGAAAGGAATTACCAAGTTATTTTGGGTAATAATAATGCCAAAGAAGCTAGCACAGACACGTGTTAAATGTTTACACAGGTTCCGAGTGTTTTCAGGTGCATAACTATATGCATCAATCTCTTCTTCCATAGATGAAGTGCGGTTGGTTCATCCTATCGATTGAGGTGTTTTCAAGAATTATGAAAGGTTTGTACGCAGATTGTAATCGTCAAGATATAAATGAGGTTTTAGATGAAATCAAGTGGCAGACTTGAAGAATTGTTTAGTTTCATATGTTATAATCAATATTTTAATTCATTTTAATTTTCCAATGTTTTCTTCATTATGCCATTTGTTGGATTCTGATAAGTCAAAATGAAATCGAATAAAAATGGTTATTCTGTGGTGAACGGATTCGTATATCTGCGGATGTAAGTAGGATAGTAAATGACTATTGAATCAGATTCGTACAGTGTAACTTATTAATGTGAAACTAAATATTTCTCGGGTATTACCTACCCGTTAAAATATTTTCTCCATTATCAGTTTGTACAAAAGAATTTTTAATTACAATCTTTATGAAAACATATATACATATATATTTTCTTCAGACGAAATCATGGATTTAATGAGTCAATGCGATATTAAACTCATCAGATTTAAGGCTAGAACCAGAGTACATAATCTCTAAAACATTAGAGATTACATAATCGCTATGAAGGACGAAGATAGTTTATGTAGAACGATTCGTAGAACGATGATTATACTCGAGGTACATAATGAGATGTTGAGGCATGGATTGTTGAAACTTGGATTGTTGGTGGTACTGGTGCTGTTACTAATGGCACTGTTAATGTTGCTGATGGTGGTACTGCTGGTGTCAGTGATGTTGTTGAAGCTGGTACGTTTTGCACCATGTTCTCCAAATTTATTTTTCGAGCGCTAAGTTTGTTGACTTCTTCTATTATTCCGGGGTGATTGTCGGTTGGAACGAGCGAATGAATAAGATTTAGAATCTGAGATAGTATGTAATCATGACGAGATATTCGGGAAATGAGGGTGAAAATGGTGTTTCGGTCTGATTCGTCGGTAAGTGTTTTAGGTTCTTCGTCAAGAGGGAAATTTGGTTGGTGGAAAGGAATTGCCTTCGTCTCGTTTCCGATGATTAAGTCGACTATGAACTCATCAGACGAATTGGGGATGGATGATTGGTTGATTCATTCTGGTGACACTGCTTCCGGAGCTTAGGTGAAACTCCATATCGAAATAGCTGTAGGAATTCGAGGAATTCGAACTGGTTGAGGGATATATCTCGTACGATCAGATGAAGGATTTTCGATAAGAAATTGATTACAGGATGTAGATTAGTACCCTGCAATGCATAATTTACATATGCATATATAATACTAAAATCCCATAAGTTACGGAGGAATCTACGGAAGCTGTCAGGCAAAGGTAACAATAACAGATATGCTAAGATATGAATTTATCTATACACTGTCTATGCAATAGAGGCAGTAAGATGTGTCTAGACTTTAAGGATAATAAGCAAATAAATTTCGACACTAAATGATAAGCAAAACTTTTGACATGCAGACACGGTCGAAGTCTACACTCACTAATGCATCTAAACAACTATCAGTTAGACACACTAATGCAAGACCTGGTTCGTTAAGACCATCGCTCTGATACCAACTGAAAGGACCCGTTCATATACATTATGAACGATTCACAATAGTTGATGTCATTGCGAGGTTCTGACCTCTATATGCCATGAACGACTCCATGTAATATGAGCAAATGCACAGCGGAAGATTTCTTTCGTACCTGAGAATAAATATGCTTTAAAGTGTCAACCAAAAGGTTGGTGAGTTCATAGGTTTATCATAAAACAATAAAATTATCATTTTGATAGACCACAAGATTTAAATGTTGCATGGTACAAATGGGCCCGAATCCTATACCCACCTATAATGTACATGCGATATCTTTTAAATACAGTACACCTTTCTAGTGTACGAAATCATCTTTCATAAATCTTAGTAACCGTACACATATCTTGTGCACAAAAATAACATACACATAACCTGTGTATAAAATCAATCTCTCGATACATAACATTCATATCAATTGGTGGCAATTATCATGTCCACATAATTCAATGGTGGCAATTATCATGTCCATATAATTCAATGGTGGCAATTATCATGTCCACATAATTCAATAATAATCCGCAGAACTTTTGTCTGCATAATAATTCATTCGAGGAATGTTTTGCTTGTGTCTATCTCGTCAAACGTTTATAAAAGCATTTCATATATTCGCAGTTCAAAATATATTTCAAAAAAATTTAATAAAGCAGTTGTAAAAAACAGCGCATGTATTCTCAGTCCCAAAAATGTAAAGAGTAAAAGGGAATCAAATGAACTCACGCATATAAATATTGTAAAACATTTAATAAAGTATTTGCATGTATTCTCACCCCAAAAACGTAAAGAGTAAAAAGGATCAAATGAAACTCACGCATATAAATATTGTAAAATAGTTAATAAAGCATTTGCATGTATTCTCAGCGCAAAAACGTAAATAGTAAAAAGGGCAAATGAAACTCACGCATATAAATATTGTAAAACAGTTAATAAACATTTGCATGTATTCTCAGCCCAAAAAATATAAAGGGTAAAAAGGCAAATGAAACTCACGCATATAAATATTGTAAAACAGTTAATAAACATTTGCATGTATTCTCAGTCCAAAAAATATAAAGGGTAAAAAGGCAAATGAAACTCACCTAATGTATTTTGTAGTAAAAATACATATGACTATATTGAACAACTGTAAGGTTGGCCTTGGATTCACGAACCTATATTATTTATATATATATTAATACACATAATTGTAATTAAACGAATTTATATATATCATTAGTGATTTAATTGTTATTTTAATCATGGGTTTTATTAATGACTTAATTAATTATGTTTAATATATAATTAAATGTAGTATTAATATAATTATAGTATATGTAATTAGTATATTTTTGGTATACAAAATATATATTTGTTATAGTATAATAATAATAATAATAATAGTAATAATAATAATAATAATAATAATAATAATAGTTATAATAAAGATAATACTTTTAAAAATGTTAATTTTAATAATAATGATAATAATAATAATGTTATTAATATTAAAGTTGATAATAAAATAATGATAATTCTTAATAATACTAATAGTAAAAATAATGATATTTTTAGTAATGATGATACTATACTAATTCTAATAATGATAATAATAATAATAAAATAATAATAATAATAATAATAATAATAATAATAATAATAATAATAATAATAATAATAATAATAATAATAATAATAATAATAATAATAATAATAATAATAATAATAATAATAATAATAATAGAAAACTACCTCAAGAATAAGTTCCAAATAAAAAGTGCCCTTGCCCGGACTCGAACCCGCAACCTCTCATATAACACAAACACCCTTCACCATAGCTCTACCCATCCATTTATGTTATATTATCCGATTATAATTTATATAGCGCGTATTTCGGCTTTTCCTTCATCTTCTATCAAGCAAAACCCACTTAACAAGCAGCTCAATTTTAAACCCATTCATATGGTGTAGCCCACAATTAATTCGACCCAGGAGTTTAAAACCCAAAACAGGAATACAGATAGTGGAATATAACGATTCTCAGGAAACATAAATCATATAATCATAGCACTAACTCGTCATTAATATGGATCATCATCTTGTACCATTACTTTCCAGCATCATTTACTCGAATCATCATTGTTTTCACGATATCATTATCAATATCGTATTCTATATTTCGATATCATACCTAATCATCATTCTTAATCGAGTCATTATCACATTCATAACTTATCATCATTATACTTATCATCACTTTGCACTATCTATTAACCTCAACCACATACCCTATTGTTACAGCACCCTTAATGATTATACCGAAATCTCATACAATGATAGAGATCGTTCCTAATTGGTAATGGGTTTTAGTTAACGGCCCACATCTAATGTACCATTCCACTAGCAGGCCTAACTAAAATAGGTTAATGGTGATCGGTCCACATAATAATCCATTACAATTTAGATTAACAAACCCTGAATATCTTTACGGTTAGTTAGTGGAGAGAAAAAGGGTCCCGTTGTTGAGCTTTGGATTCGAAACAAAAGTAAAAGTCGTCCCATCTAGTTATATTTATTGCCGTCATTATGTGTCCCATAATCTATCATTGTCCTCTATATATCATTATCTATGTTATAATCAGAAGAAGGAAAACCTTACCACGCTGCAGTAGTCATCGTGAAAGAAGAAGAAGAGAAAAAAAAATGTACTTGTGGTTGTTGTTGGTGTAGTGGCGACAGATGGTGATGTTTACGTGGTGTTGAGTGGTTATTCAATGTGTTGGATCTGTTTCGAATGGCTGTCATAACATCAACCAATAATTGTTTATGTTGGTGGTTGCAAAGTGATGGTGGTTATTTAAGTGATCGAGGTAATAAAAATATATGTATATCTATTGCAGCTGCAGGTAACGATGTAGGTGACTGTCTTAATCGACTGCAACAAGAAAGAAAAGGGAAGAGATGAGAGGAATGTGATGGTGTTTGGGCTGTGGTGGTTCACGAATGAAACAAGAAGATAGTTTGCGAATTTTAATATGAATTGATGGTGAGGTGATAGTTAAGGTGTTTCATGGTGACCCATCGATTGTGGGTTGATCTGGAGGTGGTTCTTTGGTTGTCAAATCACGGTGGTGATGGTCGTGTTTGAAGGTTGTTCCAATGAGGTTCACGAAAGGGAATGGGTTTGGTGGTTATAGGTTACTTGATTAATTACAAGTGTATGTAAAAGTAATATTAATATTTCTATTTTGATTTTTCTGTTTTTCCATCGAATTGTATTAGTAGAAGTTGATATAGAGATTAACCGATATCTTTACATCTTAAACTTAATCAATTAACACTTGTATTGTAGCTTGATTCGTTCGACAATCAAATATTCTGTCAGAAGATAAAAATTAAGAAAAGAAATCACTTTTAACTACTCTTGTTTGTTATTGAAACAAATGGAATCAATTTGTACGATTGAGGATTTGATATCTAACATTTTTGTTTCCATCTAGAATATTATTGATTTAAGTATAGTTGTGTTATCTGATAATTCAATCGGGGTTGTTACCTTTATGGACATAAAACGAATATTTAAACCAGTAGGATTGTGATGGAAACATCATACAGATGTATATGTTTTTATATATGTATATCTCAGTATTGTATATCTATATATCTTTTATATGTATTTATAAAATACATAACTGTATTTATGAGTATAATATATTTGTATTTGTATTTATGTATATCTAATTATATCTATATCAGCTTATTAAACATATAAAGGAACACACTAATATTGATAGTACAAACATAAATACACAGTATTAATATTAATAACAATAATGAAACTAATAATAATGATAATAGAGATAACAATGTTATTAATATCATAATATATCTAATAATAATGATGAAGATAATAACTTTAATTAAAATGATAATTTTTAGAGATCAAGTTAATGATAATACTTTTGATAATCAAAAAATTTTAAATTTACTAAAATTCTTAATATTTAACATTTTTTAATATCACTAATAATGATATTAATAATAATGGAAGTAGTAATAATATAATTTGTCATTACTTTTATATTTTTTAAACTTCTTGTCACATCATATATTATTTATGTAAATATGAATACTTTAATACATATTTATTATATATCTATTTACAAACAGTTATTCGTGAATCGTCGGAACTAGTCGATGGTCAAATGAATATATTAAACACAGTTCCAAGTTTTTTAAGAACTCAATATTACAGATTTTGCTTATCGTGTCAGAATCTTATAAAGATTAAGTTTAAATTTGGTCGGAAATTCCCGGGTAATCACAAGTTAATCCTTCTAACTTGACTTTTAAAATCAACTAAACACATGTTATATATCTATATGATATGCTAACTTAATGACTTAAAATCGGGAAACACGAAAAACACCGTAAAACCGGATATACGCCGTCGTAGTAACACCGCGGGCTGTTTTGGGTTAGTTAATTAAAAACTATGATAAACTTTGATTTAAAAGTTGTTCTTCTGGGAAAATGATTTTTCTTATGAACATGAAACTATATCCAAAAATCATGGTTAAACTCAAAGTAGAAGTATGTTTTCCAAAATGGTCATCTAGACGTCGTTCATTCGACTTAAATGACTACCTTTACAAAAACGACTTGTAACCTGTATTTCTGACTAAAAACTTATACTTTTTCTGTTTATAATCATAAACTTAAGTTCAATATGAAACCTTAGCAACTTGAAATACTCAAAACGGATTTAAAACGAAGAAGTTATGGGTAAAACAAGATTGGATAATTTTTTCTTGTTGTAGCTACGTGAAAATTGGTAACAAATCTATATTAATCATATCGTAGCTAACTTATATTGTATTACATGTATTCTAATATATTATGTAATCTTGGGATATCATAGACACGTATGCAAATGTTTTGACATAACATATCGACCCATGTATATATATTATTTGGAACAATCATAGACACTCTATATGCAGTAATGTTGGAGTTAGCTATACATGGTTGAGGTTGATTCCAAAAATATATATACTTTGAGTTGTGATCTATCCTGAGAAGTGTATACACTGGGTCGTGGATTGATCCAAGATAATATATATTGATTTATTTCTGTACATCTAACTATGGACAACTAGTTGTAGGTTACTAACGAGGACAACTGACTTAATAATCTAAAAACATTAAAACGTATTAAAAATGTTGTAAATATATTTTAAACATACTTTGATATATATATGTACATATTTGTTATAGGTTCATGAATCGACCAGTGGCCAAGTCTTACTTCCCGACGAAGTAAAAATCTGTGAAAGTGAGTTATAGTCCCACTTTTAAAATCTAATATTTTGGGATGAGAATACATGCAGTTTTATAAATGTTTTATGAAATAGACACAAGTAAATCAAACTACATTATATGGGTGAATGATCGAAGCCGAATATGCTCCTTTTTGCTTGGTAGCCTAAGAATTAGTAAACCGATCTACTAATTGACGCGAATCCTAAAGATAGATCTATTGGGCCTAACGAACCCCATCCAAAGTACCAGATGCTTTAGTACTTCGAATTCGTTTTTATCATGTCCGAAGGATTTCCTGGAATGATAGGGGATATTCTTATATGCATCTTGTTAATGTCGGTTACCAGGTGTTCACCATATGAATGAATTTTATCTCTATGTATGGGATGTATTTTGAAATATAAAATCTTGTGGTCTATTATTATGATTTGACAATATATAGGTTAAACCTATAACTCACCAACATTTTTGTTGACGTTTTAAGCATGTTTATTCTCAGGGGATTATTAAGAGCTTCCGCTATTGCATACTAAAATAAGGACTAGATTTGGAGTCCATGCTTGTATGATATTATGTAAAAACTGCATTCAAGAAACTTATTTTTGATGTAATATATTCTTATTGTAAACCATTATGTATTGGTCGTGTGTAAACTGAAATGTCCCGGTCTTATTGATTAAAAACGTTCCATATTAATTGATTTCGTTGCGAGGTTTTGACCTCTATATGAGAGGTTTTTTTTTCAAAGACTGCATTCATTTTTAAAACAAACCATAACCTTTCTTTCATAAATAAAGGTTTAAAAAGCTTTACGTAGATTATCAAATAATGATAATCTAAAATATCCCGTTTACACACGACCATTACATAATGGTTTACAATACAAATATGTTACATCGAAATCAGTTTCTTGAATGCAGTTTTTACACAATATCATACAAACATGGACTCCGAATCTTGTCCTTATTTTAATATGCAACAGCGGAAGCTCTTAGCATTCACCTGAGAATAAACATGCTTTAAACGTCAACAAAAATGTTGGTGAGTTATAGGTTTAACCTATATATATCAAATCGTAACAATAGACAACAAGATTTCATATTTCAATACACATCCCATACATAGAGATAAAAATCATTCATATGGTGAACACCTGGTAACCAACATTAACAAGATGCATATATAAGAATATCCCCATCATTCAGGGACACCCTTCGGATATGATATAAATTTCGAAGTACTAAAGCATCCGGTACTTTGGATGGGGCTTGTTGGGCCCAATAGATCTATCTTTAGGATTCGAGTCAATTAGGGTGTCTGTTCCCTAATTCTTAGATTACCAACTTAATAAAAAGGGGCATATTCGATTTCGATAATTCAACCATAGAATGTAGTTTCACGTACTTGTGTCTATTTTGTAAATCATTTATAAAACCTGCATGTATTCTCATCCCAAAAATATTAGATTTTAAAAGTGGGACTATAACTCACTTTCACAGATTTTTACTTCGTCGGGAAGTAAGACTTGGCCACTGGTTGATTCACGAACCTATAACAATATATACATATATATCAAAGTATGTTCAAAATATATTTACAACACTTTTAATATATTTTGATGTTTTAAGTTTATTAAGTCAGCTGTCCTCGTTAGTAACCTACAACTAGTTGTCCAAATTTAGATGTACAGAAATAAATCGATAAATATTATCTTGAATCAATCCACGACCCAGTGTATACGTATCTCAGTATTGATCACAACTCAAACTATATATATTTTGAAATCAACCTCAACCCTGTATAGCTAACTCCAACATTCACATATAGAGTGTCTGTGGTTGTTCCGAAATATATATAGATGTGTCGAAATGATAGGTCGAAATATTGTATACGTGTCTATGGTATCTCAAGATTACATAATATACAATACAAGTTGATTAAGTTATGGTTGGAATAGACTTGTTACCAATTTTCACGTAGCTAAAATGAGAAAAATTATCCAATCTTGTTTTACCCATAACTTCTTCATTTTAAATCCGTTTTGAGTGAATCAAATTGCTATGGTTTCATATTGAACTCTATTTTATGAATCTAAACAGAAAAAGTATAGGTTTATTGTCAGAAAAATAAGTTACTAGTCATTTTTGTAAAGGTAGTCATTTCAGTCGAAAGAACGACGTCTAGATGACCATTTTAGAAAACATACTTCCACTTTGAGTTTAACCATAATTTTTGGATATAGTTTCATGTTCGTAATAAATTTTTTTTTCCCAGAATAACAACTTTTAAATCAAAGTTTATCATAGTTTTTAATTAACTAACCCAAAACAGCCCGCAGTGTTACTATGACGGCGTAAATTCGATTTTACGGTGTTTTTCGTGTTTCCAGGTTTTAAATCATTACGTTAGCATATCATATACATATAGAAAATGTGTTTAGTTGATTTTAAAAGTCAAGTTAGAAGGATTAACTTTTATTTGCGAACAAGTTTAGAATTAACTAAACTATGTTCTAGTGATTACAAGTTTAAACCTTCGAATAAGATAGCTTTATATGTATGAATCGAATGATGTTATGAACATCATTACTACCTCAAGTTCCTTGGATAAACCTACTGGAAATGAGAAAAATAGATCTAGCTTCAAAGGATCCTTGGATGGCTTGAATGTTCTTGAAGCAGAATCATGACACGAAAATAATTTCAAGTAAGATTTCCACTCGAAATAAGATTGTTATAGTTAAAGAAATTGAATTAAAGTTTGAATATGATTATTACCTTGTATTAGAAAGATAAACTACTGTAAGTAACAAAGGTTTCTTGATCTTGGATGATTACTTGGAATGGATTTAGAAAACTTGGAAGTAAACTTGCAATCTTGGAAGTATTTTTGATTTTATGAAACTAGAACTTTTGGAATTTATGAAGAACACTTAGAACTTGAAGATAGAACTTGAGAGAGATCAATTAGATAAAGAAAATTGAAGAATGAAAGTGTTTGTAGGTGTTTTTGGTCGTTGGTGTATGGATTAGATATAAAGGATATGTAATTTTGTTTTCATGTAAATAAGTCATGAATGATTACTCATATTTTTGTAATTTTATGAGATATTTCATGCTAATTGCCAAATGATGGTTCCCACATGTGTTAGGTGACTCACATGGGCTACTAAGAGCTGATCATTGGAGTGTATATACCAATAGTACATACATCTAAAAGATGTGTATTGTACGAGTACGAATACGGGTGCATACGAGTAGAATTGTTGATGAAACTGAACGAGGATGTAATTGTAAGCATTTTTGTTAAGTAGAAGTATTTTGATAAGTGTCTTGAAGTCTTTCAAAAGTGTATGAATACATATTAAAACACTACATGTATATACATTTTAACTGAGTCGTTAAGTCATCGTTAGTCGTTACATGTAAATGTTGTTTTGAAACCTTTAGGTTAACGATCTTGTTGAATGTTGTTAACCCATTGTTTATTATAACAAATGAGATGTTAAATTGTTATATTATCATGATATTATGATATATAATATATCTTATTATGATATATATACAGTTAAATGTCGTTACAACGATAATCGTTACATATATGTCTCGTTTCGAAATCATTAAGTTAGTAGTCTTATTTTTACATATGTATTTCATTGTTAATACACTTAATAATATATTTAATTATCATTTAACATAATTAACCAAGTGTATCAATATCTTAATATGATTCAAATGTACCTAGTAAGAGGTTGTTATAATGATAATCGTTATATATATCGTTTTCGAGTTTCTTAAATTAATAGTCTCATCTTTATGTATATAACTCATTGTTAAAATACCTAATGAGATACATACTTATAATAAAATCATGTTAACTATATATATAACCATATATATGCCATCGTATATTTTTTACAAGTTTTAACGTTCGTGAATCACCGGTCAACTTGGGTGGTCAATTGTCTATATGAAACCTATTTCAATTAATCAAGTCTTAACAAGTTTGATTGCTTAACATGTTGGAAACACTTAATCATGTAAATAACAATTTCATTTAATATATATATAAACATGGAAAAGTTCGGGTCACTACAGTACCTACCCGTTAAATAAATTTCGTCCCGAAATTTTAAGCAGTTGGAGGTGTTGACGTATCTTCTGGAAATAAATGCGGGTATTTCTTCTTTATCTGATCTTCACGCTCCCAGGTGAACTCAGGTCCTCTACGAGCATTCCATCGAACCTTGACAATCGGTATCTTGTTTTGTTTAAGTCTCTTAACCTCACGATCCATTATTTCGACGGGTTCTTCAATGAATTGAAGTTTTTCATTGAATTGGATTTCGTCCAACGGAATAGTGAGATCTTCTTTAGAAAAACATTTCTTCAAATTTGAGACGTGGAAAGTGTTATGTACAGCCGCGAGTTGTTGAGGTAGCTCCAGTTGGTAAGCTACTGGTCCGACACGATCTATAATCTTGAATGGTCCAATGTACCTTAGATTTAGTTTCCCCCGTTTACCAAATCGAACAACGCCTTTCCAAGGTGAAACCTTAAGCATGACCATTTCTCCAATTTCAAACTTTATATCTTTTCTTTTACTGTCCGCGTAGCTCTTTTGTCGACTCTGGGCGGTTTTCAATCTTTGTTGAATTTGGATGATTTTCTCGGTAGTTTCTTGTATTATCTCTGGACCCGTAATCTGTCTATCCCCCACTTCACTCCAACAAATCGGAGACCTGCACTTTCTACCATAAAGTGCTTCAAACGGCGCCATCTCAATGCTTAAATGGTAGCTGTTGTTGTAGGAAAATTCTGCTAACGGTAGATGTCGATCCCAACTGTTTCTGAAATCAATAACACAAGCTCGTAGCATGTCTTCAAGCGTTCGTATCGTCCTTTCGCTCTGCCCATCAGTTTGTGGATGATAGGCAGTACTCATGTCTAGAAGAGTTCCCAATGCTTGCTGTAATGTCTGCCAGAATCTTGAAATAAATCTGCCATCTCTATCAGAGATAATAGAGATTGGTATTCCATGTCTGGAGACAACTTCCTTCAAATACAGTCGTGCTAATTTCTCCATCTTGTCATCTTCTCTTATTGGCAGGAAGTGTACTGACTTGGTGAGACGATCAACTATTACCCAAATAGTATCATAACCACTTGCAGTCCTTGGCAATTTAGTAATGAAATCCATGGTAATGTTTTCCCATTTCCATTCCGGGATTTCAGGTTGTTGTAGTAGACCTGATGGTTTCTGATGTTCAACTTTGACCTTAGAACACGTCAAACATTCTCCAACATATTTAGCAATATCGGCTTTCATACCTGGCCACCAAAAATGTTTCTTAAGATCCTTGTACATCTTCCCCGTTCCAGGATGTATTGAGTATCTGGTTTTATGAGCTTCTCTAAGTACCATTTCTCTCATATCTCCAAATTTTGGTACCCAAATTCTTTCAGCCCTATACCGGGTTCCGTCTTCCCGAATATTAAGATGCTTCTCCGATCCTTTGGGTATTTCATCCTTTAAATTTCCCTCTTTTAAAACTCCTTATTGCGCCTCCTTTATTTGAGTAGTAAGGTTAGTGTGAATCATTATATTCATAGATTTTACTCGAATGGGTTCTCTGTCCTTTCTGCTCAAGCCGTCGGCTACCACATTTGCCTTCCCCGGGTGGTAACGAATCTCAAAGTCGGAATCATTCAAAAATTCAATCCACCTACGCTGCCTCATATTCAGTTGTTTCTGATTAAATATGTGTTGAAGACTTTTGTGGTCGGTATATATAATACTTTTGACCCCATATAAGTAGTGCCTCCAAGTCTTTAATGCAAAAACAATCGCGCCTAATTCCAAATCATGCGTCGTATAATTTTGCTCGTGAATCTTCAATTGTCTAGACGCATAAGCAATCACCTTCGTCCGTTGCATTAATACACAACCGAGACCTTGCTTTAATGCGTCACAATAAATCACAAAATCATCATTCCCTTCAGGCAATGACAATATAGGTGCCGTAGTTTGCTTTTTCTTCAATAATTGAAACGCCTTCTCTTGTTCATCCTTCCATTCAAATTTCTTCCCTTTATGCGTTAATGCAATCAAGGGTTTTGCTATTTTGGAGAAATCTTGGATGAATCTTCTGTAGTAACCAGCCAATCCTAAAAATTGACGTATATGCTTCGGAGTTTTTGGGGTTTCCCACTTTTCAACGGTTTCGATCTTTGCCGAGTCCACCTGTATACCTTCTTTGTTCACTATGTGACCGAGAAATTGAACTTCTTCCAACCAAAATGCACACTTTGAAAACTTAGCGTACAGTTTTTCTTTCCTCAATACTTCTAGCACTTTTCTCAAATGTTCTTCGTGCTCTTGATCATTCTTTGAGTAAATAAGTATGTCATCGATGAAAACAATGACAAACTTATCAAGATATAGCCCACACACTCGGTTCATAAGGTCCATGAACACAGCTGGTGCGTTAGTCAATCCAAACGGCATAACCATAAACTCGTAATGACCATAATGCGTCCTAAAAGCAGTTTTTGGAATATCATCCTCCTTTACTCGCATTTGATGATATCCAGAACGTAAATCGATCTTCGAATAAACCGACGAGCCTTGTAGTTGATCAAATAAGTCGTCAATTATCGGCAGTGGATAACGGTTTTTGATGGTAAGTTTGTTCAACTCTCTGTAGTCAATACACAACCTAAATGTACCATCCTTCTTCTTGACAAACAAAACAGGAGCTCCCCATGGTGATGTGCTTGGTCGAATGAAACTACGTTCTAATAGTTCTTGCAGTTGGCTTTGCAGTTCTTTCATCTCGCTGGGTGCGAGTCTATAAGGAGCACGAGCTATTGGTGCAGCTCCTGGTACAAGATCTATTTGAAATTCAACAGATCGATGTGGAGGTAGTCCCGGTAATTCTTTCGGAAATACATCGGGAAATTCTTTTGCGATGGGAACATCATTGATGCTCTTTTCTTCAGTTTGTACTTTCTCGACGTGTGCTAGAACAGCATAGCAACCTTTTCTTATTAGTTTTTGTGCCTTCAAATTACTAATAAGATGTAGCTTCATGTTGCCCTTTTCTCCGTACACCATTAAGGGTTCTCCTTCTTCTCGTACAATGCGAATTGCATTTTTATAACATACGATCTCTGCTTTCACATTCTTCAGCCAGTCCATGCCAACTATTACATCAAAACTCCCTAACTCTACTGTTATCAAATCAATCTTAAATATTTCGCTACCCAGTTTAATTTCACGATTTCGGCATATATTATCTGCTGAAATTAATTTACCGTTTGCTAATTCGAGTAAAAATTTACTATCGAACGGCGTCAATGGACAACTTAATTTAGCACAAAAATCTCTACTCATATAGCTTCTATCCGCACCCGAATCAAATAAAACGTAAGCAGATTTATTGTCAATAAGAAACGTACCCGTAACAAGCTCCGGGTCTTCCTGTGCCTCTGCCGCATTAATATTGAAAACTCTTCTGCGGTCTTGTCCATTCGTGTTCTCCTGGTTCGGGCAATTTCTAATAATGTGGCCCGGTTTTCCACATTTATAACAAACTACATTGGCATAACTTGCTCCGACACTACTTGCTCCGCCATTACTCGTTCCGACACCATTTGTTCCTTTCGTTCTGTTAACCCCTGGTCCATAGACCTCACACTTCGCCGCGCTATGACCATTTCTTTTACACTTGTTGCAAAATTTGGTGCAGAACCCCGAGTGATACTTTTCACACCTTTGGCATAGCTGCTTCTGATTGTTGTTGTTGTTGCGGTTGTTATTGTTATTGGGATGATTGTTGTAGTTGCTGTTGTTGTTGTTGTTGTTGTTGTTGTTGTTGTTGTTGTTGGGCCGTTTGTTATAGTTGCGACTGATGTTGCGATTGTTGGGATAATTGTTGCGATTATTATTGTAATTGCTGTTGTTGTTGTATTGGTGATTCTTATCACCGTTTTCCTCCCACTTTCTTTTGACTTGCTTCACATTGGCCTCTTCAGCCGTCTGTTCTTTAATTCTTTCCTCAATCTGGTTCACTAGTTTGTGAGCCATTCTACATGCCTGTTGTATGGAGGCGGGCTCGTGTGAACTTATATCTTCTTGGATTCTTTCCGGTAATCCTTTCACAAATGCGTCGATCTTCTCTTCCTCATCTTCGAACACTCCCGGACACAATAGGCACAATTCTGTGAATCGTCTTTCGTGCGTGGTAATATCAAATCCTTGAGTTCGTAACCCTCTAAGTTCTGTCTTGAGCTTATTGACCTCGGTTCTGGGACGGTACTTCTCGTTCATCAAGTGCTTAAATGCTGACCACGGTAGTGCGTACGCATCATCTTGTCCCACTTGCTCTAGATAGGTATTCCACCATGTTAACGCAGAACCTGCGAAGGTATGCGTAGCGTACTTCACTTTGTCCTCTTCAGTACACTTACTTATGGCAAACACCGATTCGACCTTCTCGGTCCACCGTTTTAATCCGATCGGTCCTTCGGTTCCATCAAATTCCAAAGGTTTGCAGGCAGTGAATTCTTTGTAGGTGCATCCTACACGATTTCCTGTACTGCTAGATCCAAGGTTATTGTTGGTATGTAGCGCAGCCTGTACTGCGGCTATGTTTGAAGCTAGAAAAGTACGGAATTCCTCTTCATTCATATTCACGGTGTGTCGAGTAGTCGGTGCCATTTCCTTCAAAATAGTCAAATGGAACAAGTTAATCATACAGAATATTAAGAGTAGTTAATAGTATTTCGTAGCGTAATATGAACTCATTTATAAAAGCTTTTTCTTCATATTAGCGTTTTATAAGTTTAAATTCGGGTAGTACCTACCCGTTAAGTTCATACTTAGTAGCTAATATACAATTCAACTACTACAATTCTATATGAAAAACTGATTATAATAATATACCGCGTTCAAACTTTTATACAATATTTTACAAACTTACAATACCGCTTATTTTACATAAAGCGTGAAATATAGCACACAATAACTTTGATACAAGATAGTTGTGAAGATAATTCTAGCTAGTACACAAGTCGTTCAACAAAGGCAATAAAGACACGTAATTCATACGTCCAGAAATAAGTCATGCATTCTGGTTTTACTAGGACTACTTCCCATCCTTGGTCTTGTGGAACATAACCGTTATGGCCGTTGATAAGACAGCGTGTTGTAACGTCGTCAAAGGGACGAGGGTTACGTAATGACCAACAGTCTCGTAATAACCTAAAAACCTCATTTCTTACCCCAATTACCGACTCCTTCACTTGTGGGAACGTTTTGTTTAATAGTTGTAGCCCGATGTTCTTTTTCTCACTTTGGTGAGAAGTGAACGTTACTAACCCGTAAGCATAGCATGCTTCTTTATGTTGCATGTTAGCCGCTTTTTCTAAATCATGAAGTCCTATATTCGGATACATTGAGTCAAAATAATTTCTTAACCCGTTGCGTAAAATAGCATTTGGGTTCCCCGCAATATATGCGTCAAAGTAAACACATCGTAACTTATGGCTTTCCCAATGTGATATCCCCCATCTTTCAAACGAAAGTCTCTTATAAACCAAGACATTCTTAGAACGTTCTTCGAATATTTACAAACTGATTTCGCCGTAAATAGTTGTGCCGAAGAATTCTGACCGACTCTAGACAAGATTTCATCAATCATGTCTCCGGGTAGGTCTCTTAAAATATTGGGTTGTCTATCCATTTTGTGTTTTTATACTGTAAAATAGACAAGAGTTAGATTCATAAAAAAAATACTTATTAATACAAGCAATTTTTACATATATCATAAAGCATAAGCACACTATATTACATATATTACACCACACGAATACAACTATCTTATTCCGACTCGCTCGTTTCTTCTTCTTCAGTTTTGGTTCGTTTTGCCAAGTTTCTAGGGATATATGATGTTCCCCTAAAAAGAGCTGTCGTTTTCCACAACGGTTTAGAAAAACCTGGTGGTTTAGAGGTTCCCGGGTCATTGTTACAACTTAAGGGCTTCGGGGGTTGACGATACATATAAAGTTCATCGGGGTTGGAATTAGATTTCTCTATTTTTATGCCCTTTCCCTTATTATTTTCTTTTGCCTTTTTAAATTCAGTTGGGGTAATTTCTATAACATCATCGGAATTCTCGTCGGAATCCGATTCATCGGAGAATTGGTAATCCTCCCAATATTTTGCTTCCTTGGCGGAAACACCATTGACCATAATTAACCTTGGTCGGTTGGTTGAGGATTTTTTTTTACTTAACCGTTTTATTATTTCCCCCACCGGTTCTATTTCCTCCTCCGGTTCCTCCTCTTCCGGTTCTGATTCTTCTTCCGGTTCTTCTTCGGGAACTTGTGAATCAGTCCAATATAAATTCGACTCTTCGTTATTATTAGGTGAGTCAATGGGATTTGTGCTAGAGGTAGACATCTATCACACAATATCAAACATGTTAAGATATTAATATATCACATAATATATACATGTTAATAATATATTGTTTCCAACAAAAATGTTAAGCAATCATTTTTAAAGAAAACACGGTCGAAGTCCAGACTCACTAATGCATCCTAACAAACTCGATAAGACACACTAATGCAAATTTTCTGGTTCTCTAAGACCAACGCTCGGATACCAACTGAAATGTCCCGTTCGTATTGATTAAAAACGTTCCATATTAATTGATTTCGTTGCGAGGTTTTGACCTCTATATGAGACATTTTTTTTTTCAAAGACTGCATTCATTTTTAAAACAAACCATAACCTTTATTTCATAAATAAAGGTTTAAAAAGCTTTACGTAGATTATCAAATAATGATAATCTAAAATATCCTGTTTACACACGACCATTACATAATGGTTTACAATACAAATATGTTACATCGAAAGCAGTTTCTTGAATGCAGTTTTTACACAATATCATACAAACATGGACTCCAAATCTTGTCCTTATTTTAATATGCAACAGCGGAAGCTCTTAGTATTCACCTGAGAATAAACATGCTTTAAACGTCAACAAAAATGTTGGTGAGTTATAGGTTTAACCTATATATATCAAATCGTAACAATAGACCACAAGATTTCATATTTCAATACACATCCCATACATAGAGATAAAAATATTCATATGGTGAAGACCTGGTAACCGACATTAACAAGATGCATATATAAGAATATCCCCATCATTCCGGGACACCCTTCGGATATGATATAAATTTCGAAGTACTAAAGCATCCGGTACTTTGGATGGGGCTTGTTGGGCCCAATAGATCTATATTTAGGATTCGCGTCAATTAGGGTGTATGTTCCCTAATTCTTAGATTACCAGACTTAATAAAAAGGGGCATATTCGATTTCGATATTTCAACCATAGAATGTAGTTTCACGTACTTGTGTCTATTTTGTAAATCATTTATAAAACCTGCATGTATTCTCATCCCAAAAATATTAGATTTTTAAAGTGGGACTATAACTCATTTTCACAGATTTTTACTTCGTCGGGAAGTAAGACTTGGCCACTGGTTGATTCACGAACCTATAACAATATATACATATATATCAAAGTATGTTCAAAATATATTTACAACACTTTTAATAAATTTTGATGTTTTAAGTTTATTAAGTCAGCTGTCCTCGTTAGTAACCTACAACTAGTTGTCCACAGTTAGATGTACAGAAATAAATCGATAAATATTATCTTGAATCAATCCACGACCCAGTGTATACGTATCTCAGTATTGATCACAACTCAAACTATATATATTTTGGAATCAACCTCAACCCTGTATAGCTAACTCCAACATTCACATATAGAGTGTCTGTGGTTGTTCCGAAATATATATAGATGTGTCGACATGATAGGTCGAAACATTGTATACGTGTCTATGGTATCTCAAGATTACATAATATACAATACAAGTTGATTAAGTTATGGTTGGAATAGATTTGTTACCAATTTTCACGTAGCTAAAATGAGAAAAATTATCCAATCTTGTTTTACCCATAACTTCTTCATTTTAAATCCGTTTTGAGTGAATCAAATTGCTATGGTTTCATATTGAACTCTATTTTATGAATCTAAACATAAAAAGTATAGGTTTATAGTCAGAAAAATAAGTTACTAGTCATTTTTGTAAAGGTAGTCATTTCAGTCGAAAGAACGACGTCTAGATGACCATTTTAGAAAACATACTTCCACTTTGAGTTTAACCATAATTTTTGGATATAGTTTCATGTTCATAATAAAAATTTTTTTCCCAGAATAACAACTTTTAAATCAAAGTTTATCATAGTTTTTAATTAACTAACCCAAAACAGCCCGCGGTGTTACTACGACGGCGTAAATTCGATTTTACGGTGTTTTTCGTGTTTCCAGGTTTTAAATCATTAAGTTAGCATATCATAGAGATATAGAACATGTGTTTTGTTGATTTTAAAAGTCAAGTTAGAAGGATTAACTTTTATTTGCGAACAAGTTTAGAATTAACTAAACTATGTTCTAGTGATTACAAGTTTAAACCTTCGAATAAGATAGCTTTATATGTATGAATTGAATGATGTTATGAACATCATTACTACCTCAAGTTCCTTGGATAAACCTACTGGAAATGAGAAAAATAGATCTAGCTTCAAAGGATCCTTGGATGGCTTGAAAGTTCTTGAAGTAGAATCATGACACGAAAACAATTTCAAGTAAGATTTCCACTCGAAATAAGATTGTTATAGTTATAGAAATTGAATTAAAGTTTGAATATGATAATTACCTTGTATTAGAAAGATAACCTACTGTAAGTAACAAAGGTTTCTTAATCTTGGATGATTACTTGGAATGGATTTAGAAAACTTGGAAGTAAACTTGCAATCTTGAAAGTATTCTTGATTTTATGAAACTAGAACTTTTGGAATTTATGAAGAACACTTAGAACTTGAAGATAGAACTTGAGAGAGATTAATTAGATGAAGAAAATTGAAGAATGAAAGTGTTTGTAGGTGTTTTTGATCGTTGGTGTATGGATTAGATATAAAGGATATGTAATTTTGTTTTCATGTAAATAAGTCATGAATGATTACTCATATTTTTGTAATTTTATGAGATATTTCATGCTAGTTGCCAAATTATGGTTCCCACATGTGTTAGGTGACTCACATGGGCTGCTAAGAGCTGATCATTGGAGTGTATATACCAATAGTACATACATCTAAAAGCTGTGTATTGTACGAGTACGAATACGGGTGCATACGAGTAGAATTGTTGATGAAACTGAACGAGGATGTAATTGTAAGCATTTTTGTTAAGTAGAAGTATTTTGATAAGTGTCTTGAAGTCTTTCAAAAGTGTATGAATACATATTAAAACACTACATGTATATACATTTTAAATGAGTCGTTAAATCATCGTTAGTCGTTACATGTAAATGTTGTTTTGAAACCTTTAGATTAACGATCTTGTTTAATGTTGTTAACCCATTGTTTATTATAACAAATGAGATGTTAAATTGTTATATTATCATGATATTATGATATATAATATATCTTATTATGATATATATACAGTTAAATGTCGTTACAACGATAATCGTTACATATATGTCTCGTTTCGAAATCATTAAGTTAGTAGTCTTATTTTTACATATGTATTTCATTGTTAATACACTTAATAATATATTTACTTATCATTTAACATAATTAACCAAGTGTATCAATATCTTAAAATAATTCATATGTACCTAGTAAGACGTTGTTATAACGATAATCGTTATATATATCGTTTTCGAGTTTCTTAAATTAATAGTCTCATCTTTATGTATATAACTCATTGTTAAAATACCTAATGAGATACATACTTATAATAAAATCATGTTAACTATATATATAACCATATATATGTCATCGTATCTTCAATTCCAAATCAAACTTGTTAAGACTTGATTAATTGAAATAGGTTTCATATAGACAATTGACCAACCAAGTTGACCGGTGATTCACGAACGTTAAAACTTGTAAAAAATATACGATGACATATATATGGTTATATATATAGTTAACATGATTTTATTATAAGTATGTATCTCATTAGGTATTTTAATATAAGTAGTTATTTTAACAATGAGTTATATACATAAAATTGAGTTTATTGAATTAAGAAACTCGAAACGATATATATAACGATTATCGTTATAACAACGTCTTACTAAATATATATGAATCATATTAAGATATTGATACACTATGTTTAATCATGATAAATGATAAGTAAACATGTCATTAAGTGTATTAACAATGAACTACATATGTAAAAACAAGACTACTAACTTAATGATTTCGAAACGAGACATATATGTAACGATTATCGTTGTAACAACATTTAACTGTATATATATTGAAATGTCCCGTTCTTATTGATTAAAAACGTTCCATATTAATTGATTTCGTTGCGAGGTTTTGACCTCTATATGAGACGTTTTTCAAAGACTGCATTCATTTTTAAACAAACCATAACCTTTATTTCATCAATAAAGGTTTAAAAAGCTTTACGTAGATTATCAAATAATGATAATCTAAAATATCCTGTTTACACACAACCATTACATAATGGTTTACAATACAAATATGTTACAACAAAATAAGTTTCTTGAATGCAGTTTTTACACAATATCATACAAGCATGGACTCCAAATCTTGTCCTTATTTAAGTATGCGACAGCGGAAGCTCTTAATAATCACCTGAGAATAAACATGCTTAAAACGTCAACAAAAATGTTGGTGAGTTATAGGTTTAACCTATATATATATCAAATCGTAACAATAGACCACAAGATTTCATATTTCAATACACATCCCATACATAGAGATAAAAATCATTCATATGGTGAACACCTGGTAACCGACAATAACAAGATGCATATATAAGAATATCCCCATCATTCCGGGACACCCTTCGGATATGATATAAATTTCGAAGTACTAAAGCATCCGGTACTTTGGATGGGGTTTGTTAGGCCCAATAGATCTATCTTTAGGATTCGCGTCAATTAGGGTGTCTGTTCCCTAATTCTTAGATTACCAGACTTAATAAAAAGGGGCATATTCGATTTCGATAATTCAACCATAGAATGTAGTTTCACGTACTTGTGTCTATTTTGTAAATCATTTATAAAACCTGCATGTATTCTCATCCCAAAAATATTAGATTTTAAAAGTGGGACTATAACTCACTTTCACAGATTTTTACTTCGTCGGGAAGTAAGACTTGGCCACTGGTTGATTCACGAACCTATAACAATATATACATATATATCAAAGTATGTTCAAAATATATTTACAACACTTTTAATATATTTTGATGTTTTAAGTTTATTAAGTCAGCTGTCCTCGTTAGTAACCTACAACTAGTTGTCCACAGTTAGATGTACAGAAATAAATCAATAAATATTATCTTGAATCAATCCACGACCCAGTGTATACGTATCTCAGTATTGATCACAACTCAAACTATATATATTTTGGAATCAACCTCAACCCTGTATAGCTAACTCCAACATTCACATATAGAGTGTCTATGGTTGTTCCGAAATATATATAGATGTGTCGACATGATAGGTCGAAACATTGTATACGTGTCTATGGTATCTCAAGATTACATAATATATAATACAAGTTGATTAAGTTATGGTTGGAATAGATTTGTTACCAATTTTCACGTAGCTAAAATGAGAAAAATTATCCAATCTTGTTTTACTCATAACTTCTTCATTTTAAATCCGTTTTGAGTGAATCAAATTGCTATGGTTTCATATTGAACTCTATTTTATGAATCTAAACAAAAAAAGTATAGGTTTCTAGTCGGAAAAATAAGTTACAAGTCGTTTTTGTAAAGGTAGTCATTTCAGTCGAAAGAACGACGTCTAGATTACCATTTTAGAAAACATACTTCCACTTTGAGTTTAACCATAATTTTTGGATATAGTTTCATGTTCATAATAAAAATCATTTTCTCAGAATAACAACTTTTAAATCAAAGTTTATCATAGTTTTTAATTAACTAACCCAAAACAGCCCGCGGTGTTACTACGACGGCGTAAATCCGGTTTTACGGTGTTTTTCGTGTTTCCAGGTTTTAAATCATTAAGTTAGCATATCATATAGATATAGAACATGTGTTTAGTTGATTTTAAAAGTCAAGTTAGAAGGATTAACTTTTGTTTGCGAACAAGTTTAGAATTAACTAAACTATGTTCTAGTGATTACAAGTTTAAACCTTCGAATAAGATAGCTTTATATGTATGAATCGAATGATGTTATGAACATCATTACTAACTTAAGTTCCTTGGATAAACCTACTGGAAAAGAGAAAAATGGATCTAGCTTCAATGGATCCTTGGATGGCTCGAAGTTCTTGAAGCAGAATCATGACACGAAAATAAGTTCAAGTAAGATCATCACTTGAAATAAGATTGTTATAGTTATAGAAATTGAACCAAAGTTTGAATATGATTATTACCTTGTATTAGAATGATAACCTACTGTAAGAAAAAAAAGATTTCTTGAGGTTGGATGATCACCTTACAAGATTGGAAGTGAGCTAGCAAACTTGAAAGTATTCTTGATTTTATGAAACTAGAACTTTTGGAATTTATGAAGAACACTTAGAACTTGAAGATAGAACTTGAGAGAGATCAATTAGATGAATAAAATTGAAGAATGAAAGTGTTTGTAGGTGTTTTTGGTCGTTGGTGTATGGATTAGATATAAAGGATATGTAATTTTGTTTTCATGTAAATAAGTCATGAATGATTACTCATATTTTTGTAATCTTATGAGATATTTCATGCTAGTTGCCAAATGATGGTTCCCACATGTGTTAGGTGACTCACATGGGCTGCTAAGAGCTGATCATTGGAGTGTATATACCAATAGTACATACATCTAAAAGCTGTGTATTGTACGAGTACGAATACGGGTGCATACGAGTAGAATTGTTGATGAAACTGAACGAGAATGTAATTGTAAGCATTTTTATTAAGTAGAAGTATTTTGATAAGTGTATTGAAGTCTTTCAAAAGTGTATAAATACATATTAAAACACTACATGTATATACATTTTAACTGAGTCGTTAAGTCATCGTTAGTCGTTACATGTAAGTGTTGTTTTGAAACCTTTAGGTTAACGATCTTGTTAAATGTTGTTAACCCAATGTTTATAATATCAAATGAGATTTTAAATTATTATATTATCATGATATTATCATGTATGAATATCTCTTAATATGATATATACATTAAATGTCTTTACAACGATAATCGTTACATATATGTCTCGTTTAAAAATCATTAAGTTAGTAGTCTTGTTTTTACATATGTAGTTCATTGTTAATATACTTTATGATATGTTTTCTTATCATAGTATCATGTTAACTATATATATATATCCATATATATGTTATCATATAGTTTTTACAAGTTTTAACGTTCGTGAATCACCGATCAACTTGGGTGGTCAATTGTCTATATGAAACATATTTCAATTAATCAAGTCTTAACAAGTTTGATTGCTTAACATGTTGGAAACATTTAATCATGTAAATATCAATCTCAATTAATATATATAAACATGGAAAAGTTCGGGTCACTACAGTACCTACCCGTTAAATAAATTTCGTCCCGAAATTTTAAGCAGTTGAAGGTGTTGACGAATCTTCTGGAAATAGATGCGGGTATTTCTTCTTCATCTGATCTTCACGCTCCCAGGTGAACTCGGGTCCTCTACGAGCATTCCATCGAACCTTAACAATTGGTATCTTGTTTTGCTTAAGTCTTTTAACCTCACGATCCATTATTTCGACGGGTTCTTCGATGAATTGAAGTTTTTCGTTGATTTGGATTTCATCTAACGGAATAGTGAGATCTTCTTTAGCAAAACATTTCTTCATATTCGAGACGTGGAAAGTGTTATGTACAGCCGCGAGTTGTTGAGGTAACTCTAGTCGGTAAGCTACTGGTCCGACACGATCAATAATCTTGAATGGTCCAATATACCTTGGATTTAATTTCCCTCGTTTACCAAATCGAACAACGCCTTTCCAAGGTGCAACTTTAAGCATGACCATCTCTCCAATTTCAAATTCTATATCTTTTCTTTTAATGTCAGCGTAGCTCTTTTGTCGACTTTGGGCGGTTTTCAACCGTTGTTGAATTTGGATGATCTTCTCGGTAGTTTCTTGTATAATCTCCGGACCCGTAATCTGTCTATCCCCCACTTCACTCCAACAAATCGGAGACCTGCACTTTCTACCATAAAGTGCTTCAAACGGCGCCATCTCAATGCTTGAATGGTAGCTGTTGTTGTAGGAAAATTCTGCTAACGGTAGATGTCGATCCCAACTGTTTTCGAAATCAATAACACATGCTCGTAGCATATCTTCAAGCGTTTGTATCGTCCTTTCGCTCTGCCCATCAGTTTGTGGATGATAGGCAGTACTCATGTCTAGACGAGTTCCTAATGCTTGCTGTAATGTCTGCCAGAATCTTGAAATAAATCTGCCATCCCTATCAGAGATAATAGAGATTGGTATTCCATGTCTGGAGACGACTTCCTTCAAATACAGTCGTGCTAACTTCTCCATCTTGTCATCTTCTCTTATTGGTAGGAAGTGTGCTGATTTGGTGAGACGATCAACTATTACCCAAATAGTATCAAAACCACTTGCAGTCCTTGGCAATTTAGTGATGAAATCCATGGTAATGTTTTCCCATTTCCATTCCGGGATTTCGGGTTGTTGAAGTAGACCTGATGGTTTCTGATGCTCAGCTTTGACCTTAGAACACGTCAAACATTCTCCTACGTATTTAGCAACATCGGCTTTCATACCCGGCCACCAAAAATGTTTCTTGAGATCCTTGTACATCTTCCCCGTTCCAGGATGTATTGAGTATCTGGTTTTATGAGCTTCTCTAAGTACCATTTCTCTCATATCTCCAAATTTTGGTACCCAAATCCTTTCAGCCCTATACCGGGTTCCGTCTTCCCGAATATTAAGATGCTTCTCCGATCCTTTGGGTATTTCATCCTTTAAATTTCCCTCTTTTAAAACTCCTTGTTGCGCCTCCTTTATTTGAGTAGTAATGTTATTATGAATCATTATATTCATAGATTTTACTCGAATGGGTTCTCTGTCCTTCCTGCTCAAGGCATCGGCTACCACATTTGCCTTCCCCGGATGGTAACGAATCTCAAAGTCGTAATCATTCAATAATTCAATCCACCTACGCTGCCTCATATTCAGTTATTTCTGATTAAATATGTGTTGAAGACTTTTGTGGTCGGTATATATAATACTTTTGACCCCATATAAGTAGTGCCTCCAAGTCTTTAATGCAAAAACAACCGCGCCTAATTCCAAATCATGTGTCGTATAATTTTGTTCGTGAATCTTCAATTGTCTAGATGCATAAGCAATCACCTTCGTTCGTTGCATTAATACACAACCGAGACCTTGCTTTGATGCATCACAATAAATCACAAAATCATCATTCCCTTCAGGCAATGACAATATAGGTGCCGTAGTTAGCTTTTTCTTCAATAACTGAAACGCTTTCTCTTGTTCATCATTCCATTCAAATTTCTTCCCTTTATGCGTTAATGCAGTCAAGGGTTTTGCTATTCTGGAAAAGTCTTGGATGAACCTTCTGTAGTAACCAGCTAGTCCTAAAATCTGGCGTATGTGTTTCGGAGTTTTCGGTTTTTCCCACTTTTCAACAGTTTCTATCTTTGCCGGATCCACCTTAATACCTTCTTTGTTCACTATGTGACCGAGGAATTGAACTTCTTCCAACCAAAATGCACACTTTGAAAACTTAGCATACAATTCTTCCTTCCTCAATACTTCTAACACCTTTCTCAAATGTTCACCGTGTTCTTGGTCATTCTTTGAGTAAATAAGTATGTCATCAATGAAAACAATGACAAACTTGTCAAGGTATGGTCCACACACTCGGTTCATAAGGTCCATGAACACAGCTGGTGCATTAGTTAAACCAAACGGCATGACCATAAACTCGTAATGACCGTAACGTGTTCTGAAAGCAGTCTTTGGAATATCATCTTCTTTCACCCGCATTTGATGATACCCGGAACGTAAGTCAATCTTTGAATAAACAGACGAGCCTTGTAGTTGATCAAATAAGTCGTCGATTCTCGGTAGTGGGTAACGGTTCTTGATGGTAAGTTTGTTCAACTCTCGGTAGTCGATACACAACCTGAATGTACCATCTTTCTTCTTGACAAACAAAACAGGAGCTCCCCACGGTGATGTGCTTGGTCGAATGAAACCACGCTCTAAAAGTTCTTGTAATTGGCTTTGCAGTTCTTTCATCTCGCTGGGTGCGAGTCTGTAAGGAGCACGAGCTATTGGTGCAGCTCCTGGTACAAGATCTATTTGAAATTCAACGGATCGATGTGGGGGTAATCCCGGTAATTCTTTTGGAAATACATCGGGAAATTCTTTTGCAATGGGAACATCATTGATGCTCTTTTCTTCAGTTTGTACTTTCTCGACGTGTGCTAGAATAGCATAGCAACCTTTTCTTATTAGTTTTTGTGCCTTCAAATTACTAATAAGATGTAGCTTCGTGTTGCCCTTTTCTCCGTACACCATTAAGGGTTTTCCTTTTTCTCGTATAATGCGAATTGCATTTTTGTAACAAACGATCTCCGCTTTCACTTCTTTCAACCAGTCCATACCGATTATCACATCAAAACTCCCTAACTCTACTGGTATCAAATCAATCTTAAATGTTTCGCTAACCAGTTTAATTTCTCGATTCCGACATATATTATCTGCTGAAATTAATTTACCATTTGCTAATTCGAGTAAAAATTTACTATCCAAAGGCGTCAATGGACAACTTAATTTAGCACAAAAATCTCTACTCATATAGCTTCTATCCGCACCCGAATCAAATAAAACGTAAGCAGATTTATTGTCAATAAGAAACGTACCCGTAACAAGCTCCGGGTCTTCCTGTGCCTCTACCGCATTAATATTGAAAACTCTTCCACGGCCTTGTCCATTCGTGTTCTCCTGGTTCGGGCAATTTCTAATAATGTGGCCTGGTTTTCCACATTTATAACAAACTACATTGGCATAACTTGCTCCGACACTACTTGCTCCGCCATTACTCGTTCCGACACCATTGGTTCCTTTCGTTCTATTAACCCCTGGTCCGTAGACCTCACACTTCGCCGCGCTATGACCATTTCTTTTACACTTGTTGCAAAATTTGGTGCAGAACCCCGAGTGATTCTTTTCACACCTTTGGCATAGTTGCTTCTGATTGTTGTTGTTGTTGCGGTTATTATTGTTGTTGGGATGATTGTTGTAGTTGCTGTTGTTGTTGTTGTTGTTGTTGTTGGGCCGTTTGTTGTAGTTGCGATTGATGTTGCGATTGTTGGGATAATTGTTGCGATTATTGTTGTAATTGTTGTTGTTGTTGTATTGGTGATTCTTATCACCGTTTTCCTCCCACTTTCTTTTGACTTGCTTCACATTGGCCTCTTCAGTAGTCTGTTCTTTAATTCTTTCTTCAATCTGGTTCACTAGTTTGTGAGCCATTCTACATGCCTGTTGTATGGAGGCGGGCTCGTGTGAACTTATATCTTCTTGGATTCTTTCCGGTAATCCTTTCACAAACGCGTCGATCTTCTCTTCCTCATCTTCGAATGCTCCCGGACACAATAGGCACAATTCTGTGAATCGTCTTTCGTACGTGGTAATATCAAATCCTTGGGTTCGTAACCCTCTAAGTTCTGTCTTGAGCTTATTGACCTCGGTTCTGGGACGGTACTTCTCGTTCATCAAGTGCTTGAATGCTGACCACGGTAGTGCGTACGCATCATCTTGTCCCACTTGCTCTAGATAGGTATTCCACCATGTTAACGCAGAACCTGTGAAGGTATGCGTAGCGTACTTCACTTTGTCCTCTTCAGTACACTTACTTATGGCAAACACCAATTCAACCTTCTCGGTCCACCGTTTCAATCCGATCGGTCCTTCGGTTCCATCAAATTCCAAAGGTTTGCAGGCAGTGAATTCTTTGTAGGTGCATCCTACACGATTTCCTGTACTGCTAGATCCAAGGTTATTGTTGGTATGTAGCGCAGCCTGTACTGCGGCTATGTTTGAAGCTAGAAAAGTACGGAATTCCTCTTCATTCATATTCACGGTGTGTCGAGTAGTCGGTGCCATTTCCTTCAAAATAGTTAAATGGAACAAGTTAATCATACAGAATATTAAGAGTAGTTAATAGTATTTCGTAGCATAATATGAACTCATTTATAAAAGCTTTTTCTTCATATTAGCGTTTTATAAGTTTAAATTCGGGTAGTACCTACCCGTTAAGTTCATACTTAGTAGCTAATATACAATTCAACTACTACAATTCTATATGAAAAACTGATTATAATAATATTTCGCGTTCAAACTTTTATACAATATTTTACAAACTTACAATACCGCTTATTTTACATAAAGCATGAAATATAGCACACAATAACTTTGATACAAGATAGTTGTGAAGACAATTCTAGCTAGTACACAAGTCGTTCAGCAAAGGCAATAAAGACACGTAATTCATACGTCCAGAAACAAGTCATGCATTCTGGTTTTACTAGGACTACTTCCCATCCTTGGTCTTGTGCAACATAACCGTTATGGCCGTTGATAAGACAGCATGTTGTAACGTCGTCAAAGGGACGAGGGTTACGTAATGTCCAACAGTCCCGTAATAATCTAAAAACCTCATTTCTTACCCCAATTACCGACTCCGTCACTTGTGGAAACGTTTTGTTTAATAGTTGTAGCCCGATGTTCTTGTTCTCACTTTGGTGAGAAGCGAACATTACTAATCCGTAAGCAAAACATGCTTCTTTATGTTGCATGTTAGCCGCTTTTTCTAAATCACAAAGTCCAATATTCGGATATATTGAGTCAAAATAATTTCTTAACCCGTTGCGTAAAATAGCATTTGGGTTCCCCGCAATATATGCGTCAAAGTAAACACATCGTAACTTATGGGTTTCCCAATGTGATATCCCCCATCTTTCAAACGAAAGTCTCTTATAAACCAAGACATTCTTGGAACGTTCTTCGAATGTCTTACAAACTGATCTCGCCTTAAATAGTTGTGCCGAGGAATTCTGGCCGACTCTAGACAAGATTTCATCAATCATGTCTCCGGGTAGGTCTCTTAAAATATTGGGTTGTCTATCCATTTTGTGTTTTTAAACTGTAAAATAGACAAGAGTTAGATTCATAAAAAAATACTTATTAATACAAGCAATTTTTACATATATCATAAAGCATACGAACACTATATTACATATATTACACCACACGAATACAACTATCTTATTCCGACTCGCTCGTTTCTTCTTCTTCGGTTTTGGTTCGTTTTGCCAAGTTTCTAGGGATATATGATGTTCCCCTAATACGAGCCGTCGTTGTCCACATTGGTTTAGAAAAACCTGGTGGTTTAGAGGTTCCCGGGTCATTGTTACAACTTAAGGACTTCGGGCGTTGACGATACATATAAAGTTCATCGGGGTTGGAATTAGATTTCTCTATTTTTATGCCCTTTCCCTTATTATTTTCTTTTGCCTTTTTAAATTCAGTTGGGGTAATTTCTATAACATCATCGGAATTCTCGTCGGAATCCGATTCATCGGAGAATTGGTAATCCTCCCAATATTTTGCTTCCTTGGCGGAAACACCATTGACCATAATTAACTTTGGTCGGTTGGTTGAGGATTTTCTTTTACTTAACCGTTTTATTATTTCCCCCACCGGTTCTATTTCTTCATCCGGTTCCGATTCTTCTTCCGGTTCCGATTCTTCTTCCGGTTCCGACTCTTCTTCCGGTTCCTCTTCGGGAACTTGTGAATCAGTCCACAAATCATTCCAATTTACATTTGACTCTTCATTATTATTAGGTGAGTCAATGGGACTTGTTCTAGAGGTAGACATCTATCACATAATATCAAACACGTTAAGAGATTAATATATCACATAATATTCATATGTTAAAAATATATAGTTTCCAACAAAATTTGTTAAGCAATCATTTTTCAAGTAAACACGGTCGAAGTCCAGACTCACTAATGCATCCTAACAAACTCGATAAGACACACTAATGAAAAATTCTGGTTCTCTAAGACCAACGCTCGGATACCAACTGAAATGTCCCGTTCTTATTGATTAAAAACGTTCCATATTAATTGATTTCGTTGCGAGGTTTTGACCTCTATATGAGACGTTTTTCAAAGACTGCATTCATTTTTAAACAAACCATAACCTTTATTTCATCAATAAAGGTTTAAAAAGCTTTACGTAGATTATCAAATAATGATAATCTAAAATATCCTGTTTACACACGACCATTACATAATGGTTTACAATACAAATATGTTACAACAAAATAAGTTTCTTGAATGCAGTTTTTACACAATATCATACAAGCATGGACTCCAAATCTTGTCCTTATTTAAGTATGCGACAGCGGAAGCTCTTAATAATCACCTGAGAATAAACATGCTTAAAACGTCAAAAAAAATGTTGGTGAGTTATAGGTTTAACCTATATATATATCAAATCGTAACAATAGACCACAAGATTTCATATTTCAATACACATCCCATACATAGAGATAAAAATCATTCATATGGTGAACACCTGGTAACCGACAATAACAAGATGCATATATAAGAATATCCCCATCATTCCGGGACACCCTTCGGATATGATATAAATTTCGAAGTACTAAAGCATCCGGTACTTTGGATGGGGTTTGTTAGGCCCAATAGATCTATCTTTAGGATTCGCGTCAATTAGGGTGTCTGTTCCCTAATTCTTAGATTACCAGACTTAATAAAAAGGGGCATATTCGATTTCGATAATTCAACCATAGAATGTAGTTTCACGTACTTGTGTCTATTTTGTAAATCATTTATAAAACCTGCATGTATTCTCATCCCAAAAATATTAGATTTTAAAAGTGGGACTATAACTCACTTTCACAGATTTTTACTTCGTCGGGAAGTAAGACTTGGCCACTGGTTGATTCACGAACCTATAACAATATATACATATATATCAAAGTATGTTCAAAATATATTTACAACACTTTTAATATATTTTGATGTTTTAAGTTTATTAAGTCAGCTGTCCTCGTTAGTAACCTACAACTAGTTGTCCACAGTTAGATGTACAGAAATAAATCAATAAATATTATCTTGAATCAATCCACGACCCAGTGTATACGTATCTCAGTATTGATCACAACTCAAACTATATATATTTTGGAATCAACCTCAACCCTGTGTAGCTAACTCCAACATTCACATATAGAGTGT
Source organism: Rutidosis leptorrhynchoides (assembly GCF_046630445.1). Classification (NCBI taxonomy): domain Eukaryota; kingdom Viridiplantae; phylum Streptophyta; class Magnoliopsida; order Asterales; family Asteraceae; genus Rutidosis; species Rutidosis leptorrhynchoides. Next base: position 3,076,256 of record NC_092337.1, read on the forward strand.
CTATGGTTGTTCCGAAATATATATAGATGTGTCGACATGATAGGTCGAAACATTGTATACGTGTCTATGGTATCTCAAGATTACATAATATATAATACAAGTTGATTAAGTTATGGTTGGAATAGATTTGTTACCAATTTTCACGTAGCTAAAATGAGAAAAATTATCCAATCTTGTTTTACCCATAACTTCTTCATTTTAAATCCGTTTTGAGTGAATCAAATTGCTATGGTTTCATATTGAACTCTATTTTATGAATCTAAACAAAAAAAGTATAGGTTTCTAGTCGGAAAAATAAGTTACAAGTCGTTTTTGTAAAGGTAGTCATTTCAGTCGAAAGAACGACGTCTAGATGACCATTTTAGAAAACATACTTCCACTTTGAGTTTAACCATAATTTTTGGATATAGTTTCATGTTCATAATAAAAATCATTTTCTCAGAATAACAACTTTTAAATCAAAGTTTATCATAGTTTTTAATTAACTAACCCAAAACAGCCCGCGGTGTTACTACGACGGCGTAAATCCGGTTTTACGGTGTTTTTCGTGTTTCCAGGTTTTAAATCATTAAGTTAGCATATCATATAGATATAGAACATGTGTTTAGTTGATTTTAAAAGTCAAGTTAGAAGGATTAACTTTTGTTTGCGAACAAGTTTAGAATTAACTAAACTATGTTCTAGTGATTACAAGTTTAAACCTTCGAATAAGATAGCTTTATATGTATGAATCGAATGATGTTATGAACATCATTACTACCTTAAGTTCCTTGGATAAACTTACTGGAAAAGAGAAAAATGGATCTAGCTTCAATGGATCCTTGGATGGCTCGAAGTTCTTGAAGCAGAATCATGACACGAAAACAAGTTCAAGTAAGATCATCACTTGAAATAAGATTGTTATAGTTATAGAAATTGAACCAAAGTTTGAATATGATTATTACCTTGTATTAGAATGATAACCTACTGTAAGAAAAAAAAGATTTCTTGAGGTTGGATGATCACCTTACAAGATTGGAAGTGAGCTAGCAAACTTGAAAGTATTCTTGATTTTATGAAACTAGAACTTTTGGAATTTATGAAGAACACTTAGAACTTGAAGATAGAACTTGAGAGAGATCAATTAGATGAATAAAATTGAAGAATGAAAGTGTTTGTAGGTGTTTTTGGTCGTTGGTGTATGGATTAGATATAAAGGATATGTAATTTTGTTTTCATGTAAATAAGTCATGAATGATTACTCATATTTTTGTAATCTTATGAGATATTTCATGCTAGTTGCCAAATGATGGTTCCCACATGTGTTAGGTGACTCACATGGGCTGCTAAGAGCTGATCATCGGAGTGTATATACCAATAGTACATACATCTAAAAGCTGTGTATTGTACGAGTACGAATACGGGTGCATACGAGTAGAATTGTTGATGAAACTGAACGAGAATGTAATTGTAAGCATTTTTGTTAAGTAGAAGTATTTTGATAAGTGTATTGAAGTCTTTCAAAAGTGTATAAATACATATTAAAACACTACATGTATATACATTTTAACTGAGTCGTTAAGTCATCGTTAGTCGTTACATGTAAGTGTTGTTTTGAAACCTTTAGGTTAACGATCTTGTTAAATGTTGTTAACCCAATGTTTATAATATCAAATGAGATTTTAAATTATTATATTATCATGATATTATCATGTATGAATATCTCTTAATATGATATATATACATTAAATGTCTTTACAACGATAATCGTTACATATATGTCTCGTTTAAAAATCATTAAGTTAGTAGTCTTGTTTTTACATATGTAGTTCATTGTTAATATACTTTATGATATGTTTTCTTATCATAGTATCATGTTAACTATATATATATATCCATATATATGTTATCATATAGTTTTTACAAGTTTTAACGTTCGTGAATCACCGATCAACTTGGGTGGTCAATTGTCTATATGAAACATATTTCAATTAATCAAGTCTTAACAAGTTTGATTGCTTAACATGTTGGAAACATTTAATCATGTAAATATCAATCTCAATTAATATATATAAACATGGAAAAGTTCGGGTCACTACATATATCATACTAAGATATATTAATATATCATAATATCATGATAATGTAATAATTTAACATCTCTTTAGATATAATAAGCAATGGGCTAACAACATTTAACAAGATCGTTAACCTAAAGGTTTCAAAATAACATTTACATGTAACGACTAACGATGACTTAACGACTCAGTTAAAATGTATATACATGTAGTGTTTTAATATGTATTCATACACTTTTGAAAGACTTCAAGACACTTATCAAAATACTTCAACTTAACAAAAATTCTTACAATTACATCCTCGTTTAGTTTCATCAACAATTCTACTCGTATGCACTCGTATTCATACTCGTACAATACACAGCTTTTAGATGTATGTACTATTGGTATATACACTCCAATGATCAGCTCTTAGCAGCCCATGTGAGTTACCTAACACATGTGGGAACCATCATTTGGCAACTAGCATGAAATATCTCATAAAATTACAAAAATATTAGTAATCATTCATGACTTATTTACATGTAAACAAAATTACACATCCTTTATATCTAATCCATACACCAACAACCAAAAACACCTACAAACACTTTAATTCTTCAATTTTCTTCATCTAAATGATCTCTCTCAAGTTCTATCTTCAATTTCTAAGTGTTCTTCATAAATTCTACAAGTTCTAGTTTCATAAAATCAAGAATACTTCCAAGTTTACTAGCTTACTTCCAATCTTGTAAAGTGATCATCCAGCCTCAAGAAATCCTTGTTGTTTACAGTAAGATATCATTCTAAATCAAGGTAATACTCATATACAAACTTTGATTCAATTCCTATAACTATAACTATCTTAATTCGAGTGATAATCTTACTTGAACTTATTTTCGTGTCATGATTATGCTTCAAGAACTTTCAAGCCATCCAAGATCCTTTGAAGCTAGATCATTTCTTGTCACTTCTAGTAGGTTTACCTACTAAACTTGAGGTAGTAATGATGTTCATAACATCATTCGATTCATATATATAAAACTACCTTATTCGAAGGTTTTAAACTTGAAATCACTAGAACATAGTTTAGTTAATTCTAAACTTGTTCGCAAACAAAAGTTAATCCTTCTAACCTAACTTTTAAAATCAACTAAACACATTTTCTATATCTATATGATATGCTAACTTAATGATTTAAAATCGGGAAACACGAAAAACACCGTAAAATCGGATATACGCCGTCGTAGTAACACCGCGGGCTGTTTTGGGTTAGTTAATTAAAAACTATGATAAACTTTGATTTAAAAGTTTTTCTTCAGGAAAAATGATTTTTCTTATGAACATGAAACTATATCCAAAAATCATGGTTAAACTCTAAGTAGAAGTATGTTTTCCAAAATGGTCATGTAGACGTCGTTCTTTCGACTGAAATGACTACCTTTACAAAAAAGACTTATAACCTGTATTTTTGACTATAAACTTATACTTTTTCTGTTTAGATTCATAAACTTAAGTTCAATATGAAACCATAGCAACTTGAAATACTCAAAACAGTTTTAAAACGAAGAAGTTATGGGTAAAACAAGATTGGATAATTTTTTCTTGTTGTCGCTACGTGAAAATTGGTAATAAATCTATATTAATCATATCCTAGCTAACTTATATTGTATTACATGTATTCTAATATATTATGTAATATTGGGATACCATAGACACGTATGCAAATGTTTTGACATATCATATCGACCCATGTATATATATTATTTGGAACAACCATAGACACTCTATATGCAGTAATGTTGGAGTTAGCTATACAGGGTTGAGGTTGATTCTAAAAATATATATACTTTGAGTTGTGATCTAGCCTGAGACGTATATACACTGGGTCGTGGATTGATCCAAGATAATATATATCGATTTATTTCTGTACATCTAACTATGGACAACTAGTTGTAGGTTACTAACGAGGACAGCTGACTTAATAAACTTAAAACATTAAAACGTATTAAAAATGTTGTAAATATATTTTGAACATACTTTGATATATATATATATGTACATATTTGTTATAGGTTCGTGAATCGACCAGTGGCCAAGTCTTACTTCCCGACGAAGTAAAAATCTGTGAAAGTGAGTTATAGTCCCACTTTTAAAATCTAATATTTTAGGATGAGAATACATGCAGTTTTATAAATGTTTTACGAAATAGACACAAGTAAATGAAACTACATTATATGGGTGAATGATCGAAGCCGAATATGACCTTTTTTGCTTGGTAGCCTAAGAATTAGTAAACCGATCTACTAATTAACGCGAATCCTAAAGATAGATCTATTGGGCCTAACGAACCCCATCCAAAGTACCGAATGCTTTAGTACTTCGAATTTGTTTTTATCATGTCAGAAGGATTTTCCGGAATGATAGGGGATATTTTTATATGCATCTTGTTAATGTCGGTTACCAGGTGTTCACCATATGAATGAATTTTATCTCTATGTATGGGATGTATATAGAAATATGAAATCTTGTGGTCTATTATTATGATTTGATAATATATAGGTTAAACCTATAACTCTCCAACATTTTTGTTGACATTTTAAGCATTTTATTCTCAGGTGATTATTAAGAGCTTTCTCTGTTGCATACTAAAATAAGGACAAGATTTAGAGTCCATGCTTGTATGATATTATGTTAAAACTGCATTCAAGAAACTTATTTTTGATGTAATATATTCTTATTTTAAACCATTATGTAATTGTCGTGTGTAAACGGTATATTTTAGATTATCATTATTTGATAATCTACGTAATGCTTTTTAAAACCTTTATAGATAAAATAAAGGTTATGGTTGTTTTAAAAATGAATGCAGTCTTTGAAAAACGTCTCATATAGAGGTCAAAACCTCGCAACGAAATCAATTAATATGGAACGTTTATAATCAATTTGAATGGGACATTTTATAAGGCACACATAAAGATGCAATCTTGGTTCTCTATAACAGCCTAGTTATGCTCTGATACCACTCTGTGACGTCCTCCAGATAGGGTCTGGAAGAAAACGTCACTAATATCAAATAAACCAACATATTATAATACGAGAACAATTCTATATGATAAAAATAAACATTAGTGAGTACGCAGCGGAAAATAGAATGTCGTTACAAGAATTGAAAATACAATAAAGTAAATGTTTCAAATGCAAGAATAATAAATGCGATTGTTCTTGAGATCCTATGTCCAAGTAAGCATCACATAAGTAGTATAATATTCTTGATTAATCGGCACCTGAGACAAAACATGCTAAAGTGTCAACCAAAAAGGTTGAGTGAAATCATAGGTTTAACAAAAGTAGTTATCGTTGTTTTTAGATCACAAGATTTTGTTTTCAAAAGTAGATCACACAGAACTTTAGTTGTCAAAGAAGATCACAAAGATCTTAAAAGTTGATCTCGCAGGGACCAAAAAGTTATGCCAGTTCGTGATATTTAGACTAAACGTTCAAAGTTTGCCCCAATGACAAGTTGTGTCTATACTTGTCGGTTTAATTTTATTACTAAGTAATACAAAGACTTAGTCAAATGTATCGGGGACGTTACTCCCGATAGGCCTACCCCCAATAATTAAGAATGCATTTAACGAGCAATTAAAAATATCACTGTAGGGACTTAGTCGAACATAGCCGGGTATAGCATAGTTTAACAGTTGGTACTTGTGTCTAAAATATAAATAGTAAAAGTAGCATGTGTTTCACCCAAAAAGTTAAATAAGTTGCATGCAATAAAGAGTGGGGCTATGAGTTCACCTTAGTAAGTAGATGAGAGAGTTATTCCTCGGAATAGAAAGTTTGGATGAACGTGAGCAGAAAGTCAACCTATTGACATTTAAGAGTAGTTAAGTGTTTTGCCCAAATTTAAGTTTAAGTATGCAAGTGTTTTAAGTATAGTTCGTTTTACTAAGTTCCATTCCTAGTAAGTTTCTACTTTTAGCAAGTTTCCACTTTTAGTAGTTTCCACTTTTAGTAAGTTAGTGTCGAACACTAGTGAGTTATCCTTAATAAGTCTAACACCTATTAAGTGTGAAGATAACTAAGTGTATGATTATTGAAATGTCCCGTTCATATTGATTATAAATGTTCCATATGAAAGGACCCGTTCATATACATTATAAATGATTCACAATAGTTGATTACATTGCGAGGTATTTGACCTCTATATGATACATTATACAAACATTGCATTCGTTTTTAAAAGACAATCTTTCTTTACATCGAAAATTGACAGGCATGCATACCATTTCATAATATCCACTATTCAACTATAAATTGATTTAATAATAATCTTTGATGAACTCAATGACTCGAATGCAACGTTCTTCGAAATATGCTATGAAAGACTCCAAGTAATATCTTTAAAATGAGCAAATGCATAGCGGAAGATTTCTTTAACACCTGAGAATAAACATGCTTTAAAGTGTCAACCAAAAGGTTGGTGAGTTCATTAGTTTATCATAATCATTTATTTCCATCATTTTAATAGACCACAAGAATTTCATTTCCAGTTCTCATAAATATACGTCCCATGCATAGAGACAAAAATAATCATTCATATGGTGAACACCTGGTAACTGACATTAACTAGATACATATAAGAATATCCCCTATCATTCCGGGATCCTCCTTCGGACATGATATACATTTCGAAGTACTAAAGCATCCGGTACTTTGGATGGGGTTTGTTAGGCCCAATAGATCTATCTTTAGGATTCGCGTCAATTAGGGTGTCTGTTCCCTAATTCTTAGATTACCAGACTTTAATAAAAAGGGACATATTCGATTTCGATAATTCAACCATAGAATGTAGTTTCAATTACTTGTGTCTATTTCGTCAAACATTTATAAAAGCGCATGTATTCTCAGTCCCAAAAATATAAAGGGTAAAAAGGTAAATGAAACTCACCATACTGTATTTCGTAGTAAAAATACATATAACGTCATTGAACAAGTGCAAGGTTGGCCTCGAATTCACGAACCTAAATTAATTATATATATTTATGTGTTGGTCAATATTTGTCTAACAAATTAGATCAAGTCATAGTGTACCACAATCCTAATGCTCGAGACTAATATGCAAAAGTCAACAAAAGTAAATTTGACTCAAAATAATTTCCAAAAATCTATACATGATTAATATATAGTTTAAATATCGTCGTTTTATATTTTTAAATATTTTTAAAAGATTTAATAGAGTAAATAATATAATTTATTTATTAATTAATAAAGTTTTATATTAAATTTATATAATAAAATATACGTTTATATATATTAAGTAATAAAATTTATAGGGTTCATTTAATATCATAAAGATAATATGATAGGTATTATTAAAGTAAGTTATTACACATAGTAAAATATGTTTGTATCACATATTTATTTGGTAAAATAATATTTATAATTTTAGTAAGTAAAAGTTGTATTATTTTGTAATAATAATTATTATTATAAAAATATCAATATTTATAATTACCAAGATGACATTATGATAAAACGATAATTCTAATTATGATAACTTTAATATTTACAATAATTTTTAATATTATCTTTAAAATAATAATTCTATTTTTCTATTTAAAATAATAATAATAATGATATTTTATAGTAACAATGACATTTCTATTAAAATGATAATTTTTGTTAAAATGATAGTTTTAATACTAACGATACTTTTAATAATAATAGTAATGATAAAAATAATAAGAATGATAATTTTATCTAAATCAATATCATATAATATTTTAATTTCATCATGATACTCTTACCCATTATTTCCTAATCGTTTCGTTTAATAGCTTTTAATCGTCTTTTATATCGTGTTCATAATAATGATAATAATAGTAATCAAAATAATTAGGTGTTACAAATATTTGTTTTAATTACACTAATATTAATAATGATAGTTACTATGACATTATTAACGATAATACTAATAATTATCTTAATGATAATATAGTAATAATAATAATAACAATAATAATAACCATTTTTAAATAATGATATATATTAATAATGATAATAATAATAATAATACCAATAATAATAATAATAATAATAATAATAATAATTGGATAATAATAATAATACTAATTATAACTTTAACGATAATAACGATAGTAATAATAAAATAAAATAAAAATAACATTTTTAATGATAAATCCCTTTTATTGATAAAGATAATAATAATGATAATAATAAGATAAAACTAGAACGACGATAAAAACGACGATAATAATAATCATTTTTTAATAAAAATATCGAAAATTCAATTGATTATAACTTCTAATCCGTTCATCGAAACCATTCGATATCTAAAGGAAAAGTTCTTAATTTTTCGCTAGCTTTCCAAGGACATGCATATCTTATACCTTATCTCAATCGCAAGTGTAACTAATTCAAGATTCAACCTAACCTGTCTAAGGGCAATATCAAAAGTACAAGCATGCATAATCCTAAATACTCGAGCACTAGTCAGGGATACACTATTAGTATGTAAAAGTTAAATTATGAGTACTCACGTATCAATATTGAGATTCAATATTGCAGGAAAGGTGCGTAGACGCAACGGAAATGATAAACACTATATTGACCTCACGAGCATACCTATGAACCATACTCAATCACCTCCATAGCTATAACCCATAATTTCTTTAATCCTATCCCAATCGAAAAACAACTTCGAAATCACTCGGACAGCACTCCGTCGTAATATTTTATGTATACTGATAATATCTTGAAATAATACGGAGTAAATATATATATGTAAATCGATTGAGAGAGTTTAGAGAAAAATATTTTCAAGTTTCTATGAAATAATGAAACCTATTGAATCCTATTTATAATAGATTTTTGAATTATTAAAGTGAATTATTAAAGTATGAATTATTAAAGTGAATTATTAAAGTATGAATTATTAAAGTGAATTATTAAAGTATGAATTATTAAAGTAAATTATTAAAGTATGAATTATTAAAGTGAATTATTAAAGTATGAATTATTAAAGTGAATTATTAAAGTTAAAGTAAAGTAAAAATAAAGTAAAGGTAAAGTTTAAGTATAGTAAAAGTATAAAACTATGTACGTATAATACGCGTATAAATATATATAATATTAATTTAAATCGTTATATATACTTAATAAAATAAAATATAAATATCG